>NC_136065.1:429421078-430657796 GCF_964261635.1 Lissotriton helveticus
ATATATAATGAAGGAAATCTGCCTGTAATGCTAATGAGAAAGTGAATTGAGCAGTCAGACACGGTCAGATGAGCCCATGTCATTTAGGAATATGAAATCCACAGAAATCCATGTGACCTCTCATTATCATCGTGGACTTCATAAAAGTAAAATTGTAATGAGTTTGCAATAAAACACTATGCAGTTGGAAAAAATACATCCAAAAGGAAGTGTATGAAAACTGTGCCGCCAGTCAGTGTGCTCAAGTAAATACAACTAACGTGATTTGTTGGGAAAAGACTGAGAAAATGAACAACCCTTCTCACTTATATATCATCAGAGACAAAATGGAGAATGTGGCTTGTGATCAGCAGATCACTTTAAGGAGGTGAGTTAATGCATATGCATAGGTTCTGCAGTAGTAGATCCACTCCACAATGAATACTGTTTTATTTAAACCTCTTTCTTATGCATCTCTCTAATTTATCAGAAAATGTTTGAGGTGTGCACAAGGCGTTGTTTCATCCGGAATACGGTCACGTGGCATTACATCCTAGGATGCAGACTCAGAGGTCATATGATGTAATTTCCTGTTATTCCATTGAGGTCAAAGGTTGTGTGCTATCAGTTTCACTACTCATTTCATTTTGGTGAATCAACGTCCATGCACTCTAACATACCAACCTATCTCACTAGGAATGGAATCATGTTCTAAAGTTGGAAACCAGGTCTGAAAGAGGTGCATTAACCCACCAAACCTAATGTCAGCAGCAAGCTAATGGATCTGAAGGGTTTTAGGGCTAGAGAAGTGTCAGCCAAATGTAAATCATGTGACTGAATCTGCCCCAACCCTACTTGATAATAAAAGGACTATCTTATACAGAATTCTGGAGATTTCCTGAAATATTTTACGACAATGCCACTGGCAGACTAGTATGGCTTGTGTGCTTGTTTGGCATGGCCGAGATCATAAAATGTGTCAGTTTGAAAACATTCTCACCGGTAGTACTGCATAGCAGTGCATGACTTTGGTATTGTCCACTAATGTGATCAACATTGAAGCAGAGGGTGCATGTATGGGAGGTCATGTTCATTCAGTCCATTAACTCAGAGCTGCATCTGCCAACAATTGCAGATACTTTGTCATCATTACAACATCGGAGCTTTGTTGGTAGAGCCAATATTGTCCAATTAAAAGCATAACCATCCTGCTAGGAATTGCTTGCACTCTGTGATTAAACTGATATGACAGCCCTGCTGATACAAATCAGCACTATGGGCCTCATTTAGAAGAAGTGACGCATCGCTGAGTCAGCAATGCATCAAATGACTTATGAATCGCTCGATCATTTCTGAAACGCCATGGATTCACCATATTTATGGTATGGCACACCATGGCATAAGCTTCAGGCTGCGTGAACAAAAAATTATACTTGTGAGGGCGTTATGGCACAGTTAAAATTGATGTATCGGCTGGAAAAGTGTAGTAAGGCAGATTTGTGTCACGTAACAAGAACAAAACTGCCTTAACGTCACTTATCAGTGCATGTAACATGAAAAAAATATAAAAAGTGACTCAAAATTAAACAAAATAATGGGACGTTTTAGAGAAGTCAGCCATGGAGCGGGGAGAAGACAGCAGCAGCCAGGACAACAAACCCAGCACCAGCCAGGATGTCCAGACAACTTTCATGGGAAGAGGAAGTGCAACTTCATTGAGGAAGAGAAGGAGATCCTGATCACCGAGGTGACAGACCAGCAACATCAGTTATTTGTCACCTCAAAATTGCCATTAGGAAAGAAGGAGGCCAATTGGCAGTCGATAGCGGACAAGGGAAACAGTGCTGGACAAGTTAAGAGGATAGTCATTAACTTGAAAAAACACTGGCATAACAGAAGGCTCATGACAAAGGAGAAACGGGTCAACAATCTGAAGATATCAATGTAGACCAGAGGAGGAAGTCTAGAGCTACAGGTGGAGCTGGATGCCTTGGAGGAGCTGGTGGCAACTGTCATCCCAAAGGAGTTGGTGTCAGAAGTTCCAGGACAAGACAATGCAGCTCATGAGGAACTACAATACCTACAGGGTGAGTCACAACAAGGGGCAAAGTGGGCAAAAATCTAATGTCGTGCAGTGCAGTTTAGTACCAATGCTCCACTGTGCCATGTGCAGGGAAAAGGGCAGCTATGTGGATCATGTACCATTAAGCATCACATAAATGTAAATCGCACTGCCCAGTTACATGTTGCATATCTCACTCTAGCTCCGAAATGTTTCTCCCTTCCGTGTGTGAAGTGTAGCACCAGTCCACGGTCACCTTTTGAAGCTGACACTTGTAGTTGAATGTACAACATGCATCACCAGTACTACAAGTTCCACAATATATGGGGCCTCAGTTACAAGAGGCCTGTGCTGCTGGACTATCACTTTTAATGACACTCCAGTGGCACAAGCCTCTCTATCATATTCATGAGACGATGCAAAGCCACCACCCGTGGCTTTGTAGGACCTCATAGGTGTGCATTAGGGAAACACAGTGCAAAGCGCAGCCTTACCTTACTCTACATCCATGTGGCTTTTCATGGCTTACCAGATATTGGTCTGCACTGGGAGACTCTGATGCATGGTGGGCATTTGTGCCCCAGCACTGTGGAAGAGGACAGGAACATGTTGTATTTCAAAGATACGGTGCATTTATGTCCTTTTCTTTTGACATTCGACAGTGCAGCAGGAAGGCTTCAGGTGCGGACCTACTGTGAAACGTGTAAACGAGGCCCTGAATGTCAACCTCTAACGCATGTGAACACATGACATGGATCACCATCAACATAAATCTTTTCAATTCAGACGCTGTACTGCCAACACATGACCAGTGGTATGTCCATGAAGTAGATCCTGCTGAGGATGACAGATTGCCAACTCGTGACCAAGGCACCCTCCAGCAAATCCTGGGCTCCATTCAAACACCATCTAGGGTACTGGGAATGGCCCACACCATTGAGGGGAAATCAGATGATCCATTCTCACCCATCAAATTCCACCTGCCAGCCCACCCACAGCCCAGGACTCTGAGGACCATCAAATAGTCTTCTAACACCATGTGGTAGGAATCCAGTGGAGCTAGTAGATGAAGTGCAGGTGGGGATACAGCCCATGGCAAGCACCCTAGAGGGAGTCCATAGGTTTCTCAGTCCCAATAAGGACACCTCAGAGGCTTTAAGAGGCACCAATCCTCTGCTATATGGCTTGGTACAGCCCTTGGCTACCATCGCTGGTGTCATGAGGCAGAGGCATGAGCAAATACCTGGCACCAGTGAGGTTGCCAACCAGCTGGGGGCACTACGTAATATCCTGGATTCCATGGAGTGGATGTAGGACTCCTACATAGCAATAATGAGTGCCTATAACCAAGATTTTGCTGCTCTGCTGACAAACCAGCAGGTCCTTTTCAGTGCCTTGCTGCCTTACTTGTTGGCACAGGGAAATGCTGCTGGGAAAAGGGGATTCAAATCTTCAGTCCCTGATGTGTGTGTGCCTCCATCAGCTTAGGGATCTTCAACACCACCCTCACAGGAGACACCACACATCAGAGGAGGAAGATGTGGATTGCAGATCTTTGCGGAGAAAATCTGCCCAGTAACAACGCTGTGTGCCACATGGTCAGTTTCTCCAAATACCTGTGCTTATGACTAGACCATACCTCTCAACATGTACTGTCCATCATTTGCTTCCCCATCTGTTGATCTCATCCATATATGAACCATCTATGTGGACTTTCATTCCTAATACCTGTTTTGGGCTGTGTGTCCATTCCCAGAAAGAGTGCAACCCAACAGTGACCAATCACATTTGAATATCCCTTAAGGGACTCCATTGCTAACTTGAAAATTGACTCCTTAGGTGCTGGCAGATACTACTACAGCATGTGTTTAGCCCAACCTAAGCAAATGTCACAACATGCAAGCAGGAATTAAGTAAGCAGTTGTGAAGTGTAAAACAGGATTTCGGATCAGATAATATAATACTTTATTTGGGGAGTAAAACACAGCAATAAAAGGACAGTTCATATATAGAAACATCATTAAAAATATATCTCATGGTCTCCCTAATGTTGCAAGTCTAGAAATAGAAGATACAATTATTATATAGAAAAAAAACGACAACAAAGCACATTTAAAAAAGCAATCAATGCCTCCAGAAAAAAAAGTCCTGACATGGGGCTCAAAGTCGCACTATCATCATATAGGCAAGTCTAAATACCAAGATCAGGCTATCAAAACAACATTTGTTTTCACTTGGCAAAAGAAAAAATACAAGCAGAAAGTGTGGGGGAATTTAACTCTCATAAATACAATAGGGCCTCAGCACAACTTCTAATGCCCCAAGCTCAGATTAAAGGAATTAAAAACCTTTTGGAGTATACCTAATAAAACTGACAGAAGAAAGTCAAATGGAGTAAAATAGGCGAGGACTCGTCTCAGGGACAAATTAAAACATTATTGTGGTTGAGCTGTTCCAAAGTGAATCTCAAATGCCACCCTACATTGCAAAATCTAAATCTGGTTAAAAGGACTCTATCCCAGGTGGCGTCCACCCTTGACAGATGTGGCTTCATATTGCCGGTGGTCAGGTGAAACGCATGCTCCCTTACTGAGGTTCTAACAAATTCTCCTTCCTCTCTGAGCTGCATTTTCCTGGTTTGAAATGCTTTTTTGACCCAGGTAATATCATCCTTGGTAACAGCGGAAAGGGAAGAGAAGAGTTCAGTTCTCCCCAAAATAGGTAATTCATATTTGACATATTGCAACCAAGGTATGCACAGACCTCTATCATAGTCAGAGAGCACATTCATATTAAAGCTTGCATGTGAGTTTTCCCAAATAGTACGCCATTACCCCAGAGGGGCCAATTTAATACGGTCTTAAACATGCTCAGCTTCCAGCTCCTGATAAAAAATATATATTTGGTACAAGACGGTGGTACGCCTGGGACGCGTCGCAGAACCCTATTCTCTTCCATCTGGAGGGTAGTGATATTAGAGTATTCCCAGATACCGGCCCTATATGCGAGGATAGGGAGACATTTACTCTTAAAAAACCTCCAACTGGGGGGGCCATAGGTTTTCTGCCAATACATGAGGCTAGGCTGTAGATATAGCCAGAAGCATTAGTAAACATTTGGGAAGTGTTGTATCTACAGGGACCCCATTTACCCCTAGCATCAAAACCAAGTCCAGGTAAGAAAAGTCTTAGGTAAGTGCAACAGGATGACCTTGTAGATACAGGTTCTTAATCTTCATGGATTGGGGGCCACAGAAGGTTTTAGAATGATGTGGGACTAAGCCCAAGAATTCCATAATGTTAGCAAATTCCTGAAAATGAATATTAAGTCTCAAGTGTTTTCTCCTCAAAAAGACGGTGTCATCCACATATAGTAAGGCTGGAACTTTTTTTTGACTCACGTAAGGTACATCTGCACATGATTTATTTAACACACAACTAATCTACACCTACACTAATTTTACCTATCTAAACTATACTTAAACTAACCTAATTCTAGCTTACCTACACCATCCAAATTATTCTGCACCCCCATTATAACGAAATTGCTAAAATAATATACAGCAATGCACAAACTACCTAAACATTAAAATCTAAACAAATATATATTTTTGCATATTTTTTACTTTTGTTTTTAAACACATACTAAACATCTACACCCAACCCACTTAACAACCCCCCCACCCATAGCCCCTACTAAAAACAGATAAATATTAAAATCTATAAAAACACTAAAACTACCCTAACCTACCAGTATGCTAGCAGCTATCTGAACCTAGCCTAAAAGTGTATACTATAAAAATAATTAAGAAGAACTTGGAAGGGCATGAACGTTGGAGGGAGGACCTGCATTGTATATTCAATGCGTTCCACAATCTACTGAAAAGTCTTGACCATTTGCATGAAGGTTGCCACCTGCAATTGAAGTCCTGCCAATTTCAAATTATTTTCTTGCTGGCCCTTCAGCAACTGCCTCTCTATTTCTGTTGACTGCTGTGAGGTAGTGGCAACTGGCTGTGGTGCCAGTGCTTGTGGTGCTGTGGAGGGCTCTGGAACTGGTCCTGGACCTTCACCATGGGAATCCTCCACTTGACACCTTCTGCTTTCACTGTCGGTAGCTTCCTGTCCCTGAGGTGGTGACTTCCTAGTCCTAGCTCAATCAAGATTATGCCCCATGCATCTGAAGGCCTTTGCAACATTGTGTATGTGCCCGTATCTCTCCAGGTGGATCCAATAAGCTTTTTCCTGCTCTGGGGTCATGTTGGCTGTTGGAGAGGAAGGACACGCATGTCTGAAAAAGCTTTGTCACAACTGTCAGCATTTAATTACTATTAGCAGCAAAAGTGACATGACCTGCCAACAACTATTAAATCTATGTCATATATCATGTATCATGACCAACCATCATGAGAAGCATGCACTTCCCCTAAGACAACAATAGTAAATAACCCAGGTTTTGCCCTCATAGGTACATGAAATTGCATTTCCTGGCCTCATTAACATGTATCCATGTGCATATGAAGACAGATTTGGATCTATGATGTTGTGTACATATATAATGGTACACATGGTCCATCTAGGTGCTTCCTTGGGAAAGTCATGCAACATGCAAGAGGATAAAATCTACTGCCATTCAGCTAGTTGAAATGAATGATGTGTAGCAGGTACACATATTGTACTAGTAATAGTCAGCAATGCTTCACTTTTATGAAATATGCACAAGGCCACACACATAGCAGCATAGATTGACTCAGTGCCGGGTAGTTGAAAAATAGGCAGAGTTTGGCTGAATACCTCCCATTCAACTGACCTATTGGATACTTTTCCAAGAATGGCACATGGGCAAACTTGGGACACTATAACATAGAGCACCTAATGAAAATCAGACAAAAACATGTGCTTCGTGACATAACCAATAGTCTGTCCCAACCTTCCTGTATGGCTTGCTTCCTCAACTCCTGCTTACTCCATGTGATGAATGTGTACATGCATGCTGTGCAGTGCAGATTTGTGAGTGGTTTGAGCTGTAGCTTTCCATTAATTTGCCAGAAACTGTTCAAGGGAGAGAAATCCTGGTGATAAAGTATGGGTGACAACAGCATTTGGTGGAATATGGAGTGGCCTTATGCTGACAACACAGTGCATGAATGCTTGTTGTACTTTACACATTGGCCTTATGTCTCACAAAACAATACAAAGGTATGGAACTGTATATATTACAGGCCATTGGATATGAATGGGGCAGGAGTCATGCATGTAACAGCATTGCCATGTGTGGACTGGTGACATGTCCCACATCCACTAATACGTATTTAGTCTGCACTGGTGTTGGATTCATCACAGCTAGGGGTGGGCAGTAAACTTGGCTCCACCGGGGGAGTTTGCAGAGTTTTGCCACTCCACATTACTCTTGGAACTTGCAGTTTGGCAAAAACTCCACCAAACGCCTGTGGAGCGGAGTTTTCGACAAGCTCACCCTTAGAATTCCTCCCCTAATAGTAGTGCACCAGGACTCGCGTTTACAGAGTGGTTGAGTATGGGGGAGGGGCCTCCGATTGGATCTCAGAAATTCCGCTGTGGGGAACTTACTTGTGGCAATAATGGGGGGTTCTTGGCCCCCAACAACCCTCAATAGCCGAGCAGAGTGCATCCCTCAACCAGTAGTGAGTCAGGAGACAGGTCTGCAGAATGGTTGAGAAAGGGGGCGGGGTCTCTGATGAGCTCTCAGCAACCCGCTGGGTGGGACTTACTAGCGGCAACAGAAGGGGTTCTTGGCCCCTAACGACTCTCAGCAGCCGAGGGAAGTTTAAACTCAACCAGGAGTGCCCCAGGAGGCATGTCTGCAAAGTGGTTGAGAAAGGGGGTGTGGTCTCTGTTGAAGTCTTAGCAATCCACTTGCTAGGACTTACTAGTGGTAACAAGAGCTGTTCTTGGCCCCTAACTGCTCTCATTGTCCAAGAGGACTGTGTTAGGGGTGGGCAAGCAGTACTCCTCCCGCTCACAGAACTCCATAGATATTGGTGGAGTTTTTAATTAACTCCTCGGAAGTCCACAGAGTGAAACTCCATGAGCTCTGTCTAGCCCTAATCACAGCTAGGCCTGGGTGGTGAACTCCGATCCATTAGTGGAGTTTGTGGTGTTTTCTGCACTTCACGCTCAGCGGAGCATGCTGGGTTCCGAAAACATCTGCTCCGTGAAGCGGAGCAGAGATTTTTCCTCGCTTGCTAACATTAAGTTGGTGAGAGTAAGCTAGGAAAATCCAGTGCTAGACCACCTACGAGCGAGATTTCTCAATGGGGCAGGCGTGGATAGTTGCGACCTCTCAGGTTGATAAACCATCCTTTTTCCATTGACGAAGCTCCTACTCAAGTAGAAAATCTACTCTAGCAGCAGAAAGAAGCATCACCTTCTTGTGCTTTGCATGGTGCAGTTCGTGCTGATTTTCCAGCAGCAGGACAGATACCTGGCACTAAAAATCTGCATGAACGGTGCAACCTAACGTACTTCACTGCTTGCGGAACTCCCCGTAGCGCGGTAAAGTTTTTTGGTCACTTCCCGGAGTTCCGCATAACGGAACTCCACCCAGGCCTAATCACTGCCTATATGGACCTGCGGCACAAAACAGTTTCTTAAAGTACCATGTGTACCCATAAAGTAGCAATGTGCAGCAGGCAGACATTTAGAATTTCATCCCTCCGATTCCATGTTCACATTGAGTTTAATCACAACTTCCTTTTTACCACCATTCCATTTTGCCTGTCTCTCCTCTGGCACCCCAGCTCACATGTCACCGATATGCAGTACTCTGAGGGATGTCCTGGTACCCATGAAGAGGAATAACACTTGTTGCATATCATTTTCAATGTAGGCTAATGGGTGAAACCAGGTAAGTCATTGGCATGGACAATGGATTTATGCACTCACTGAAAAAAATAGGGATATGTCTCTTGCCCACAGGTCCTCATAAATACATATGAAGTATTGTTAGATTTGGGGGTCTCTAGTTGGCATAGGTAGGTACCTGTGATAAACAGGGACCCTTGCGTCTAGTCAGGGTAAGGGGGTACACTCCTAAAATAACCCCTGCTCACCCCCTTGGTAGCTTGGCACGAGCAGACAGGCTTATCACAGAGGCAGTGTGTAAAGCATTTGTAAACACATACAGTAATCCATTGACAACACTACAGATGGACACCACACAGTTGTACATTAAAAATAAGTATTCTTTATATAGATTTAACACAAGACCACAAAAGACAAAAATCCACAATACTGTACTTAAAATGGTAGAATTGGCGTACTTCTCTTTAGATCTTACAATGCGACACTTTGAGTCAATGTACCTTAAGATGCGACACGCAGGGCAACAAAAGTGTTGCAGGAAAGGTGATGCGGTAGTCCTTTACACGTTGAAGACCTGGTGCAAAAAAACAAAGACGGTGTCTTCTTCTTGATGCAGCACGCTTTTTCGATGTTGAGTGATGCGACGATAGCGGGTATGGGGGCAACACTCTGCGATGCGAGACGCTTCCGCTTGATGCGGCAGCGGCTACACCCTTGTTCAGTGATGCGACCACAGTGGCTCTGACGGTGGAACGCTTCTCCGTGGATGCGAGGCGCTTCTGCGGTGTAATGCGACAGCTACAGTGGCGTCACCCTTGTTCAGTGATGTGACGGCAGTGGGTGCAACGGCGACACGCTTCTTCGATGTTGCGATACGTTTCTTGTGATGCGGTGCAATGCGACAGTTACAGCAGCGACACCCTTGTTCAGTGATGCAATGACAGCCGCTGCGACGGCGACACCCTTCTTTGTGAGTCACGCTTCCAGCTCCTTTTGACATGCAGTCCCTCAGAAGGCCCAAAACAGCTGCAGACACTTCCAAATAACTTTTGGGGAGCTGGTGGTTGAAGTCTGTTGTCCCTGAGACTTCAGCAGGAGGCAAGCTCTTCTCTCAAGCCCATGGAGATCTTTTTGAATAAAGCACACAAAGTTCCTTTCTCCTTTCTTTGGCAGTCAGGTAACCACTGCAGGCCAATCCCCCAAGCAGCACTTCAGCTTAGGGATAGTCTCCTCTCAGTTTCCTCTGGTTCCTCTCCTTAGCAAAGGTTTCTTCTTCTTGTCCAAAAGTGATCTAATTCTCTGAGGTTTGGGTCCCCTCTTTTATACACAGTTTCTCTTTGTTCTCTGAAGGCAGAGAGGCCTTTGCCTAGTCCTAACCAGTTCTTGTCAGTCCTGGAGCACTCTGTTGACATGACTCCTTCTTTCCTTTCACAGTGCAGGGCAGAGACATCGGACGCACCACAGGAGGTGGAGCCAGCATTGTTGAGGGAAGGCAGGTGCAACTCCCCCCTCCCATCTAGATGAAGATCTCCTTATTCACCACTGGGCTGACTCACCCTGTCTCCTGGAATCTCCCACCCCCTGTCACTAAAACTCCAGACAAGGAATACACAACCTAGCAGAGGCAGGCTTGGATAGTTAGACGAGAAAATACTTACTTTCTAAAAGTGGTATTTTCAAACACAGAATGTTAAAACCAACTTCTCTAAAATATGTATTTTATCATTCTGAGTTCAGGCATACTAAACTCGAATTTCTTCCATGTTCCCTGAGTCAGTTAGGATTATAAAATGTAATAATCTAACTGCCCATTCTGGCCTAAGGGGAATAGGTAGCCTTGCAATAGTTCAAAACAAAAATGGCTGTAATTCACTATTAGGACATGCCACACACATCAGGGCTTTTCCTACCTTATACTTACAATGCACCCTGCCCTTATACTTACAATGCACCCAGGCTGCTTCTGTGGGTGGCACAACTAGTGCTGCAAGCCCACCAGCAGCATTTGGTTTACAAGCCCTGGGCACTCCTGGTGCACTGTACTAGGCCCTGACAGGTAAACCAAACCAGCCAATCATGGAATCACTAATCCATACATCAATTTACAATAGCATATGCACTTTAGCACTAATCAGCAGTGGTAAAGTGCCCAGAGTCATAAAACCAACAAAAGCAGGTCAGACACAATACAGGAGGAAGGCAAAAAGTTCAGGGATGACCGTGCAAAAAGGGCCAAGTCCAACAAACATCTATACTAGAATGGAATCATGTTTTGGTACTGGGACCCTGCTCACATGGTCATTCAAGTCCATTGGAGTCCAAACTTTGGGTAGATGCTATGCTACAGGTACATGTATGGAACACCAAACAATATACTGTTTGAGTGGCATGAATGTCTGAGATGCCTTCAATCATTTAGACTGTACCAATGTTTGTAGTGTGTAGGACAGTAATCCACAGACATGTGCTTGATATGATGTGAACACACAATATGAGGACACATATATATGTAAAGTCCATTGTGCACATGTCAACATTCAATGTGCTGTTGACTATTGGAAGTTTGGTGTGGGATATGTGTTACACCCCAACCGCACCAGTGTCCTGCTCAAATGTGGACTTGGGCAAAGATGCTGTGCCAGGGAATTCACAGTCTATACCATGCAACATCTGTGTCACATATTTGGAGTGATATTTTGACGGTTTTGCTCCATTGTACGGGTAAGGGAAATTAGAACTAATTACCATCAGTAGGTGTTGGGGAAGGTGATAGTACATGTGCCATAAGTATCCACACCATAGCTGCTACAACAGTAGCACAGTGTATTAAGAGGGATCAATCATGTGGGCCTGCATACATTGCTAATGATTCCACATGGCAATATGGTCCTGTCATTTACACATGCAACTTTGTCCAACTTCAGGAGTAACTCCACATGTAAGGTACAGCTTGTTTCCAAGAGTGATGGTAACCCTTGCACATCTCATTGCAACCCATTTCAGCAAACACACACAATCCTTACAGATCAGAAAAATGCCAAAGGTGCACCAAAGGCAAGACCGTCTGTGCCTGTCCGTGACCTGACCCAACCAAAACCTGACTGTGACCAGCACCAGGTACCCTGGTTTTCTGACCACTCACAGCTATGACTCAGCTGCCCTCCATGCACTCAACCCAGGAAGAAACAACAACTGCCAGCTGTCTACGCCTAACACCAAGCATGGGCAGTTCTTCTGCCGACACTGCCGACGAACCTTCACCAACCTCGGCACGCCCATGGCTGCCAACCCCCCGCTGGATGCCAGCACTCCCGGAGCCCTGAGGTGCATCCCCCTCAACATGCGCTCCCTGCACAGACTTACAGTACAAATCTGAAACCTCCTCGACACACTCTCGCCAGATGTTGCCTTCATCACAGAAACCTGGACCAACCTCAACTCCACATTGCCACTGTCATCCCTGACGGATAGAAGATCGAGAGGAAGGACAGCCCCAACCACCCAGGAGGAGGACTCGCCAATGCACACATGAACTCCCTCGACCCCCCACTTCCAATACAAACAACTCCCCATCGCCACAGAACATCTTTATTTCCAGATATAAACAATCCCCAGAACAACCCTACGTGGCACCCTCACCTACAGACCTGGACCTCGAACTGCATTCACCACTACCATCGCTGACCTCATCGCACCCCACGCCAACACCTCCATGGACTACATACTGCTCTGAGACCTCAGCTTCCACCTCGACAACCTCTGCGATCCCCACTCCACCGACCTCCTGGACAACCTCGCCAACAGCTTACAGCTCGTCACCACCCCCACCCACAAGGCAGGACACACCCTCGACCCCATCTCCGCAGGAAGTAACAACGTCCACTTCAGCCACACCACGCAATCCCCCTGGACGGGCCTCCACTGTGTACACTTCTCTTTTGGCAAAGCCACCACTCACAAACCTACTCCACGCCCTCTGCAAAGGAACTGGAGCAAAATCACCGAGCAGCACCTCAACTCTACCCTCAACCACAATCCCCCTCCCACCTCGATCGACGCCAACTCTGCAGCCAAAGAACTTCTCAGATGGATCACCATCTGCGCAGACAAGGTTGCCCCTCTCCGCAACTCCGACAGACATGGCCCCATGAAGGCCACCTGGTTCACCACTGACCTCCAAGAATCCAGACGCTCCTCCAGATGTCTCGAGATGCTATGGAGAAACAGCAAAGCCACGGAAGACTGAACCACCTACAAGAATGCCATACCACCAACTCATCAGATCCACCAAAAGAACCTTCATCCAGAACAAAATCCTTGCTAACTCCGACCACTCAATGGAACTCTTCAGCATCATTCAGCAAATCACCAAACCCCCAGCAAAGCCCCAGACATCACACTCTCTCAGGACCTTTAGCAAGAGACTCGACTCCTACTTCCATCTGAAAGTCAATTCCCTGTACAACAACTTCAACAAACAGACACCAGACACAGAACCCACTTGTTCCCCCACCCAACCTACCATCTCTGCCTGGACCCAGGTCACTACCAAAGACACTGCCACAACCATGAAAAGCATTCACTCAGGAGCCCCCATAGACACCTGCCCTCCGCACATCTTCCACAGAGCCACTACCATCATAGCACCCAAACTTCGATGAACCATCAATGCCACCTTCGAATCAAGCACATTCCCCAATGACTCGAAATGCACAGAAGTTAAGCCCCTACTTAAACAGCCCTCTGCAGATGCAACAGACCTAACAACTACTAACCCTTCTCTATCCCCCCTTTCGTGGCCAAAATCACTGGGAAGATCATCAACATCCAAATAACAAACTTCACCAAAGCTAACTCCATCCTCGACCCCTCCCAATACAGATTCCGCAGCAACCGCAGCAACTACAGTACTGGGACCGCCCGACTTGCTGCCACAGACAACATCCAAACTCTTCTCGGCCAGGGTCACTCCGCGGACCTCATCCTACTAGATTTCTCTGCAGCCTTCGACACCGTATCCCACGCACTCTCAACATCAGACTCCATGATGCCAGCAAACAGGCAACCGCCCTTGAAAACAGCTGAAAGGGTTTTGAGGAAAATCAGAATATGGCGCTCTGCCTGGGGTATACGTTAAGTTCTATGAGGAGATGGGTTCTGATGGGTGGCGCGTAAAGAGCGAACGGATTAACCCAAAAACCGTTCCAAGACAATCCAAGATTACCAAAAACTGAAAACAGCAAAGCTCTCGCAGCCACAAAGACAGTGTAAATTGGAAAAAAAAAAAACAGTTGCAATACATAGGAAAGAAAGCAGCAGATCTCTGTGTTCAAGTTCTTTCAACGAAATTTAATGGGATCCAAGCTCAGCCGACACGTGTTTCATCGCGTTAAAGTGGAGTCAACACGACTCTTCAGGGCTGATAAAATAAATAAAACAGGTGTATAGTACATTCCAATATGTCACATTTTGTACATGGATTCATGACACGAACGTCCATGAGAGTGAAGGTGACGGAATGTTACGTGCCTAGTGGTCGAATATGTGATGAATGGACCATGCGCAACCACAAGCACATCCTGGTGACGATGGTGCTAGAATACAATTAACGGCTAAAGTGTCCTTATCTAATTGACTATTTGGTGTGCTTATAGATCAAATAAATAAACTTTATAAAAATATTTTGTCTCATCTTTTGGTGTTTCATGCTCACGAGGGACCTGCGTTAGTGGGGTGTCAGGGTGTGGAAGTGTTCGAAAATCAATGCAATAAGCATGCCAGTGAAAATCTCATACTATGAAGTGGTCACACGTGTCTGAGAAAAGGTACATGCTAATCTCAGGTCCTACTAGTAACAGTTTCAGGCATACCTATTAGAAGCTTCAGGCATCCACGGTTGGATGCGCGATTTGACCAAAGTTGGTATAGTATCTACGTTAAAAATGAAAAGAAAATATATACATGAATATGTATATATAACAATAGGGAGAAAAATAGGAGCGGGCAATAGGTGCGTTACGTGGAGTGGACTCAATGTTTGTATATAACAAAGGCTCACCCAGAGAGATTGGCGAGTATGCCAAAATGTTTAAGCGATCACGACCCTGGTTCCGGGTTTCACAAGTGTATCTTGCACCAGTAAGGTGAAAATAAACAAACAAAATGTCGCTTGTCTGAATTCGAGGAGACTGCATGAAAAGGAAAAGAAAAACGGGCTAAGTAAAACCATCCAGAAAAAGCCTTCTTATTAGTTGTAACATAGTGAGAGAAACACAGTCCGTCCCACAGACGAACCGCATAGTACATACCTATGCACGTGTGTGTGAATAGCCGTACCGGGAGGGGACTCGACAGTGGACAAGTGGATTCTTAGTGTGAGAATCTTCGTAGGTCGTTTAAAGGCTAAGTCTGAGAAAATATAAAATAAAGACATAAACTAAATATTGTCTCCATCACATAACCGGAGACTGTATTTAAAGCGAAGGTATGTAAACCGTTGTGTCCTCACCTGATAGCCAGAGTCCCTCCTCCGTAGGTTCCCGGTCGCCGTGTTCCATGGACGGACACGTGACCGGAACCGGAAAGGCCTGAAATAGTGTAGGCAAGTCGTTGCCTAGACCACCGCAGTAGTTTTACCACGTCGCGTAGGGACCGCCATCTTAGGAGTATCAGTGTCGGTATTCCGGTGCCTGAATAAGCGAGCAAAAACGGCACTAATTTAAATAAATCGGAAGGAGTTGTAGACGTCCGGGCATACTAACGTAAGCGGGGTTGTGTCTTTTGAAACAACAGAGCAAGTGTATTCAGCACTTAAGACAGATGACTGATATGCATCTCCTGGAAAGTCTAGTGTATGCGATAGAGTAATGACATAAAGAAAAAATATATAAAGGTCACATGTGACTATTTGTTTAAGTCAGTATTCCGGTGCCTGAATAAGCGAGCAAAAACGGCACTACTTTAAATAAATCGGAAGGAGTTGTAGACGTCCGGGCATAATAACGTAAGCGGGGTTGTGTCTTCTGAAACAACAGAGCAAGTGTATTCAGCACTCCAGACAGATGACTGATATGTATCTCCTGGAAAGTGTAGTATATGTGATAGAGTAATGACGTAAAGAAAAAATATATAAAGGTCACATGTGACTATTTGTCTAAGTATTGATTAGTGGCAAAAGGAATTGTTACTGAGCAATTATGGAGTGAGCCGAGTCTTTACAGAAAACTCAAGTATTCTTTACTTGTCCCGAACCTGGAAATTATCTGTAGTCTGTAGTCAAGTCCACACAGGGACTCAACCATGAAAGCAAGCCACTAATTCGCCGGATGATAGATTAAACTCAAAAGGAGAGGAATAAGTAGTTCCATAAAGTGAAAAATTAATAAAAAACTAAAATAAAACCTTGTATTAATAATTGTGAACGTGGTAGTGATCAAGTGGTGATCTATGACTTTAGCAACACCGAGTAGATTAAAAGATTCATGCTGTGGATCGTGACATTACAATATTCAGGTACATTCACGTCATTATGCCTATAAAATAGTCGGATTACAATTTGTTACAGTTAATGAAGCAACAGATTAGCATTGCTTAATGAGATACTGTAGTATTTAACCCTTCACATCATGGTAATTAAGTATAAGACAGAAAACAAAACTGCAAACATACGCTGGTCATGTGGCCATATTTACAATAGGATCATTCATGCAGGACCCATTGAGTCAGACGATACTATATCGTTATTCTAGTTGTGACTTTATATAGCAACTATGTCAGTCCAAATGCAACATTTTGTGGGAACAGAGGGAAGATTAATTCCCTAAAAGGAACTGAAGGTCTGGGTCATAGTTGAGCCCGTGTTCCACGCATTGCAAACGCATGATCCACATGGCCTCCCTGCGCCTCAAAGTCAGTTCTCTGTTACCACCCCTAATATTGGGGGGGATGACGTCAATCCCAAAGAAGCGTACCTTAATTTCGTCCTCCAGTGGTTGACAGGCTGCAACATGCAGTGCAACCGGGTACTTGGGATCCCTTTTCTGGATGGCCCGCATGTGTTCAGCTAGCCTCTCCTTAAGGGGTCTGATAGTGCTGCCCACGTATATCAAGCCACATTGGCATTCTATGATATATACTACGTATCTGGTTACGCAGGTGATGTTATGCCTGATGGAGTATGTGACCCCATCATGGCCGTTGAATTCCTTGGTACCATGTTTACACCAGACACATAAAGAACAAAAACCACATTTGTAGAAACCCAGGCTACGTGTAGTGAGCCAGTCTGAGGCCGAAGTGTTATGTGGAATGGTAGGGCTGAGTTTGTTCCTCAGTGTACATCCCTTTTTGTATGTGATGGCTGGTCTATCCGGTAGCCATTCTCTTAGTGTTGTGTCTTCCATTAACATTTTCCAATGTCTGTTGAAACTCTTGGAGATTGTATGATGTAAAGCATTAAACTCAGTAATGAGTCTAATTTTATGAGTGGAGGAGTCATTATCGGTACGCTTCTTTAAACAATCTGGTCTCAAGGCGCGGCGAACCCTTGTCTCTGCCGCATTTAGGGTCTGGAGGGGATAGCCTCTGTTTAGAAATCTGTTTTTCATGTTGATTAGACAATCATCAAATTCTCTAGGCTCGCTGCAATTGCGTTTGGCTCTCAGGTACTCACCATAAGGTATAGCCTGTATTTGGTGTGTGGGGTGAGAGCTGCAGGCATGGAGAACAGAGTTACAGGAGGTAGGTTTCCTGTAAAGTCTGCTATGGAGTTTACCGTCTTTGATGTAAAATTCCAAGTCTAGGAATTCCATCTTTTCTTTGCTAAAATGCATGGTAAATTGTATGCCCCATGTGTTTTCATTGAGATATCTGAAGAAAGAGTTCAAAGAGTCTATGGTGCCAGACCAAAGAAGAAAGCAATCGTCAATGTAACGTCCCCAAAACAAAATGGAGTCAATAAATGCAGCACCTTTGGGGCCCCAAATGAGGTCGGATTCAAGGGCCCCCATGAATAAATTGGCAAAGGAGGGAGAAAATTTCGAACCCATAGCCACCCCCTTTGTTTGTCTAAACCATTTGCGGTCAAAGATAAAGTCGTTGTTGTCCAGAATGATTTCCATCATCCGTAATAACATCTTCGTGTGAGCCCACAACGAAGCAGAACGGTTGGAAAGTATTTTCTCCATAGCCTGCATCCCTAGTTCAGGATTGATGCTGGTGTATAAGGACACCACATCCATCGTGACTATTAAGGTGTCAGGTTGCCAGTCAATATCTGACATCATTCCTAAAATGTGTTTCGAATCTTGGATATAGGATGGTAAGTTTTTCACTAATGGTCCTATAAAAAGGTCCACGTATTCCGCTAGTTTCTCTGTGGGACCCCCAATGCCTGAGACAATAGGTCTACCAGGCGGGAATGGTAAGTTTTTGTGTATTTTTGGGAGAGTATATAGCCATGGATAGGTGGGTCTAAATACTTTCAGATACAAGTATTCGTCATTGTCCAAGAGGCCAGATTGTTTCCATTCAAGTAACAGTTGATTAATAAGAATGGTCAGAGGACCCATAGGGTTCTGAGAAAGTGGTTCATAGCAAGAGGTGTCATTCAGCTGTGTATAAATCTCATTGTTGTAATCAGCCAGATTCATCACAACCACATTACCCCCCTTGTCAGCCTCCCTAATGATAATGTTAGGATTGTCACTAAGGCTCGAGAGTGCAAGACGTTCGCCTTTTGTTAAGTTGTCCTTATATTTAAATTTGTCATTTAGGTTTTTCATGTTAAGTTTATCAATATCCTCCAAAATACGTTTGTGAAAGTTATCAATAACATTACCCCCAGATAAAGTAGGGGTCCACCTGGATTTGTTTTTCAGGCCACTGGTCTGACCATAGTCTGTTTCAATATCTAGCTCCTCTAGAAGCCTCTCCATATCATATGGACTGTCTTCTCTGTCTGTTAAGGAAAGAAGCAGATGGGTTGCTTGAATATCTTTAATGGTCAACATTTCTTTGTCACAAACAGTAGGAGAGGGTCTAGACTCACCAGTAACCTTAGATTTACAGGAAAAATACTTTTTCAATTTCAATTTCCGTATAAACTTAAAAATGTCAATTTTGCTCTGACAGACATCACCAGTACTGTATGGATTAAAGTTTAAACCTTTGCCTAGTAAAGAGACCATGTCAGGGGTCAACGAAAAGGATGAGAGGTTGATTACTTGTACAGTGTCTTCAGGATCCACTAATTCCTTTGTGTGCCTGATCTGAGTTTCCTTCGATATTCCTCGTTTGAGGCTGCGCCTGCCCCTGTGGGTTTTGGGTCTATGGCGCCCCTGATTAGTGTTGATCTGTTTCCTTTTCTGATGCGTTCCATCTCTAAAAAAAAGGGCATATTAATAAGATCGGTGTTTTCTGTTCTTTCGTTCTCTGATTCCACAAGTCCTGCAGAATTCAGTGAGGAATTGCTCGAAGTCACTGAGCTGGCTGCAGTGGATCTACCCGTTTGGGAACCTTGTCTGGATTTGGGAATCAGTGAGTCATATTTTTGGTCATATGTGTAAACCCTCCCATTTTTGTAGTCAGACTCATCCCTTTTAATTTGTCGTGCCTTCCTGGTTTTAATGTCTGCCTGGTGTTTGAGGAGAATCTCATCCAAAGTGGTGTAATTTTTAACAGTGGATTCCGGTTTGTTGAGATCCTTGATCTCTTGTTCCAAGGTGGAAATCTCTAATAAAAGTTTGGCAGACTTTCGTTCCGCACTCTCTATTAGTATATCCATTAAGTTCATGGAATTCTGGTTAAGAGACTCTTCCCACTTGACCATGAGGTCTATATCAAGATTGTCATATGTGGGAAAGGTCTGAGAACGTAAACCTCTGGGAATTTGTTTAATACGTCTGTAATACTTCAGGGTGGTTCCATCCCACCACCGTGAGTTTTCCTGTTTTTTTAACCTTTCCAGTTTGAAAAACTTGTCCCTAAGACCTTCCACAGGTGCAGGACCTGTAGTGGCAGATGCCTGGTGTGTAGGCATACCTTTAGCAAGGTTGTCGAAAAGGTCTGCTGCTACCTTGTCCCTATCCATAATAGGGAAAGCAAAGTGAACTAGTACTATAGAGGTAACGTGGAGGCGACCAATCTGAATACAATACTGAAAACAGCTGAAAGGGTTTTGAGGAAAATCAGAATATGGCGCTCTGCCTGGGGTATACGTTAAGTTCTATGAGGAGATGGGTTCTGATGGGTGGCGCGTAAAGAGCGAACGGATTAACCCAAAAACCGTTCCAAGACAATCCAAGATTACCAAAAACTGAAAACAGCAAAGCTCTCGCAGCCACAAAGACAGTGTAAATTGGAAAAAAAAAAAACAGTTGCAACACATAGGAAAGAAAGCAGCAGATCTCTGTGTTCAAGTTCTTTCAACGAAATTTAATGGGATCCAAGCTCAGCCGACACGTGTTTCATCGCGTTAAAGTGGAGTCAACACGACTCTTCAGGGCTGATAAAATAAATAAAACAGGTGTATAGTACATTCCAATATGTCACATTTTGTACATGGATTCATGACACGAACGTCCATGAGAGTGAAGGTGACGGAATGTTACGTGCCTAGTGGTCGAATATGTGATGAATGGACCATGCGCAACCACAAGCACATCCTGGTGACGATGGTGCTAGAATACAATTAACGGCTAAAGTGTCCTTATCTAATTGACTATTTGGTGTGCTTATAGATCAAATAAATAAACTTTATAAAAATATTTTGTCTCATCTTTTGGTGTTTCTAAGAGAATGGCTACCGGATAGACCAGCCATCACATACAAAAAGGGATGTACACTGAGGAACAAACTCAGCCCTACCATTCCACATAACACTTCGGCCTCAGACTGGCTCACTACACGTAGCCTGGGTTTCTACAAATGTGGTTTTTGTTCTTTATGTGTCTGGTGTAAACATGGTACCAAGGAATTCAACGGCCATGATGGGGTCACATACTCCATCAGGCATAACATCACCTGCGTAACCAGATACGTAGTATATATCATAGAATGCCAATGTGGCTTGATATACGTGGGCAGCACTATCAGACCCCTTAAGGAGAGGCTAGCTGAACACATGCGGGCCATCCAGAAAAGGGATCCCAAGTACCCGGTTGCACTGCATGTTGCAGCCTGTCAACCACTGGAGGACGAAATTATTGACGCCATCTATAGACAGCATTGACTCAGCATAGAATCCTACGCTGATGACACCCAGCTCATCCTCTCCCTCACTAAGGACCCCCACGCCACCAGACTCAGCTTCTAGGAAGGAATGAAAGACGTTGCATCCTGGATGAGCAGCAGCTGCCTGAAACCTAACTCAGAGAGGACAAAAGTCCTTGGACCCTCCCCCCAGCTTGGGACAACACCTGGTGGACCATCGCCCTCGGCAACCCCCCACTGACCAAGCCCTAAACATCAGCATTATACTTGACTCCTCCCTCACCATGACCCGACAGTTCAATGCCTTCTCCTCCACCTGCTTCAGCACCCGCTGCATCAACCGCAAGACCTTCAAATGGATCCCCCCCCTGAATCCAGAAAGACCGTCACCCAAGCACTCATAACAAGCAGACTGGACTACAGAGTTTCCCTCTATGCTGCAATCAACAAATCCCTGCTCTGCAAGCTCCAGACCTTACAGAACATCGCAGTCAGACTTGTCCTCGGCATCTCACAACATGGACCCATCACTCAACACCTTTGAGACCTCCACTGGGCCCCCTTTGAGAAGAAAGTAACTTTCAAACTACTCTCCCACACCTACAAATCCCTCCACAACACTGGACGAAAGAGTCTCCTTCCACGGACCGAAGAGAAACCTCTGATCCGCTGACCTCACCCTTGCCAAAACCCTGCACATCCGCAAAGTCATAGCGGGTGGAAAGGCCTTCTCCTACATCGCAGCAAAGACCTGGAATGAGCTCCTAATCAGAATCAGATGCTTCCCCTCTCTGTACACCTTCAAGAAGACCCTCAGAACCTGGCTCTTCTGCTGACTCAGAGCTGCACTCCTCCCCCCACAGTGCCTTCAGACCCACACGAGTGAGTAGCGCGCTTTATAATTCCCTTATTGATTGATTGATTGATTGAGGTGGCACTCACTGGTAGCATTGGGATCTCGGAATTTCGCCACCTCATCAATGGCGTATGGGTCTGGCCCATCTACAAGACAAAACACACTGTACATAGCTCTGTGAATGCTGAACACATACACTGTGTTCATATGACGCACAGTACATTGACTACACAAATGCCAGATATTGTCTGTAAGTTGGACTTGTACCATATGGCACAGTTGTACTGTCCTCAAGGTGGACATATGTATGCTATTTTGCAGTGTATTCAGATGATAGCAGGCACATCACATATGAGGTGCACAGAGTGAAGATAAGGTACAAGACCAGCCTAGCTTGCAACATGGTGCAAGGGTGCCATATGTGAACAGTCCAATTTGATTGACCACACTCTGCATAGAATGACAATGCTGGGGCCTTCTCAAGTTCATTTGAGTACTTTACCATTCTTCACACATCAGACAGTACCCATGCTTGTTTGTGTCCTTCATTTAGCACCTAACATGTGACCAGTGCTCTGTAAATGAACAATGACCAGTCAAGACCCATATAGGTTCATAAAGGTATGATGATGTTTTTATGTAACAGAGATCATTGTGGACCATCTGTGGGGAAACACCCACCCTGTCCAACCTGTGGCCGGATGACATGGGATTGAGCTCCCCTGCAACATACATGGCGGGTGACCCATACAGTTCTGAGTCAGTAATAACCTAGCAGGCCGGGGGACAATACTCCCAGCACAGTGAGTATGGGTCCCACATCCCCTATGGGCCTCCCTTGCACTGCATGGTTGGGTTTGGCTACTGTAATGCCCCTGTGAACAGGACCCTGTGGCATGCTCAGTGTATAAAAGGAAGTTAGCTGTATCATGCCATAGTGACCTATATACATATATGGCCCTTTAAAAAGAAAACTGTTAAGATTATTTTGCTACAGCCACAAAGCTACAAGCTCATTGTATATAGGAACTTACTGATAGCCCCACTAACTTCTATCCCCAGGTGGTCCAGCAGATTCTGCTTCCTGCTAATGATATCTGCCCTCTGGTGCTTGTATTGGTGGACAGTCCGCTCAACACCAAAAACTTGCCTAATCTGATTCTGCACCTCCTCCCACCGGTGCCGCGTCTCATGGGCAGGGTAGCCCTGGATAGCCCTGCCTCCACTACCGATCATGTTGGGCAAGTACTTGACCAACAGCTACAGCAGACCCCCAAATTCCTCCTCTGCCATGTTCTATGCCCTGCCCCTGGCCCTTCCCGACATCTCCCTACCCCTACTAATCGCATTAAACCAAACAACAAAAACCACTATCCCTTCCCCCTGCCTGTATAACTATTAAACCCTATTGAGACAAACACCCCACAATATACTACACAAAATAACATAATATACAGTCCCAGTATTTTGACAAGTGGATCGAAATGTCGTTGACTCTTAGCACCTTGACATAATCTTATTGTTTACCAAATTGTGCTATGGGGCTAGAATATGTATTTGTTGGTCTAACTACCTAGTAATGCTATAGACCTTAGTAATTAATGCCTGAGTCCTCCTCCCTTCCCTTTTGTTAAATGTCCCACTTATATGTTGTTCTACATAACTGTTTATATTAAATGATTATGTCCGAATTGGGCAGTCAAAACATAGATATCATTATACTTCTATGTAAATTACAGTATTAATAATTTAAGCGTAAGGGACGGCTGTTCTTTTAAAATATTTTATAACCAATGTCCCTAAATATTATTTGGGTTCCCTTGTTGGTGTAAAACATGTTTAGCTCAATCGCCGGATTGTAATGGTTTGTAACCTATTGCCTACTGAACTAAGTGGGTTCCCTTTTCTCCTTCTATTTCTCTTCATCCTACCTTCTCCCTCCCCTTGTATTCTCCCTTTATTCTCTATATCATGTCCAATCATGCCACACTATACACAGATGATTACATTAGGAAGATTTAGAGGGTCCTTTTTTATTTTCGGACATGACAGAGTCATTACAACCTGGGAGTGCATCACTACCTGAACAATTAGAGAAGTGCAAATAGAAACACGTTAGGTTACAACTTATGATCCGTATGCCGACAGAATATCTTAAAGCAGACATTATCCTGACAGGTCTCCAAGTTAGAAATATCCCTGGCATCTTTACTGACAGTAAAAAATACTTAACCAGCTTCAGCTATGTTGGCACAACCTGCTCTAGGCATTGGATGGTGCTTGGAATAGACACAGCAGTGGAACATGTTCAGAAATTAACTAAAGAAATCAATTACTTCGAAAAAGAAATCATGGAAACAAGCTCCATAGCAGATTGCAGGAAACTTCTTGATCAAGTCCAGAAAACTGTGAATGAATTCCACAGAACTGAACAAAACAAAAAAACTGTTAAAATTAAGAAAGCCATTCAATCATACACAACTGAGAAAACACATCCATATTTCACTGGCGTCTTATTTGCGTCATATTTTGCCAGTGCGGTAGTGAACAAGTCGTGATGGTCCACGATGGCCTGCACATTGATAGAGTGGGTATGTTTCCTGTTCCAATAGAGATGGGATGTTGCACCAGGGGAACCAGTTGCACATGTGTGCAGTCCATTGCACCACGCACCTGTGTTAACCCAGCAATGACATAAAATCCTTATTTTATCTCCAGCTGCAGTACATAGGTGGTGGGTACGAGGAGGTGGCAAGGTATCAGATTGATGATGGCATCCAGGATGGAGGGAAGGGATGAGGAGAAAGATGACTGGGAGATTCAGGGCACTCTGGTGGCTGCTATCTGAAAGGACCCTGACTCCAGCATGTGTAGTACCGCCATGAGCTTCACCAGTGGATGGATGTTAGTAGACCTTTCAGGTGTTGGCTGGAGCATTGGCGCAATCAGGTAATGCAGCTCTACAATGGAGTCCCTACTCAGCCAGTAATAGGTTATTATCTCATTCTCCCTATCAGAGTAGTCCACTGGTAATAAACATGCTCACTTCTCCTGCGCTTCCTTTGGTGGTGAGGGGGGGCGGGTGGATGGTAGCGGTCATCTCCTTGCGACTCCCAGCTGCAAACTAAGCACCTCTAAGGTGTAGTTGTGGGTACAACACTGTCCTACCAGCTTCTCTTCATGTGGCAATTTTAATGCATCATTTTCTTTGTGTGGGTTTCACAGGTGCAAGATCTTGACATTATTGGACCTCTACACAATCAAATATGAGTTTATTGTTATTAGTTAATTAAAAAACATCACAATATACATATAAAAACAATCCTTTTTTTAAAATAGTCACTTATCTTAGAAACATGAATTAATATTGTTACAGCTCAGGAAAATCTTGTTGTCACGTTAATAAACATTATCATAGTAAAATGTATTCAGTCATTAATAGGGATACTCTTCATCATTGCTATAAATTGACGTATGCCTCATTATAAAATTCGACAACTCTGTCAACATCTTGGTACTGTTTTAACAGCGTATGAGTGTTGTGTACTCATTGTACGAGGCAAATTCTTCATGCTCAGGTATGCAGCTTAAATTCTGCTTAACTGCTTTAACGTGAATTTGTAAAAATTTCAGAAGTTTGCAGTTTAGCTGAGGATCTGTGGGGGCCACACTTCTCACGATGGCTGTTCTGCACGTACGTATCCCTCTCTCATTAAATAGGTGTTTTAAGTGTGTGCGGCGTACATTATTCGGTTTGGGACATATGATGACCAAATGCACAAAATCCTCAATCGGAGCATCACATAGTCTGCACGTTTTTGGCCCTTTGTATCTCCTTGATGGTTTGTCAGACAGAGACGGCAGTTCACCTAGGCACATGGCCAATAGTTTTTTCTTAAAATACACCGGATATCTTAGGTGTAGATAAGTCGCCCTTTGCAATGTGACATAGGTTTGAATTGTCATCCAGGCATGGGATCGCTGCGAAAATATGCATTTGTCCTCAACTAGCGAATGTATTTTGCAGTTTTGTTCATGGCTTGGCAAAAAGTGGTATGCAATACATTCAAGTCCCATAATTCACCCGCATTGGTTAGTTGTAAAGATGATGACAAGTATTTGTTGTAACTTGAGTTCACATCATTATTCACCGATTCCCATAGAGCACTAATTAGAGGGCTAGACTGATTGTTTCGTAATTTATGCATGGATTTGATGAAGTGATATCTTCTTGCTATGATTTGTTGTGTCAATCCAAATTCCAAATGAATTTGAGCAGGAGAGGCGTTACAGGGCAGACCAACGACCCTTCTGTATGTTTTGACTTGCAATCTATCTAACATTTTGGATTCCTTTCCATGCATCACCGTGCTTGTAAGAGACGGAAGCAGTTTAGCTTTGATTACAGAGAGCAATGGTTGATAAGAGGGGCCATCTAATTTTTTAGCAAGTAAACTGAATGAATGTATTAGAGCATTATTTTTCCTAACCATATATTGTTGGTGTGCAGGGAAAGAATTTTTTTAATCAAAATTGAAACCTAAATATTTACAAACACTGACTTCTTCTAGGGTTACATTGTCCAGCCTGATCTTTAGTGCAGCATGGGGATTATTAGACCTCTGCACTACGCAAGCTGCCACTGAACCACTTTGGAAAAATCTCGTAAATAACCATGCATCAGTTTTATTGTGGAAGTTAGAACAGAACACCTTTCAACCAAACAGAAGATAAAGACTTGGAAGTAGCAATTAAATCCTGGAATGAAAGTAGGCAATTTGAGGTGACCGGCAGGCAGAAGTGGCTGATGCCTCTTTGTCTCACTTCCCCTGAGTCAGCAGCTTTTAGGTTTCGCCTATCATGCCTATGTGAGCAACAAGGGATGAGGATTGTATGACAGATAGACTAGGAACCTTCAGTTCACAGGCCTAGCCCACATTTATAAAACGACCATCACTTATAACCTGGACATCCAGCTGAGGTTTTTCCACTGCCCGAAGGACTGAAGGTGAGCAGGCCCTAGATCAATGGACATGGCAAAATAGGCTGAGGGGAGTCTTAGAAAATAGAGCCAATGTCTAAGAGCACATTAGATGGTAATGTACTGAGGCCCAGCACATTAAGGGCAAAGATACAACCGAGATCCCAACAGCAGTGGCAAACTCTAAACTGCAATCAACGGTTCCCACTAAAAAAAAGAAAATGGTAGAACTATAAAGATAGTATGTTCACATCAGTAACAAAGAAAACATGTCTCAAGGGGGGCACCAAGGCTACACGTGAGGGAGCAGCTCAATCAGGACATAATGGGACACAAAGTTCCACCCAGTAACAGGCCATAAGATTTATGGAATGAATAGGCAGCCTCTGCTCATGATGGTGCAGGACTAAAGCCAGATGGCCATTCAGGTAACACTTTATAAATTTGCCAGAGCAACACTGAGTGGTGGCAGTGGAACAGCCATCTTTAGGAACAGGCAAAACACTCAGGTAAATGAGGACCACCCAGAAAACTCAACAGAGATGGATATATTGTTCCAAGCAATAGCAGACATGCTCTGCTTTGGAGTCCACAGTAGGAGAAATGGGTACTGTTGTCAAAACAGGAACTTGTGCAATGTAGTTGACAGGGTCACCGGAATGGAGCAAAGAATCTATGACTTGAAATGTAGTTTTAAATATTCTCTATGGCAAATGTTGTTGACAACTAACTTGCTTACAGAAAGGATAGATGATGCAAAGGGGACAGTGAGATGGATTAACCTCTGCACAGTCTGAATGATAGAAGATAAAGAGAGTACTCAACCCGTAAAGTTCATGGAGGACTGGTTGCCATCCCTGACATAGCCACAGACTCTATCTCCATGCTGTGGCATATAGAGGGTCCATAAGGTACTGCCTTTGAGGCAGCCACCAGGGGCACAGCCAAGACTGCTCTCCACCAGATTCCTTAACTTCTGTGACAGTGTTGTAACCCTCAAAATGCTAGAAGGCTTGAGGATTTTTCTCTTTTTAGATTACAAAAAAGTGGCACAACAACAGCAATGCTCACTTCAGGAAGTGAAATGAAAGATGAGACCAACTAAAATTCAGTACATGCTCTTCTTCCCAGCAAAACTTTCAGCACTTTTAACTAAAAAACCCTGTTCTTTGATGCACAAAAAGCAGCATGGGACTGGGTGAGTGAGAAGAAAATATAGTCTACTGCTTTGAAGTCAGTGCAACAGTAAAGCTCAACTTCCATGCCAATACCTCAGCCGAAGCTAGCCATCTTGTGACAAGCAACATAGACAATCTAGAGGTGTAATAGGATATGCCCACAGATTCATCAAACTCCAAATCTGCGATTTCTAAATTGCGAGAATTACTGAATCGCAATTTAGAAATCGCAGAATGGGATTCATTAAAAATTGCGATTAAAAAAAGCGAATCACAATCGGCCGCAATTGCTGATTGCGATTTACCCAAAATCGCATAAAAATCGCAGATTCGGCCGTTTTCCTTGTTGAAATTGCGATCTCACAATTACCGAAATCGGGAAGTCACATTTCGAGCATAGTGATGACATCACAACCAGGAAGCAGGCAGTTCCCACCCTCATTCTGCAAACTGAGCCTGAAGTGGAAGCAGCACTGTCCAGAGCTCCACTCCAGACCACCTCCAGCTCAAAATCAGGAGACACCCCACTGCAGAAAATGTCCCAGGAAGCAGCAGGGGGCAGTTCCTAAGGAAGGAAAGGCAAAATAAAATTCTCAGAGCAAGAATTGGAATACCTCATAGAGGGAGTGAGCAAAGACCACGACCGGCTCTTTGGGAAGGAGTCAAGGAGGGTGCCTGAGGAGGACAAACAAAGGATTTGGATGCACATCCGCGCCAAAGTAAATTCCGTGGGAGTGACCCAGCGCTCCATAGATGAATTAAAGAAGTGTTGGTACGACCTCAGGGGGCGTGCTAAGGAGAGGATTGCAGAGAGGCTGAGGGAACGTGTCGCAACAGGAGGAGGAGAGGCCACTGTCCTACCCAACACCCCACTGGAGGACCTTGTGGAGGACACCCTGAATCCCCAGGCATGCGTGGGGGTAACCCAGCTGGACTCCTCCCGACCCACACAAGATTCCCAAGGTAAGTGCCATGCAACTGCGACCCTGTCCCCTAACAATGGCCATGACCCCAGAGCAACCCATTAGAAACCCCAGTCATGCAGCCCATGCACACCACAAAAGCCCTATTGCATTGTGGGACATGTAGTCTGACCACAATTTCAATCTAGCCCCATACAGCCAGACCTGTCCAGTGAGAGTCAATCCTACATTCAGTCAGGGAATGGTAGCCTGCATGCATGTAGCAACCTTCCTTGTGCAAGATACATGTCATTAATCAACGTCCACTTTACATCAAAGGTGGCGCTGAAGAACCCAGCACTGATAGCGAGGCCCTGCAAATAGATGACAATCCTGAGGACACCGAGGGAGACGTCCATCCTTCCCCTCAACCAGGACCATCAGGGCAAGCTGCAGCACCAGCAGTAGTACCACCACCTGCCCCTGTGGACAGTGCCACCTCAGCAACAACAGGCGCGCCACAACCGCAGCGTGTGACACCCATGCCAGTGGCACCGACAACAACAGCTGCAGCACGGAAACAAATCCGGTGCACTGCCACTGTGAGAACACAGTCCAGCGGACTGGTGAGGGAGCCGCGCGACACAACACCACGCGCTGGCAGGGGGGTGAATGTGCGGGTACCTGGCCTCTCAATTGAGCACCGTATGCTTTGCATACACCAGAAGCAGGCCCTTCATCTTGCAGCCATTCACCTGCAGCTGCACAAGACCGCTAGGAATGTGGGAGAGCTCTCAGACAGAATGGAGAGGATGACCGCTGCAGTGTAGGAAAACACCGAGGCCATGTTGACCCAGCGGGACGTCAACCGGCGCCGCCACCGCCAGCTGCTCACCCGCCTGTCTGCGTACACACGGTCGAACCACATCATAGGGAATGCCACCTCGCAACTCTCAAGACGCTCGTTGGCCATGCAAGTACAAATGGTACAATGCTGCCAGTATGTCGCTAGGGCACTGAAGCAAGTTACCACTGCAGTGCAGGGTCTGCAGGCAACTGGCCATGGCCAGCCAGGTGGTGGGGATGACGCAAGTGAGGGAAATTCAAGCCACAGCAGCCAATCGGTGCCACTGGTGATAGTACCCCGCCGCAGCACCAGCCGACTGCTGCCTCATGGGCAAATGCTGAGGAAGATGTGGAAAGGCGACTGGGAGCGTCCGCCTTGAGGCACCATTGACTATTTATTTTGTACCATGAAGGGCCATGCTGCTGAGACAAGCATGCCCTCCTCACATACATGGAGACGTATGACTCAATATAGCTCTCATGTAACTGTGAGAAAAAATGCCACTTTATTGCGAAAAAAACAATAATATATATTCAGTACCAGTTAATCTGACTCATGTCATTATTTCAATTGTCATGCATGAGTGAAGTGTTGGGTGAGGGGAGTGGGTGCACTAGAAACAGTTAATAGTGATTTGGTTGCAGCGCCTGTGTCCTTCTGCAGGATTCTCCCCGCGTGCATGACGCACATGTGCAGGTTGGCGGTTGTTCCCTTCCGACTCACTGCCAGAGATCTCTACAGGTATCCTGCGCTTGGTAGCAATGTTGTGGAGTATTGCACACACGGCCACGATGCGGCAGCAGACCTCAGGCTCGTATTTGAGGGCCCCACCAGTCTTGTGAAGTATGCAGAATCGGCTCTACAAAAGCCCAAATGTCCTCTCAATGCAATTTCTTGTGCGTATGTGTGCAGCATTGTAACGCCGTTGCTGTGGTGTTGCAGGGTTGAGGTATGGGGTGAGGAGGTACTCACGGAGACCGTAGGTGCTGTCACCTGAATGAAAGGAGCAGAGGGTGAGTGCCTGTTATGCGCAGCTACAGTAGGTGTCCTTCGCCAAAGTCTCCCCTGGCCAGTCGTGTGTACATGCCGCTGTGCCGGAATATGAAGGAGGCATGTGTGCTCCCCGGGTATTGTGCCACTATGTCCGTGATGATTGTCTTAGCGTTGCACACCATCTGGATATTCAGGGAGTGGTAGGATTTGCGGTTCCGGTACATGTATTCTGTTTTTGCAGGTGGGCAGATGTGGATGTGGGTACAGTCAATGCATCCTATTACATGTGGGAATTGTGCAATGTTGTAGAAATGAAGCTTGGTTTGATTCAAGTCCTGTTGGGTGGTCGGGAATGTGATGTAATGGTGTAGCCGGGTCAGCATTGCCTCCAGGAAACTCCTTAGGCAGCTGGACATGGTACTCTGGGAGATACCCCTGCAACAGCGACTATCCCCTGGAAGCTTCCGGAGGCCAGGAGGTGCAGGCTGCACAAGACCTGGACATGGGTGGGCACAGCATTGGTCCTCCTTGTTGAGTGCTGCATCTGGGGGTCTAGGTCCCGGATCAGCTTAGTGATCATTACCCCATTCAGGCGGTACTTGGAGTAGATTTGCTCCGCAGTTTGGCCCAGAAGGGTGATCCGCTGGTGGAATATTCGCTCCTGGATCCTGCGTCTGTTCCTTGCTGCAGCCTGGAGCCTTCGCCGCCTGACCACCATGTAGAGTCCTGGCATTGTGAGAGTCCTCATGCTCCTACTGTGTCGCCTTAAGTGTGTTTGATCAGGCCTGCACCTGTGGCTAGTTAATTTTAAAAAAAAAGTTCTTCATGGTTACCACCTGGTTTGGGTTCTCCTTAAATTGCTCGTCGCAAATACCGATTTTCTGATTTTTCGCTATTTGCGAGTTTTCATGAATTGCGTTAGCGATTATTTAGCGAGTTCGCAATATATTTAGCAGAATCCATGGATTCTCGCTAAATCTGATTCGCTATAGGGGTTCTTCCTAGATGCTGCAAATTATTTTGCGATTTCGCAATTTTTTTGGTGATTTCGCAATTTTTAATTTTTTCTAATCATGAATTGCTTTTCTTTAAATTGAGATCACGATAGCTAATTCGCAGCTATTGCGATCGCAATTTTGGTTGATGAATCTGGCTGTAAGTCACCAGTCACTAATGAAGCCTAGATGCAAGGTGGGGAATTAACACCTTGATGAGTTTCTGGCAAGAGGCGAGCTATATCGCATGGAAAAGGGCTGATGATTAACTGCAATAGTTGAATGGCTGGACTTTGTATTGTGTGTGAAACATGAAGCAGGGATTGCCTTGTTCAAAACTGAAGTATGATTTGAGAAGTTTAAAACTGAAGTATGACTTGTAGAAAGGAAATATGGGGACGGGGTGTTTTAGAAAACCTTTCTTCTGAAGGTTCAATTTGTTTATGCATACAAGGCTTTAGGTCACATAGAAGCTTACAACAGACACACAATCCCTCCAGATTGGTAGATCATAGACTGAAAATTGACCTTAAAACCCTTGATAAGCAATTACAGAAGGACTGAGAAATAAAGGATCCTTTTATGGAGCATTAATGGCCTGTTGAATATAATGAAAAGAGGTGCAGTGGTGTGCCATATCCATGGGCGTGTGCCAGATTTAGTCCGCACTAATTTCCTCAGGTAACCCTGCCCCACTACACCTCCAAGTCCTGATGAAGACCCCAGCCTAAGGTCTACGGATACCTAGTACACGCACGGGGTCGAAACGTCGACACTAGTCCCCCCCAGACCAGCTTGCGCACATTCGTTTGAATAATCACTGAGGCGCTGAAAGCATGGTTTTGTGAATTATTGAAAATTATAGAGCATGTACTATATTGTACTGTATTGTTCATTCTGGCTCAATTAGAGCCAGTGTACTTTGTCGATACTAATGTGTAATAATATGATTGATGCACATATCTATTCCTAAATCCTCTTTTGACTTTTTGCACATAACTTCTGGCACCCCTTTGAAAATCTAGTGAGAAAGGCCCTGACAGTGACGTCAGCAAGTGGCGAAGCTGAGTACCCCAGAGGAGATGTGACTAGTGATTCCTGGATGATTCAATTTGAACTCTCCCAACATGCTGAGCAGGTGAGTTTGGACAGCAATGGATGGGTGAAGTGGCACCCTAGAATTGGCCACGGGCAACTGACTTTAGGAACCTTCCACCCCCCTTTTAAAACTCTTGCATCAGAGGGAGACTCTCTCTTGCCTGGTGTTTATTTTCACTTCACTGCTGGACTCTGGGTCTGCCATGGACGACTGCAAGGTGGAACCCCTTGATTCACCCAAAGGACTCTGCCCAGTTGACCCCACGATTAGTGGGTCTCTCCAAGGGCCAGTGAGGCTGGCCCCCTTACACTTCTGAAGGACCAGTTAGGGGAAAACCCTTGGCAACTGCGACCAGGGGCAGAGACCAGAAAAAAAGCTGATGCAGGGAGGCAGGATAACCAGCTCCCTGAGGATTACACCACTTTGGAGGTAAGGAGACTTGCTGCAACTGCCGGGAGTGGGTAAAGCGGCATTTTAAAGTTTGGTGACATTTGACGTTTCTACTGGCTGCGAAGCGTGTGGGGCTCTCTGCTATTTCACCACTTCTGGGGGTCGGCACAAAATTATTTTTTTCTTGTGTCCTCACTCAGGTAGTGGGCATGTGTAGGGCCCCTTGCCATGACTATCTCTATCAACTGGGATCCCCATCCTCTGGGCTTATTTATTAAGAGGGGGCCAGGACACTTTCCCCAACCCTAAAGCCTAAACCATGAAGGAGGAGTGCCATTGTATCCTTCTAGTAGCGGTGGGCCTGCCATGCTCCCTATGCCAGTGTCTGGGGAGCAGGTGGCCTCTGCTAGAAGAGAGAACAGTGCCCGCAGGAGCGGGCAGCGGGAGAGAGCCTATCAGCCCATGCGGCCATGCACAGAGGTGTGGGTCACATAGGAGCTGGTGGGGCAGTGAGCGGTGTGCTCCTTCAACTGCTTCCAACTTTGAGGAGGCATGAGGGTGTCCAGGTGTGACCGGACACCCCCCAAAAACCTGAAAAAAATAAAAGGAAATCTTTGCTCCTATCTCCCACACAGAGAAGAGCCATAATAAAATATTCACTGCTCCTGGCTGGAGCGCTCCATAACACCCTACAGGGATTCCTTATTTACATTTTCTACTTGCCTTGTGGTGACCCCAGGATGCCAAGGGCACCTTCAACATAGGAATGGAGGCATGGGGGCAGGAGGAGCACCGCAGCTCTCCTTTGAAGAGTCTTTTTACAGTTACTGACCCTATCTTTGCGACATTTGTAACCAGGACCCCTCTGAAATTTCTCCAGTGTTTAAAAGTACTCCCCAGGCTGGAGCTTCTGTTCTACAGTTAGGAGTGCTGTGCTCTCTGGAGACTTACAGCCTGATTCATGTACGGGCCGTTTTGCGTGGCCCTAATAGCGAATCATAGCGACTCGCTATTGAGGACACGCAAAACGGCATTCATGTAGGAATTGCTAAATCAATAGCGATTCCTACATGTTCTCTATTTGCGAGTAGCAATTTGCTACTCGCAAAAAAAGGAATAACTCCCCATTCATTCCTATGGGCCAAAAGGCCCATAGGAATGAATGGGGAGTATCCCTTATTTGCGAGTAGCAATTTGCTACTCGCAAATCAGATAGCGATTTTAAGGGTGCCAGGGGTGTCCAAAGGACACCCTGTAGCACCCCTAAAATGCACATTTGAACAGGTGTTGCGCACACACATGTCCAAAGGACATGTGTGTGTGCAACATGCAACTTAGAAAAATGCTTTTAAAAGCATTTTTCTATGTTTTTGCTATTTACCGAGAGGTCTGACCTCTCGGTAAATAGCGGCCCAATTTTGCTAAATCGCAATTTTTGCAAGTGTCATGAATAGCATTTAAGGAATCTCTAATAGAGATTCCTTAAATGCTAATCCTCGCATATTTGCTAATTCCTCATTAGCGATTTTTGCATTTGGGATTGTGAATCCCAAATGCCAAAATTGCACTCGCAAAAGGCAAAATTCTGAGAATCTTGCCCTTTGCGAGTGCAATTTTGCTTCATGAATCAGGCTGTTAATTTATGGTTACTATTATTGTGGCCTAAAAGTGTGTAAAAGAGATACATGTACTCAAGTGCCCTCTAGGGGCTAAGTATACGGTTGTATATAATGAGGTCAAAATGTAATGTCCTCTAAGGGCTACTTCTATGATTTCAAATGATTTATTTAGATAATAATGGTGACAATGATAATTGCTCATGGTGTACATGTTTTATTAACTGTAATAAGTGCACTTACACATAATTATTAATATTGATTACTACATTTACATACATGATGAATTTAACATACGGTTTGCTACTCTTGACCCCTTCACAAAGCCAGTAAACTTATCTTTTATGTTTGTATGACCCTTTTAGGGGGGGGTTCAAAGATGAATATGCAATGTCCCCTATGGTATTTTCTATCTACCTATGTACATATGTGTAAATTACTGTTATTTAGTGGGGTGTGTGTAATAAATGGACAATCATTAATTGAGTGTTATTATTAAGTGCCATTAAATGGTGATTGCTAGCCCACACCACCTCCCCTGACTAATCTTTAGACTACTCTGCTTTGCTACCCTGAGAGAGTCAAGAACTTGAATAGGGTGCTTGGCTCCCAGTAAGGAGAATTGTGGACCTACTACATGTGCAGGTCACTCAGCTAATCACCCAATTTCCTACAATTTCCATATAGCATAATGGGGAAGGGGGCGATCTTGATCACACTGCCGAAAATGTTATATGTTATGGAAAACACGCCCTTTTTTGAGATTCTGTACTTCTTCTTTTGGAGCCTAAACAAAACATTATGCACTCTATTGTGTGCACACTCAGAATTGTGCTCCACATATTATATTGATCAATGTGGCAATTGTGGTTCTGGACATGCTGGCATACTACTGGATTTCCCATCTACAGGTCATTAATAAAAGGGGGTACACTTCAAAGGAGGACCCAGCTGTAAGACTGGAAAGATTACCAATAGAACTACACACCTACCTCCAAATATGGGTGAGTGAAAAGAAAAGTTCTGCTGGTGCGTACCCTGATGACTCCTAATACCTGGGAATAAGTCAAAATAAATGTTGGGTGGCAGGGAAAGACAAGGAGAGAAACTTCACTGTGGAAAGGAGAAACACTACTAGAAGTGTAAAAGTTGATAGGATTTCATTGTTGGGATACTAGAGGAATATCTAAAGTAGGAGATGTGATGGAATTGAAAACATTTGGCAAACTTCAAGAGGACAATGAATACAAAATAGAGCAGTATCACTCATTAACCAAACCTTCATTAACATCATACCCGACAATACAGAATCTAAGGACAACGTGGGAGAGGGACATGGGCAAATGGAAGATATTAATTGGGAAGTTGCACTCATGAATCCAAGGGGAGGTAGCTATAAATTCAGAATAGAGATTGGTCCAACTAAATATTCTGCACAGGGCATTCTTTAATAGTAGTAGACTCTTTAAAATGGAACGGCGCAGACTCCTACATGTAGCAAATGCAACAGAGAAGAAGGTACTTTTTAACACACGACCTAGGGATGTCCTAAAATATGTACATACTGAGAAGAAATAATGGCGCAGTGAGGTGCAATCCTAGATGAGGACATACCATGCTACCCCTAATTTGTTATACTAGGTGCCCCTAACAATATTGATCTCTCCAGAGCCAAATGGATGCTTTGAGCATTGGGTTTCATAATAGCTACAAGAGATATCACAAGGGAAATGACTAACCAAGATATCCTGACAAAACAGAGGTGGCTAGCAGGCATGGCCATATAGATGAAGGCAGAGAGAGTGGTATATGAGGGTAGAGGTAATCCAAGGACATTTGAAAAGATTTTTTTTATTGTTTCAAAAACACAAACAAAATGACAGCACAATACCACCACAATTGGCTTGCAATGAAATCCCACATCGTATAATCAATGCACAGCGATAATCATATCCATAAACGTCCCACTATAACGGCATGATGACTCCAAAAAAAATACGCCACAGTAAATACACTAAACATTCAAATAAATAAAAATTCAACAACAATACAAAGAAATAAAGAACCCCCCCACAATGTTCTTAATCAGTAATACTATGCGGTGCAGAAGAGGTAGAGCATCTCCCATCTTTGAGTCCCGCCACCCATCTAGACAGTGCATCGCACCCTCTCGCCACACCAGCACCACGACTATCTACTCAGTTTCAGTTGCCTTTTTCTGTAGAAAGAGTCTCAAGGGTTCCCAAATATCTTTTGGCCTCGATATTAGGGTAATTCCTCTGCATATGTTTCCAAGTTATCCTTACAGTAGATCAAGTCTTTTACCCAGTGTTCTACTTTCGGTGCAAGACTCCCTCCCCATGTGATAGCTACTCTCCGTGCAGCCATAAGCAAACAAATCTGCCCCTTACTCCTCTGACTTGAGGCACGCAACACAGCAAACAGACGAGTGGAGTGCACTGTAGCTCCACCTCCACCATGGTCTGCAAATCCTTCACCACAGACTCCCAATAGTCAGCCACTCTTTTGCATCCCCAAGCAAGATGAAGAAAGTCAGCGCCCTCCGATCCGCACCCCACACAGCATTCAGTCTCATGCAGACCAAACCTATGTAGGCGTCCGGTGTGTAATATACCTGATGTATAAATTTGAAATGTATGATCTACAAATTTCCTTTTTTTTTTTTAAATTTTTTTTTTATTTGGAGTCAAAATACAACACATAAGTAAAAATACATTATTAGATTCATCTAGACATAAGAGCAGCAATTGATCCACAGATTCAATAAATAAATACTTAAGACCAATAATTGAAAAAGTGCATAAAACCATCAAAAATCTGTTATAAAAAGCCTATTTCCAATATATATATCAAAATATGGTGCAAAGTAGCAATTCATTCAATTATTATATTAGGCTCCCTCCAATTAGTGACTGGAGCCCAAAACCTTCTTCCAAAGTCCCGTGCTTTCACCCCCTTACGCTCATATAAGCAGGTCTCGATATTATGTATTCCAAGAAACCTGGATAACCACATTTGGAAGGACGGTGCAGCAGTATCCTTCCACCCTGCTGATATCAAGATCCTGAGGACAGCCACAGATATAAAGACCAGAGCTTCTTCTTCCTTGCCCAAATTTAAGTTAGAGTCTGTGCCCAAGATCATCAGGGTAGGGGATAGATCGATCTTGTGACCTAGCAGCCCCTCCCAAAAATTTTCGATCTCTTTCGTCACTGGGGTCAGGAGTCCGCAGATAAAAAACATATGCAGTAAATCTGCTTGTGCCCCCCCCACATCTTGGGCAGTTATCATCAGCTCTAGCCCCCCATGCAAATAGTTTAGCTGGGGTATAGTATAGGTTAAATAGCGTTTTATAATGCTGAGCTCTTAAATTTGTGGCTCTAAATATCCTTTTATTCAGTGCCAAAGCCAGGTCAACGTCTACATTTGGGTTTCCAAGTTTATAGGACCATGCTACCTCAGTCTTGTCGACATCATCGTGAATCTCTAAAAGAAGGATGTTATATATAGACTTAATTTTATTGCATCCATTAATCAATGCGTCCAGGAGGGGACTGTTTCCTGGAGGAGGCGGTTTTGGTTTAATAGCTTTCAGGGAGCGATCCAATTGGGCATAAACAAACCAATATTTATCTGGGATTCCAAAACCCTTTTGTATGGCCTCAAAGCTTATAATCCCCTCCCCATCCATTAAATCCCATAAGGTCCTAATACCCATCTCCCTCCAAATTTTAGGGGTCCTTTCTATCCCTAATCTTGAGAAGAGACTAGAATTGCAAATATGGATATATGCGTTAATTTTGGGTATATTGCACAGATTTCTACTGGACTTCCATACCCTCCAAACACTATCGATGATTTTGTATCTTGCTTTTTTATAAAATCTTCGATCTACCTCACATAACATAATACCCATCGCCTTTCATCGTAGCAATAGCTCAAAGATAGTGGGGGTTGGCATATTTCAGGACTAGCATTATTAATAGGGGCGTCTGATTGGAAGAGTATCGTCATTTGTGTTAAAAGACAGGTCCAATGGTATAGCCTTAAGTTAGGAAGAGCTAATCCCCCCCTTTCCCTTGGGAGAGAGAGAAGGTTTGTTGATCGTCTTATTTTGCCATATTGCCAAATGAATTTAATAAACACAGATTCCATCTTCAACATTATTTTTTCCTCAACGAATAGTGGTATGGCCCTAAAAAGATATAATATCTTTGGGAACATTGACATCTTGACTGCGTTTATCCTTTCAATCAGTGAACGGTGTAAACCATCCCATCTTCTCAAATCTGTCTCTATTGATTTAATAAGTTGTAAATAATTTCCTTTCACTATTTTCTCTACAGCAGCATTAATTGTTACCCCCAAGTATACTGCTGCATCCACATATCTGGAATCTGTCTTTACCATATTCTTGGTGCAAATGATCTGAGTCTTTGCTTCATTCAGTAGATATCCTGAATTAGCACCACATTTCTGACTCAATACATTTATAGACTTCCGGGGGAAGCCATCCGGACCAGCGGCCTTCCCTGGGGCTAGCTCCTGGAGAGCGGTTTTAACTTCCAATTCGGTAATATCCCTATCTAATTCCTCTTGGAGAGAGGCATCGAGGCGTGGGCCTGAATCCTCTAAATTTGTCTGTTGATCCCCATCCATTATTTCCTCATCATTTAGAGTTTGATAAAAGTCTCTAAAAACACGCAAAATATCTTTGGTTTCTGTGTATTCTCTGCCCCTTTCTACTATTTTCTTAATATTGTTTTTAGACCGCTCTTTGCCGAAGTCGGAGGGCCAGGGCTCTACCAGCATTTTCGCCAGTTTCATATCGCTTAGATCTTGTAGCCTGGCATTCCCCCAACGCCTTCTGAGTCGACATTTTCTGAATATCTGCCTTAATAGTCATAAGTAGTTTATGACTGTTACTACCATCCCCGCCCGAGGCAATAACCTTAACATGCTCTTCTTCTGTAGTTGCAAGTCTCTCTAGTAATTTCAATTCAGCCTTTCTATTTTCATTCCTTAGTTTTGTCGAGTAGCTGATGATTCCCCGCTTTAAAGGAGTCCCATACTATATTCCGGGAGGAGCTATATCTATTAGCAGAGAAGAAGTCATCGGACCATCTCTTGATATGGACAATAAATCTAGCATCCTCCAATAGTCTCCTCTCAAAGGACCATGGGGGTCTAACTCTTCTACAATAGCTCCTCTGATATATCATTACTAAGGGATTGTGGTCCGAAAGCACTCTCGGTAATTTAGTTATAGTTACTCTATTAATCTCTGATGAGGAGATAAACAAATAGTCCAATTTAGAGTGCCTCTGAGCTGGGTTTGAAAAGTAGGTAAAACCAGAATTAAGAGGATCCTTGACACCCCAAATATCTACTAAGTCTATTGATTCCATCAAAGCTTTAATTGCCCTATAAACTCGTGGCTTCCGACCAATATAATTTATGTTATCCTCCCAGCTAGCAGAGATATTCAGGTCTCCACAGACTATTACAGGTGCCACCCAGCCAACCAGTTCAATCTCTAGGAAATCAAAGGTCTCCGGGTCGTCGCCATTCGAGCCATAAATTACGCAAACGGTAAAGCCTAATTCCAGCTCTGCAATCACCCATCTACCGCAGCTATCTGCTTTTACCTTTTTCACCCCTCCCAGAGATTTCCTTACCAGAATGGCAACCCCTCTAATCATTGAGGTTTGTAATGAGCAGGCAACCAAGTCATACCCGTTCATTAACAAGAGGTTCCTTTTTGCCCACGGGAGGTGGGTCTCTTGGAGACATAGCACATCAATTTTATTAAACTTAGCAAAGTAGGCCAACCTTTGTCTCTTCCTCCAATCATTTAACCCCCCAACATTCACTGTACATATTTTAATGTCTGACATCTTTACTTTTAATTTGACCTACCATCCTGTTCTGCCACTTGATCCTGTTATTCATTCTGGACTGCTTCCCATGTCTAGATATACTCAAAACCATAGTGATGTACTTTATACTCCATTTTTTCATTTTACCACCCCCCCTTCTCCCCACCCACCCCCCCGCCCTCTCTTCCCTCCACCCAACCCCCCTGCTCACCCACCCACACTGTGAGGCGCACAACACTTGTTTGTGCATGTGATGGACCCGCAGTTGCGATGAGGATATCAAACACCTTACTTAGTTGCAGAACACCCGGAAAAGAAACGAGAAAAAGAATAGTGAATACCAAACTTAAACAGCAACAATCCAAGCATTAGCTCACATGAGGACTCTGTCCATTAGGCTGTACAAAAGTAGATACTATACATAACTATTTATCCAGGCTGTCCAAATACTCCTTGGCCTTGATTTCAGATGAGAAATATAATGTTTTCCCCTCATTAATGATTTTTAGCTGGGCTGGATTTATTAGATATGCTTGGAGTTTCCTATCTTGAAAGGGCTTTACTAGCCCCCTTAGCCACCAACGTCTTTCTACTGTCACATGGCAGAAGTCCGGGCGGACAAAGAAGGATACCCCATCACAGTTCTTTCTGGCATCAGGTCTAGCCCTTTCCGAGATTGCCTGACGAAGAATAAAATTGCCCAAAAATATCAGCACCGCCCTGGGTTTATCCCCCTCTTTAGCGTTTCTTCTTATTTTGAAGGGGGTGCGATGCACTCTTTGTATCTCCTTTGACCAATCCCAACCGGACAGTTCGGGGAAGGCCTGCTGGAAGAGTTTGACAATGTAGGCTCTGATATCTGACCCTTCTGTTCCCTCGGGAATTCCTAGGACTCTCAGGTTGTTTCTTCGGAGCCTATTCTCCATCTCCTCCAGCTTCCACTGCATATCTATCACTTGGGAGCTCTGGGCATCTACTTTGGATGTGGCCGCTGCCATCTCATTCTCTGTTGCAACCACCCTCTCTTCTAGATTTGATACCCTGTCCCCGGTGGTAGCACAAGCCTTAGAAAGCTTTCTTACTACTCCCTGCATTTTTCTCATTGCAGCTTGTGATTTCCGGCTGTCTTGGCGTGTTTCTTCACGATGTGCTAATATCTCCTGATGTATTGTCTCAAGTAGTGACATTTGAGCTTGTTCCATCAAGGGGCTACCTAATAGGGGCTGAGCGGAGGAATGATCCCAACTTAGCTCCTCTTGCTCCATCTCTTGACCCCAAACAGCTTTCTTTGCCTTCATGGCTGTAGTCGGGGCATTATCCTCCAGGTCAGTGTCTGTCTAGACACAGGAGCTATGTTCCTCTTCGTCTTCAGACCACTCACCCCCGTCTGATACAGAGAAGAAGGCTTCGCTAGGGTCATTTTCTTTGTCGCCTCCGGTGCCTCCTGTAGCCCCATTTGACATTAGTTCCTCTTTTGCTAACGGAAGATTTAAAGGATCAATTACCTCCCATTCAGCATTAATGGTATCCTCCCTAGTATTTTTTGCCTGAGGGCGCTGAGTATTTATAACCAGCTCCTGAGCCGGTGGAGTATCGGTAGCTATCAGGTTTTCATCATTTTTTTTTTAAAGATAAATGAACTGGATTTGCCACCTCTGCCTCTGTCTCTGCTTTATTTTCGTTTGTCAAATTTAATACTTCCGGCATATGAATCGGGGGAGGGATGCAAGGGGGACCTGACTCGTAAACTCCAACAGGAGCAGTGCTCTCTCCTGTGTCTTTAACCCCCTTCTCCTTACCCGCTTTCACCAGCAGATCCAGAACTGATGCCGTCGCCAGCCGGGTCTTAGGAGCTCCTTGTTGCCTTTTTTTTGTTGTAGATCAGGCATAGGGAACTCATCGCCGCATGAGACGTCTGGGGCTGTATTTCCAGCTTCCTCCTTCTGCATTTTCTTCCTGCTCGTGAATTTTGAGCCCTGATTCAGTTTCGGTGCCATTCCAAGCTGGGATCTCTGTGGGCGATATCTCTCTTGTTGACCCGCGCAGCTATTGGCACCGTTTACCGCTCTCTTCCGCTTCTCTCTTCTGCTGCCGCTTCCCTCTGAGCTCCGCGTTCGGCTTCGGCTCCGCGGCTGACACCGCCGCCTCTCCTCACTCCTGCTGCTTCCCTCTAAACTCCGCGATCGACCTCGACTCCGCAGACTCCACAGCTGACTCCACCTTCCTTCAGAAGCGTAGCAGGTGAGCGTGAGGGACTTCAGCGCTTGCCCGACCGCCCTCAGCAGCAGCCTCAAAACTCCAATATGAGTAAGAACCAGCATCCCTTCCAGGCAGCCGATAATGTTTCAAACCCGCTACAAGCGAAATTCACGCCAAAGCATTCGAGCCGCCCATGTGCGCTGATTGGATCGAATTCCCGGGTTACACAGCAGACCGTGTCCTCATCGCTGCACTGCACCGGCCACTCAAGCGGCCGCCATCTTGCCTCCATATGATCTACAAATTTCCGTTCATACTGAGTTACCGTTAACGCACACACATAGTTCCAATCCCCATCCAATATTGGTTCAGGCAAAAAGGCGTTCCATCTCTCTCTACTCCTGTCTGGTTGGGAAATGCTCTCTCTATAAAGCCTAGATACCATTTTTTTTGTGGAAGTGGTAAAGACGTACTGCAGGTGCAGTTATGTGGGTGGTTCAATGGGGTAGGTGACGTAGTGGGCTTTAACCGCGTGCCTCAGCCTATGCATAGCAAAGCTGAAAAGCAACTTTGGATCACTAATGTAACGCAGGGCGTCCTGTGTAATGAACTTCCCTTCTGGGTAGATATCCTGCATTTGTGTGAAACCTGCCTCTGTTAGCAGCCTCAATGATGGAGCCTCGTGAGTCACCGACAAAGCAGCATGATGTTCTATGACCATGGCTGGCGCGTACAACAGTAACTTGGACGCCAATCGCCCTATCTCTTGCCAAGCCGTTATTGTCGTAGCTACTGTATTTATCTCTGTCCTGGGGATTCTGCGCGATCGGTGTGTGAGCACACTGTGTAATGGTACTGGGTATGTGTGTCCCTCCACTACATCTATATGAGGCGTGAACACATGTGGTCTTGTCCAATGAAAAGCATATTGAGCTTGCGCACTTAAATAGTAAGCATAAAGTCTGGTGCCCCAAAGCCGCCCTTTTCATAATCACTAGTGAGAACCGACCACTTCACGCGTGCCTATTTATCCCCCCCAAACCAGCCGGAGCAGAGTTCCTCGGAGGGTACGAAAAAAGCCCTGTGTCAGCATAATCAGGATATTCGCAAACAAATACAAAAACCGCGGCAGGACCACCATTTTGATCAGGGAAAGCGGTAGGGACACCCACACATCTACCTGCTCCTCTAGCCTGGTGCATGCTGTCCCATAGTTCTCACGAACCACAACGTCCGGGTCTCTGTGGACCCATACTCTGAGATATTGTATTGGGTCCACTGACCAAACTAGTGGGAAGTCCACATCTGGCTGCACCGTGGACTCTGTCAGTGGAAAAACAATGGATTTATCCCAATTAGCAAGCAGGCCCAATAGACGCCCAACCCCCACATAATCCTGCAGTAATTGCGTGAGATATCTGGAAGGTTCGCTCACAAAAAGCACCACGACATCCGCATATAGCGAAATGGCGACTGGGCGATAATAAAAATTTAGTGCTGTTTCCCTATGTCTCTGCCTAATAACACACACCAGTGGTTCCAGTATTATAGCAAAAAGTAACAGTGATAACGGGCAGCCCTGTCGGGGACCCCTCTTTATATCAAATGGTTCAGATGTCAACCCACTAACACGAACCATGGCCGATGGTTCTGTATACAACACCCTGATCCACTGTACAAAAATAGGCAAAAAACCCATGCGGCGGAGAATGAAGAACATGTATGTCCACTCAACCGATTCAAACTCCTTAGCAGCATCAAGCATCACCGCCACTGCCGACATGCTGGGCTCGAGAATATGTAACATGGAGAATATAGTCCGAAGATTATGGGGCGTCGATCTATCAAGTACGAATACACGACTAATCAGGCAGCACCAGACAAGACATCAGGGGATGTAATTTAACTGCTAATATTTTGGCAAGCACCTTGGCATCTATATTAATTAGTGATAGAGGGCGGTAGGAGTAACATTTATCTGGGGGTTTATCTTTCTTAAGCAACGTTATTATCAGTGCCTGTCGCAGAGATGGTAGAAGTTTCCCTGACTCGTGCTCTTCAGCATACACTTCTAACAAATTCAGCGCTAACAGATCCACATAGGTTTTATGAAATTCGACCGTGAGGCCATCTGGACCCTGCGCCTTTCCATTGGGGAGGGCCAGTATAGCAGCTTTAACATCATCTACATTTATAGGTACACTTAAGTATTCCCTGTGAGCGTCATACAGCCAGGAGCACGCTACATCGTCCAGATAGTCTTCCATTTCTGCCTCTGATGCCTCCCCCTTGGACCTATAGAGGTCAGCATAGAAGTCACGGAATTTCTCAGTGATGTCAGGTGAATGATAATACTCCCGCCCTTGTGCATCTGTGATCCTATCTATATGTGGCTGCTGCATTCGGTCCCTTATCTTAGCTGCCAGTACTCGTCCCTGCCTCCCTCCCTCGCCGTACCTTCATGCCGCATGCCTACGAGAGAGGTAGCGTATTTCAGTTTCGGCTAATGTATCATATTTGAGAACCTGCTCATGTATGTGGGCAAGGATGACAGCGGATGGAGCTACTGTATACTGATGTTCTATTGCCTTAAGCACGGACTCAAGTTTGAGTAGTTGCGTTCTAATATCTTTCAGAATACCTGCCGCAGTGCCAATGCACACCACTCTAATAGTTGCAATAAAAGCCGCCCATAGTGTGGAGACATCATCCACGAACCCCTGTTCAGTAAAAAATACTGCTCTATGGCCTCACGTACCGTGGCCTTATAAACCGGATCCAACAGAGCCTCCGACCGCAGCCTCCATGTGTATGGGCGATGCACGACCATCGGGATTAATTGTACTGGGTTGTGATCTGACAGAGTACGCGGTAAGTTTACAACCTCCTGTTCCCACTCAATCGCATTCCCACTCAACAGCCAATAACCCAGATGCGACCAGCTATTATGCTGTGGCGTTGCATGAGTTCTCTCTTTGGCTAGGGCATTTCGTAACCTCCACGCATCACACAATCCAAATTCTTCCATTGCACTCTTTACACAATGGGCTACTCTGGAAGTACGGTGAGACAGTGGGTTTGACTTATCAAGCTAGGGATTCAGGTATGTATTTAAATCTCCTCCTCACAAAATATCTGCCTCTGGCCAGCTCCTTAACTTGGCATACATCCGTAAAAAACACCCAGGGTCATCTGCAATGGGACCATACATAGTTATTATAGTTACCAACAAGCCTCCCAATTTTCCCTGTACCGTTGTGCATCGATCTTCTTCGTCTACATAGGTGCTGGCAGGCGCAAATGCAATCCCAGCTTTATCAGAATCATTGTGCCTCTAGCATAGGACCATTACGAGGACGCCAACCTAAATCCCGCCCATCTCCCCGCAATACCGCGCTCCGTGTTTGCAGTCAAGTTTGTTTCCTGCAATAGAGCAACGTGTATATTGTGGCGCGTCAGATACGCCATTACTTGGCGTACTTTCTTAGAGGAATTTAGACCCCTTACATTCCAAGTCAGCAATCTGTACCTCTCACCCATGACAGAACTAGATATAACACACCAGCTTGGCACACAATGCAGCTAGCGACAGACGGGCAGCATTCCCGACATCTTTAGTCCATGCACCATATCGATCAGCTATTCCTCCACACGGCAACAATGCAATCTTCCAATTAGGTCGAGACAAATTCCATCCCCCCTCCCACATATATACCCCCTTTACCATCTGTTAGAACTGGGGGTCTCTAGTTGGCAGAGGTAGGTACCACTGTCCAAATAAGACCCATGCTTTTAGTCAGGGTAAAGAGGAAACACTATTAGATAACCTCTGCTCACCCTCTGGATAGCTTGGCACGAGCAGTCAAAACTTATCGAAGGCAATGTGTAAAGTATTTGTACCAACACTCACAGTACCACAGTGAAAACACCACAAAATGACTCCACAACAGTTTAGAAAAATAAAGGTATTTAATCTAAACTACACAAGAGCAAAACGAAAAAAATCCAACATACACAGTTCAAGAATATGGTTTCAAAAGAGTACTTAAGGTTGGGTTAAAATAGTCCACAGTTGCGTGTAAAGTTCACAGTTGCGCCACGTTTAGCCAACAGTACCTTTAAATGCGACAAAGTTCCGAAACAAAAGCTGGTGCAGTGGAAAAGAAGCGATGCGTTACTCCTGAGACCTTGAGGAGGCGATGCGACAACCCTGCTGAACTTAGCAGGCGTGTTGCGACAAATCCGGTCTGTATGGGGAGGGAGGCGATACCTTGTATGGATTCCGGTGCCGAGGTTCCATAGGAAAATGCTCGCAAAGGCACGAAGCGACGATCTTGAGGGAATGGGACGATCTACGGGGCGACAATGCGTGGCTCAGTGGCGATCTTTCACTCGCAGTTCCTGGATGCGATGGCTCTGCGACGATTCTCGCAGTGATGTGATGCAGTGATCTCACCCAGCGGCGACAGGCTCTGCGACAATGTTCGCAGCAATGGAAATCTTCTCGCAAACGAAGTATGCAACGTCTTCAGGCAGCGGGAACAGGCACTGCGACGATCTCGGTTTTCGTAGTGGCGGGAATTTTCTCGCTAAGCCGGGGATGCAGTAAAACTTGCAGAAAGTTCCTTAAAAAGCTTGGTTTCCAGCTTCCCAACACAGGTGCAACTTCCAGAGGCACCACACATGGACCAAGCACTCCAGGAAGGACAGAACTCTCTCAGTAGAGTTCAGGGAAGTTGGGGGTGAAGTCCTTTTGTTCCTGGGACTTCTTAACAGGGAGCCAGCTCTTCTCAGGCCCTTGCAGATTCCTTCAAGCAAGGGGATACAGCACAAAGCAAAGTCCTTCCCCTCTCCTTGGCAGCAAAGAAACAGCCGGACTGTCTTCCTTCTTCAGTTTCAGCTTTCTCCTTGGCAGAGGTTCCTTCTTGATTCCAGGATTATCTAATTTTCTGTAGTCAGGGGTCCTGTACTTATACCCCTAAAAGTGTTTTATCCCTTTGTGCAGGAGGGCTCTGAGCCCTGTCTGAACCAGTTCTGGGTGTTCCTTGAGCACTTTGTTTTCCTGGCCTCTCCTTTCCTTTCAGAGTGAGGGGCAGAGTCGTCAGCCACCCAGCAGGAGGTGGAGCCAGCATTGTGGAAGGCAGGCACAGCCCTATTCAGGCCCAGGTGCTATCCCCTCGAACCACTCAAGATGCAGATGCAGTCATTCAGCCTAGGGATGACTCAGCCAGCCTCCTGGGGGCTCCCAGCCTCTGTCACTCTCAAACCAGACAGTCAATTCACAAAACAGGCCAAGGCACACAAAAAGGTCAGACCAGAGAACAGCAACTTTCTAAAAGAGCTGTTCTCAAACACAGGATTTAAAAACAACCTTTCCTAAAAGATGTGTTATTAAATTCTGAGTTCAGGGATACCAGACTTTTATGTCCTATCTTGCTCCTATGGGAAGATATGCTGGTAGCCACTGTAGCCAGCATTCCCCATGATAGCCTATGGGGCAAGATAGCCTTACAATAGTGAAAAACGAAATGGCTGTAATTCACTACCAGAGCATGTCACCTGCACAAGTACATGCTCTACCTTTCACATACACTGCACCCTGCCCTGCCCAAGCGGGTACCTTGGGCCTTCCATAGGGGTGACCAATGTGTACAGAAAGGGAAGGGTTAGGCCTGGTTAGTGGGGACACTGGCCAGGAGGTCATGACAGTTCACAGACTGCACACAGGCACTGCGGTGGCAGGCCTGAGACACCATTTTAGGGCTACTCATGTGGTTGGCACAATCAGTGCTGCAGGCCCACTAGTAGCATTTGTTATCACAAGCCCTGGCACACACAGTGCACTTTAATAGGGACTTCTTGGTGACACAAATATGCCAAACATGGAAGACCAATCACTGTAACAATTTACACAGGGAGCACTTGCACTTTGACACTGAACAGCAGTGGCAAAGTGCCCAAAGCATCTAAACCAGCAAAATTGAAACCCAGCACAGCAGCAAAAATACAGGAGGTAGAGGCAAAAATATAGGGGGAAACCACGCCAAAGATGCTAGGTCTAACGCCATCCAACACAACAAGTGGGGAACATCCGCTGGGGGAGAAGGAACAGCAGGAACAGCAGCGAATCCTCACTCTGCAGTGATTTTACCAGACTTCTCAACAGTGTGACGCGCCCGAGCGCCATCAAACAATAACATAGCCAGCTTCTAATGCGCTGACCAAATAGTAATGAATGAAACTGCATGCATCTCAACATATGATAGACATTATAATGGAGTCATCCTCTGTCCACAAGTGTCCAATCGTACATCATCAGAACAGTAAACACCCCCTGTAGAGCAATATTTTCACCACTTCCAGATATTAATGAAACAGTGTCACCAACATTAATCCGTGTCTTCTAGATTTGGCCAGACCGATAAACTATCTGTTCTGTTCTGCCTGGGCCTGCTCTTACAGATATGTTTACAGAATTTCAATGTGGATTTCGGGTCCGTGAAAAAATGCGATTGGCCCTCATGTGAGATTTTCAATTTGACTGGGTACAGCATTGCGTACGGCACAGAGGCAGCCTGAAGCAGCTTCTTCACTGGTACATATTCTCTACGTGCTGCCTGCACCGTTGGGGTGTAGTCTGGAAAAAAAGACAGCGTGTCCCCCCTGTAGTTCATGGGGGCCATGGCACTCTCAATATAGCATCCCGATCAGCATAGTTCAGGAGACGCGCAATGATCGGGCGGGGTGGTGCCCCAGCTTAGGTCTTAGTCCCAGTGAACGGTGCGCCCTCTCGACTATCATTACTGGAGACAAAACTGAGCCAAAGAGCTCGCGCAGCAGGCCATCGATGAACAGCTCCATTTTGGTGATGGCAGTGGACTCCGCCAATCCAATGATGCGGAGGTTGTTACACCTGGAGCGCGCTTCCAAATCCTCGTTTTTTGCCTTGATGACCTCCAGAACTTTCTCCATTTGCAAAATTTGGGTCCGAGATTCCGACTGCAACTCCAGGGTGTCCGATAACCTATTTTCCAGTACATCCAACCTGTGATCGTGCTGGTCTACCTTTTTCTTCACCTCCTCCAGGTCGTCCCCAATGTGTCTTTCTTGCAGTCTATAGTCTTCATCCCAGCACGTAATTCTAGCAAAATAGTCCTGGTATTATCCTCCGATCCGTCCAGTGTTCCCGAAGCACCATGCGTCTCCGGCTGGTCTCCCATGCCCTTGGTGGCGCGTGTGCTGCGTTGGTTTTCAAGCTGGAGTTTCGGTTGTTTAGGGTCAGTCTTACCCATAGTGATGGCTGTATCTTAGCAGGGCCCAGTGTACTGTCATATCTGCTGACTTCCACGTGATCAGAATTCCACACCGCAGTTCCGGTATGTAATCAGGGATGCCCACCAAGCAGTGCCACCGCCATGTTAGAGCCTCGCAGCAGACCAGCACAAATGCCACCCTACAACAGTACACCAATCATGCAGCATAAGAGGGAGCCTCTCAACTATTCACGCAAGTTACAGAAGTCTTCCAGAGCCACAGCAGTCCAAGCCACAGCTACTCCATGATCAGCTATCCTTCCACATCAAAGGTAGCCTTTAGTGCTGACTGGCCTGGAAGGTAACAATGGCCACTACCGCCGCTTTTCCTCCAGCAAGAGGTCTGGCACCATCATCGCTGCTCTGCCACACATGATCTCCGTCTCCAGCTCATGGACAGCTCCCAGGCTGCACTTGCATCCTCCTGTGAAGCCCAGGGCTCGGGCACGGCCCCCCCACGGGCCCGGAGCACCGGCAGCACCCCACATGCACCCGTCCTTAGAAGAAAGGCAGGGGCATGCCTTAGAGTGCCCAAACCAGCACCCCCAGGCCGTGGAACAAGAAGCCCGCACACACCCCTCCGAGGGAGGCAGTGATGGCACCGCCAGCATGCGCCAAGCACAGGCAGACCAACCCGACCCCTACAGGTGCCTCCTCATGCCAACATGAGGGCACCTGAACGAGACCACGCAGTCCGCCCCACACCTGACCCAGCGCTTGGCCACAATTCCACCCACCTGAACTCCAGAGGGGTTCCGGCACTCCGAGCTCAATCTCCAGGCAGTCTGCGATCCACTCTCAGCAGGGTTCAGCTCCGCACATCGAGGCTACCGCAGTGTCCCAGGCCTCAGCTCGAGTCCCGTCCGCCTCAGCCTTGCCACCTCGCGTTTCCTCGGTTGGTGATGCCGTTAGTCAAGTGGGGGGGAGCACGCCGACTCCCGAAAGGTGACTTAATGGATGCCCACACTTCACTGACCCTCCTGCGTCAGCAGCGGCCTCCGGAGACGGGATCCTCGCCAGGCGCCATTTTCTCCGCAGCAGAGTCCGAGCAATGATAGGCAGTTTCAGTGGATTCCTCAGCACCCACAGGCTCAGGGATCACTTTGATGTCCGCAGTGGCATACCAGCATCACGGCATGCAGTTTTCTGCAGCACAATCGGCTTACATCGGTGGTATTAGTTGGATTGGTTTGTCTGGCTCACGGAGCTCCCTCAACAGGCAACCATTCCACGTCGCGCCGTAGCCACGCCCCCGACATTTGAAAAGAAATGTGGTAGATGTACATCCTACCATAGAATAAACAGGGAGTTAAAAAGATTCATGGGGACAGTGCCAAATACAAAGGGGCAGACTGATAAATAGGTATGGAACTGTATGAAATAGTGGCTGCTATGGATACTCTGAAATTCAGTGTTTGTGGGGATTGAGCAGTGGAGGTCTCTCTAATGTTTGAAGGTTCAGAGGGACCAGTGTATTTAGTAATTGTACTATGTTGTGTTGGCCTAATGTACAATTGATAGACTACATTTATTTATGTTGAAGAAACAAATACAAACAATCCAAAAAACAGATCACACAGTGTGGTCAAATGAAACAGCCCAGATTGCTATCCATGGAATGAACAGCCCAGATTGCTATCCATGGAATGAAACTAGCCACTACACAACAACAGTGTCCTTTTCATGAACAGCGTCCTATAAAAATTACACACACAAAATGTTTTCATACCAATGTTCAAAATATTTTTATTGCAAGCAAATAAGGCATGTTGACTGTTTTAATCCTTGTTTTCCTCACTTGCCTATTTATATATCAATATACAGACTTTGGCCAGCGTTAATTATGGCAATGGACATTTTTCCGCTTGCACTGCAGTGCCTAATTAAACAGTGTTGCATTTGTAGGTGGTAAAATGCCAGTGGGAACAGTAAGGGGGCAACAGAGAATCTGGCAATCACTGCAGGGAAAACACCGACATCCAGAGTGTGTCGGTTTTTGTCTCGGTGTGAAATGTCTGCAAATCGTATCATCCCTTATCTGTTTTCCATTTCTCTGTGCTTCTCCTGAATATAAGTGCATGCTGTTGGTCTCATGTATGGCTGGAGCTAGACCTCTGGGGTAAGAGTTTAAAAATGCATGTCTGCAACTAAACAATTAGGGCCATAATTATATAGGGGTTATCGTTTTGTACCACGCAACATGGTGCATGCGTGCTGCAACACCAAAATGCTATTTGCCATGCAGGACCACTTTGCCTAGCCCTGAGTGACTTGAAAAATCCAGAGTAACGCAACGCAGCGCAAATGGTTGTGTTACTTTACTCTGTTCCAGGGAGGTGTTCCATGGGCGTTGTGTGGCTGTTCCCACACAACACCCATGGATTTTGACCTATTGCCAGATTTACCATTACTGGATGACCTGGGAATGTGCCAAAATGCTGCACCTTCCCAGGGGAAATATCTTTATTTCTCCTTCTTACTTCCTCTTTCTATGTATTTATTCCACTGCATATTAAAGATATGTTCATTATGTTTTCCATTACATATTAAAGATGTTCTCATGAATGAAGAATAGGGCTTTGCTCTTTGTCTCAATGCTGCTTTTAATCTGAGGTGAATGCAATGCATTTAAAATCAAGGCAACCGCATCAACTTTCTAACTCTGTCTAAGTCCACAGCCATTTGGGAGCATGGGGTATGGATGTTCTAGGTGCTCCTGCAGGCCCATCCATGGCTATGGCCCTATATGAAGATACCTTCCTTAAACAGTGATATGCAGGAGCAGCTAAACAAAGAGCAGACTGCTCATAGCCTGAAACCTAATTATCAAACTTTCAGGCAGTGCAGCAAGCCACCTTTCTGCGCTGTGTGAATGGGAAAGGGCAGGAATGCATCATATTTAACATTATACAGCACATTCCTGACCTTTCCTTGTGCTGGTGCACAAACTGCTGCCTAGCACCAATGCATGCACGCTTGCGCTGTGGTGCAAGGGTGTCTGCATTACAGACGGGATTGTTTTTTTGCAGGAGGAGGCATATTCCTGCACAAAACCATTCTCTGAGACATTTTCCTCTTTCTATGTTTGCTGCAGTATGCAGCACACATAGAAAGAGGGTACCCTTTCAATGTGAGCTGCAGAAGGCAGCACAGATAGAAAGAGGATACAACAAGGAGATACAAAGATATTTCCATTTGTTACGCCTCACCTGGGGAGGTGTAGCATTTTGACACATTCCCAGGTTTACCCGTGATGGTAAATCTGGGAATGCACCAAAATCCATAGGTGGATGTATGGGAACACCTATGCTCCACCCATGGAACGCTTCCCTGGAGAAGAGTAACGTAATTGAGCAATTTGCGCTGCGTTACGTTACCCTAGATTCATCAAGCCAGCAGAGCCACGCAAGGTTGGCTTGATAAATCTGACTTAGTAGTTGTGTCACCCTCGCCCCCATGCGTGATGCAAGTGCGACGCACTGAATGATAAATGTGGCCTTCTGTTTACATAATTTGTTTTATTTTATTTATATAAGCATATGTGTAGATTAACCAGGGACAACAATATATATAGGTACTTTACAGATAGACAACCGTAAAGCAATAAGGCATAAAAGTAGATTACATCAAGGAAAAGAAGGGAATGAACAGCTGCAGAGTTGATTGAAAACAAATTGAGACATGAGGTCGAGGGTGGGAGCAGTGCAGTCAAACAATACTACAACACAGGTCCAGATGTGAGTTAATATTAGAAGTCTAGGGGGAATTAATTAAAGGTTTACACAGCAGCCGCCCAGTAAGGACTGTATGCTGGTGGTTGATGATCGCAACTTGGAAATCTCAAGTATTAGCAAGTGCCTGCTTCCATGGCATTTAATGCCTCCTCGTATCGTCAGGATTTACGGATAGTCAAATCGAGTGTTCTCATATACTTGGGTAAGTATGCAAAAATAGAATATGAATCTGTCTGGGCTATTTAGCCAGTGGAGATCACCAAGACTGGGTGTGATGAGGTCATATTTGTTGCCTTGTAAATTATCATGGAAGAAGAACTAAGAACAGCATTGAATAGGGCTAGTCGAATCAGTGTTTCCCCTGCCAGAGCAGAATTTAAAATCTTATGATAATGAGTGCATGCAGTTTGCTTTATGAATGGTACTTGGTAATTCACAACTTTTACAATCTTACTTATGTATTTAATCAAAGTGCTGGATTGATCATGAAGCCAAAGTATGTGGTTGGCGATGCTAGTTAGAGGAAAAGCCTTCAAGATAAAGCATGTTAAAGTGTGATGAGTTGTTTCTTTTTGCTGACATTGACAACAGTAGGAACTTAGGGGCATATTTTACAGCCCTGTGTGCTGCGGGAACGTCTCTTTTTGTTTGCACTGGGCTTAGCCATATCTGCAAGGTGTCCTAAAGCCACCCTGCATGGAGTTAGGGAAAGCAACACAAGTCACTGCCTTGTTGAACCTCCCTAGAGTAGGTGTTCTGCAGCACAAATGCAATGAGGGAAACACCTCCAATTATTGCTTTTGTGCAGGAAGGTGTCCATTCCTGCACAAAAACAATTCTGCCAACAGCAGAGACACCACCCAACATGGTTCAAAGTTGCCTGCACTGAGGCACGGCAGCTAATTGAACACTGGCTAAAAGGACAGGAATGCACAAATCTGGCAAATACGGAGCATTCCTGTCCTTTAATATTGGCATAGGACAGTGCACAAAACTTACTTGCAGTGCTGCCCTATCACAATTCCTTGTAAATATGCTCCTTGGCTTTCTCAGTTTTTAGAAGTTGGAAATTGTCTTTAAACCATGCTTAGATACCCTAGAGACAAAATCTTAAAACAGGATTGTAATATATGTTGAAGATTATTAGATACCACAATGCATCATCTGCATCCTTTAACTGTCAGCATCTAGGAGCTAGGATCGACCGTTTAGGAACATCACACTTCATTTTGGCCAGAGCAGCGGTAAGATCCCTTATTATTAAAAGGAAATGTTGGTCCATCAGGAAAGATGAAAACAGTTCAGGCATCTTCCTTTGAGATTTATGCACATTGCAAAATTGACATTGGTCTGGCATGATCAATTGTGCGAAATGCGACTGATAAGTCAATGAAAATAATTCAGCAAGTGTCACCCTTGATTAGAAAGTGGTGTATATTTTCAAGTACTTTTAACACTTTCTGTGTGTCGGACGGCTGGGAGTCGTCCAACGTCACAGTGGGCGTGAGCTTTGGATGGCTCCCGGCCGTCCTAGTATCCACCCATTGGGAAAGAGCTAGCGCTCTCTCCGTGGGCCGCCATTATTGCTGCCTCACCGGGGAAGGCAGCGGAAGCCCATCTGCTGACCCCCCTCTCCACGTCATCTAATGATGTTAGGGCACCCCGCACGCCAACGTCATTAGATGAAACCGGACGCACTGGAAGCCATTTGCTCGCATTGGCAAGCGAGGAGGAGAGCTTCTCCTCGGGAGAGGTGAGGATTTAAACAAAAGAGTCATCGGGGGAAAGGAAATGGTTTTTCTCTCCTCGGATGCCTCTTTTGAGTATTCCTGCTGCACGATCGTGCAGCAGGAATGCCCACTAGACACCAGGGATTTACTTTTTAAATTAATCATCTGTATGCGGGGCACAGCCCCCCCCCTTTGGGGAGCAATGTTTTTGGCAGTTTCTGCCCCACCTGGCTGGCAGATCAGGGCATTTGTTTTTTAATCGTGCCCACTATACCACCAGGGATATATTTCTGGTGAGTAGCCCCTTGGGCAAGGGTCGCTCCCCTTTGGGAAGCATTGTTGTGGCCGTTTCTGCATCCCTGAAGGGCAGATGGAACTATATATTTTTTAATTATGCCCCACTAGACCACCAGGGATATGCTTGCGGGAGTAGCCCCTTGAGCAAGGGTTGCTCTCCTTTGGGGAGCATTATTTTGGCCATTTTTGCCCCCTTGGAGGGGCAGATCGGACCATTTAAAAAAAGTGGTGTCCACATATGTTTGCAGGGAGCGGCCTTTGGGCAAGGGTCGCTCCATTTTGGGGAGTATTATTTTGACTGTGTCTTTCCCCTGGAGGGCAGATCGGCTGATTTTTTAACATTTTGTGTATGGCCCACAAGGCCACCAGGGATTTCTGTTTTATTTTTGGGGATGTTGGGGAGCGGCCCCTTGGGCAAGGGTCACTCCCCTTTGGAAAGCATTATTTTGGCTGTTTGTGCTCCCCTGGGGGGCAGATCTGCTGATTTTTTTTTAATTTTGGTGGCCCACTAGGCCACCAGGGATTTTAGTTTTTGGGGGGGATGTTGGGGAGCGGCCCCTTGGGCAAGGGTTGCTTCTCTTCATAGGATTGTTCTTGTGGTTGCTTCTGCCCCCTTTGGGGGCAAATTGGCCATATGTTTTCAGGCCCATCTGTCCCCAAGGGGGAGCCGAAGCCACAAGACACCAGGTTTTTTTTTTAATGTTGTTGGGGAGCGGCCCCTTGGTTTTCACCAGGGAGGCCAGCACGTTAATCATGATGGTAATGATCCGGTCCAGAATTGTATATGCCAATGCCATTTACATAGGTCTTCCCATCAATAAAACCTATAAACTTCAGATGATCCAAGATCAAGCAGCCAGAATCATCTTCCAAAAACCCAGGCACTGTCACACAAAGCCATCGATGAAGGAGCTTCACTGTCTTCCTGTAGCACAGCGGTCCATGTTCAAAATGGGTTGTATTATCTTTAAAGCATTAAGAAACAGAGGCCTCAAATTTCCCTCTACAAGGATTCACCCATACCTCCCAAAATGGAACCTTAAATCTGCACAACTGAACTGACTGACAGTCCCCAGATTCAAGTGCAACAGAATGGGTGGTTCGCGCTTCTCCACGTTGGGACCTCAACTTTGAAACTGCATGCCTGCCAATCGACATTAGACAGACAACTGATTATATGTGTTTCAGGAAAAAATTGAAAACCTGACTCTTTACACCAAGCTAGAAACAACTTCAGTGGTGGTTCTAAACTCAGTGCCAAGAGACCTGCTGGTGTAGGTGCGCTTTACAATTTTCCCATAACGTAACAATAGTGTACTGCCTGGTCTGTATGGTTTTATATAGTTGTTGTTCAGTTTCACGGTTGGCATTAGAATGATGTCTTTAGCTACTGCTGTTGTGTTTGTAGTTATAGTTTTGTATCTAGTTCCAATTAGTTTGTGTTTTCTTTCTTGTTAAAAAATAATTTGATGATGGTGTGCGTGGGCTGGCGCTTGGCTGGCAGTGTGCGTGGACTGGCGCTTCGCTGTCAGTGTGCCTGGACTGGCAGGGTGGGTGGGCTGGTGATTGCTGGTGGTGTGCGTGGGCTGGCATTTGGCTGGCATTGGGCTGGCATTTGGCTGGCAGTGTGCGAGTAGTGACTTGCTGCTGGTCATTCCACACTCTGCTAGTCAAACCCCACTGCATACACTATGTCAACCACCATCCAGTGTGATTGCTGTGTTTGTCATGTGCGTGTATGAAAGTGATGGGCCCTTGAATGGTGCTGTCTGTTGATATGAATGTTGTAATGTGCTGGGCCCATGGTTGGTGGTGTGAATGATCTTGTGTGTCACGTATGAAAGGTGTGTGAATGACCTGTAAAGAGGTTGGTGCCTCGCCGTGGCTTTACAGTTCACGAGCTGTGAGTCATTGGCTCAGGTTTTTAACCTTTTGATTATTAACAGTGCATTTCCTTTTTGTGAAATCTCTTGTTAATAGAATTTTACGCTCTGAACCTTCACTCACCATCTAGACAAATCCAACCAGTATGTATGTGTACTTAAGGAATTGTTTGTTTTGAAGTCATATTTGTCTTTGCTGTCTCTCTCTGCCAGGGTGTACATTGTCTCCACATTGTCTGTTGATGTTAGTTTCACAATGTGCAGGGACTGCAGCTTGTTGTGTTAAAGTGTGTGTCAAGTATGAAAGGTGTGTAAATAGCCTGTAAAGAGGTAGGTGCCTTGTCGTGGTTTTACAGCATAAGAGCTCTGAGTCATTGGTTGAGGTTTTTAATCTTTTAATTATTAACAGTGCATTTCCTTTTTGTTAAATCTCTTGTTAATAAAATATACATTTTGAACCTTACACTCACCCTCATGCCAAATCCAAACAGTATGTGTGTGTACATGAGGAACAGATGGCTAGGCAGTCATATTTCTCTCATCTGTCTTTCTGTGCTGAGGTGTAGTCTGTCTCTAGGAAAAACTTACCAACTTAGATATTTCTGTAAACCAAAACAAATGGGGAGAGCTGGGTGGTGTGACTCTCATGGATCCCAACAAGTTTTTTCACTCACAATGCCATGCAAACCTCAAAATGTGACTATAGTAAAAAAAATTCTTACATCACGTCAAGTTTAACTTTATTCGGTTATCAGATAAAAACAACCATAAAAGTACAGATATAAAATCATCATATTACACAATATTCATAACATAATCAGGTCATGGCAGAGTTAAAATAAGCCCATCTTAATTTAATTCATTTAGATAATAGTCTTTCGAGATCTAAAAACAGAATTAAAATATGCAGACAAATGTGCAATAGTTAAAATATTGTCCAATCTTTGAAGTTCTAAAAATGCAGGGCGACACTGGGTACATTCCATAATCTTTAACAGTGGCACAATCCATTTTTTCCTGGGAATCGTATAAAATCTACAGAAAAAAAGGATATGAATGTCTGACTGCTCTGACAGATCATCACAAGGGCATTTGATTAATTGTTTAGTCCAGAGATTCATAACAGGGAAGCTAAGGGATCGGAATAACAGATTTAGTCTAAAACGAGTCAATAAAAACCTTTCAAAATCGCTCATTTTTAGTTTAAGATATGGTTGCATGTGATCAGAAGTCATTATCAGTTGATGTGCGACTTTGCCATTTCTATGTTGATTCTAAGGTCGCACAGATACCTCATGCACACATCTTTAAGGAATTTCCTAGATATGTCACACACACTTGTGGGGTCATCATAATATTCCCTATGCCCTATTTTAATAAGGAACTCTCTTACATACGTTAGACATTGCCACGCTCCCAACATTTTCTAGGCTCATACCATCTATTAAAATAGAGCGATTAAACGCACATTCCTCATTTGACCCAATCCTGTGCCACAGGAGTACTGGGGCAACCTTAATAATGTCTTCTATATACGGTACCCCTAACTGAGCGTGACTAACATAAGTTGAAACGCTATATGGTACTGCTAAGAGGGATTTTAAAAAGTTATTCTCTACCACCTGTAGTGGTTTTGAATTTACGTACCCCCATACCCCTGCACCATATGTAGCGACTGCTACACAGGTTGCTCTGTACACAGTTAGAAGCTCCCCAATTGGTTTTATGCCCATCACTCTACTAAAGGTTTTTAAGGCTGTAATAGATGTACAGAACAATAATCTCCTTGCTTGTGTTGCATCGTTCCATCGACCTGTTTGATCAAACAATACTCCAAGGTAAGGAAAAGTAGGGGTCTGTTCGAGTGGTCTTGAACCAACAAATATTGTTTTACCCTTTTTATGTTGTCCAATACTAAAAGTCTTTGTGCAGTTAATTTTCAGGTCTAAGTTTGTCATAAAATCTGTAAAAGTGTTAACCACCATTTGCATGGCCAATGGTGTCCTTGCCATTAAAACTGCATCGTCAGCATATAGGAGCGCAGAGACAGACCTTTTCCCAGCAAGTGGCATGTCCCTACACTCCTCTAACAATATTTTTTCAAGACCATTAATATATATTGTAAACAACAACGGGACGAGGATGCAGCCCTGCTGCACTCCTCTTGATATGGTGAATGGGTCAGTACATTCACCATTCATTCCGTACCTTACCCGCGCTGTAGCCCCCGAGAAGAGTTCCCTAAGAAAAATAATTATAACTTCCTCTACTTCTAGGTATCGGAGGACCAGCCATAGTTTGGAGTGGGTGACACAGTCGAAAGCTGACGTTAAGTCAACAAATGTTAAAAAGATGCGACCACCCTTTGCTTTGGTATACTTCTCTAATAATAAGTATAGATTAAGACACTGGTCAATGGTACCTAGACCTTTCCTAAAACCATATTGAAGGTCGCTTATTACCGACTGTTCGTCAGTCCAGGATTGTAATCTATTTAAAATTACCCTGCCGAAGATTTTGATGGTAGAGTCCAAAAGAGAAATAGGGCGATAGCATTGGCAACTCAATCTGTCGCCCTTTTTAACAATTGGGACTATCATTGGCTCACACCATGAGGATAATAGACCATAAGAACAGGATGCATTAAAAAGATGGGTAAGCAACGGGCCCCAAAGACCCATGTTGCTTTTATAAAAGTCAACTGGAACGCCATTAGGGCCTGGAGCTTTGCCTCCAGCACTATTTCTTATACTCGCGTTTACTTCGCTCAGTGCAATACCCAGTTTCAGTACCCAGGTCTGTGCTGACTCAGATCTCTCGGTGTCATCAGTAAGGGCTTGGTCATGATCGTTTTAGCACTACAGAGTTCTTCATAGTGTTTAACCCATTCAATATCGGAAACTGCTATCTCAAGCCTAGCTTTTGCTTTATCAATAAAAAGAGGAGCATTTACTACTTTCCAAAAGGCCGCAAATCTTTACTCTGGGTGCCTCACACAATGCATCCCATGTTTCCTTTATAATAGTATCTCTCCGTATCTTAAGATTTTTCTTATACTCCCTTATGAGATTAATATCTCTGATAGGAGCATTTAGGGCGAGCTTCAATTTGGTACAGCTCTTAGTACAGGCTGTATCAAACCAGCTTGGAGGATCTGCCTTAAAAAATGTTGTCTCTACCCAAAGGGCATTTTTAATATTTTCAGCTATAATTCTAAAATTTGTCACGATAACCGAAACATCCGCATTGTCCTCAAGGCACAATTTAATACTAAAATTACATTTTTTAATCACTGTATTCAGAAAATCTTCGGGTACTACTTTGCTCCATTTCAGGGCATAACCATTCTGCCGACTGATGACTATATCCCGAACTTCCTTACTTGGTGCACATATCTTGGGGAGATCTTTACCTAGTTGTGCAATCAGTAGGCTTGACTGGAAATGATCACTTAAGGGATTATCTAGAGTTTTGAATGCTTGTACCACACCACCGTATCTGGCTGATATCAGTACAAAATCTATGGTGGAACATGCACTTCTGCCATTAAACGTTGGACAGAAAGGAACCACGCTACTACCAGCTCTATTTGCGAAATCCAAATCGCAAGTAAAAATAATCTCATTTAAATGTTTCCCACAGGCAGTATGTTCAAAATGGCTTAAGCTGTTCGCCTTGTCCAGCATTAAGCCGCAGGTACCATTTCCCCCATGTTTGCATAGAGAGCAATTAAAGTCCCCACCCCAAATAATACAAACTGCTTCCACCCTCCCTTCCATCAGACATTTAATGGCTTTATCCAGACGTATGAATGCTTGTTCCATTGCTTCTACCAGAACATTGTTATACAAATTTACAACAATCAAGTGTAGGCCTTGTTCAATAACTATTCTAATTATATGGTAGTCCCGATTGTTAACAACCATCTCAATCTTACTACACTTTAGCAGGTTAGACACATAGGTACACTGTCCTCCTTTGGCCCTACCATAAGGGAAGCCAATTGCTGGTGAATGAAAAGTCTTAAAACCACACAAGTGCGAGGTTTCTATCACCCATGTTTCTAGGAGGCTTACAATGTCATAGTCTTTAGTCGCGTTCGTCCAGTTGGGGTTTGAAAGTTTTGTTTTGAGGCCCGCGATGTTCCAAAACATAATTGACCAGGACCCCCCTTTAATTATAACTTCCTCCCAGACAGTGGGTTCAGGAGTACCTACTTTGTCAGCTGCCGGTATATTCGGGTTATTATTATTGTGAACCATAATTCCAACACAAACTTTGTCGGAGACCTCTGGGCCTATTGCTAGTTCCACCCTGCAGTTCCTACCTCTATTGGTTACCTTATCCTGTTTTGTACTGTCATTTACCATGGGATGATCTAAAGTCACGCCATTATAGCTACACCCCAGTCAGTCCACCCCCTCTAATCCATGAAGTGTCTCGAAATGATTAAACAAGGAGACGAAACTCTTGCCTATATGCAATATTTGGTTGTCTGAATTGCATTTCTCTCCTGTTGAATGGGAAAAATGACGTACCAAAAGCTGTACTGGGATAAAATAGCTCAAATCAAAGGTTTGAATTCCACGCATATGGCCATGTCTAAACTGGGGTGGCTGAGTGAACTAAAGAATGGTGATGGATTAAACCCAGATCAGTTGACTGGGGGTGAGTGTTTGATTTGTTCAAACGCTCCGTCCATCATCCCCTTTTGTATCGCTTTGTTCGCCCTAAGTGTGGCAGGGTATGCTCAGACGTGAGTCCCTTGTTCACTTGGCCACTGGATTCAAGATAGCCTGGCTGATGAGGATTATGAATCTGAAACCGGTCCCAGGATGCTTGTTTCCGGTCCAGGGAAGACATGGCTTGGCAGTTCGGGCTGGACTGTTCCCATGAGGCACAGGGTCAGACTGATTTGCATATGGCCATGTCTAAACTGGGGTGGCTGAGTGAACTAAAGAATGGTGATGGATTAAACCCAGATCAGTTGACTGGGGGTGAGTGTTTGATTTGTTCAAACGCTCCGTCCATCATCCCCTTTTGTATCGCTTTGTTCGCCCTAAGTGTGGCAGGGTATGCTCAGACGTGAGTCCCTTGTTCACTTGGCCACTGGATTCAAGATAGCCTGGCTGATGAGGATTATGAATCCGAAACCGGTCCCAGGATGCTTGTTTCCGGTCCAGGGAAGACATGGCTTGGTAGTTTGGGCTGGACTGTTCCCATGAGGCACAGGGTCAGACTGATTTGCATATGGCCATGTCTAATCTGGGGTAGCTGAGTGAACTAAAGAATGGTGATGGATTAAACCCAGATCAGTTGACTGGGGGTGAGTGTTTGATTTGTTCAAACGCTCCGTCCATCATCCCCTTTTGTATCGCTTTGTTCGCCCTAAGTGTGGCAGGGTATGCTCAGACGTGAGTCCCTTGTTCACTTGGCCACTGGATTCAAGATAGCCTGGCTGATGAGGATTATGAATCCGAAACCGGTCCCAGGATGCTTGTTTCCGGTCCAGGGAAGACATGGCTTGGCAGTTCGGGCTGGACTGTTCCCATGAGGCACAGGGTCAGACTGATTTGCATATGGCCATGTCTAAACTGGGGTGGCTGAGTGAACTAAAGAACGGTGATGGATTAAACCCAGATCAGTTGACTGGGGGTAAGTGTTTGATTTGTTCAAACACTCCGTCCATCATCCCCTTTTGTATCGCTTTGTTCGCCCTAAGTGTGGCAGGGTATGCTCAGACGTGAGTCCCTTGTTCACTTGGCCACTGGTTTCAAGATAGCCTGGCTGATGAGGATTATGAATCCGAAACCGGTCCCAGGATGCTTGTTTCCGGTCCAGGGAAGACATGGCTTGGCAGTTCGGGCTGGACTGTTCCCATGAGGCACAGGGTCAGACTGATTTGCATATGGCCATGTCTAAACTGGGGTGGCTGAGTGAACTAAAGAATGGTGATGGATTAAACCCAGATCAGTTGACTGGGGGTGAGTGTTTGATTTGTTCAAACGCTCCGTCCATCATCCCCTTTTGTATCGCTTTGTTCGCCCTAAGTGTGGCAGGGTATGCTCAGACGTGAGTCCCTTGTTCACTTGGCCAATGGATTCAAGATAGCCTGGCTGATGAGGATTATGAATCCGAAACCTGTCCCAGGATGCTTGTTTCCGGTCCAGGGAAGACATGGCTTGGCAGTTCTGGCTGGACTGTTTCCATGAGGCACAGGGTCAGACTGATTTGCATATGGCCATGTCTAAACTGGGGTGGCAGAGTGAACTAAAGAATGGTGATGGATTAAACCCAGATCAGTTGACTGGGGGTGAGTGTTTGATTTGTTCAAACGCTCCGTCCATCATCCCCTTTTGTATCGCTTTGAATTCCACCATCCCCTCTGGGCCCTGTCCATCACATATGAACCTTACCGCCCTGGGGTCCCTGAAGTTCACAATTATACAGTCTCCCCCCTAAACCTTAATTTCTTTCGGCCTAGCCAACTCACCCTTCTAACATGTAGAATTTCAGCGTTTGTATAACCTGGGAGTGATCTGTTGTTATTGAGCCAAAAGATAACTTTATTTTTCAGTTCTGTGTGGGTTTCCAAATTGTCATTGTGGATCTCTGGAACCCCTGTCAATATCACAGTGTAAGGTTCAGAATCGGGGGTAGATCAATACAAGGATGCTTCATTTTCACATCCCCTGAGCCTAATACTTCCTTTCCTTTAGTAGTTATTTCTCCAACCACATTAGAGGTTACCACCTCCTTTCTGCCATCCCGCCCAGTCGCTTCTGCTCCCTCTCTGCTATTTTGGTTTATCTTTTTTATCTCTGTGCTACATTCAATACAAGTTGGTTTTTGTCGCCCATTCGATCTAGTTACTATTTCTTGTGGGGTGTCTATTATAATACTATTGAGTTCTGGGGCTATTCCTTTATGTAATGAATGACCAGAATCCTGTATACTACCCACAGCTTTTTCCAGAGTATAAGAGTTAGTAATTACAATTCTTTCTAGCTTCCCCAAATTCTCGTTAATTAATTTTATCCTTTCAAGTAGGGGTAGCGTTAATTACTTCAATAAATGCACTATTTGTCCAAGGAGGCCTTCAGGAATTTGAGTTGCCAACGAGGGATGCTGTGGTAACTGAGTTATCCGATTACTTTGGTCTTTAATAGACAGTCGAGGGGGTGCATTATTAGATGACAATTGGGTGGATCTTGTCATATCCCCCCCCTGTATTAGTAGTTTTAATAACTTTTGTGCATCTACCCTTTTGTGCGCATCCCCCACACTTTCTCTTACCAGTCGTCGTTTGGGAATTACTATCTTTTTTGGATCTTAGCTCAGTGGGTGCACTAGGGATGGAAAAAATACTAATTTCTGTCTTCCTGTTTCCTAAAGTTGATGTACTATCTTTAGTAGAATTAACTAAGGTGCAGACAACTGACCCATCAGATCCAGCCGACTCTATGCTGATTCCCAACCGAATATCACCATTAGGTTGATGAATAGATAGATGCTCAGGTGTTACAGCTGCCCTAATAGTGCCCAATGACGACCGCTTAGAAAACAATGGCTCTAGTGATAGTCTCTTCTCGGTTAGTGCTATTTCGTGTTCTAACACCACTGCAGCTCTAGTTATGAACTGGTCCAAGGCTCCAGTAACTGTCCCCCCAATAGTGCCTGGCACAACTTTTCTCCCTTTTCCTTTGTGGAGCGCCATTTCTGTTTACGCTTGGAGAGATTTTTTTTAAGGGTGCCAGAAAATATACAGTAACAATACAACAGTTTAGTGTCTCATACAGACCTACGATGATACATGCTTATGCTTGTAGAGCTTATAAAGAAAAAAGTCAAATGCTGGTGACACGTTAGGGGGGTTGCCCGGCCCGACCTCTTCCGGCCTGCGACTGCCTCATATGGTCCCGCCCTTGTCCCGGGCTTCTCCCGGCACGATCCCGCGCGCGTTCCACGGCGCGGAGGATCTCAGTGTTTTTTAAGGGCCTCCGGGAGCACGCTGAATGGTGGCGCGTCAGCCGCAAAGGCTCTTGGGGGCTGTGGTCCCCCCTCCCTGCGGCCATGATGCGGTGTATAGTGGTGGCTGTGGCAGCGGGGGAGACCTGGGCTTATGGCAGGAGCTTATGGCAGCAGAATAGAAGCAGCAGTCCCAGTGAGTAGACGAGAGAGATCCCGCTCTTCCGAGGATCTCTGTGCTTTTTAAGCACCTCCGGGCGCACGCTGAATGGTGGCGACGTCAGCCGCAAAGGCTCTCGGTGTATAGTGGCGGCTGCGGCAGCGGGGGGAGACCTGGGCTTCTGGGAGGAGCTATTGGCAGCAGAATAGAAGCAGCAGTCCCGGTGAGTACACGAGAGAGATTCCCGTGTCATAATGTTCTGGTATCAGAAAAAACACCATTTTCCTACCATCCAGCATTCCCTCTAAGTCTCCCGATAAAAATGGTACCTCACTCCCAAGGGTGTCACGGGGACAGGCAAATGCCTAAAATTACCTATCACAAAACAACCTGGTTTTGCAGGGGGGTCCCTGTATTTTTGGCCCAGGGCTCGGCGGCCATCTTGGGTAACTACCAAACCCACACATTTCTTAAAACTAGACACCCGGGGCAGTCCAGAGAGGTATGGCTTGCGTGGGCCCCCATCATTGTCCTACCCATAATCCTCTGCAAACCTAAAATTTTCTCAAATTTCTGTGGGGGAAAGTTGTGGGATCACCGGGCTGACACAAATTTCCTACCACCCAGCTTTCCCCCAGGTCTCCCGGTAAAAATGGTACCTCACTCGCGTAGGCCAAGTACCCGTGACAGGCAAGGGCACAAAACGCATTGAGGAGACATCAAAATTACCTATCACTAAACGACCTGAGTTTTTGTGCCTCAAGCACGTCGGCCATCTTGGGAAACTACCAAACCCACACATTTCTGAAAACTAACCACCCGGGGGAGTCCAGCGAGGTCTAGCTTGCGTGGTCCCCTAAAGCTTTTCTACCCAGAATCCCCTGCAAAACACAAATTTAGCAGAAGAAAAAAACACATTTTCCACATATGTTTGTGTGAAATCACCATGCCAGCATAATGTCCTACCACACAGCATACCCCTCAATCTCCCGAGTAAAATTATACCTCACTTGTGTGGGTGGGGCAAGGGCATGTGACTGGGAAGAGCCAAAAACATAGGGATTAAGGGCGTAGCACGGCAAACTAAGCGCAATTTTTCTTTGGAAAATACGTTTTTATCCTATTTTGCATTGAACACCCATACATTCAGTCCATCGGAAACAACTCATGTGCTTGAAATTAACCATCTCAAACAAGAAGTGCTTAAGGAAAAGCCTGTGAAGTAGACAAGCCTAGATTGTTTGAAAAAAGACAGCTTAAAATGCTGTATCTTTATGAGAAAAACGTCAGAGATCAGCGAACAAGGTGATAAACTTCTGAAGGAAGAGAAGCTTATAATGTTCTAAATTGAAGAAATTGACACATCCGTTAAAATAGCTTGAGCTGTTGGGGGAATTATGACGTAAGTGCTGATGTTCTCTATGGATGAGTATGTTTGATTGGCAGGTGGCACACAAAGGGCGTTTGAAGAGAACGCATCAGCATTATTACCCTATTGCCTGTCCCTCTGTGACATAGTATCCATAATGGACTAAAAATAAATATAAAGAAAGCAAATGTAAGTGTTAGCTTACCCGTACCTAGCACAGAAGTAGAGTACCTTCAAAGACACTAAAGTATGATATTTAGAGGCGTTTGAAAGGGTGTGTTTCAGAGAAGTAGCCAGAAGCCAATGAAGTGTGATTAGACTTTGTGTTTGTGAAGAAACCTTTAAGCAGATGTCGTGTAACAGCACTTCGCTGGATCTCTGATCATCAAATGGAAGAAACGTAAAGTCACTGCTGACTTCTGCATAATGAACAGTTTATGTTAGAAGGAGCAATGTTCTCCTCAGACTGAATAATGCACAAAAAAGATAACCCAACACAATGGTCAGAAGCATTTTCAGAATGCCAAAATGAATGCTCGGGGCTTTAAAAATGTAAAGAAGACCAAGGGGAATGGGGTTATCATCATAGCCAGAGGTGTGAGGCAATACTGCCAGGTCAGTCACAGGCACAAATATTTCAACTGAGGAATCAAGAACCCCATAAACCACACTCACATGGGCATACTTAGTCTCTGACTCAACAGACTGCCAACATGCTTTTCTAGGTGGAAGAAGCTGGCACCTCTGCTCCTGAGGAAGTAGTGATGACCTTCTTGAGCAGGTACTATCTAAATCATCGGATACATAAATGGTAAAAGGGACGTGTAATTCGGGGATATTCAATACAGCTTTATGGATTCAATGGATATTTGTAAGGGTCCCACAGTCCCTGAAAATTCAAAGAGGTCAATGCATGGTTACTTGTGCGCTAAATTGAGTGTGAGTTGCAATTTAATTACAGTCTGCTTGTTAGGGATTGCTCTCTTTGAGTTGAGTATAGAGACAGCTCTCAGGTAGCCCACCTGGTAAAGTCAAAGTAAGAGTGATGGAGCAGATTTCATCTGCAGTCATGCATTGTTTTATTTTTGTGCTACAGACAGGCTGCATTTAAATTGCCACGCACATTTTGGTGCAGGTTAAAAACATGGCACATGAAAAACATGAAAGTGAGGCCTGAAAATGCTTTTGCTGCATTAACATGTTTTTTTTGCAATGTAGAGAAAAAGTGGCCATTTTACCTTTGCAGATTAATAGAATGTGTTTCTCTCTTCCCAGCTCATGCATGTAATCTAGATTTATTATTCCTGTCTTAATAGACTTTGACTTGTTGCATATTTTGATAAACATTTTCAGTTAATAACACCTCTTTTTATAATGTGTGTGAATTAAAAATGCACGTGGGAAACATAATGGACTGATTTACATGAAATTAATATTATCTTTGTGTTTGTTTTATTTTTGGGGCCTACACAAAACATGGCTGCCTGTGAATCCATCAAGGCTATGACTTGCAATTTAATGAGAATGGAGCATGCGCAGACTGTGGCAGCTTTCCTCATGACAAAAAGTCAAGGACAACCTTAACTGTACATTTTTGTGACTGTGCCAATGTACCAGTTAGTTAAAAGTATCCGTTCTGACTACGCTGTGGAAGGAAGAAAGAGAATCAGAATTAAACATTTTTCCTAGTAAATGTTGCAAACATATAAAATGTATTAAGTCATTTGCGCTTCTTTTGTTAAAACTGGTGAAGTCAGGTTTTTAGAATGAGTCAGGGGAGTGACAACCCATGCCATCATGACTGACCAATCACGTAAGGTTTCCTGAAAGATGCTACATCTTTGTGTAATCTGCCAATAATTAGGGTATAAATACTGTCCTCTCTGGATGGGGGCTGGCTATCTCAGCTCAGCTGGCTTCTAGGCTCATTAGGGGTGTGTGAGCCCTTGAGAGAAGGAACAGATTAGGCCAGACATCCTATGGGTTAGGTACGAGAAGCGTCCCGGGAGATTGCTGAAGGGGCAGAGGTGCGTCCGAGGAGATTCAGGGGGAGGTTTCATGCTTCCACGTCATATCTTGGCACTTCAGGCCACATTCCTTTGAGGCCTGTGAAGGAGGGGCTGCTTTCCTCTTTTAGACACAGACAGACAGAGAGTGCAGTGGATCAGGATAGAATTAGATGCTAAACTTTAAGTTTATGCTTTGACTAATTAATTAGGTCTAAAAAGATTTATTTGATTTATGCATTTATTTCTCTTAATGGGAGATTTTTTGCAAACTATTTAATTATTGATTAGCCTTGCAAGACTATTTTTCTTACACACTCTTTAAGAATTGTGCGCCACATTTTCATAACTACATGTAATGCTTATATGCAGACTGTAATGTGTTCTGTATTATTGATATTGTTCCTGTTTTCCAAATTATGTAACCTGATTGATATTTTACTAATGAATAAAGGGTCAGAGAAAAATTAACTTTTGACTAGAAAATAAAACCCTTTAAAATACTCAACAACTCTCTTTATTGGCTTGAATAATAATTGCAGTTTTTACTGTTCATGATTATTTAAAATCTCCTGAAGGTAATACATGGTGTGAAGGGCCCAACACCTTTTGAGCGGTAAATTAGAGGTAGCATGAGGGTTTTGCATTGAGAAACTACCTGAAGAAATTACCGCTCCATCAGTTTTTGGTAATCAGAGGATGGTCATTATTGATTAGTTTGGTGATTAGTGATTATTGAGTTCACCATCAACTATTCAACTAATGGATCATTGACCTTAAGAGGCGAATAAAATAGGTGCCCAAGTCAGATAAATGTCCAAGTCCTGATTCCTGACTCCAATGCTCAGAACCTGAAGACTGGCAAAGCAGTACTGGCAGGTGATGCAAGAAGTGGTGTGAGTATCAATAGGGTTGTAAAATGTTGTTAATATGCTAGCATGTATTTTTGAAGTGTTAAAAATATAAAGTTTTTTTTATTGTTGGTGAAATTTTCATTTTGAATTGATGGTATTATTGATTATATTGGTAATTTCATAGGACATAATTTTTGGTTATTGATTACATGTTTTAACTCTTCATGTCAAGTTAGTGTCTTGTTCTGTGTTGTCTGGGACATGCAGGTATGCACACCTGTGGAATCCCGGGAAGGAATAGCGGGTGATAAATGGAAGCCACACTGCACTGAGGTTACTTGTCTGTTGGAATAACACTGAGAAGCTAGGTAGGGCTGTCAGTGTTAAATTAGGGACTATTTTCTGTGTGAGTGATTAATAGCAAAGAGTTCGCTGGTGAAACTTTGGTCTGATATCACCTAGAAAGGGTCACACCAAAGGAGTAGCAGGTTCTTCTGAGCTTGTTTGACAGCAAAAGGGTTCGCTGGTGAAACTTTGGACTAAGATATATCCTGAAGGATAAGTCCAAAGGAGTAGCAGGTTCTTCTGAGCTTGAGTGAAAGGTAAGCAGAAGGGATTTACCTGTAGTGTTTGAAGAGTAAACAAAATCTTACTTTGTGAAGGGTAAGCAGAATGTGTTACTCGCAGTGAATATAAATCTATCCTTTACTTAGCACAACAGACAGAGTAGCGAATGTATTTATGTTGTTACTAACAGAGTTATTGATTAAGAGAAATATTGCAGTAACTTTTGTGGAGGGTCAGTGGTAGGAGTAAAACTGACTAAAATTGAGACTGACAGCTTTGGAGAAAAGAAATTGCATTGAACTATTGCAAAAATGAAAACGTTTGAAGGTTTAAAGAAGCTGTTAGGAGGTAAAGTGAAAAATTCGTTTTTTATTGGTGATGCTCCTGAAGGAACACCTGTGCATTTTATGTCTACCAATTTGGGACAAAATACATGTATGTGGGTTCACCAATGGTGCAAGATTACTGAAAAAGAGGGTGCTTTGAGGTTTCCAAAAGATGGTACTTTTGAATTGCAAATTATTGACAAATTAAGGGAAGTGTTATGTGAAATAAAGACACCATCTAAAGCTGCACAATTTGAGGCCTTAAGCCTGTGGGAAAAGACAGCAAGAGAGAAAGCAAGTGAGGATAAAAAGGTAAAGCACCAGATACAGGAGAAGGGAATTAATAATGATAAAGAGCATCAAATAAATAATGATTCAGGGGATGAAATAATGGATGAATTGTTAACTGAGTGTCCACCACTTTATGTGGTTCACATGATTAATACTGACAATGTGGCACCAGTAAAAACTACAGGGGCTACTGCTTCTGTTGAACAGAGAGAAATACAGATTGAGAAAACTGCGCAAACATTTTATATTGACCCATTACCTGTTAATTCAGTACTGACAGTGATACCTCCAGGTGTTACTGCTTCAAATATGACTGATTCAGTTCAAGAATTTCAAACTGCAGATGCACAGATAATGCCTAGAAAAATTATGACTGTCCCAATTAATATGGTCCCTACTGAAAAGGTTCAAAGAGCTGCAGAATCAGTGATTATGGCAGGGTTTATTTCAGAAAGTCAGAATACAGAGATTATTGAACAGAAATTACCCCAAGCACTGAAAGGTGAGGGAAAAATGGTATTTACAACATCTGCAGCCCAGAATAAAATAAATGTAATTGAAAATGGGATTTTTCAAACCTGCTTTGAGGAAGCAGCAGTGACTAAAAATATAGAGAACATGGGAGAACATATTAACACAGGCCCTGAAAAAGAGAAACAGCTTAGTGTTTTAAATTCAACATGTGAACATGAAGAAATTAACTGTCCCTGCTGTTTAAATAATGAAAATGTGAACCGGGGGGGCGTGGCTTAGCGGCTGAATATGGCGGTCGCATAGCTGTAGGGCTCCGTAAGTGAGGCAGTGACCCCACTACAATCCGACCATTAATCCGAACTAAATCAACCTCTGATCGGAGGAACCCGGCTCCAGGACTGAGCGGGAATCATCCGGAGGCGAAACGGCCGAAATCGGAAGCCGGGAGGCGGACTTACAATCTCCGTCGTCAGGGGGCCTGCATCGATCCTGCAACACCGGGCTCCGGTAGGATTGGAGGCCGGGCGGAAGTGAGTGCGACACGGCAGAGGGCGACCGGAAGGGCGCGCGGCCCGGGGCCCCCCCCCCCAGTGACACACCAAAACCTTTGACCGGAGCGCTCCCCTGGCACCCCCGAGTGACTGCGTTCCCAATCGCCCACTGGAGAGAGGGGGCAATGAACGGCGGCGGCGCAGAACCAGCATTGGTGCACAAAGTTAAGTCCCCCTGCAGTGAACACTAACAACGGTGAGGGGAGGGCGGAGTGCCCGTTTGGCGAGGGCCCCTACGTGACGGCTCGCTCTCTGACCCCCCCACCCCCCCGGAATACAAGGGACTGCACACACGCGACTCGCGGCACTCGCCGCTGCATACAGAAATTTGGCGCCAATTTGGAAGCGCACGCATTTTGGAAGGAGGCGGACTTCGCCCTCACACACGGCCAGGGGGGGAGAGGAGAGCTGGGGTGCGGCAGAAGAGGGTGCGAGGGCCGGAGAAAAATGGAGGCACGGGCGGGGAGCCCCAGAAACGACATAAAGTCCCATAAACTGCCAGTGGCCAGGGAGAGACTTTAATTCCACACCACTCAGCCACAGAAGGCACTAGAGTTGTGGTCTGGCAAAGCGTCACCAGACAACACAGATCACAGCGGAAGGCAGCGACCGAGGGCAAGGTGGAACAAAGACTGTCAGGCAGGCTGCACGGTGCACTGGGACTGACTCGGGTCTGACCTTGGATTAAAGCTTACTTCTAACGATAATCTTTGTCCTGGATTTAATAAGACGGATTGTCTTCCACAGACTGCCCGCTCATCAAGTAGTGGAAGTGGGTGAGCGACGCCACTGAGGCCCACCTTTAACCTGTTGGACTCAGACACCCCCCCTCCTGGGATCACTTGCCACGGAAAAAGTAGACAACAAGGGTGCCGGGAAGAGACATGGCTGGCAGGGGCCCGAAAAACGCCACGTCGCAGTGTAAACTGGAGAAATTTGCATATGACAGACAGGCGCACTCCCAGGCAGAACCGCGCACATCAACGGGGAAGACACCAGAGACCGATGGGACAAAGAAAGCAACACTTGAAGACGTGATGAAGGCGCTGGCACAAGTGCAGGCAACAGTGGGGTCCACGGCCACTGAAGTCTCACTCCTAAGGGAGGACTTTCAAAAAATGGGAGAAAGAGTGAAACAGGTCGAGGTGGTCACTAAATTTCTGGTTGAAGACGTATCAGACCTACAATTGACCATGGAACGAGTGGCGGGAGAGAACAAGACACTGAAAGAGAAGCTGGACGACCAGGAGGGGCGCTCCAGGCGCAACAACGTAAGAATTCTTGGGGTCCCGGAATCGGAAGGAACTAAAGCCATGGATCTGTACGTGGAAGACTTGATCAAGACACAGCTCAAACCCAAGGGTTTATCGCAATTTTTCTCCGTTGAAATTGCGCACAGAGTTCCAGGGGGAAAGCCCAAGCCTGGAGCCACCCCTAGACCCATAATAGCGAGACTCTTTAACTTTCGGGACCGGGATGCGATCCTACAGGCCGCGAGGATGGCAGCGCCGCTGCAGGTTCAGAACTCTACGGTAGCCTTTTTCCCGGACTATACTGCGGAGGTGGCGCGCCGGAGGAGGACCTTCCTTGATATCAAGAGGGAACTGAGAGCTAGGGAACTGCCGTACTCGATGCTGTTCCCGGCCGGGCTGCGAGTGGTCGCGGACAGTAAGGTTTGGTTTTGCGACACGCCAGAGTTGGCGCGCGAATGGTTGGATGGCTGGCGACAAGTAGGACTACCCTGCCGCTCGCATAGAACAAACCAGAGCCAACGCGGAGACAGCCAACCGAGATCCCAAGCATCAGGTGGAATTGAATCGACGCACTCCCAGACGCAGGACACCACCAACACACTGGACGACGTGGAGGAATAGTCGCCCGGCACCGAACGGAATGAACACTGACATGGCTTCGTGGGTGTGACCCGGCTTGGACACTGGCCCGGGGGAGACCGGAGAGGGCAGGGGTCATGTCTACTCCGGAGGACACTTCACCCCAGCATGCAAGTACTGTTTATGGGTTAGGTAAAGCACTCTGCTGAGTTGGGGTGGCGGACAGTTCTAAGCCCGTCTGGCAGGGAGGCAGGGAGGGGGGAGGAGTGGGGGGGTTGTTTAACTGTTCATTGCAAACCGCAAACTGTACTAGGCTACACATTTCTCCAGGTTCAGATTGGGAAGGGAGAAGGGAAGTTAGTTGAGTTTTCCAAAGTTCTACAGGATTGGTCGGATTGTGCTGGCTGGTACCCGCGCTGCTTCCCTGGTAGGGAGGGGTGGGACACTGTGACCGCAGGACACACTGGTCACATGAACATCTACACGACGGACTATGGCAGATCGCTCACGACGTAGGTGGGATGAGGGTGCACCTAGATCCCAGGAAGCACCCCTTAGCATACTAACATGGAACGTACGGGGCCTGGGAGACAAGGTCAAACGAGGGCTGGTACTCACTACACTGAAAAGACAGGGGCCGGCTCTAGCACTCCTTCAAGAAACACATTTACAGGGTGGGACTGCCAGGGCGCTTGATAGAAGAGGCTATCAAATGATGGCGCATTCAGAGTTCACATCAGGATCTCGAGGGACTGGGATTTTACTTTAGAAATCCTCACAGTTTATACCACTGAGTACGAAGATAGAGGGGCAGGGTTGCTTCGCGGCCCTACAGGGACAGTGGGAAGGAAGGCTTATTAATGTGGTCTCGGTATATATCCCACCGGCACTTCATTCGGTCCTGCTTCCAGCTCTGGGTGAGTTCCTACTGGCCCTTCCAGAGGGAGACATTATACTTGGGGGGGATTTTAATGCCACTGTAGACGGTACACTTGACAGGTTCCCGGCCACAGGCTCAACCGAGGGTCCCTCACGCTTCCAACGTTTCTTGACCGCTATGGGCCTAGTGGATATGTGGCGGCATGCCCACCCTAACGTGAATCAATACACTTTCCACTCTGCTGTCCACAACAGTCTTTCGAGGATAGATTACTTCTTGGCACTGGGAGAATGCATACAACACGTAGACACCATAGACATTCAACCCAGAGGCATATCAGACCACTCCCCGATTCTCCTAACACTCTCTACCCAGGTGAAAACACGCAAACGGCTTTACCCCATACAGGCAGCATACCTCAAGGCGCCTAAAGTCAGGAAAGCACTTAAGACGGCGACGAAGCATTACTTCGAAGAGAATCTAGAGTCTGTGCAATCGGCAGCGACCCTATGGGAAGCATATAAGACAGTGTTAAGGGGGCACGCAATAACCACACTTACAGGCTATAGGAGGGAAAAAGCGCTCGAATTGGCCGAAATAGAGCTGGCACTGCGAGAAGCGACAATAAGACACGAAACACACCCCACGCCGGACACGGCCCACACACTGCACCTCCAACAACACTCATATACGGAATATTTGCGGCACCAAGTCAGAGGGCAGATAACGGCAACAAAGAACAGAATTTATGATATAGGAGATAAAGCGGGCAGGATGTTGGCCTGGTTAGACAAGAAGGGAGGGAGCTCTAGAGGTATCCAACAAGTGAAAGACAGGAGAGGTACACTGCACACGAGCCCGGAGCGAATCGTAGAAATACTCGCTGACCATTTTGAGGGTGTTTACACGTCTGACAGGGAGGTGACAGTAGAAATGGCCAGGGCAGCACTAGAACCTATCCACACACCGAGGCTGCAGCCGGAGGCAGCAGCGGAACTAGAGGCAGATCTAACCATGGACGAAATCCGCATAGCGATACGGGCGATAAAACCCGGTAAGGCGGTCGGCCCAAATGGCATCCCGATAGAGTGGTACCAGGCCACGTCGGAAAGGCTCAGTAAACACCTACTGGCCATGTATACGGATTGCCTAACGAAGGGCGAGCTCCCACCAGACCAAAGAGTGGCGACCATTATCGCGATACCTAAACCCGGGAAACCACCGGAAGATTGCAATTCCTATCGCCCCATATCCCTGCTCAATGCTGAAGTTAAAATACTAGCCAAACTCCTGGCTACCCGACTACTGACACACCTGCCGGACCTCATACATCCCGATCAGTCCGGGTTCATGCCGCACAGAAACACGGCACTGAATCTGCGAAGAGTGCACGGAGTGTTGGCGAGAGCGGATTCGATTCTCGAACCAGCGGTTATATTGGCCCTCGATGCGAAAATGGCATTCGATCTGGTCGAATGGAATTACCTGTTCGAGGTCCTGGCACATTTGGGTTTGGACCCAAATTCATAGCATGGGTCAGATTGTTGTATGCGAGACCGGTGGCACAGGTGGTAGCGAATGGCCATATCTCGCACACATTTCCCTTGGGAAGAGGAACTCGACAGGGTTGCCCCCTGTCACCGCTGCTTTTCGCGATCGCCTTAGAACCATTAGCACACCTGATACGGTACTACGCACTATATCACAGACTGTGGGGACCTCCCTGATCCCTGAACCACGAAAATGCTTACTTAATGTGTGGGAACCCAATGATTTGTCCAGGCATGGACTACAATGGGTCACCTTGGGCATGGTCATAGCTAAAAGGGACATAGCACAGAAATGGGGGGTGATAGAGGTGCCGACGAGAACACAATGGTGTGTGAATATGGACAGGGTAATGGTCACGGAAAGGGAGGTGTATGCTAGCAGGGCCTGCCCGAGAAAATGGAATAAGATCTGGACCCCGTGGAACGCATACCGGGGGGACATTTGCGAACCCTTACCAGAGGTCGAACCAATATCATCTGATGAGGAAGGGGAGGACGATTAGCGTTCCCAAGAAGAGGTTGAGTGGGGGTAGGGGGAGGGACAGGGGGAGACCGTGGGAGTCGGGAGGGATGAAACGGAGGGGCAAACAGGGCAAGTACCCCGTCGGAATTTCCATGTACACCTATCATTAGTACTAATTAATATGTGTAACCTTGCAGACCTAAATGCGGAGCAATTTGTCAGAAACTTTGCACGGCACAATGTATGCGGAATCACTTCAGCACGTGACGACCTACCTGTGATTTCTTTGTTCATTTTTTATGTTGTTTACTGTTGAAAAAACAAAAAAACCAAACCTAATCAAATCAGGACATTACTTGTGAATGATGCGCCTTTCCTAAAGTGCGAAATAGCCAGACCACAGACAAGTTAACAGACTTTTCCGATAATGAGGCTATTTCAGCAACGATGTAGCGGCCGGCCCGTTGGGTTGTAGGCCAGATGCTGTGTAAGACTAAAAGGAGCAATAAAGGTTTTGAAAAAAAAAAATGTGAACCAGTGTCAGGAAAAAGAATTAATTTCCCTGAGTAAGGAAACAGCTGCATGTGCATTAACTAAACATAATGGACTGACAGATTTGGCTCAAAAATATGAAAATGATGTTTCAGGAAGTTTTCTATTTCAGAAAGGTTTCAGGGTACACATGGATAATGAGGCAAATGAGAAAATGTGTTCATCAGGAATGCATTTGCACATTGTAGAAATAAAATATTTTTTTTAATGCAATGGGCTTGAGCAATTAGGAGACAATTGGGCAAGAAAACATGAGAAGAAAAAGAAACCACCAGACCTAGCAAGGAAACTGGCTAAGGAAAGGAAGCCACCAGATATAATTGAGAAAAATAATAATAAGCAGAATGAGGGAGAAGCTTTTGCTTACTCATTGAGAGAAATGGTGGGAGAAGTGCATGTTCCTATGCCACAGAATAAAAGTGAACTTGCCGCATTTCTGAACACAATCCCACAATTGAGAGACACATTTATGCTGTGGTACCCACAAGTTGATGGATTTGATAAAATATTGAAAGAGTTGTGCATTAATTTGGAAATGTTCTTTTATATTGCCATGCTGACTAAATTGTGGTTTGAATCTAAAGTTGTGCAAATGCCAAGTGGAGAGACAATGAAAAGGGTTTGCATGAATGCACCATCATTTTCTGTTGTTATGGAGGAAAATATAGCAGTGATTATTTTCCTGAAGGGCAGAGTGCCAGTAAAGGATGTTGATTGGGTACAGATCAAAAGAACACAGGATGGAAATAAAGGTGTTTTGGTTTGTGAAAATGCAGGTATGGAAGTTGTACCGCTGGAAAATGTGTCCTTTTGCCATCTTTATAACAGATTTGAGCATTGGAAGAAGAAAACTAAATTTAAACATGATGCACAAAAACATGGAGAAATGCAGATGCAAAATATGCCAGCTAAGCAAATGCAAATGTCAGTTCAGAAACAGGTACCTATGGCAGGACTTTTTCAAGCACAGATGGTCCCACAAAATATGGAAAATGCTAAAATTAATTTAAATAATGTGTCCAGAGCAAATGTGAATTAATTCCAGAGACAAAAACAGAACCCAGTCCAACAGGTTACTATGTTTGAAAATGAGAGTTTTAACACTCACAATTCTGAATCTACCAAGTCCATTGTGAAGGCAGTGGAAAGTCCACATTTAGTTGCAGGAGTTTTAAACAGAGAAATTACAAACACAGTGTTAGAAGAATTTGCACCAAAAATAGGCCCATTTGAGGAAAATTGCAAAACAGTTGTCTGTGACTCAGGCCTAGCAGGAAAACAATTATTTTGCAAATTAAGCAGCACAGATTACTGTACACCAGATAATGTTATTTTTCAGATTCCTGATGAGGATGTACATTTTAAAATGGCCCAACAAGAGACAGCTGTAGCATTATTTTCGGAAAAGACAGTTGAAAAATTACCTTCTGCTTTGGAAAAAATAATAAACACAGAAATAAGAGAGTTCACAGAGAAGGATGCCAGATTAATAAAATGTGCAGAGCATGTCTTATTAAAATTAGAACCAGATGACATGTATTCAGGAATACCATCAGTTGCAGGAATTTTACCAATAAAAGGATTTTTTATGGAATTGATTAGAAGTTTGTGTAACTTTCTGATCAAACGTTCACAGAAAATAAATGAAAAGAACAGAATAGTGCAGGAGATTAAAAGCATATTTTTTCCATGTTGTCCTGTGGTACCGAATCCAGCCAATATATTTTTTCACATTCCATGTGGTGAAGAATGGCTTATTTTTATTGATTGTTGCCAAGTTCATGTCACAGTGCCATTGGATGAGAATAGTCAGGAGTACTGTCAAAAAGAAGATGAATACCTGGGACACAAAATTGGAAAGGGAGGTAGAAAGGTGTCACCAGAGAAGTGTGGAAAAGTAAATTTTGCCATGTTGTATGTGCCTACGTGTTCCCCATCTTATGTTATATGTGCATGATCGATATGCATGTATTCCCTTCTGATCGATTAAAGACGCAATTACAGTTGTGTCCATCTCTAGTATGCCAGTTTCCAGTTTTCGTGAATATAACGAATATCAGGCCTATGTAAAGCTACGTTGCCACGTTTTACAGTGTGCACGTTAATTCATTGAATTGTCCCCGTTTCTAGGCCTCAAAAGGGCCCGGACTCAGATTCAGCTCCTGTTTCCTGAACTCTCCGAGGAGCGATACAGCCCCCACCTGTATCCCTGACCCTTCACTTACTTTCATGCCTCGCAGTGCCCGGCTAGGCCTGGCTCTGCCTCCCAGTCTGCCAAGAGTATGTTATGTTTCTAGTTATCAGTCCAGCCCTCCTTCTCTGCATTCCTAAGCTACTGAATCGCATCAATAGTTTCCGTCATGGTCTAGCCTTTATGTCTCCATGTAAGAGAAATACTGTATTCATATTCATAGAATATTCCTCGCACATGCAATACATTTAGAATAATGCATGCACCAGTCTTAGTGTCTGTTAGCCTTTACCCTGATAACTTTTGGATTCTATCAACATGTACTATAAACACCAGATACTAGATATGCCTAGGTACATGTCGCTCTGACCCTCCAGACTTTCGTCTCCTCTTCTAGTGCAGAAGTCATAGCCCCCAGTTCTCCCTGGTAACACGTCATTGCCAGTTTACGCGCACCACTAGGTTAGAGGTCCCAGCTGCTCAGGTAGCCCCCTCCATGTTTCCACCCCGTTTATGACATATTCTGTTACGTTTGCATCACATGTCTATGTATACGCCCTGTACACACCTCTTGTTACACCCACTTTATGCCTTATCTTTCGCGACTGCTACAAACTCCGCCTACTGCTCCGCCTACTGTATTGAATGCAATGTAATTGTTTTTAGTATATATATTAATGCACTGTTATTAAAAGCCAGCCAATTCCCAGATCCTGCCCCCGGCAGCTGCCATCCTATTCCCATGCAGGCTGTCCTGTTCCTGTCCTTTTATGCCTGATTAAAGCCTGTATACTTCAGCTACCTCGAATCTTGACTCTTATTTATTGAGCTATCTGTTATTAGAGTATCCTGAAAAATAGAACCGGTAATTAATTATTTATTTACCACATAATGGCGCCCGAATAGGGACTTGCCCTTTCCCCACGCGCCGGAGAAGCCACGCAGGCCCCCTGATCCTCTGCAGCCGTGACGGAACCATACCGGCCACGTGCAGATATTTCTGCTTCAAGTATCCCTCAGGCCCACGGAGGAGACGGAGGTTGCGGTCCAGCATCCAGACGAGGCGGTGGAGGAACGCGGCGAGTCCCGACCAGAGCCCAAGCCGAGAGTCCAAGGTCCGAGGTATCCGGAGGCCCACCTGTAATGTAACTGAAGTCCGAAGTTCGTCCGTCCGTCGTCGTAGCAGTCCAGTCCAGTCCGAGGCCTTCCGTTCTTGCTGCCCGGTGAGTACCGTTGCTGGGGTAGTATCTAGACAGGGTCAATTAATTTGTCTCTGGTCCGTGGGTTTGGGTACACAGATCCAACACGAAGTGTCCACCTAGGTGGATGCGGGTCCTGACGTGTCTCTTTATGAGACCGGTAAGTTTCGTACTGTTTTAGCAGTGCATCTAGTCATTCCAGTAAGTTCTGTTCTGTTCTCGAGAAATTCATGTGTTTCTGTTTTCAGTATTCCAGGTAGTATTCTGTCCGAACTGTTATTTTAAATGTTATTTCATGTGTTTTCAATGTTGTGGTATGAGTGATTTGTTTTCAAGTTATTATTGTGTTTATCGTGTATTGTATTTGTGTCCAGATTCCAGTCTAAGTCATGCCTCTGTTCTCGAAGTTACGTCAGTTAAAAACCAGAAAAGGTCTGCTCGAAGAAGCAGTTCCTGTCCCGCCTAGGGACAGTCCAGGTCATTTTATGTATCATAAGCATGGCATAAGTGCCATATTATATCTAGACTTATGGGTCGAGTATACTAAAGATCTAGAAGAGAAATATAGATGGCCTGTATCAGGTACATGGGATGCCGAGTGCATCATGCGAGTAGAAGAAGCATTATGGAAAAAGAAATCCAGACAGTCCCAGAAAGATGCCATCGAGTTATGGCGCAAAGAATCTCATAAAAGAACCGAAAAATAAATCAGAAAGTCAGAATTAAGTAGAGAATCCTCAGAAAGAGCCCAAGAAAGGGAATTAATCGAAGTAGGTGAACGAGTTAAAGCCGAACAGTCAGACAGACAGAGAAATGCCCTTATTAAGGGTATGTATCCTCTTCTTGCCGAGGGCTTGCCAAAAGCAACCCGGAAGCACCATGTAATTTTCCGCCGACATTGGTTCCGATTAAGCTACGTCACAAACCGACCGCAGCTGATATTTTTCTCTCGTCCTATTTGGACGACACAGTCCCAGAATATGCAAATCCTGTTCCGCCAGCTCCTGTAAATAATGTAATTCCTGTTCCTCCAGCCACCGGGGCACCTGTTACAGCACCTGTTACGGTACCCCCGGTCCAGCCCGTAGTACAAGTTCCCGCTACATCGGTCACTCTGCCAGCACGAAGAGTATCAGTCGACGATTCTAGTATAGGGGCCGCGGGGGGAGGTCCTCCTGGTACCCCGCCGCCCCACAAACGTGTAACGTTAGTCGAGTTACATGAACGTGCGTTACAGCGTACGCCCAAATATCAGTCCGTTGCAGATATCAGACGAGCTCTCACCGAATGCCGTTATGATCCAGTCCCAGGCGATGATAATATGGTTATATATTCATTGCGTGTAAGACGGGTGACCGAGTATTTGGACACCCTACCGAATATGAAAGAAGATCTAGACAGAATATATCGTTTCATCCGTACAGGAGACGATCCAGAAAGTATTGGCGAAATCATGTCTCTAAGGAAAGCTGAGACCCAGCTCATGCTATTAAAATTTCTAATCAATTGTTTAGTAAGGGAACAAGATTGTCCGACTAAAGATCCGATCGAAATGAGAATTCTGACAAAGTGGAGTGATCATATAGCCGAGGGAAGACACAAGACACTCAGTAGTATAGAGAGTATGTACAAGAAAATTCGTAAGGAAATAATAAGGTTACACGAGAAACGCAAAGCAGCACAAGTAAGCGAGAAAGAAGACAACACTGATACTGAAGAGGTAGAAGACGAGAATACCGCCAGAATAGCGTATGTAGGTAAATCTAGACTTCTAGACCAACATTCACGCCTAGAACACAAGAAAGTTTTTCACCTTCCAGCACTAGAACAAGAGAATCTTGAACAAGTATTTCAAGCTACCGATCACATTCTGAAATCACGTATCGGTTATAGTGAACTTAGTACCATGCATGAACTAGAACTTGCCCGATCAGCAGTCCGATGGACTACTGATTCTACCACTTTTCCAGATGAAATAGTGGCACAAATGTTTCTGAAACTGCCCCCAGCCGAGCAGCGACTGGTGGGTATGTATATGATCCAGCACCTCATTACACTGTATGAGGGACAACATTCTGATCCAGGTCCGTTACATGATGTTCTGAACGAGTTGCTCCAGTATAGATGGAGAGGTCTAGGTACCGATTTAATTAGTATCATTCTAGAACAGCGCCACAAATATAGAACGTTCCTGAATCCGCATTTTGTTCATGTCTCACCTCCAGAAAGTAAATCATTTTACATAGATAGACAGCATCCGTTACGAGAAGTACACCCAGTTAGGACAGCGGGTGGTGAAATGCAACGAGTATTTGTTTACACCCCTATCACAAAGATGGAACTCTTAGATATGAAGAAATTAATTCCTTGTCACGACAAAGATCCAGCAGGGTTCCATCGAGAATTAAAAGACATGCTCCGTATGGGAGAATACACGTATCCAGATGTCATTAAAATGCTAAAGGTCCTGTTGCCCGCAGGGGTATATGAAAAACTCAAGGAAAAAGAATGGGAGGTGGGAGAGAAAAAGATTGATTGGACAGCTCTAGAAGCTGAAGATAAAATACGAGTACCAGGTACCGGTCTTGGGGACAAATGTAAAGAATTGCCCGAGTTATTGATACAAGTTCTGCCAAGGTTACTAGCCACGAAAAAGGAAGATTGGGATGCAATCTCAGCATGTAAACAGAAACAGGATGAAGACACTAGTGATTTCTATTCTAGATTTGAAAAATGTTTTATTATTAACAGTGGTTTGAAGACAGGTAGCGAGTCATACCCTCATCTTTTTGTTACTAAACTAGTCGAGGATTCAAGCCTACAAGTTAAAAATCGAGTTTTGAAAGTCGAAAGTACCTGGCAAGCTAGTACCCCGTCGCAAATGCTTCAAATGCTCCAGTATCACCAGAATAGAATCAGGGAAGAGCAAGAACACGAAAGGAGACGTATGAAAGACACGAAAATGAAAGTACTAGTTGCACAATCTGTTCCACAAGACAGTCAGAAGAGGGGTCCGAATCAAGCCAGTCACCCTGCAGCTCCCGTTAAAGGGACATGCAATTATTGTAAACAGCCAGGTCATTTTATAAACGAGTGTGCAGTTCTGAAACACAACATAGCTACTGGTAAGACTAAAGAAAGACCACGTCCGCCTAGACCAGAACAAGTCTCACAGACTTCTCAGTCACCGCAGAATGCACAACAGACAGTTCCAGCACCGCAGCCTATCGCTGCAACACAGCATGTTACACAGCAAATGTACCAGTATGCTCAGACAGAGTATCCAGAGTATCAACAGTATTCATGAAACAGCCTAGAGAGGGAGGTAGGCTTGCCTCTCATCGAGATACCTGTAGATCAAGAGGGTCCCTATGTGCACAGTCAAGTATTAGGGAAAGACAGAAAGTTTTTGATTGATACAGGGGCAAGTAGGACTACTATCAGTCATGACGAGGTTCCAGGGGCTCCGCTCTCAGGCTCTAGAAATGTTTCCCTTGGATTTTCAGGAAAGCCTATTGTTAACGAGATATCAAAGCCAGTTACTCTAGAAGTTGGTCCATTGTCCCGAACTACTGATTTGTTACTTACGAAGTCATGTCCAGAAAATTTGTTAGGCATTAAAACATTGAAAGAATTAGGTGCAGTAATTTGCTGCTCTCCAGAAGGAATACGATTATTTTTGCGTGACTTTAAAGGTCACTATGTATTACGCGATTTTGATCCAAGATTATCCAATGTACCGCAGCATTTATGGGCGCACGGTCCAACTGATGTAGGTTTTATGCAAATCACACCCCATCGTGTGACTCTCAAGCAAGGTATAGTCTTGCCACGAATCAGACAATATAGATTGCCACCTGAGGCTGTAGCAGCCTTATCCAAAATTATTGATGAGCTCATTGCTCAAGGAGTGGTTGTAGAAACTGACTCCAATGTATGTAATTCTCCTATCATTCCAGTCATGAAACGTACTGATCCAAATGCACCTCCAGTATATCGATTAGTGATTGACCTTCGAGAACTTAATAAATGTATCATACCCCAGTATCCAGTAGTCCCGGATATTTCATCCCTATTGACAGCCATTGATTCTGAAGCTACATTTTTCACTGTCATCGACCTCAAGAATGCATTTTTCAGTGTTCCCATTCATCCAGACAGCCAGTACCTTTTCGGTTTTTGTTTAAATGGAAGGAGCTATAAATTCACACGAGCTCCTCAAGGTTTCACAGAAAGTCCTAGTATTTACAGTCAAGCACTTAAAAGACAACTAGACAACATTCACATGCCATCAGACACTGCCCTGCTCCAGTATGTCGATGATCTACTGATCACAGCCCGTTCTGAACGTGACTGCGAACGAGCGTCACTTACAGTTCTGTATTTTCTGGCCGAGATGGGGCACAAGGTGTCCCCTTCAAAGCTCCAGTTCTGTGTCCAGCAAGTGATCTACTTAGGCCACTTACTGTCCAAGTGGGGTAGGCAGTTGACACCAGACCGTATCCAGTTGATAGCGAGTCTTCCACAGCCCAAGACACAGAAGGAGGTACGTGCTTTTATTGGCCTCACTTCTTACTGCAGACAATGGATTCCTCAGTATGCATTTCTAGCCAAGCCACTGATACAGTTAACGACACAGGAGGCAGCCGTATCGACTGTCCTCCCTTGGACATCTGAACATACACTTAGTTTTAATGAATTAAAGAAAGCCTTATGCCAAGCACCTGTTCTAGCTACACCGAACTACAGTAAGCCTTTTACACTTTTTGTCACAGAACGTGATGGTACTGCATTATCTGTTCTCACACAAGATCAAGCAGGACAGTACAAGCCTTGTGCTTATTTTTCGAGCACATTAGATCCAGTAGCCCAGGCTTTGCCTGTGTGCCTCAAGTCAGTTGCAGCCACAGCTCTAGCTATCAGACAAAGTGATTCCATAGTATTAGGACACTCCTTGACAGTACAAGTTCCACACTCCGTGGAAGTTCTTTTAAACCGAACACAGACACAGCACTTGACCATTGCACGTTTAACAGGTTATGAACTGACACTGTTCCAGCCACACATAGAAATCAGACGCTGCAACGTTCTAAATCCTGCTACCCTGTTACCATCAGTTACTTCAAATCCTGCCACACATGACTGTGTGGAAGTCATTAATACTATGACTAAGCCAAGACAAGACCTGACAGACATTGCATTACCTAACCCTGACCTGACACTTTATGTGGACGGTTCATGTATGAGAACTAGTACAGGAGAACTAGCAGCCGCGTACGCAGTGACTACTGACACTGAAGTTATAGAAACACACCGTATTGACATCCTGTCTGCTCAAGCAGCAGAGCTAGTTGCTCTGACCCAAGCCTGCATACGTGCCAAGAACCTGAAAGTAAACATATATACAGATTCACGTTACGCATTCGGAGTTGTACACGACTTCGGAGTACTCTGGCAGGAGAGAGGTTTCATGACTTCTCATGCAACCAAGATTCAGCATGGTCTCCTCATTCAAGCTCTGTTAGATGCAATACATTTACCGACAGCTATCGCTATCATGAAGTGCAAGGCACATACGAAAGTTACTGACATCATTTCCCAAGGTAACGATCTAGCAGATCGAACAGCCAAGCTTACAGCTCAGACACCAGACATTCCAGTTAACAAGACACAGACATCCACTCCAGAACAGACTACCTGTATGACAGTTAAGGACCCTACACAAGATGTCATAGACATACAGTTACATGCTACTCCTGAAGAAATCAAGAAATGGTCCGAACAAGGAGGGGTCCAGACAGATCAGGGATGGGTGACGAAGGGAAAAGCCACATGGTTTCTCCCCGACTCCATGGTTCAAGTCATTATCAATACCGCACATAGTCCAGCACACCTAGGAGAAAAAGCCATGTTAGACAGTATACAGAACCTCTGGTTCAACAAGCATTTACGAGCTGCAGCCAAGCAGAAAGTCCGTACCTGTATGATATGTTGCCAGTTCAATCCAGGTAAAAGTGTCCCGGTGGAACAAGGTGGATTCCAACCTCCTGACCACCCTTTTGAAGTCCTCCAGATGGATTATATTCAGATGGAGCGATGTCGAGGTTTCAAGTATGTCCTTGTAGTTGTATGCGCTTTGTCCAGGTGGACAGAAGCATATCCAGTTCCAGATTACACAGCAGCGACCACTGCCAAGCAGTTGGTTCGTGAATTTTTTCCCCGTTATGGACTCCCCAGGGTCGTGTATTCTGATAACGGCCAGCCATTCTCATCCGAGTTAATGAAACATGTTTCCCTTCTGTTAGGGTACCAGTGGAAGTTCCATTGTGTGCGCCATCCTGAAGCAGCCGGTCTCGTAGAGAGACATAATCAAACCCTGAAAATCCGTATTGCTAAGACATGTAAAGAGAAAGGTGTAGACTGGCTAGTTGCCCTGCCAGTTGCTTTATTCTACATGAGAATGGTCGCACATTCCAGATCAGGTCTGTCCCCTTATGAGGTCGTATTCGGCCGCCCCCAAACATGTGGGGTACACCTAGACCCCGCAGTATTACAGATGTTTCCAGCAATATGTTGACAGATTACCTAGCTTCCTTGATGTCTGCCCTACACTCTTGTCGTTCACAGGTTGCCGCTGCATTTCCAGACAATACCGAAGTGAAACCGCATGAGGTCATTCCAGGCGACCTCGTCCTTGTAAGGAACTTTGATCGTTCAAGTCCGCTGGAGCCTCGTTGGAAGGAGCCGCGACTTGTTCTCCTGACCACCCGCACGGCCGTGAAGTTGGAGGGCCGCAAGGGGTGGGTCCATCTGTCTCATCTAAAGAAGTTCCATGGAGTCCGAAAAAAAACATTTGCAAAGGACATTTCTAAAGACTGCCTGAAACCAGACACTGATTTGAATCCTGAACTGAAAGTTCCTCTGTTAGAGAAAACTCCGCAACAGGAGTATAAGTTAAAGCTCCGGTCTAGTAAAATAAGTCAGCCAGTTTAATTGTCTAAGTCCCTCTCGGGTGAAACGGTTAGACAGGTCCCTGACATGTATGAGATAGACCCCCATAGTGAGAGAGTTAGTCAAAACTCTATACGATGTATCGTCATTCTAAGTTTCCTATTGTTTCTAAGTTTGATGGTTACCTGCACAAGTTATGCATTACATTTATGTTTTCCAAGTTCACATGTAAATAAGTTTTCTAATGCTACAGTAGAGCACACATTTAGTGATCTGCCTCCTCACGAGCTATCCTATCGTCTTGCTATGCGTAATAATACATTCATCCGAATGTTACACTATTCACACCAGACCAGCAATGCCACTAATTGTTGGGTGTGTGGTCGACTCCCCCCTTTCCAGACACCGAAGGGAGTTCTGCCACTCTTTCCTTATCCGTTTTCACATAATGGTTCGTGTGGAGCATGGTCCATGTTAACGTCATCTTCAAATGATATGTCCCTTCTGAATAGAACATGTTTTCCAGACAAGCAAGGTCTCCCCCATAGAACAGGGTTAGATCTAGAAAATGAAGTATATAATTTAGGTAATTATTCTTCGAATTTTATGGTATTGAATGTTCAGTCTGATACTACTCCAGACTTACCTGCTATTTCAGTACTACCAGTCAAAGGCGAATTATGTGTCAGAAAGAATGGTTCCGCACATGTAGGACATAGTGATTGTACTACTACTGTCAAGTATAGTGACAGTGGGAAATCTATTTTCAAAGCATCACGTCATTCTTATTTTGTTTGTGGACAGACCGCATATGTTCGTCTGCCCCTCGATTGGGATGGAACATGTTACATTGCCTTCCTACTGCCACCAGTTTTCCTAGCCCCATCTGATTATCATAGAAACACACATCTAGTACAGGTCAGACATAGAAGGGAGATTGAGTCCCCGATTGTCGATCAAACTGAAACTACTCTAGAACAATATCAAGATTTCAATAAAGGTTTCTTCTTCTTTATAGGACCTATCCAGAATAGTAAGTTAATACGTAGACTAACCAGAACCCTTGAAGCAGTAGTGAATGAGACTACTTCTGCTCTAGGTAACTTAACCGAAGAGCAATCTGCTATGAGATTTGTCGTGCTCCAAAATCGTCTCGTTCTTGACGTCATACTGGCCGATAGAGGAGGAGCATGTAGAGTCATCGGATCTAGTTGCTGCATTTTCATTCCTAATAACGCGCCGTCTGTTTATTCAGCTATAACCAGACTTCATAAAATTGCCCATCAGTTACACCAGAATCCAGGCACCTGGACATGGTCCGGTTGGCTCTGGAGTATCATATCTGCCTGGGGATGGAAAGTATTGTCATTTCTAGGTATTGCAGTAATGATCCTATTCAGTTGCTGCCTCTGTATACAATGTGGCCCTGCGATTTGCGGCATTTGTGCTACCTCTTGTATTCCTAGTCCTAAGTCCCGTTCCAAGACAATTCGAGACGAGCAAATGATGCTATATGAAATGATAGATGGTATCATGAATATTGATGTTTCCTGATGGAAACGTAGGGCACAAGGAGGGAATGTGGAAAAGTACATTTTGCCATGTTGTATGTGCCTACGTGTTCCCCATCTTATGTTATATGTGCATGATCGATATGCATGTATTCCCTTCTGATCGATTAAAGACGCAATTACAGTTGTGTCCATCTCTAGTATGCCAGTTTCCAGTTTTCGTGAAAATAACGAATATCAGGCCTATGTAAAGCTACGTTGCCACGTTTTACAGTGTGCACGTTAATTCATTGAATTGTCCCCGTTTCTAGGCCTCAAAAGGGCCCGGACTCAGATTCAGCTCCTGTTTCCTGAACTCTCCGAGGAGCGATACAGCCCCCACCTGTATCCCTGACCCTTCACTTACTTTCATGCCTCGCAGTGCCCGGCTAGGCCTGGCTCTGCCTCCCAGTCTGCCAAGAGTATGTTATGTTTCTAGTTATCAGTCCAGCCCTCCTTCTCTGCATTCCTAAGCTACTGAATCGCATCAATAGTTTCCGTCATGGTCTAGCCTTTATGTCTCCATGTAAGAGAAATACTGTATTCATATTCATAGAATATTCCTCGCACATGCAATACATTTAGAATAATGCATGCACCAGTCTTAGTGTCTGTTAGCCTTTACCCTGATAACTTTTGGATTCTATCAACATGTACTATAAACACCAGATACTAGATATGCCTAGGTACATGTCGCTCTGACCCTCCAGACTTTCGTCTCCTCTTCTAGTGCAGAAGTCATAGCCCCCAGTTCTCCCTGGTAACACGTCATTGCCAGTTTACGCGCACCACTAGGTTAGAGGTCCCGGCTGCTCAGGTAGCCCCCTCCATGTTTCCGCCCCGTTTATGACATATTCTGTTACGTTTGCATCACATGTCTATGTATACGCCCTGTACACACCTCTTGTTACACCCACTTTATGCCTTATCTTTCGCGACTGCTACAAACTCCGCCTACTGCTACGCCTACTGTATTGAATGCAATGTAATTGTTTTTAGTATATATATTAATGCACTGTTATTAAAAGCCAGCCAATTCCCAGATCCTGCCCCCGGCAGCTGCCATCCTATTCCCATGCAGGCTGTCCTGTTCCTGTCCTTTTATGCCTGATTAAAGCCTGTATACTTCAGCTACCTCGAATCTTGACTCTTATTTATTGAGCTATCTGTTATTAGAGTATCCTGAAAAATAGAACCGGTAATTAATTATTTATTTACCACAGAAGGTGGAATTAATTTCCAAGATGAATACACCTCAAATCCAGAAAGAAGTCAGGACATTTTTGGGAATGGTTGGCTGCTGTAGAGAGTGGTTACTAAACATTTCCCTAGTGGCTAAGCCTTTACTGAGGCTGACACACTCAGGTGTGTCTGATCCGCTTCCATTGGACAACAACTGCACAAAAGCATTCCTAGAGTTGAAAGAGAAAAAATGTCACGCCCCAGCACTAGGAATGAAAGTTTATTTGAAAGAAAATACACTAATTTGCAGTGAGAGGGAGGGCTGCGCTCTCTCATTGCTTATTCAAAAAGATGAATGTTTTCAAGGGTCTGTGATGTATTGCCCAATGACCTTTGACCCTAACTTCACAGAAATGTCAGCAAATTAATTGGATTATGATGAAACTGAATATGAGTGTCTAAATATCATGAAAATATGCATAAAGCCAAATTCAAACTTTAAAGATGAACGTCTGAGTCAGCCCAACAATGTCCATTTTGTAGATGACCCATGTTTGAAAGGTGACATATTAAAAGCAGCACATGCTGTGCTCCTTATACATGATGTTGTCAAAGCTTCATGTCTTTTAGTAATTACCCCAGCCCAAAATTTGAAATTGATTTCCCTTACCATAACATGCAGTATATCTGCTCAAATGAGAGTCACTGTTGTCATGGAAGAGAGAAATGCTAATTCAGTTGCACAAAATTGTGTTCTGTTAGCATGTACATTCTATGGAATCTTCACAGATGAATTAAAAGAGGCTCAAGAAAATGTTTTTGAAGCAGCACAACAGGGTTGTATCAGAACTGTTTTTGAGAAAAGTGACAACTGCATAGTGGCAAAAGTGTTATTGCAAAGACTGATGCCCAGGTATAGATTGCCAGTTTCTCTGAAATCAGATCATAATGTGGGCTTAAAGATAATGAGTGCAGAACAACAGATTGGACAAGGAATGGATTGTAGCTATCTGCCTGAAGTGTCAAGCATAATAAAGCAACACAATGGCAGCACTGAGTTACCTTTTGTAAAAGACTGTTTTTCAGCATCATTAAAGTGGCTTGAAAATACATATGCAAATGCACTTGTGGAAAACACTGAGGAGAACACTAGCCATTGCTGTGTAGGTCTGGTTGATGTACAGTGTGCAGTTTCTCACCAGATTGCAGCTGCTACACAAGATCTGCATAATGGATGGTGCAACGGCTTTGATCTGAGAGATGCTGTGGTGAAACATCTGAATCTGTGAAAGTGAAAATAAGAGTGAAAGGCCTTGGTTGAAAAAAGTGCAAAGGATTGATGGTGCTCTGTCAGAGTTTCTCAGCACCTAAGTAGTCCAATTTGCATGAAAAGTATGAGCCATACTAATGACAAGCTGATGACAATGAGAAAAGAAATGCTGAAACTGTCCTGGTGAATTCTCCTTTTTTATTATTTTAGTTACTTATTTTAAAGAAGACTGTTCCAAGAAGCTACTTACAGAACTCTGCCCTAAAACAATTGAGCGTGGCTATATATGATCTGATTACAGACCAGACTTGTGTTTGCCTTAGAAATAGAAGTAACATTCTTATATGCTCAGCTTTTGCAATTTTTAAAAAAAAATACTGTCACTAGTGAAATTAAATATGTGTGATGAATTATAAATCATTTTATTATGATTTGAATTATCAGAAGGGTGGATTGATGGAGCAGATTTCATCTGCAGTCATGCATTGTTTTATTTTTGTGCTACAGACAGGCTGCATTTAAATTGCCACGCACATTTTGGTGCAGGTTAAAAACATGGCACATGAAAAACATGAAAGTGAGGCCTGAAAATGCTTTTGCTGCATTAACATGTTTTTTTTGCAATGTAGAGAAAAAGTGGCCTTTTTACCTTTGCAGATTAATAGAATGTGTTTCTCTCTTCCCAGCACATGCATGTAATCTAGATTTATTATTCCTGTCTTAATAGACTTTGACTTGTTGCATATTTTGATAAACATTTTCAGTTAATAACACCTCTTTTTATAATGTGTGTGAATTAATAATGCACGTGGGAAACATAATGGACTGATTTACATGAAATTAATATTATCTTTGTGTTTGTTTTATTTTTGGGGCCTACACAAAACATGGCTGCCTGTGAATCCATCAAGGCTATGACTTGCAATTTAATGAGAATGGAGCATGCGCAGACTGTGGCAGCTTTCCTCATGACAAAAAGTCAAGGACAACCTTAACTGTACATTTTTGTGACTGTGCCAATGTACCAGTTAGTTAAAAGTATCCGTTCTGACTACGCTGTGGAAGGAAGAAAGAGAATCAGAATGAAACATTTTTCCTAGTAAATGTTGCAAACATATAAAATGTATTAAGTCATTTGCGCTTCTTTTGTTAAAACTGGTGAAGTCAGGTTTTTAGAATGAGTCAGGGGAGTGACAACCCATGCCATCATGACTGACCAATCACGTAAGGTTTCCTGAAAGATGCTACATCTTTGTGTAATCTGCCAATAATTAGGGTATAAATACTGTCCTCTCTGGATGGGGGCTGGCTATCTCAGCTCAGCTGGCTTCTAGGCTCATTAGGGGTGTGTGAGCCCTTGAGAGAAGGAACAGATTAGGCCAGACATCCTATGGGTTAGGTACGAGAAACGTCCCGGGAGATTGCTGAAGGGGCAGAGGTGCGTCCGAGGAGATTCAGGGGGAGGTTTCATGCTTCCACGTCATATCTTGGCACTTCAGGCCACATTCCTTTGAGGCCTGTGAAGGAGGGGCTGCTTTCTTCTTTTAGACACAGACAGACAGAGAGTGCAGTGGATCAGGATAGAATTAGATGCTAAACTTTAAGTTTATGCTTTGACTAATTAATTAGGTCTAAAAAGATTTATTTGATTTATGCATTTATTTCTCTTAATGGGAGATTTTTTGCAAACTATTTAATTATTGATTAGCCTTGCAAGACTATTTTTCTTACAAACTCTTTAAGAATTGTGCGCCACATTTTCATAACTACATGTAATGCTTATATGCAGACTGTAATGTGTTCTGTATTATTGATATTTTTCCTGTTTTCCAAATTATGTAACCTGATTGATATTTTACTAATGAATAAAGGGTCAGAGAAAAATTAACTTTTGACTAGAAAATAAAACCCTTTAAAATACTCAACAACTCTCTTTATTGGCTTGAATAATAATTGCAGTTTTTACTGTTCATGATTATTTAAAATCTCCTGAAGGTAATACATGGTGTGAAGGGCCCAACACCTTTTGAGCGGTAAATTAGAGGTAGCATGAGGGTTTTGCATTGAGAAACTACCAGAAGAAATTACCGCTCCATCAAGAGCACACCGTGGAAGAGGTGTGATAACTCAAAACCAGACAAGGCTGGGTTCTGAACATTCGTGGTTGCAGGACTGTACGTATTGTGAAGGATATGAGGTGCTGGGCAAGGGAGCCTGTCAGAATTTGAAGATATGTTGATTTCTGATGGTAAAGATAGAGCTGAGCTGTGCAAGAGCAGGAATAATGCCTAAATCCTGACAGATTGCATGAGATACCAGCGGCGGATGCCACATAGAAATAGTGGTGGGTGGCGGCACAGGGAAGAGTGCAGGAGGGGGAGCACGGGGGAGGGAGTTTAAGAATAATAATACACACTTTAATAGTAAAACTTACCTGCTGCCGGCTGCCTCCCGTGTTACGCCTTCAAGTTGGTTCTTTCTTGTCCCAGCAGACACTGGGACTACATCACAGACTCCCTGTCCAATCCCTGTGCTGCTCGAGAGGAGTGTGGGGATTGGACTCAGTGGGCTGAAAAGAAGGTCCGCCCAGGTAAGGGAGTCTGTGGGTTTTTTCCAGCCCGGCAATTCAATACAACCGGGTTAGAGAAACCTAAGTGAGAATGTGTGTTTGGCCAGACTGAGACGGCCTTACAAACACACATGGGCACTTAGAGAGTGCACATAGCACTCCTCCTCCCCTTCCCATGCCCCAGCCTCCCTGCACACATTGGCTCAGCCAGCAGCTGAAAAATAAAATGATAATGAAATATTGTTTTATTTATTCGCTGTGGACTGTGAGGCAGTGGGACGACGCTCCTCCACTATTGCAGAGGAGCCGCCCCTGTGGGATACTGAAACTGCTATATGTTATAAGCCTGCAGCAGGGAGTCTTCAGACACTGGGCAAGGTGGTAGTTGGGTTTGGTTGTTCCCTCTGTATCACTTTAAATTCCTTCTGCAGTTGCAACAGTATGTAACCCTAACTGGAAATATTTGAATAATGAAAATCAAGCAATTGTTTCATCATGCATCCAATTGACCTGATATGGTCACAGATTTTCACGTGCTAAACTGCAGATTTGTCCCTGGACAGGTGAGTGTTAAATCAGGATGGCAGATGAGCCTCCCCTGTTACGATTTCTACTTTTTAGAATGCCCTTTTAGAAGTTGGAGTTAATACTTTAATGTCCATCCAAAAATTCAGACAGCAATGAGCTTCTTATGGTCGATGATGCCACCAATCAATAATAATTTCCAGCCAGTGTACATTTTTGTCCTTTTTACACTTTTTACGTTTCTTATGGACTTTCGCTCACTATGCAAAATATATTTGTTTTTTCATTTTCATTAGAACATTGGAATGTTGAGCACTCCATTGAAGACAATGGAGTGCTCCTGGCTTCTACTGGCTGGTAGAAGCCCGGAGAGCAACATTCCAATATTTTTTCATTTCACAGCTATTGCTGTGAACATAGGCCTCTTGGAGCCCGAGGGGGCTCTGAGAGGCCTTTGTTTTTACAAATTAGAACATGATGTCTGTGAGACTTGGCCCTTTCCCCAAAAATTTTCGCCTTTTATTCCCCTTTTAATTTAGAATGCCCTTATGGTAACAACAATGTATAGGCCTTGTGTGGTGAGGAAAGCCCTGTGTACTGTGAAACTGATGTTAAGGTGCAGGTGACTTATAACCGTAACATGGCTGCCACTGACCACTGCTGCTGCAGCGTGGTTTAGTGGGCGCATTCTAGTGGCCAGAGCCTGGCTGGAACCCTCCAAACAATGTATCCATCTTAGCCTGCCAGCCTGCCCACAGGTAGAATGGTGGAACCTCCTGGAAGCCTCTGGAACCTTCTGGAAGAGGTGAGGTGACACCAACTGCCACTACCAACTGTCAACTGGCAGTATATAAGGAAAGGGAGGGAAACTTTCCTGTCAGAGAGACTGAGGGGAGACCTGGGGAAGAACCTACGCAGGAGGATAGGCAGTGAGGGTCAGGACAGGGACTTATTATACTGGAAGAGACAGGGCCTAGGTGTTGCCTTTCAAGTGTTGAGGTATCCTGTACCCCCCACTCTGATCTAGCCCCGCAGAAGGGAACCCCCAGGGACCACTTGAAGGGATTGGCTGAGAAGAACTTGGAACACCAGCCACCAACTTAACCCCCTTCAAGGAAACAAGAAACCAAAGGAACCAAGAAAATAAGAAACTAAACCAAGGGCGCAAGAAACCTGAAGCGCCAATAAGGAATTTTTCTTCACACAGGACTAAGAAGGGATTGACCAGGTATTTGCGCTGAGACACTCCCCTGTGCTTCCTGACGCCACCTGAGTCACCTTTACCAACCTGTCACTGTCATGTGGCTTGTCCTGCTTGTCCTGTGATCTGCCTACACCTTAACTAAACTACCGGTGTAGCACTATTGCTGAAACTACCCAAGTGCTGGATCCCTGTGCTGTCTGGGCTGTGCTGCACCTGGTTAACTCCCCCCTGACTGAATTGGATGAATGGCTGGACTATCCTGAGGAGAGTGCCCAACTGAAGTGTCTCCTAAGTGCTGGGAACAGTGCCTGTGTAAAGCGCTGTGTTCTGTTCCTCTTATCAGCGCTAGAGACTGTGTGCCCTGAAAAGCGCCGTATCCTGTGCCCCTGAGGAGCGCTGTGAAGGAAATTGCCAAGCACCTCTATTTACCCCTACGTAGCGCTGTGACACGCTGATTCCTCGTGCCCCAGCGCTCGCCTGCTGTGAGTAACTTGGGGCCCCTGTGAAGCGCTGCTGAGCCATCCGGCCGACTAGCCTGTTAGCACCGTGACAGCCCCGCCAAGCGCCTACCTGTAGCGCCTCACGGAAGCACTAGCATTGCCCCGGCGGCCCCCGGTGCCGAGGGAGGACCGCCGCTGTCCGAAAAGGAGTCCGCGGAGCCAGCGCGGAGTTCACCACCGCCCCCACCCGCCCGACTGACGAGATCTCCGCGGCGGACTCTGGAAGCTGAGTTAGGCCGCCGCGTTGAGTAGGCCGAAACCAGGTCCTGCATCACGTGACGGGGGACGCGAGCCGCGTCATCGGCCGCGCCCCCGCCTCTGCCCCGTAGTGGTTGGTCACCGTCACCGGGACCCGACCCGCAGCTTGCGGGAACCCCCCAGAAGAACGGAGCCGCGCCGGAGCTGCAGGGAGGCCCCAGAAGAGCGCCGGAGCGGCGCAGGCCTCCCCTGTCTAAGCCCCCTGCACATCAGAGGGGCGGGAAGGAGTACGAGCCTTCTCCATGAGGATGCAGGAAGCCTCCGCAAGGGGTCTGATAGGCCCGAAGCCCACAAGGTAAAGCCCTGGGAGGGAAGGAGGCCCCGGAATCAGTCTTCTCTTAAGAAAAACTGGAGACTGGGTCCTGTTGACCCTGATTAATTACAGAAGCCTTCAGGCATTGGGACTGGGCCCACGCAGATCACTGTGGGTCCTCTGCTGTGGGAACGTTTACTCTTACAGTAAAATAGTTATTTAATTGGGCTGCATTGTTGATGAATGTTTTTCCTTTACCTTATGGGGACGTTCCCTGATTAATAGGAGCAATTTACTACTCATTCATGCACCAGCAGCTGTGTAGTTGCCTAATGAAAGGTTCATTCAAATATACTTTGAGTAATGCTCTAGGTAATGGGATGGTTATTTCTCTCAAGTGAAACTGGTCATTAACTACCTTGTTAGTTTATGACTAATGAAATGAACTGGTTAGTGTTACCCAAAGGAGATGGGTACCCTTGCATAGTGAATTGGGACCCAAGCACAAATGAGATGTGTTGCCCTTCTTGAGGGATACTACCCTGATGGAATGTCTATTCAATTGGAAATGTTTATTCCTGACTAAGGAAATGTTATTTATGGTTGGGGAAATGTTATTATTCCTGCCGGACTTCTAGTGTAATGTTTACTCCTGATTAGGGGGATGTTACCTAGGCTTGGGGAAGAGTTTTGAAGTGGTTATTCCTGCTTGAAGCCAGGATTATTCTGAACTATAGAAGTTTTATTACACCCCTGCCCCAGTGTACTAACCTCAACTTATTTACAGGGTTACTCTTGGGTGCTGAAAGGGTTATGCCTGCTTAATGTAGGTATTAGAATGTTGATTCTGACCTGGGAGGTGGAAACGCCAACAGCCGCATAATGAACTGTGTCTGCTGACTAATGAAACATTTATTCATGTTGGTTGAAAGGTGGAGCACATGCCCACAGTTATGGAGAGAGGTGCTCCTTGCTTTAAAGAAATGTTTTCATTTACTAAAAGGTTTTATATGCATAAGCCAAGTCCACTAAACTCAGGCTGGTTTGCTAAAATGCTTAATGTTGTGCATGGGATGTTTACTCATAATGAAATGTGTGATCCACACTTAATGCCTGTTTATTCCTGCACAAGGAGATGTTACTGTTTTGGAACTGAGTAGCCCTGATCTAGGGAATGTCTACTCCTACTGGGAGAGATGCATAAAATTGGGTGTTCCTAACTAAGGAACTAGTTAAACTTGCACTAGGGGATGTTTATTCTAATGACATGTTTTCTCCTATATAGTGCTATATTTACTGAAACTTACAGTTATTTATTCACCTATTTATGGTTGGTGAAACATGGGCGAAATACCTGCAGGAACAAATGCCATGTTATTTGGTTGTCTCCTTAATGCATTTTTACAGGTGCTGTCAAGAAGCAAGGCGAAGGATAGGCCTGTGGTTTTCTGAAAATGTATTTATCTAATATCTGATATTTATTGAATATTTACTATTTATCTAACTAATATTTATTGATCCAATATTTCATATTTATTGATTATTTAATATCTATTCATCCAATATTGATTGCAAGTTTTGAGACATATGTATTTTAAATGAACTTGTGATTTCCCTGATCCTGCTCTATCTATCTATCTGATTATTTATCTTAATACAAATTACTTGTTTTTATACAAGCTTTGGAGTGGAGTCATTTATTGTGTGCCCAGGTTTCAGTCTCAGTGTGAGTGTGTGCTGCATGATCGCTTAACACACGTGCTTTCGGATGCCTACCCGCTCGTGCCGTGCTACCCTAGGGAGCTGGTGACCCCAGTTCCAACATATTGGTGTCGAGCGGTGGGATCCAGGACCTGTGACCATGCAGCACCCTCCAGTGGGACAGGGTGCACAGCAATTAGGCTGCACAATTATTGTGTGTGCAAGCCTAAGTAATTGACCCCTCCACTGACTAGCCTGTGAGTGTATCAGGGCCTGTTTGACCTATACTGTCACCCACATCCTAGAACCTTTTCCTGAATTATCTGAGTCCTCACCTGGCACTGGAGTGTTGTGTCAGGGGATGGGGGTGCCTGTTGGGCGGAGAACCGGGAAGAAGGAACTCCGTACCACCTTGGGGGCACGGGTAGGAGCCCACCCAGAGGGGAGAGGGGATGGGGGACAGGAGGGGCAGGTTTCACCCAGGGAGGCGGCCACACCAGAGAACCCTGAGAGGGGGTGTGCGTCGTCAGAGAGGTTAGAGCCTGAGAGGGAGAATGTGAGCCTTGCAAAGGAATGAAAGGAAGCTGGCGCACAGGCTTCAGATAACAGAGTCAGAGCTGAAGACCTTAGAATCATGTGCGCCAGGTACTTCCATGGTGGCAGCGTACCCGAGGTTCGGGGCTTGGACCAGTCACGGGATGTAGAACCTGGACTGGGGTTTCAGGTGCAGGGATTGCCTGACCTGGAGGGTGGGGTACCGGTAATTATGGACCCTACAGGTGTGACTTCCAGGGGTACTACTCCAGGTGGGAGGGTGCGGAACCCTGGAAGGGGGTGCAGAGGGAGGAAGGACTCTCCTCTGGCACCGGGCCAGCCACAGGGCGCGGATCCTGGGTTGGGTGGCCAGGTTCAGGGGTTGCCTGACCTGGCGGGAGGAACCTCTGTATTCAGAATCCCCCCAGTTGTTGTGACTCTCAGGGGTACTCCTCAAGGTGGGAGGGTGCGGAACCCTGGGAGGGGGTGCAGGGAGAGGGAGGACTCGCCCCTGTCACCAGGTCAACTTAAGGGTTTAGACCCTAGGTTGAGGAGGAGAGTGGAAAGGGTACTACGGGCCTGGGGCTACTGCCCCCACTCAGAGAGAGCAAGGGCCAGAGACATCTGAACTGTTTAGAGGTCAGTCCTGGCCGCATCCCACTAAGGAACACCAGTGGGGTGGTTGGGTTAGCGAGAATGTCATGGTGGTATTGGGCCTGCGTCCACCTTTTTCCGCCCCAAGCAGGGAAGCCCATCAAGGGAATGATCGGTCTACCCTGGCTTTTGGCTGGGGGGGAGATGTGTGAGACTTGGCCCTTTCCCCAAAATTTTTCGCCTTTTATTCCCCTTTTAATTTAGAATGCCCTTATGGTAACAACAATGTATAGGCCTTGTGTAGTGAGGAAAGCCCTGTGTACTGTGAAACTGATGTTAAGGTGCAGGTGACTTATACCCCTAACATGGCTGCCACTGACCACTGCTGCTGCAGCGTGGTTTAGTGGGCGCATTCTAGTGGCCAGGGCCTGGCTGGAACCCTCCAAACAATGTATCTATCTTAGCCTGCCAGCCTGCCCACAGGTAGAATGGTGGAACCTCCTGGAAGCCTCTGGAACCTTCTGGAAGAGGTGAGGTGACACCAACTGCCACTACCAACTGTCAACTGGCAGTATATAAGGAAAGGGAGGGAAACTTTCCTGTCAGAGAGACTGAGGGGAGACCTGGGGAAGAACCTACGCAGGAGGATAGGCAGTGAGGGTCAGGACAGAGACTTATGATACTGGAAGAGACAGGGCCTAGGTGTTGCCTTTCAAGTGTTGAGGTATCCTGTACCCCCCCCCCCTCTGATCTAGCCCCGCGGAAGGGAACCCCCAGGGACCACTTGAAGGGATTGGCTGAGAAGAACTTGGAACACCAGCCACCAACTTATCCCCCTTCAAGGAAACAAGAAACCAAAAGAACCAAGAAAATAAGAAACTAAACCAAGGGCGCAAGAAACCTGAAGCGCCAAGAAGGAATTTTTCTTCACACAGGACTAAGAAGGGATTGACCAGGTATTTGCGCTGAGACACTCCCCTGCGCTTCCTGACGCCACCTGAGTCACCTTTACCAACCTGTCACTGTCATGTGGCTTGTCCTGCTTGTCCTGTGATCTGCCTACACCTTAACTAAACTACCGGTGTAGCACTATTGCTGACACTACCCAAGTGCTGGATCCCTGTGCTGTCTGGGCTGTGCTGCACCTGGTTAACTCCCCCCTGACTGAATTGGCTGAATGGCTGGACTGTCCTGAGGAGAGTGCCCAACTGAAGTGCCTGTGTAAAGCGCTGTGTTCTGTTCCTCTTATCAGCGCTAGAGACTGTGTGCCCTGAAAAGCGCCGTATCCTGTGCCCCTGAGGAGCGCTGTGAAGGAAATTGCCAAGCACCTCTATTTACCCCTACGTAGCGCTGTGACACGGTGATTCCTCGTGCCCCAGCGCTCGCCTGCTGTGAGTAACTTGGGGCCCCTGTGAAGCGCTGCTGAGCCGTCCGGCCGACTAGCCTGTTAGCACCGTGACAGCCCCGCCAAGCGCGTACCTGTAGCGCCTCACGAAAGCGCTAGCATTGCCCCGGCGGCCCCCGGTGCCGAGGGAGGGCCGCCGCTGTCCGAAAAGGAGTCCGCGGAGTTCACCGCCGCCCCCACCGGCCCGACTGACGAGATCTCCGCGGCGGACTCTGGAAGCTGAGTTAGGCCGCCGCGTTGAAAGTAGGCCGAAACCAGGCCCTGCATCACGTGACGGGGGACGCGAGCCGCGTCATCGTCCGTGCCCCCGCCTCTGCCCCGTAGTGGTTGGTCACCGCCACCGGGACCCGACCCGCAGCTTGGGGGAACCCCCCGGAAGAACGGAGCCGCGCCGGAGCTGCAGGGAGGACCCAGAAGAGCGCCGGAGCGGCGCAGGCCTCCCCTGTCTAAGCCCCCTGCACATCGGAGGGGCGGGAAGGAGTACGAGCCTTCTCCATGAGGACGCAGGAAGCCTCCGCAAGGGGCCTGATAGGCCCGAAGCCCACAAGGTAAAGCCCTGGGAGGGAAGGAGGCCCCGGAATCGGTCTTCTCTTAAGAAAAACTGGAGACTGGGTCCTGTTGACCCTGATTAATTACAGAAGCCTTCAGGCATGGGGACTGGGCCCACGCAGATCACTGTGGGTCCTCTGCTGCGGGAACGTTTACTCTTACAGTAAAATAGTTATTTAATTGGGCTGCATTGTTGATGAATGTTTTTCCTTTACCTTATGGGGACGTTCCCTGATTAATAGGAGCAATTTACTACTCATTCATGCACCAGCAGCTGTGTAGTTGCCTAATGAAAGGTTCATTCAAATATACTTTGAGTAATGCTCTAGGTAATGGGATGGTTATTCCTCCCAAGTGAAACTGGTCATTAACTACCTTGTTAGTTTATGACTAATGAAATGAACTGGTTAGTGTTACCCAAAGGAGATGGGTACCCTTGCATAGTGAATTGGGACCAAAGCATGAATGAGATGTGTTGCCCTTCTTGAGGGATACTACCCTGATGGAATGTCTATTCAATTGGAAATGTTTATTCCTGACTAAGGAAATGTTATTTATGGTTGGGGAAATGTTATTATTCCTGCCGGACTTCTAGTGTAATGTTTACTCCTGATTAGGGGGATGTTACCTAGGCTTGGGGAAGAGTTTTGAAGTGGTTATTCCTGCTTGAAGCCAGGATTATTCTGAACTATAGAAGTTTTCTTACACCCCTGCCCCAGTGTACTAACCTCAACTTATTTACAGGGTTACTCTTGGGTGCTGAAAGGGTTATGCCTGCTTAATGTAGGTATTAGAATGTTGATTCTGACCTGGGAGGTGGAAACGCCAACAGACGCATAATGAACTGTGTCTGCTGACTAATGAAACATTTATTCATGTTGGTTGAAAGGTGGAGCACATGCCCACAGTTATGGAGTGAGGTGCTCCTTGCTTTAAAGAAATGTTTTCATTTACTAAAAGGTTTTATATGCATAAGCCAAGTCCACTAAACTCAGGCTGGTTTGCTAAAATGCTTAATGTTGTGCAAGGGATGTTTACTCATAATGAAATGTGTGATCCACACTTAATGCCTGTTTATTTCTGCACAAGGAGATGTTACTCTTTTGGAACTGTGTAGCCCTGATCTAGGGAATGTCTACTCCTACTGGGAGAGATGCATAAAATTGGGTGTTCCTAACTAAGGAACTAGTTAAACTTGCACTAGGGGATGTTTATTCTAATGACATGTTTTCTCCTATATAGTGCTATATTTACTGAAACTTACAGTTATTTATTCACCTATTTATGGTTGGTGAAACATGGGCGAAATACCTGCAGGAACAAATGCCATGTTATTTGGTTGTCTCCTTAATGCATTTTTACAGGTGCTGTCAAGAAGCAAGGCGAAGGATAGGCCTGTGGTTTTCTGAAAATGTATTTATCTAATATCTGATATTTATTGAATATTTACTATTTATCTAACTAATATTTATTGATCCAATATTTCATATTTATTGATTATTTAATATCTATTCATCCAATATTGATTGCAAGTTTTGAGACATATGTATTTTAAATGAACTTGTGATTTCCCTGATCCTGCTCTATCTATCTATCTGATTATTTATCTTAATACAAATTACTTGTTTTTATACAAGCTTTGGAGTGGAGTCATTTATTGCGTGCCCAGGTTTCTGTCTCAGTGTGAGTGTGTGCTGCATGATCGCTTAACACACGTGCTTTCGGATGCCTACCCGCTCGTGCCGTGCTACCCTAGGGAGCTGTTGACCCCAGTTCCAACAATGTCCTTTAGGGCAGAATGATTTAATAGCCTTAGAGCCCTTTGTAGTGGGCTCTACCGGCCATTAAAGAATGCCCGCTCCCTTGTTAAAGGCCATCGCCTTTGGCTCAGGTCTTTAACACTGGATGTGATGCTATCTCAGACTCTAAGGCTATATTAGAACATTGGAATGTTGGGAGCTCCATTGAAAACAATGGCGGGTAGAAGCCCGGAGGTCCAATATTCCAATGTTGTCCTTCACAGCTGTTGCTTGAACCTAGGCCTTACGGAGCCAGAGGGGATTTCAATCCCCTCAGGCTCTGCGAGGCCTTTCGTTTAATTGTTGTTACATTCTTCCCCTCTAGTGCCGGAATGCTCTAATAGCTTTATAGCCCTCCATAGCTGGGCTATACCAGTGTTAAAGGCCTGCTCCCTTGTTCGCTGGAATGGGCTTTTAATGGCAGGTTTAGACAGCTACAGTGGGCTATAAGGCTATAATATAAGTCATGATTTACCATAATTTATAATTCATACATTCAAATATGCTGCCATTTCTCCCCAATATTGTCATATTCATGCAGCAAATCGATTTATTCAAAATGCATACAAGCTTTAACTCTTGTATTTTTGATCTTGTTTAGCCACATATGAAATTGCAGAGGTTCTCTACCTTTCAAATGTTCAGATATAATTGGAATAAGAAATCAATATAGCAATGAAAAGCCATTCCTCAGGTTTTTCTCCATGACGCATAGCTTTTTGGAACATCCCAAAAATATTAGTAATTTATCTGGAATAATAGATGATTTACAGAATATTATTAATGGCGGGGAGTTTAGGATAACAAAATTGTTGATGTATCGATAAGCAAGTAGAAACTTATGATTCCATGTTCCTATAGTCCTACAGCTTGGACCTATATTTGAACTATTCAAATTGTGTGTAAAACATTTTGGGGTGTAACAGAAAAGCCAATACGTGTATAACTGAATCTTTTTAAAATGTCCTCCTCTTATGGCTTCATGGGTATAACAGGAGCCAGGGCCGGCCTTAGTGTTGGTGAAGCCCTGTGCGACAGTTTCTTTTGGCGCCCCCCCAATGACCACCTCTGCCACGTATTCCCTCACTAGCACCCTTTAACAGTGCCACTCAAGTCTCCATAACCACTGTCTTTGATTAATTTAGTTCTATAGCACCATTCATTTCAGTGTAAGTTGTCAGAGCACTTTACACCACACCCACATTTCACAGAGACAAACATATGTCTGTAAATCAGTGTATAGGAAATGTTACACCAGACAGTACTGCAAGGTGTAGTGTAGGAGTGACATGTCATCGATACTGGTAGGCAATATAGTTTAAGTTCTTATTCAGGAAAATCCCAAATTCAGAATGTAAAATGTAACATCATTGTTAGAGGTTCTCTTTCATAATATGAATTGTTATCTACCCAAATGAACCCTTTTCATAAGATTAGTATGATGAAAGATGAAAGACTGGGAAAAAAAACATATAGCTCTAACATATAACTTGCAGGTGGCATGCAGCTCTAGGATGACAGTTAATAGCTGTTAGACCTGGAATCCTCGGTGTGGTTTTCCCTGACTTTTTGCCTCTACCTTCTGTGTTTTTGATGCTGTGCTGGATTTCATTTTTTCTGGCTTAGATGCTTTGGGCACTTTGCCACTGCTGATCAGTGTCACAGTGCAAGTGCTCCATGTATACATTATTATTGTGATTGGTTCTCCCTGATTGGCATATTTGTTTACCAGTACGTCCCTAGTAAAGTAGTAGTAAAGTAGTAAAGTGCACTACATGTGCCAAGGCTGGTAAGTCAAATGCTACTAGTGGGCCTGCAGCACTGATTGTGCCATGGACATGAGTAGCCCCAAAGAGATGTCTCAGGCCTGCCACCCCAGTGCCTGTGCACACTTTGCTAACTGCCATGTTGACTTGGCAAGTGCACCCACTTGCCAGGTCCTACCCTTCCCTTACCTTACACATAAGACATCCCTATGGAAGGCCCAAGGTACCCACCCCACCCCAGGCAGGGTGCAGTGTAGATGAAAGGTAGGACAGGTACTGGTGTGTGTACCATGTCCTGATAGTCCTGATAGTGAAACACTATTGAAAGGCTATCTTGCCCATAGGACAGAATAGGGAACGCTGTGTAACATATTTACAAGCATAGCTTCCCATAGGAGTAAGATTGAAAATTGGAGTCTGGTATCCCTGAACTCAGAATTTAATTACACATCTTTTAGGAGGGATGGTTTCTAAATTCTGTGTTGGAAAATAGCACTTTTAGAAAGTGGCTGTTTTCTTGTCCAACCTTCCTGAGTGCCCCTGCCTGGTTGTGAATTGACTGTCTGGCTTTGGTGTAACAGGGGCTAGGGTGGCTCCAGGAGTTTGGGTGAGTCAGCCTGGGCGGAATAGGCCAATCTGCATTTGGAGTGGTAGGAGGAGTATTACCTCTCCCTGACTAGGGCTGTGCCTGCCTTCCACAAAAAACTGGCTCCACCTCCTGCAGTGCGTCTAAAGACCCTGGCCCACAGTGACAAAGGAAGAAGTTGTGCACTAGCAGAGTGTACCCAGAACTGGTTTGGACTGGGTCCAGGACCCCTTACACCTAGAGAACAAAGACTTTTGGGGTATCAACTTTAAAGCTGAAACCCCTGGAGTTTCGATCATCCTGGAATTAAGAAGAGATCTTTGCCAAGGAGAAGAGCGCAAGAAGCTGAGAAGAAGGACTGCCCTTGCTGGGTATTCCAGGGCTGACCTGCAGTTGCTATTCGGCCAAGGGAAGGAGGAGGGATTTGCTGTGTGCTGTGTCCTCTACTTAAAGGAAATCTACAAGGGTCTGAGAAGAGCTGGCCTCCTGTTGTGGAAACTCAGGGACACCAAAGTTTCCAAAATCTTCACAACGCTGTGTGCGTGTGTCTGGGCACAGTGTGTAATCTTTGTAAAGCCTGCAGTAATATCCAGGCTCTGATTGTCTCCCGTCCTGTGCCTCTCCTATCAGCGCCGACCCGAATTACAGCGCTGCTCTGTGTGTGTGTGTCGGCACCCAGCCCTGTCTGCGCTGGGATCGTCGATGAGTCTGATGTGATCTGCAGAGCACTTTTTCCCCACCGCCGGCCTGAAGCCGAGATCCACTAAGAGGCCGTCACAGCCGCTGGCCCGAGTCATCAGCGAGATCGTCATCGCAAGAGAAGTTGCCAGGGGAGGGCATGATCAGCTGGGAGGCTTTGCCCGTCAACTGGGATTCCTCCAAGACCTATTGCCGCCGAAGAGGGAGCCACCCAGCAGGACGTCTGCACCGAGCCAGAGAGGGAAGCTGCGCTCGAGTCCAAGAGGGCTGCCCTGTTCCCCTGTGACACGTCTTTGAAGGAGAGGGCTCAAGCTCGAGAACCACCCGCGGCACGGACAGCAGCGAGAAACCAGCTCCCCAGTTTACATGCAGATCAGCACTGCCGCTTTTCGTGTTGCCTTGGGTGGGTTGGAGGTCAGCGGAACTGGTTGGAGCCTTGTCCTGGTTTACGAGCCCTGTGCGAGTATTTGCCTAAGTGGTGGGGGTTCCCTTCTTGAAGTGATAAGTATGGCCCGTACCGGCACATCATGAGGGGCTGGGGTACTGAGGCACGCTGCTCAGAGCCTGTTTGTTTCCAGCATTTGGGGGGCACATTTATGGCAATCACTGCTCGCGGAGCCAGCAGCCCCATGGGAGAAAGTCCATTAATGATAAGAGAACTGTGCAGGTACTAAAGAGGACTGTGCTGGTGACATTTTATTTGATTACCTAAGCAAATACCAAATCTACAAGTTTATTTTTTGCAACACTTTTAAAAAACAATATTACTGAGAACCCTTTACCTATGTATGTCGGATTTTTTTTGTTTTGGTCTTGTGAAATTTCGATAAAGATACCTTTATTTTTATAAATCTGTGTGGTGTCCATTTGTGGTGTTCTCACTGTGTTACTGTGAGTACTATACAATTACTTTACCCATTGCCTTGATGATAAGCATGTCTGCTCGAGCCAAGCTACCAATGGGGTGAGCGGGAGTTATCTAGAGTGTGTTTCCCTCTTACCCTGACTAGAAGCAAAAGTCCCTATTTGGTCAATGGTACGTACCTCTGCCAACTAGAGGCCCCCACATTGGTGGTCAGCGGTGAGGATTTGAACTGGTATTTGTACTTGACCCACAATAATTGGTGTACATCACTAGTTTAGCGCAGACCACTAAGCAACTACATACTGTGTTTTGTTTTTTGGTTCTATTTTTGAGTGACCATTAAAAGCATCCATGCATCATGTCTCAGAAGAGTAAAGCAGCAAGTGTGGTTGCGGGAATTGGAATTTGATATTGAAGCACTGCTTATCTACAAAGTAGATCAACTGAAACAATTTTGCAAAACTTTTGGATGTCCCATGAGGAGCAGCGCTAAAAATGAGGAGCTGCAGAAGACCTTAAGGGCCTGGTGGGAGGCCAAAGAGGCTGAGGACGTTGCAAATGTGGATGAGGATGCGCAGGAGGATGGTTTCATATCGCAGGATCTACCTGTGGGCAGACCAGCCTCCAGGGCTGGCAGCAACCATTCCACAAGGGGCTTTTCCCCAAAGGAGATACAGGAGAATCAAAGGGGCAGAGGGCATGAGCTGGAGGTTTTGAAACTCAAGGCTCAGGCAGGGGAAAAGAAGTTGCTTCTTGAGAGTGAAAAGAGAGCAGAGGAGACCAAGAACGCTCTCGCTTTGGAAGAGAAAAAAATGCTTTTGGCTCATGAGTTGAGCATGAGGGAACTGGAGATTAAGGCTAAACAAGTGGAGTCCAGTTCAAATGGTGGCAGCACGCAGCCAGAGCAAGCGGGTAAGGTGTATATAGCTAAGGTTTCAGTGCAGAACTATCAGAGGGGTGAGTATATTTATGCATGGTTTGAGTCATATGAGATTGCACTAAGGATTAATGAGGTGCCTGAGAAGCACTGGGGGGGTGGGCCTACGGAAACACTTTGAGGTTTCTGGGAGGGACGTCTTACCACCCTTAGAGCGGGCACCCTGACCTGTGCCTATATGGAAGAGGCCATACGCGTCATGTGTGGGCTCACTCCAGAACAGTACAGACAGAAGTTCAGGAACTTCAAGAAGCATGATTCAAGCACCTGGGTTGCGTGTGTGAGTTTGTACATGTGTGCACTGGATGGTTGAATAAAGGGCAGCATGGTAACTGATTATAAGGGGTTATGCCATTTAATCAGTTGGGGAGCACTTGAGTAGTCTGTGTGTTCCAGAACTGTGCCAGCATCTTTTGGACAGTAAGCTAACTTATCCCAGTGAGCTTACTAAGGAGGCGGACCGCTGGACCAGCACCAGGGTCCAGAAGGGGATTATGGGTACCACAGCCAAAGGTGGGCAGGGTCCCCCAGCAGAAGGGTGGGGAGGACAAGGGTAACCACAATGAGTTCTCTAAAGGGCCCCAAAACAGTTCCCAGGAAAAGGAGTCCCAATCCCCCAAGCCTAAAACGACCCAGCCCCCTAAGGGCAGGCGTGACAACCGGGGTCCCCCCAAATGTTCTTCCTGTAGGGAGGTTGCCACATTGCCCCTAAGTGCCCCAAGAAACCCCCAGCACCCACTGGTGCTCCTTTACCAGGTTTAGTGAGTTTAGCATTGGGGAGGAATTTGGTTTCCAGTGAAGGGGAGGAGCAAGCAGTAATGACCATTGTCTCTTTAGGAGACAGAGAGATGGTCCAGGAGTCCTACCTGCCTGAGAACACTAAAAAGTACAGGCAGTGGGTGACCATCAATGGGAGGAGGGTGGAGGCTCTGAGAGACACAGGAGTGAGTGTGACATCTGTCAGGTGTCAATGGGAGTCTGAGGAGCAGGTTATTCCAAATGCACTTCACCCTGTAGTTGCAGCAAACATCTCCGTGCGCCTATGTAAAGTAGCGCTAGTTTCCTTCGAGTGGGGGGGTCTCAGGTTCCTTGAAGGTCGCTGTTAGTCCATCTATGCCTGTAGACTGTCAGCTAGGAAATTACCTGGAGAGTTCCCCCTGGAGGGAGGTGAAACGCTAGGCTCATTTGGAGATGTCGGGTCTGCCTGAGTGGGTCTGTGTGACCACTCGGTCAATAGCAGCCAGTAGAGGTAATCAAGAGGACCTGGAGCCTTAAACAGTGGCCCAGGGGCTTGCCAGAGAAAGGAAAGGCAGGGGGCATTGGAAACCAGCCCCCGAAGTTCCCACAGTCCAGGAGGAGGCAGAACCTGAGGGGAATGCACTGGAACCTACAGGTGCACAAATGGCCGAACTGGGCCTGAGCCTGGGCCTGAGCTGACCCATTGGTAGCAGGAAGAGGGTCTCTCCAGGGAGGAGTTCTGCAAGGCACAGATGGAATGCCCTTTTCTCATTGGTATGCAGCAACAGGCTGCAGACCAGACAGCAGGTGATCAGTCCGGATCGCATCTCATTTACTGGGACGAGGGATTACTCTAGAATGAACCTAAGGTCACTGAGCCTGGTGCAGCCTGTGTGCTGGTGGTACCAAAGCACTTCAGGGCCTTCCTACTGGGTCTGGCTCATGATGTGCCTGTTGCAGGACATTTGGGGTGCGACAAGACCTATCAGAGGATTGTCATCCACTTTTACTGTCCCCAAATGAGGAAGCACATTGTTACGCATTGTAGGACTTTTCAGACTTGCCAGGCAAGTGGCAAGAGTGGAGGGAAGTGTAAGGCTACCCTCCAACACTTTCCTGTGGTGAGCACCCCTTTTGAGCGGGTGGGCTTCGACATTGTACCAACTTCATTTTGAAGTACATGACATCTTTGTGGGAGGAGTGTGGAGTAACTTACAAGTTCAGCATTCCTTACCATCCTCAAGGGAATGGGTTGGTAGAGAGGTTCAACCGAACCCCAAAAGGCATGATCAAGTGTCTTGCGGAACCCATGAGATGGAAGTGGGACGTCTTTTTGCCATGCCTGTTGTTTGCCTACTGGGAGGTACCCCAGAATTCCTTAGGGTTAAATCCCTTTGAACTACTGTACTGTCACCCTGTGAGAGGACCTCTGAGTCTGGTGAAGGAGGGTTGGGAGAAGTCTCCAGGTAAGACCCCATAGGATTTGTTCAGCTATGTGCTGGCATTCAGGAACCAGATTCACTGCTTCAGGAAACTCGCTCAGGCAAACCTGGAAGCTAGCCAGGAAGAAATGAAAAGATGGTATGACCAAAATGGCACTCTGGACGAATTTCAACCTTGGCAGAAAGTGTGGGTGATGGCACAAGTGGAGCCCTGTGCGCTCCACGACAAGTGGACTGGTCCTTATGAGGTAGTGGTGCGCAGGAGTGAAGTAACCTCTCTGGTCGACTTGCAGTCTCCCAGGAACCCTTTGAGGGTCCTACATGTGAACTGCCTCAAGCAAAACTTTGAGAGGTCTGATCTGACAACCTTCCTTGCTACAGATGATGGGATGGAGGAGGACCTCCTGTCAGCAAAGGAGCAGAATGGGTCGGTGCATGGGGTGAACCTCTCACCTACACTGACCCCAGAACAGCAGAGGGACTGACACCAGGAGTCACCAATTGATGCACCCATGATGTGGACACTGGGGACAGTCTACCTGTGAAACAGAAATTTTACAGAGTAGTTGACAAGGTCATGGCCAGCATCAAGGAAAATGTTTCCTAGATGTTGGCACTAGGGGTAATTGAGCCCTCCAGCAGCCCCTGGGCTAGCCCAGTGGTCTTAGTGCCAAAAGCTGCTGCACACGGTGCCACTCCAGAACTGCAGTTTTGTGTGGACTACTGTGGGCTCAAAGTGGTCACCAAGACTGACGCACACCCCATCCCCAGAGCTGATGAGCTCGTGGAAAGGTTAGGTGCTGCCAGGTACCTCAGTACGTTTGATATAACGTATGGGTACTGGCAGATTGACTTAACTGAGGGAGCCAAAGAGAGGTCAGCATTTTCAACACCTGAGGGGCACTACCAGTTCCGTGTTATGCCCTTTGGACTGCAAAAACGTCCCTGCCACCTTCCAAAGACTGGTCAACAGGGGACTGTCCGGGCTGGAGGAATTTAGTGCCACTTACCTGGATGACATTGCTGTGTTCAGCTCCACTTGGGAGGAACATCTGCAACACTTCTGTGAAGTGTTGAAGGCTCTGCAAAGGGCAGGACTCACTATCAAGGCAAGTAAGTGCCAGATAGGGCAGGAATCAGTGGTGTACTTTGGACATCAAGTAGGGAGCGGCCAGGTAGCGCCCCTACAGGCCAAGATTGATACTAATCTGGCTTGGGAGGCCCCCACGACCCAGACAGAGGTGAAAGCCTTCTTAGGTCTCACCGGGTATTACAGGCGGTTTGTCAAGGGATATGGGACCATTGTTGTCCCCTTGACAGAGCTGACTTCAAGGAAGCAGCCCAAGAGGTGATCTGGAACGATGCCTGTCAGAACGCTTTTGATGCCCTGAAAGCTGCCATATATACGGCGCCCATGCTCAAGGTGCCTGATTTCTCCAAAGAGTTTGTAGTGCAGACAGATGCTTCAGAGCGTGGTGTGGGAAAAGTACTCTCACAATTGAACGATGAGGGCTTGGACCAACCCGTAGCTTTCATTAGTAGGAGGCTACTTCCCAGGGAACAGAGGTGGAGAGCAATTGAAAGGGAAGCTTTTGCTGTGGTTTGGGCACTGAAGAAGCTAAGGCCTTACTTGTTTGGGACTCACTTCCGGGTTCAGACAGACCACAGGCCCCTCGGATGGTTGATGCAGATAAGGGGTGAGAACCCAGAACTGTTGAGGTGGTCCATCTCCATACAGGGAATGGACTTTACGGTGCAACACCGCCCTGGTACAGAACATGCCAATGCTGATGGTCAGTCCAGATGTGTCCACCTTAGAGATGAGAACTCCCAAGAGGGTGGGTAGTTCACCCCACTTTTATGCTGGAGGGGACACGTGGTAGATCTGGCATCCTTGGCATGGTTTTCCCTGACTTTTTGTCTCCACCCCCTGTGTTTTTGATGCTGTGCTGGATTTAGTTTTTGCTGGCTTAGATGTTTGGGCACTTTGCCACAGCTGGTCAGTGTCAAAGTGCAAGTGCTCCATGTATAAATTAATATTGTCATTGGTTCTCCCTGATTGGCATATTTGTTTACCAATAGGTCCCTATTAAAGTGCACTACATGTGCCAGGGCTGGTAAGTCAAATGCTACTAGTGGGCCTGCCGCACTGATTGTGCCTCCCACATGAGTATCCCCAAAGAGATGTCTCAGGCCTGCCACTGCAATGCCTGCACGCAGTTTGATAACTGTATGTGTTGACTTGTCAAGGGCACCCACTTTGCAAGTCCAATCCTTCCCTTTCCTTACACATTGGACACCACTATGGAAGGCCCAAGGTACCCCCCTGGCAGGGTGCAGTGTATGTGAAAGGTAGGACAGGTACTGGTGTGTGTGCCATGTCCTGACAGTGAGATACTGACAATTTCGTTTTTCACTATTGAAAGGCTATCTTGCCCATAGGACAGAATGGGGAATGCTGTGTAACATGTTTACAAGCTTATCTTCCCATAGGAGTAAGATTGAAAATTGGAATTTGGAATCCCTGTACTCAGAATTGATTAGCACACCTTTTAGGATGGATGGTTTCGAAATTCTGTGTTGAAAATAGCACTTTTAGAAAGTGGCTGTTTTCTTGTCCAAACTTCCTGTGTGCCTGTTGGACATGTCACCCTTAGGGTGGTCTTCCCCTATATTTTTCCCCTTTTTGCCTCCCATTTGATCTCACATTTTTGTTTCAACTTAGGACTCTGGGCACCTTACCATTGCTAAACAGTGCTAAGGTGCAGGTGCTATCCCCTAAAAACATGGTGACACTGGCATACCTGCCACAGGCCCCTGCTATCACAGTGAGGCCTGCCTCTCCATAGACATAACATTGGGAACCCCCCTATGGGATAACTTTTGACTGGGACCAACTAGGTATGTCATGTTTGGTATAGTTAGAATCGTAGCGGGGAGCCGTTTCTAATGATACATGGGGTTTGGGCACTACTACTTTAGAAAACCCACTTTTAGAAAGTGGACATTTTCCTGCCTGCACTTAGTTTGTGCACTGCAGATTTCCACCTCCCATCTGCATGCTGATAGTGTACCTGGGCTGTGAGGAGGGAGTGGTGATTCACACCGTTTACACTTGAATAGGCTAGGCCCTGCTGCCCCACAATAGACCTAATAACCCTGCCTTTGTCACTGTAGACATCCAGGAGCCAGGTCAGGAAAGGCAGGGAACACCCCAGAAACCCCTAGACCCTTCCAGAAGCTTCTACCCCCTTCTAGTGACTGGGCACCAGGGTATAAAAGAGAGGGTCCTGGCCACTCATCTCGGTTACACAACAGGACCAGGAAGAATCTCTGCTGGAGTAAAGACCGCTGCGCCAGGATGATTGCCACACTGCTGAGGCTGACTGCTCCTAGGAACTGCTGCCCCAACTTGCTGAGCTGCCCTACTGCCTGCTGATCTTGCCCTGCCAGGGAGACTGAAGAAACATCCCCAGAGTGTCTCCATAACACACTGCTGAATGCTCCCCTGCCTAGTGGGAGATTCATAAGGAATCACCACGTTTTCTTTATCACTTGAACTGCCTCTGCAGCGCTGGGTGTGTAAAACTGCTTTTATTTATCACCCCAGAAGTGACGCCATGTGCCCGTGCTGAGCGCGCTCTTTTAATCACCCCCTACAACGATTGTGATCTGCAGGTGGTCTGCGGTGGTGTCCGGAAACCAAGGGACTCCGTGCCTGTCTCAATTGCTGGCGCAACTGCTGAACTTTATAAATTGCCCCCGATATCACCGCCGTGGGCCTGAGTTTGAGCGCATCAAAATCGCTTCGGAAATCACCGCCGCCGGGACCCTACTGAGTTGTAAAGCGCTGTGGGGAAGAAGTGCTGTGGCCTGAAATCAGCACTGCCGGCCCGGGCGTCTGACCGCGCTGTAAATGGAAGCGCTGGGATCCAGGAATCACCGCTGCCAGCCCGGGAGTCCCCGGAGCACTGCACGGATTCCCCAACTGACGTCAGAGGGGAACCACGCTGGGATTGGTGACTGAACCAGGGGTTGCATAGCAACAAAGGAGCGTCATCTGGAAGCCACGCTAAGGCCAGAGAAGCGCGAGGCATCCCGATTCGTCATCGCAACCACCTGCTGCCGGTGACCAGTGGAGGAGCGACCGATCCCCAGGTAATGTCCAGCAGGGTGTACTAAGCGCCGCAGGCGGGACACGGATTGCGGACTGGAGGCTGGGCGGCATTAATCCCTGGTTCAGCTGCCGGAGACTGGTTGCAAGAGGTGGGGAGATGAGCTCATCCGGTAATGGGCGGGAGGCTGCACGGTAAAATGCATGAAGATTGGAGACTGATCGCGAGTCTTGAGAAGGGGGGTGGAACTCCTGAAAGGCCACCTTTAAGCCCTCTGCGGCTGCCTTGCACAGACAATGCTTTTAGGAGCTGCAAGGCGATTTATTTTCCATGTGAAGTGCCCCACTTAGACTAAACACCGGATTTCTGGGGCACCTCGCTATTGTTTTTCTTTTTTGGGCAAACATTAATAACGGAGGCAGCGCTTGAGCTGCCAGCGCCTCCGGTGGCCGAGCAGTGAAGTTAAGACCTACCAAATAGCATAAGGGGCACAGCGCACTAGGGATAGCGCCGTTATTAAAAGTCCACATTATTCTGAGCCAGTGACTGTTTTCCTCATGACCTTCCCCACGCCTGGGAGACGGGGTCATTCCCACAAATACCAGAGACTGAACTGGTGATTACTTGAACACTGGACTAGGAGAATTCCAGAGGCAGCAAGTTGTTCCCCTTTTCTTTTTCAAATGAACACTTGGAAAATATTGCACAAGAAAAGGTCTTGTCATATGTGAATTACCTGTTATGTGAACTTGCCTAAAACTTTAGATAAAGATTTTTATTTTTATAAATAACTGGTGTAGTGTCTATTTGTGGTGTTCTACTGTGTTGTGGGTGGGTGTTACACAAATACTTCAACACATTGCCTCTCGAGTTAGGCCTCACCGCTCTGCGCCAAGCTACCAGAGGGTGTTCCTGGGTACTTTTGGGACCTACCTTCTCGGAACGGGTGGACCCTACTTGGAATAGGGTACATATACCCCTGCCAACTAGAGACCCCATTTCTAACAGTGCCTCTGCCTAGTTGTGGATTGACTGTCTGTCTTTGGAGTGACAGGGGCTGGGGTGGCTCCAGGAGTCAGGGTGAGTCAGCCTGGGCTGAATAGGCCAATCTGCATTTGACTAGGGCTGTGCCTGACTTCCACAAAAGACTGGCTCCACCTCCTGTGGTGTGTCTGAAGACCCTGGCCCACACTGACTTTGGAAGAAGTTGTACACTGGCAGAGTGCACCCAGAACTGATTTGGACTGGGTCCAGGACCCCTTACACCTAGAGAACAAAGACTTTTGGGGTATAAATATTAGAGCTGAAATCCCTGTACTTTAGATCATCCTGGAATTAAGAAGAAACCTTTGCCAAGGAGAAGAACGAAAGAAGCTGAGAAGAAGGACTGTCCTTGCTTTGTGTTCTGTGGCTGACTTGCAGTTGGTATTCTGCCAAGGGAAGTAGGAGGGGAAACGACCTTTACAACAATTTTTTTAGAACGAGTGGCCTGAACAACGACTCAAAAACAACGACCTGAACCACAACTTTTTTAACCACGACTTCCTTAACCACTACTTCATTTAGTACGAGCTAAAGGTAAGTTTAATTAGCATATTATTATCATTTTTTGTTTTAAAGAAATTCTTTTTAAAGTTATAGAATCTAGTTCACTGAGCCAAAGCAGCGAATGTCATGAATATGGCACAGAAATACATTGAATATTAACCAGCCCAAGTCTCTATGACATTGAAGAAGCTCAGAATGAGCTACAGAAATGTGTGCCATTTGTGTGTGCCATTTGTGTTCTCATGCTTCATAATGTTTGAAAAAGTAAACTACATTAAAAAAGAGCAACTTGGAGAGAGCGATACCACAGCAGTTGTGAGGGACTTTTGTTTTGCACAGAAAAGAAACGTTTCCACAAGAGATGCCACAAGGAAGTGTCAGTCTGATCTTTGACAGGCTTTGGCCCAGAGATGGCATTTTTGGGATAGAAACGTGAGTTATTGGTGAGATAGTAATTTGAGAGTGATTGAGCGCCGTTCCTCAGGCATCAGACCGTGCCGTCCTGTTAAATTATCACTCAAGGTCAGCAAGTGTCACGGCCCTTAGTAGAGTGGCAGCCCTGAAACGGGTTTGACTATTATCTTGCAGTTACCGCCCAGTTAAAGGGCAAATAAACAACATGGATATCTGCATTAAAAATAAACGTGTGACACTTATTATGTTTTTCTCTGTTTAACCCATGACTGTGTTGCACATTTTATACTTTAGCTAAAAACTCCTGCACTGCTAATAACACGTGGGTTAGATGAGTTGATTTGAACATAGTGGTAGTTTCGGATTATATCTAAAATGAATATTTTTCGTTGTTCAGTAAGTCGTGGTTCATTATTTAGTGGTTTGGCATTGTTCGTTGTTTAGCCTTCGTGGTTTAGGCACTCGTAATTTAAGAGGTAGTTGGTTAATCATACAACCAAGGCGGAGGGCTTTGCTGTGTGCTGTGTCCTCTACCTAAAGGAAATCTCCAAGGGCCTGAGAAGATCTGGCCTCCTGTTGTGGAAACACGGGGACACCAAAGTTTCCAAAGTCTATCAACGCTGTGTACGTGTGTCTGGGCACAATGTATAATCTTTGTGAAGCCTGCAGTAAAACTCAAAGGCTCTGATTGACTTCCATCCTGAGCCTCTGCTATCAGCGCCGGCCCGAGTTACAGCGCCGCTGTGTGTGTGTGTCGGCGTCAGCCCAGTCTGCGCGGGGATCGTCGAGGAGTCAGCTGAGATCTGCAGAGCACTTTTTCCCCACCGCAGGCCTGAAGCCGAGATCCACTGAGAGTCCGTCACCACCACTGGCCCAAGTCGTCAGCGAGATTTTCATCGCAAGAGAAGCCACCGGGCGAGGGCAGGATCAGCTGGGAGGCGTTGTGCGGCAACCGGGATTCCTCCAATACCTATTGCTGCAGAATTGGGAGCCGCCCAGCAGGACGTCCGCACCGAGCCAGAGAAGATAGCTGTGCTCGAGTCCAAGTAGGCTGCCCCGTTCCCCCGTGAAACATCCTTGACGGAGAGGTTTCAAGCTCACGAACCACCTGCGGCGCGGACGTCAACCAGAGACCAGCTCCCCAGGTAACGTGCAGATCAGCACTGCCTCTTGTCGTGTTGCTTTGGCCAGGTTGGAGGTCGGGGGGACTGGTTGGAGCCTTGTCCTGGTTAACGTGCCTGTCGGGGACTGTGTAAGTATTTGCCTATGTGGTGGGGACTCCCTTCTTGAAGTGATAAGTACGGCCTGTACCGGCACACCATAAGAGCTGCGGTACCGGGGCCCGCTCCTTGGAACCTGTTTACTTCTTCCAGCATTTGGGGGCACATTTTTGGCAATCTTGTGAAATTTAGAGAAAGATAACTTTATTTTTATAAATGTATGTGATGTCCGTTTGTAGTGTTATCACTGTGTTACTGTGAGTACTAGTACAAATGCTTTACACATTGCCTTGAGGATAAGCCTGTCTGCTCGTGCCAAGCTACCAAGGGAGTGAGCAGGGGTTATCTAAAGTCTGTTTCCCCCTTACCCTGACTAGAAGCAAGGTCCCTATTTGGTCAAAGGTACATACCTCTGTAAACTAGAGACCCCATGTCTAACAATAGCTCAATGTTCTATATTAGGATTTTGACTTATAAATGACAAGTAACAAAAGGAGCTCTCTTGCACAAGCAGTAACCCACTGACCTATTCACATTATATGCACTTCCTTATCTGCATGGTAAACGTTCTTAGCAGCAGGCATTTTAACCGGTATACAGCCAAAATATCGAGTTTTTAATATCGATTAGCATTAATATCGATTAAAAAATATAGAATGGACACAATATCGACTGGACAGAATAAAGACTACAAAAATATCGAATAGGATAGCATTAATATCGAATCAAAAAATATAGAATGGACATAATATCGAATGGACAGAATATAGACTACAAAAATATAGAATGGACAGAATATAGACTACAAAAATATCGAAATTGAGGTAAGTTAGTTAATATCAATTTTTAAAGTGTTTTTTATGTTAGTATATGTTTGAAAAGTGTATATTTATTTTATTATTTATATTAATTTAATTTTTGCGTAATATAATTCTGTAGCGGCTTGTGGGTTTATAGGGGAATAGGGTGGGAAGTAATTTAATTATAATTAATTAAATATGTTAATTTATTTATTTGTATTTATTTTGAATTAATTGTTAATTAATTATTAATTTGTAATTAATTAAAATATAATTGGTAAGTAATTTTAATTAATAAATTAATTGATAATTATGTTAATTTTATTAATTTATTTTCTGTAGTGGGTTGTGGGTTCATAGGGGAATAGGGTGGGGAGTAATTTAATTGTAAGTAATTCTATTTTAAAATTCTTTTTTTATCTAATTTTTAATTATTTTTTAATTGTTAAATAATTTATTGTTAATTGGTAAATAATTTGTATTAGTAGGTAATTCATTTTAATAATTATTTTTTATTTGTATTTTTAATTAATATATTATATAAAAGTGTTAATTATTTTAATTAATTTGTCATTGGTATTAATATTTATTTTATTTTTATTTATATATGAAGTATTTACTTTCCCTACTGTTGCACTCACTGGAGTGGGAATAGTAATTTTTACCCTCTTGCTATCCAACGCTTTCCCTACTGTTGCACTCACTGGAGTGGGAATAGTAATTTTTACCCTACGCTATCAACGCTTTCCCTACTGTTGCACTCTCTGGAGTGGGAATAGTAATTTTTTACACCTACGCTATCTAACGCTTTCTCTACTGTTGCACTCTCTGGAGTGGGAATAGTAATTTTTACCCCTGTGCAATCCAACGCTTTCCCTACTGTTGCACTCTCTGGAGTGGGAATAGTAATTTTTACCCCTACGCTATCCAGCGCTTTCCCTACTGTTGCACTCTCTGGAGTTGGAATCGTAATTTTTACCCCTACGCTATCCAACGCTTTCCCTACTGTTGCACTCTCTGGAGAGGGAATAGTAATTTTTACCCCTACGCTATCCACCGCTTTCCCTACTGTTGCACTCTCTGGAGTGGGAATAGTAATTTTTACCCCTACGCTATCCAACGCTTTCCCTACTTCTGCACTCTATGGAGTGGGAATAGTATTTTTTACCCCTACGCTATCTAACGCTTTCCCTACTGTTGCACTCTCTGGAGTGGGAATAGTAATTTTTACCCCTACGCTATCCAACGCTTTCCCTACTGTTGCACTCTTTGGAGTTGGAATAGTAATTTTTATCCCTACGCTATCCAACGCTTTCCTTACTGTTGCACTCTCTGTAGTGGGAATAGTATTTTTTACCCCTACGCTATCCAACGCTTTCCCTACTGTTGCACTCTCTGTAGTGGGAATAGTAATTTTTACCCCTACGCTATCCAAAGCTTTCCCTACTGTTGCACTCTATGGAGTGGGAATAGTAATTTTTACCCCTACGCTATTCAGCGTTTTCCCTACTGTTGCACTCTCTGGAGTTGGAATAGTAATTTTTACCCCTACGCTATCCAACGCTTTCCCTACTGTTGCACTCTCTGGAGTGGGAATAGTAATTTTTACCCCTATGCTATCCAACCCTTTCACTACTGTTGCACTCACTGGAGTGGTAATAGTAAATTTTACCCTTTCCGCTATCCTACGGTAAAAATATTGTAATTTTTTTATTAATATTACGTTTATATATATATGTATTAACAAATCAATTTGTATGTTTTTTTTAACTTATATTAATTATTTATTAATTTTAAGGTTATTTAGGTATTTTAAGTATGTTTAAGTTAATTATATTTATTATTTCATTAATTTTTAATTAATTTAAAGCATTTTAAAAAATTCGATATTTTGACTAACTATATTTTTTACATCGATATTTTTTATTCAATATTTTTGTACTTACCTGTTTGGAGATAGGAGGTCGATATTTTGGTATTCTATATTTTTACCTCGATATTTTGGTAGGTCGATATTTTGGCATTCTATATAATGTCAGTGATCCATTTTAACCCTCTGAGCTACCTTAGGATGAGTCAAAACTTCCACTAGACAAATCTCCGGTCCCTTTCCAGGAATACGATTGATCGCCGGACTTCTCTTGACATTTTAATTGATGTCTGAAAGTTCTGGAGGCCAGAGACGGGGCAGCAGGTGTTTTTAAAATAATAATACCCATTTTCAAAAATGACGCCCCAAGTCAAGGCCCAGTGCGATCGGACTGCCCTATAGCCGGCCCTGACAGGAGCCTCTTTTTCAGGGGCAAAACGGACACCCCTGCAGACCCCATGCTGCAGGGGTGGGGGCCTTGATCCTCGGATTGTATTGTATTGTATTGTATGTTAGATTTCTATAGCGCCTTATCACCCAGGGGTCTCTAAGCGCTTTGCAGAGAGTGAGCACCATACTAGAGGGGAGAGAGTTAGGCATTACCCCAGGCCTCCTGAAACAGCACCGTTTTTAGCTTTTTTCTGAAAGATAAGAGGTTTGTTTCTTTGCGCAGGCTCTCTGGCAGTTTGTTCCATGCACTGGGAATTGTATGGGAAAACGTGCGCCCTCCAAAGGAGGATAGCTTAAAACGCGGACAAATCAGTAGAGCAGCGTCTGCTGATCGTAAATTCCTGCTTGGGGCGTATGGAACTAAACGTTTCTTGATATATTTTGGGGCTTGTCCGTACAGTGCTTTATGCGTTATGCATAGGCCCTTGAATTTGGCCCGTTGTTTCACCGGCAGCCAATGGAGTTTATGGAGGAGGGGAGTAGCCTGAGTCCTTCTAGGTTTGTTGAAGATCAGTCTGGCGGCGTCGTTCATGACTATCTGCAGTCTGCTCGACAGTTTTTGAGGGATATTGTCATACAGAACGTTGCCGTAATCCAGGCGTGCCAGGATCAGTGCTGATACTGCTCTTCTAAGCGTGTCTACCGTCAGGATAGGGGATAGTTTGCGCAATTGCCTCATTAGCCCCACACAAGTACCCACTACAGCTGAGACTTGGGCAGACATGGTGAGGTTTGCATCGATAATCAGGCCCAAGCTTTTTACTGCTTCAGCTGGTATTGGGGATGGCCCTAATTCGGTAGGCCAGAGGAGGTCATTCCAGGGGCTCGATGCCGTAGTGATCGCCAACACCTCGGTCTTATCGGGATTTATTTTTAATGAGTTGGTCGTCATCCAGTTCACGGTGAATTTTAGAATGTTCTGCATTCTCTGGTATGCCATTGGACAGTTGTCGATTTGAATAATAATCTGCGTATCGTCGGCATAGTTGTATATACTGCAGTCCATCTGATTTAATGTTGAGATGAGAGGTTGCAGGTAGGCATTGAACAATAAAGGTGATAATGCCGAGCCCTGAGGGACTCCGCATGTGATACCTACTGCCTCCGATACCAGGTTAGCCAATTGCACTCTCTGGACCCGTGACTCCAGGAAGGATGTCAGCCAGGCATGGGCGGTGCCCTGAATACCAAGGTCCCACATCCGCGACAACAATAGGTCATGCTTGACCGTATCGAATGCCGCGGAGAGGTCTAGCAGAACCAGGGCACATGGGTTTTTCCTGTCCGCTTTAAGTCTCAGGTCGTCCAGCACGGAAAGCATGACCAATTCCGTGCTATGGTGGGCCCTGAAACCAGCCTGGTTGGGCTCTAGTAGAGAGTTATTTTCTAGATGTTGAGAGAGAGTGGGCAATACGTGTTGTTCCAGGATTTTTGCTAGGAACGGTAACTGTGAAATGGGCCTGTAATTGTTCAGGATCTTGGTATCAGCCCCTGCCTTTTTCAGGAGGGGAATCAGACGAGCCTCCTTGAAGTTGGATGGAACCTGTCCAGTTATGAGCGAGCTATTCAGGAGTGATAGTATGTCGTCCTCTAGCCCTAACCATGCTTGTTTAAAGACCCTTGGGGGACACGGGTCCGCCGGTGAACCTGATTTAACTCGGCCCATCACTGTTCTAATAGTTTCCTTAGTGAGTAAGGGTATTGAGGTAAGGGTCTGGGTGACTGTTTGGGTCGTTTTGGTCGGAGTATCGGGACAGTCCAATCTGGGGGTCATCTTAATTTCGGACAGAAGATCAACAATCTTAGTTGTAAAGAAAGACTGAAATTTTTGGCAGTCTTCTTGTGAGAAGGAGGGGGGCTGTTCCTTCTTTTTCCTCAATTCAGACAGAACCTTAAAGATTTCTTTCTGGGGATTAGGAGAGGTTGCAATTCTGTCTTCATAAAATTCAGCTTTCCTAGCCCTAATAGCTTGTTTATATGTACTTAACTCTTTGGCATATAAGGTTTGACTGTCAGAATCATACCCCTTGCGCCAGGCTCTCTCTGACCGACGCAGAGAGCGTTTCAATTGCCTTAGTGCCTCATTGAACCATGGTGCACTTTTCTCCTTATCTCCAATTTTAACCCTTCGTGCAGGAGCCACCACCTCAATGACGCTTTCCAGTTTTCGTGATAGTTTGAGACTGGCTGTCTCAGTGTCATCCTCTGGTTGTCTATTAAGGTGAGGTGGTAGTCTCTCTAGAGTGGAGATAAGTGTGTCAGTGTTGATTGTGTTCCACCTTCTCACGACCTGCCACTCAGCGGTGTGCGGTGCGCTTTGTCCTGGAAATACTATTCTACCCTGCAGCAGGTGATGATCCGACCATATGCAGGGAGATATAGTAATGGGGCCTAACATCGGGACTGACGTCCAGATCAGGTCTAGAGTATGACCTTTCTCATGAGTAGGACCAGTCACCCTCTGGATTAGGTCTAACAAAGTCAATGCTTCATCTAGCTGTTTCGACATAGTGTCTTTGGGGGATTCTTCCCAATGGAGGTTGAAGTCTCCCATAATCATGAGACCCTCATACCTAGTTCGTAGGTCATGAACCAGACCCAGAAAAGGTTCCAAGAAAGCTGGGGAAGTCCTTGGGGGGCGGTAAACGAGGAGTATCACCAAGCAGTTGGTGGTGGAGCAGAGCTTGACTCCCAGAATATCCGCACCTTCCAGACTTTCTGCACAGATGATCTCGGATTTAAAAGATTTTTTATATAGAAGGGCGACTCCCCCCCCTATTGTTTGCTTTGCTGTCCTACACTATTTCTGTAATGGTTTGTGCGCTTCACGCATTTGGGCAGCTGCTTAAAGGTTGAAAAATAACAAAAATGAAGAACAAACATTTTGGATAAATTGCCGGAGGCCCCTTCAGTTAGTGAATGGGATCTTATGTCCAAAGAAAGATCGATTCATGGCCTCATTTTTTTGACAGTTTTATATAGCACAAACACGACTCGCACATATTTGAATGTTTTATATGAGCAGCAGTTACATTACTCAAGGCCAAGTTCTTTTTTAGACACATGGAGATTAAAGGGCCTACTTATGAGCCAGTTTGCGTTGCTCTTGCACCACGTAAATCTTACAAGTGATTTATGAAGGCATACAAGATCACTTTGCGTGGCTCCGGGTAGCTCAATAAATCTGGAGCAAATTGCTGCTTTGCCTTGCTCTGCCCTGGGAAGGCATTCCATAGCCATTGTGTAGATGTTCCCATTTAACTCCCATGGCATTTGATGCATTTCCAGATTTACCAGAACTGGCTGATCTGAGAATGCACCAAAAATAAATACTGGCGACGCATAATGAGGGGAAACATCTTTACTTCCCATTGTTACTCCCTGTTTCTATGTGAGCTGCATTCTGCAGAACACATGGCAGAGACTTTTTAAGGCATGAGCAAAGTAGGCTCTACCCAAGGCCCCACCTTTTCAGGGGGCCCACTGACAGAGCCAGTTCATTTCTGCAGAGAATTGTTCCCTGATGACCTTAAATAATTCTTAAACAGATTGGTTTAAATACAGTTTACCTTTAATGTATTGTTAATGTAGGTAAAGTGTGAGTCTATTACAGATGTTTTGCAGAGAAATGTTGTATTTATGTTTCATTGAACATTCATAAAAAGTTTCTTTATGATAAAAATGAGACTTCACATATAAGAAATGGGAGGGGGTCACAGAGATTATTTGTAGTAATGTTAGTAAGCTGTTGCTGTGTTATACACATTTAGAATTTAGACGAGTGTACCTGTGTACTCTCTGTGACCTGGCCAGAGAGGGTTTAAAAGAGATGAAATTGGATCATAAATTCAAAGTGTTCTGAACAGTGGCCCGCAAAATACGTTTTGCCTGGGGCTCCCAAAATCCTTTAGATGTCCCTGACACATAGAAAGAGAAATATGCCTCTCAGAATTGTTTTTTTGAAGGAAGGTATCCCTGTATGCAACACAGGTACCCCAGGCAAGACCCGTGCAGGGCGTTACACCGGGGCGGTGACGTCAGGCGGGGGAGGGTCAGGGTGGGGGGTTGTAAAATGCGAGATATGGACCATGACAGGTAAGTACCGAAGAAAATAAATAAAATGAATTTCGTTACCTGCGCTGCATCGCCAAATGTGATGCAGCGCGGGCAACACATTATTTTTTTTTTTTTTCGGTACTTACCTGTAATGGTCCATATCCCGCATTTTACAACCACCCTCCCCCGCCTGACGTCACTGCCCTGGAATAACGGCCTGCACGGGCCGTGCCTGAGGTACCCTTGCACCATGGTCCAAGGGTGTATGTCGGTGCTAGGCTGTCAAAAGGAGCGCCAGCACAGGAGAAAATAGAGGAATGTCCCATATTGCTTTAAATTCAGCACGTTCCTGCCCTTTCCCTGTCACGCATTGTAGTGCAGTGAGGTGACTCGCTGCACTGCACTGCACTGCATGACATCCTCGTAAATAGGCCCCTAAGGGATTTATCTAGAATCGCAGGATGTTCAGAAGCATAACAAATGCCTCTGCAACACAGAACAGGCCTCCCCCAGCCCTTCAAGTACTCCATTCCACCCTAGGCCAATGAATATCTCTGAGACTTGGGAGATTTAGGGGCCGGTCTTCACATTCTGATGGGGGAGCCCTCCTTTTACGTTACGTGACTTCTCATTCCAGATTTCTGTGCTGATTGTGGGATCATAACTTGATTTCCACCCATTGCCAATTACCGTCATAATTTAAATTGGCGGTAAACAAAGTTTCTGCAATCCTACATGATTCCGTTCTTTGGACGGCCTTGCAGCGTTGCCACAATGTGCATTTGGAAAATCGTTTCCGTCCTTACTGAGTTGTAATTGTATTAGTTATTTGGTCTCACCGAATTAATTCACCTTTAAGGAATCAATTGCTCACCTTACATTCACTAATGAGGTTTTTCGCATATATATGTGGAATTTGCAAGTATCTGCTCATTTGCATATATAGAGCGCGCACGCTTTTCAGTGCCCAATATTTCACTAGTTTGGGATGGCAGGGCTTCTTTTTGGAACTATAAAGGCTGCAGGTTTATGATTAATTATCGGATTGATGAAGAAGTTCTCGTAGTGTCTTGTCTCGTTATATCTTTTCACATTTATAATATTGATTGCCATATAATACGGCCGGAAATATGGGAAAATAATCCGCCTTTTTGAGTAGGTAAATTGAATTTCCTAATTCTTATTCTAAGAAGTTTTTTTAAATTCTTTATGAAGAAGCTAATTAAGCTTTAGAATGTTGGGATTTTTTTGTCTTCAGTGCATGGGAGAGTGGCAAAGTGAAATAGACATAGAGGTAGTATATTCGTTTTACAACATAAGAGAGGGGCTGTTTTTACATTAGTGAAGAGGACCAAACTGAATCCTTTCTCCAGCCGTAAAAATATATAATGTTAAAGCCAAAGTTTCGACTTTGTGGATCAGAATGTTGGGGCTATGTTAAAGGTGCAGGGTTTTCCACGATAGATAACAGGTATTTAGGTCCATTTTTAACTTACCTCAGAGCACTCCCCTACTACCATTGTTGCTAGAGCATGGAGTTTACCCAATTTCTTTCACTTTGAGACTGAGACCACTGCTCTACCTGCAGAGAATCTGGTCCACTTAGGAACTCGAGGCTTCAGAGCCCCTTTAAAAGTGCTACTAAGCTCCCAGGAGCATCTAAAAAACTCATTGTTAGCGTATGTCAAAGCATGTTTTATAAATTGGACCTACAGTCCCCCAGAAGAAAATTGTACAACATCTAAACAGCTGATTAAAGAAAGGGAAAGGGAGTACCTGTGGTGGGAGTAACTAGATAGTTGTAAGGCAGGCTGTTTGACCGACAGATTTTTACATTAAAAAAATCCCTGATTATGAGTGATCTTTTGACTCCATTTTAGGTCTCTTAACTAAGCAGCTGTATTTACAACTAGCAGCCAGTCCCGAAGTTGTCCGGGTATGAATTGCTGCCGGCCAGTAGTATATTGTTTTGTAGGATTTCGTTGTGATAGCATTTCTTATCTGTGACAGGCCTGTAAAAAGCTCAGATTCACAGTGCACTGCTGATGCACTTAAGAGTGCGCGTTCAGTAGTGTGGGAACTCAAGTTTCCCTACTTTATTTTTCCTTGCAATATTATATAGCGCGACCTCGACAACATGGCATGAGCACAATTACATTACAGAAGAACACATTCAGTTGTGGTACGCACGGGGAGACAAAGCGATTTGCCTGGAATCACAGGATGTTGAGCTGATGCCGAGATTCTAACGTAGCTCCCCAGCTCTAAAGTTCGCAATTCTAGAACTTGTGGCGGGAGGTGTGTCTAAAAGTGTATGTCGGTGCTGGCCATCAATGAGAGAGACCTGTGCATTTTTCAAATGGGTGGTGAAAAAATATGAGTATGTTTCTGGAGATGTGGGCCGCCGTGCCACCAATGTACTTACCGGGGGAGGGTAAACACCCATTATTCCACAACTTTCTTTCCGCATACCATCAGTCCACATACTTTCATTGCGAAAGTACCATGACTACGCAATGCCATTATAACGCATGGCATTACATTTTATAGGCTTTTACCACGAATACATTTACAACGAAATTTGTTGTAAATGCTTCAATGTTAAATGCAACTTTTTTTTTAATGTTTGGATAAGGTAAGTATTGGTATATTTGTATATGTTTTGGGGTACTGAGGTATATGTTTTGGGGTGTTTGGGTATTTTAAGGGTTCAGATATAGTTTTGGGTTATGGGGTACAGGGGTAGTTTTAGGGTTTAAGGATAGGTATGGGTTTTGGGGTACAGGGGTATTTTTAGGGTTCAGGGCTAGGATTGGGTTTTGGGGTATAGGGGTATTTTTAGGGTTCAGGGGTAGGTTTGGGGTTTGGGGTACAGGGGTAATTTAAGCGTTCAGGGCTAGGTTTGGGTTTTGGGGTACAGGGGTGTTTTAGGGTTCAGGGGTGGTTTTGGGGTACAGTGGTATTTTTAGGGTTCAGGGCTAGGTTTGGGTTTTGGGGTACAGGGGTTTAGGGTTCAGGGGTAGGTTTGGGTTTTGAGGTACAGGGGTATTTATAGGGTTCAGAGCTAGTTTTGGGTTTTGGGGTACAGGGGTATTTTTAGGGTTTAGGGATAGGTTTGGGTTTTGGGGAACAGGGTATATTTATAGGGTTAAGATGGGTTAGTGTTTAAGGTGTTGGGGTATTTTAAGGAGTAAGGGTGGGTTATGATTATGGGGTGCAGGGGTATTTAAAGGGAGCAGGGTGGGATTAGCACACGATATGAGACATGGCATGAAGGGCGGAACGTACCACACGCCCCCAGCGTTTGTCACGCCCCCAGCCCACACCCACAGCACAATGCAGAAACGCCCACAAGGGACTACTTTGCTGGCACGGTTCTTTTTTCTTTTAATTGTATATGGTGGGTGTCTGCATAGCCTATGTCCTTCTGCTGCAACGGCCCTTTCCAACGCTGTATTGGGTGTTGTGATTGGTGCTGTGGTTCCTGGGATTACCCGCCTCAAAGGTTTGGGCTCTCTCTTTATTATGGATGTATGACGTTATAACGCATGCATTTACAACGCATGCCATCACAACGCAACTTTTACATCGCAGGTGCCATTACAACGCATGGCATTACAACGCAGGTATTTACAACGCAGGGGCTATTACAACGCATGCCATTACAACGTAAGTATAGGCAAGTATATAATTTAAATTACAAATGTAAATCATTCTAATTTAATTAATTTAATTTAATTTAATTTAATTTAATTTAATTTAATTTAATTTAATTTAATTTAATTAATTTAATTTAAATTTAATTTTACTTTATTTTTTACCTTGTACCCTTTTACCCAAAAACCCAAAACTGACTCTGAACCCTAAAAATACCCCTTTACCCAAAAACCCAAAACTGACCCTGAACCCTAAAAATACCCCTTTACCCAAAAACCCATAACTGACCCTAAACCCTTAAAATACCCCTTTACCCAAAAACCCAAAACTGACCCTGAACCCTAAAAATACCCCTTTACCCAAAAACCCAAAACTGACCCTGAACCCTAAAAATGCCCCTTTACCCAAAAACCCAAAACTGACCCTGAACCCTAAAAATGCCCCTTTCCCCAAAAACTGAAAACTGACCCTGAACCCTAAAAATACCCCTTTACCCAAAAACTCAAAACTGACCCTGAACCCTAAAAATGCCCCTTTACCCAAAAACTGAAAACTGACCCTGAACCCTAAAAATACCCCTTTACCCAAAAACTGAAAACTGACCCTGAACCCTAAAAATACCCCTTTACCCAAAAACTGAAAACTGACCCTGAACCCTAAAAATACCCCTTTACCCAAAAACTGAAAACTGACCCTGAACCCTAAAAATACCCCTTTACCCAAAAACTGAAAACTGACCCTGAACTCTAAAAATACCCCTTTGCCCAATAACTAAAAACAGACCCTGAACCCTAAAAATACCCCTTTGCCCAAAAACCCAAATCTCACCCTGAACCCTAAAAATGCCCCTTTACCCTAAAACCCAAAACTGACCCTTAACCCAAAAAATACCCCATTTAAAAAACAAACATATAACATTTTAAATATAATTATATACTTACCAGTACTTACGTTGTAATGGTATGCGTTGTAATAGCACCTGCGTTGTAAATACCTGCGTTGTAAATACCTGCGTTGTAATGGTTTTTGCGTTGTAAAAGTTCCGTTGTAATGGTAGTGCGTTGTAAAAGTTGCGATGTAATGGTTGTTTCCCCTTTATTATATTAGTATAGATGTCAGTATGGGACCTTACCAGTTACCAAGCTCTCGTTTTACTGCTATATGGGGAAATAAAGCCAGTGGGTGTACCTTATGCCCATCATGTATGATGGAATAAGAAACTGTGCACCAGTTCTTTTCTCTTGAGGGCGTATTTAGCACCACGCAAGAAGTGGATTAAACCTGTGTGCCAGAGGTTGGGCTGCAGACAATACCGAAGGCATGTTAAGAATCTTGTGCTCGGATACTGGAGAATTGATTGTTATTGGCATTGCAAAATATTTACACGCTGCATGGTTAATACGCATCCGTCATCAGTGCTGCGACTTGCTTCTCTAGTAGTAATTAGACCGTCACCAAGAATTACACTTGTGATGTGTGTTTCTTTATCAATAGCAGTACCATACACAGAAATGTGCTTGGGTTCATACTTTATTACGGCTCGGCCCCACTGTGGAATTGTATGCATGACTTCTCTTGATGATTTAACTAATTTATTGAATTCTGTCTGTAGCATTACATTTAAGGCTTTTAATTGTTATACTATGGATTTAACATTTACGTGTTTTTAACTTTTTAATTGACTCTGCACTTTCTTAGCTCTATTCCGGATTAACACTTCACTATTTTGTGTGTTACAGTGAATTATTCTTACCTCAAATTGTAAATGTATGTGATTATATGTACATCCTTGTTCAATTATTTTATGGATATGAATCTGAAATAAACAGATTTGGGTTGGATTGGTATATTCATTTTCATCCGTGATACTCCTTTACCTATTAATGTAATTTTTTTAAATACAAAGTTTGATGCAGTTCAGTTCAATTCAATTAGTTTATTTTGGACATAAAATCCATATAACCACAATAAGAAAACAATCAATACAGTTAACAGCCTTAGCTGGAATGTCAAATAGTGAATAAAAACATGAACATTTTAAACCTAATTAAGCAGAAATACCGTCACTTAAACATTATGAAGAGCAAATGTGCAATTAAACCTATGAATAAAAAGCAGATTACTGTTGGAGATAACATTCCCAGTACAAAAGAAAGCAACAGAACAGTAGTTGAGCCCCACTGCACCTCTGGCCACCTACCCTAATAGCGTTACCTTTAGATTATTTCGGGCTGCAAATGTATAGTGTGAGGGTCATCAAAAGCACCGTCATATAGTACAAGCAGGAGCCCGATGCTCATTCCGTAGGTGGCCGCTGCGATTACAAAATTTAGCCAGAGCAATAACAACCACTTCTCTAGTGTCCAATCGAAAAACTCAATCCAATTCAACATTGGCTAAAACCCAAGAGCTTGCACACTGGTTTGAGCACTGCAAAATAAAGTCAAATGGTGCAGAGTTTCCTTCTCAAGATTACAGGAAGGGCACATAGTAGAACTACAACTCTACTCGCCTCATTTTATGCAGAAGCTGTTTAAAGGAAAAATACGACACCTTCATTTGAGGTAAAGTTAATTTGCTAGACACCCCGGGTGACATCAATAAATGATTCATAAACAGGGATTATTTAATAATCTAAATGTCTGTCAAGCTGCCTGACTTAACTCTCTTCAGTTACTGCACCCATAAATGATCCTTAAAGTGCTCTTTGACCAATGAACAAGGGACTACATTGAGCTCATCAGGAGTCTCCAAAAGAGAGGGCAAGCCAATTTCATAAAACATACCTTTGAAAAAGGCAAGCAAAGAAATATTCTCATGATCTCCGTGGAACATGGAGTTGCTGAATTCCATGAACTCTACGAGAGGAGCTGAATTTTACACCGAGGGCTAGGCTGAGCATCAAACTATGTTTAATCGGATATATATCTACATCTAAAAATTGAGGAAGATGAGCAAAGCTCTGCAGGACATTTAGTAGTCTCCTAATGAACCTGTTTACCATCCAGAACAGTTTGTCAGTCTTCCTGCACAAAAACAATCCTGGGAGGCATATTCCTCTTTCTATGTGTGCTGCAGAATGAGATATTTCTGGGAAGGTGTAAGCTTTTTATGCATCCTCAGGTTTACAAGTTCTTGTCAATTCGAGGTTGTATCAAAATCCATGGGAGTTGTGTGGGAACACCCATGCAACACCCATGGAATGCCTTTCCAGGGCAAAGTAACACAGCACCGCGATTTGCGCTGCATTGCGTTACTCCGGATTTTTGAAGCCACTCTGAGACACTCTAAGTAGCTTTGTGTAGATTTTAACATATGATTTAAGGTGTGTGTGGTGCAAGAGCGATGCAAACCGGGTCATAAATAAGCCCCCAAGTTTCTTGCAACAAACAAACAGCAACTAGATCAATTAGAAAACCCAGTCCAGTCAGTCCCTTTGGAAATGAAGAAAACAATGTTCCATGAGAGTAAATTTCACACTTGAGGGTGCATATTAGGAGGAGTAGGAGGAGTACGGAGATTTGCAGGTGATGATAACAGTAACATCTTGTTTGGTCCCAGGCCTTTATGCTGACGAATACTCTGGTCAGCTCCCTTTACAATTTGAGGTGCATTGAGCTTTAGACAGATCTGTGTTGCCATGGGGAAAGGAAAAAGAACCTCCAAAGCAAGAATGCTATTTGCAAAATCACAGTAGTCCAACCTTATCTCAACTTAGTCTAGCTCACCCTCAAGTTGAGTGCATCGTTTCACCCCAACAATGTCCTGTCGGATAACTGATTGAAATTTCCAAATATTGAGTGTCCAGTGAATCACTTTCTAGGTCAATGAATCATGGTCTTCTTTCACCCCTTGTAGCAGCCTAGAAACATTATGCATGTAGATGGTACCACTGATCCCAGGCCTACGATCCGTTGGAGCAGAAAAGGGCATTAAACTAGCAGGAAGAACACCGATGTTATCATACAATGCCACCTTAACTTCCCTTGTCTTCAGTGGTGGCTCCTCCACTACGGCAGAGGAGCATTGCACCACTTCTTTGCGGTGGTGACAGAAAGGAAGGATAAAATAATAATAACTCAAGGTTATTATCCCAATGAGAAACCTGGCCCCCCGCGTTTAGAAATCTTGCCGGGCAGTTTGTTTTCCATGCTAGCGCGCGCCAACTTGATGTTGACGATCGCGAACGATGAAAAATGTTGATTTTCCTCACTCGCGCTCGCCAACTTGACATTGGTGAACGCGAATTCTGCCCCGCTGTGCAAAGCGGAGTTTTTCGGAACTCCCCGAGTTCCGCGTAACGCGGAGTGCAGTAAACCCCGCAAACTCCACAAGCGGAGCACAGTTCACCGCCCAGGGTTACTTTTGATGTTCTACACCGAGGCTACATTACAGCCTGCGCAGAGAACATGCCCAGGCCCTCAGCCTCAGCGCTCAGACCAATCACAAGCCTTCAATGCCACCTTGTGATTTGCTTGGGGGAACCAATCACAATGCTGTATTGCAGAGTTGTGATTGGCTCAAGGTAATCTGAGTCTGGGCCCTTCTTGTTTGGAACATCGACCAGGAGAGGAGACGGTAGATGAAAAGAGCAGTGAGGGGGTACTTTCTTTTTCTTTTTTTACACCAACATACCCCGCGCCCCCCAATCAGTGCCAGCTGCTGCTGCCTAGCCTAATGCTCGAGCCATGAGTTAAGTTCTCAGATCTCACAAGAGACGGAAAGATAGGAGTGAAATTGTTATGGAACCCACCAGCATTGCCATAACTCTCCATTCTCTGCTTTACCGTCTGCAGATCATTAGGTTTGCGAGGTTCCAGGCTTATTCAAACAGCAAGAGAAGATGGCCAAGGATTGGCCTGAGAACAAATTGCAAGAGTCGATGGTCAATGATTGGCCTGAGAACAAACTATGACATGATGGGGAGCCACTCATGCCATACCCACTGATTGCAATCTAAGGAGGCATTTCCTGAAGTAAGGGAATTATTACATGATGTAGCTCCTTTAGGTAACTGATCTGCACTTACAAGGCTTAAGTTCATCCTTGAGGTCAGCAACTATGTTTGTCAAGGTCTGTATCAGATCAGGCAGAGAACTAGCTTTGTTCAATAAAACCCCTGGACCAGCCAGGGGAACCGGCTCACACCATCAACAGGCTCAGCTTTGCCTAAAGGGGCATATTGATTACAATAGGGCATACTAAATGTGCACTGGGGATGAGTCAACTGCCACTCTGGAATGGGCATGATATCTAGAGCTTCAGTCACAAAACAGCTGTTTCACAGTCATGATTGCTTGCAAGAATGCCTCCTATTAACTTTGTTCCTTTTCACTGTGTTTTCAGTAAAAGATTTTGCAAAACGTTTCTCTCAGACTCCTTAACACCGAGAGACAAGGGAGGAGAATTAGACAGTGGTATAGACGGAGGTTTGGACAGGGGCGGCTCTTCCGCTATGTTGGAGGAGCGTCGCCCGACTGCTTTCAAGCAGTGCAGAAGCAAAAACATAAAATGATAACTTTCAGTTATTATCATTTTATGTTTGGCTGCTGTGCGGGCGGGCCAGTGGGCGGGGCTGCTCTGCTCCGCAAGCAGGGCATTGAAGGAGTGATTTTCCCCACTTCTAAAAGTGTGCAGGGACTGTTTGGTTGGCCCTCTCAGACCGCCACTTTCCCACTTCTCCATGTAGGATGGATTACAGCCTGCATGGAGAACAGGGCCACCCCTACAGCCTGTGGCTGAGCATAATTTCACGGCGCCCAGACCAATCACAGTACTGCAATTGCAGCGTTGTGATTGGCTTAGGGGAGGGAGCCTGGCTGTCTGCTTCCTGTACCTGAAATCGGAAGCAGGAGAGCAGGAAAAGCGACGCAGGACGTGGTGGCGGCAAAGTAAGTGATTTTAAAACAAAATACCTCCCTCTCGCAATCACGATCCCAGCACAACATCCCCCCTCACCCCCATTCCCCTCCCTTCACACCTAGCCGCGAGTCATGCAGGCCGCTGCTGGGTTTGGACTTTAGAATTGATTCATTCCTCCTCGATCAAAGTCAATCTCCGTTAAAGTGTTACTGTTAGTTGTCAAACTGGACCTTTTTCTAGATGCTGAAACCTTGATGGATGTTTCAAGCAATTTCCTTTCCCCCATATTAGTATACATAAACACAGCAGCAAATCAGTAGCGACTACATGATTAAAACGTTCCCTAACCAGCCAGATGAAACCTAAAATTAAATGTTCATACCTTCTGGACCTGCAAATGACAAGGGGGAGGCGTAACTCAGCCTCCTCCGGGCGATGACGGGGAATGACAGGCCCAGACTCAGTCCGGGCGCTGCCCGGGTGTGCGTCCCACACACAGATGCCCTGGCACACTGGAATCTGGGGCTTGTGGACCCTTCTGGGTCCCAGCTGCCTACACCGCAATCTCATTCCTAGTTTAATTCACGAAGATCCGGTCATTTTCTGAAATTTACATAATAGCATCTAGGCCAATTGTCATTGGTTTTCTATCAAAATAAGCATAATTCAGTGCAAAGTCTGTAAAACTATGGAAGTGAAACACAAAACAACTTGCTTAAAAACTATTCGAGAAAACTATGATGCAAAGAGGGATTGAGAGAGTGCTCACATCATTTCGCATTTGTTGCAGTGCAGCATTAAAATGTCTGGCTCTATCTTTCACTCGAGGTTATGGATAAAACCTTAGCAGATAAATAACAAAAAGTCGTAACAATATAAGGTACATAAAAATAAAATAGTTTGTCCTTCATTGAAATTACTTCAATAACTGGGGACGAAATTCAGTTCTGCATTTTCGAGGACAAACTAGTAAGTCTTTATCGTTTCTGCCAACAAAATAAAAAAGCGGACAAAGGAAACACAAGTGTAAGATTTCCGGCATTCAAGGTTGCCAGTTTTAACCCTTCTTATTCTCATTTCTGCCCTTAAACACATAATAGGCTAGCCACCCGTTTTGGCAGCACGTACAAGCAAGGTATAAAAAAGTGTTGTTTTATTTCCTGAGTTCCATCACAATCAATCAATCAAAGCATTTATAGAGCGCACTACTCACCCGTGAGGGTCTCAAGGCGCTAGGGGGGAGGGGGGGAACCAGCCAGGTCTTGAGGTGCTTCCTGAAGCTGAGATGGTCCTGGGTCAGTCGTAGGTGAGTGGGTAGGGAGTACCAGGTCTTCGCTGCCAGGTAGGAGAATGATCTTCCTCCGGAGGTGGTTCTGTGAATTTGTGGGACGATGGCGAGGGCGAGGCTGATGGAGCGGAGCTGGCGGGTGGGGATGTAGAACGAGAGTCGGCTGTTGACGTAGTCAGGGCCCTTGTTGTGGTGCGCTTTGTGTGCGTGGGTGAGCAGCCTGAACGTGATCCTTTTGATGACTGGGAGCCAGTGGAGGTTTCTCAGGTGGGTGGTTATGTGGCTGTGGCGAGGGATGTCAAGGATGAGTCGTGCGGCGGTGTTTTGTATGCGCTGGAGCCTAGTCTGAAGTTTGGCGGTAGTTCCTGCGTACAGGGCGTTTCCGTAGTCCAGTCGGCTGATGACGAGGGCCTGGGTGACTGTTCTTCTGATTTCTGTGGGGATCCACCGGAAGATCTTTCGAAGCATTTTCAGGGTGTTGAAGCATGAGGATGAAACGGCATTGATTTGTTTGGTCATTGTGAGGGAGGAGTCCAGGATAAAGCCCAGGTTACGTGCGTGGTCCGTGGGTGTCGGTGCGGTTCCCAGCGCCGAGGGCCACCAAGAGTTATCCCAGGCAGATGGGGATTGTCCGAGGATGAGGACTTCTGTCTTGTCTGAGTTGAGCTTGAGACGGCTGTGCTTCATCCAGCCAGCTACTTCTTTCATCCCTTCATGGAAGTTGGTTTTGGCGCTGGCTGGGTCCTTGGTGAGGAATAGTATCAGCTGGGTGTCGTCGGCGTAGGAGATGATGTTGATGTGCTTTCGTGCGATGGTGGCGAGGGGGCTCATGTAGATATTGAAGAGCGTTGGGCTGAGTGAGGATCCTTGAGGAACGCCGCAGATGATCTTCGTGGCCGCGGATCGTAAGGGGGGGAGGCGGACTCTCTGGGTTCTTCCGGAGAGGAACGAGATGATCCATTCCAGGGCCTTTCCTTGGATTCCAGTGTCGCTGAGGTGCTGTATTAGAGTGCGGTGGCATACACTGTCGAAGGCTGCTGAGAGGTCCAGGAGGATGAGGGCGACTGCTTCTCCGTTGTCTATCAGGGTTCTGATGTCATCTGTGGCTGCGATGAGGGCGGTCTCGGTGCTGTGGTTGGCTCGGAATCTGGACTGGGAAGGGTCGAGCGAGTTGTATCCTCGAGGAAAGCAGTCAGCTGTTTGTTGACGGTCTTCTCGATGACTTTAGCCGGGAAGGGGAGAAGAGAGATGGGACGGAAGTTCTTGAGGTCCGTGGGGCCTGCTGTGGGTTTCCTCAGGAGGGCGTTGATCTCTGCGTGTTTCCAGCTTTCAGGGAAGGTTGCTGACGAGAAGGAGCTGTTTATGATGTTCCGCAGGTGGGGTGCGATGGTGGTGCCGGCTTTGTTGAAGGTGTGATGGGGGCATGGGTCGGAGGGGGAGCCGGAGGGGATGGTGCTCACGATGTGGATGGTGTCTTCGCTGCTGATGGGGGTCCCGGAGTTGATGGTGTTGCTAGGGGTTGTTGGTTTGGTGTCCTGAGGTGGAGTTTGGGTTCGAAGCTGTCGTGTATGTCTGCAATTTTGCAGTGGAAGAACGTGGCGAGGGAGTTGCAGAGGTCTTGAAAGGGGGTGATGTTGTTGTTGCTGGCGTTGGGATTGGAGAGCTCTTTGACGATGTTGAAGAGTTCCTTGTTGTTGTGGGTGTTGTCCAGACGCTCTTTGAACGAAGTTCTCTTGGTGGTCCAGATCTGCTGGTGGTATTCGCGGGTGGCGGTTTTGAGGGCTGTCATGTTTTCTGTCGTTCGTTCTTGGTGCCATGTCTTTTCGAATGTCGGCAGGTTCTCTTTGCGGTTTTGAGGGCGTCTGTGAACCATGAGGGTTTTGTGGTGGAGGTCTTGCTGTGGGGGTTTTTCAATGGAGCAAGGTCGTCGGCGCAGTTGATGATCCACTGTGTGAAGTTGCGGGCTGCGTCGTTGGTGTCAGGTATGTTGATGTCAGCAGGTGGGTTCTGGCTCAGTGACGAGGTTAGCTGGTCAGTGGTGACTTTGCTCCAGCATCTGCCAGGGATCTGAAGCGTGTGGTGGTGAGATGGAGTCTTCTTGAAAGTGAAGTGAAGGCAGCTGTGGTCGGTCCAGTGTAGTCCTGTAGAGTGGTTGAAGGCGACGTGGTTACTGGCGGAGAAGATGGCGTCGAGGATGTGGCCGGTGAGGTGGGTGGGGGTGTCCACCAGTTGCTTGAGTCCGAGGTTGGCGAGATTGTCGAGTAGGGTGGTGGTGGTGTTGTCGTTGTTGTTCTCCAGGTGAAAGTTCAGGTCTCCTAGGAGGATGTACTCGGTGAGGCTAGGGTGTGGGGGCTGATGGCGTCGGCGATGGTTTCGCTGAATTGCGTGCGAGGGCCCGGGGGTCTATAGATGAGTGTTCTTCTGAGGGTGGTTTTGGGGTCGGTGTGGATATGGAAATGTAGGTGTTCGGCGGATGAGATGGTGTCTTCGGCGTTGGTCGTGATGCTGATGGTGTTCCTGTAGATGATGGCGACCCCTCCTCCTGTTCTGTTGGCGCGGCCCTTCCGGGTGATTTTGTAGCCGTCCGGGATGGCTATGGCGATGTCGGGGGCTGAGGAGGCGTTCAACCAGGTTTCCGTGAGGAAGACGACGTCTGGTGTTGTTGTGTCGAGGAGGTCCCAGAGTTCGATGGCGTGCTTGTGGATGGAGCAGGTGTTGTGGAGGATGCACTTGAGGTGGTTGTTGTTGCTGTTAGCTTTGGCGGACAGGGGACGGGGTTTGAGGCAGGTGAATTTGCAGGCTTGAAGGTGAAGGGTCCGTGGGTACATCTGGGGGTGGCTTGATGGCAGGTGGGCGCTCGTCCGGTGTTGAGTGCGTTGAGGGTGGCGGTGTTGTATGTCAGTCGGTTGGTCTGGGTCCGACGAGGGCCAGGGGTCCTGGCGCTGGGTGCAGTCCAGGCGCGGACAGGCGTAGACGGGCTTGCCTTTGGCGCGCCTTCGGCGCGTCATCGGCGCGCCCGCTGCGCGTGATCGCTGCGTGTTTGCGTGGTCTCCGCCATAAATGGCGATGTGGGAGGGAGTAGCACCTGGGAGGCGGGAGCGGGGCGGCGAATGGGGAGCGGGATCGGGTACAAAAGAGAAAAGGGGCGGGCCGCAGGGGAGCAGCGGCGGGGAGCGGGGTGGGACACAGAACGGGAAAACAATCACGGGGAGAGCGGCAGTGGCACAGGAAAAGACAGTAAATAAAGTAAATAAAACAGTGTAATTAAAACAGTGGCACAAACAAGATTAGCAGGGCACAGAGCATAGAATGCACAAAATACTCAGGGCAGCAGAAGCAGCGGCGAACTCGCGGCAGGCGGCGGGGAAGACCAGGACACACACGGGGGCGTGGGGTGGGTGGAGCGACCGGCCCTGCGAACAGGGTCACAGAACATTAATTTGCTAAATCTATAATCTCCCATCCACATTTGACAGTAAAAGAGCTTAATTATAACATGGCAGTTCAAATTTTGCTGAATGTTTGGGACGTTGTTTTAGAGTTTGTTGAGTGTCAGATGTTAGAAATTGGGTTACTGGTTGAATGGGGTGTGAGCCCTGGTTAAGTGGCAACTACAATCCTAGTATGGGTAAGGCACAAGTAAGCCACAAATTACGCCCTGCTCAACCCTTTGGTAGCATGGCACAGAGCAGTAATGCTTAACTTAGAGGCAATGTGTAAAGTATTTGTGCAGAACCTCAAACAGTAATACAGTGAAAACATCACAGAGAAAGATCCCACACCAGGTTGGAAAAATAGAGCTTTATTTAATAAATAAAACAAGACCAAAATGACAAAATCCCTGAATTTTTAGAGAATAAACTGCAATATAGTGCGGAAAAGCATAAAGAACCAACCGTGATGACCTGGTTGCGCTGGGCCGGGTCAATGTCAAATGTTCAGGCTGAACGTGATGCAGCACAGGTCAGATACAGTCCCAGATTAGTCCTAGAGAAGGTTTACCTTCTCACGTTTTGTGACAAGCGTACTGTTAGCTTTGAAGAGGATCGCTATGAACAAGGAGATAGTCACTGGAGTCTGTTGGCATGGCACAAAGAGCAGGCCCGGCGTCGCTGATGGACAGGCTGGTGCTTCACACTGGCAGTTCCCTGCAAGTGCTCAATGCTGCTGTGCAAAGAGAAGGGCTGGCTGCAGCTTTGACTGATTTTCAGTGTAAGTGGCATGGCGGAGTCCAAAATCTTAAATTAAGAGCCTGCTGAGCTACACCAAGGGTCCAGAACCTGAGGGGCTCCTCTTGGGTGTCAAGAACTAGCCTGTTATGTCCCTGAGGCACATATCAGGAGGTCAGCATACAAGCCCTTTGAGTCACTCCGGGGTTCTGGGGTCAAGAGGGGTTCCAGATCAAGTTCTTTCTCTACAGACAAGAAGGCAGCCCACAGCAAGTCAGCACAGCAAGGCAGCTCCTTCTTCTGAGTATCAGTCCAGCAGAGTGGCAGTCCTTTCAGCAGCACAGCAGACCTTCTTCCTGACAGAGAATACACAGGTTCAGAAGGGTACTGAAGTGGTGGTTTCTGAGGTCCTTATTTTATACATTGGTGCCCTGGTTCTGGAAGGTGGGAGAAGGTTCTAGACAGTGTCTATGAAGTACTTGGAATTCCATGCCTCCCCTGCCCAGGCACAAAGCAGGTTGAAGTGACTATGCATCCTCGTTAAGCTGAGACAGGACACAGACTATTTAGGTGTCAGTGAGGCTGGCCCCAGCTCCTCCCTCCCATACTGCCACTAATGGCCTATCCAGTCACACCTCAGCTCCCATTGTGTGTGGCTGTCTAGGAGGAATTCACAAAACCCAGCTGCCAACTACACTTAGTCATGTGACCAGAGACTAGCTGCGGGCACCAAATGGCTAAGGTAAGAAAATGCCAACTTTCTGACAGTGGTATTTTCGGGATTATAGTTTAAAAGACGACTTCACCTAAGTTAGGATTTTAAAGTAGGATTCCAGAGATACCAAACATGAACCAAGTATCTCTTCCCATTTGGACATCATACTTATAACATTCAATATAGCAACGTCAATGTTATTCTACTGGAGAGATAGGCCTTGCAGTAGTGAAAAAATAATTTAAAACTTTTTCACTACCTGGACCAGGGACAGCTTAAAAATGTTGCGGGATCTGGGCCAAACCTATTTTGGGGGGCCCTTTTTATAACAGCTTTGCGTTTAGGAGTTAATTTCAGCTCTTTCATACCTTCTTTATCCAGGTCACTAACGGTGCACATACACTCTGGTCCAATTATTCAAGGTCACCGGGGCAAGACTCTCTGCAGAAAAGAGCTGGCTGCATCAGGGTACCCCCTGAAAGGCTAGAGTACTGGGCCACAGCCCACTTTGTCCATGCCTTGCAACGTTCTGACCAGAACATGTACAATTTATAAGTACATCTCCACATTTTTAAATACATGACACCCAGCCCTCTTTTCTGTCCTGGGCCTATCCTAGGGGAGACTTAATTGTATCAAAAAAGGGAAGGTTTGGGTCTAGCAAAACTATTATTTTGCCAGGTTGAAATGGCAGTTTAAAAACTGCACACAGGCTCTGCAATGGCAGGCCGGAGACATGTTTAAAGGGCTCCTTAATTGGAACAATCATTGCTGCAAACCCATTAGTTGTATTTAATTTACAGGCCCTGGGTACATGTAGTACCACTTTACTAGGAACTTATAAGTAAATTAAATATGCCAGTTTGGGATAAACCAACATTACCATGCTTTAAGGAGTGGCCACATGCACTTAATCACTGGTTAGCAGTGTTAAACATAGGTTTGCGCCAAGGGCACCCCCGTGACTGTTGCTGCTTATGCAGCAGCCCTGACTTTGTGGACAGAGTGCATATGAGCTCCTTAGAGAAGGCCAGTGGGCCCAGGGGACTATTAGGTTTATAGGGCGCAAGGTCCTAATGCCATTTTTATATAGAGGTGCTAGGAAATGTAATGTTTGTAGAATGGTTTATGCACCTTGATTTATGCTCATAGATGTGCTTTTATGATTACTAAGTGTTACCTACTGTCTTATGTGTTATTCCTCTACTGTGGTCTAGGTTTGATTTATTCCCTACTGCAGATTATGTTCTGAAGTATATTTCCTGATGTTTAGGAGATTGTGGTTTATCCTATTTTAGCTTATAAGGTTGGCTCAGAATAGAGTTCTGGCCGATGTTTTATTGTGCCGGTTCTGATTTATGTTACAGGTTGACGCTGAGTATAGTGTCTACCAGTTATTACTGGCTGTGTTCTAAGTTCATATATATTCTTACTTTTTACTATTCCTTTACCAAGTGCTAATTCTGACAGTGGGCCAGGTGGCCCTGTCCTATGTAAATAATCCCTTGTAAATATTGCCCGTGCCAGTTGGCACAGTGTAAATTGTGTGATTACTATCTGATGTATTTTTATTATAATACAAAGGCTATTTTTATATAACCTTGTGTGGAGTTCCTTTTGTGGTGGGCCTAGTGTGTTGTTACTGTGTGTGTTGTGCAAATGCTTTACACATCACCACCGAAATAATCCTAGCTACTCGTGCAAAGTTACCAAGGGGGTGAGCAGGGGCTATCTTTGGCGTGTAACTCCCTTTCCCTGACTAGAGCGGTGGTTTCTGCCTGGCTTTGGCGCAAGCCTTAGCCAACCAGAGATCCCCATTTTTAACAGGAAGGCTGCTCTAAGGCTGACAGTTCTATCACTGGACATTTGACAAAAATTGGTAAATGTACTGCTCGCTGTCTTTATAGTGCATACATCAATAGATTTGTAGGGTTTTAGTCTAAAAGGGTGGATGGGACATCCATCAATTTTTGGCAGGCATCACTCATCACCAAATTCCACATATCCCCTTAGACATATGCCATTTACTATGGTCTAGGTAAGGTCTGTCTGGTCTGGGTACGGTACAGGGTGCCATATCAGTTTGACATGTTAATGTACTGGGGGATATTTACAAAGAAGTGGAAGAGTGAGGCTTTAGTTGTCATGGCTTAACGCCTCACTCCACCACTTCAGAAACGCAAAGCTGCACCATATTTACAACAATATGGTGCAGCCTTGCGTTCCCGCTTGCACTGGTGGTACATTTAGCAGTGTAGCGCCAATGCAGGCACCCTTGCACCATAGTGCATGGGTATCTGTGTGTAGAGGAAAGATTGCTTATGTACAGGAAGGTCTGCCTTCCCTGTACATAATCAATCTTTAAATGCCATTTTGTCACTTCAATGTGTGCTGCACAAGGCAGCACACATGGAAAAAGGAAAAGGGAGGAAAAATATAGAATTTCTCCTCGTTTTCCCAATTTAAGACCAGGTTGTCCCTGGTCTTAATTTTGGTACTTCCTCCTATTTACGCCGCCCTTTAAAATAGGCCGCAGAGTCAACATCAATGGGTGTTGCGGTGGAACGCCCACCGTAACACCCACCCCTTTCGCCACCATAACGGCTTAAAAAGTGACGTTGTGGTGGCGATAGGGGCTTGTATATATGTCCCTTAGTGTCATGACTATGGCTATGTAAACATAGGGATCTGTTTCCGAATAGGACATGTTTCATGGTTGGAACCACGCTCTTTGAATCTGATCTCTGTCACTAGCATTTATTATCATAGGATTTATTTACCACATGAGAAATACATTCAAACCAAATTTTAGCTTTCAGACAAAAAGACACATCTTTATATAAGTCATTTGTTAGGTTCTAAATCAGTGAAAGAATATGTTCAATCCCAAAACATAAAGGTTTTTGAATAGGCTTCACAAATAACAACTTCTAGACCTAAAGGAATGATTGCAGTGCTAAATAGATTCCTGCAGCCAGAGCCTTCTTGGTAAACTATGTATGTATGTATGTATGTATTTGCATACTTATATAGCGCTGTTCTGTCACCCAGAGGGTATCCTGGCGCTTTGACTCAGCAAGCCGAACCACCGATACGGAGCTCAGGCTACTCTAGGAAACAAATGAGTTTTCAGTCCTTTTTTGAACGCTGGGAATTCTCCCTGACTCCTTAACAAGAGCGGGAGGGAGTTCCAGAGTCTGGCGGCCGCGAAACTGAATGACCGCCCTCCCATCCTTACCCTCTGAACTCTGGGGACCGTCACCAGACATGCAGAAGAGGAGCGTAGGCTCCGAGATGTAGAGTACCAGGAGAAAAGGTTCTGTAACAAAACTGGGCCCTGCCCATGTACAGCTCTAAAAACCAGACAGGATGCTTTAAAAAGGATCCGCTGATGAACCGGCAGCCAGTGTAAATCCTGTAATGCCATGGTAGAAGAGGCAGCGCGCGGTCGAGAGAGTGCCAGCTTGGCTGCCATATTTTGGACCCGCTGCAGCCTGCCCACCAACGTTCTAGGCGCCTCCAGGAGCAGTGCATTGTAGTAGTCCAATCTGCTTAGGATCAGACCCCGCACTACCCCTGGCCTAGCCTGCGCTGGGAGTAGTGGTAGGACCTTCCGCAACATCCGAAGCAGCATCATACAAGTGGCTACGGTTTTGTTAATGAAAAGGTCCAGTTGAAGGTTGAGAGCGGGTGACCAACTTCTCCAAGATCTTGACCGGAAAAGGGAGCAGGGAAATAGGCCTATAGTTTGACAGACAGGTGGGGTCAAGTGTGGGTTTTTTCAGGAGGGGGGAAACCACCGCCAGCTTCCAACTTTCCGGGACCGTCGCAGTAACAAGCGACTGAAGGCAGATGGAATACAAAGGGTGGAAAAGTTCATCCTGGAATAATTTCCAGAATTTATGCGGAAGGGGATCCAGCGGAGAGCCTGATGATACGGTCTGTGCCAGTTTACAAAACTCCTCAAAAGAGGGAAGAGAGAAACAGCTCAGCTGAGGATGATTGGGGGGTTCTCCCGGGGCTCCCGGACTGAGGGGAAAACAGTCCCGCCGTGGTTGGCTGGGAGATTTCTCCAAGACCTCCAGGCTAGAGGGAGGGCAGCTCAGCAGGGGACCATTAGATGGTACTCCCGGTGCTACCAGGCCAGGAGGAGGATAATTCAGTTGGGACGAACTGACAGGTTCCTCCGGAGCTCCCAAGCTGAGAGGCAGACAGCTCTGCCGGGGTCGACTGGAAGACTCTGCCGGAGCTCCCAAATTGAGAGAGGAACGACTCAGCTGGGGTCGACTGGAGGATTCGTCCGGAGCTCCCAAGCCGGGGTGCAAGCGACTCGGCCGGGGTCGACTGGAAGACTCGTCCGGAGCTCCCAAACTGAGAGAGGAACGACTCAGCTGGGGTCGACTGGAGGATTCGTCCGGAGCTCCCAAGCCGGGGTGCAAGCGACTCGGCCGGGGTCGACTGGGAGGTTCCTCCGGAGCTCTCAGCTGAGAGCAGCCTGGAACATCTCCTAAGAGAGCAAGACTAGGTAGACTGTCCAAAGGGGTCGACAGAGGCGAAACCCCCCAGCAAGTCCACTCAGAATCGTGGAGATCTTGGCCTCAAAGGCGGCTGCCAGAGAATCACACAAGGCCTGTGAGATTGGGATAGTATTCATGGCACCAGCCGGGTGAGAGAGATCATTCACAATCTTAAATACGGACTGAGACTTGTTAGTCGCCTGATTTAACCTATCCTCCAGGTAGACTGCTTTAGCACACTTAATCTGTGCCTTGTATTCCTGTAGTGTCAATCTAAAAGTGGTTTTTGCAGCATCCAGGTAGTGCCTCCTCCACGCCCTCTCTGCCCGCCTGCATCTCAACCTCAGCTGCAAAAGGTCAGGGGTGTACCAAGGCATGGCGCGGTTCTGTCTATTCCTTGAACTGCCCAATGGAGCCACCTTGTCCAAGGAATCGGAAATCTGCCGACATAGACTGGCGTAGCATTCATCGACATCGTTTCCTAGTGCAAAACCTTCAGGGAGAAGGGTGGGCAGAACTGGAGATTTTAAGAGTCTGGAGCAAGGTCTACCCATTTTGGTATTACTCTGCCCAGTGTCACACGGGACTGCAGGTAGGTAAAGATGGAAAGAAACAAGCGCATGATCCGTCCAGCATTGAGGCAGGATGTCATTCACCTCTACATGCTGGGCGTCAGCAAAAACCAGGTCCAGAGCATGGCCCTTCTGGTGGGTCGCAGAGAGAACCAACTGCTGCAGCTGAATATTGTTACAGGCCTGGCCGAGGTCATGATAGGCAGAATCTAAAGGCCCGTTTGGCCATAAATTAAAATCTCCCAGAACTAGCAGTCTATTATGGGAGTTGGAGAGATCATACAAAAGATCAATAAAATCCGGCAAAGTAGAAGGGGCATTGCCCGGTGGCCTATAGCAAAGCACCCCTGAATATAGCGTTTTCTCCTGCCCTTTAAAGGAGAAGCCCATAAGCTCAAAGCCCGGCACCTCCTTGATCTGTAGCTGCGAGAGAGCTAGAGTTTCCCGGAAAATAAAGCCTATGCCACCACCTCTGTTCTTCAAGCGAGGAGTGTGCCTGATTTTATAGCCCTGAGGGCACGCCAGACCCAGTTCTACCTCGCAGTCTGCCCGAGTCCATGTTTCCGTAAGGAAAAGCACATCGAGTCCACAGGACTCAATAAGAAAGACAATCTCCATGTGGTGCTTACAGAGGGACCGGACGTTAAGTAGTCCACATAACAGCTCCTCTGGTTTGACCGAAGGAGCAGCATGCTGGGGTCTAAGCTGCAGAAGATCTGTCCTAGAGAATACTATACGTGGGCTAGTCGAATGAGCAGAGTGGCCGGCCCTAGGCGCGCCCGTTGCGTGAACGGGCGCAAACGGGCTTACCTCTGGCGCACCTCCGTCGCGCCTACATCGTGCCCGCTGCGCGCCAACGCTGCGCACTAAGGGGGTGGCCCTCTTATGTACCGAAGTATCGCGAGATTCCTGTGAGGGCAAGCCACTGGCCCCTCACACAAGATGGCGCCTAGAGATGGTGTTGACCTTCGTGAGCCCAACCCAATATGGCGGCCAAAAGCGGCGAGTTCCTGATAAGCCCCCAAACTATCCCTCTATCCCAGCAAGTGTGGGTGCCAAACAATTAATATGCTGGCAAGTTCTGACTAAAAAGCCCCACACACAAGAGGAGAGCGACGGCGTTCTAGTGCTAACAGCGCACAGCGCGAAACAAAATAGTGCAAAAACAGATTTAAGCCTAACAAGTTATTTAAAATATTTAAAACAGCAGATAGTAGCAGCATGCGTAGCGCGTCGCGTAGCAGGCAAATGAGTCTACCTGACTAAGGGGAGGCAGCTCACTTAAGTAGGCTCCTCCTCCAATACAAGAGTCCTGTGAGGGCAAGCCACTGGCCCCTCACACAAGATGGCGCCTAGAGATGGTGTTGACCTTCGTGAGCCCAACCCAATATGGCGGCCAAAAGCGGCGAGTTCCTGATAAGCCCCCAAACTATCCCTCTATCCCAGCAAGTGTGGGTGCCAAACAATTAATATGCGGGTAAGTTCTGACTAAAAAGCCCCACACACAAGAGGAGAGCGACGGCGTTCTAGCGCTAACAGCGCACAGCGTGAAACAAAATAGTGCAAAATCAGATTTAAGCGTAACTAATTATTTAAAATATTTAAAACAGAGCAGATAGTAGCTGCATGCGTAGCGCGTCGCGTAGCAGGCAAATGAACAAGCTTGCAGGTTACCTACATTGTACCAGCTAAGTAATGGGTCGTTGAACATTTAATCCACTCTGAAGTAGATAAATGGTGCCTTCTGGCAGCCATTAAGAGGAATTAAGACATACACTTGCCATGCTTGCTTTTCATCCATCGGGAGGTACTGCAGAAAGGGGTGATTGTCTATCTATATCAGCTATTGTTTTGTTTTCCCAAATCCGCCTTTCTTTACTGTTTGTAAAGGTAACAGGAACTAACTATGATGTGGTTCATTATGTTTTAGGATTAAAGGTTAGGAAGACCCCGTTGCTACATTAAAAGCAGGATAAACACAGGCTAGTCAGTAACTCCTAAAGGAGTGTACCACAAGAAAAAATTTCTCAGGCTCAGAAAGTTTGGATCATCAAGCCAATCAGCAAGCATACTCTGGAACGAACGTTGTTTGCCCCCTACTTACTCTCTATGAAAGAGTGAGGATGTCGCTAAAAGGCTACCCTTGTCATGAAAACCCCTGCGTGCAAGGACCCACAGCAAGAATGCAAGAGGTTTGAAATATAAAAACCTACCCCTGTCCCGTGCCTCCAGCACAACCTTATGTTTAGTGAAGTGTAATTATGTTTATTAACCAATAGGTATCATTATTATGTAAACTGTCAGGTAGTATTAATAATGATTTATTGGAATGCTACATTAGTGTTCATGTGCAGGATGTGCTTGATTTTTTCTTTTTATTGCGCTGTTGATATGTTAGGAGCAAACGAACTTGATACAGTATGCACTTTCACAGAAAATGACTTGTTTGACAATGCTTGATAATGCGGCAAAGGAAGGAAGGATCGGTACAGGTGACCAGCACTAGAATGAGAACATGTTTGTGCCGCCATTGCAATCCAGGCACACAAGGTAATGGAAATCCTCCGCACGTCGCGTTACGCAAAGTGTATAGCGGCGTGGAAGCTATCTTGGGGGTGGCATCACTATTTAATGCCACACCCGACTTCTGGAAGCTGCTTAGCCTTCCGCTAAAGTCACGAACACTCACAGTTTCCAAGGACGCCTCCCTGGAATTCAGCGTGACGCGGCTCCGGCTCGACTCTTCTCTTCTCCTGGCACTCGAACTGGAACAAGGTCATCTTCATGCTTGAACCTGGAAAGAAAGAAAGAGAAAGCTATGTACATACAGCCTGATTCATGAAGCTAAATTGCACTCGCAAAGGGCAAGATTCTCAGAATCTTGCCTTTTGCGAGTGCAATTTTGGCATTTGGGATTCACAATCCCAAATGCAAAAATCGCTAATGAAGAATTAGCTAATATGCGAGAATTAGCATTTAAGGAATCTCTATTAGAGATTCCTTAAATGCTATTCATGACACTTTCAAAAATTGCGATTTTGCAAATTTGGGCCGCTATTTACCGAGAGGTCAGACCTCTCGGTAAATAGCAAAAACTTAGAAAAATGCTTTTAAAAGCATTTTTCTAAGTTGCATGTTGCACACACACAGGACATGTGTGTGCGCAACACCTGTTCAAATGTGCATTTTAGGGGTGCTACAGGGTGTCCTTTGGACACCCCTGGCACCCTTAAAATCGCTATCTTATTTGCGAGTAGTAAATTGCTACTCGCAAATAAGGGATACTCCCCATTCATTCCTATGGGCCTTTTGGCCCATAGGAATGAATGGGGAGTTATTCCTTTTTTTGCGAGTAGCAATTTTCTACTCGCAAATAGAGAACATGTAGGAATCGCTATTTATTTAGCAATTCCTACATGAATACCGTTTTGCGTGTCCTCAATAGCGAGTCGTTATGATTCGCTATTAGGGCCACGCAAAACGGCCCGTACATGAATCAGGCTGTAAGTGTTGTGTATTCAGGCGCGAAGCGCAAGACAGAACAATCTTCCAATGCCATAAAGCATATACAAGGAACAATTTTTGGAACTATTTGCTTGATAGAAAGCAAGTTTTGAACTTGAATTAAGGATAGAAAAAGGAACTTAGCAAATGTGTTTGTGCATCTAAAGACTGATGTTTAAGTTGATATATCATAGTTTGTAAAAAGGCACAGTATGATTTCTTATGTTTAAATCCCTCTAGTGATAGATCATTTTTGGGGACTAGGTTGTAAGTAAGTGTTATTCAAAAGTCTAAATTCGAACACTCATAAGGCCGGTTAAAAGACACATAGGAAAGTTATTAGTAACGGTGTCAATTATTTTATTCAGCACAAGAAGATAGAAAATCCTCTCGACTGAATCCCTGCTCTACCTACCTCTCTAATTCATCCCATGTTATCACAACATCACAAGGATGCTGAGCTTAACACTTAGAAGTCGCAGGTAGGGTATATTTATAATTCCTTTTGAGAAAAAGACCAAACGTAAAGTGTAAAGAATAAGAATGTGTATTAGAATTAGAGACTTCTAAAAGGTTAATTAGTTCTGTTGCCTTGCAGGTCGACAACTACATTCAACTATAAAGCGTCCAGGATTTCGTCCCTCCTCCCTGAACCCTATCGTGTAGCGTTAGAGATTTAAGAAGCTCAGGTTATTCAGGTAGGGTGCTGGAAGGTTGGTTCATTACATCTCTGCAAAATTCACCAGTGCACATCTAACGGTTAGAGTGCATGGTTCGAAGCCCCTAAAGAAGCCGCCCAGTTTTCAACCTATGACTCAGACAGTACATGATGTCTCAACCTCGACTCCAACACAGATTCAGGTAGTTACCCCCGTTACGGTCCCGCTAGCACCTCCAGAACGATTTCATGTAGATAGTAATAAATGTACTATTTTCCTTAATCAATGCCATCTACATTTCATAGCAAAACCCACTGCCTTTCCAGATGACTCTTCCAAAATAGCTTTCATTTTATCCTATTTGGGAAGGGACACTGCCTTGTGTTCAGTTCCTTTAGTGGAACGCGATGACCCCGTATTATACGATTTTAGGAGATTTAAAGAATACATGAAGAAATTATTTGCCAAACATGTATTTTATACAGTCTGTGGATAACAAGTTATTAATTTAAAAAAAAGGCGCTTCTGATCTCCTTCACTACATTTCAAAGTTTAAGAGATTAGTAATAGAGGCAGAATGGCCTGATGAGAAATGAGTGTCTCTTTTTTACAGAGGACTACGGGACAAACTCAAAGACATGCTAACACAAATTTTAGATCCTCCAGATGATTGTAACGAATTAATTGACTTAGTAGTTACATTAAATCACTGCTTAACAGAAAGACGAGGGGAACAAAGTAAAATAGATCATAAGGTTTTTATATTTCCAAGACAAGACAAATACGAAGAGTGAGCCTGTCTCTAAAATCGATATGGGAGAACCCATGCAAATAGGAACACTCCAAGGTCCCCTTACAAAAGAAGAAAAAGAAAAATGCAGAAAAATGAATCAGTGTCTTCATTGTGGAAAGACCGAGCATTTTGTTAAGGAATGTCCTACTCGTCCCAATAAATTGAAACCCAAGACAACTGAGGTAGCCCTAGTGCAACAGTCGGAAAACTAACAAACTGGATTTGTTTTGTACTCTCTCTAGTTTGGCCTCAACAGCCCCTGAAGTTCCCTTCTGTCATCTCTGTATTCGTGTTACTCTAAAACCATTTGAGGTAGGAGCACAGACTTGGTCCTTAGATGCCTTAATTGACTCTGGAGCTACAGGGAATTTCATAGACACATTTAATACAGGATTTAGGACTAAAGACACAACAAAAAATCAGACCAGAAATAGTCAGGGCACTTGATGGTAAGGAACTTACCTCAGGATTAATACAACAGCACACTGAACAATTAATGATGACCTGTTCTTCTAATCACAGAGAAAATATTCAATTCGATGTTATTGATGCACCTCAGTTTCGTCTGATTTTAGGAATCCCTTAGTTAGTTTTACATAATCCCAAAATTGACTGGTTAAAGAAAAAGATTTTGTTTAATTTTGTACATTGCAATGAAGAATGTTTTCAGACAAAGGTAAAAGAAGTTGCAATACAAGGATACAACTTTCCAAAACATTCCAAAACAGTGTTAGCTTTAGAGGTTGTTCCAAAAGAATATTCAAACCTCTTGGAAGTGTTCGATAAAAAAAAAGACGAATACTTTACCACCTCATAAGGACTATGATTGCCGTATAGACTTAGACCCGGGTGCAACTCTACCGTCCAGTCGCATATATGCCCTAACTGAAGGTGAAAATGCACATTTACAAAATTATCTTGATGAATATTTTGCCAATGGATTCATTAGACATTCAACATCCCCTGTGTCATCCCCTCTCTTTTTTACACCAAAGAAGGGAGAAAAATTGCATGCGTGCATCGACTACCGCACGCTCAATATTGTAACAATAAAGAATCATTACCCACTTCCTTTGATTCCAACATAATCAGACCAAATTAAGATGACACTATTTATACTAACCGCGATCTGCGTGAAGCTTACCATCTTGTACGAGACTGTCAAGGTGATGAATGGAAAACAGCGTTTTGCACTAAATTTGGTTTATTTGAATACCAACTTATGTCCTTCAGATTCTGCAAAGATCCAGCAGCTTTTCAGTTTTTTATAAATGAGGTTTTAAGGGATTTCCTAGACATTTGTTGTGTAGTGTACATTGATTTTATTCTTATATATTCTAAGAATGAGACTGAACATGTAAAACTGGTTCTCGCCATTCTTCAACAGCTACTACAGAATTCATTGTATGTTAAATTAGAGAAAAATATGTTTCATACTTCCAAGGTTGATTTCTTAGGCTATGTAATTAGTCCCTCTGGAATTGAAATGGACCCAAAGAAAATTGAAGCGGTACTCACCTGTTTTTCTTGGGTTTGCTCATTTTTATCGACGTTTTATACATAACTTTTTTCAAACCATAACACCAATTACCAAACTTTTACGCAAAGGCATAAAATTTGAATGGGACAAAGCTGCTTAAAGGCCTTCCAAGAATTAAGAAGGCAATTTACTTCAGCGCCAATATTAATGCATCCTGATCCTGCTCGCCCATTCATTGTAGAGGCCGATGCTTCCCAGTACGCTGTAGGTGGAATGTCGTCTCAAAGACATAAAGATACTGGACAGATGCACCCTACAGCTTATTATTCCAGGAAATTGTCTCCTGCAGAACAAAATTACGCAATAGCTGGCAGAGAGTTATTGGCTATAAAAGCTGTGTTTCAAGAATGGCGCCATTACCTAATAGGGGCCAGACATCCAATAACTATTTATACTGACCATAGTAATCTTCAGACTTTACGATCTGTAAAAGCTCTCTCTGCTAGTCAGCTAAGATGGACAATGTTCTTTAATGACTACAACTTTGTAATCACATACCATCCAGGAAAAGAAAACAACAAAGCTGGTGCGTTATCACGTATTGGTACTCAAGAGGACATCTGTGCACAAAATGAGGAAACACAAGACATTTTACCTACACACTGTTTTCAGGCCAGTCTCTCTAGTAATGATTTATCATTAGATATTCAACAAGAAGTTTCTAAAAAACCTTTGCAAGAATGACAGAGTTTGCATCCCTTACTTAAGTGGAAGGATAACTAAATAATAATGAATGACCAAATATTTGTACTGTCAAAAGTTCTACAAGAGCAAGTATTACAAATGCATGATGGTTCTACTTTATCTGCACATCCTGGTATAACCAAAACTTACCAATTGATAAAAATAAAATTTTGGTGGCCTTCCATGTTTCATGATGTTCAACTTTATATAGATACTTGTGCCATTTGCGCTCAGAACAAGCCCTCAAATATACCCCCTATTGGTTTATTACTCACATTACCATTACCCCCACAGCCTTGGCATACAGTGTCACTTGACGTTATAGTTGAACTCCCACGTACTAAGACTGGTTTCACTACCATTTTAACTGTGGTAAACCATTTCACTTGAATGGCCCATTTTATACTTTTAGATAAATTCCATCAGCTATGGAAACAGCATGTGTAATTCTTCAGGAAATCGTTTGTTTGCATGGCATTCCGTCTATTGTCATTTCAGACAGAGGTCCCCAGTTTATCTCTCACTTCTGGCAAAATATGAGTAAATCATTAAACATGGAAGTGCGGACATCCTCCAGTTATCATCCTCAAACTGATGGTTTAACGGAACGCACAAACCAGACGATTGAACAATGCCTACGATGTTTATTAGTCACTTGTGAACAAGAATGGTCCAATATTTTGTGGGCTTTAGAGTTTGCTTGCGATAATGTCGATTATTTTTCTATTGGCATGTCACAATTTTTTTGTTCATATGATTATTATCCTAAGAGCATCCCTAGTCAATTGTCATCCTCTTTAACTGTTCCATCATTTAGTGAATATATTACTAATTTGATGTCTATTCAACAATCCTATAACTGTGACCAGTCACAGTCCACATTCGAAGAGGGCCTCGCAACGATGGTTACAACAGTTACATGAAATCAAACCAGATAGGATAGTCGAAAATTCTAACATTAAGTCCACAAGTGCATCGGAGTCAATCAACAATGACCCATCGCGTCATCAGATTCTACTGGCCCCTGAATATAAATCCAAAGGCCGGCACGACTTTCTCAACAGATCCAATCTGTTAAAACTAGCAGAAGGAATTCCGGGACTAGCAGGACTGGCCACGAACAATATAGAATCCATCGAATTTCTCTCCCCTCGAGGAAACCAATCCTCTGAGGTCACTGTGGTGACTTTTTCATCGGCCAGCTGGGTAGGGGCTTTTCTTGAACAGAAGTCCTTCCTGCGGAACTGGGCAATCAGAGTGTACCCTTATTCCACGCCTGGGTATTCTACCTCCCTGTTAACCAAATCGACTTCACTCAGTCATCCGGCACAATTAAAACAACAGAACGTGTGAGACCCTACTCGGTCTTAAAAAATGCCTCAGGGTCTGATGTCGAATCAAAAGGCCCCGAAATAGCCGGAGACAATGCAGAACCAAACCATAGCTGGGGGTGGCTGCCAGCAATCTTGTCCTCAAAACACTCAACCTGACCGCCTGTACACTCGTAGAAACACACAATCCCTCTAGAAAACCCCTCTCAGCGGCGGACACACAGCACAAAAGAGACAATAAGAAAGGGCGGTCGACCTTCTCACTGTGTTCATGGAACATTAGCGGTCTCCATCAAAAAACTTCAAACGAAGACACTATGGCCTTCTTGTGCAAACATGCAGCAATTGCCCTACAGGAAACCTGGGCGACAGAGGGCCGGCCCATAGAAGGATATATCGAATTTCGTAAATCAGCACTCAGGGTCAGCTGATTTGGCCATCCCAAAGGCGGTCTGTCCACATATATCTCAAATAACTTAAAAGGTGCATTTAATCAATTTCATTTCGAAGAAGACTGGCTACTAGGGGTTAAAATTAACCCCTGGAGGAGGCAGCGTCTGCTCTTCCTCGTAAACGTGTATATTAACCCCAGTACCCGAACAAAAAAAGACCATCTGGCCTGACTCTGTGAAATCATGAATGACATCGCCACCGAATATCCCAACTCGGGCCGTATTGTTACGGGAGATTTCAATACAAATCTTTTTCAGGGGAACGCAGCAGACATGGAAGGGCCCAACCTGACTAACATCATTGAGGCTATGACTCAATCTAAACCTCTGATGCAAGCCCCAAATATATTAGGTGAGCTCTCTGTGATGAGATTCTACAACGCAGGCTACCTGGTAGTGAACGGAAGGTCAACCAGTGACTCACCTCCAAACTGGACCTGGTCGAACGGAAGAAAAAAGTCTTATTCAGATTTTACTATCTGTAATTCAGAATTACTGTTTAATTTGAACAGTTTTTGCATCCACCCACGGTCTGAAAGCGATCACAGGCCTCAGGTCATCACCTTCATCACAAACCCAGAATTCCGCAAAACGGCTCCTATAACCTACAAGGGAATTCACTCTGAAAACCTAAAGCGCCTCAAATGGAGTGAATCCAACAGTCACAGTATTTTAAAAGCAAGCAAGGTTTTTACAACAGGCAGTCGTGATGAAGACGTCAACCCGATATGTAAATGGTCGCAGTTGTGCCTTCACCTGATCAGCTCATACCCAGCGACCGCGCAGAGATCAAACCACTCACCATCAGTAGGGGCAGCAACTTCTACCGTCATAAAATCATTAAAGAGAGCGAGGAACAATGCATTGAGGTTGCTCTCAAAATCTCCGGGGAACAGTGCTTTTTTTGCAACATATCACCAGGCCCAAAAAGCATTTAGGAGGGCAGTCTCCCAAGAGAAACAGGTTCAGGAAAATCAATATTAGGTAAAATTGGTGTGGGAAAGCAAGCAAAAAAACTCAAGGAAATTCTGGTCCCTAGTCAACTGCACCAACCTGAACTTAACAAACTTTGGCTCAGCAAATATCCAGGAAGCAGAATGGGTATCATACTTAACAGATCATTTTCAGGGAACAAGATCACCATGATTGCACCAGATCACCCAGGGCTCACGGCACTGGCGCTGACGTATCACCAAATACTTCCTTCAACACAACACGGGGGCTTATCCCAGCATATGTACTAACTGAAGACCGAGTTGTTAAAGCAGTGACAAAAGGGAGACAAGACGGAGCACCAGGCCCGAATGGCCTGCCACAGAGGTTATTTAAATCAAATAACTATAGACTAATCACCCTTCTGGACATTGAGGCGAAACATTATGCAGGGCTCATTTTGGAGGACCTCAGGCAATGGGTAAAGGACCATGATCTGATTCCTCTGAATCAAACAGGGTTTGTTGCCAACTCAGGAACCACGACAAATATACTAGCAGTTTCCACTATCATTGATAAAGCTTTATCAACACACAGGATGGCCTTTTGCAGCTTTGTTGATTTCAAAGCAGCATTTGACAGAGTGCCTAGGGCGGCTCTCTGGAAAAAACTGACCCAGTGGGCAATTCCAAATAATATCCTGAACCCAATCATCCAACTCTATTCTGACACATGGGTTCTAGTGAAGCTAGGGTCCGGCTCGCATCTCTCGCGAAAAATCATGACCTCACGTGGTGTCAAGCAGGGATGCGTGCTGGCCCCCCTTCTCTTTAACCTATTTATAGCCGACCTGTCAAGCACACTAGACAAGGTAAACAGTCATCCGCCCAAAATAGGAGGTATGGCATTATGTAATCTTTTATATGCCGATGACCTGGCCCTGTTTAGCCTCACTAGAGTAGGGTTACAAAGGCTCCTTGATGCACTTTCGCAATACACGATTGGCAATCAATTAGAAATTAATATGGAAAAAACCCTGATAGTTCCATTCGGCAAGAAAAGTTACAGTGGTGGTGGCTGGTCAATTAATAAAATAAGTCTTTCAATTGGCCAATCATACAAATATTTAGGTGTCCATTTGGACTCAAGGGGCAGCCTTTCAAAGCAAAGTAATGCGATCGCAGCTAAAGCCACGGCCCTAGTGGTATCCTTGGCTAAGCTTTCGAAGAAACTTTCAGGTCCAACCTTTTTTCCTCTATTAGAAGTCCTTAGAGCAAAGATCGGGCCTACACTTTCATATGGCATAGAGACCTTTAAAGGCAAAATGAACACTGTCCTAAATAAACTCACAATTAAAATCTATAAAAAGGCACTTCATTTGCAGAGTACCGCTTCCCCGGCCCGGATCAGATTAGAGCTGGGATTAACCAACTATGAAGCCTCTAATGTTGGTACTTATGTCAAGCTTTGTCATAAACTAAGACAGGCCAAACCAGGTACACTAGAATCTCTAGTCTGGAAAGAAATCAATGAGATTAATCCAGGGGGAACATTCGGCTGCCTTTTGAATGACTATATCCATCAAATGTCAGCTGCCGACCTTTGGGCTCTTAACCCCAGTCAGACCGTCTTTAAAAATACAATTAAAAAATGTGTAAGACCGAAATCTCTGGCTTCAGATAAAGTTCTTGTCATGAAACGTAGTCACTCCTGGGCAGTAGTTAACTCTTACAAACGATTAACCCCCGCCGCCTACCTTTCTACGACATTTTCACTCTATCTAAAGTGCTGCCTGATTGCCCTAAGAATGGGAGATTGGCGCTTCCTTCAAAACCTTCCCACCTGGCATCGCAAGAAGGAAGACACACTATGTAGAGGATGCGGGTTAGCTACAGAAACAATCCTGCATGTGCTCTGTATCTGTCCTTCATTCAATTCTCAACGCAGGTGTCTGCTTAGGCCAGAATGGAACAGGCTGGGAGTTCGGACGTGTAGGCACGCCATTATTGCTGCTTTGTCTCCAGACAACACTGTCTTAAATATAAAATTGGCCAAATTTATTCAGCAAGCATATCGCAATCTAGATAAAATGGACACTGCTAAGGCCTCATTGCTTACTGTCTCGATTGAATATGTATTTTAATAGAACTTGTATTGATTTTTAACTGTACTTTTTCCACTCTTTTAATTATCTTTTATTCACAAAACTGTATCCAATGTGATTTGGGAAATCTTTTAAAGATATGTTTTATATCTAAATAAAAGGAATTGTTATTATTATTATTATTATTATTGTGCCATTTGCGCTCAGAACAAGACCTCAAATATACCCCCTAGTGGTTTATTACTCACATTATCATTACCCCCACAGCCTTGGCATACAGTGTCACTTGACTTTATAGTTGAACTCCCACGTACTAAGACTGGTTTCACTACCATTTTAACTATGGTAAACCATTTCACTTGAATGGCCCATTTTATACTTAAAGATAAATTCCATCAGCTATGGAAACAGCACGTGTAATTCTTCAGGAAATCGTTTGTTTGCATGGCATTCCGTCTATTGTCATTTCAGACCGAGGTCCCCAGTTTATCTCTCACTTCTGGCAAAATATGAGTAAATCATTAAACATGGAAGTGCGCACATCCTCCAGTTATCATCCTCAAACTGATGGTTTAACGGAACGCACAAACCAGACGATTGAACAATGTCTACGATGTTTATTAGTCACTTGTGAACAAGAATGGTCCAATATTTTGTGGCCTTTAGAGTTTGCTTGCGATAATGTCGATTATTTTTCTATTGGCATGTCACACTTTTTTTGTTCATATGGTTATCATCCTAAGAGCATCCCTAGTCAATTGTCATCCTCTTTAACTGTTCCATCACTTAGTGAATATATTACTAATTTGATGTCTATTCAACAACTAGCGCAGTTCCATTTAGCCAAAGCCAAAGAAAGTCAAACTTAACTACCTAACCTTTATATGCGTTTGGTGATAAGGTATGGCTATCCACGTGAAATTTATGGATTAAAAACTACCGCACAATTCTGCCCTCGGTTTATCTGACCTTTTTCTATTGAAAAACTCATCAATCCAGTAAGTGTTAAATTAATGCTCCCTTCAAACTACCGTTTTCACCGTGCCTTTACTTAAGCCATACAATCAGAAGATTCGACTTAAGACTCCACTTCCACCATTTGATGTAGATGGGGTGCCTGAATTTCAAGTAAAAAATGTCCTTGATTCCAGAAGATTCCATGGTAAATTGTTTTATCTAGTTGATTGGAAGGGTTACAGGCCTGAGGAAAGGTCTTGTGAACCGCTCGCAAATTTAACTAATGCTCCACTTTTAGTAAAGCATTTCATACAAGATAGCCAAACAAACCCAAACCTATCCCTCAGGTATTAGGGGGGATTTTGAGAGGGGAGTACTGTCATAAAAACCCCTGTGCGCAAGGACCCACTGCAAGAATGCAGGAGGCTTGAAATATAAAACCCACCCCTGTCCGTGCCTCCAGCACAACCTTATGTTTAGTGAAATGTAATTATGTTTATTAATCAATATGTAGTGTGATTATGTAAACTGTCAGGTAGTAATAATAATGCTTTATTGGAATGCTACGTTAGTGTTCATGTGCAGGATGCTCTTGATTTGTTCTTTTTATTGCGCTGTTGATATGTTAGGAACAAATAAACTTGATACAGTATGCACTTTCACAGAAAACAATTTGTTTGACAATGCTTGATAATGTGGCAAAGGAATGAAGGATTGGTACAGGTGACCAGCACCGGAATGAGAACAAGTTTGTGCCGCAATTGCAATCCGTGCACACAAGGTAATGGAAATCCGCCGCACGTCGCGTTACGCACTGTGTATGGCAGTGAGGTGGCCATCTTAGGTGTGGCATCACTATTTAATGCCACACCCGACTTCTGGAAGCTGCTTAGCCTTCCACCGAAGTCACGAACACTCACTGTTTCTAAGGATGCCTCCCTGGAATTCAGCGTGACGCGACTCTGGCTCGACTCTTCTCTTCTCCTTGCACTCGAACTGGAACAAGGTCATCTTCCTGCTTGAACCTGGAAAGAAAAAAGGAGAAAGCTAAGTACTAAGTGTTGTTTATTCTGGCACCCATCCCAAGACAGAACAATCTTCCTATGCAAAAAAGCATGAACAAGGAACACGTTTTTTTAACTATTTGCTTGTAGAAAGCAAGTTTTGAACTTGAATTAAGGATAGAAAAGGGAACTTGGCAAATGTGTTTGTGCATCTAAAGACTGATGTTTAAGTTGATATATCATAGTTTGTAAAAAGGCAGAGTATGTTTTCTTATGTTTAAATCCCTCTAGTGATGGACCATTTTTGGGGACTAGTTTGCAAGTAAGTGTTATTCAAAAGTCTAAATTCGAACACTCATAAGGCCGGTTAAACAACACATAGGAAAGGAATTAATAACCTTGTCAATTATTTTATTCAGCACAAGAAGATAGAAAATCCTCTCTTCTGAATCCCTGCTCAACCTACCTCTCCAATTCATCCTATGTCACCACAACATCACCGGGACGCTGAGCTTAACACTAAGAAGTAGCAGGTAGGGAATATTTATAATTCCTTTTGCGAAAAAGACCAAACGTAAAGTGTAAAGAATAGGAATGTGTATTAGAATTAGAGACTTCTAAAAGGTTAATTAGTCTTGTTGCCTTGCAGGTCAACAACAACACTCAACTACAAAGCGTTTAGGATTCTGTCCCTCCCCCCTGAACCCTATTGTGGAGCCTTAGAGATTTAAGATGCTCAGGTTATTCAGGTAGGGTGCTGGTGAAGGAGGGTCACGTTTCACCATATAAATTCCCAACATAACATTCCGCTCTACCCACGCAGCATGAAACTCCCTGTATAGGTCCCACCTATTAAAACCTGGGAGATGTGCTATCTTGACCATTTTTACCTTACACAGTCACTAAGTGCCATAATATCTTATACCTCCCTTGGTACATCTTCTTATAGGCCCAAGGCCACTGCCTTATTGAATCCCCTTCAATAATAAAATCTACTAGGCTCCAATAATCTCAAACATGCATTTCTCTTGTGCCCAGCACTGCGAGGCAGCCTGGCCAACCACAGAAACTTTCCACAGTTACAAGAATAGCTTATCAAACCCACACACAGGACCAGCTGGTACATTCTGGTACATTCTCGCTATTTCATAAGTATTGTTCCTTATATTTCTATATTATGAAACTTTCCAAGCTTGCTCAAATGATACCAAGACAGGACCTTGCCTTGATGACACCTGTTTCAAAGTTCCGCTTTCATATATATTTTCCGAGAAACTTACGTTAAAAATGTTCTTTGTTTATAATTCACGGTCAAGCATTGCTGACCACCCGATCAAACACCTGGTCCACTTCTGTGTTCTTATGATACCACTTCTGTGTTCTCAGGGTTTTAGCAACATAACTGTAGGCTTGCGGTCCAGCACCTACATCAATGTGGTTTAACAGTTCTACATGAAAAAGGTATAAAATACCTGCATCCTAGTTTGAGCGCAGGACTCTTCTGCAGTGCCATACACAGCCTGGGTTCCCGGCCGGCCGTATATCTGCATTGGGCCTACAAAGCCTGCTCTCAGGTGGTAGAACCCAATCTAGATTAACATTTTTTGATTTCTATAGTCTCATCAGTTGTTCTCGGTTTCTCATCCTCACCCAATTCATTGCATTTGATTCATTGCATTTGATTCATTGCAATTCTTGGATGCTGAGTTTTCTCATTTAAGGTTTGCCTTCTAGGCACTTGCACATCGAATAGATATCTTGTGTTCTGACTGATTGAAATTGTGGTTTTAAATATTCTTTCTAAACTAATGAATTGATGAATATATATTTTCTGCAGTGTTAATGACTTGATGAATAAAAGTGCCACTTCAACGTAAGACCTTGGTTTCACACCTGTGTTCATTATTTTTAGACAAGCAGTGTTTAAGTGGCTATAGACCACACAGAAGGGAAATACATACCCTTCATCAACTGGTGACCACGAATCCTCATGCGGACTGTTCATGCCTACAGTGCAGACCTGGGACACTCAGAGAGCTTGCCCCCGAACTACCCCGTCTCTTCCCACCACCGGCTGCTGGGTAAGTCAGGGAATTTTTATTTTTTCCTTGAATTTACTCCGGTCTCTGGTGTGTTGTTGGGAGGAGTGAACCCTCTGGGGTATCTCGGCCTGGTATTCGGTCCCCTGTAGCAATCTGTCTTGCCACAACTACTGCCCACTATGTCTGTGTGTGGTCACGGTTCTCACATTTTGCTCCAGATGTTACAGTGTCACTTTTGGTTGACTGCGTTTTGTGGTTACATTTTTTTTGGGTATCCCGGTTTGAGTCCGAGGCATTTCACGGTTTGAGTCCAAGTACCAGGTTCAAGTCCTGATTGCACTTGTATTACTTCACGGTTTTTGTCCAAGCACCAGGTTCAAGTCCTGGTTGCCATTGTATTAGGTTTTATTGTCCAGGTTCAAGTCCTGCTTGTGGTTGTATCGCTTTTGTTATTGGGTGTGACGTTATTGGTATAATAATTGATTGTCTGTCCAGGCTTGAGTACTGCTTGCGGTTGCACCGCTTCCCTTACTTCTATTACGTTGAATTGAAAAGGTTGACTTCTGATTCTGTTTTTTTCTGCGTTCCATTTTGTATCTCATCTGTATATTTTACAACTGATTCATTAACTCAGTGGTTGTGGTTTCCTTATAAGGCTCCTTCTTCAATGCATACTTTCTCTTACTGTCCTTTTTGTCCTCTCGGCTACCATTGTTTCACGTGTTTTCCTACTGCATCCATCTCTTCTGCTCACAACTTTGTTCTGCATGGATTGGGTGTAGTATTATTCTATTCTATTAAACTCCTTTTTATTTGTAAACGTTGTTTTCTTCCCTGACAATACTCTTCTTTTAACTGCGCAGATCACAGCCACAAAAAGTGGAAGTGTTTCATCGCTCTCTGCAGCTTCCACCACTCTTGTGGTTACTTTGCAGCTTCCACCCGTCTTTCACTGCTGTGGTTTCCGGCCCGGCTCCCACAGCTGCACTGTTCTCACCCACCCCTTTCTTCTTGGTTTTCTCTTACTCCTTGTTCATCCCTTGTTCTTGTTCACTTCTTTCTCTACAACCCTCATTCTTCAATCTACACTGCTCTCCCCTTCTTTGCAAGGCTTCTCCCTTTCTACTATGACCTAATTTCTGCTCTTCTGATTCCCATCCCCACCTCTGCCCTGCCCATCCTGTGGTCTCGCTCTCTCTTTCTCTTCTCTCATTTTGGTATCTCTCTCCCCCTTGTTTTCTCATAGTGAGACTCAAATATCTAGGTATGTGAAATTTTGATTCTTTATTTACTACAACAATGCCTCATATGTATTGCTTCATCATTTATTTCTTATTAATATGTTTTGTTTAACTTTAATTGTCCTTATTTTGCATCTTACATTGTCTTTTGTTGCCTGCCTGATGCTCTTTTATTAATACAGTGCCTAGCTACACAGTGCCTACCTGCTCTGTTTCACATCTCAGCCACCGCCACTCCTGTTGCTGCCTTGACACTTTCACACGCCCCCTAGCTGAGTGTCAAGGCCGCTAGTTAGAAGTTGTCTGGATTGCACTACCACGCCTCCCCACACCATAGCATGTGACCCCTCTAGGTAGCATCCCTTCATTTCACCACATTTTTGCCTACCATTTGCTTCTGCAACTGGTAGCCCAAAAGGGGGAGGGGGATGTATTCCTCCTTTACTCTTGCCACCTTCACCGCGCCCTCCTTGACCATTATGTCCAATAACCCTCCACGTATTATCAATTTCGCTATCAATTTACTGCACAGCACTGCCACAACCCTCTATAACTCCACTTCTGATGAAATACTAGCCACAACTTGGGCTATCCTAGGGGTGACCTTCACCCCCATCACCCAAGTCTGCTTCTCTACGCTATCCTTGACTGACCTACTTGCCGTCCACGCATGCGCGTCTCCCTCACCATCTCCAGACACCACTCGCCCTGACCTGCTTTAGCCTGACCACTTATCTAATTATTCCACCACATTCACCCCCCACTCCGCTCCTTCTGAACACTCTGCTACCTCCCCAATTGTGATTATCACTGACGGGGAGTCTTCACTAGACTCCACACATTCTGTGGCTTCATCCGAAGCAGACTCTCTCCCACATCTTGACTCCCCTGGATCTCCCACACTTTCCACCTCCGCCTTGTCCATTTTTATTGTACCACGCACAATCTCTAGACAACCCGTCACCCCTCTAAAGGGCACTCCTGCAGGATTATTCACAAGACTCCGCAACACCGGCCTGCCCCTGCAAGCCCACCTCCTTGTTCCAACTCAACATAAGGGAATGACCAACAACTCCGACGAAAATACACCACCACAACTCACGATATACCTGATCAACAATCAAGTTGAGGGTCTTTCAGATGGGCACCCAGTTTGCTTTGTCCACGTAACACTTTTAACCAGTACTGTCCTTCTCTTTATATTCCAAGCACTCGGTATTGACTACAGTCACACACAGCAGATCACGCTCTCCATAGCACCGGCATTTGCTTACCCCATTGCATCAATCGATGGATCGCACCTTAACACCACCATCCCTCACTGCCCAGAACTAAACTGGGTTGTCCAGTCACATTGACGCACACTTTATTTCAACATGACACCAGCAAATAACAGTCTAGCACAGGAATAAGATGACGATGAAGACTGCGATAGAACATCGACTGTTTCGCACTCCACCTCACACCCCAGCCCTCACACACCCCCCAGTGGCAAGCAGCAATTCTCCCCATCTGATGACCAACATCTAGTTTTCCACAAAGAATATGAGACTGAAAGGCAGGACCAACACCAAATAATTACGAAATCAGAAATAACACAATGGATAAAAGAATCACTTCAGTCCCCTGAGCATAGCTCCTGCTCCGTTCCAAAGCCAGCGACCCTCACTCACCCCAACACCTTGTCCCATACTAAAAGATCAGCACCGCCCAAGTCCACAAATTCAACTGAATACAAGACCAACTCTAGCAGCCTCTTTTCAATATACGGCCAGACCCTTATTGTTGGATCAACCAACAACTAACATGCATTCTAGGGATAACGGACTGAGCCTACTTGATGATCCACATTCTCAGGCACCTTTCCATGAATGGGGAGGTGGCTTGCATATGGATGCAAGTCCCAATGGCATCTCATTTAGTGATCCAAGTACTAATATGATACCAGAGAAGCAGTCGCCTAGCACCCCTGATAATGCTGATGCCCTAAGGCGCATGCCAACGAAACTGGGACAAGTATCTCACCTGGTTAGCAACCTTACAAAGCTGGTGAACGATGTGTCCATCACAAAATCTCACGATTGTGCAGGACCAGACATACCGCCACAGCCGACTCTGCAAGGAGACACTAATGAGGTGATACAGGGTGAGACTGAAACACACAGGACTGAAGAGCACATTTCAAATACTTCCCAGTTGCTTGCCCCTACTATTGATATGAACCCCTTTAGAAACCTACCGGTCAACACAAAAGCAAGTCCCATTAACAGTTGTTCCATGAAAAAAGAAGGAGCAAAATGTAAAAGGAGGAAAAAGACAGAATTTAAAAAAAAATTACGTTTTAGGGATACATGGTAGGCCGGATGACACACTATATGATATCACAGGTACAGCATCATTACGCTCTGTCAGACAGAGAAGTAAATGCACTCTGATTCTGCTCAACAAACAAAGCCCATCCTCATGTACCGAGCTAACACCTAATGAAATAGTGACACTAAGGGAGGATTCTGACTTTTATGTCACACCTTTCTCTGATGACTTGTCAGACTGCACTAGCGAAGAAACGTTTCCGTGGCAAAGAGGAGGGTCCTTTCACCCCCAACATTTGGCCACAGCCCAAGACTACCTTGTATATAGAGGAGAAGAAGAAGATCAGGACTATGCTTATATGGCAGCGAGTCTCAAAGTGTGGAAGAAATACCCACATGATTATGACCCCACCTTGCATACATCTTTGAACATATCGGCCCCTAGAGCAACACGCCAAATGTCCCTATTGTTCAAACGCACCAATGCCCTGCCTGTCTTTCTTCCATGGAGCCAAATAGACAAAGAAAATTTGAAAAAACAGCCCCCTCCATTGACAGAGGGCGCTAGCAGATGGATATTGGCCCTGGAAAAGCACACTGCAGGTAGCAATTTAGGAATAGGAGATATGAAGATTCTGCTCATCTCCGTCATGGGAGAGGAAGCAGAGGACATCTTTAAAAGTGTCAGCAATGACAAAATAACTATAACAGAGACGCAATATGACAGGGCCTATTTAACAAGATATGAGCTCATGTCGGGACCCAATTACGTAGAAAGTTTCCAGACATCCCGGACACTGGGTCCCTTATGTCACAGACGCTGCAACCAAATGAGGACCCTGCTAATTACAACTTAAAACTGAAGGAAAATGGCATCAGGAGATAGGAGACAAATGGAACGCGGCAGGAGGTAATAGTAGGCTTTTCTACCATGTGGTAAAAAGAGTGCTCCCAACTGACATTCAGGACAAGCTGGATGGAATTGTAGCAATGGAAGGGAAACCATGGCATGAGATACAAGATCACATTATCCATTTCTGCAAAAAGAAACAGGAAAAGCATAGACAGCTAGCTATAGAGAATGCAGCTGCAAAATTGGTGCAACAGAAACTTAATAATAAAAAAGACGCAGTCATGTTAGCTGCACCTGTTAGTCAGATGACGACAGTCACCACATTTCCCCAGGCTACCATGAATGCACTCACAGGCAACATACAGCCTGCCCCACAACAGATGCAAACACAGACTGCCATACAATACGTACAGACCCAGCCGCAGCCTGCCGTACAGTACGTGCAGGCACAACCCCCCATGAAATACATGCAAGGTCAACCTGCTTACAGCAATGACCAACAACCTTATTACAAGAACAGAAACAATATCAATAGGAACACAGGCATGCGGGGATGAGATAGTGGAATGGGGCAACACAGGTTCCAACTACAGCCAGGACAACATGCCTGTTTCTATTGCCACAAAATAGGCCACATGCAAAGAGATTGCGGTACTAGAATTTGAGATCAAAATCAACAGTCCATGGGTCCCGCCCAACAAACACCGCCACAATTACAGCAACAGCAGATGCATCCACAGCCCCTCCAGCCCCAAATGCTATACTCCTACGCTCAACCAGTCCAGTAGCAAAACATGCAGCAAGCGAAGCTCCAAGCACCCATGATGGCTCAAGCCCAGCCACTACTCCTGCAGATGCAAGTTTCAATGCAACAGCAACAGCAAACACCTAGGTACCAGGTGATGCCCCTAACAGTGATGCCGCAAACACAAAATGCTGTACCCTAAGGCGGCACGGTGAACACCCCCAGTAACCCGTTCACACAAGGCACCATCCAACAATACCAAGCAGGAGCACCTGATCTTCGACATATGTGCCCTTGAAATAACACCTACGTATGGAGCATTTCAAGCATGTGATGATCATGCTCGTACTTGGGCGTGTGTCATCTTCATTGAGCCAGGAGTCTTAGTCAGGGATATCTCAGATGACCAAATCTTTGGATCCCCCGACCACTATTCAAAAAGTGAGATCGTTTACATGAATAAAGTGCCCCTCGCAGTGAAGGTGGAAATGAGAACACCCACTGCCTGAACAAAATATGACTCTGTACGCGAAGCAGATTTGGTTCAAGTCCCTTTCGCTGCTCCTGACTCATCTGGAGAAAATGTGGCACAATCATTAGTGTCATCATCTGTGGCTGCAATGGGATGGGCAAAGGACGTGGCAGGGTTGACTGTGGGACATTTGACAGATGCAAGTTCCAATGCAACAGCAACAGCAGATACCTACGTACCAGGTGATGCCCCTAACAGTGATGTCCCAAGCACAAAATGCTGTACCCCAAGGAGGCACGGTGACCACCCCAAGTAACCCGTTCACACAAGGCACCATCCAGCGATACCAAGCAGGAATATCCTCCACAAACTGCCAAATGTCTCCTCCACCTGTTTCGGTCAGATCAAGCTCCTGTCAGCAAATTTTGATACTCTGCTTGTAAACACCACAGAATGGGATTATAGTTATGTGACGCACAGGGTTGTGACTGACATATAAGAATATGAAAGGAAGATGGAAAATGTATATAAGGGGGTAATGGTTCCTGACGTGATCAAAGAAGTACAGCGGTGGGAGCAAATTTTTAAGGCATTTGGGTGTTCAATATTTTCATCACCCTTGGCGATAAGCGACGGAGAGTTAGACGAACAATTAGACAGACAAATGCACAACCGTAGCTCACACAATGATCAATGCCCCTGTCAGTACAGGTCTGTGTTACTTGTACCCGCCCATATTTATATCAACAACAAATGGCACGGACCACACATCCTGACATGTAGGGCATCTTCCCTAGGAGCACCTTTTGTAGTGACGGTTTGGGAAGTGGACATTGATTGGGATATTGAGGCTGAGTGCAAAGAGGTTTGGGCACATGAGACTAGAAGATATACCTTTGGTAAAGGCTCAACTTACAAATGGAAAAGAGCGTACAAGCTAAAATATCCTCTCCTTTGCTTCCTAGGCAATGGTGCAATCCCTGTGGGCCATAACACCGGTTGCAACCGCACCATCTATAATAGGGACTTCTAAGGCGGCACCTCCAGCCTTGTGGACATCTATTGGGCATGCGGAGAATGCTTTTAGCTACAGTTAACTCCTCAATTGAACTGCCTATGCACCATGGTCACTGTGCACCGATTGCATCTGGTTGTCCCGGCATCTAACATTTCCCATGTACATACCCACCCGATGACAGGTGATGTCACATTGCTCCACGGCCACCGAAGGAGTGCTCAATATTTTGCTAACAGCGCCTTTAGCGCAATTCCTCAGGAATTTCACCTTTTAAATGACACAGAGGAATTTTTCGGGGGCCTGTGGCCAATATGGCAAACATCAGCTAATGCCCGGTGGCTGCAGGTGACTCGCTACGAGCTTATGAAGCTCACCAACAGCACCCGAGACGGATTCAGCGCCATAAAGGAAGAACTACAACCACTGAGACTCATGGTTCTAGAGCACCGCTATGTTCTTGATCAACTGACTGCTACGGACGGTGGAGTCTGTGCTAAAATAGAAAATCCTGCTGCACGTTCATTCCATCTAACAATGCTGACAACGGAACGCTCACCCGGGGTATTGAGGACTTGAACAATTTGGGGAAGAAGATGCGTGAGAAGGGAGGTGCCGAAGTGGGCGTCTTTAGTAATTGGTTTAACTTTGACTGACTGCCTTCATGGCTGTCTGATGTCTTGAACATTTGTCTACCTATCCGCTGCGTGTTGATGCTGGTGTATTGCCGTGTACAGATCATAATTAAGTGTGTTAAAAAGTTCTACACCAACGTAGTAGGTATGAATTATGCTAGCACAAGGATTTACCAGGAAACACAGTATGAGGACATGGATCACGCTCCAGGGGATGGGAATGGGACGCAATTCTAAATGAGTGAGCTCGCTGCACTCACATACCAACAGCTCTCCCACTTCCCCCAGGTAGAAACACCATGAGAGAAGGCCCTGCAGCTGCTCGATATGAATGTCTGGTTAACAGGTCAGATGGAGAATATGCCGAAATACTTAACAGCGATTCATAAAGGGGGTGGTGATGGACAGAGCATCTGAATTAAGCAGAACACTCCTACCCAGTCAAGAGATCAGGGCTTGATCCATCACCGTTTTTTAGCTCACTGAACCAACCCAGTTCAGAACCTGGCTACATGCAAATTAGTCTGTTCCTGGCCCAATGCATCATGGGAACACGGCAGACCAAACTACCAAGCCAATTCTTTACTGGAAAGGAAACAAGCTTCCGGGGACCGGTTTCTGGCATTACAGCCGTCTTCGGCACGGCTTGCTTGAATCCTGATGGTGCAGTGAGCTAGGGACTCATGTCTGAGCATACCCTTCCACTCCTATAGTGGCCAAAGCAATTCATAAAGGGGGTGGTGATGGACAGAGCATCTGAATTAAGCAGAACACTCCTACCCAGTCAAGAGATCAGGGCTTGATCCATCACCGTTTTTTAGCTCACTGAACCAACCCAGTTCAGAACCTGGCTACATGCACATTAGTCTGTTCCTGGCCCAATGCATCATGGGAACAGGGCAGACCAAACTACCAAGCCAATTCTTTACTGGAAAGGAAACAAGCTTCCGGGGACCGGTTTCTGGCATTACAGCCGTCTTCGGCCCGGCTTGCTTGAATCCTGATGGTGCAGTGAGCTAGGGACTCATGTCTGACCATACCCTTCCACTCCTATAGTGGCCAAAGCGATTCATAAAGGGGGTGGTAATGGACAGAGCATCTGAATTAAGCAGAACACTCCTACCCAGTCAAGAGATCAGGGCATGATGCATCACCGTTTTTAAGCTCACTGAACCAACCCAGTTCAGAACCTGGCTACATGCAAATTAGTCTGTTCCTGGCCCAATGCATCATGGGAACAGGGCAGACCAAACTACCAAGCCAATTCTTTACTGGAAAGGAAACAAGCTTCCGGGGACCGGTTTCTGGCAATACAGCCGTCTTCGGCCCGGCTTGCTTGAATCCTGATGGTGCAGTGAGCTAGGGACTCATGTCTGAGCATACCCTTCCACTCCTATAGTGGCCAAAGCGATTCATAAAGAGGGTGGTGATGGACAGAGCATCTGAATTAAGCAGAACACTCCTACCCAGTCAAGAGATCAGGGCTTGATCAATCACCGTAGCCGTCTTCGGCCCGGCTTGCTTGAATCCCGATGGTGCAGTGAGCTAGGGACTCATGTCTGAGCATACCCTTCCACTCCTATAGTGGCCAAAGCGATTCATAAAGGGGGTGGTGATGGACAGAGTATCTGAATTAAGCAGAACACTCCTACCCAGTCAAGAGATCAGGGCTTGATCCATCACCGTTTTTTAGCTCACTGCACCAACCCAGTTCAGAACCTGGCTACATGCAAATTAGTCTGTTCCTGGCCCAATGCATCATGGGAACAGGGCAGACCAAACTACCAAGCCAATTCTTTACTGGAAAGGAAACAAGCTTCCGGGGACCGGTTTCTGGCATTACAGCTGTCTTCGGCCCGGCTTGCTTGAATCCTGAAGGTGCAGTGAGCTAGGGACTCATGTCTGAGCATACCCTTCCACTCCTATAGTGGCCAAAGCGATTCATAAAGGGGGTGGTGATGGACAGAGCATCTGAATTAAGCAGAACACTCCTACCCATTTAAGAGATCAGGGCTTGATCCATCACCGTTTTTTAGCTCACTGAACCAACCCAGTTCAGAACCTGGCTACATGCAAATTAGTCTGTTCCTGGCCCAATGCATCATGGGAACAGGGCAGACCAAACTACCAAGCCAATTCTTTACTGGAAAGGAAACAAGCTTCCGGGGACCGGTTTCTGGCATTACAGCCGTCTTCGGCCCGGCTTGCTTGAATCCTGATGGTGCAGTGAGCTAGGGACTCATGTCTGAGCATACCCTTCCACTCCTATAGTGGCCAAAGCGATTCATAAAGGGGGTGGTGATGGACAGAGCATCTGAATTAAGCAGAACACTCCTACCCAGTCAAGAGATCAGGGCTTGATCCATCCCCGTTTTTTAGCTCACTGAACCAACCCAGTTCAGAACCTGGCTACATGCAAATTAGTCTGTTCCTGGCCCAATGCATCATGGGAACAGGGCAGACCAAACTACCAAGCCAATTCTTTACTGGAAAGGAAACAAGCTTCCGGGGACCGGTTTCTGGCATTACAGCTGTCTTCGGCCCGGCTTGCTTGAATCCTGATGATGCAGTGAGCCAGGGACTCATGTCTGAGCATACCCTTCCACTCCTATAGTGGCCAAAGCGATTCATAAAGGGGGTGGTGATGGACAGAGCATCTGAATTAAGCAGAACACTCCTACCCAGTCAAGAGATCAGGGCTTGATCCATCACCGTTTTTTAGCTCACTGAACCAACCCAGTTCAGAACCTGGCTACATGCAAATTAGTCTGTTCCTGGCCCAATGCATCATGGGAACACGGCAGACCAAACTACCAAGCCAATTCTTTACTGGAAAGGAAACAAGCTTCCGGGGACCGGTTTCTGGCATTACAGCCGTCTTCGGCACGGCTTGCTTGAATCCTGATGGTGCAGTGAGCTAGGGACTCATGTCTGAGCATACCCTTCCACTCCTATAGTGGCCAAAGCGATTCATAAAGGGAGTGGTGATGGACAGAGCATCTGAATTAAGCAGAACACTCCTACCCAGTCAAGAGATCAGGGCTTGATCCATCACCGTTTTTTAGCTCACTGAACCAACCCAGTTCAGAACCTGGCTACATGCACATTAGTCTGTTCCTGGCCCAATGCATCATGGGAACAGGGCAGACCAAACTACCAAGCCAATTCTTTACTGGAAAGGAAACAAGCTTCCGGGGACCGGTTTCTGGCAATACAGCCGTCTTCGGCCCGGCTTGCTTAAATCCTGATGGTGCAGTGAGCTAGGGACTCATGTCTGACCATACCCTTCCACTCCTATAGTGGCCAAAGCGATTCATAAAGGGGGTGGTGATGGACAGAGCATCTGAATTAAGCAGAACACTCCTACCCAGTCAAGAGATCAGGGCTTGATCCATCACCGTTTTTAAGCTCACTGAACCAACCCAGTTCAGAACCTGGCTACATGCAAATTAGTCTGTTCCTGGCCCAATGCATCATGGGAACAGGGCAGACCAAACTACCAAGCCAATTCTTTACTGGAAAGGAAACAAGCTTCCGGGGACCGGTTTCTGGCAATACAGCCGTCTTCGGCCCGGCTTGCTTGAATCCTGATGGTGCAGTGAGCTAGGGACTCATGTCTGAGCATACCCTTCCAATCCTATAGTGGCCAAAGCGATTCATAAAGAGAGTGGTGATGGACAGAGCATCTGAATTAAGCAGAACACTCCTACCCAGTCAAGAGATCAGGGCTTGATCCATCACCGTTTTTTAGCTCACTGAACCAACCCTGTTCAGAACCTGGCTACATGCAAATTAGTCTGTTCCTGTCCCAATGCATCATGGGAACAGGGCAGACCAAACTACCAAACCAATTCTTTACTGGAAAGGAAACAAGCTTCCGGGGACCGGTTTCTGGCATTACAGCCGTCTTCGGCCCGGCTTGCTTGAATCCTGATGGTGCAGTGAGCTAGGGACTCATGTCTGAGCATACCCTTCCACTCCTATAGTGGCCAAAGCGATTCATAAAGGGGGTGGTGATGGACAGAGCATCTGAATTAAGCAGAACACTCCTACCCAGTCAAGAGATCAGGGCTTGATCCATCACCGTTTTTTAGCTCACTGAACCAACCCAGTTCAGAACCTGGCTACATGCAAATTAGTCTGTTCCGCCCAATGCATCATGGGAACAGGGCAGACCAAACTACCAAGCCAATTCTTTACTGGAAAGGAAACAAGCTTCCGGGGACTGGTTTCTGGCATTACAGCCATCTTCGGCCCGGCTTGCTTGAATCCTGATGGTGCAGTGAGCTAGGGACTCATGTCTGAGCATACCCTTCCACTCCTATAGTGGCCAAAGCGATTCATAAAGGGGTGGTGATGGACAGAGCATCTGAATTAAGCAGAAGACTCCTACCCAGTCAAGAGATCAGGGCTTGATCCATCACCGTTTTTTAGCTCACTGAACCAACCCAGTTCAGAACCTGGCTACATGCAAATTAGTCTGTTCCTGGCCCAATGCATCATGGGAACAGGGCAGACCAAACTACCAAGCCAATTCTTTACTGGAAAGGAAACAAGCTTCCGGGGACCGGTTTCTGGCATTACAGCCGTCTTCGGCCCGGCTTGCTTGAATCCTGATGGTGCAGTGAGCTAGGGACTCATGTCTGAGCATACCCTTCCACTCCTATAGTGGCCAAAGCGATTCATAAAGGGGGTGGTGATGGACAGAGCATCTGAATTAAGCAGAACACTCCTACCCAGTCAAGAGATCAGGGCTTGATCCATCACCGTTTTTTAGCTCACTGCACCAACCCAGTTCAGAACCTGGCTACATGCAAATTAGTCTGTTCCTGGCCCAATGCATCATGGGAACAGGGCAGACCAAACTACCAAGCCAATTCTTTACTGGAAAGGAAACAAGCTTCCGGGGACCGGTTTCTGGCATTACAGCTGTCTTCGGCCCGGCTTGCTTGAATCCTGAAGGTGCAGTGAGCTAGGGACTCATGTCTGAGCATACCCTTCCACTCCTATAGTGGCCAAAGCGATTCATAAAGGGGGTGGTGATGGACAGAGCATCTGAATTAAGCAGAACACTCCTACCCATTTAAGAGATCAGGGCTTGATCCATCACCGTTTTTTAGCTCACTGAACCAACCCAGTTCAGAACCTGGCTACATGCAAATTAGTCTGTTCCTGGCCCAATGCATCATGGGAACAGGGCAGACCAAACTACCAAGCCAATTCTTTACTGGAAAGGAAACAAGCTTCCGGGGACCGGTTTCTGGCATTACAGCCGTCTTCGGCCCGGCTTGCTTGAATCCTGATGGTGCAGTGAGCTAGGGACTCATGTCTGAGCATACCCTTCCACTCCTATAGTGGCCAAAGCGATTCATAAAGGGGGTGGTGATGGACAGAGCATCTGAATTAAGCAGAACACTCCTACCCAGTCAAGAGATCAGGGCTTGATCCATCCCCGTTTTTTAGCTCACTGAACCAACCCAGTTCAGAACCTGGCTACATGCAAATTAGTCTGTTCCTGGCCCAATGCATCATGGGAACAGGGCAGACCAAACTACCAAGCCAATTCTTTACTGGAAAGGAAACAAGCTTCCGGGGACCGGTTTCTGGCATTACAGCTGTCTTCGGCCCGGCTTGCTTGAATCCTGATGGTGCAGTGAGCCAGGGACTCATGTCTGAGCATACCCTTCCACTCCTATAGTGGCCAAAGCGATTCATAAAGGGGGTGGTGATGGACAGAGCATCTGAATTAAGCAGAACACTCCTACCCAGTCAAGAGATCAGGGCTTGATCCATCACCGTTTTTTAGCTCACTGAACCAACCCAGTTCAGAACCTGGCTACATGCAAATTAGTCTGTTCCTGGCCCAATGCATCATGGGAACAGGGCAGACCAAACTACCAAGCCAATTCTTTACTGGAAAGGAAACAAGCTTCCGGGGACCGGTTTCTGGCATTACAGCCGTCTTCGGCCCAGCTTGCTTGAATCCTGATGGTGCCGTGAGCTAGGGACTCATGTCTGAGCATACCCTCCCACTCCTATAGTGGCCAAAGCGATTCATAAAGGGGGTGGTGATGGACAGAGCATCTGAATTAAGCAGAACATTCCTACCCAGTCAAGAGATCAGGGCTTGATCCATCACCGTTTTTTAGCTCACTGACCAACCCAGTTCAGAACCTGGCTACATGCAAATTTGTCTGTTCCTGGCCCAATGCATCATGGGAACAGGGCAGACCAAACTACCAAGCCAATTCTTTACTGGAAAGGAAACAAGCTTCCGGGGACCGGTTTCTGGCATTACAGCCGTCTTCGGCCCGGCTTGCTTGAATCCTGATGGTGCAGTGAGCTAGGGATTCATGTCTGAGCATACCCTTCCACTCCTATAGTGGCCAAAGCGATTCATAAAGGGGGTGGTGATGGACAGAGCATCTGAATTAGGCAGAACACTCCTACCCAGTCAAGAGATCAGGACTTGTTCCATCACCGTTTTTTAGCTCACTGAACCAACCCAGTTCAGAACCTGGCTACATGCAAATTAGTCTGTTCCTGGCCCAATGCATCATGGGAACAGGGCAGACCAAACTACCAAGCCAATTCTTTACTGGAAAGGAAACAAGCTTCCGGGGACAGGTTTCTGGCATTACAGCCGTCTTCAGCCCGGCTTGCTTGAATCCTGATGGTGCAGGGAGCTAGGGACTCATGTCTGAGCATACCCTTGTACTCCTATAGTGGCCTAAGCGATTCATAAAGGGGTGGTGATGGACAGAGCATCTAAATTAAGCAGAACACTCCTACCCAGTCAAGAGATCAGGGCTTGATCCATCACCGTTTTTTAGCTCACTGAACCAACCCAGTTCAGAACCTGGCTACATGCAAATTAGTCTGTTCCTGGCCCAATGCATCATGGGAACAGGGCAGACCAAACTACCAAGCCAATTCTTTACTGGAAAGGAAACAAGCGTCCGGGGACCGGTTTCTGGCATTACAGCCGCCTTCGGCCCAGCTTGCTTGAATCCTGATGGTGCCGTGAGCTAGGGACTCATGTCTGAGCATACCCTTCCACTCTTATAGTGGCCAAAGCGATTCATTAAGGGGGTGGTGATGGACAGAACATCTGAATTAAGCAGAACACTCCTACCCAGTCAAGAGATCAGGGCTTGATCCATCACAGTTTTTTAGCTCACTGACCAACCCAGTTCAGAACCTGGCTACATGCAAATTAGTCTGTTCCTGGCCCAATGCATCATGGGAACAGGGCAGACCAAACTACCAAGCCAATTCTTTACTGGAAAGGAAACAAGCTTCCGGGGACCGGTTTCTGGCATTACAGCCGTCTTCGGCCCGGCTTGCTTGAATCCTGATGGTGCAGTGATCTAGGGATTCATGTCTGAGCATACCCTTCCACTCCTATAGTGGCCAAAGCGATTCATAAAGGGGGTGGTGATGGACAGAGCATCTGAATTAGGCAGAACACTCCTACCCAGTCAAGAGATCAGGGCTTGTTCCATCACCGTTTTTTAGCTCACTGAACCAACCCAGTTCAGAACCTGGCTACATGCAAATTAGTCTTTTCCTGGCCCAATGCATCATGGGAACAGGGCAGACCAAACTACCAAGCCAATTCTTTACTGGAAAGGAAACAAGCTTCCGGGGACCGGTTTCTGGCATTACAGCCGTCTTCAGCCCGGCTTGCTTGAATCCTGATGGTGCAGTGAGCTAGGGACTCATGTCTGAGCATACCCTTGCACTCCTATAGTGGCCTAAGCGATTCATAAAGGGGGTGGTGATGGACAGAGCATCTAAATTAAGCAGAACACTCCTACCCAGTCAAGAGATCAGGGCTTGATCCATCACCGTTTTTTAGCTCACTGAACCAACCCAGTTCAGAACCTGGCTACATGCAAATTAGTCTGTTCCTGGCCCAATGCATCATGGGAACAGGGCAGACCAAACTACCAAGCCAATTCTTTACTGGAAAGGAAACAAGCGTCCGGGGACCGGTTTCTAGCATTACAGCCGTCTTCGGCCTGGCTTGCTTGAATCCTGATGGTGCAGTGAGCTAGGGACTCATGTCTGAGCATACCCTTCCACTCCTATAGTGGCCAAAGCGATTCATAAAGGGGGTGGTGATGGACAGAGCTTCTGAATTAAGCAGAACACTCCTACCCAGTCAAGAGATCAGGGCTTGATCCATCACCGTTTTTTAGCTCACTGAACCAACCCAGTTCAGAACCTGGCTACATGCAAATTAGTCTGTTCCTGGCCCAATGCATCATGGGAACAGGGCAGACCAAACTACCAAGCCAATTCTTTACTGGAAAGGAAACAAGCTTCCGGGGACCAGTTTCTTTCATTACAGCCGTCTTCGGCCCGGCTTGCTTGAATCCTCATGGTGCAGTGAGCTAGGGATTCATGTCTGAGCATACCCTTCCACTCCTATAGTGGCCAAAGCGATTCATAAAGGGGGTGGTGATGGACAGAGCATCTGAATTAGGCAGAACACTCCTACCCAGTCAAGAGATCAGGGCTTGTTCCATCACCGTTTTTTAGCTCACTGAACCAACCCAGTTCAGAACCTGGCTACATGCAAATTAGTCTGTTCCTGGCCCAATGCATCATGGGAACAGGGCAGACCAAACTACCAAGCCAATTCTTTACTGGAAAGGAAACAAGCTTCCGGGGACCGGTTTCTGGCATTACAGCTGTCTTCGGCCCGGCTTGCTTGAATCCTGATGGTGCAGTGAGCCAGGGACTCATGTCTGAGCATACCCTTCCACTCCTATAGTGGCCAAAGCGATTCATAAAGGGGGTGGTGATGGACAGAGCATCTGAATTAAGCAGAACACTCCTACCCAGTCAAGAGATCAGGGCTTGATCCATCACCGTTTTTTAGCTCACTGAACCAACCCAGTTCAGAACCTGGCTACATGCAAATTAGTCTGTTCCTGGCCCAATGCATCATGGGAACAGGGCAGACCAAACTACCAAGCCAATTCTTTACTGGAAAGGAAACAAGCTTCCGGGGACCGGTTTCTGGCATTACAGCCGTCTTCGGCGCAGCTTGCTTGAATCCTGATGGTGCCGTGAGCTAGGGACTCATGTCTGAGCATACCCTCCCACTCCTATAGTGGCCAAAGCGATTCATAAAGGGGGTGGTGATGGACAGAGCATCTGAATTAAGCAGAACATTCCTACCCAGTCAAGAGATCAGGGCTTGATCCATCACCGTTTTTTAGCTCACTGACCAACCCAGTTCAGAACCTGGCTACATGCAAATTAGTCTGTTCCTGGCCCAATGCATCATGGGAACAGGGCAGACCAAACTACCAAGCCAATTCTTTACTGGAAAGGAAACAAGCTTCCGGGGACCGGTTTCTGGCATTACAGCCGTCTTCGGCCCGGCTTGCTTGAATCCTGATGGTGCAGTGAGCTAGGGATTCATGTCTGAGCATACCCTTCCACTCCTATAGTGGCCAAAGCGATTCATAAAGGGGGTGGTGATGGACAGAGCATCTGAATTAGGCAGAACACTCCTACCCAGTCAAGAGATCAGGGCTTGTTCCATCACCGTTTTTTAGCTCACTGAACCAACCCAGTTCAGAACCTGGCTACATGCAAATTAGTCTGTTCCTGGCCCAATGCATCATGGGAACAGGGCAGACCAAACTACCAAGCCAATTCTTTACTGGAAAGGAAACAAGCTTCCGGGGACAGGTTTCTGGCATTACAGCCGTCTTCAGCCCGGCTTGCTTGAATCCTGATGGTGCAGTGAGCTAGGGACTCATGTCTGAGCATACCCTTGCACTCCTATAGTGGCCTAAGCGATTCATAAAGGGGGTGGTGATGGACAGAGCATCTAAATTAAGCCGAACACTCCTACCCAGTCAAGAGATCAGGGCTTGATCCATCACCGTTTTTTAGCTCACTGAACCAAACCAGTTCAGAAACCTGGCTACATGCAAATTAGTCTGTTCCTGGCCCAATGCATCATGGGAACAGGGCAGACCAAACTACCAAGCCAATTCTTTACTGGAAAGGAAACAAGCGTCCGGGGACCGGTTTCTGGCATTACAGCCGCCTTCGGCCCAGCTTGCTTGAATCCTGATGGTGCCGTGAGCTAGGGACTCATGTCTGAGCATACCCTTCCACTCCTATAGTGGCCAAAGCGATTCATAAAGGGGGTGGTGTTGGACAGAACATCTGAATTAAGCAGAACACTCCTACCCAGTCAAGAGATCAGGGCTTGATCCATCACAGTTTTTTAGCTCACTGACCAACCCAGTTCAGAACCTGGCTACATGCAAATTAATCTGTTCCTGGCCCAATGCATCATGGGAACAGGGCAGACCAAACTACCAAGCCAATTCTTTACTGGAAAGGAAACAAGCTTCCGGGGACCGGTTTCTGGCATTACAGCCGTCTTCGGCCCGGCTTGCTTGAATCCTGATGGTGCAGTGATCCAGGGATTCATGTCTGAGCATACCCTTCCACTCCTATAGTGGCCAAAGCGATTCATAAAGGGGGTGGTGATGGACAGAGCATCTGAATTAGGCAGAACACTCCTACCCAGTCAAGAGATCAGGGCTTGTTCCATCACCGTTTTTTAGCTCACTGAACCAACCCAGTTCAGAACCTGGCTACATGCAAATTAGTCTGTTCCTGGCCCAATGCATCATGGGAACAGGGCAGACCAAACTACCAAGCCAATTCTTTACTGGAAAGGAAACAAGCTTCCGGGGACCAGTTTCTGGCATTACAGCCGTCTTCAGCCCGGCTTGCTTGAATCCTGATGGTGCAGTGAGCTAGGGACTCATGTCTGAGCATACCCTTGCACTCCTATAGTGGCCTAAGCGATTCATAAAGGGGGTGGTGATGGACAGAGCATCTAAATTAAGCAGAACACTCCTACCCAGTCAAGAGATCAGGGCTTGATCCATCACCGTTTTTTAGCTCACTGAACCAACCCAGTTCAGAACCTGGCTACATGAAAATTAGTCTGTTCCTGGCCCAATGCATCATGGGAACAGGGCAGACCAAACTACCTAGCCAATTCTTTACTGGAAAGGAAACAAGTGTCCGGGGACCGGTTTCTAGCATTACAGCCGTCTTCGGCCCGGCTTGCTTGAATCCTGATGGTGCAGTGAGCTAGGGACTCATGTCTGAGCATACCCTTCCACTCCTATAGTGGCCAAAGCGATTCATAAAGGGGGTGGTGATGGACAGAGCATCTGAATTAAGCAGAACACTCCTACCCAGTCAAGAGATCAGGGCTTGATCCATCACTGTTTTTTAGCTCACTGAACCAACCCAGTTCAGAACCTGGCTACATGAAAATTAGTCTGTTCCTGGCCCAATGCATCATGGGAACAGGGCAGACCAAACTACCAAGCCAATTCTTTACTGGAAAGGAAACAAGCTTCCGGGGACCGGTTTCTGGCATTACAGCCGTCTTCGGCCCGGCTTGCTTGAATCCTCATGGTGCAGTGAGCTAGGGATTCATGTCTGAGCATACCCTTCCACTCCTATAGTGGCCAAAGTGATTCATAAAGGGGGTGGTGATGGACAGAGCATCTGAATTAGGCAGAACACTCCTACCCAGTCAAGAGATCAGGGCTTGTTCCATCACCGTTTTTTAGCTCACTGAACCAACCCAGTTCAGAACCTGGCTACATGCAAATTAGTCTGTTCCTGGCCCAATGCATCATGGGAACAGGGCAGACCAAACTACCAAGCCAATTCTTTACTGGAAAGGAAACAAGCTTCCGGGGACCGGTTTCTGGCATTACAGCCGTCTTCAGCCTGGCTTGCTTGAATCCTGATGGTGCTGTGAGCTAGGGACTCGTGTCTGAGCATACCCTTGCACTCCTATAGTGGCCTAAGCGATTCATAAAGGGGGTGGTGATGGACAGAGCATCTGAATTAAGCAGAACACTCCTACCCAGTCAAGAGATCAGGGCTTGATCCATCACCGTTTTTTAGCTCACTGCACCAACCCAGTTCAGAACCTGGCTACATGCAAATTAGTCTGTTCCTGGCCCAATGCATCATGGGAACAGGGCAGACCAAACTACCAAGCCAATTCTTTACTGGAAAGGAAACAAGCTTCCGGGGACCGGTTTCTGGCATTACAGCTGTCTTCGGCCCGGCTTGCTTGAATCCTGAAGGTGCAGTGAGCTAGGGACTCATGTCTGAGCATACCCTTCCACTCCTATAGTGGCCAAAGCGATTCATAAAGGGGGTGGTGATGGACAGAGCATCTGAATTAAGCAGAACACTCCTACCCATTTAAGAGATCAGGGCTTGATCCATCACCGTTTTTTAGCTCACTGAACCAACCCAGTTCAGAACCTGGCTACATGCAAATTAGTCTGTGGGAATGGGAACAGGGCAGACCAAACTACCAAGCCAATTCTTTACTGGAAAGGAAACAAGCTTCCGGGGACCGGTTTCTGGCATTACAGCCGTCTTCGGCCCGGCTTTCTTGAATCCTGATGGTGCAGTGAGCTAGGGACTCATGTCTGAGCATACCCTTCCACTCCTATAGTGGCCAAAGCGATTCATAAAGGGGGTGGTGATGGACAGAGCATCTGAATTAAGCAGAACACTCCTACCCAGTCAAGAGATCAGGGCTTGATCCATCCCCGTTTTTTAGCTCACTGAACCAACCCAGTTCAGAACCTGGCTACATGCAAATTAGTCTGTTCCTGGCCCAATGCATCATGGGAACAGGGCAGACCAAACTACCAAGCCAATTCTTTACTGGAAAGGAAACAAGCTTCCGGGGACCGGTTTCTGGCATTACAGCTGTCTTCGGCCCGGCTTGCTTGAATCCTGATGGTGCAGTGAGCCAGGGACTCATGTCTGAGCATACCCTTCCACTCCTATAGTGGCCAAAGCGATTCATAAAGGGGGTGGTGATGGACAGAGCATCTGAATTAAGCAGAACACTCCTACCCAGTCAAGAGATCAGGGCTTGATCCATCACCATTTTTTAGCTCACTGAACCAACCCAGTTCAGAACCTGGCTACATGCAAATTAGTCTGTTCCTGGCCCAATGCATCATGGGAACAGGGCAGACCAAACTACCAAGCCAATTCTTTACTGGAAAGGAAACAAGCTTCCGGGGACCGGTTTCTGGCATTACAGCCGTCTTCGGCCCAGCTTGCTTGAATCCTGATGGTGCCGTGAGGTAGGGACTCATGTCTGAGCATACCCTCCCACTCCTATAGTGGCCAAAGCGATTCATAAAGGGGGTGGTGATGGACAGAGCATCTGAATTAAGCAGAACACTCCTACCCAGTCAAGAGATCAGGGCTTGATCCATCACCGTTTTTTAGCTCACTGACCAACCCAGTTCAGAACCTGGCTACATGCAAATTAGTCTGTTCCTGGCCCAATGCATCATGGGAACAGGGCAGACCAAACTACCAAGCCAATTCTTTACTGGAAAGGAAATAAGCTTCCGGGGACCGGTTTCTGGCATTACAGCCGTCTTCGGCCCGGCTTGCTTGAATCCTGATGGTGCAGTGAGCTAGGGATTCATGTCTGAGCATACCCTTCCACTCCTATAGTGGCCAAAGCGATTCATAAAGGGGGTGGTGATGGACAGAGCATCTGAATTAGGCAGAACACTCCTACCCAGTCAAGAGATCAGGGCTTGTTCCATCACCGTTTTTTAGCTCAATGAACAAACCCAGTTCAGAACCTGGCTACATGCAAATTAGTCTGTTCCTGGCCCAATGCATCATGGGAACAGGGCAGACCAAACTACCAAGCCAATTCTTTACTGGAAAGGAAACAAGCGTCCGGGGACCGGTTTCTGGCATTACAGCCGCCTTCGGCCCAGCTTGCTTGAATCCTGATGGTGCCGTGAGCTAGGGACTCATGTCTGAGCATACCCTTCCACTCCTATAGTGGCCAAAGCGATTCATAAAGGGGGTGGTGATGGACAGAGCATCTGAATTAAGCAGAACACTCCTACCCAGTCAAGAGATCAGGGCTTGATCCTTCACCGTTTTTTAGCTCACTGACCAACCCAGTTCAGAACCTGGCTACATGCAAATTAGTCTGTTCCTGGCCCAATGCATCATGGGAACAGGGCAGACCAAACTACCAAGCCAATTCTTTACTGGAAAGGAAACAAGCTTCCGGGGACCGGTTTTGGGCATTACAGCCGTCTTCGGCCCGGTTGCTTGAATCCTGATGGTGCAGTGAGCTAGGGATTCATGTCTGAGCATACCCTTCCACTCCTATAGTGGCCAAAGCGATTCATAAAGGGGGTGGTGATGGACAGAGCATCTGAATTAGGCAGAACACTCCTACCCAGTCAAGAGATCAGGGCTTGTTCCATCACCGTTTTTTAGCTCACTGAACCAACCCAGTTCAGAACCTGGCTACATGCAAATTAGTCTGTTCCTGGCCCAATGCATCACGGGAACAGGGCAGACCAAACTACCAAGCCAATTCGTTACTGGAAAGGAAACAAGCTTCCGGGGACCGGTTTCTGGCATTACAGCCGTCTTCAGCCCGGCTTGCTTGAATCCTGATGGTGCAGTGAGCTAGGGACTCATGTCTGAGCATACCCTTGCACTCCTATAATGGCCTAAGCGATTCATAAAGGGGGTGGTGATGGACAGAGCATCTAAATTAAGCAGAACACTCCTACCCAGTCAAGAGATCAGGGCTTGATCCATCACCGTTTTTTAGCTCACTGAACCAACCCAGTTCAGAACCTGGCTACATGCAAATTAGTCTGTTCCTGGCCCAATGCATCATGGGAACAGGGCAGACCAAACTACCAAGCCAATTCTTTACTGGAAAGGAAACAAGCGTCCGGGGACCGGTTTCTAGCATTACAGCCGTCTTCGGCCCGGCTTGCTTGAATCCTAATGGTGCAGTGAGCTAGGGACTCATGTCTGAGCATACCCTTCCACTCCTATAGTGGCCAAAGCGATTCATAAAGGGGGTGGTGATGGACAGAGCATCTGAACTAAGCAGAACACTCCTACCCAGTCAAGATATCAGGGCTTGATCCATCACCGTTTTTTAGCTCACTGAACCAACCCAGTTCAGAACCTGGCTACATGCAAATTAGTCTGTTCCTGGCCCAATGCATCATGGGAACAGGGCAGACCAAACTACCAAGCCAATTCTTTACTGGAAAGGAAACAAGCTTCCGGGGACCGGTTTCTGGCATTACAGCCGTCTTCGGCCCGGCTTGCTTGAATCCTCATGGTGCAGTGAGCTAGGGATTCATGTCTGAGCATACCCTTCCACTCCTATAGTGGCCAAAGCGATTCATAAAGGGGGTGGTGATGGACAGAGCATCTGAATTAGGCAGAACACTCCTACCCAGTCAAGAGATCAGGGCTTGTTCCATCACCGTTTTTTAGCTCACTGAACCAACCCAGTTCAGAACCTGGCTACATGCAAATTAGTCTGTTCCTGGCCCAATGCATCATGGGAACAGGGCAGACCAAACTACCAAGCCAATTCTTTACTGGAAAGGAAACAAGCTTCCAGGGACCGGTTTCTGGCATTACAGCTGTCTTCGGCCCGGCTTGCTTGAATCCTGATGGTGCAGTGAGCTAGGGACTCATGTCTGAGCATACCCTTCCACTCCTATAGTGGCCAAAGCGATTCATAAAGGGGGTGGTGATGGACAGAGCATCTGAATTAAGCAGAACACTCCTACCCAGTCCAGAGATCAGGGCTTGATTCATCACCGTTTTTTAGCTCACTGAACCAACCCAGTTCAGAACCTGGCTACATGCAAATTAGTCTGTTCCTGGCCCAATGCATCATGGGAACAGGGCAGACCAAACTACCAAGCCAATTCTTTACTGGAAAGGAAACAAGCTTCCGGGGACCGGTTTCTGGCATTACAGCCGTCTTCGGCCCGGCTTGCTTGAATCCTGATGGTGCAGTGAGCTAGGGACTCATGTCTGAGCATACTTTTCCACTCCTATAGTGGCCAAAGCGATTCATAAAGGGGGTGGTGATGGACAGAGCATCTGAATTAAGCAGAACACTCCTACCCAGTCAAGAGATCAGGGCTTGATCCATCACCGTTTTTTAGCTTACTGCACCAACCCAGTTCAGAACCTGTCTGCATGCAAATTAGTCTGTTCCTGGGCCAATGCATCATGGGAACAGGGTAGACCAAACTACCAAGCCAATTCTTTACTGGAAAGGAAACAAGCTTCCGGGGACCGGTTTCTGGCATTACAGCCGTCTTCGGCCCGGCTTGTTTGAATCCTGATGGTGCAGTGAGCTAGGGACTCACTGCACCATCAGGATTCCCTTGCTCACTGCACCATCAGGATTCAAGCAAGCCGGGCCGAAGACGGCTGTATTGCCAGAAACCGGTACCCGGAAGCTTGTTTCCTTTCCAGTAAAGAATTGGCTTGGTAGTTTGGTCTGCCCTGTTCCCATGATGCACTGGACCAGGAACAGACTAATTTGCATGTAGCCAGGGTCTGAGCTGGGATGGTGCAGTGAGCTAAAATACGGTGATGGATTAAGCCCTGATCTTTTGACTGGGTAGGAGTGTTCTGCTTAATTTAGATACTCTGTCCATCACCACCCCCTTTATGAATCGTTTTGGCCACCACAAGTGTGGAAGGGTATGTTCAGATGTGAGTCCCTTGCTCACTGCGCCATCAGGATTCAAGCAAGCCGGGCCGAAGACGGCTGTAATGCCAGAAACCGGTCCCCGGAATCTTGTTTCCTTTCCAGTAAAGAATTGGCTTGGTAGTTTGGTCTGCCCTGTTCCCATGATGCACTGGGCCAGGGTCAGACTAATTTGCATGTAGCCAGGTTCTGAGCTGGGATGGTGCAGTGAGCTAAAAATCGGTGCTGGATTAAGCCCTGATCTTTTGACTGGGTAGGAGTGTTCTGCTTAATTCAGGTACTCTGTCCATCACCACCCCCTTTATGAATTGTTTTGGCCACCACAAGTGTGGAAGGGTATGCTCAGATGTGAGTCCCTTGCTCACTGCACCATCAGGATTCAAGCAAGCCAGGCCGAAGACGGCTGTAATGCCAGAAACCGGTCCCCGGAAGCTTGTTTCCTTTCCAGTAAAGAATTGGCTTGGTAGTTTGGTCTGCCCTGTTCCCATGATGCACTGGGCCAGGGTCAGACTAATTTGCATGTAGCCAGGTTCTGAGCTGGGATGGTGCAGTGAGCTAAAAATGGTGATGGATTAAGCCCTGATCTTTTGACTGGGCAGGAGTGTTCTGCTTAATTCAGATACTCTGTCCATGACCACCCCCTTTATGAATCGTTTTGGCAGCACAAGTGTGGAAGGGTATGCTCAGATGTGAGTCCCTTGCTCACTGCACCATCAGGATTCAAGCAAGCCGGGCCAAAGACGGCTGTAATGCCAGAAACCGGTCCCCGGAAGCTTATTTCCTTTCCAGTAAAGAATTGGCTTGGTAGTTTGGTCTGCCCTGTTCCCATGATGCACTGGGCTAGGGTCAGACTAATTTGCATGTAGCCAGGTTCTGAGCTGGGATGGTGCAGTGAGCTAAAAAACGGTGATGGATTAAGCCCTGATCTTTTGACTGGATAGGAGTGTTCTGCTTAATTCAGATACTCTGTCCATCACCACCCCCTTTATGAATCGTTTTGGCCACCACAAGTGTGGAAGGGTATGCTCAGATGTGAGTCCCTTGCTCACTGCACCATCAGGATTCAAGCAAGCCGGGCCGAAGACGGCTGTAATGCCGGAAACCGGTCCCCGGAAGCTTGTTTCCTTTCCAGTAAAGAATTGGCTTGGTAGTTTGGTCTGCCCTGTTCCCATGATGCACTGGGCCAGGGTCAGACTAATTTGCATGTAGCCAGGTTCTGAGCTGGGATGGTGCAGTGAGCTAAAAATGGTGATGGATTAAGCCCTGATCTTTTGACTGGGTAGGAGTGTTCTGCTTAATTCAGATACTCTGTCCATGACCACCCCCTTTATGAATCGTTTTGGCCACCACAAGTGTGGAAGGGTATGCTCAGATGTGAGTCCCTTGCTCACTGCACCATCAGGATTCAAGCAAGCCGGGCCGAAGACGGCTGTAATGCCAGAAACAGGTCCCCGGAAGCTTGTTTCCTTTCCAGTAAAGAATTGGCTTGGTAGTTTGGTCTGCCCTGTTCCCATGATGCACTGGGCCAGGGTCAGACTAATTTGCATGTAGCCAGGTTCAGAGCTGGGATGGTGCAGTGAGCTAAAAAACGGTGATGGATTAAGCCCTGATATTTTGACTGGGTAGGAGTGTTCTGCTTAATTCAGATACTCTGTTCATCACCACCCCCTTTATGAATCGTTTTGGACACCACAAGTGTGGAAGGGTATGCTCAGATGTGAGTACCTTGCTCACTGCACCATCAGGATTCAAGCAAGCCGGGCCGAAGACGGCTGTAATGCCAGAAACCGGTCCCCGGAAGCTTGTTTCCTTTCCAGTAAAGAACTGGCTTGGTAGTTTGGTCTGCCCTGTTCCCATGATGCACTGGGCTAGGGTCAGACTAATTTGCATGTAGCCAGGTTCTGAGCTGGGATGGTGCAGTGAGCTAAAAAACGGTGATGGATTAAGCCCTGATATTTTGACTGGGTAGGAGTGTTCTGCTTAATTCAGATACTCTGTCCATCACCACCCCCTTTATGAATCGTTTTGGACACCACAAGTGTGGAAGGGTATGCTCAGATGTGAGTACCTTGCTCACTGCACCATCAGGATTCAAGCAAGCCGGGCCGAAGACGGCTGTAATGCCAGAAACCGGTCCCCGGAAGCTTGTTTCCTTTCCAGTAAAGAACTGGCTTGGTAGTTTGGTCTGCCCTGTTCCCATGATGCACTGGGCTAGGGTCAGACTAATTTGCATGTAGCCAGGTTCTGAGCTGGGATGGTGCAGTGAGCTAAAAATCGGTGCTGGATTAAGCCCTGATCTTTTGACTGGGTAGGAGTGTTCTGCTTAATTCAGATACTCTGTCCATCACCACCCCCTTTATGAATTGTTTTGGCCACCACAAGTGTGGAAGGGTATGCTCAGATGTGAGTCCCTTGCTCACTGCACCATCAGGATTCAAGCAAGCCGGGCCGAAGACGGCTGTAATGCCAGAAACCGGTCCCCGGAAGCTTGTTTCCTTTCCAGTAAAGAATTGGCTTGGTAGTTTGGTCTGCCCTGTTCCCATGATGCACTGGGCCAGGGTCAGACTAATTTGCATGTAGCCAGGTTCTGAGCTGGGATGGTGCAGTGAGCTAAAAAACGGTGATGGATTAAGCCCTGATCTTTTGACTGGGTAGGAGTGTTCTGCTTAATTCAGATACTCTGTCCATCACCACCCCCTTTATGAATCGTTTTGGCCACCACAAGTGTGGAAGGGTATGCTCAGATGTGAGTCCCTTGCTCACTGCACCATCAGGATTCAAGCAAGCCGGGCCGAAGACGGCTGTAATGCCAGAAACCGGTCCCCGGAAGCTTGTTTCCTTTCCAGTAAAGAATTGGCTTGGTAGTTTGGTCTGCCCTGTTCCCATGATGCACTGGGCCAGGGTCGGACTAATTTGCATGTAGCCAGGTTCTGAGCTGGGATGGTGCAGTGAGCTAAAAACGGTGATGGATTAAGCCCTGATCTTTTCACTGGGTAGGAGTGTTCTGCTTAATTCAGATACTCTGTCCATCACCACCCCCTTTATGAATCGTTTTGGCCACCACAAGTGTGGAAGGGTATGCTTAGATGTGAGTCCCTTGCTCACTGCACCATCAGGATTCAAGCAAGCCGGGCCGAAGACGGCTGTAATGCCAGAAACCGGTCCCCGGAAGCTTGTTTCCTTTCCAGTAAAGAATTGGCTTGGTAGTTTGGTCTGCCCTGTTCCCATGATGCACTGGCCAGGGTCAGACTAATTTGCATGTAGCCAGGTTCTGAGCTGGGATGGTGCAGTGAGCTAAAAAACGGTGATGGATTAAGCCCTGATCTTTTGACTGGGTAGGAGTGTTCTGCTTAATTCAGATACTCTGTCCATTACCACCCCCTTTATGAATCGAAATACTTAACAGGTCAGATGGCGAATATGCCGATATAAGGGAACAACAACAGGGCAGATACAAGTGGATGCCCCTACTATGGGAAGGGTCACCAAGATACTCTGTGAGAAGTTTGTACAAAAATGAACAAGAGTAGGGAAATGAAGGAGGGTCACATTTTACCATATAAATTCCCAAAATAACATTCCGCTCTACCCATGCAGCATGAAACTCCCTGTATAGGCCCCACCAGTTAAAACCTGGGAGATGTGCTATCTTGACCATTTTTCCTTACACAGTCACTAAGGGGCATATGTTGTAAGCCCTTTCCCCATTCGCAAATGTGCCGATTCTCAGAATCTGCCCGCTTGCGAACGGGAAAAGGCCTTTTGGGATGTATCATCCTAAAAGAGCATCACAAATTAGAGAATCGCAAAATTTGTGATTCTCGATTTTGCGATTGCATTTGAGGAATCGCAAATTGCGATTCTGGAGAACCGGGCCTTATGGGCAGAGCGGCGCAGGGCACGCCTAAAATCTCCGGGTTCACCTGCCTTGTCACACAGAGACACGAGACACTCTGTTAGGCGTAGAAAATCAGGTTTATTAGTTGCAGCTAAGCACAGTTGTCCAAGAAGTACACCAGTGGTAGGTTCTCAGGAGACTGCCACTTAATTCCGTGGCACACAATCTTATATAGGACACATATTTACAATATCAACTCCCAAAACATACAAAACTGACAAACAGGAAAAGTTTGAAAACAAGCTATCGAGTATCTCTAATACGCCCTTCTTTCAGACACCGTGTTCTCCCCTCCCCTAAAGTTAATCAATGCTAGTGCATGTAATCCAATTTACAGGTGACAGGACGTATTTGTGTGCTTCAAAGGATAGTTGTGTAATAGGCGAATACAAGGAGAGAATAGCGAAGGCCAGTCAAATAAGATAAAGTAAAAGAAGAATGGTGGGACCCAAACAGTCAACTAAGACAAGGATCAATCAGTCTAGACATGGATTAACAAACTCGGCCAGACCCTGACATCGGTTTCGTAAACAAGGACAAAGGGTTACTTTTTAACAGAAGAGACGCATAGCAGCTGGAAAGGCACAAACACTATGTTCGTCGTGCAGCCTGAGAAAAGGCAACACAAAATGGCGGCTAGATACGAAGCGAAGTCGAAAACCACAGAACCTCAGACCCTCCTTTTGCCATTACTCAGGCAAACCACAAAGGACTCAACTTAGTCTGAGTCAATGTCAATGGTCATGAGGTCATTGAGCTGTTGCTGAAACATCATTTTGATGTTCTCCGTCTGCTGTGACACAGGCTTTGGGACACACAAGGTGGCACAAAGACCACAGATCGCGGGACTACACTGCAAACAAAGACAGCAAGAGAAAATGATGGCCAGAATAATTCCAAGGAACGTTAATACTTTCCATCCCATGTGGACAGTAGTTCCCAAAACCATCCCATCACAGACCAATCTCCTGTGTCCCGATGAATAGACTCGGAAATCACGTGTAACTTAGAAATGGCTTGGTATACTGTAGGGGCGTTATCAGGAATGTAAATGCAGCAACTAGACCCAATCAATTTACAGACTCCTCCTCTATCTGTAAGGACAATGTATAAAACCATTTGGTTTTGCAAAGTCATAAGGCTATCCTCCTGGAGTTCGGCTGTCAAATTACTCAAGGCTCCGGAAGTTACATTTATTGTAACCTCAACAACACGAACTATCTGTCTAATGTTTCTGCTATTGACCATTGGGCCCCAAAAGGGAAGAAACCCTTTTATAAAGTCTCCTCCCTCTTGTCCAGCTGTGTCTCCAGAATCAATAACCCCTCTGCCATATCTTTTTCTGTGATGACCTGAAGGAGCAGTATATGTCGGGGGAAGGGGGAAAGCCACGTAACATGTTCCTGAAAAATAGGTGGGAAGCCATGTATAGGCTCTATCATGACAAACAAAATATGTACCTTGAGATGGTACTAACGGTGAAGAAATCAAGGGTGAATAGATGTATGTATGGGAACAAACACTCTTTTCCTGTTTGTTCTTATTATTCTGACCATTTATCTGTAGACATAAGTTACCTTTATGAGGTACCGTCCAAATTGGCAAAGATCTTCTTTGTCTATTTTATTTTTATTTATTTATTTGAAAAATTTTATAGAGCGCGAACAAGATCCTTGCGGATATCAGAGCGCTTTACACACATAGAGGTTATACAGACAACATAAATCATCTAACATAACATTTTGTGCAAAGATGAGCAAAACGGTGTAAGACAATGAGTACCCATAGAGTCATGACAAAGGCAACGGAAGTGCCTAGGTGGTCTAGCTGACCATTGTCAAAAAAGGAATACTAGTGATTCTTGAGATTTCCTTAGCCTATATTCATGTGAATTTTGCCACGAGAATCGATTTTACTTCTTTTTTTAAGGATGCCGTGGATGAGAAGTCTGATTTCTGGAGAGAGTGCATTCCAGATCATGGGCGCCATCCCTGAGATGGACCGTTTATATGTTTCTTTCTTGTTGAATCTTTGTGGTTTCAGTAGTAGATTTTCTGTGCTTCTTGTGGATCTGGAGCCACCCGAGATTGTCAATTTCCGAGCAAGGTAACTGGGTGAGTTGTGATGTATATCATAGTGTTGAAGACTAGGATATCGCAGAGCCCAGTCGCGTATTCTACAAGCATGGCCGCCACCCTTTCCCAACAGTGGCGGTCATTTTAAATGTTCAGCACGCTCTAGTCTCTATAGACCATTACGCGGCAAACACGGAAGCCCTAAAACCAGCTCCTCGCCGGAGACAAGCTAAGATGCGGTCCGGCGGGGAGAGTTCTGGGTGTCCAGACGCGGCGTCCGGAGTGATTTGTGCCTTTGAGGCAGCCCTGTTCCCAGCCGGGTTGTCTCACCTGACCCAGGAGAGGTTCTAAACTCAAACGAGTCACGATTCGTTTTTTAAAAATAAAGTACGTTTTTTCTTTTAATTGGCCCCTTCTATAAAGAGTCAAAGACACTAGACTATCTTGAAAGTCGTCTACAATGAAGAATTTTGGGATACATTTGTAGTAAAGCCCCTGGACGTCTGATGCTTTGAGAGTGACCTGAAGGAAGATATTCAGCAAAATGAGAAGTATGAAAGCATTGGAGTGGACCAGCCTGCAAACTAACTGACCCTGGCTTGAACCCTCCCAACCGGCGTTAAATAGTTGTCTGGTAACTGCTTGTAATTTTAGTAGCCTTCAGTAACCAATTCTGCTTTTTGACTCGAAACTTTAAAAAAAACATTAAAAATTATTTTCGATGGGAGTTTATTTTTTTATTACTTTTGTTTGTGCTAAACTGGATTGTGGAGTATGCAATGCTTCACAATTGTAAAGTTGTTTTGGAGCAGCTTAAACATTTATGCATGGTGACTTGTACTACTGAATGAATACAGCATCTCTCATCAGTTTTCTCCAACATGTTTCGTTGTGAGCTTTTCTCTATTCAAATAACTCACATGGCACATAAACCATCTTTTAAAATAGGCTTATTTGGACTGGCAGGTTCCTGTCAACCTTTTTCTCCAACTAAGGAAATCCTACTCCTATATAAGACCACTGAGCAATGCCTCCTTCATCAACCAGCACCCACAACCTGGATCTCTTCAATATGGGTTTCAGGCAGTTGGTAAACTACTAGGACAGCCGCTCTCTACTTTATACTTGACATCCTCTACATGCTGGAGAGGGGAATGCAATCTTATGGTACTAGTAAACAAATAGTTATACTTCTTGCCCTACAAGTAGAAGAAACCATGAATCGACAAACCTAATTAAATAAAACATTTAAAGTAGTGTCCCATGACATCTGAGGGCACAAATCTATTGATCTCCCTTATCTAAAGGTTCTTGGAGCCCCTACTCACTCTCTTCCCCAGTCAAATCAAACCTGGGAACTGAAGAGTTCAAGTCTCAATCTGAAAATGAGACCAGTGGCAGAGAGTATGCCCGAGTAAAAGACGGGGCTGCCACTCTGTACCATGAGCACTAGGGCACTGGATCCCTATAACAGGCTAGACAAGTCTTCATGTTCGGATCACATGGCCTGGTTACCAAAGCTCACCTGACTAGGTAGTAATATGCAGCCGCTAAAGGCAAGGATAAGTTACTTACCTGTAATCCTAGTTCTCTTCCAGGGGTATCCTCAAATTCATAAGCACTTATCAGTGAGGCTAGTAATGTAACGAGTCACATTCCAACCATCATATGCTCGCTTCTCATCAACGGGAATCTTACCAATTTCGGCAATTTTAGCCATAGTCACTATTCCCTTTATCAAAGGACTATGACTAAAATCTGCTCCACCATTATATGGACCATCAGGAGAATATCGAAGTTGATTCTGGTATGCATTAGAAAACATAGCCAAATAAGCCCAAGCGGAACCTTCATAGGAAAATGGAAGGACTGAATATGGCATTCCTTTCTCAGCATTATGGGGCATGAGCCCACAAACCCAACAGTCAGTAGTGTTGACTACCAGTTGATGCTGATGTAACAACTGGATGAATGAATTGTTGACGTATTCTGTTCTCCTAATTTGCTCATGATCTGGGAGTGTATAGAACTTATGCGGAGAGGTAGTAGTAGGAAAAGGCAAGGAAACAGAAGTTGGAGCAGGTGCTTGCTGCATAGTTGTAACGACTGTGTTCTCAGACCAAGCAGACTACCAACCGTAGCTAACCCAGTCGTCACGTAACCACACTCTTCTCAGGCCACTATTTACAAGATATCTAGAAGACTCACCTGAGAAGGGGAAAGGAAGCTATTTACAAGCCTATACAATCAAACATACCACTAACATCTAATGGATTCCATATCTTATCCTATAATTACCTCATCTTATATTCTTTAACGTCTCCCAACGATATCTTTAACGTCACCCGAGGATTTTTTATAGTCTCCCGACAATATCTTTAACGTCACCCGACGATTCTTTATAGTCTCCCGACGATATCTTTAACGTCACCCGACGATATCTTTAACGTCACCCGATGATATCTTTAACGTCACCCGACGATTATTTATAGTCTCCCGACTTTTATCTTTAACGTCACCCGACGATATCTTTAATGTCACCCGACGATCTACACTAATGGGGGATCATCTGTATAAGTTATTTCACAAATGAAAGTCACACTCTCCCCCATCTCAGTTACCTTTTCAGAAGGGCATATCCCATCCTTCTGTAAGTCAGCACCTGGTTAAAAGGAAAGGTTAATCTCATTCATAAAAACAACATTCAAAGATATTCATCATTAAGTCTTTATTCTAAAATTAAGCATGACAGAATGAGCCAAATAAACATGATTTAGCTTAATCGCTACCTATAACCTAAAAGGGGCAAAATAAGTGATTAGATGAATTCTACACTAACTCAGAACGCCTCACCTTGGACGTGTGTCTTTCCATCTCGGCAGTGGAGCTGATCCCTCTCTCTTTCTTCCTTTGTTTTCAATATGCTCGGGACTCTGCTCTCCCTCTATGGCTCACGAATACAGGTCTGCACCGCTACGCCTCGTCTACGCTGCCATGGTTCCGAAATACTCGAACCCTCTTCTGGACTCAGTCTCTGCCACTCCCGTATGATATCACTACAGGACCCTTGATCACCTTCCTTCCTCGTCTCAGGATTATTAATTAGCTGATGATATCAGTCTCTCGGCACCAGGCTTCGGACCAACTTCTCCTGTCTACTCCACACGTTACTTTCTCTCATCTCCCTGCTCACTCTTTGATAATATAGAGCTCTCTTTCTCTATGGAAAATTCCGGTATTAGGCCGACTCCCGCCAAATTCCTGTACCAGTCCCCGGCTCTCTTCGCCTTCCACAGTGGCCACCTGCGTATTGCGTCTAGAACCGGGTAGACAAATACATTCCTCTGATAAGGGCCAGTCTTGACCGGTTTCTTACTAGCAGAAAACAGGCTAAACTGTAAACATTACCTTTACCCTGCAAGCGCCTCGAACAGTCGAGGCAGAAGCACAAAATGGCTTCTCTCTAGCTTTCGGGCCTATAGGCCCACAGAAACGATAAAAGGCACTAAACCCTGTCAAAGCACATAGGTAAGCCCAACAAATGAACGCAAATGCAACTAGGACTGAGATGGCAGTGGATTATAGTCACCACCAGTCTAAAAATAGAATAAAATTACCCTGTCGTTACATTCCACTCCTGACTAAATGTACTAACATCGAAAGTCAAAAATTACAACAAAAAGGGGAACTCAAACAGGACGTATATCATTAGAAGAATAATAGGAAACAAAACTAAAAGACCTAGCCATAACTCGTGGATGAAACATACGGAAAAAGGATCGTATACACTAGATACAGCAACAAATAATAATTAAAAAACTATCTGCCAAGAAAATTCCACCTAACACCTGGCGTAAAGAATGTAAATCTGGTAACCAATTAAAAAGCCAATCAAACCACCCTTCATTTAAATGTTCCCTCACTTCTTGTGTCAGCTCATGTAATTTATTAAGATGGGACCTAATATATTTAGAATGATCTGATAAGTTAAAATAACATAAGCCCTCAAAATCTGAACAGCCATGGTCATGTTTTAGCAGTAAGTAATCTATTGCAGCTCTATTCTGTAAAATAGAACGGCGCTCACCTTGAGCGTCCAATAATAAAACAGTTAAAATAGCAGAAGTACTGTTTAGGGATTTCACCATCCAGCAAGCAAGTTTGCCTATAGTTTTAGCATTATAAACAGATAGTGCAGGAACACCAATAACAGAAGTAGCTAAACTAAGATATTCAGATTTAGAAAATAAATTCAGAGATGAATCACAATCTCTTGAAAGTGGTGGTGCATCACGCACTATGCGGGATGATGCAGCCTTCTCAGGGGAAAACATTAAAATGCTTAATCGCGTTAAAGCGCATGGACCTCCAGAAATATTTGCGGGAATATAGGACCAGGATACATTGCCACATGAAAAGAGCCATCCGGACGGTAATAATACATGAAGATAATGGCTCGCAGTCATTATAAGACATTTGCAATTCATACTGTTATGAACTGAAGTGCACGCCATTATCAGAAATGGGGTAACCCTAAGGAGTCAAAGACCTGGGTATTTAACGCTATTCAAATACAGTGGTCTCTAACCATTACTTTTACTAAGATTGAATAAATCAATACATATTAAGTTTTTGACTTAATCATAGGATATATCCCATAGATCAATCCTATACATTCAATGTATTGTAGCTAATCAAGAGCCAAAAACACAGAGTGCAACAGCAGTAATTACAAATTCAGGAGCATATTTATTTCAATGCATTCATAACTATCTCAATATAAAAAGATTTGAGGTTGCCCAAGACGAGCGTGCATAAGACAAAGAAATATCGTGTGTTTAAAATAAGAAAAAGAAGAAAAAGAAATATAAGTATATTTACAAGTTCAAATTTACAATAAGTCAATCAACACAATATATCATTTTCAGTGACCTGGGTGACAATATAAATTCTATACATTAATTGGAGACATTGCTTCCAAAATAATTTTTGCACACGAAAGTGTGTCACACTATCCATGTATTCAGAGAAAGGAGCGTTGACGTTTCGACTCGTCTTAAAGCCTAAAGGTAAGTTGGACCGTGGCAATGCGAGTCTTCATCAGGACTGAGAATATTGGACAACCAAAAGAGTAGTTAAGCCCTGAAAGGAAGTAAATATATCCATCAATCTGTTGCACTCCAATTGCGACCAGAATTACAGTCGCAATTAAATTAGGGCAAGAAAGCATTTTAACTTACCTTTATGAAATGAAGGACCAGGTGGAAATCTTCACTCTGTGTCCAAAGGTTACTGAGTGTCGCCTAAAAACATAATAGGGCGGTCATATGACACACTCTCTATTGATTCAGAAAGAAAGCTCCAATCAAACAAATAATTCTGGACATGTCATTACCTTGTCCAGGTGGCGACGATACGGAGCAATGTTATCTTGGTCTAGCAGGCTGATTGTCTATGCCTACTGAATCCTTTTCCAGTGGGAGTTTGCGTAGGTGGCCCTATAATTGGGTAAACAACCAATTAACTATATGGTTGGTATTAATATTACAGTTATAAAGGAACATCTAATGACGTTCCTGCTATCCAAAGCCTACACAATTCTATCTTGCCCCCCTCACAATGGACATGTATATGTTTCTTACCCGTTAATACGAGTATGGCGAGTCATAATTAGCTCAACATCAAGGGTTCAAAGTAGGAAATCAATGCGCTGTGGAGAATGATAAATTGCACATCAGTCCTGGTTTATATGGACTACCAATGTAACTTGACCTCCAATTGAAATCACTATGGACTTACCCAAGTAGGTCCACTCATTATTCTGAAAAAAATCAGCATTCAACAGCAACCGGTGCTCTCACGCCGTGTTGCTGGTTTCTTAATGATCGTAGATTTTTATTCATTTATCAAGGGAATCAATCCGCTGAAAGAAACGATAACAACGCACATAAGTGCACGCAGCAGGAGTCCTGGTGATACATAAAATTCTCTCATGAGTAGAAAGTGAATTAGAATGTTCTAATCGGAGTTGGGCACATTTGCCTATATATCTACGAACACAAGTCATAGAATAACAGATTTCACTTTCTGTGATATTGTATGTCGAAATTGGAAAAGTTAATGGGGGTTCTAGTGTATTCAGAACATTACATGAAACACAATAATCATATGCAGAAAAATCCGAATGGATAAATTCAGGATGAACTTCAGATACATTGAAAAAGTGTAGAAGGGAAGCTGTCGAGATTGGGACAGCCACAAGGCACGTTGTGAGGAGATCTTTTACAGACCTCATGGATGCTAAGCAAAAATGAGTTGAGTTTATTATTGTGCGTGCCAAATGCGTCCAAAATTAGTGGTGATGTCCCACGAAGCGATGGAACGATGTTCTCTGTCCATATGATTAATCCGGTCCAGGGCGCTCTCTTGACTCTCGGCGCAGCAGACCAAAGGGAGTCCAACGACGACACATCCGGCAGCAGCAATCCAGGCAATGAACTGCAATTTAAAGAATAGGCATTACTCATTCTCGCAGATAACATTTATCAGCCGGGACTACATCCCAGCTTTCCTGCCCTGGTCTCATCACTAACACTGTGTTGTCAGATCCTGTTGCTATAATTTTGGCCTGTTCAGGGGGATTATTTGGCGACTGTACCCACACTCTGGCTCCAGGATTATCTGTTGAACCAAATCCACCGGTTCCACGCATTAACAGAGTTGGGGCAGTGCCCTTTTGGATCACACCACTGAAGACAGGCATAATGACCAATTGAGCGATTTGATCAGTTTCTTGAATCATTATTTCAGAATCGCCACTATTTAACAGGATTACTTTTATTTCTCCTTGATAGTCACTGTCAATTACTCCACTAAGCACCTGGATGCCTTTTAAAGCTAAACCAGATCTCGGGGCAATCAGTCCAAAATGTTCTGCTGGTATTTGAACACCAATCCCTGTCGCTACAATAATGATACTACCAACTTTCAGAACAATTGTTTTCAAAGAATGCAGGTCTAAGCCTGCCGATCCAGGAGTAGCTCTGCGTGGAGCCAAAGCTCCGGGAGTGATTTCCCAATACAAAATTGTACTTTTGATTGAATTTGGTTGTGCATCTACAACAGGGGGAAATAAACGCATCAAAGGAGAGTTTGCATACAGGTAAGGTCTGTTATTTAAAATCAATAACGCATCAGATAAATGATCTCTCCAGTTCTTAAAGGTACCATCCGACAATTTGCGCAACTGGTCTTTTAATAACCCATTCATGCGTTCAACCAGGCCCCATTCATGCGTTCAACCAGGCCTGCGGCCTGTGGGTAATATGGAATATGAATCACTCAATCAATATTATGTTCAGCACAATAGTTTTGTACCGGTCTTCCTTTAAAGTGTGATGCATTGTCAAATTGTACCTGAAGTGGAGTATCATAATATAATGTAATCAAATCCAGTGTCTTCATAGTATTAATTTGAGTAGCTCTCTTACATGGAAAAGCGATTAAAAAACCGCTATAAGTATCAACAACTGTACAAACATACTGGCAATTTTTACTCATAGGCAGCGGACCGATGTAGTCGATCTGCCAAATTTGTGCAGGAGATTTGCCTCGATGCAAATGGCCTTTGACTATTCTAGGCACCTCTCTGTGTCGGGAATGTTGACATATAGGGCATTGAAGTATTGCTGTTTTAATCAAATCAAGAGGAATATAAATGCCTCTATCAGTAGCCCACCTGCTAGTAATTTTCTCTCCAAAATTTCCTGCTTTTTGGTGGGCCCATTTCGCCAATCCCGCCAAATCAGAATTTTGTTCGTCCACCACTGCCTCAGAAATTTTAGATTTCTCATCTGCAATGTTATTAAATAACTTGTCAAGCTAGTCGATAGGCATATGGGCATCAACATGAAAAACTGTCACATTACTTTCAGGAAGTAATTCACAAATTTCTTGCCATAATTCCTTTCCCCAAATATTTTTAGTATGGACTTTCCAATTATGGGACTGCCATGTAGGCAACCAGACTACCAATCCATTCGCAGTCGACCATGAATCAGTGAAAATATGACAGGTCCCTGGCAATTCTTGTTGCAAAACTTGGTACACAGCATACAATTCTGCAAATTGACTGCTTTGTCCTTCACCAGTGGTGCTCAACAATTTCTTAGTGGTTGGATTATACGAAACTGCTTTCCAATGTCTCTTTTCTCCTATGTACCTGGCTGAACCATCCGTAAACCATACATGTTTTCTATCCTCCATGGATAGATCATTGAACGGCATACCCCATTTAACAGGAGATTCCTGTACTATATGTACGGAGAATTCTTTCTCCCTCTCTTCCATTGGCGCCTGCGCCACCTTCTCATGCAACATTGCAACTCCATTTGGGCCCACTCGAGCCCGGTCTTGTATACACCACTTCCACTTTATGATGCTCACCTCCTGAGCATGACCAATTCTATGAGTTTTCGGCGAACTCAAAACCCACTGCACAATAGGAATTTCTGGTCTCAAAATCACATCATGTCCTAATGTTAACTGCTCAGTATCCACTAAAGCCCAATAGCATGCAAGCAACTGTTTCTCAAAAGGTGTATAACGCTCACCAGCCTCAGGTAACTTTGTAGTCCAAAAACCTAGGGGTACTCTAGTTTTACCTTGCTTTTGCCATAAACTCCAATTTGCATACATATCTTGTACAGATACATTCAGATCCACATCACCATCACGCACTGGCCACAGATCTAAAGCATGTTGAATTGCTTCTTTCGCCAAATCAAACGCATCTTGCTGTGCTCTGTTCCATTCAAATGCATTCTTTTTACGTGTAACTTTGTACAAAGGGGCCAGAATCTGACTCAAATGTGGAATGTGTTGGCGCCAAAAGCCAAATAAACCAATACATCTTTGGGCTTCTTTTCTGTTTTTAGGAACTGCAAATTCTGCAATTTTCTGTTTCACTTGTGGAATTACTTCTCGATTCCCTTCATGCCAATGAATACCTAGGAACTTCACATGTTGTGCAGGACCCTATAATTTATCAGGATTAATCTCCCAGCCTTTGCTTTGTAAATGTGCAATAATTTGTTCTAACTGTGTTCGTACCTGATTTTGTGTCTCACCTTGAATTAGTATATCATCTATATAATGACACACTTGAATATTTGGATTCACAATCACCTCATCTAAATGCTCTGCCACTATTCGGTGACAGATTGTCGGACTATGTACATAGCCCTGGGGAAGACTTCTGAACGTCATTTGACGGCCATTCCATGTAAAACTGAATTGTTCTTGACATTCGGGGGCAATTGGAATAGAAAAGAAAGAATTAGCAATGTCAATGGTTGCATACCATGTTCCTGAATGTTTCTGAATTCTTTCAATCAAAGTAATGACATCAGGAACTGCCACAGTCAAAGAAGGTGTATGTTTGTTTAATTCTCGATAATCAACAGTCATGCGCCAAGAATTATCACTTTTACACACCGGCCAAACAGGATTGTTCCAAGCCGATGTAATGGGAATTACCACTCCTGCATCCATTAAGTCTTGAATGGTAGCACTGATCTCATCGTGCCCACCAGGAATACGATACTGTTTCATTGAAACCACCTTTGTGGCTTGGGGAATTTTAATCAGGGGTATTTTTAAATGTCCGCCTCTCACAGATTTTGTTGATATATAATACTTATGTCCAAATTTGTAACATCCGTCATCTAAATACAATGTCATACCTTTTAAAATATCAATTCCAATTATGTATTCATCAAGGGGTACCACCAATACATGATACTCTTTTCGGGGGTTCCACCTGTCCTCAATTCAAGTTTAGTTTGTACTGCGGGGGTTTCTTTACCACCTAAATCCAGTAATCGTATAGCCTTGTCCTTTAAACTTTTTGGGATTTCCAGAAATTAGAGTGGCCTCCGCTCCAGTATCCATTAATGCTCGGGCCCTCTGTATATTTCAATGTCTCCAATAAATGTCAATATCTACATAAGGCCTATGATCTTTGTGAGCCCAATTTTGTACTGGAGCTTGACCTACTTCCTAGTCTCGTTTACTGTGGTCTGTCGCCCAAGTCAAATCAGGATAAAGACTCTCATATCGTTTAGGTAATGTCACCTCTCGTTCATACTCTCTCTCTTCATGAAAAGGATTTTTTTCATTTGAAAAATATTGTCATCTCCGTTCAAGGGATCGTGATCGTTTGTCTCTCAACCTCACCTCTGGGGATTGATCTCTCTCACCTCTATCTCTACGTTCAGAATGGTCTCTTCTCTCCTCTCTATCTCTCCCTTGCTCTCTTCTAGAATGAGACGATTCATTTTGTGTCCTATCCCACTCTCTTTCTCTCCCACTCTCTCTGCCTCTCACTCGATGCGGCAAACCATCATCCCACTGTCGTCAGAGGGATTAAGATCATAGTCCTGTTTACGGACCTTTCTAGCTCCTTCCTTCTTGTCCAGACCACGCTTACGAAACATTGCCCATAACACATTATTGGGCATATCATGAATATCATCACCTTTCACACCATCTTTAATCAAAGCTAGAAACATGTCACGTCTAGTGAACTTGTAATCATTAGTGCGACCTTCCAGTCGGGACTGTCGTTCAGGTTTAACCCATTCACCCAACTCACCTAGTTCACGCACAGCCTCAATCACCGCAGACAAAGCATTATCAGTCTGATTAATCAACAAAGTCATCATCACTTGTTTGTAAGCAGCAGGAGCAGTACGAATGATTCTGTTCCTCACAGAGGCATTGACCAAACCATCCATCAATCTATGCGCCAAATCTAAAAAGACAGCTGTCTTCATAACTTCCTCTTTCAATCGCTGAGAAGCATCTCTCAAAGTATACCACGGCTTGTCATTAATAGGCCAATCAGATTCAGTAGGGTATTTGTGATTACATCCGTCCACTGCCTGCTGCAATAGACTAATCTGATTGTTAGTATTATAAGAACGAAAACGTTCTTGAACAGTAGGATCAGAACACAAAGTACAAAACTTCACAGCATCACCTCGATCTAACATGATTCCTGAAGCACCCAAATCAAAAATACGAACCATCCAAGTAAGCAAGGATTCACCCGACTTCTGCAGGAGCCTTTCCAAATGTCATTAATTTCCTGTTGAGTAAAATCTACCAAGCTGTCAAGTGGAATACCCTGGGGAGCATTAGGATTGCCTTGTAGTTTACGTCGATAAATAGGCTGAGCAGAAACCTTAGCACGGTCTTTAGATTCACAAGCACATCTCGTGCGAGAAGGCGCACGCGTAACATTCTCTTCAGCCGAAGAAAATGAATCAGATGAATTCCAAATGTCACCATCCCATTCGTCAGGGTTCCAATCGAGCCCTGCCTTTGCAATAACCATACGCATGTTCCTGGTATTAACCCTTCCAAGTCTGTGTCTATACTTGTATTTCGCAATGCGCACCGCAGCTCTTTCAGCTACAGCCTGATACGTCTCTAACTTGTCAGCAAGCAATTTATTGTGACATCGCAAAACAGTAAGATCATTTTGAACTTGAACAAACTGTTCTTCCAAAGTTTTATTCTCACGTTGCAATTGAGAAAATTTCTCGTGTACAAGCCTGTACGCGTTCAATAAAATCCAACCTCTACGTCCCAATATGGGAAGCTCATCACCTTTTGCAACCGGAACCTTCTGCAAGCACGCAACCGCCTGAGCTGGCTCAGCAGCCTCCAAGCATGAATTCCATTTATCACTCAGACCAGTAGAATTAGCCCATTCAAGAGCAAGCGCTTCATAAGCAGTCGCCTCCCAACCAGGAATTTCCAAAGGCAACTGAAAAGACTGTTTCAATTTTTTCGAAAACATTTTAGAATAGTATCAAACAAACAAGAATAAAAGAGAACAATATGAAACAAGAAAAACTATACAATGAAACAAATATGTACAAAATACTCACGGCGAGAACCCACGGATCCCCATATGAAATCACAAAGGCATACCCGCACCCATCAATCGAAAATGGTTCATGACGCCAAATGTAACGGCTGTGTTCTCAGACCAAGCAGACTACCAACCGTAGCTAACCCAGTCGTCACGTAACCACACTCTTCTCAGGCCACTATTTACAAGATATCTAGAAGACTCACCTGAGAAGGTGAAAAGAAGCTATTTACAAGCCTATACAATCAAACATGCCACTAACATCTAATGGATTCCATATCTTATCCTATAATTACCTCATCTTATATTCTTTAACGTCTCCCGACGATATCTTTAACGTCACCCGACGATTCTTTATAGTCTCCTGACTTTTATCTTTAACGTCACCCGACGATTCTTTATAGTCTCCCGACTTTTATCTTTAATGTCTCCCGACGATATCTTTAACGTCACCCGACGATATCTTTAACGTCACCCGACGATATCTTTAACGTCACCCGACGATATCTTTATAGTCTCCCGACTTTTATCTTTAACGTCACCCGACGATATCTTTAACGTCACCCGCCGATCTACACTAATGGGGGATCATCTTTATAAGTTATTTCCCAAATGAAAGTCACACTCTCCCCCATCTCAGTTACCTTTTCAGAAGGGCATATCCCATCCTTCTGTATGTCAGCACCTGGTTAAAAGGAAAGGTTAATCTCATTCATAAAAACAACATTCAAAGATATTTATCATTAAGTCTTTATTCTAAAATTAAGCATGACAGAATGAGCCAAACAAACATGATTTAGCTTAATCGTACCTATAACCTAAAAGGGGCAAAATAAGTGATTAGATGAATTCTACACTAACTCAGAACGCCTCACCTTAGACGTGTGTCTTTCCATCTCGGCAGCGGAGCTGATCCCTCTCTCTTTCTTGCTTTGTTTTCAATATGCTCGGGACTCTGCTCTCCCTCTATGGCTCACGAATACAGGTCTGCACCGCTACGCCTCGTCTACGCTGCCATGGTTCCGATATACTCGAACCCTCTTCTGGACTTAGTCTCTGCCACTCCCGTATGATATCACTACAGGACCCTTGATCACCTTACTTCCTCGTATCAGGATTATTAATTAGCTGATGATATCAGTCTCTCGGCACCAGCCTTCGGACCAGCTTCTCCTGTCTACTCCACACGTTACTTTCTCTCATCTCCCTGCTCGCTCTTTGATAATATAGAGCTCTCTTTCTCTATGGAAAATTCCGGTATTAGGCCGACTCCCACCAAATTCCTGTGCCAGTCCCCGGCTCTCTTCGCCTTCCACAGTGGCCACCTGGGTATTGCGTCTAGAACCGAGTAGACAAATACATTCCTCTGATAAGGGCCAGGCTTGACCGGTTTCTTACTAGCAGAAAACAGGCTAAATTCTAAACATTACCTTTACCCTGCAAGCGCCTCGGACAGTCGAGGCAGAAGCACAAAGTGGCTTCTCTCTAGCTTTCGGGCCTATAGGCCCACAGAAACGATAAAAGGCACTAAACCCTGTCAAAGCACACAGGTAAATCCTACAAATGAACGCAAATGCAACTAGGACTGAGATGGCTGTGGATTATAGTCACCACCAGTCTAAAAATAGAATAAAATTACCCTGTCTTTACAATAGTGTGGGCAATCCAACCCACACCAGCTAATAAAATGCATGAACATACTAAAATATACAATGCTACGCCACATCGATTAAACAATAATGTCTTATACTTAATTTGCATTGAAACTTTCTTATCATTCCCTTCCAATTTTTTATCCATTCTCTAAGGCGTTGCTCACTGTAATCTTCCTGGATCACTTAGTTGTGGTTATTAGCCGTCCTATGACACTGCAAGTCCTGCTGACCTAGGTCACTACTCAGGTCACAGCCTAAAACTCACACCGTGACCCTGCAACTTGATGGATAGTGAAAAAGGAAATGTCTTTCAACAAGAGTAATCAAAAGAAAAAGGAAAATACAAAAAGTTCAATTGTCTTTAGCCAACCTAGGTCTTAGGTTGTACCGTGTCTTGCCAGGTATCATTTGGTCTCGGAACAAAGTCTCTGGATTCGTTGTATTCAATTGCTTATGTGATGGTACAGCCTCTTGCAACACGTCGTCATCTTCTTTCTCAGAACTTGTCCAGTTCAGGTGTGCACTACTGAAAGGTACAAATCGTGGTACTTTCTCACTCTCACTGTCGCCTACGCCTTCTCGGACGCACTGGTCATAAGGTAAAGGCAAGGGTACCCTCTTACAATGCACACCGTGGACCCAGTTTTTCTTCCCGACGACCTTCACTGCTGTACGCGTCACCAAAAGCACTTGTCGCGGCGGCCCCCAACGAGGTGCCAGGTTCTTTTTCCTCTGAAAGTTTTTTATACATACAAAGTCGCCAGGTTGGATGGAATGACCTGGATCTGAGGAAGCCTCCGGCAAAGCGTTTTGGACCTCTTGATGAATAACACGTAATTTAGTGGTGAGGTCATGCAAGTAATCAATCAACAATGGGTATGGAATATCAGAATACTTTTTAGGTCGAGGGACTCCCCAGACATTGGCTGGATGCCCAAAAACGACCTAAATATGTAACCTCTTGGCGACAATATTGCAATTTAGAAGGTGACACCTTATGATGTAGAAAAACCAAAGGAAATGATGGACGGAGCGTTGACAATACAAGCACTCACCCCCAGTCAACTGATCTGGGTTTAATCCATCACCGTTCTTTAGCCCACTCTGCCACCCCAGTTCAGACATGGCCATATGCAAATCAGTCTGACCCTGTGCCTCATGGGAACAGCCCAGCCCGAACTGCCAAGCCATGGCTTCCCTGGACCGGAAACAAGCTACCGAGGACCGGTTTCTGGCATTTCAGCATTCTTCAGCCCGGCGTGCTTGAATCTATTGGCAAAGTGAGCAAGGGACTCACGTCTGAGCATACCCTGCCAACTTATGGCAAAGAAAGAAAAATGAAAGGGCTGAAGACGGCTGAAATGCCAGAAACCGGTCCTCAGTAGCTTGTTTCCGGTCCAGGGAAGGCATGGCTTGGTAGTTTGGGCTGGACTGTTCCCATGAGGCACAGGGTCATACTAATTTGCATATGGCTATGTCTGAACTGGGGTGGCAGAGTAGGCTAAACAACGGTGATGGATTAAACCCAGATCAGTTGACTGGGGGTGAGAGTTTGTATTGTCAAAGCTCCGTCCATCATTTCCTTTGGTTTTTCTTTGTTCGCCATAAGTTGGCATGGTATGCTCAGACGTGAGTCCCTTGCTCACTTTGCCTCTGGATTCAAGCATGCCGGGCTGAAGACGGCTGAAATGGCAGAAACCGGTCCTCGGTAGCTTGTTTCAGGTCCAGGGAAGGCATGGATTGGTAGTTCGGGCTGGACTGTTCCCATGAGGCACAGGGTCAGACTGATTTGCATATGGCTATGTCTGAACTGGGGTGGCAGAGTGGGCTAAAGAACGGTGATGGATTAAACACAGATCAGTTGACTGGGGTTGAGAGCTTGTATTGTCAAAGCTCCGTCCATCATTTCCTTTGGTTTTTCTTTGTTCGCCATAAGTTGGCAGGGTATGCTCAGACGTGAGTCCCTTGCTCACTTTGCCACCGGATTCAAGCAAGCCGGGCTGAAGACGGCTGAAATGCCAGAAACCGGTCCTCGGTAGCTTGTTTCCGGTCCAGGGAAGGCATGGCTTGGTAGTTTGGGCTGGACTGTTTCCATGAGGCACAGGGTCAGACTGATTTGCATGTGGCTATGTCTGAACTGGGGTGGCAGAGTGGGCTAAAGAACGGTGATGGATTAAAACCAGATCAGTTGACTGGGGGTGAGAGCTTGTATTGTCAAAGCTCCGTCCATCATGTCCTTTGGTTTTTCTTTGTTCGCCATAAGTTGGCAGGGTATGCTCAGACGTGAGTCCCTTGCTCACTTTGCCACTGGATTCAAGCAAGCCGGGCTGAAGACGGCTGAAATGCCAGAAACCGGTCCTCGGTAGCTTGTTTTCGGTCCAGGGAAGGTATGGCTTGGTAGTTCGGGCTGGACTGTTCCCATGAGGCACAGGGTCAGGCTGATTTGCATATGGCTATGTCTGAACTGGGGTGGCAGAGTGGGCTAAAGAACGGTGATGGATTAAACCCAGATCAGTTGACTGGGGGTGAGAGCTTGTATTGTCAAAGCTCCGTCCATCATTTCCTTTGGTTTTTCTTTGTTCGCCATAAGGTGGCAGGGTATGCTCAGACGTGAGTCCCTTGCTCACTTTGCCACTGGATTCAAGCAAGCCGAGCTGAAGACGGCTGAAATGCCAGAAACCGGTCCTCGGTTGCTTGTTTCCGGTCCAGGGAAGGCATGGCTTGGTAGTTCGGGCTGGACTGTTCCCATGAGGCACAGGGTCATACTGATTTGCATATGGCTATGTCTGAACTGGGGTGGCAGAGTGGGCTAAAGAACGGTGATGGATTAAACACAGATCAGTTGACTGGGTGAAAGCTTGTATTGTCAAAGCTCCGTCCATCATTTCCTTTGGTTTTTCTTTGTTCGCCATAAGTTGGCAGGGTATGCTCAGACGTGAGTCCCTTGCTCACTTTGCCACTAGATTCAAGCAAGCCGGGCTGAAGACGGCTGAAATGCCAGAAACCGGTCCACGGTAGCTTGTTTTCGGTCCAGGGAAGGTATGGCTTGGTAGTTCGGGCTGGACTGTTCCCATGAGGCACAGGGTCAGGCTGATTTGCATATGGCTATGTCTGAACTGGGGTGGCAGAGTGGGCTAAAGAACGGTGATTGATTAAACCGAGATCAGTTGACTGGGGGTCAGAGTTTGTATTGTCAAAGCTCCGTCCGTCATTTCCTTTGTTTTTTCTTTGTTCGCCATAAGGTGGCAGGGTATGCTCAGACGTGAGTCCCTTGCTCACTTTGCCACTGGATTCAAGCAAGCCGGGCTGAAGACGGCTGAAATGCCAGAAACCGTTCCTCGGTAGCTTGTTTCCGGTCCAGGGAAGGCATGGCTTGGTAGTTCGGGCTGGACTGTTCCCATGAGGCACAGGGTCAGACTGATTTGCATATGGCTATGTCTGAAATGGGGTGGCAGAGTGGGCTAAAGAACGGTGATGGATTAAACCCAGATCAGTTGACTGGGTGAAAGCTTGTATTGTCAAATCTCCGTCCATCATTTCCTTTGGTTTTTCTTTGTTCGCCATAAGTTGGCAGGGTATGCTCAGACGTGAGTCCCTTGCTCACTTTGCCACTGGATTCAAGCAAGCCGGGCTGAAGACGGCTGAAATGCCAGAAACTGGTCCTCGGTAGCTTGTTTCCGGTCCAGGGAAGGCATGGCTTGGTAGTTCGGGTTTACTGTTCCCATGAGGCACAGGGTCAGACTGATTTGCATATGGCTATGTCTGAACTGGGGTGGCAGAGTGGGCTAAAGAACTGTGATGGATTAAACCCAGATCAGTTGACTGGGGGTGAGAGCTTGTATTGTCAAAGCTCCGTCCGTCATTTCCTTTGTTTTTTCTTTGTTCGCCATAAGTTGGCAGGGTATGCTCAGACGTGAGTCCCTTGCTCACTTTGCCACTGGATTCAAGCAAGCCGGGCTGAAGACGGCTGAAATGCCAGAAACCGGTCCTCGGTAGCTTGTTTCCGGTCCAGGGAAGGCATGGCTTGGTAGTTCGGGCTGGACTGTTCCCATGAGGCACAGGGTCAGACTGGTTTGCATATGGCTATGTCTGAACTGGGGTGGCAGAGTGGGCTAAAGAACGATGATGGATTAAACCCAGATCAGTTGACTGGGGGTGAGAGCTTGTATTGTCAAAGCTCCGTCCATCATTTGCTTTGGGTTTTCTTATGATGTAAATCAGACAAATGATACAAAAGCGAAACAGTCGCATTTTTACAAACATCCTCTGCATCTGCAGCCACTAACAGATCATCCACATACTGAATAGGATTAGCACCAGGAGGCAATGAAAAAGCGTCAAGCTGGGATTTCAAAGCCTGACTATAAATGGAGGGGCTCTCACAATAGCCTTGAGGTGCACGCTTAAATCGAAAACTTCGGCCTCCGAGAGAGAAACCAAAGAGATCTCTACTCTCCTCAGCAATAGGAATGCTAAAGAAAGCATTTTTTAGATCAATAACTGAAAACCAAACAGCTGAAGCAGGGATCATTGTGAGCAAGGCAGTAATATCCGGGACAACAGGAAACAGTGGGACAACAATTTTGTTGACCTCTCGAAGATCAATCACAAAACGGTATACAGGAGGCTTAGAAGGATCAGTACGTTTAAGAACAGGCAAAACAGGACTATTGCAAACATTTCCTCTCGGTTCTTCAACCACACCCTTCTGGACTAAATCATGAACAATAGCCAACAAAGCTCTTTCGCCATCGTTAGAAATCTTATACTGAGGAATGCGAGGCAATTAAACATCAGGCTTGACAGTGATCATGTAAGGTGGAATTTTGAGTAAACCAACATCATTCGGACCCGTGGCCCAAAGCGTAGCAGGAAGTGAACGCAATTCAAGCGGCAGTTGGTCCTTAGACAAATACATAGGAGAAACCAATTTATCACCCAAAGTAAGATGTACACCAGAGGGGAACAATACAATGTTGCATGTAGACGTTTCAATAAATCCAAACCCAACAAATTCTCACCACAACCAGTCGTTAAAATGAGCGGGGCTTCCAAATCATAAGGACCAATGGAAATAGGCAAAGGGCAAGAAACCGGGTTGCAAACTGGGGCGCCAGAGAATCCTACAGAAACATTTGTTAAGCCAGACAAAGGATTCCCAGGAAGTTTGGAGTGAATAATAGGACTCCTCATTGCACCAGTATACAAAAGTAATGGCTCTGAAACACCCAATGCAACAACGTTAACATAAGGCCCATTCTGATCAACTGGAACTGATACCACTCCCTTTCTTTGTCCATGGCTGTCCTAGCTAGTATGAAAATCAGGAATTTCGTTTTCAGTACAATAATCGTCATTGTAATATTGTGCGGACTGGGAATTCTACTGACCAAAATAATTCATAGTATTCTGAGGGGGAAAAGAACGCTGTTCCTGAGACAACGCACCTCGCCCTCTACCCCTAGGTGCTGACTGAAAACCCCCACGGCCTCGTGGCCCTGGCAGTCCACCATTACGCTGCAATAAAATGGACAATTACTCTTAAAATGACTTTCCTCTTTACAATAGGCACATTGATTAGGACCCAATAAAGGTCACGGAACAAAAGGTGTAGGTTTCTGTAACAATCTTTGGAACTGTGGAGGCTGTTGCAATTGATGCAGAGCAGAACGAGGGGATAAGCTTGTTGCATAAGAACCTTTGTTTTTAACTCTTTAGTCTTTTTCTCCACTCTATCCTTTTCTTCCTTATCCCAATTTTCAAGTACTGAGCAGTGACTAATATCTGGGCAGACGAAGAAACGGCCCACGCACTCTCAGAATCTTTCAATTTATGCGATAATTATGGAAGTAAATTAAACACAAATGTATCCGCACATAATCGCTGTCCACCTTCAGTACTCATATCTTGACCACTATGGTCGATGAACGTCTCCTCAAAACGGGTAAAGAAATCGGAGACGCTCTCATCTTTCTTCTGTTTACATGCAGCTAACTTATCCCAATTAACGCGTAAGGCAGGCATCATCGTTTTCATTAAAGTGATGATTCTACCAGGCAATTCTGTAATGAAAGCATCAGGTTTAGCACCACCTACTTGTTCTGCATCTGTGGCAATAATAGCAGCCCAATTACCACCTAAATTTGATCGTGATCTTCCCTACGAATCCGAGCCCATAATGCTTGAGGGACTACATTTCCCATCAGCAAATCAATATCTGCTAGATTCATAATGCATGCATTAATAGTCTGGGACAGCTCTTTATAATACCCAGCAGGATTCTTACGAGGGTCCGGTAAAGACTGTTTAAGCACCAAAACTTCCGATCTTTTCCAAGGGACATGTACCCATATACCCTGAAAATGAGCTGGGATAGCTTGAACAGCGCCTGCTTGTGGAACCTCATCTCTCCATATCAGAGGGACTTCTCGCATAAGATAGTGTTTCATTTTACGCCGAACCGCAGGATCAGGCTCAAGAGAGGCTTGAGAGAAAAAGGAAGACATAAAATTGGCAAGTGTCTGGACGGCATCCTGAACGTCGGGACCCACAATAAGTCCTTTATCAAATTTATCCTGTATGTCAAACAAACCCTGAGGAGGTAGATCCAAATCCATATCACCCCATCCTTTAAGAAGCGTATTACACATGACATTAAAAACATATCTCTGCATAGGCGCATTCCACTGAGGAAAAGTATCCAAGATATCACGCACACTATACTATGGACCACTCATGATCCAATTGTTAGCAAGAGAGTCTAACCTAACTCGCTCTTCAGAATCTGGAATTTGACTACGGGATTGCCTTCGGGACAAAACAGGATTCAAATTAAGAGACGCAAAGAAAGGTGATAAAAGACCAGAAACAGTATCGACTAGTCGTTTACGAGCTGTAGGAGAATCTGACAATAAAACAGGAGACAATGTATTAAGCACGGCAGGAGAGGGCTAGTAGTTAGAAGAGAAACTGACGGTAAAGGAGACTGAGGTACAGAAGTCGGCGGCAAAGGAAGTGGAGGTGGAATCACTGTAAGAGGCAATTGTGGAATATTCGGAGCAACTGGTTGAGCAACAGGTGGCTGAACAATAGGTTGCAATGGGGGTGCATTAGCACCCAATACATAAGGTGGAGGTAATCTCAACAAATGAGACATTAAGGGATCTCCGTCAAGATCTTTAGCATGTGGGGAAGTAGGCAACGCGGGATAACATCTATCTATTGCCATACGATGCTGTCTTTCTGAGACTTCAATCATCTGATCAGTCTCATTATTCTTAAACTGTTGAGCAGCCTGTAAAATCGTCATATCTTGCATTTTCTTATCTCTTTTTGCCTGTTTAATTTCTTTCTGTTTGGCTTCCTTACGCCATAGGCGGAAAGAGTCAAACATTGCCGGCCGGGCTTTTCTCTTAAACAAAATTGTTTCTAAGTTATCTAATATATCAGGCTCAAAGCTACCATTTTGTGGCCACTGCAGAACACCATCCTTCTTTGTATATCGAATCCATGTTTCAATAAAAATAATGGGACCAAACCATGTTTGGAATAGAGCTCGTAAGTGGGAGTTCCAACCGGAGGAATTGGACAAGAATCCTCTAGCCGGGAATCCCTAGTTCAGTCAAAACAGCAGAACTTCCTAAACTTACTAAGCCCAGGCATTTCGTAACGAACTGGACTATTCACAAACTTCAAGGGGGTTAAAGCAATGATCACAGTACAAACGTACTTACCCCTTGGCTTCGACTAATGCATTTGTCGAATAACAAAAACAAGACAAAAGAGTGGGCGCTACCCACGAATACTTAACTAAATGTTTTCGTACACTAACAGGTGTCCGTCTAACGTCTCGCGATACCAATCATCACCAGAGGGCCAAGGCAGGGCAGCAGTCAGGGCAGCAGTCGTCAGCAGCCATCGGAAAGGAGTAGCCGCGCTAAAAAAGACCTTCGGTCCACTTCGACATACAGGGGTCGCTTGACGTGGTTCTAGATTCCTACAGAATTTTCTTGCGAAGCTCCTCACGATCCTTGGCTGAACCGCTACCACTGAAGCCGCCCACACATTGGGACGCCAATTGGAGAACCGGGCCTTATGGGCCGAGCGGCGCAGGGCACGCCTAAAATCTCCGGGTTCACCTGCCTTGTCAAACAGAGACACAAGACACTCTGTTAGGCGTAGAAAATCAGGTTTCTTAGCTGCAGCTAAGCACAGTTGTCCAACAAGTACACCAGTGGTAGGTTCTCAGGAGACTGCTTCTTAATTCCGTGGCGCACAATCTTATATAGGACACATATTTACAATATCAACTCCCAAAACATACAAAACTGACTAATAGGAAAAGTTTGAAAACAAGCTATCAAGTATCTTGAATACGCCCTTCTTTCAGACCCCGTGTTCTCCCCTCCCCTAAAGTTAATCAATGCTAGTACATGTAATCCAATTTGCAGGTGACAGGACGTATTTGCGTGCTTCAAAAGATAGTTGTGTAATAGGAAAATACAAGGAGAGAATAGCGAAGGTCAGTCAAATAAGATAAAGTTAAAGAAGAATGGTGGGACCCAAACAGTCAACTAAGACAAGGATCAATCAGTCTAGACATGGATTAACGAACTCGGCCAGACCCTGACATCGGTTTTGTAAACAAGGACAAAGGGTTACTTTTTAACAGAAGAGATGCATAGCAGCTGGAAAGGCAAAAACACTATGTTCGCCGTGCAGCCTGAGTAAAGGCAACACAAAATGGCGGCTGTCACAAAATGGCAGCTAGATACGAAGTGAAGTCGAAAACCACAGAACCTCAATTCCTTAAATGCAATGTATGAAGCACAGAAAAAGTGCAATTTGGCCTCAAGCAATCGCAAATTACCACCAACTTCAAGTTGGTGGTAATTTGCGATTTCTTTGAAAAATACACTTTTTTGCATTTTCAACGTGCCATGTGGCGCAAATACATGCCCTCAGGGCATGTATGCGCCTCACATGTGCACACATATATATTTCAGGGGTTCAACAGGGTGTCCTTTTGTCACACTGGCACCCTTGAAATTGCATTCGCAATTTGCGAATCGCAAATTGAGAATGTCTTGCCACTCATTCCTATGTGCCTCCTAGCCCATAGGAATGAATGGGAAGGTATTCCTTAATTGTGATTCGCAATTTGCAAAATATTTGCTAATTTTTAATCACATCCCGTTTTGCCAATCTCAAATTGTGATTCTCTAAAAATCGCTATTTGAAAATCGCAATAACAGTATTTGATACATATGCCCATAAGTGCCATAATATCTTATACCTCCCTTGGCACATCTGCATATAGGCCCAAGGCCACTGCCTTATTGAATCCCCTTCAATAATAAAATCTACTAGGCTCCAATAATCTCAAACATGCATTTCTCTTGTGCCCAGCACAAGAGACAGCCTGGCCCACCACAGAAACTTTTCACAGGTTCAAGAATAGCTTATCAAACCCACACACAGGACCAGCTGGTACATACTCGTTATTTCATAAATATTGTTGCTTTATTTTTATATTATGAAACTTTCCAAGCTAATTCAAATGAAACCAAGACAGCACCTTGCCTTAACGACACCTGTTTCAAAGTTCTGCTTTCATATATTTTTTCCGATAAACTTACGTTAAAAATGTTCTTTGTTTATAATTTGCGGTCAAGCATTGCTGACCAACCGATCAAACACCTGGTCCACTGTGATACCACTTCTGTGTTCTTATGATACCACTTCTGTGTTCTCAGGGTTTTAGCAACATAACTGTAGGCTTGCGGTCAAGCACCTACGTCAATGTGGTTCAAGCACCTACATCAATGTGGTTTAACAGTTCTACATTGAAAAGGTATAAAATATCTGCATTGGGCCTACAAAGCCTATTCTCAGGTGGTAGAACCCAATCTAGATTAACATTTTTATTTTTTTATAGTCTCATCAGTTTTTCTCGGTTTCTCATCCTCACCCAATTCATTGTATTTAATGTACTTTGGAATTGTAATATTTGGATGCTTAGTTTTCTCATTTAAGGTTTGCCTTCTAGGCACTTGCACGTTATGAATAAATATCTTGTGCTGGTATCTCTGACTGATTGAAATTGTGGTTTTAAATATTCTTTCTAAACTAATGAATTGATGAATATATATTTTCTACGGTGTTAATGACTTGATGAATAAAAGTGCCACTTCAATGTAAGACCTTTGTTTTACACCTGTGTTAATTATTTTTAGACAAGCAGTGTTTAAGCGGCTATAGACCACGCAGAAGGGAAATACTTACCCTTCATCACTGGGAGGTTGGTTCATTACGTCTCTGCAGAGTTCCCCAGTGTACATCCACAAGTAAGAGTGCATGGTTCCTAACAACCATTGGAGGGTGGCATGACAGCAATTATTGTGGCTAATATTCTGAAAGGTGAAGAGAATTAACTCTTCTCCAAAATTCCATAATGGACAAGGATGGATGACTTGTCTCATCTGAGACTTGGCTTGTAGGGAGACAGCAGTAAACTTTTCCTAGATGAAGTCTGATCTACTCCTAGAATATAGAGGCAGGGAAAGGTTTTACTTTTAAGAGAAAGAATGTCAGAATGATGAAGACAGCATACAACTGCCTGAAATAATTTTGCAGTTGCAAACTCTACGATTTTCAAAATCATAGATTTTTGATCACAAAAGAGTGTTTCACATAGTACTTTCAAATTGCAATTATGTAGGGGAGTGTTAGAAATTGGGCCTCTAGTTTGCAGATGTTTCAACCTGAAGTATGGACCACAATCCTAGTCAGGGTATGTCAGATACGCAACCTAAATTAACCTGTGCTCATCTTCTAGTAGTTTGCCACAGAGCAGTCAGGTTAACTTAATAGGCAGTAAGAAAAGTATTTGTGCACCCCTTAAATTACAGTAACAAAGTGAAAATATTAGAAGATTACTACACACTAGTTTAGAAACATAGAGAATATTTATCTGAGCAATACAAAACCAAATCACAAAAATCCAATAAGTAGAAGTTGAGACATGAATTTTCAAAGATTAAATCCAAAAACTGTGCTTAGAAGTCAATAGCGTTAAAAGGATACTTGAGGTCGCGTTAGCCCAGGGTCAGTCCAAAGTTCAGGCCGACCATGGTGGACGGCTGTCCAGCTACAGGATTATGCAGGACCTACTGAAAAAAGTACCTTGTAATAAGCTTGCTTCAGGGTATGAAGACTTACTGCGTTGCTTCAGATTCACACAGATCGTTTGGTGCATGGGAGTCGAGCCTCGCAGTCACTGTCTAAGGATCGCCACTGTGTCGAATTCAAGCCTCACCGTGATTTATCTGGATTTTAACGATGCGTCTATTTCAAACTATGCAGTCAAGACATGAATCATCATCCTGTCAGCACTGTGTCGGTGTTGATAGCCACTGCGTCAGTTCCAATCGGTTCAAAGAGTGCATTGCATTGATTTTAGCAGAAAACAGCTGCAGACCCCACATCTGAAGCCTAGGACTAGAGGGGGGCACCTCAGGCAAGAGTAGAAATCACAGATGGCAGAGTCCATCAGCACCAGCAAAGTTACAAGAAGTCTTTTATGACCCTGAGACTTCATAGAACAGGAGGCAAGCCAACAAGCCCTTGGAGAAACTTGGGTTCAAGGATGTAGAGAAAAGGTCCGGTCCTTCTCACTCCCAAGAAAGAAGTAACAGGCAGCAGGCTAACACAGGAGAGCAGGTAGCAAAGAGACAGTCCCTCTTACAAAACAGCAATCAGCAGGACATCACAGCAATGTAGTCCCACCTACATCACAGCAGTTCTTCTTCCAGGCAGAGTGTCCTTGCTTCAGCAACGTTTTGATTTGGCTGTGTCAGGGGTCAAGTACTTATACTCAAATGTGCCCTTGAAGTGGGGGGGGGAGATTAATGAGGCCTTTGAAGATCACAAGGTCCCTGCCTTTCCTGTCCTGGCTCGAGACTTACTACAGGGGATTATGCATTTCTTTGTCTTCAGGACACTCACAGCCCTATTCAGGTGCAAGTGTCAGTTCCTCCCTCCTTATATACCTCAGGAAGGCCCATCAGCCTGGTGATGAGCCATCAGGATGCAAATTTCACACCCCAGCTCCTGTTCTGTGACTGTCTAGAGGGAATGCACAAAGCCCATTTGTCACCCAACCCAGACATGTATTCAGAGACAGGAAGAGGGCCAGAATAGTTAAAGTAAGAAAATGGCATCTTTCTAAAAGTGGCATTTTCAGACTCACAATTCAAAATCTGACTTTGCCATCAGTTGTGAATTCAAATTGTGATTCCAAAGACACCAAACTTCAAATCTCTATTGTTTGCTAATTGGAAACTGTGCTTAGAAGATGTTTGAAGGCAACCCTAATGAGTGATAGGCCTTGCATTAGTGAACGATGAATTTTGCAGTTTTTCACCACCAGGACATGTAAAACTCAAAAGTACATGTCCTACTTTTTAAATACACTGCACCCTGCTCATAGAGCCTACTTGGGCCTACCTCAGGGGTGACTTATATGCAATAAAAGGGAAGTTTGGGCCTGGCAAGTAGATAGACTTGCCATGATGAAATGGCAGTTGAAACTGTACACACATGCTCTGCAGTGGCAGGCCATGCATGAAGGGCTACTGAAGTAGGTGGCACAATCAGTGCTGCAGACCCACTAATAGCATTTAGTTTACAGGCCCTGGGCACATACAGAGCACTTTACTAGGAACTTATAAGTAAATTAATTATACCAATTGCGGATAAACCACAGTTAACATGTTTAGGGTATAGAGCATATGCACTTTAGCACTGCGTAGCATTGGTAAAGTGCCAAGAATCCTGAAGCAAGCAAAAATGAAGTCAGCAAAATTGGAGGACAGGAGGCAAAAAGTCAGAGGAAACCACGCCAAGGATACCAGGTCAAACAGGGTGGGAAAGAAATATCCCCTAATAAGTCCCAATGGCATGTATCAATGGTTTGTAACTGTAAAAGTAGTTACAAACCATTGATCGGATACTGACACCCGAGCTAGGACAGCTTCTCCTTTGTTAACAATGTTGTGAAATAGTGGGCAGCTTAAAGTGGTCAAGTAGACACTTTTATACCCCCTCAAAGTCTTCTCAAATGTAAAAGCTTTTCTTGAGAACTACTGTGAGAAGTTGGCCAGATATATGTTGTCCACTAATTAAAGTGGGCACCTTGCACCAGTCCAAACAACCCTTATGGTGATTTAAGAGGTCAAAGATAACCTTAGAAAGCTATCCAAGTGGTAGCTGTGGAGACCCCAGACTTCAGGCTTGGTCTAGAAGGAATGTTAAGCAGCTTGTTTTACCAGAATGCAACCTTATAGTATTGGTTTAATGAAAGGAGAACCACACAGTAGTTATAAAAATATGTATTTATTAATATAACACTATCTAGTATGGGGCAGTCTCTCCTACACTGAGATAGTCACAAAGCACACAATACTTAAGCACAGAAATTACAGTAAATAGCACTGATACACAGTGGGCCCCAGGGGGGGACCAAGCCATGTACTAAAATAGTAGTATAACAACCAGGACTCAAGTCAAGACAGTGTCGAGAGGTTGTAGAATCGCTGGGACCCCAAGGAACCACCCATGGTGAGTAAGTAGGGACCACAAGGAAGATGGGTGCAGTGTGGTAACACGACCCATGCTCCGTACAATTCTACGGGCCAGTTGTGGTTGAAGTTTTAGAGTTTAAGGACTATTCCCAGTGGACTTCGAAGAAACCTAGTGGAAGTTAAGGGGTTGGAGAGCCACCCCGTCCGTGGATACTGAGATACCCAAATTACCTGTCCCAGGGAAGCCGGGTGCATAGGTCTGGAGTGGCGTTGGAAACCGCTGACGAACCCAATGGAGGTCTTTGAAGATGAGCTGCTGCTGGAAGGAAGAAAAGTGGCTGCTGGAATCAAAAGGCGGATTCTTGTCGAAGAGTACCTGAAAGCGGAAGGGACAGAGTCTTGGTCACTCAGGTGTGACCAGGGGCTCGGTAGATGAATGCCCGCCGATGTTGGGTGCTTCAGGTGCATTGAGGGAGTTCTTGTCACTGCAGCTACAGGGACCAGGAGACATTGAGGACAACCAGGAGCAGGATAAGAGCTGTCCCACAAAGGATGTTGAGTAATGAGGGGTTGGTTTCCAAGAAGCCTTGGCAACGACAACCCACGCAGAAGGTCAAGGAAGGATATGGTTCGGCTCAGCAAGGTCCAGGAGACTCACCACAGCACGGGGAGTCATGGCAGTCCTGGAGCAACCAGGGGAGCCCAAGAAAAGCAAAGTTGACCCTCAAGTGTATCCACTGGCTGGAGGGACAGGAGTCGCGAGAGGACCTTGAGTGATTTCCCCAAACAGCAGCCCCCGGAGCACTCGGTGTGAGGAGGCCAGAGTTCTTGGTAGGAAATGGTGACCGACGTTGGGGCTACTTGAAGCCCAATGCACTTGTTCGGGAAACACCAACAAGCATATGTCCTTGCAAATGTACACTTTGCACAGGGGTTCAGGTATTGCAGCCCTCATAAGGGACTCTGACCTCAAACTTGGTGAGAGGGCAGCTTGGACCTTGAGGGATGCTAAAACCCATCTCTTGTGTTGCTGAAGCCTTTGGAGTCCGTAGGAGCTCAGGGTCAGCAGACCAGACAGCAGTGTTGCGGTGCCTGCAAATGCAGGGGAGTCACTCCTTCACTCCAAGGGAGATATCTTCAGTTGTCCTTGATGCTCCACAAGTCCTGCACAGATCCTGTGTGGTGCACAGGCACAGATGATGCTTCAGACTGAGAGGGAGACAAAGTCGGGTCCAAATAAAGTCTATCGAAGTCCAGAGTGTCCAGACGGTCGAAGTTCATTGGTTTCTGGTTCAGAATCTTGTCCACGCCGAGTCTAGAGTCTTACATCCAGGTAAGCCCTTAAATACCCACAGGAGAGGGTTGAACAGATTCAGGGGATCCTCCCAGGGGAGGGTCTGGACAATGTGGAGGTTACTCCCCTGTTCTTTGTCTAGTTTTGCACCAGAGCAGGAGCAAACGGCTCCCATGAATGGTTTGAACTGGGCTATACACAGGCACACCAAATGTGCCCCTCATGCAGACCTTCGGTCACTGGAAAGCGCACCCACTCAGCCCTAATATACTAAATCCTGTCTGGGAGGAGGTCACACCTCCCTGTTCAAGGATTCCTATTGTTCAGCCTTCCCCTGCTCGAGCTTGGCTCAGCAGCAGGAGGGCAGAAATGTGTCTCTGGTCAGCAGAAACCATTTTGTGCTGCCCTGGACTCGAATGCTGGTACCTGGAACACCAGGGACCCAAAGAAGCTCGCTTATGAGGGCTGGAATCATACCTCCCAACTGGTGTGATGGTATGATTTCAACATGTTTGACACCAAACATGGTAGGGTTAGTTTCAGCCGTTTTACAGTTGGTCATCACACAGTCGCATAATGCCACTCTACATGTGGTAAATTGCTGCATCAATTACAACCCAGGAGAATGGACTCCGTAGACTGCAGGGGTGTCCTGCTCATTCAGTGCCACCCTCTCACTTAGAACCAAGCACCCTGTCCTCAGGATTGTAAAGAGCTGCTAGAGGGTTGACTTATAGGTTTTAAGTGCAGTGACCCTTAGATATAGTACACTTATACCTTAAGTAAGTGGTGCCTGCACCAATTTACACAGCCTGCAATGGCAGGCCTGTAATTCCAGTTTGCATGGCCTATCATGGGTTGAATAATACATGCTTCAGCCCATGGGAGGCCTCTGGGGTACCTACGCCCTGGGTACATTGGTACCATATGCGAGGGACTGACAAGGGTACCCCAGTATCCAATCTGGAGTGTACCAAAGTTCATAGCATAACAATTTAAGGAGAAAGCAGATAGACTGTGGTCCTGATTAGCAGGATCCCAGTCGGACTAGTCAAAAACAGCATTACATTCAGAAACAAGCATTTACAATGCAATGGTCTCGGCAATATTAAAGGTAGAGCTATTGGCATTGCTCATGATTTTTTTTTAATCTTAAATAAATGGCATTGTCATTTACATTGCCAATAGCTTAATCGTTAAATAAATGGCATTGTCATTTACAATGCCAATATGTTAATCGCTCGCAAATGCATGACCTATTGCATTTACACCCAACAAGAGCCACACACAAAGCCACCCACACACACAGAGCCCCCCACACACACACACAGAGCCCCCCCCACACACACAGAGCCACACACAGAGCCACACACACACACACAGAGCCACACACACACACACAGAGCCACACACACAGAGAGCCACACACACACAGAGCCAGAGCCACAGAGAGAGCCAGAGCCACACAGAGAGCCAGAGCCACACAGAGAGCCAGAGCCACACAGAGCCAGACCCACACACACACACACCCAGAGCCACACACCCAGAGCCACACACACAGACACACCCAGAGCCCCACACACACACACACCCAGAGCCCCCCACACACACACCCAGAGCCACACACACACACCCAGAGCACATCTACTTACAGTGCCTCTACTCATACTTCTCTCTGTATACCCCTGCCCCTCACACTCTTGCTACCTCTACCTGCTCCTCACTCTGTACACACAGTGCCTCTACACAGCCCTCACACTCCACTGCTGCTACACGCCCACCATCCTTCTCACTCTGTATGCACCTTCCCCTCGCACTCGTGCTGCTTCTCATGTCCCTTCACACACTGCCACTGTACACGCTGCCACAGCATGCACCAGAAGCTCGCAAGCTTGGGTGACATCACCCCTCAACGCTCCTCACAGACTCCGAGTTATGGTAAAGACTATTGACATTCATCGTTACAGATACAAGGGCGCAAATATGAAGTCATCTTCAGACAGAGCGGCGCTTCTGCCTGCAATGATGGGAGCCTCTGCTCCCCGTAGCTGTGCGCCCCACGCGGCCCTCCACCCTTCAGCTCACCCTGCCCCTGTATTTCCCTGCACACTATGATCAGGTTCTTCTGCTCCACGTCGCATTCCTGCTAATGCTCTTGTTACGGGAGAAGTTGAGGCTCAGGGAAGCCATCTCGGACCACAGGGCGTGCTCAGCCCCGCAGCCCCTCCATGCACCGGTACTCGCCTGCTGTGCCTACGATGTGTGCGTGTGTTACCTCAGCGCTGAGAGGCAATGGCTAGCATGAGGCAGGGGTGGAGTGGGTCCCTGGCATTTGCGAGGGGAGGCACGGACAGTGGGCGGGCGTGAGGGAGAAGGCACGGACAACGGGAGGGAGGGCGGGGGATAAAAAAGGCACAACAACTGGAAGGGGAGGATAGAGAACATGGACAACAGGGAGGAGGTGGGAACAAATGGATCGCTGACAACGGGAATAGGGTGGGAGGATGGAAAACGCAGACAATGAGGGGTGTAACTTACCTGCAATGGCAGCGGGGCTGTTCTAGAAAACAACCCAAAAAACAAGACGATCCTCACTGGCAGACGCAGAGACTCTGGAGCGGCAGCAGGATCCATTCGTGTCAGCATTCACCGAGAAAAAAAATGGCGGCCGCAAAGCTCTGCAAATTTCGGATTCGGGGGCGTGTTCGGCGTTCTAAAAAGGGGCGTGGCTAAAAAATGGAAAGAACACGCCCCCGAATCCGAAAGAGACGGAGCTTCTTTTGAGGGACACCTCTCTCCTCCAATGGCTGGCCTCCCTTTAGGAAGCCAGCCAATGGAGGAGAGACGAGGAGAGAGGCGGGTTTAAGCACCCTACTGAAAGACATTAAATCTCCAAATTCCGGCTGGCAAGCCAGCCTTTGGTCCTCGACCTAAAAAGAGGGGGTAATCATAATTTATTTATTTATTCATGTCATTTGTAAAGCGCCGGAATCACCCCACATGGGGTATCTCGGCGTTGAGAACACATACCGGTGAGGCAGTGGGAGTTTAAAAGAGTGAGGTTTTTAATTTTTTTTCGAAAGCTTAAATAGTTGGTGCAAAGGCGTAAGTCCAGTGGAAGCTGGTTCCAGAGTTGAGGTGCTATATAGGAGAATGATTTGCCTCCCAGTCTGGTTTGCTTGATGCGAGGGATGACAAGAAGACCTTTCTCATCGGAGCGGAGGGTGCGCGATGATGTGTGTCTGGACAGTTTGTTGGTCAGATATATGGGACCCAGCTGGTTGAGGCCTTTGAACACCAAGCGTATTGAGTTTTAACAGGGTGGGCCCTGAAAACTCTTGGACCTGGGTCACTAAGTAAGTACAAAGAAGGGATGGTCCGAGTTTTTCACAATTATTCCATAAATGTTCTGTATTTACTCCATACAGTCATTCACCACAATTGAGCTTCAGTAAGTTATAACTGAACAAAATGAAAAATCAAGTTTAAACGTTCAAAATCTAATTGCATTTATTTTTGCAATCATGCACTCCGGTGCGTTCATCACCACACAAATTGTTCGTAATCATCAAATTACGTAAATGTAATTATAAAGACATTACATCAATAGTGCTCTCAGTGAGGAAGGGAAGGGCTGTGAGGAGGTTTGTGAGGGACTGGGTAAAGGTGGCGTGACATTACTAACATCACAATGAAATCTATACGCCTTTACAATCAAGGTAATATATGTGTTCCCAGATCACATCACACATAGGCTAGGTAAGTCCATTTAGTTCAATCCTATGGTGTCTAAGGTTGGCGTAGTCTACGTTTCGACCCCCACATATATTACCTTGATTGTAAAGGCGTATAGATTTCATTGTGATGTTAGTAATGTCACGCCACCTTTACCCAGTCCCTCACAAACCTCCTCACAGCCCTTCCCTTCCTCACTGAGAGCACTATTGATGTAATGTCTTTATAATTACATTTACGTAATTTGATGATTACGAACAATTTGTGTGGTGATGAACGCACCGGAGTGCATGATTGCAAAAATAAATGCAATTAGATTTTGAACGTTTAAACTTCATTTTTTATTTTGTTCAGTTATAACTTACTGAAGCTCAATTGTGGTGAATGACTGTATGGAGTAAATACAGAACATTTATGGAATAATTGTCAAAAACTCGGACCACCCCTTCTTTGTACTTTGAACACCAAGCAGCAGATTTTAAATTGAATTATTTTGCGGATGGGTAACCAGTGAAACTTACGAAGCAAGGGCAGTGACGGGGTACAATATGGTGCACTGGTAACCAGATGGGCTGCTGTGTTCTGTACCACCTGTAAGCTGTTCAAGGCAGATTCTTTGGCAGAGATCAGCAGGGCATTACTGAAATCCAGGCGACTGAGTACTAATGCATGAACCAGAGTTTTGCGGGTGGAAATGGGAAGAAAATGAAAGACTTTGCGAAGAAGACTGAGTGCATGAAAGCAAGCTTGTTTGGTAGTAACTATGTGCTCATCAAGGTTGAGTTTGCTGTCTATTAGGACTCCTAGGTTTTTGACTACTGGCTTGGAAGATGGTGCCAGGCCCATTTCTTAAAGCCACCAGCTGGGAGACCAGCTGGTGATTGCTTCTTTGAAAAGCATTATTTCAGTTTTACCTGCATTAAGCTGCAGGAAATTGCTGCGCATATATGATGTTATGGTCCTCATGCCTTCTGAAAAAATGCTTTTGATGTTGGGGGTGTCTTTATCAACGGTGAGGAGGAGCTGCGTGTCATCTGCTTAGGAAATGGGGGTGAATCTGATCTCCCTGATGAGTGCTGCAAGTGGGGCTACATATATATTGAATAGCGAAGGGCTGAGACAGGAGCCCTGCGGTACTCCTTTGGTCACTGGAGTGGTTTTTGAGCTGAAGGGTCTGAGGTGCACTGTTTGTGTTCTTCCTTTGTGAAAGTCCCCCATCCAGTCTAGTGCTGTGTCCTGGATGCCTATAGATTCTAGTGTTTCTAACAGGATCTGTTGTGAGATGGTGTCGAATGCGGCGAAGAGGTCGAGCAGTATGAGAATTACTGCTCGGCCGGCATCCGCCTGCATACGAATGTTGTCAATTAGATTGACCAGGGCCGATTCAGTACTGTATCTGGGGCGGAATCCTGACTGTGAGGGATTGAGACAGTTGGAGGATTCAATAAAAGTGGCTGCTTAAAAACTGTTCTCCATCTGTAATGGAAGCAGATGGCTGGTCTGCACTAAGTCTTAGGCTCCCATTCTTCCCTTAGTAGCAAATTGCAGAAGGTAGCAAAAGATGGTCTGAATATTTAGTAATTATTAGAAATTGGGTTTGTGGTTGACTGAGCTGTGAGCCCAGGTCAATCAGCAACCACAATCCTTCTCAGGGTAGGTCACTAGAAAACCCCAAATTAACCTGTGCTTAACCCCCAGGTAGCTTGTCACAGAGTAGTAAGGCTTAACTTTGAGGCAATGTGTAAAGTATTTATGTAACACTTCAAACAGTAAAACAGTGAAATCACAGTACAAAAATATCCCACACCTGGTAGGACAAATAGAACATAATTTAATGAAAAAAACAAGACCGGAACACCAAAATTCAATCGGTAGAATCAGAGTTATGAATTATGAAAGAATAAACTGCAATATAGCACCTAGAATCATAAAGCACCAACCACAGGTAACTGGTTTTGCTGGACCTAGTCAAATTCAAATGTTAAGCCCGTCCACGATGGAGTGGGGGTCAGATTATGTCCAAGATTAGTCCCACTGAAGGGTTCCCTTCTCAAGGTTTGTGCCAAGAGTCCTGTTCACATTAGAATCCAATAGGGTCACAAGGATCAAGTAGATTGTCATGGTTGGAAGTCGGTGTGCTGCGAAGAGCAGGCCGGGCACCGTGGACAGGCAGGCTGGAACTTCGCATTTGCAGTCCCCCGTGGGGTGTCGATGCTGCTGCGCAAAGAGATAGGCTGACGACAGCTCACACTGAATTTCGGTGTAAGCGATGTGCTTTCTGCGCGAATGGGCCCATTCCCGATCAGGAATATACCAAAAGCTAAAGAGCCTGTTAGCCACACCAAGAATCCAAGAGATGAGAGACACCACTTGGGGGTCATGAACTCACTGAAAATGGGTCGAGGAGCTGTTATATGTTCCTTAGGCACAGATCAGAAGGCCACCAGACTAGCCCTTTGAGTCACCCTGGGGTCCTGGCCTCAAGATAAAGTTTTGAGTCCAGTTCTTTTTCCCAAGGCAAGAGGGCCGCAGGTCAGCACAGCGGGCAGCAATTGCTTTAGATCAGCTGTCCAGCAGAGTGGCAGTCCTTGTAGCAGCACAGCTGTCCTTCTTCCAGACAGAGTAACCACAGGTCCAGGAGTATATTGAAGTGTTGGGGTCTGAGGCCTTCCTTTTATATACAGTTGTGCTGTGAAGTGGGGGGAGGCTTCTAGAGAAATACCTTTCAGGGCACAGATTTCCTGCCTATCTGGTCCCGGCTCCAGACTCACTACAGGGGGTACAGCCCTTTATGTGTAGACAGGACACAGCCTATTCGGGTATAAGTGAGGCTGGGCCCAGCTTCTCCCTCCCATCCTGCCAGTAATGGTCCATCCAGTCACACCTAAGCTCCCTTGTTTATGGCTGTCTAGGGACAATACACAAAGACCAACTGCACCCAGGAATGTGATTAGAGACAGGCTGTGGGCACCAAATGGCTAAAGTAAGAAAAGGTAAACTTCCTAAAAGTGACATTTTCAAAATTGCAACTTAAAACCCGACCTCACCATAAGTTAGGATTGTAAATTGTGATTCCAGAGACATCAAACATGAACTGTTTATTTCTTCCCATCTGCCTTTGGGCGGTCTAGGGCCTACCCTAGGGGTGGCTTATAGGTATTAAAAAGGAAGGTTTGGGCCTGGAAAAAGGTTTAGTTTGCTAGGTCAAAATGGTAGTTTTAAAACTCCACACCCAGTCTGAAATGGCATCCCTGAGACAATTTTAAAGGGCTACTTAAGTTGGTGGCACATCCAGTGCTACAGGCCCACTAGTTGCATTTAATGTACAGGGCCTGGACACATACTTTCACCTTACTGGGGACTTACAAATAAATTAAATATGCCAGTTGGGTAAAAGCTAATGTTACCATGTTTTAGGGATGGAAACGCAGGCACTTTAGCAGTTGATTAGTATGCACATTTCTAAGTCCCACAAAAACGAAGTCAGCAAAAATAGGAGGTTGAAGGCAAAATGTTAGGGGGAATCATGACAAGGATGCCAGTTCTAACGCTACTTATTATGTAGGTTGTTTTGAGACCTCCTGCATATGGGCAATTTGTTGTGACACCTTTTAGTTTATAGGTTGCATTGTAAATTGTATACCTATTCACAAGCCTCTTGGTACTGCTTTGTAAATAGACATTATTATCTTTTAGCCAACATGTTTAATATTTAGTCTTAGATTTTAGTACTTCTTGGTGAAATTAAAAGTATATATTATGCTCCACCTTTAGAACAGTGTAAAATTGCTGCAGAGACAATTAATCATCAGAATAATGTTGTCAAACAGACCATAAGAATGTACGTTACTACAAAAACATAGCAAAATGGAGGTTACTTGTACCCATTTTTACTCCACAAATTCTAAAAGCATCTAGCAAACCCAACTAAGCTTCAAGAAGGTAAGTTACCTGAATATTGAGTTTTAAATATCATGATAAAAAATACCATTGTCAGAATATGAAATACCAACTCGCTAGCCACACTACATTAACTATAACGCGCTCATTCTCCATGCACTGATTATACCCATTCACATTACATCACTAATAGTTATTAAATGATAGTATTCCTAGCAAGACTCATGAAATGCCTAATGGAATCATTTATTAAAACACTATGCATGGTAGCAGGCCAAGTTATAGTAAATGTAGTGAAGCTAGCGAGTTGACATTACTGTATACGGAGGTGCATGAGTGATAGGACATTTCCGACAGAGGGCACAAGTTATAACTGTAAGTCATCACTATAACTTTAGAATTTCTATAGTTTGTGTCATTTAAGTTGTTTTTGTACAGAAAGAAAAAATTGCATTTTCGTAACTATAGCTAAGCTTTTTACTTTTGTTTTTTTCAGTGAATTTTCTATTTTTTTTTTATTTGTCAAAAATGTATTTGTAACGTAACTCAAAGTAAATTGATTATCCCACTTGGTGCTATTAGACAATGACAATGTGCTGTACTTCTTCTTGTTCTGATGAGGGAAATGTCTACTTTAAAAAACAAAAGAAGGGTACTATGGTACCTCCTAGATACTATCAGGCCCGGTCTGGCCGTTGCGGGCACCGGGCAATTTCCCGGTGCGCCGCAAGGGTGGGGGTCGGTTTTGGGCCCCTGGGGGCCGTTTTTGTTACAGGGCCAAGCGCATGCCTCTCCTGAGGCAGCCACTTTTTCATTCTACTCAGGCTGATCGTTCTGTAGGGGGAGCTGTCAAACTTGAAATGCTTGCACTACATTAAGAAAAGCTACTGAAAAACGTACAAAGGAATGTGTGTGGGATGGGCACGAGTACAATACTTTGAGGGGCAGGTGCTTTCACTGTACATTAGGAGGGCATGTTTGTAGTTTGTACGTAGCACGGACATGATTCGGCTGCCCCATCAATTAACACAGCCTTCCATTGAGCTCTGATCATTTCTGTGGCTGCACTTGGATATAAATAAAGGCAATTTATTACTGCCCTCAGACAATATATCTTTATATTAATGAGAATAGCAAACCCGGTTCAGTGTAATACCTCATAAATCCGGCTGACGTACATTTAGCACTTGCACAGCATTCAGCAAGAATTTAACCACTTTGCACCAGTTGATTAGTCCATAGCAATTAATCTTTTCATTTTTTTATTTTATTTGCACATTCCTTCCCTTATTTCTTGTCTATTTTGTTTCTTTATTTCTTTTCTCATTCTTGTTTTAGTCTTGAAATTGCAGGAAACCTCACAGACGAGTGCTAGACTTAAATGTACTGGTAGGAGGCACTGTTGCCACCTGGCTCTTGCTTAGACTTTTTTTTGTTGGTTGGCCATGTTATCTCGTGAAAATAAAAACGTATAGAAAAAAGTTAAAAAAGAAGAAAAACATTATTTTCAGAACTAACTACATATCCCAAAAACTAAGAGTGTGTGCTAATATTAACCATGTTTTTTTCAGGTATAAGAAATACAACATTGTGATTAATACAGAGATAAAGGGTAAATCTAAGAAAGCTAAATTAAACATGTGCCTTATGGCGGCTTCATACTACATTGTAAGTTTATAATCAGTGATGTAATTTGAGATGTCATCGGTGATGTCATCATTGATGTCACTGACCATGTCATGAGTAATGTAATATATGAGGTCATAAGCAGTGCATTGCAGGGGAGTAGGCAATAGTTAGCTCGGGTAAATATAACTGCTGAATTTCTATGGTTTTGCTTGTGCAAAATCTGAACCTAAATATAACGTCCCTGTAATCTTTCTTTTTCTCAGTGAATTTCTAAGTTTTTTAAAAATTCTATTCCCTAACTATAATGTGCATGTATATGGGTATATATCAGCTGACAATAAAGAAGTTGCTGCGAAAAGACACAGCGTCGACTTTTTCTGTGTTGAAAGTGTGGTGCATATATGAACAGTCGTACAGGGGAAAACCTGGGGGAAGAGGAAGAGGCACCAAAACAAGAGCAAGAAAAGACGGTGCAGGAGAAGAAAGGAACAGCTACACTGGTATGGGAACAAGGAGCCAGGACAACAAGAAGAAATAATGGATGACACCACTCAACAACCAACGGTAATGACCCTTTCTAGTAGACCTATAACACCCACAGAAGAAGAGGTCTTGAAACTAGGTTTGTCCTTTTGCCCCGATACTACCTTAGACTATGCCAGAACAAGCATTGACCTTTACCAATTTGTTCGCAAAGTTAAATTGTTCAAATTGCATACTACACAGGTCAATGTAACAACCAGTAATGAAACCAGTCAGATTCATCACCACCTACAGTACACAGTCAGACGAACTCAGAAACATCCTTAAGAAAAGATGGCACATTCTCACGCGAGATCCTCTCCTCAAAGTGAAACTAGGGCATTCACCCACAGTGAAATACAGAAAACCTTCATCACTAAAAGATATCTTAGTGAGCAGTCACCTGCAAACCACCAATCACAAAACTTAGTTGGAACAAAGGGGAGGCTTCTACAAATGCACTAAATGCAAAGCCTGCCGCCATAGTGAAAATATGAAAGAAGTTACCCTGAGTGGGTCAAGAAAGAAATGGAGGATCACTAAGCCAATCACTTGTGGCACTATTTTCGTGGTCTATGCAATCACTTGTCCTTGCGATAAGTGGTATGTGGGATGAACCACTTTTCAAGTTAAAAAAAGAATTTTGGAACACTGCAGGGCAGTGACAAACCGCGATTTCAGTTACAGTACCGCTAGACACTTCAATGATGTACATGAGGGTGACTGGACAAAGGGGAAGTACTTTGGTCTAGCAGCGGTCCCTAGAAACCCGAGAGGTGGCAATTGAGTCCAGGCCTTACGCCGACTCGAATCAAGACTGATTTTGCTGGCCGGTAGTAAGTTCCCAAATGGCATGAATAATGACGAAGAGTTATACGTACATTTGTAAACCATCCACACGCTTCCTGGCAACCAGTTCATGAATTCCTAGTTTTATACCTAACAGAGCTCTTACTGTTATTTTAGCTCACTTTTTTTTAACTTTTGTGTTATGTTATGTACTAGTCAGTTAAAAATGTTTTATACTGCAATTTGATGGCATTTATGTCTGTTTAAATCTAAGAACTTTGCTTGCCAGGATATCATACAGGACCATGTGGACATTAATACGATGATAATAGCAGAGCCAATTGGCAGTGGAAATGAGATGTTGTTACTTAGTAAGTATAGGTGATGTGTATTATACAGTCAATTTTTTCTACTGACCTGATTGATATGCGCACACCGAATGAAGATTAGCCACTGTGTTAAAGTTAAGAGCACATGAGAACCAGCATTTTCCTATGAACTGTCATCTCTACAACTCCTACTCTTTTAGTTCAGTTTTGAGGTATATCACCTGTAAACGTCACCATCTCTACCCTGGTCAACACCAGCAAGGACATCACTTCACCAGTTCTATTGTTTCTTATTACAACAACAGAACCCGCTGAGGGGCAAATGAGTAGAGTACTACACCCCGACTCCCCCCTCCCCACTCTTTTCTTCTTAATTATATTGGCTCAAAGCAACTTCTTAAACCTACCCCACTTACATGTTGACCTGTTGGCTAATGTACTAGACATTTATTTCTGTACCTCTATGCAGTATCTAATTTACAAAATAATGATGGATTTAGGCCCAGATCTCTGTACTGGGGTGAATGTATGACATTGTTCTACATTCTGTCCATCAACTGTTGTTTTTGCATTTGTCACCACAAGTGGGACGGGTATGCTCAGACGTGAGTCCCGTGCTCTCCACGCCACTGGAGTCAAGCTATCCTGGCTGAAGACGACTGATAGCCAGAAACTGGTCCGAGGATGCTTGATTCCGGTCCAGGGAAGACATGGCTTGGCAGTTCGGGCTGGACTGTTCCCATGAGGCACAGGGTCAAGGCTGATTTGCATATGGCCATGTCTGAACTGGGGTGGTGTGGTGAGCAAAAAAATGATGGATTTAGGCCCAGATCTCTGTACTGGGGTGAATGTATGACATTGTTCTGCATTCTGTCCATTAACTGTTGTTTTTGCATGTGTCTAATTTACCGGCACCAAATAGCACGATTGTACATGCTTGACTATATATTTCTTTTTAACTTTATTTAAACCGTCAACTGAACATAAGATGACTGATACACCAAGTATTTCTTTTATGTTTGTGCACGCTGCGCCATGCCACGCACTGCGCCTTTAAATTTGTGTGTAATTTACAAAAGGTCATGTGACCAAGATCTCGCCTGAGATCGAAACGTGTCATTGTCTGATTGCTGAATAAACCCGCAAACGTTTTCCAATTGCAACCAGATGTGGCTCGTCTTTCCTGCGCTATCTGCAGGGATCTTCTGTGTGTGTGTGTGTGTGTGTGTGTGTGTGCGTGTGTGTGTGTGTGTGTGTGTGTATATATATATATATATTAGGATGTGACCGCCAGGGTGGCGGTCACATCCTAATTGCCATGGAGGGACCGCCGCTGCCCATGCAGACGGTCCCTCATACTCAGTGGTGGCGGACGGACGCAAGTCCGTCCGCCATCATAATCGACCCCTCTTTGTGGTTTAAAGGTCCCATGATAAGTGTCTCCTTTTTAACAGTAGGTGGCAGTCCAATTGGTCGGGCCCTTCGAAGCACTGCAAGCCTCATCATAAGTAAACCATGAACACAATTTCTGTTTCCAAGATACAAGGCTGTTAAGATTTTAACACCTTAAATGTTTCCTTAAAGATGTCCCTCCTTTTCCCATGATCCTTTGGCATTTTGGAGTCCCTGAGAGTCCCCTGCACTGTGTGCAGCAACTCTCACTCCTGGTATTAGACTTTAGAAGCTCGGGCATATCAGATCCTACATAAACAAGAGACTTAATCCAATTTTTTCTTATCAACCCGTCTCATACTTTTCTATGGTTTTGGCATGGGCACCACAGTATCAGCGCAAACCCACTAAGCTACTCTCCGAGATAAAACAGGACGAATGGCAGAGAGATCATAGTCTCTTGGGTTTGCTGCACCCTTCTGTGACAAGAGGGTAACTGATAGCTATGTTTAGCAGTCTAGAATGCCTTAGAGTTTGAGTACAAGGGACGGCTTTGAGAGCATAACTTTTCATGGTGAATGTGCAACCAGTGCACTTTTACCTAGTAGAAAAATTCCATCTCTCGTGCTTTTTTTTCTCAATGCTAGACCTTTGGTTATTCTACATTGTACCTTACATTGCACTGCGCTACATTTGCAGACATTAAAAGATATCCACTTTTAGGCTACAGCTGTTACTGAATATTGATTTTGTTGCATGATATTTTGTCACACTCTGTCTGACTTCTAAACCTAGTACTACCATACTACTCTCACTCCTCTGTCAAGCGTTTTCCTTGTCAACTATTTTGTCAACACCCCTGGTGGTAAGGCATTACTAGCACCATACCACATACTGCTATGGTGTGCTACATTGTTCCATTTCTTTTTGCAACAGCATTGATGGTCTCTAGTTTACAAGCACAACTTATCAGGAAAATTCTCCTGCTTGAAAGCCATGGACATACCAACCAACTACGCTCTCAAAACATGGCTTTTTAAACTATATTTTTTACAAATCGGGCAGTACTTCCTGAATGTGGATCTAGCTTTCACCTATATGACCACTTGAATTAAGTTGCTCTCAATAAATGACTGTAGCATAAAATTACATTTTTATATCTTATGGAAGAATGGCCTGAGCAATAGTTTTGTGGAAATGGAAAATTATTTTACAGTGTTTAGTGGAAGAAGTACTAAATCCTCTATTGGGAATTGTCCTTCAGTGGCACATCCACCAATGCAATTATGTCTGCCAAACTATCTCTATGGTGGATGATTGTTTGATCACTAGTACCTGCCCATCTTTTGCTCAGCAGGTTCTGGAGTCGTACACTAGCGCCATGAGACCCTCGGGTGATATGTGCGCTCAATAAATATACTTGACTTGACTTGGATGTAAATCTGCAGGCTGATTCTTCAAGATATGGAGACACGGGGAGGAGCCAAGATGGCGATCGGAACAGTCGCATGAACGCTTCGCTCTGAGGTCCCTTCCTCCCCGCCCGCCTATCCTGTTGATAATCCTGAACGAGGCTTTTTGATCTATGTTGTTTGAGACGGACGCTCACTTACCATCAAGTTTTGGGGCTCCACCGTGCAGTGAATCCTGAGATCTGCCCTCGCCTGTTTGCCGGCCTTCGAGGCGCTGACGCCGGGACCTCGAGTGCAGAGATTGCTCGACAGTGTTCGTAGTGTCGGCGGTCCTGGGCTGGACGAGAAACCGGTCAGTGGGAGCCTGAGAGCCACGAGCCCTGCGAGGTGGGGCTGACCCACTCTCATTAGTGGGTCGCCCCGTGTGCCCGAGCTGTCGACGAGCCAGAGAGCAGCCGTGTCGCCTGGTTCCCCTTGGGTGTGACGCCCGCCCATGTTAATAGTCCCATCTGGGAACCGGCGGTGTGCTCCCGGAGAGCTGAGGGGAGCGCGCCAGGCCTTTCGGTGACTCTCCTTTCCGCACCAGACGTCAGCTGCCGCCGATCAGCCGTGAGACCTGTTGCCTCCGGTGGTCGGGCTGGTCTCGGCGGTGGAGGGAAAGCGGGGAAGAACGGAGTGGTTAAGATGGCGGATGGCGCCTTGGAGTGTACCCCTCCCGGGGACGGAGACATCACTGTTTTTGAGACCCCTGGACTTTGGCGGCATGGAGAGACGCTTACGTACAGTCACGTGATGGTTGCACTGGTCACCCTGCGGATTGCTCTGCACCGGGACTCCCGGGATTTGGAGGTACGGATCGCTGCCATTTCGGATCCGCCATTTTGTGACGTGGTGGCTTCCCCCCGAGTTGGTGTTGCTGCATCTCCTTTGGTCGCTGCGCCGGATTCCCCGGCTGAATCTACAGTTTTGGGGGTGCGAATAGATCTGGCCCCTGCGCCGCGGTGTTTTCCGCATCCTGTACTTTCTTTTCCGTGCTTGGCAGACCTGTTTTTGGACTTGGACTTGTTGGTGGTCGGTGTGTTGGTGCATTCTGGCTGCCGCCGCGCATTGTTGGTTGTTCCTTGGTGGCTGGGACGATGTGATGCGGCGGCGCCGCCTGCTACGCCTGGAAGGATTGAACTCTTAGTATTGACCTGTCTCCTGACTACAAGACTGTCTAGCAGATCTACTATCCACAGAAGTGGCCAGGGGTGACCTCGCTTGGATCTTGAAGGGACGTCTTGCTGGTTACTGGTGATCTAAGGACACGTTTCGTGGGGCTGTTACTGATTACGTTTTGTGCACTCGCTGCTCTCTGTACTTCCTATGGCCTCTGTCTCTACGATTTTAGTTGAGGGAGTGGGGGGGACTGAGTGTCTGAACTGCCGGTTCCTCTCCTCGCTCTTTTTCTCTCTTGTCTTCTTCTTTCTCTCCTTACTTCCTTCTTTAGGGTGACTCTGGGGCGACAGGCACGCTGTTAGTGGGGTAGGCCATAGCCATTACGGTGATGTAGGGTGGCGGGTGTTGGAGGGGTTTTGTTATTTTAGTTTGTTTTGTTCTATGGTCCCTTTTTCCTCTTTCTTCCCAGGGGGTTGGCTATATCTTCTTCTTACATCCTTTTTCTGTTCGGCATCTGCACTTGTTTTTCTTTTTGTCTTGTACGGGTGGGTTTTCCACACAATGTTTTTGCTAATTTGTTCGCCATTGTTTGCTCTTTACTCCTGGCCTGCTTTCGGCGGGCGTAGGGTGTTTTTGGCCTTATTGCTTACCATTGAATTATTGATTGCTTGGGGGGGTGTACCCCTCCCGTCTCTTTTTGTCGAATGTGTAGTGTAATGCCTCTGTTGATATAGCTGCTGCCTCCTTCTCCGTATTATAAAAATGAAACCTCTATTATCTTTGTGTTTTGCTGTGCTACGACCACGTGCTATGACTATAGTGAATGAATGAATTTAAAAAGCTTATATAGCGCATCATACACCATTACGGTTTCTTGGCGCTTTAACGGCTTGCAATAACACAAAAATGGACCATTTAGAGTGGGAAGGCCTGAGCAAACAGAAAGGTTTTCAGGTCCTTACGAAAAACAGAATATTGTTTAGAGCTTCGGAGGTGGTCCGGCAGGGAGTTCCAGAATACCGGGGCTAGGAAGGAAAAATTAGAGCCTCCCCATTTTTTCCTGGTGAAGCGAGGGACTTGTAGGAGGGACCGATCCGACGAACGAAGTTGTCTGACGGGAACGTAGTTGGTTAGAAGTGATGAAATGAAGGCCGGGGCCGTTCCCTGTCGTGCCTGAAAGACCATGCACCCCATCTTAAAAAGTGAGCGTTGCCGGACAGGCAGCCAGTGTAGTTCCTTCAAAAGAGGTGTAGAATGATGGAACCGGGGAAGGCCATACACCAGCCGGGCTGCTTGGTTCTGCACAAGCTGAAGTTTGCGGAGGCTGTATGCCGGAATGCCGTTGTAAAGGGCATTGGCATAGTCTAGCCGGGAGATGACCAGGGCAGACATAATGAGTTTGAGTGCCAACGGGGAAAAGAAACGGGAAACAGTACGGATAGTTCGGAGCATAAGAAAACAAGAAGAGACAACCGCAGCAACCTGTGAATGAAGGGTGAGCTGGTGATTAATTTTTATACCCAATGTTTTTACCGTAGAAGAAGGAAGGGGAGGGGTACCAAGAGTGAGGGGCCAAAAGGAAGAGTTCCAGGGACTGGAGGAGCCACCAGTAAGCACCAACTCGGTTTTATCCGGATTGAGCTTCAGATGATTGTGGCTCATCCAGTCCCTGATAAAAATCATAATAGACTGAAAATTGGAAATAGCGTGAGGGGAAGAAGAAAGGTCGAAGACCAGCTGGAGGTCATCCGCATAGTTGTACACAGCGACCTCCAGCTGTTGAAGTGCAAAGATCAGAGGATAGATGTAAAGATTGAACAATAGAGGAGAAAGAGAGGAACCTTGGGGAACACCACAAGTGATCTTCAAAGGGTCTGCCACGAACTCTCCCAGCCGGACCGCCTGTGTGCGATCCCGCAGGAAGGACGAGAGCCACACTAGTGCTGACCCCCCGATACCCGCCGCTCCGATACGTGAAAGCAAGATGGAATGATCCACCGTATCGAAAGCGGCGGAGAGGTCGAGGAGCACCAGGGCTTGATGTTTATTTTGGTCCCGACCCTCCCTGAGGGTGTTTAGGACCGACACCACCACAGACTCAGTCGAGTGTTTGGGGCGGAAGCCAGCCTGGCAGGATGCCAAGCCTCCCGTGGCCTCAACATGGGTGCTAAGCACCGAGGCAACATGCCGCTCAAGCACCTTGCCCAAGTATGGCAGCATAGAGATGGGCCGGTAGTTAGAAGAAATAGCAGGGTCGGCCCCTGGTTTTTTCAGAATGGGCACAATAGTAGCCACTTTAAGGGCCGGGGTCACAATTCCCTGAGAGAGGGAACTATTTAGGAAAGTGATCGGGGGCTGTGTGCAGACCGAGAAAATTTGCTGCAGAATACGAGCCGGGCAGGTGTCAGCTGGTGAGCCCGACTTAACTTTCAGCAAAGTTTCCCGGAACCCGGTTTCCGTGATAGGAGGAATTGATGTTAGGCTAAGCGGCAGGGCTGGTGGGCAGGGGTCAACATAAGAGGCAGATGGAGGGGGAATGTTGTTTTTAATGTTAAGCACTTTATCAATAAAGTAAGAATTTAATGCGTCGCAGAGGGTTTGAGTAGGAAGGGGTTTCGATGTACTCCTATCTGAGAAGGCTAACTCCTTAACTATCGAGAAAATTTCTCGTGGTTGGTTCTCAGCTGCTAAAATTTTTGATGAAAAGTAAGTGGTTTTGGTTTCAACAATCAGTTTCTTAAAGTCCTGCCGAAATGTTAAGTAACGACTTTTCAGAAGGGGGCAATATTCCCTTCTCCAGAGTCTTTCAGCGCGCCGAAGGGACGATTTCTTATCTTTAAGGTTAGTATCAAACCATCTATTCGCCTCCTTGGGACTTTTAATTGAGATCCGGCGTAGGGGCGCCGCTGGGTCGCAGCCATCCGTAAGCCAGGTATCAATCCCAGTGGCTTGTGCTGACGAGGGTAAACCATCTAAGTCTGGCACAGTGGCTAGGAGAGAAGATGATAATGAGGTCAAATCGACCCGGTTCCAATTCCTGGCCCAGAAGTTCTTTTCCCGCGGAATCCTGGGTGGTAAGGTAAGATGGAGGATAAAGAAAATGATGGCGTGATCGGACCAAGGACAGGGAGACACTGCTACTGAGGAGATAGAATAGTTAAGGGACCAAACTTGGTCGAGCACGTGTCCACCAGTATGAGTGGGCACCTGAACCCGGGAGATAAAATTTAGAGACTGAAGGAGATCAGAGAATTGTTTCGAAGCCTGACATTCAGACGGATCATCGGGCCAGTAGTTGAAGTCCCCCAATATAAGGAGGGAGGCATGATTAACCGTCAACGTGGCTACTAGGTCCTGGAAGGCTGTAGTGAAGTGAGGGGTATTCTGAGGGGGGCGGTAGGTAAGTAAACAAATCAAAGGAGGGGAGAAAGTATTAGATCGAGCTACCAGATACTCAACAGAGTCAATAAAGGCAGATGGAAGTAACTGAAAGTTGTACTCAGTTTTGGCGATAAGCGCCACACCGCCTCCTTTTTTCCCAGCAGGGCGGTCTGCTCGAAGAGCCACATAAGTAAGAGGGAGTGCCGCTAACAGAGCGGGGAGTGACGAGTCACCAAACCACGTCTCTGTTAAGCACAATATATCTGGCTTCTGGGTGTCAAGCAAAATAAATAGGTCCTGGTGATGTTTCACCGCTGACCTAGTATTTATCAAAATAAAAGACAACGAGGAAGGAGGGGAGGGCGGGGAAGGGCAGAGCATTGGAGTAGCAGGGGTGAGACCAAGAGTTGCAATCTTACTAGTGATGACAGGAGGAAGTAGCCACTCACCTTGTAGGAGCTTCAGGCTAGCCGGGGAATAAGTGGTAAGGGGAGCAGAGAGACATGCCCCTAGCCCCGGCCGGCCGCGGACGGGCGCAGACGGGCTTAACTCAGGCGCAACTCCGGCGCGCCTCCGTCGCGCCCGCTGCGTTCGTCCGCTGCGCTGACACATGAGGTACGATTAAATAACCCGTGACCAGAGTGGGCGGGGTCAGCAGGGCGGGGAGGGCGGGGTGATTAAAATTAAGTACACAAGAAATTCGCCGCTATTGTTCAGCGGAAGAGCAAAGGCCAAAGGCTTGCAATCAGCCTCAGAGAAAGTAAATATGACTATTTAAAAAATATCGCTAGCCGCCAGCGAGCCTGTCCTCTGCCACCGGACAGCTCGAGTTAGGCAGGCGAGGCAATGCGGAAGCTAAGTAACCCGTGACCAGAGTGGGCGGGGTCAGCAGGGCGGGGAGGGCGGGGTGATTAAAATTAAGTACACAAGTGTGCTTCCTCCTTCTATCGTACACATTTACATTGCTCCTGTTTAGCTCTTGATTTTGCGGCCAGCCCCAGGGGTTGTAGGCCAGTGCCTGTATTGCTCTGTCTGACTTAATAAAGGTTTTTAAAAAAAAAAAAAAAAAGAAAAAAAAAGATATGGAGACACATCCAAACCCACATATGCACACACATACCATTTACAATGGGTCTTATCTGGAGAATGAATAGTTATGTTGTGCTACAATTGTACCTTTTTGTTCGCAGGCAGCCATAATCATCTTGCTGAATATTCATTGTAGCTCTCAAAATTAAATATTCCCCTTAGCTATTGTCTCTACCTATGGACAAGAGGAATGTCAGGGCCTAGAGACATGTTTCTCACGCTAGGCACAGTTTAAGTGTCTAATTATTCAATCAATCTTAACAATGGGACTGTGTGGTTATTTAATGTTTGTGAGGGCTATTCACAAAGTTATATTTGTGAGCAATTTACACCCATTAATTTTCTCTTAACTTTAGTGTAACTTTGCTATTGTTGGCAATTCACAATGTCTGAGTATAAAGTTACATAAACATGTACATTTACACATTGCCATCCCCTGAAAAAGGTGGGGGAGTCTAACTTCCAAGTGTACGTTGCTGATAAAAAACTTGCACCCACATGGCCAACCCCTAGTAATGCAGCACTCTCCCACTCTCCCATAGAACATAGTGGAAGCAGGGACTTAAGTGTAAACCTCACAGAAAATAACACTAATTTATATTACATTATATCAAATGGCTACAAAAGTAAATTAATATGATTTAATGTACAATTAAAAAAATACATATTTTTAATTTAGTAATAAAACCGTTCAATAAAGCTTTTGCGTTTTGAAATTATTGCAAGACTACATTTTATTAAATGTAAAAAAATGCTTTAAATAATTGTATACATCACTTTTATTAATTGTAAATGCATACTTCTAAAGGGAATTTATTTTTTAATTTAACCTTGTGAAAATAATTTTAATGTAATTGAATATATTAACATATTTCCGATTCAAAATGTATTAATAGTGCTGTAGCATATTGCGGTCCCCGTCATGAATGGCGGGGACAGCGCGTACGCGCAGCGGCAACGCGCAGGGGGCACGCCGATTGAACGCCGATGGCGCGCCAAAGGCAAGCCCGTCTACGCGCGAGCGAACCACAGCCTCAAGACCGCCCTCATCGCGGCCACCGACGACATCCGGACCCTGCTGGACAACGGAGAAACCGCCGCCCTCATCCTGCTCGACCTTTCGGCTGCGTTCAACACGGTCTGCCACCGCACCCTGACAACCCGCCTAGGCCACGCCGGGATCCAAGGAAAGGCCCTGGAATAGATCACCTCCTTCCTCTCCGACGGATCCCAAAGAGTCCGTTTCCCGCCCATCCTCGCAGAAGCCACCAAGATCATCTGCGGCGTACCTCAAGGCTCCTCGTTCAGCCCCACCCTCTTCAACGTCTACATGAGCCCCCTCGCAGCCATCACACGCAAGCACAACCTCAACAACATCTCCTACGCCGACGATACCCAACTGATCCTCACCAACAACCCCACCTCCGCCAGAGCCAGCTTCCAGGACGGAATGAAAGACATTGCAGACTGGATGAAGCTCAGCCGCCTGAAACTGAACTCAGACAAGACGGAAGTCCTCATCCTCGGCCATCCATCTCCGCCTGGGACGACTCCTGGTGGCCCTCTGCTCTGGGCCCCCCACCCAAGCCCATGGACCACGCACACAACCTGGGCTCCCATCCTTGACTCCTCCCTCACGATGGCCAGGCAAGTTAACGCCGTTACCTCCTCCTGCTTCAACACACTCCGCATGCTCCGTAAGATCTGCCGCTGGATTCCCACTGGAACCAGAAAAACGGTCACCCAGGCCCTCGTCACCAGCCGTCTGGACTACGGGAATGCCCTCTACGCTGGGACCACCGCCAAACTACAGAAAAGACTCCAGCGCATCCAGAACGCCTCAGCACGACTCATCTTGGACATCCCCCGACACAGCCACATCTCCGTCCACCTGAGGGACCTGCACTGGCTCCCCGTCAGCAAGAGGATCACGTTCAGGCTACTCACCCACGCACACAAGGCTCTCCATGACTTGGGCCCCGAATACCTTAACAACCGCCTCACGTTCTACATGCCAACCCGCCAGCTCCGCTCCGCCAGGCTCGCCCTCGCCACCGTCCCACGGATCCGCAGAACCACCACCGGAGGAAGGTCCTTCACCTACCTGGTGGCCAAGACCTGGAACACCCTCCCCACCCACCTACGACTCACCCAGGACCATCTCTCCTTCAGGAAGCAACTCAAGACCTGGCTTTTCGAGCAGTAGCAGTCCCCCCCCCAGCGCCTTGAGACCCTAGCAGGGAGTAGCGCGCTTTACAAATACTCTTGATTGATTGATTTTTCTTTAGTTCTACATTTAAAATAAATATATAAAAATAATTTGCATTAATATTTATCATAAAGATATTTCCAAGTTGAAAAAACCTTTTCACTTTTCCTCTATGTATAACCATGTAGAGATCCCCTCCACCATAGTTGAGATCTCCCTATGGTTAAGTGAATGGAGCATTATTTCCTATATGGTTTTATGTTAATCCCTTAACTCCAGTTTTTTCTATGAGATGGTAATGTTCGGTGCTGGACTTACCCCAGTTATGAGCTGTTGTATTTTCTACTGTTTTCAGGTCTCCTTTTGGCTGTAGTAACTTTAGAAGAGTAATTTCTGAATAGCAATGGGCATACTTTTGTGTGGGTGGGCTGATGTCCCTACCTAAACCCGCTCCTTTAAAGACCCCTTACTCTTCCTTATTATCCCCCACTTTAATAGTGAGTATTCTCCATTTTCAAGCAACTCCCTTCTGTCCCACCCACATATACTACTAAAACGTATACTTCCCAGTGTGGAGACACCAGACTCAGGGTGAGAATTCTCAACAGAAAAAGCACTGAAAAGATAAGAAAGGCTGAGGCATAAACTTTGCATTTAGTTTTCTGAATAGCGTTTTGTAGTAAGTTTTGTTGAACTACAAAACCGAATACCAAATGCAGTATGTGACTAGACACCTGCATGTTTAAATCATAGCTGTTTGTCTCCAGAAAATCCTCAATACGAACTAGCACTTTCAATGGCTAAAAGTCCGTAGTTATTTAGATGCCGATTGATTAAATTGAAAAGAGCTGCTTGTAGCCAGGCAATCATGAATACAAGTTCGTATTTACAATAGGTCATAACTTGCAATTATGTAATTAAGGACTGCTTGGACAGCCAGTATTGCAACATGTTTAGAATACATTCCTGACACAGCATGTACTTATGAGGAGCTTACTCTTACAGTAGAATTCAGGTCTAAAGCACAGAGAATAGGCATTGGCATTCATTATGAGTGGCCTGCACTGTTATCACAATATTTGCAAACCTCAATCTTTGGCTAAAAACACACATTTTCTTACGATTTCGGTGAGGGAAATTCAGAAATTTGTGGAGATCTCTCTTGAGGGCTCAGTCCATATCGAATCGATGTGCCGCTTGCCACAATTTCATAAACTGTTACTGTGCCGTAGGGTGAATCCTCTCTTGGACCACTTGTTTTGCCACCATGAGATATTTGCTTCTAAGCGCTCTAACTCAGGGGCATATTTACAAGCCCCCATTGCCATCACATCGTCACTTTCAATGACATTGTGATGGCGATAGGGGCCTCGCCTTATTTACAAGGCAACGTCAAGCCACATAACATGGCTTAACGCTGCCTTGTAAATAAGGTTCCCTTTCACACAGTAATTGTGTGAAAGGGGAGGGCAATGGGTGTTGCGGTGGAGGTTCCACCGTAACACCAATTGATTTTGACATTGCTTCCTATTTACAGGGCTGTGTAAATAGGAGGCAGCGCCAAAATTAAGACCAGGGAAAACCTGGTCTTAAATACGCAAAACATGGAGAAATGCTTTATTTCTCCTTGTTCTTGCTGTTTCAATGTTTGCTGCATAGTACAGTACACATAGAAACAGAAAATTGCCTCTGATGGTTTATGTGCAGGAAGGTCTCCCTTCCTGCACATAAACATCAATTTTAAAAAATGCCATTTTGCAACTTCTATGTGTGCTGCATTAAGCAGCACACAAAGAAGTTACAGAACGGCATTACAAGATTGTTTATGTGCAGGAAGGGGGACCTTCCTGTATATAAACAATCTTCCCCTCAACACATGCCCCCTTGCACTGTGGTGCAATGGTGCATTCGTTGGCGCTACACAGATAAAGTTTTTGCCAGTGTAGGGGGAAATACAGAGCTGCACCATATGGTGCAGCCCTGCGTTTCTAAAGTGACAGAGCGTACCATTAGCCTTCTAGGTTTAACGACATGCTCAGCAACTTTCTTTGCAAATATTCCCTTCAGTGGCCTCCTACAAGGGTTAGAGCCCATATTAATGATAGTATGGGTGGATTGGACAAAATCAACCCAGAGATAACATTAATTATGTACCATGCAATCCTTGTAAGTCCAACCACAGTGGTGTGCCACCAGCTTGCCCTCATTGTAGCCATCCCAAAGTTACCTTTTGCACAAACTCTGAGCCCAGCTAACATGGACTCCCAAACCTTAGCTGGACTTTTATCCTGTCCTTTGCAAGCCAGACACCCTGGCTCGTGAATGGTGTCTGACACTTCAAAAAGTATTCTGCAGAGCTGAACAAAACCAGGCAACTCATTAGCAATCAAGAGCCCTATTCATATAGGTTTGAGCACTGCGGGAGGTGCCACATTTGAAGTTGGAATAACACAATATAAGTTGTAAGGAAGTCCACTGTGGAGATAAGTATACTTGATTCATCATCCACCAGTGATTCTCACAAACTCCTCAGCATGTGCCAGAACATCACCAGACAATTCTAAAAAACATATACTTTCAAAATACAGCCACGTTTGGCTCATGTCGCGTGGCTACCCAGTTAATTCTTGTTTTGCTGTTTTCTATGGCATGAGCTTGACTTGAGGACATTGTAGCACTTTACATAAGGACCAGATTGATTGATAAGCACAGGGGGCCAGAGTTATCATTATTTGATGCAGCGCAATGCAGTAAGACAACTTGCTACACTGTGTCAAATGGTGAGTGCAGGTGAGCACCATAATTACCAATATATGGCACTTTCCTGCTCTCTCTCTCTCTGTGCTGGAGCGCAATGTGAAGCCTAGAGCCAATGCAGGCACCATTGAGCCATGAGGCAAGGGAGCCTACGGCAAGGGAGCCTACATTGCACGCAGGATTGTTTTTGTGCAGAAAGTGACACCTTCCTGCAGAAAAATAATCTTTAGAATCACTGGTCTTGGTAAATCTGGGAATGCCCCAAAATGCATGGGTGGATGCTTAGAAACTCCCACACTCCACCCATACAATGCCTTCCCGCCACAGAGTAACTCAAGGCAATGACTTGTGCTGTTTTGTGTTACTTTAGATTTACCAAGATATGCAGGGTCATGCCTGGTGGCTTTGTGGGACTTGGTAAATTGGACTTAAGGCAGTCACGCTAGGGTAGCACAACCCTTTGATAAATCTGTGCCTGGAAGATTATGTGATTTGCCGCAAATCACATGATGTTGGGCTGATGCCAGGACTTGAATCAACCACATCTTCTGTGTTATAAAGTTGAATGCCTAGGGCCATAATACAATAGACAGAAGAGCTCACTGACACCGCTTATGCTCCTGCCAACACGACTTAAAAAATCACAGGAAAACGATACAGTTATTGCTATCCCAAGCCCCACTGTGGTACTCACTAACCTGCCACGGTCTGCAAAATCTCTTTCCGGCCTCTGTGTCGCAGAACCTCAGGGGACAAAGAGGGGCCACTAGGTGCCAGTCCACTTTTAAAGCCCTTGGCGCCTGCCTTTTCCTCTGCCTTGAATATCCCAAGACCGCTTCCTGTCATGACCTACTTTCTCCGCCCCACCCCCCCACAGTGAAGAGACTAATGATGTCCAACCGTAAATGGCGATTACCTTTCAGGCTCTGCAACTTCCTTTTATGATGTATGTACTACTTTATGCGAAGCTCCAACTCTTGTTTCAATTGACTTCCCACCCCAGGTTGTATTGTTCCTCATTTGAAGTGTATTGTTTTGCATTTGTGTATGTCAGTCCCGGCAGGATCTCAACCGACTTTTCAGTAATTGGCATATCTTGCTGTCATATCACAGAAGAAAGAGCAGCGACACAATTTTTTTCCTTATTCACAAGCCCATAATGCAATTAGCAATTTAGCTGCGGTGAGGCAATTACAATCACCTCGGACAACAAAGCACACAAACGGCAAATGGCAGGGAAGAGCCTAATTAAAATTTGCGGAACTCCGACAGAGAAGCCATTAAGGGTGGTCATGGCCCTGGTAAGATTGCCAGGCAGAAGTTTCAAGAAATGTGATAGCAAACTCTTGCAAATGTCAGCACACAGAGGTGATCCCAGCGCCAACTGTTACAATGCCCTATGTGGTGGGCACGCACAATAAATAGCACAGGAAGTAGCCTCCTTGAGAAGCTACCTATCTATTTTTAGTCATGTTGGACTGCAGCAAAATGCCAAGAGAAGCTTTGTAAGCTTCGTAAAATATATATATATATATACAGCTGGAACTGGTGATTTTGATAATCTAAATTACCTTCAACTGCTGAAGATTTGAAGGTTATGCAACAGTGAAAATGCGTCAAAAAACGCTCCCGAAAGAATATATATATATATATATTTATATATATATATATACTAATATAATAAAGAGAGAGCCCAAACCTTTGAGGCGGGTAATCTCAGGAACCACAGCACCAATCACAACACCCAATACAGCGTTGGAAAGGGCAGTTGCAGCAGAAGGACATAGGCTATGGAGACGCCCACCATATACATTTAAAAGGTAAAAGAACCGTGACAGCAAAGTAGTCCCTTATGGGCGTGTTTGCATTGTGCTGTGGGCGTGTGCTGGGGGCGTGACAAACCCTGGGGGCGTGTGGTACGTTCCGCCCTTCATGCCATGTCTCATATCTTGTGCTAATCCCACCCTGCTCTCTTTAAATACCCCTGCACCCCATAATCATAACCCAACCTTACTCCTTAAAATACCCCAACACCCTTAAACACTAACCCATCTTAACCCTATAAATATACCCTGTACCCCAAAACCCAAACCTATCCCTAAACCCTAAAAATACCCCTGTACCCCAAAACCTAAACCTAGCCCTGAACCCTATAAATACCCCTGTACCTCAAAACCCAAACCTACCCCTGAACCCTAAAAATCCCCTGTACCCCAAAACCCAAACCTAGCCCTGAACCCTAAAAATACCACTGTACCCCAAAACCACCCCTGAACCCTAAAATACCCCTGTACCCCAAAACCCAAACCTGGCCCTGAACCATTTAAATACCCCTGTACCCCAAAACCCAAACCTACCCCTGAACCCTAAAAATACCCCTGTACCCCAAAACCCAAATCTAGCCCTGAACCCTAAAAATAACCCTGTACCCCAAAACCCAAACCTACCCCATAACCTAAAAATACCCCTGTACCCCAAAACCTCAACCTAGCCCTGAACCCTAAAAACACCCCTCTACCCCAAAACCCAAACCTAGCCCTGAACCCTAAAATACCCCTGTCCCCAAAAAATCCAAACCTACCCCTGAACCCTAAAAATACCCCTATACCCCAAAACCCAAACCTAGCCCTGAACCCTAAAAACCCCTCTGTACCCCAAAACCCTACCTATCCCTAAACCCTAAAACTACCCCTGTACCCCATAACCCAAAACAATATCTGAACCCTTAAAATACCCAAACACCCCAAAACATATACCTCAGTACCCCAAAACATATACCCCTATACCCATACTTACCTTATCCAAACATAAAAAAACATACTTTTACCATTTATGCATTTTCAACGAATTTCGTTGTAAATGTATGCGTGGTAAAAGCATATAAAATTTAATGCCATGCGTTATAATGGCATTGCGGGGTCATGGTACTTTCATAATTAAAGTATGCGGAGTGATGGTATGCGGAAAGAAAGTTGCGGAATAATGGGTGTTTACCCTCCCCCAGTAAGTACATTGGTGGCACGGCGGCCCACATCCCCAGCAACATACTCATATTTTTTCACCACCCATTTGAAAAATGCACAGATCTCTCTCATTGATGGCCAGCACCGACATACACTTTTAGACACACCTCCCGCCACAAGTTCTAGAATTGCGAACTTTAGAGCTGGGGAGCTACGTTAGAATCTCAGCATCAGCTCAACATCCTGTGATTCCAGGCAAATCGCTTTGTCTCCCTGTGCCTACCACAAATGAATGTGTTCTTCTGTAATGTAAATTGTGCTCACGCCATGTTGTCGAGTTCGCGCTATATAATATTGCAAGGAAAAATAAAGTAGGGAAACTCAAGTTCCCACACTACTGAACGCGCACTCTTAAGTGCATCAGCAGAGCACTGTGAATCGGAGCTTTTCACAGGCCTGTCACAGATAAGAAATGCTATCAAAACGAAATCCTACAAAACAATATACTACTGGCCAGCAGCAATTCATACCCAGACAACGTCGGGACGGGCTGCTAGTATATAATATAGTACAAAAGTGTAGCAGCCCACCGCACTCCATACGTAGGCCTGAGGGTCAAGATGGCGATGGGTTGCAGGATCCCCTGCATTTGTGGGACGCAGAAGGAAACTGTAGGATGAAAAATTCTGAAATTAAACAGTATCATTCACTAGTGACATACTTTGACCTCGGTCGGTGTGATGGAGGTGTCCTCATAGCTCTGATAACAACAAGTATTAGCACATGGCTTATGACGTGTTAGAGCAAATTTCTAATGAACAGGGTAAAATATCATGAATAACTTACGAAGTTTTGCACTTGACAGAACTATGGGGTTCATTAGGATGGTGGACGGACTTTCGTCCATCTGCCAGCCAATCGGCTTTGGGACCGCCCGACTACAAGGCAGCAGTCCCACAGGACAAGTTAGAATGTGACCGCCACCATGGTGGTAGCATTGCCCATGTTTTGTATTGCGGCGGGTGCTGCGCTATGCAGCAGCCACCGCAAGACAAAACAGGGATCAATTTCTGACTCTCTCAAAGCCGACCAGGTGGTCCAGATTCTTAAAAAACCCACTTTAGATCCTCCCTCTCCTGACAATTACAGACCTATCTCTAACATCCCTCTCCTAGCTAAAGTGCTGGAAAAATGTGTTCAGCAACAGTTAAGCCAACACATCGCTAACTTCCACCTTCTAGACGACTTGCAATCTGGTTTCAGACCTGGGCACAGCACGGAAACCACACTCCTCCACATTGTCGATGATGCCCTTCAAGCACTTGAACAAGGCAAAACCTGTCTCTTGATCCTCCTCGACCTATCCTCGGCTTTTGACACGGTTAACCACGAAATTCTCCTGAATCGACTCAATCTTAGGATGAGCCTTGATGGCACGGTGCTGGCCTGGTTCTGATCCTTCCTCCAGAACCGCTCGCAGAGAATCCTGATCAACGGCAACCTATCCGCCCCCTCTCCGATCACAGTTGGAGTCCCCAAAGGATCAACCTTATCCCCTACCCTTTTCAATCTGTACCTCGAACCGCTCTCAGAGGTGCTGCGCACTGCCAATATCTCCTACCACATGTATGCCGATGACACACATCTCTACATCAATATCTCTTCCTCTCCTGAGGATTTCCGTTCCCTGAACAAGGCCTTAAATATAACTGTTCACTGGCTCACATCCAACCAGCTCAAACTCAATGCCAAAAATACAGAGTTTCTCTTAATCTCACCACCTAACGCCAATACAGACATTCAAGCTTGGACCAAAGCTATCACAGCGCTAAATTGCTCTCCTACCATCGTTGACTCTGCTAAATCCCTGGGAATTACCTTAGACGGCAACATGAACATGTGGGGCCATTTCAACCTGATGGCCAAAACCGCCAAATTTCACCTCAACTACCTACGAAACTTGAAACCTTTCCTCGACCCTCCTGATCTAAAATCAGCTATCCAGGCCTTAGTCATCTCTCGACTAGAATATGGTTGCTCCACTCTCGCAGGCCTACCCAAGACCTCTCTGGCACCCTAGAAAGCCTACCTCAACGCCGCCGCCAGACTCCTAACTGACTCCAAGAAGTTTGACCACATCTCGCCCCACCTTAAAGCTCTAAACTGGCTTCCTCTCGAGGCCAGAATCCAATTCAAACTGGCTTGCATCACCCACAAGGCCCTCCATTCCAAGTCCCCTGTTTTTCTCGCACAGAAACTTGTATTATCTGGAGGAAGCAGAAACTCCCGGTCCGCCAGTGCCCTTTTGCTCCAACCCGCACGCTTCAAGAAAAAAAGAACTTACATCCAGGCTTTTTCTGGGGCCGCTCCAAGAATATGGAACTCACTCCCACCCGCCATTAGAAGGATACCGTCTGTTGCCCACTTAAAAAAAGAGACCAAATCGTTCCTAATGGGCAAATTCCTCTCCTAAATCTCACACTTCAATCACCCCCTCAACCTGTCTTTACCTATCATCATTGCACTTTTCTGTAGCTGCCTTCCTTATGTTACCCACCCTGCACTTCGAACTACCCTCTGGGTGATGAGACTGTTTTTCTAGTTCATCGCATCGCTTTTGCTCCTATCCCGTATAGTAGTCGATTTTTATGATTGTTTTGTTTTACCATATACTGTTTCTATCTGTTCCTTTATCCCTTGACACTCCTTCCCCCTTGTTATATATTCCCCTGATTCTACTGTAAAGCGCTCTGATACCCTCAAGGGTCTGGTTCGCGCTCTATACAACACTAAATAAATAAATAAAATAAATAAAAACACATATCCCTGCACTACATGGCAGGCACCATGTAGGTCTACCACCTAGTGTAGGGATATTTAGGGGGCACCATGGGTGCCCCCCAGGGCCTATATCCCTGGCCCAGTGGGTTAGGGGGGCCCAATACGGGTCCCCAAATCTGTTTCCGCCTGCCGTTTTGCTGCGGTTTGACCGCCGCAGAATGACCGGCAGAAAGGGATATTGTAATCCCTGCCAAGCCCCACTGCCCTTCTGGGACTACATGGAGGTCCAACAGGCGGTTGGCTAAACACCGCCTGTCAGGACCTTTGCAGTCGGAGTTTCCGACTGCCACCCGTCTAGAAGCCATTGTGCTATGGCCGATGGCCATCGTAATCAGGCCCCTATATTTTCTTCTGCATTTGTTTACCTTGGCCGTACTTGGCCCTGACTACCATTTTCAATTTTTAGCGTGACCATGCTTTAATTCTATTGTCTTTCCACACACAGCAAAAAGTGCACATACTGAAAAATATGTATTGAGGTTCTGTCATTTCATTTACTAGTTGTTTGTAAGTTCTAGAGGTGTTTTTGTTTTCTGCTCAAGGTCCATTCGTTCTATTTGCTTGAACTCAGTGAGCCTATTCATTGCATGCGTCTGCCATTGTTTTATGTGTAAAAGGCTTTACTGTCAAATCCAATGACATAAGGGCAAATGTACTAATTATTATTCATTTTAGGGGTGGTATCTGTATTATGATTTGCTAAGTTAATGTATCTCTTTGCTCACCTCATGGTGACCTTACGATTCTTACTGTGCAGTTTGTTATAAAAGTGGGCTAATTTTGGTGGTGAGCCATGAATACTTGCCTGATTCTTAGGGACAGGAGTGGCCGGTCCATTGGGGCTGAGGGGTCACGCCTCATCACCTTTTGCCCCTCATGAACAGTGTCTTTCAGGTTGCACAAAGGTCAGCCTGACAGACACTGTTCATTTTCAGTTCTAGCAGCTAGGAGCCAGGCATGTGTATTTAGCGCAGGCTCATGGCTGCCTGAGCTGAACTTTGCTGGGCTGGATGGGTGTGGGTGTGACATCCTAAGCTTAGCAAAGATCCCTGAGGCCCTCCTCTCAGTGATGAGGGGTAGCCTTACTGATTACCTCGCACCTGGGTGCTTCAGTTTAAAGCCTTGAAGGACCCAGGGCCGAGTGCCAATCAGTGACATTTCATCACAGAGTTGGGTGTGGTCAGCAGTCTCACTGACCCCATCCCACTCTGTTATGGCATTGGGACTGCTGCCTTACCTCATTGGCTGACCATAGGTCAGCCAATAAGGGAAGGCAGAAGTCCCAAGCCCCAAGCATCCTGAAACCTCCGAGGCAGAGCTGGCTGCATGTAAGTGTTTGATTTTCTTTCTAACTGTTTGGTGCATGCATGTGTGTATGTATGAATGTTTGGTGAAGAGTATTGTGAATGGATGTGTTTGTGTGCGTGCGTGTGTGTGAATACATTTCTTTGAGTGCTATGAGTTTTTTGTGCCGGAGAGTGTGTCCGGTCCGCCTCCCCCCTCCAAAACTTACTGTCCGCCAGGGAGCAGACCTACGCCAGTCTATCTCACACTTAGAATACTAATTCCCTTTATGTGAGATTATTGGCTAATTAAACCAATGTCTGCTTCTTGTAATGATCCTATTCTTTGACTAAACCTTTATACTTTTTACTTTTAGGTTGATTCAAGAAAGCTTATTTACTTGATTATGTTGCCTCATCATATGTATAATACTATTCTTCAGGGGCACATTTGCTCACATATTATTGAGGACAAATTGCCTCTAACCTGCTTAGGTTAGGGGGTTAACTTATTATTTATCAGATAAAACAGCATCGACAACAGGCATTGTATGTTTCCTTTAAACAATATTTAGTGTGAATTATGACTACTACCGGCTAAAAGGACAGAGTGACATCAAGCATACTCAGCCAGCTTTTCAAACGAATTAACTTTTTATTTATGTATATACAATAGGTATCTATATCACATGGACATTACCACATCGGCAGCAGAGTACTTAAAAAGTAATGAAAAAATTGCTGAAACTGGAAAAATGAACAATTAAATACAGTGTTTAGACAGAATATTAGAATAAAAAATATTTTGGGACACAATATGGTGCTAAGAGCATCGAGGACAAAAATATCGGGAAGGTAGGTTTCTGCAAGTAAGCAAAGTTTTACTATATATAACTCCACATATATGTACCTTGACGATGTGTAAATGTATATATTTATGGCGGACAGAGTTAGTCGCGGAGAACCCCACCGCGGATGTGCGGGTCCAGCGTTGTTACGAAATCAGCGCATGAGGAGCAACGTGTGTTCCTGCAGGGGTGAACAAAAGTACGGCGGCAACGAGGGTGCGACGAAGCAACCCACTGTGGTTTTAATATTTGAAGTGAGGAGAACTGGCAGCGGTGTCCACACACAGCAGGAATTATCAGACACTACAGGTACCAGGAGGCAATGGGTCGACACGCCCAGAGGGGCGGAACTCTGTTTACCTGAAGAAGCTCTTTCCTCGCTGCTGCTCCCAGTATGCCAATCCCGTGACCAAGGGCGAAGCGCCAGAAACATGTTGGGGACTCATTGGCCATTACGCAGCGTCGCTGTACTAGTTTGCACAGCTGTACTACTTTGCAGAAATAAAGAAATCGAACACGCTCCGTGTGGTTCTCCAAGTTTGGGGTGTTTGCATTTGGAATTCATGGCGACCTGCCTTGGTCGCGGAGAACCCCACCACGGATGTGCGGGTCCAGTGTTGTTATGAAAACAGCACATGAGGAGCAGCGTGTGTTTCTGCAGGGGTGAACAAAAGTACGGCGGCAACGAGGGTGCAACAAAGCAACCCACTGTGGTTTTAATATTTGAAGTGAGGAGAACTGGCAGGGATATCCATGCACAGCAGGAATTATCAGACACTACAGGTACCAGGAGGCAATGGGCCGAAACGCCCAGAGAGGCGGAACTCTGTTTACCTAAAGAAGCTCTTTCCTCACTGCTGCTCCCAGTATGCCAATCCCGTGACCAAGGGCGAAGTGCCAGAAACATGTTGGGGACTCATTGGCCATTATGCAGCGTCGCTGTACTAGTTTGCACAGCTGTACTACCTTGCAGAAATAAAGAATTCGAACACGCTCCGTGTGGTTCTCCAAGTTTGGGGTGTTTGCATTTGGAATTTATGGCGACCTGCCTTGGTTGCGGAGAACCCCACCGCTGATGTGCGGGTCCAGCGTTGTTACGAAAACAGCGCATGAGGAGCAGCGTGTGTTTTTGCAGGGGTGAACAAAAGTACGGTATCAACGAGGGTGCGACGAAGCAACCCACTGTGGTTTTAATATTTGAAGTGAGGAGAACTGGCAGCGATATCCACGCACAGCAGGAATTATCAGACACTACAGGTACCAGAAGGCAATGGGCCGACACGCCCAGAGGGGCGGAACTCTGTTTACCTTAAGAAGCTCTTTCCTCGCGACTGCTCCCAGTATGCCAATCCCGTGACCAAGGGCAAAGCGCCAGAAACATGTTGGGGACTCATTGGCCATTATGCAGCGTCGCTGTACTAGTTTGAAGAGCTGTACTACATTGCAAAAATAAAGAAATCGAACACCTTCCATGTGGTTCTCCAAGTTTGGGGTGTTTGCATTTGGAATTTATGGAGACCTGCCTTGGTCGCGGAGAACCCCACCACGGATGTGCGGGTCCAGTGTTGTTACGAAAACAGCACATGAGGAGCAGCGTGTGTTTCTGCAGGGGTGAACAAAAGTACGGCGGCAACGAGGGTGCGACGAAGCAACCCACTGTGGTTTTAATATTTGAAGTGAAGAGAACTGGCAGGAATATCCATGCACAGCAGGAATTATCAGACACTACAGGTACCAGGAGGCAATGGGCCGACACGCCGAGAGGGGCGGAACTCTGTTTACCTAAAGAAGCTCTTTCCTCACTGCTGCTCCCAGTATGCCAATCCCGTGACCAAGGGCGAAGTGCCAGAAACATGTTGGGGACTCATTGGCCATTATGCAGCGTCGCTGTACTAGTTTGCACAGCTGTACTACCTTGCAGAAATAAAGAAATTGAACACGCTCTGTGTGGTTCTCCAAGTTTGGGGTGTTTTCATTTGGAATTTATGGCGGCCTGCCTTGGTCACAGAGAATCTGACCACGGATGTGCGGGTCCAGCTTTGTTACGAAAACAGCGCATGAGGAGCAGCGTGTGTTTCTGCAGGGGTGAACAAAAGTACGGCGGCAACGAGGGTGCGACGAAGCAACCCACTGTGGTTTTATTTTTTGAAGTGAGGAGAACTGGCAGCGATATCCACGCACAGCAGGAATTATCAGACACTACAGGTACCAGGAGGCAATGGGCTGACACGCCCAGAGGGGCGGAACTCTGTTTACCTTAAGAAGCTCGTTCTTCGCAGCTGCTCCCAGTATGCCAATCCCGTGATCAAGGGGGAAGTGCCAGAAACATGTTGGGGACTCATTGGCCATTATGCAGAGTACTAGTTTGCAGAGCTGTACTACCTTGCAGAAATGAAGAAATCGAACACGCTCTGTGTGGTTCTCTGAGTTTGGGGTGCTTGCATTTGGAATATATATATATATATATATATATATAGGCATAATGCATTTCGGCGTGTGCCTTCCTCAGATGCCTTTCACACTGGGTAACACTTGCTCCCTCCTTTAGATATTCAAAGGCCCTCCCATTGGCTGTAGTATTGCTGATTCCGCCCATTATTGACTGCAGCTGCAGCCTGCTGGTAATGACTGCATGTCCCAGCATGCATTTTTCCGGTGAGTATGGAAAGCGGAACCTCGTTGTGCTACTGTGAGCGCTGTTGTACCTAACAAAGGGGGGAGAAGACTTTATGACTGCCGGGAGTGTCCCAAAATACATGTGTTCAAGATCGCCTCCAGTCCCCAACGTCTCAACCCCAATGCAGTGATCACGAGTCCCCGTAAAGTCATGGACTGCTGTTGGCAGCGGCCGCTTTCTTGGTCTGTACGTGAGGTAGGCTTGCAAAATCCAGTCCCTTGGAAAAATATGCCACGATGCCAATGTTTTTCGCAAGCCTCTTGGTAAGACGGGTCCTCTTACATGCGTAACTGGCCAACGCATGAAAACATGAACAGGAGATCAATTCGAGGAAGAGACCAGAGGACACAGTGGGGAATTTTTCGGCGACCCTTTATTCACTGTTGCCGGGCATAATACATTTTGGCATGTGCCTTCCTCAGATGCCTTTCACACTGGGTAACACTTGCTCCCTCCTTTAGATATTCAAAGGCCCTCCCATTGGCTGGAGTATTGCTGATTCCGCCCAATATTGACTGCAGCTGCAGCCTGCTGGTAATGACTGCATGTCCCAGCATGCATCTTTCCGGTGAGTATGGAAAGCGGAACCTCGTTGTGCTACTGTGAGCGCTGTTGTGCCTGACAAAGGGGGGAGAAGACTTTATGACTGCCGGGAGTGTGCCGAAATACAAGTGTTGAAGATCGCCTCCAGTCCCCAACGTCTCTAACCCAAATCCAGGTAACAAACCGGGCCGTGACGCGTACATGCAGTGATCACGAGTCCCTGTGAAGTCACGGACTGCTGTTGGCAGCGGCCGCTTGCTTGGTCTGTAGCTGAGGTGGGCTTGCAAAATCCAATCCCTTTTAAAAATATGCCACAATGCCAATGTTTTTCGCAAACCTCTTGGTAAGACGGGTCCTCTTACACATGTAACTGGCCAACGCGTGAAAACATGAACAGGAGATGACTTCGAGGAAGAGACCAGAGGACACAGCGGGGAATTTTTCGGTGACCCTTTATTCACTGTTGCCAGGCATAATGCATTTCGGCGTGTGCCTTCCTCAGATACTTTTCACACTTTGATGCAGTGATCACGAGTCCCCGTAAGATGGCTGCGGAAGATTATTTGGATGCTCCCAGACTCCACAAAAAGAAAAGTAGTCCAGGCGCTAATCACCTCGCGCCTGGGCTACGGGAACATACTGTATCTTGGGGGAAATCAGGAGGTACTGAAGAAACTACAAGTAGTCCATAATTCTGCAGCTCGCCTTGTTTGTCAGACTCCAAGGAGATCCTCCATCTCCCCGGTGCTGCGCGATCTGCACTGGCTCCGCATTGAGAGTCGGATTAAATTTAAGACCTTGTGTCTTATTTTTAAAATCATCCAAGTGTCTGCCCCCCTTTATCTTAAGGAGATTGTCCATCTCTATGTTCCGGCTCGTCCCCTACGCTCAGCCATCCAGGGCAACTTGGTAACACCGAGCTGTAGACTATCCAGAATGGGTGTTCGCTCTTTCCCGTTCCTCGGACCTAGATTATGGAACTCTCTTCCTTGGTCTATGAAGCAGGAACAGTGTTATGTCAGGTTCCGACGAGATCTTAAGACCTGGCTCTGTTCTCAGTGATGAGTTCTGGTTACTCAGTTACAGTATTCCAACTACCTGCGCCGGGAAACCCTGTTCAGGGTAGCTGTACGCAATATAAATTAAATTTAATAATAATAATAATAATAATAATCCTACTGATTTTTAAAAAAAACGCTGTGTCCCGCGCTAAATATTGTAATTTGCCCCTGGGGGGCTTAATCCCAGGGGCATTATTAAAAAAAGAGTGTGGGGGTCCCAATCCCCCCCACACTACCCCGGGGACCGCAACCATCTGGGGCTCTTAGTTAATATATGCAGGGGGCTCACGGGCCCCCCCGCAGCCCGCCACCCCTTGGGGCTTTAAAACATTAGCTGGGGGGCTCTGAGGCCCCCCCAGCCCCAGGAACTACCACCCCCGGGGCTCTAATTTAATATATGCGGGGGCCTCATGGGCCCCCCCACAGCCCCAGGGACCGCCACCCACCTGGGCTTTAAAACATTAGTGGGGGGTGCTCTGAGGCCCCCAGCCCCGGGGACTGACACCCTGGGCTCTTATTTGATATATGCGGGTGGGCTCACCGAGCCCCCCTAGCCCTGGGGACTGCCACCCCAGGGCTTCTTTGAAATGGGTGGGGGGCTCTAAGGCCCCCCAGCCCCGGGGACAGCCTCCCCCGGGGCTCTAATTTGATATATGCGGGGGGCTCATGGGGCCCCCCCCGCAACCCTGGGGACCGCCACCCACGGGGCTTCTTTGAAATGGGTAGGGGACTCTGAGGCCCCCCCAGCCCCGGGGACCGCCACCCCCGGGGCTTCTGAAAAATATGGGAGTGGGGCCATGCGGCCTCCCTCCTGAAGCCTTGTCAAGGCCCTGGGGACTGTCACCCCCCCAGGGCCGGCTCCTGCAGTGTCCCGGGGTGCCCACCCCCGGGACACTGCTGTTTGCTACGGAGGAATAGCTTGAGGGATCCGGACTTCGAGGCTGCTGCCTCTGAGAGCATTGGTAGATTTGTTAGAAGGGGTTATGACCTAGATTCTTTGACAAAAACTCTTAAGAAGGTCAGGAAAATACCCAGAACTAAACTTCTGTTGGACAAATCTAAAGTAGCAGATTCCAACCTAGCTGGGAAGTTTCGTATGATTACCCCTTACTCATCTGAATCCAATCACCGCAGGAAAAGGCTTTTAGAAAACTGGCATATCCTGAAAACGGATCCAGTCATTAAGGAAGACATACCAGCATGACCACAAGTAACTTTCCGTAAGGCAAGGTCGTTGAAAGATCTGCTAGTAAGGAGCCATTTTGAAAAGGCTGTACCCAGCGTAGGAACACTCAGAGAAATGAAGGGCTTTTTCCCGTGTAGTAGGTGTAAGGCTTGTGCTGGAAGCAAACGAGTTTTAACATACAGCCTGCCTTGGACTGGAAAAACTAAAATGATTGAAAAATGTATTACTTGCAGCACATCATGAGCTGTTTATTCTTTGATCTGCCCCTGTGGCTTACGCTACATAGGTAGATCAGGATTCCTGAACATCTGAGGGCAATTGATAAGGCTGATCCTGCCTGCCCTGTCGCTAGACATTTTGCAGAAGCACTTCACAGTGATAGGAGTAGATTGCAGTATTTTGGATTGGACTTCGTCCCGAGTAACATCAGAAGGGGCAATAGGCTAAGGAAACTCAGGCGCCTAGAGTACAGATATATAATAGATCTGATGACGACATCCCCCAAGGGTTTAAATAGTGGGGAAGAGCTGGTGGTACACTTGGAGAAATGATAGGAAACACACTTCCTCTTAGAGTGTTTAACCGTTCTGAGTAAACATATGCCCATCCTAAGTAGGGACATCAATGTGACTCTGTGATTTGGGGACTGCTACTCTGAAACTAAGAAATAGGGTGAACCGTTTGTGAAATAAGAATTTTTGAAATGATTTCTGTAAATCAGAAGTGTCGTTGTACTCTTTGGATTTTATGAAACTTTGAAATTTTGAATAATTTAATTTATGGAACTAATGAACTTCGAATTTTTAAGTTTTGAAAGTTTGAATTTTTAAATTGTGATTTTCTGAATCTCTACTTCTTGGCGATTTCTTTGATCTGGACAAGAAATCTAAGAACTCTTAGAACTTTGAACTATAGTTTGCGTTTGACTGCTAATATTGTTTGTTTTGGAATTGAATCATGTATAGGGGTTAAGTGCCGATACACGGCTTGAGCTGAATTTGGTATTGTGCACTAGGAATGTGTGGTGGGATAAAATAATTTTTACGAATTATGATATCTGTGCGATAAAATCATCAGATGGCTGGTGCATCAATGAGTGTGGCAATGAAGCGCAACATTCCTTGTGGTTGGAGAGAGAGTGGCGCTAGAGAGCAGACATCGAGAGTAACGAGTCTCGTAGAGAGTAGTCGAGAGTAGCAGAGCGGCAGAATGGACAATCGGGGAGGCAGAACACGGTGTACGGTGCCAGAACAGGGGCAGGCTGAGAGGGGAAGCGGTGTGGAGAGGAGAGCGTTGAGGAGAGCCTGCATTCTGTAGCCCGTAACAGCGGACGCTCCCGGCCCCAAATCCCTCTAATCTCCAATCTTCAATCCCTGCCGCCCAGCTGCCCAGCCTGGCCCGGCACTCCGGCAGCAGTCCCATGTCCCACGACCCACGGCCCATGGCAACGATAACGGTGAGAGAGCTACGTGCTACGTGGCGCTACGGGAGGGGGAGGGGGTACTGACCTGACTGACAAGCACTGAGCGGGTTAAATTACCCCAAAATACCTCAAAATGCTCACTACAATTCAAGAGAGACCCTCAATTACAATAGTTATCTGCCCAGCTCCTCCCTCCCGCCCGCTCTCTCCCTGGCGGCAGCTGCCCTTACTCAAGGGGCAGACGGGCTTGGGAGGGTGAGGGTGAGTGTGAGGGTGAGGGCTAGGGCTACAAGCAGAAAGCTGAAGGAGTAATTACTACACTTTCAGCCGCTACACTTTCCCTACGCATTTTCTGGAAATTGGGAGCACAGCTTTTGACTGATTTGCTCGTGCGTGAGTCCGAAATCCAAAGAAGTCCTGAGGTGTCAGGTTCCACGCAGGTAGCAAGCAGGTGTGAGCGCGGACATCCGCGCTGTGATAACAACGCCGCTGCAGTCCAACAAATATTCTAATAACTAGGCAACTGGGGATGCGTTCTGAGAAGGAAAGATCAACAGGTCCCCTGATAAAGAAGGTGCGGAAGAACCAAGCACCTAAGGTACAAAAAAAGATAAAAGCGCAGGTAAAAGGACTAAACCAGACCCTAATTTCACCAATTGCTCAGATGTTCGAAAGGTCAACTAAAATACCTCAGAAATTCGACTTCTTGGTCGACCCGACCGGGGTTCTAATGACAATGGAATCAGATACATCTAAAAACCAATTACAAACCCCAATTGAACCGTTAAACATCTTTAAGGAAAAAAAACAATGATACAGTAGATTCAGCCGAGGAAAGAAATTCAATAAATGAAATGAGACAAAAGGATTCATTATGCGACATCTTGGACCTAAGAAGGGATCTAATACATCACACCCCACTGCAGCTAAAAGATGCTGAGGCAACAAATAAGGTCAAAAGAGAGATTGAAGAGTCAACACAAATCATACTTCTGCAGCAACAACCTATAGAACCGAAAATGCCAATACCATTAGAGATCAAAGTGGACATAATAAATGAGAGAAAAAGGCAAGAAACAAGTAATAATGACATTAACACTAGGAAATCACATGTAGCAGAATCTACATCATTAATAAAGTGTGCGAATAATACCACAAAAATAGAGCGGGAAACGCCACTACCATTACCATTAGAGGTCGAAGGGGACATAACAAAAAAGCGGAAAATGCAAGAATCAACTAACATCAACATGGTCTCACTGAAATCACATGTAGTAGAATCTAAACCAATAAATAAACTTGCGAATAATACCACAAATCTTACAGGAAAGAAGCAAGTCTGCGTTATTCCAATAAATGGAGATGTGAGTCATGCAAACGCAGAATATAGCTTCTTAAGGGAGATAAATGTAGAAAGTGTAAGCCAAGGATCACAGACACCGAATGCGAATGGTACAGGTAAAGAAGATCACGCAGCAAAAAAGAATAAATTGGAAGGAGAACATCATATAGATAAAGCAGTCAACAAAATCCAGTATACCAAAATAGTTTTGGTTCAAGAACCGAAAAACATAATAAGTCAAGTCCCCGGAGCTATATGGGATATATTTTACCAAACTTCTACTTTAACTGTAGAAGCACTGACATATCAGTCAAATAAAATGGACACTCAAATTGAAATACTGGGAGTAATGGCTAATGCAGTTACCGGAATAGACCGAAACTTATCAGAATTAAACTGCCTAATAACTAAAGCTCAAAAATATGCAGCAACTAACAACTTTGAATGCACTTGTGAACCAATCATAAATAAAGTTTCAACTATCCCTGAAGTAGTCAACACCATACTAGAGGATGTGAAAGACCTAGTTCACAAAAAATATAACAACAAAAAAGAGGAAGCAGGTCAAGCCCCGCATCCCATTTACGACCATATTAATACTCCAGTAAGAAAGCAATGGGAGCTGGTGGAAGCCAACAATCCAAAGCAAATGGAAAATATAATAGACCAGAATGGGGAAACTGAATTGTTACCCATTATCATGCAAAAAGCTTACGAAAAAATAATTACAGAAAAGGATAAGGAAAATGGTCAAGGATATAAAATTTCAAAGAGACAAAGGAAAAAATTTGTAAAGCAAGAAATAAGCTAAAAAATGAAAACACAGTAAAAATATATCCCCCCTTGATGAAATCTCTAGAAATGTATCAGGAAGACTCAATTCAAGATGAAGTGGATCTAGAAAAAAGCGAGGGTGAGGTGATCCAGTCCGAAACGGTGGAAAAGAACAGAAGGAATAAATATTATGATATCTTTAACAAATCATCCAAAGACCAGATGGATAACAAGCCACATGTACTCAATGAAATTAAAGAAGAAGATAGTATGGACCAAAAACAACTGACGCAAAGGCAAACCAAGGAAATAAAAAAAACAGTATCAAGCCGAGCAAAACAAAACTCAAGATTGTAAAGTAACAAGCTCTCAAAAAATAAATGGATGTATTTCCTGGTGCAATCTACGGGATATACAAAGTAACCCGAACGAAACAAAGAAGGTATATTCTGAAGTAGAGTCTAACACACTGTTAAATGGTGAAAAAAATCACTTAGATTTAAGGATACAGAGAACAATTCGTCAAGAAAAAAACAACTCACTGAATGAACCCCAAAATCCCTTGCAACAAAAAAAGTACTCAGTCCAGATAAAAAAACAGTCAGGCGAGACTGTGACTAACTCAGAACCAGCAAATAAAAAGATGGGTATTGGAGACTATAAACGTAATAATGAAGAACTTACTATTACAAAGACTGGCCAAGACAAACTTATCATCTGTAAAACCCATCAAAAAGTAGCTGAAAACAAAACGGACTCATTACTCTCAAAGACGTGTGTGTCAAATAATATTGGCACCATTATACGACTCAAGAGGCAGAAGTGACATTCTGAATAGAGGTAATATCTTACAACTAATGAAATCAATACCTTCGTTAGAAAAAATAACTACAAAAGACATTGAATGTGTGGGCTTTGAAAAAAACCTGGATGGTACTCAGCCACTCACAGTCTTAACGTTAAATACAGCCTGTTTAGTGGATCAAATCATGCAGGTGCAAGAAGTTTTTTAAAGTTGGGGGATAAAAATTTGTCAACCTCTGCCCAAACTTTACCCGACCCCGTTTAAAAAGGAAGAACTCCCAAGAAAAGCTCCTAAAGAATCCAAGAACAATCCGGTATACTCAATACTAAAAACCCCCCAGGGTAGTATACATCAGGCAAAAGAAGATAGCATGAAAGAAATAAAAGCAGTAGAATCTAAGCAAATAAACGAAAGTTGGATACGGAATGCATTACTATGACTACTGACAGAAAAATAATCAAAATAAATGCAAGGAAAGGAGGTATCCTCGACACCCGGTTTACATATGTTCTTGGAACATAAACGGATTGAGTAAAAAAATTATTAACGCTGGAGTAGATTCCTTGTCAAATCTTCACCAAATTATATGCTTACAAGAGACATGGGAAACGGAAGCTTTCTTTTTACAAGGTAATAAAGGGTACTACGTACCAGCCATCAGATATTGCAAATTTGGACGTCCACGTGGGGGATTAGCAATACTCATTGGGACCGATTTTTCCATGAACAGCTGGACACCAATAACGCAAATATACAAGCAGTTAAGATAACATTTGCATCCGGTGAGCAAAATAAACCAGGAATACGTTAATAATATATAACATATATATTCCACCGAACCAGTCAGCTCGCAAGAACATAAGTGTCGATCTAGTAACAATTCTGCTGGAACAAATAATACTTGACCCGACCGTTAATATTCTAGCTACAGGGTATTTAAATATAAACTTGCTGATTCAAATGACACGGGACGATTTTATCCACTCTCAAAATTACGAATGGTCCATCCTGGAACAAGCTGTCGACCATAGCATAATTGCCAAACAAAATCCAATTGGAAAAAATCTACTGATGGACTTGGAAGCAATGGGTCTACGAGCATGAAACGGCAGGTTCCCAACCGATCAACCCGCTGGCTGGTCATTTCATAATCATGAATCAAAATCAAGAATAGACTTTTCATTATTATCAATAGATATGTTTGATAAAATTGGTTCCTATAGACTTAAAAAGGTAATTGAGAGTGACCACTGCCAGCAAATATTGGAAATGTATTTCGAACTTCCAAAACATAAAAATTATTTAACTACACAAGGTCAGATCAGTACGATTAACCATAGAAAACTCATTTGGAAACCGGATAAAAAATATGTGTGGAAAAAAAGGCCCAAAAACTGGTCCAAGAATGTTTTAATGAACACCCTATTCAGTCTGCACTAAAACATTTGGAACAGTTTACCCAGAAGGTAGTTGAATTGGATGAAGGTACTCCAACTAGCAGGAAATCCCAACTTAGGACGAAAATAAAAAGAGATATTGGTATTAATCTCCCATACACAATTAAAAAAGTAAGGCGGATACGTAACAAACTGAGAAAACAGTTAACTAGGATGCCGGATAATGAGGAAATTAGAAATCAATTTAGAAGTGCGAATAATAATTTGAGGAAATTGTTGTGGTCTGAAAATAACAAAGCCCAGCAAGAAAAGTGGACAAAAATCTTCCACGCAAGTAACCAACCAAATTCCAGAGAATTTGGGAAAATAATTAATGGCATAAACAGATCAAATAAATATGTGATAGCCTCGCCAATAATGGAAGAGGACTGGGTAAGATTCCTCAAAAAGACCTTATATGTTGAAGCAGAATTTCGCTCTCAGGATGACACTCAGAAAGAGATCGCTGAAATAGAACAAGAAACTGATCCGGTGAAAGACTTCTCAGACAGCGATGTAGCCAATTTAATAAAGAGCCAAAAAGATGGAGCACCGGGACCCAACGGAATTCCGTTTGCACTTTATAAAGAGGACCCCACTCTATGGGCTACTTATTTGACAAAGGTCTTTAACGTAGTTACCCAAACAGGGCAAATACCGGAATCCTGGAGAGGATCATTAATATCTCCTGTTTACAAAAAGGGTAATTGGCAAATACCTGAGAACTATCGTTTGATCACTCTCCAAGACACGGATGCAAAGCTATTTGCGGTTCTTTTATTAACAATTCTGTCAGATTGGGTTAAAGAAAGGCTAATATTACCCCCAAACCAAACAGGGTTCATTAAAGGCTTAGGAATGACAACTAACATTTTAATCTTATCAGTTTTAACAGATAAAGCACTTTTAGCTAAACAGTCCCTCTATTTTTGTTTCGTCGATTTCAGCTCGGCCTTCGATCTTGTAAATAGGACCCTACTATGGAAAAAAAACTTGAAGATTAAGGAATCCCTGGCTCATTACTGAACCGTATCAAACTACTGTATTCTGATAACTGGGTCAAGGTGCGGATCGGAGATGACCGATCACTATCCAATAAAATTCCGGTGACACGTGGCCGTAAGCAGGGTTGCATGCTTGCACCATTACTTTTTAACTTATTTGTAGCCGACCTCACCAAAGCACTAAATGAAGTTAACTCACACCCGCCTAGGCAAGCCGGAAACCAAATGTCGAATTTGCTATATGCAGATGACGTGGTGTTGCTGAGTCACACAAAAGTGGGACTACAAAGACTAATTGATCGTATCTTTGGGTATGCAAAGGATAACCAAATGATAATAAATGAGGCGAAAACAAAAATAATGGTTGTCACAAGGAACAGAAGAAAAATAAATGGATGCTGGGACAAACTCACCTAGAGCAAGTTGATAGCTATCGGTATCTTGGTGTTCTATTTAATGAGAGTGGAAGTTTTCTCCCCCAAAGGAAAGATATTACCAGGAAAGCAAATAGCTTGGTTGCAGCATTTAGAACCATACAAAAGAATCTAACTGCACTGACATACGGTCCCTTATTAAAAATCATATCTGCCAAACTATTACCAGCTTTAACATACGGTGCCGAAGTCCTAAACGGTAAGGATGCGGAGTTAATTAACAATGCAGTGGCAAAAACCTACAAAATACTATTCAACCTACCATGTAATGCCTCACAGGCACAAATAAGGCTAGAGTTTGGGATAAATAATCAGCAATATGCCCGGCAAGGCCACATTTTAAAAGTCTGGAACTGTGTAAAAAATGACCAGGACAATCATTTGTCTCGAGCATTATGGCAAGAAGTAAGAGACAATCAGAAACTTCAAGCATGGACATACCTAAATAAAGCAAAGGAAGAATTTGGAATAACAGCAATTTGGGAAAATACAATTACCCAGGAAAGCTTTAAAAAAACTATTAATAAACTGGTTATTCATCTATCGCTTCTAAAAGACAAAGATCTATTAGTAAAAAGAAAGCATTCATGGCCAATTGTAAATGACTATAAAAAAAAGCAAGTCCAAAACTACCTTCAAACTCCCTGGTCCGTCCAAAGTGCGCGTTTATAAGAGTACGCTTTGGTCTATGGCCAGGTTTGTGCCATCTTCCACCATGGAAGTCAACTAACGGCAATATGATATGTAGACTATGTAAAGGGGGACAGGAAGATATTTTGCACTTGGTATGTCTGTGTCCTGAAATAGAAGCAGAAAGGAAAGTAATCCTCAGGCGGTTATTTAATGCTCGAGGTATAAGAACTTGTAGGCAAGCAATAATGGCATGTCTAAGCCCGAACAATCTACCGATGAATGCTGCTTTTGTAAAAAATTTAACTGTGATTGCAAAAGGCCTTAACGAAAATTTTATATAGATTTCCTCTTTTAAAAAGATTAGCATTATTATTTGTATGATGTTCTTAAACTTTTTAGTGTAGATATTTTAATGTGTACTTTTTTGTAAGATTTTAATTAATCAAACAAATAAACTTAAACTTGAAACTTGAACATTCCTTGCGGCCTTCCCCTACAGATGTATACTGTAGGGAGACTAGCCGATAAACGGCAATATACTGATAAAGTGATCACTTTCGGGGAGAGACCGTTCAAGAATTTGACGATCTGTTATGATATAATTGAAGGATATAATTATATTTGTTTATATGTGTCAACTATTACTCGCAGTGAGAAATGCAAGGTAACACTAAGATGGCGAGTCGTTTCCCACAGAAAATTGTGAGGAAATTCTAAGATGGCGGTTGACTTTACATAGCGGTCCCTGTCCCCTTTTGATGTCAATGTATACAAACACGGAAGCTTTATTAACATGCTGACTGGCGGGGTGTAATTGACACTGACGAAGGCTTGTAGCTGAAACGCGTTTGTCGACAATAAAGAGAATTATGCTGTATCCCCCTCTGCGAGTACGGTAATTCTTAATAGAATTTTGAGAGTTAAAGTGTTCATATATATATATATATATATATATATATATTCACTGAAAAAACCATAGGTTTCACACCAGTTATAGTTACCTGAACATTTTACTCATACAAAACCATTGAAATTCCCACTTTATAGTTAGTTAGACTCACTATAACTCGCGCACCCGCAATCCACTGCTGATGATTTCACATATTACATCATTCATGACATGGTCAGTGACATCACTGATGACATCTCAAATGACATCACTGATGACATCACTGATGACATCATCCAGTGAATGTGTGTTCCTATAAAGTTAAAATATGTTTTACATATTGAAGAATGAGTGTATGCATGAGTGTCTGCATGAAGGATTTAGTAGGTGCGTAACTGACTGTATGAGTGAATGATTAAATGTGTCTTACTGAATGCATAGGTTAGTGACTCAACTGTCTGAATGTGTGCATCATTATGTCTGTTGTTGTGTAAGCTGCTGCATGTGTTGATTAGCAGCTATATGACTGGCTATATGGGTTATTGATTGGTTGCCCAAGTATTTGTATGTGAGGGTGAGTGTGTGTGGTAGTGGCTGGGAGGTGTGTGACTCTGTGCATAGATGTGTGAGCAGTTGATTCACTTGATGTTTGGGTTCAAGAGTACATGTGGAAACAGCTGTATGTGCGGTTGACTGTGTGCATGGGTGTGTTGGTGAGTGAATGGAGTTCTCAGTGCTACATGTCCAAGTAAGTACATATGTAAAAAACAGTGCATGTGACAGTTGGCATATATCAATGACTATACATGAGAGCCTGTGATTGCGTAAGTGACTGTATGGATCAATGTGTACTTGTATCAGTGATTGTAAAGGGGAGTAAGTATGTGTTAGTATATGTTTGAATAAGTAAGGTTATGTGTGTATAACTGTATAGATGAGGAAATGGGAGTGTGATTGATTCTTTTCATTACTGAGTAGATTAGAGAGTATCTCCATGGATGAGTGGCACTGTGTGAATGTCTGCATAGGTGTATGAGTGCATATGGTAGCCTTGTATTGATGAGTGACTGTATGTATGAGTGATTGTATGGGTGAATGAGTGGATGTGTGTGTAGACTTATGAATCAGTGAGTGTGTATGTAGTAAGTGGTATTGCTGTGTCAATGGTTGCAGGAATGGTAGTCTGTATTGAACACTGGATGTATAAAAGGTTAGATTAGAGTGTGAGGAAGTGCATCGTATTATCACGTGGATGATGTCATCAGTGATGTCATCAGTGATGCCATTTGAGATGTAATCAGTGATGTCATCAGTGATGTCATTTGAGATGTCATCAGTGATGTCATCAGTGATGTCACTGACCATGTCATGAATGATGTAATATGTGACATCATCAGCAGTGGATTGCGGGCGCGCGAGTTATAGTGAGTCCAACTAACTATAACGTGGGAATTTTCAATGGTTTTGTATGAGTAAAATGTTCAGCTAACTGTAACTAGTGTGAAACCTATGGTTTTTTCAGTGAATTTCAAAGGTTTTTTAAATGCTAATTCCTAACTATAACGAGTGTGAAACCTATGGTTTTTTCAGTGAATTTCAAAGGTTTTTTAAATGCTAATTCCTAATTATAACGTTTGTGAAACCTATGGTTTTTTCAGTGAATTTCATAGTTTTTTTAAAAGCTAATTCCTTTGTATATCGACTTTGTAACCTACGATTTTTTTTTATTAGCTATTTTTCACAACAATTAATTATATATATTTTTTTTAATTATTTGTTCAATGTATATATATATATTTTTTTTTTTCCTGGTGCGCTCAGGGTGCGCGCACCGGTAAGCTCTCCCGAGAGTGCACCGAGAGCGCTATTTCTGCGTTTGTAAAAAAAAATATGTATGAAAAGTAAATAATAATGCAAGACATTTAGTACCATACTTATAAAAGCAGTATTTTTCATTTACGAAATGAAAATGATTTTACATTTCCGTAAAGCTATCAAAACGTCACTTGGGCGCGCCGCGTAAGCGCCCCCGGAAGCGCCTACGTTCGCGCCGCGTAAACGCCCCGGAAGCGCTCCGGTGCGCGCAGCGTAAGCGCGTCAAGTCATGTGACCTTAAAATAACTCTTTTCATTGGTTGCTAACAGTTTTTTTTACAAAGAATGAAATCCCCACTCATTTCCTTCACTTCTTCTTTCACTTTTGTGACTGCAAGACCTGTCTTTTTGCTCTTGGATCTTTGTTGGATTACCATGGCTGCCAGACCATCCAGCAGCGATGATGACACAGAGGGATTTATTGATGAAGACGTTCCTCAGCCCAGGATAAAAGAACACTTCATATGGAAGTTTTTTTCCATTCCAGATGATAAAAAAAAAGTAAATGCTCCAAAGGTGGAGTGTCGAATTTGTCACACTGTACTGTCACGGGGTGACCCCACCAAAAAATATTCATTTGGAAACTCCACCATGATTCGCCGCGTTGAGATGAGGCACCCCCAGAACTATGCCCGGGAGAGTGTCAGGCCTGTGGCATGAGAGGCTTCCAGGGATGGTGCCTCTACTTCAACCGGAGGACCAACTACATCGGTGAGGGGGCGATCAGAAGAGCTGATCCCTAATATTCAGCCTGCTTTTAATGAAGCCGTAATTAAATGCAGAAAATGTGATCAGCTACTTTGTTATGGGGAACAAAGTGTTATGCTCATGGTTCGAGCATTAGACAACCACCGCTGCCGTCCCCAGTTCTAATTTTTATTATTTTATTTGCTCCTGTTGAGCACTTTCCCATTCCCTGTTTTTGTTTTTGTTCAAAAAAAAGGAAAAAAGAAGAAAAAAAATGTTCTTTTCAGAACTACCTCCAATTCTCATCAAAGAGCTGTATGAAAAAGAGTAACTGAAGTGGAGTGCAGTGAGAGAAGATAGGAAAATGAGTGAGAAAGCAAAGAAAGGGACGAGAGGGAAAGGGAAGTGAAGTAGGGGGACTGAAAGAAGGTGAGTGTGGGGAAGGAGAGTGAGGAGAAGGAGAGTGAACATGGGGAATGTGGATAAGTGAAGAAAATGTAGTAAAAGAACGGTGGTGTGGAAGGGTAAGAAAAGAGCAGTGATGTTTAGGAGAGAGTGGAGCTACAGACTGGATAAATACAATTGAGTGTGAGACAAGGTGAGTAAGGCAGTGAAGAAACAGAGAAAGTGAAAGAAAAAGTAAGAGTAGAAGACTGAAGGCCTCATTTATGAGGCCATGCGTCACTTTTACGCCACCGGTGCATCACTTTTTGTGATGCACCAGTGGTGAAAAAAATGCACCTTGTTGAGTCATATTTACAAAGTGACGCATCTAGGTAAATGCGTCGCTTTGTAAACCCCTGCGCCACATTATACCTGCGCCAGGTGTAATGTATGCAAAGGGGGCGTATTGACGCAAGAAAGGGTCGTAGAAGTGACGCAGTGAAATCTATGAGATTTCACTGCGTCACTTTTAGGTCACTGTTGCGTCAAAATCTTGCGCCTGCCTCACGGCAGGCGTAATACTGATGCAGGCCCTTTCACATGGGGCTGGCCCCATGTGAAAGGATGCATTGCTGGAGTTGAGTCACTTTTGTGACACACTCCAACAATGCATCACTTTTGCGCTTACAGATACGTCAGAAATACTGACGTATCTGTAACTCCTGGCGACATAATGTGTCATTAAATATGACGCATGAGTAGAAGACTGAAGGCCTCATTTATGAGGCCATGCGTCACTTTTACGCCGCCGGTGCGTCACTTTTTGTGACGCACCAGTGGTGTAAAAAATGCACCTTGTTAAGTCATATTTACAAAGTGACGCATCTAGGTAGATGCGTCACTTTGTAAACCCCTGCGCCACATTATACCTGCGCCAGGTGTAATGTATGCAAAGGGGGCGTATTGACGTAAGGAAGGGTCATAGAAGTGACGCAGTGAAATCTATGAGATTTCACTGCATCACTTTTACGACGCTGTTGCGTCTAAATCTTGCGCCTGCCTCACAGCAGGCGTAAGACTGACGCAGGCCCTTTCACATGGGACTGGCCAAATGTGGAAGGATGCATTGCTGGAGTTGCATCATTTTTGTGACACACTCCAGCAATGCATCACTTTCCTCTAAACACTCTTCTTTATTTTTTTACCAAAAAATATTCATTTGGAAACTCCACCATGATTCGCCACGTCGAGAGGAGGCACCCCCAGAACTATGCCCGGGAGAGTGTCAGGGCTCTGGCACGAGAGGCTCCCAGGGATGGTGCCTCTACTTCAACTGGAGGACCAACTACATCGGTGAGGGGGCGATCAGAAGAGCTGATCCCTAATATTCAGCCTGCTTTTAATGAAGCCGTAATTAAATGCAGAAAATGTGATCAGCTACTTTGTTATGGGGAACAAAGTGTTATGCTCATGGTTCGAGCATTAGACAACCACCGCTGCCGTCCCCAGTCCTAATTTTTATTATTTTTTTTGCTCCTGTTGAGCACTTTCCCATTCCCTGTTTTTGTTTTGTTCAAAAAAAAGGAAAAAAGAAGAAAAAAAAAGTTCTTTTCAGAACTACCTCCAATTCTCATCAAAGAGCTGTATGAAAAAGAGTAACTGAAGTGGAGTGCAGTGAGAGAAGATAGGAAAATGAGTGAGAAAGCAAAGAAAGGGACGAGAGGGGAAGGGAAGTGAAGTAGGGGGACTGAAAGAAGGTGAGTGTGGGGAAGGAGAGTGAGGAGAAGGAGAGTGAACATGGGGAATGTGGATAAGTGAAGAAAATGTAGTAAAAGAACGGTGGTGTGGAAGGGTAAGAAAAGAGCAGTGATGTTTAGGAAAGAGTGGAGCTACAGACTGGATAAAGACAATTGAGTGTGAGACAAGGTGAGTAAGGCAGTGAAGAAACAGAGAAAGTGAAAGAAAAAGTAAGAGTAGAAGACTGAAGGCCTCATTTATGAGGCCAAGCGTCACTTTTATGCCGCAGGTGCGTCATTTTTTGTGAAGCACCAGTGGTGAAAAAAATGCACCTTGTTGAGTCATATTTACAAAGTGACGCATCTAGGTAAATGCGTCGCTTTGTAAACCCCTGCGCCAAATTATACCTGCGCCAGGTGTAATGTATGCAAAGGGGGCGTATTGACGCAAGAAAGGGTCGTAGAAGTGACGCAGTGAAATCTATGAGATTTCACTACGTCACTTTTAGGTCACTGTTGCGTCAAAATCTTGCGCCTGCCTCACGGCAGGCGTAATACTGATGCAGGCCCTTTCACATGGGGCTGGCCCCATGTGAAAGGATGCATTGCTGGAGTTGAGTCACTTTTGTGACACACTCCAACAATGCATCACTTTTGCGCTTACATATACGTCAGAAATACTGACGTATCTGTAACTCCTGGCGACATAATGCGTCATACATTAAATATGACGCATGAGTAGAAGACTGAAGGCCTCATTTATGAGGCCATGCGTCACTTTTACGCCGCCGGTGCGTCACTTTTTGTGACGCACCAGTGGTGTAAAAAATGCACCTTGTTAAGTCATATTTACAAAGTGACGCATCTAGGTAGATGCGTCACTTTGTAAACCCCTGCGCCACATTATACCTGCGCCAGGTGTAATGTATGCAAAGGGGGCGTATTGACGTAAGGAAGGGTTGTAGAAGTGACGCATTGAAATCTATGAGATTTCACTGCATCACTTTTACGACGCTGTTGCGTCTAAATCTTGCGCCTGCCTCACAGCAGGCGTAAGACTGACGCAGGCCTTTTCACATGGGACTGGCCAAATGTGAAAGGATGCATTGCTGGAGTTGCATCATTTTTGTGACACACTCCAGCAATGCATCACTTTCCTCTAAACACTCTTCTTTATTTTTTTACTCTATTTTTTTACACTGTTTTTCCCCGTGGTGCGCTCAGGGTACGCGTACCGGAGAGCGTACCGGGGAGCGCAGCCAGCGCTTACCCCGCAAAAATTTCAACAAAAAAAAAAGTTTTTTTGCCCTTCAAGGTCCTTCTAGGCCCCCCTCAGAAAACCTAGGGGGTCAGGGGGTGTCTACCCTGCCCCCTTTTATTAATTTCCCCCTTTTTATTTTCACCTCTTGTGTCTCGATTCTACCGAGACACAAGATGGTGGACTCTCTGGACTGTTTAGAATGTTGACAGACACCCGACAGCCAATCAGCTTTCCGCTTGCGCACTCCCGTAGTGCGCCGGGTGCGCTCCCCGGTACGCGCACCTGTGAGCGCTCGGAGAGCGCCTATAGATATATATGTGTTTTTTAAGTTAATTTTCATACAAACCACTTCAGCAATTTTCACCAAACATAGCAAAGGCACATCTGCATACCAGTCCCTACAATTTTGCCAAGTTTGGCGTAATTCCGTTCAGCGGTTCGGGCTGTAGACTTGTCAGACCGTCCTATGGAATTTAACATGGGGAAAACACGTTTTGGGACCCACCTTTTTTCTCAGCCCCGACTTCACGAATCCCCCCGAAACTTTCAGGGAAGGAGCGCAGCGGAGCTGGACAAAATTTGGGAAAATTACACACAAATTCCTCAACCGGCACCAGAGTTATTCCCAATAGAATGTTGCGGTTTTCCTATGGTAGCCAATCCTAACTATAACTACCTACTGGCGACCACCAGTAGGTAATATATACATATATATATATATATATGTATATACAAACAATTTGGCTGAAACTAAACCAGCGCCGATTTGATCACGGCGGGCCACAGCGGTGTTCGCCAACCCCATTTAATCCAAGCAACAGTTCTCACTTTTGTTAAAACAACACGCTGAGGCCCATATTAGTTTCCTTAGTGAATTTTATTCCGGATCAATCACCCGACGCGTTTTGCAGCGTCCGCTGCTTGTTCAGGGGTACCAGTGCCATATTAACTCCATAAAGTTATATTGAAACATAACACCATGTGACATTTTTTTCTTACAACAAGTGAAAACAGACTTTGATATATATAGGATGCTCAAAAAGGATTCAAAGTAAATTACAATTTCATTTCTTTTGCCAACAAAAGTATATACATAATTGTTTCACTGTTCACCGGCTCAATGAAGACAATGAAAATGTAATTCATAATATCCTTATCGGTTTTGCTCCATCGTGACCTGGACTCAGTACCGAATATAAACATAAAATTGCACTGCTTCTGTCTCGCAAGTATTACTACCATAATTACGCCCTAGTGGGCACATTTAATAAATCAATAATACTGCTTCCACTATAAAAATATAACACAGTTTCGGGGAATCGAACCCCGGTCAGTTCAAAACGATTTCATTGCAAAGGCTTAATAACCCATGCTCCTACTTGGATACCTACGGCAACACGATGTTTGCCAGGGAAATGGGTCCATTCATAGTGCAACAGTGTTTCACGCCACAGTGGGAAGTTCCATTTCATTTATAGATCAAAGTATATAGATTGTTAAATATTAACCAGCTTCGTGAAGCCGACAGTAACATCACAATATCCATGGTAAGTTTTACTAAATTCCTGGCTTAACTCTGTTTTCCAAATACAACTAAGGCTGCACTGTTTAATCTCTCACAGGCATTAATACCCACATTCCGCCCTATTGGGCACACATAATGAATCAGGTCACACTGTTTTCAAAATGAGTTCATTATAAACCTCAGTTTACCATTCTCCTATACCCTTGGAAATACGATATTTACCAGGATACTGAGTCCATTCTTCGTAAATGTTTACACCCAAGTGGGCAGGTCACACAACAAAAAATATCAATAACTGATCTAAAACATCAAATTAATCTTACAGTGTATCTAATACCTTCAATCAATATACAAACAGCATTTGTAACCAGTTGACAGCATTACCCAAAACCGAGTTGGCTACAATTTCATGCCCAAGTGGGCAACTGTTTACAATTACTGATAATCTTCTTTTGGACCACAATTAAATATCAAGTATTCCAAAGAGTATTCTTGTAAATATACTTTGGCTCTTTAACTTTCTTTTGTATCCTTCAATGGACCACAGAGCATCTGAAATTTAAGACAAAGAATGTAACAATTAAAATTCTCATAGTAACAGTGATGATAATATGCACACACCAATTAGTGGATAACAAAGTGAATCAGCTAAAATCATTAATCAGCTTCAATTTTCATTTCTCATAAAAAACAGACGGTTACTATTCAATTCAATTCAATTTCTTTATTTCGGTCAAAATAACCATAAAAGAATACAATACAATATTAAAAACAATCATCATAAACGGGAAATGCCAATTAAGGGGAGTACAGTTGGTACATACATGGATAGATAAAATATCTACTCAGTAAAGGGTTATCTTTGAAGGGCACACAATATGAGGAGACATTAGAAATTCTTCCAAACACAATGTAAATTTGTCAGACCTTTAGAACAGAACCAAGCATCCAAGGGCGAGGTAATACTTATCTAAAAAAATAAAAATAATAAAAAACGTAAAAATACCAGGGGCATATTATGTTAAAAAGACAATTGTCAGTACTAATAGGTATTTGAGTCATGGCGATCTATAAGACATTACACATATTGTAAATGGGATTATTGTGTAAGGGGGACTTCCAAAGAAAGTCCTCCTTGTTTAGCATGTATACATATCATATCAGTACTTGTCCTGATAATACCGTTACATTTTTAAGTCGTTTCTTTTCCTAACTATCGCTACAGCAAGAAGGAAGCGGCTCAGGCTGAATACTATAGTCTGTAACGTATTGCCCTTGAACACTCTTTCCCCATCTTTGATGCACCGAAAACCTAAGAGGAGGCAAATGGGTTTAATCCACTTTTTCCTTGCCTGCAGGTATGCGGGGCATATAAATAGAACATGGGACTCATCCTCCCTAACACCCATGTCACACAATTGGCACAAATCAGATTTGGTACTGCCCCCAGGACCTTTATTACACGCCCACATCGATGTTCTAGATTTAAATTGTAAAATACCATAACAATACTTTAAATACAATGACTTAGCTAGAGGAGGCTGAATTTCATCCATAAAGCATTCAAATTTATTTTCAATTTTAACATCGAAAAATTTAAGGGTCAGTACTCCTGCTTTAGAATTTTGTAATAGACGACTATGGGTGTATTCCCAGTAAGCATGGGTGGATTTCACGGATCCACGATCCGCAAATTTTGCGGATTTGTGTATTGTTGATCCGCAAAATCCGCGGATTTGCGGATTGCGCTCGTGAAAGTCAAGGATGCAAAGGCCTCTATCCAGCATCACAGCTGATTTTCGACGGTAGATTTGGGAAGAAAGCACACCTGCCCAGCCTCGACAATGTTTACGATTGTTTTTGGGCTGATTTATGCATCACTGAATTTGAGTTTCAACTGTCCATCATAGTGGGTAAATGGCGGGAAGACGGTTCACACCGCAAGTGTGTGGGCGGGGCCAAACGGGCGGGGCTTCCATGCGAGCACACATGCCTCTGGTGTGTATAAAAGGTCAGGGACCGATCAGAGCAGCAGATGAAGAGAAAGAAGCTCCTGGTCACAGGAACAGCCAGGGCAATGCGCTCGTGAAAGTCAAGGATGCAAAGGCCTCTATCCAGCATCACAGCTGATTTTCGACGGTAGATTTGGGAAGAAAGCACACCTGCCCAGCCTCGACAACGCTCACGATTGTTTTTGGGCGGATGAATGCGTCACTGAATTTGAGCTTCAACTGTCCATCATAGTGGGTAAATGGCGGGAAGACGGTGCACACCGCGAGTGTGTGAGCGGGGCCAAACCTGCGGGGATTCCATGCGAATCCATGCCTCTTGTGTGTATAAAAGGTCAGAGACCGATCAGGAAGCACTAATAGATAAAATAAAGCAGGTGCTCGAGCACCTGCTTTATTTTATCTATTAGTGCTTCCTGTTGAAGCTAACTTAGCTGACTTAGGAACTATTTTAGGAATGGCGCTGGCAGCTTGCCGGCGCCATCCTAAAATAGTTACAACTTCAAGCTTGAAGGCTTGAACTTTTGCCCCCCGAATCCGCTGCTCGCGTATTCGCGGATTTTCGGTAAATTCGCGGGAGTTCGCGGATTGCGGATTTACCGAAAATCCGCGAAATCCGCAAGCGGAGCGGATTTAACGCTCATACTTAATTCCCAGTACCTTGCCTTCAGCAATTTTATAGAGGAATTGGTAAGGGAATCAGGATCTGTCCAAAAACTACATAGGCCCAGCTTTAAGAACCAATTTTTGATGTGCACTAACCATGCCAACCGAGTGGTATTCTTTATTTGCATTATTTCTTTTAATGCATCTCTGTAGTCCACTAACTCATCGGTAGACCACAGGCGAACCCAATATAGTAATGGGCGTAGGGCGGCATGATCATCCGAATGGCGTATGTTCAAATCCCAGAATAGAGGAGTTAGGGGGGTACAGCCTGGAACAGCTAAAAGTTGTCTAAAAAAGCTGTTTTCTTGGACTGAAAAGGCATCTCCTACTACATGGCCCCACAGTTCTGCCCCATATAGGGTAGCTGATTGAGCTTTATATTTAAATAGCTCAATTTCAGATGATACTGCTCTAACAAAGCTATTCTTATACTTCCTAACTATGGGGGCTTGGTTTTGTGTTAGTATTAACCTTGATTTTTCTATTTGTGACTTCCAATTCATTCTAGTGTTGAGAGTAATGCCCAAATATTTAAAATTGTGCACGTGTTCAATCTCATTATTTACCATAAAAGCTTTGTTAAAACCCTTATGGGGACTGATCGTCATGACCTTGGTTTTGGAGGCATTGATTTCAAGATTTTTATCCAGACAATAGGAGAGGAATTTATTCAACAAATTCTGTAATCCTTTAGGGGTCTGGGAGATTAAAATCGTGTCATCCGCAAATAGTAGGGCCGGAACGGCTTGACCACACAACTTGGGGGAGTCATACTCGCAGCCCAAGAGGGTGTCTGGAATGTCATTTACGTCGAGGGAAAAGAGGGTTGGCGCCAAGACACAACCTTGCCTGATGCCTCTCTTTATATCTATTCTCTCTGTCAACTCTCCATTAGGTCCCCACCTCACTCTTGCCTAGTTTCCCTCATGCAACCTGATCAATTGTTGGAGAATGTCCCCGGGGGCACCCATGTCCCTTAGCAATTTCCATAGCTTCCCCCTGGGGACCGGATCGAAGGCCGCTTTGAGGTCCACACAAGCTACATATAAGTGAGATTTCCTTATGTTAATATATTTCCAGATTAAACATAGAAATCTAAAAACTTGATCTACCGTACTAATTCTAGCTCTAAAACCTGCCTGGTATTTTGTTAAAATAGAATTATCCTCAATCCACATATTTAGCTTGCTTAAAAGTTGACGGGCAAAAATCTTTTGAAGGACATCTATTAAACTGATAGGTCTATAATGTGATGGATTAAGTCTGTCTCACTTCTTGAAAATGGTCACAATTTCTGCGCCCCGCCCGGTCTCCAGAATTGGAGCTCCTCTCACAATATCATTACTGAGCAAATTAATGTATGGAGCCCACAAGTAATTCTCATGTTTCCAGAGATCCCCGGGAATTTTATCTGGGCCTGGAGCTTTGCCCTGTTTGACTGCTTTGATAGCTAGTATAGTGTCTGTCAAACTAAATGTTAAGGATGTTTCACATGTATTTAATTCTGTACATTCGTGTATCCACTCTTCCTCATCCCCTCCACACGAAAACAGTGTAGAAAAGTGTTTGACCCAGATATTTTCCTCGAGAAACCTGTCCCTGGATGGGGTCTCTTCTTTAGTGCCTCCAGCTATAAGATTCCAAAACAATGTTTGGTCAATTAGTTTGCATGCTTGAAGCAAATCCGTCCAAACTTTTTCATCCCATTCGTAACAATTAAAATTCTCATAGTAACAGTGATGATAATATGCACACACCAATTAGTGGATAACAAAGTGAATCAGCTAAAATCATTAATCAGATTCAATTTTCATTTCTCATAAAAAACAGACAGTTACTATTCACATTAACCCAAATGTACGGCCAGTGCTTAATCTCCATTATGAAGAAAAACCAAAGGTGGTGATGGACGAAGTGTTGACAATATAAACACTCACCCCCAGTCAACTGATCTGGGTTTAATCCATCACCGTTCTTTAGCTCACTCCGCCACCCCAGTTCAGACATGGCCATATGCAAATCAGTCTAACCCTGTGCCTCATGGGAACAGTCCAGCCCGAACTGCCAAGCCATGTCTTCCCTGGACCGGAATCAAGCTTCCCAGGACCGGTTTCTGGCATTACAGCCGTCTTCAGCCAGGCTTGCTTAACTCCAGTGGCAAAGTGAGCAAGGGACTCACGTCTGAGCATACCCTGTCAACTTAGGGCGAACAAAGAAAAACCAAAGGTGGTGATGGACAAAGTGTTGACAATACAAACACTCACCCCCAGTCAACTGATCTGGGTTTAATCCATCACCGTTCTTTAGCTCACTGCGCCACCCCAGTTCAGACATGGCCATATGCAAATCAGTCTGACCCTGTGCCTCATGGGAACAGTCCAGCCCGAACTGCCAGGCCATGTCTTCCTTGGACTGGAATCAAGCTTCCCAGGACCGGTTTCTGGCATTACAGCCATCTTCAGCCGGGCTTGCTTGACTCCAGTGGCAAAGTGAGCAAGGGACTCACGTCATGAAGGATTTTAGGTAACTATTGGTGAAGACGTACTTTCTAGAGGTTAGTATTTCGATTGGACAAAACATGATCTTTAAATGTAGATATGCAGGAGTAGCAGTTGCTGTCGGCTGCCCAGTTATTCAACTTGCTTGAGTGGACAAAAATCAACTAATTTGTTTCATGTGCTACCATCCACAAAATGCTTTGGATGCTCAACAGCATCTGAAACACTAGATGAATACATTTATAACACAATACAAATTTACATAATAATGTTTTCTTTAGCAAACTGAGCACAATTAGGCCAAGAGCACTGATTCAGCCTGGTTGGCATTGAACAAATGCCACTGTCCTCTGCCATATGAGCAGATCGATTGAATGAAAAACACTGAATGAACAAAGGTCAAAGTAAAGTTATAGGAATTTGTTAAAGATATTCATGGCAAATGTGGAAATGTGCTAATCCCTAAACACTTTTCCAAGTGACTGATGCTAGTAATATTGTTACTGTCAGATATTTGAAATGCCAATTAATTTTTTTCAGTTACTATCGGATAATCTGAGAAGACACAGCAGCTATGTGCCACAATGGTTATCTTACACACCCCTTTCTCCCAAAGACATTTCTAACATCTTCAACTCCCTCAAGCCCACCACCAATGAAGTCTTATCCTCATCCTTCATCAAATCAATCTCTTAAAGCACTCTCACACACCCACTCACGATTCTCATTGGCTAACATACTCAAAGCATCTTCACAGAAGCTCTTAAAGTAGGGCAGATTCCCTCATTCCTAAATCAACTCACATAAGCTCCAGATGAGATTGCCAGCTACCAGCCCATCACTAACCTACCCTTCAAAAAAGTGGCCTAGGTCAGCTTCAAGATAAAGTCACTGCCAACAAACTTGTTCATGACTATCATTCCAGGTTAAGAGTGTGCTACAGCACATATACAGCTACCTTACAAATCATATATGATACCCTCATGACCACAGATAATAATTAGCCCTTCCTTCTGAAATAATTGGACCTATTAGCTGCCTTCAACACTATTGACCAGCCTAACCCCCTCACACACTTTCAAGTTTTAAATGGTGCAACTTCTACGGATATACAGAGATCACAGCACGAATATACAGAGATCACAGCTGGGCCTGCTGTGAGCTTTAAATGTGGTGGTTCTCTATCCATTCGAATGGCAGATGTAATGTTGTGGTTCTCTGAAACAATAACAAAGCCAGAAATATCATGTCAAAATTATCGAGCACAAAAATATTCTTGTCCTATACATATGCAGGTAAGTACAAAAATATCGAAAAAATATATCTTTTTACACTAACATCAAAAATATAGAAACAAAAATATCGTTTGCTAACATATATAGAGTTAGAAGTAGTAAATCTTAAGTATTTTAACATATAACATTAATAAAATGTAAAATAAATATGTTTGAGTAATTTTTAAAAATGTTCTCATTTAAACAAGCACTTATATATATATCAATATATATGTGTGCATGTGTATACGCACATCTATCATGTAAAACTATTTTACAAAATATTAATGTTAATTTATATAATTTTCCATTTATTTTACTTTACTAAATATTATATATATATATATATATATATATATATATATATAGACATTCCACACCACATCCCAAGATCCAGTGAAGAGACCGACAGCAGGGTAGGTATGGAAAACAGCTTTAATCCATCAGCACAGGCGAGTGACAGACCCATAACCCCTCAATGGGCGAATGCATTTCGGCACGTTGTCTGCCTTCTTCAGCGCCAGGGTAGTGAATAAAACAGGGAGGGTCGTGTTTCATAGGTTAAATACCTGCCCCCTCCTGATAGGTAGCTTGCAGTCCCGCTTCTTAAAGGTGTATACCGGCGCATACAACCTTAGGTAGGACGTGATTAGTGACGACCGCCTACCAGTCCCAGCATGCATTAGTCATGTTTGTTATCCGGCTGTAGGTTGCTGCGTGGAGCGGAACTTGATTGCTGTGGGGCGTCCTTCTTGACCCATGCACATAGGATCACGCCGTCTCCATTTACCCCATACCGCTTCACCCTGAATGTCACCGGGACTTCTGTAGGCGGGAGTGAGGCTGACATCAACACCTCACCCGACGTTAGGCTTATTAAAACCCCTACACCGCCGAAGTCCCGAACAGCCAGGGGGACTCTGAAGATTCCGGTACCCCGGAGAATTCCTTTTTCCAGTAGTTGCAGAGTCAACTTCATGAGGCGGGGGTCTCTTGGCGCGTTTACTGGCAAGCGCGCTGAAATATAGACATTCCACACCACATCCCAAGATCCAGTGAAGAGACCGACAGCAGGGTAGGTATGGAAAACAGCTTTAATCCATCAGCACAGGCGAGTGACAGACCCATAACCCCTCAATGGGCGAATGCATTTCGGCACGTTGTCTGCCTTCTTCAGCGCCAGGGTAGTGAATAAAACAGGGAGGGTCGTGTTTCATAGGTTAAATACCTGCCCCTATATATTTCTACACACACATCCAAAAAATGTAACAAATAAACTACAAAACATTTCAAATATTACCATTTTACCTATACATAAAAAGTAATCAATAACCACAAATACTTTTCACTAACACTATCTTAAAATTACATAAATGTATACACTTACAAAAATATAAAATCCAACACACAAACAAAATATTAATATATATTTAAACCATTTTAACAAAACTTTTAAACTCTAAAAATATTAAATAATCTATCACTCCAATGCATAAACCAATAGAGAAAGCATTGGACTCAGGAGGGGTAACATTTGCTATTCCCACTCCAGTAGCTGCAACGGTAGTGAAAGCATTGGATTTAGGAGGGGTCCAATTTACAATTCCCACTCCAGTCTGCGCAACAGTAGGAAAAGCTCTGGACAATGGAGGGCTCAACTGTACTATATCGACTCCAGTAGGTGTAACAGTAGGAAAAGCGTTGGACGCAGGAGGGGTAAAGTTTACTATTCCCACTCCAGTCTGTGCAATATTTGAGTAAGCGTTGGACACCGGAGGGGTAAAATTTGCTATTCCCATTCCAGTCTATGCAGCAAAACGGAAAGCACTGGACACCAGAGGTGTAAAATGTACTATTCCCATTCCTGTAGGTGCAACAGTAGAGAAAGCGTTGGCATCAAGATGGGTGAAATTTACTGTTCCCTCTCCGGCAAATGCAACAGTAGGGAAACAAAACTTTTAAGCTCTAGTAATTAACATTACACAGACTTCAATGCAGCTGCTCCGCGTCACACAAAACATGTTATTTTACTATCCACAATATCATGTCTTCCCATACACTGCTATAGTATTATAACAATTACATTATAAACTTTCTCGCAAACATATTTAACGATAGATTATTCTTGGGTGTTAAGGTGAGGTTCGGAGTTGTCAGTTACATAACTGTTACACATGATATGTGTTGCAAGATAAAAGCTTTTGACGTCTTGGGCATAAACCCTTTCAATTCTTAATTAACCACACAGATTATACGTGAGTGCAGGCTACTCAAGATTATAATGCACTCCTACGGCAACTAATAAAAGAAAGGTGAAACAAAATATAATGAGTAAAACTACCCTTCTCCAAAAGAGCACTACAACCTGAAGGTTTCTATGAGCTAGTGCTCTAACAAGGAGGGAAAAGGAGAGGAACAGAAGGTTGAGAAGGAGTGAGAGAACTAGAATATAACGAAGCGTTACTTATTATTTAGGGTTTTACAGAAAGAGAGAAGCCCTGACTTTTTCTTAAGATCTTGTGGCATCAAATTCCATACATAGCCTTGCTGTGCCTGCTACAAAACTTCTGCCACCCCAGGTGGCTGTTTTAGCTTTGGGAATCACCAGATTAAATGCCAGTTAAAACCAGAAATGTCTGTTGGGGCCATACCATTTGAATCTATGTTTAAAGTATTCAGGTCCAGAGTCATGCAATGCCTTGATGGCAATGCATAGAGAATTGAATTCAATCAATTTTTTACAGCAAGCCAGTGCAGCGAATGCAAAGCATGAGATACTGACTGATGGTCTGGGATGGCCAGCACCAGCCGAGCAGCTGCATTTTGGAGAACCTACAGTCTGTTTAGAAATCTTTTCTGGATATTGAAAAAGAGTGCACTGCAATAGTCAATTTTTGAAAGTATAAGTGTAAAAATCACCACTTTCTGCTGATCCATTGGAATAAAAAGCAGAACTTTCCTGAGAGTTTTTAACATGAAAACCAAGACGACGTAATGGAGTTTACTTGGCCTTCGAAGGATAGCTTATCCTTAAAATAAACTCCTAGATTTTTTACCTTGTCAACTGGGGGAGGTGGCTCTCCCATTTCCTGTGGCCACCAATTGTGAGATGAAAAAGAGGTATTCCTTCTGAACAGCAGGATCTCTGTCTTCCCATAGTTTAACTTCAGGCAATTGCTTGACATCCCGTTTCTAATTTTGGGCATACATTCATGGAATCTGGAGGCTGTGTCCTCTGGGTTGCTGGCCAGTGATATAAGGATTTGAGTGTTGGGAGGCGTTTTTTCTGTTACCAGCTGGTGCACTCGGCCGGGCTTTGCTCCGCCGTGGTGCCTGTGGCCGGGCTTGGCTCCGCCGGCATTTCCCTGCACCGTGGTGTTCTCGGCCGGGCTTGGCTCCGCCAGGGGGACGCCCTGACTACAATCCCCAGCTGCCCCAGCGCTACAGGACGACGCACACGCAGAAGGGCAGCGCCGGGAGGCGCATAAAGGAGAGCACGCCGTTCGAGTGTGTTGGGAGGCATTTTTTCTGTTACCAGCTGGTGCACTCGGCCGGGCTTTGCTCCGCCGTGGTGCCTGTGGCCGGGCTTGGCTCCGCCGGCATTTCCCTGCACCGTGGTGTTCTCGGCCGGGCTTGGCTCGGCCAGGGGGACGCCCTGACTACAATCCCCAGCTGCCCCAGCGCTACAGGAGGACGCACACGCAGAAGGGCAGCGCCGGGAGGCGCATAAAGGAGAGCACGCCTCCTTGTCCCGCGGGACGCGCGCGGGTGCGCCCGGGGCTAAGCCCGGGCAAAGGGCGGGCCCTCTGTGGCCCTCAGAGGCCTGAGGAGACTGGGCTGGGCCAGGACCTTTACACTGCCCCTTTTGGACCATTATTTTGCCAGGAGCGTGTAAGACATTCGATTACTTTTATGTTTTGTGTTTTATAGGCTGTTTTTATTATAACATAGAGTGTTTTGACAGAAGGGTATCTGTCTGGAAATATTAACATCATCTGTGTTTACCATGTCGAAATCTAAAAATGATAAGGTATTGGTGGGTCCTGCTACTCTCGATAATTTCCTGGTTAGGAAGGTTAGTCAGATTAATAATGACAGACGTGCATCGCTGGGGAAAGGCACTGTGGTAGGGGAAATATTACTGGAAAACTCCCCTATCAGCTTGACACAAGATTCTGCAATTAACTCGATTGATGTCGTTTCTACTGACCCTCCAGTACCCATTTTAGTAAACGTGGAGGTTCATTCTGACCCACAGGTGCTATCATGTTCTGATACTAGTGTGTTAAATGAGACCCACCCAGAAACCAGGGCCATAAGATCCTGTAGAACATTGTCTCAAAGGGTAAATGGGAAACAAGATAAGTGTAAAAAAAAGAATGGTAAGGCAACTATCAGCCCTGCAATACCAACCCCTTTTGTATTCACGGGCACTAATAATGATGGTAATGGAAATGGTGTAAATATAACTCCTGATTTTCTAGCTTCGCTTATAAAAAATTTAGAAGCTTCTTTGACAACAAAAATGGAGGAGCTTATTAAACCACTAACTAGTAAAATAGATAACCTAGTCAAGGAAGTGACAAGGCTGGGCGGTCTATTATCAACACAGAATAGTGTCACATCTAGTGGAAATGTACACTCTGGGAGGAAAGGGAGAGAACTTGCCGATGTTAATGATATATGTAATAAGGCGAGGGGGAATGTTGCCGTTGCAGCGGCCTCAGGCTCTGAAACTTCTATTCGATCGGATACCCCTGTGGCAGCTGCTCCGCCGCAACCATCTGCAAAGCAACTAAATAGTAGAGCTCCCAGACCCCTGAGGCACAATCGCTATCTCAATTTACCACCAGATTGTGCCCCGTTTGTGGCAGTACTAACTAATGTGCCCCCTTGCGGCACCCATCCCGCATCTCCTTTTGACGAATCCCAAACCTCTTTGAAAAATAAAACCGTGTCATGGCTCAACAAAAACTGTGGGTTCCCTGTCTCGTATTCGGATCAAATTATGACAGTAAGACGTGTAAATTGGGTAGGGCCTTCTAAAAAGACTGGGACAGGGGACTGTATAGTCGTAAATTTCAAGCACCCCCAGCACGTGGCAACTATCCTTTTGAGAGCGTCTGCATTGGTATATACTTTGAACAGTATTTGTGTACGACCCTTAGGTTATTTTTATGCGCATTTGTGTAAACCTCCACCACAACAGAATTTAACCAGGCTGGGGTTTGAACCTTATACTCCTGTGCAGGAGTCTCAGTTTCTTTACAATGTCACTAATCCCTGTGGGTCAGGTGGGCCCACTGGAATTCATAACAGGAGTTCGAGTGTTGGCCACTATCAATATGGGTCGAATTTAAATATACAGAACAGATTTGAAATGTTATCCGGTCTTGAGCAGTGTGATTGACTGGGGGCACCTGCGGCTCAGGAGACTAGGGCTTCAGGTGAATCTATAAATTCTGTTAACCCGGTGGGTAAAACCTCAGGATATCTTGCTGTCTCTTGGAATATTGCTGGTCTACCGGCCAAAATGTCTGATGTAAATTGGGTTACCTACATCAAGCAATTTTCTATTATTTGTTTACAAGAGACCTGGGAGCTGGGCTGTAATCTTTTTTTAGAAGGGTATAAGGCCTTCTTTGTGTCAGCCTTGCCTTCATTGCGTGGAAGGCCCAAGGGGGGTCTTGTAATCTTTGTCTCCATATTGATACCATGTGAAGTACAGAGAATTGAAGCTCAACACACAGGGGTTATGGGACTAATTCTATCAGGAGGTAATGTTCTTGTGGGCCTGGTGAATTTTTATAATGCTGCTTCTGATAGTGCGGGTGGGAATCATATTTATGCTCTTGAATCATTTGTCTCTAATTTTATGGAAAAAGTGGGCCATAACCTCATGATTTTGGGGGATTTTAATTTGCATCCTTGTATAGATCCATTGCACAAGAGTTTATCAGAAATGACCTGTGCTCGTGCGGATTGCCTGCATATGGAGCACACTAATGAGGGGGAAATGTGTAATGACTTACTGAATGGCTTTGACCTCTCTCTGGCTATGTCATTAAAGGACCCTTCATACCGTTTTGATACCCCTACCTTCAAGGGGCACGGAAGGGGTACCTTCATTGACCATATATTTGTCTCGAGGACTATGCAAACTTTTTTAGATTCCTTTTGCATCCTTCCTAGTGAATTCAGTGACCATAACCCTGTCACAATCTGTCTGAACTGTCCATGGGTAAAAAAAGGTCATAAAAGTACTGTTCAAGGTCGATTGGGCACAACAGATGGGAGGAGGCGGTTAAAATGGTCAATGGTCTCTGCGGATATACTCTATAAGAACATCTCTGAAGGGTGTGCAGAGGACATTAACGTTTGTATTAACGGGGGAGGTGAACCTAAATTGGTTCTAGAGGCTTATCAAAATATTTCGGAGAAGGGGTCAGCGTTTCTATCGGTCCCCAATAAAACCCAGGCTAAAGTAGGACCGAGATGGTTTAGCCATGATTGCACTGTGGCTGCTCGCAAACTGAGGCTTGCTTTGTCAGCTTCCCCGAGGGATCAGGAGGTTGTAAAACTCTGCAGAAAGGAATATAAGGCTATTACTATCTCTCGTAAGGAGTTACTGAAGAAAGAGGCCTGGGAAGAACTGCTTGACCCCTCTACCTTGAATAGCAGCACCAAATTCTGGGCTTTGGTTAAGAAACCTTTTTTGACCGAGGACCCTGGAGATGGAATTGTCTGCTGTATAACCAAAGAGGAATGGGAAGGCCATTTTAAAAGTTTATATTATTCTGAAATTCCTGGATTCATGGCTGTTGCCCCCTATGATAGGGACAGCCCTATTATTTTTGATAAAAGTGAGGTGCTAGAAGCCATAATGGGCCTCACTGCTAATAAAGCGCCAGGTCCTGACGGAATACCCCCGGATCTTTACAAATCTGATCCAGCTTTTTGGGCTCCCATTCTGGTCGCCGTATTTAATGCGGCGGCCACAGTGGGTTGTCCAAAAACGTGGGGACTTTCAACCATAGTCCCAGTATTCAAGAAGGGAGATAGGGGAAGTGCACTTTGCTATCGACCAATATCCCTAATTGATTCAATGGTTAAGATCATGGGGAGAGTGATACTTCAACGCCTAACAAGTTGGTCGAATGAAAACAACATCTTGTCGATTTCCCAATATGGCTTTTGTGAGGGGCGCTCTACCATAACTCAGTGTCTCAACCTGTTCCTTATTCTGAATAAATATACTGTCGTACAGAAGGGAGCAATTCACCTTGCCTTCATGGATCTGTCCTCAGCCTTTGACTGTGTTAACAGGGGGAGGCTGTGGCAGACCATGAAGGATAAGGGAATAGATGGGGGGATTGTGGAGTTCCTTGCGGATCTGCACAATGACACAAGAGCCAACATGAGGTTTTCATCGACTGGGGAAACTACGGGTTGTTTTCCTATTAATAAAGGTGTACGTCAGGGGTGCATTATGGCCCCTTATCTTTTTAATTTTTATATAAATGACCTGGAAGCTGAATTACAAGAGATAAAATCTGATTGTCCTAGAGCTGGTGCGAGGGGTATCCCTTTGCTTTTATATGCCGACGATGCGGTCTTAATTTCACGAACAGAATTAGGTCTTCAGGCACTTTTGAATGGATTTAATAAATTTATGTCTGATAGGTACCTTACGGTTAACAATTCGAAATCCTTTATAATGCATGTTGGCCATCAATCTAAAAAGAAGTTCAATTTTAAATTGAATGATGTTCTGATACCCATCACCCAGACGTTCTCTTACTTGGGTGTCTTATTTGATACGAAGCTCTGTTGGGCCCCACATTTGGCCAAAAAGAAGGGGGAAATGTCAAGGGTAAATGCCTCCATCTTTAATTTTGCCTCTAAATTGGGAAAAAAGCCAAATGCGGCTATGATGAAACTATATAACGCTAAATCCATAGCCACTGCAGTATACGGAAGTGAGATTTGGGGCTACACAAATGGCGAACAACTACAAATAGTTGAAAATAATTTTTTTAAGCGTCTGTTGTGTGTCCCTGGGAGCACACCGAGTTTAGCTGCTCATGAAGAACTTGGCTGTTTGCATTTATCTGACATTGCTGGACTGAAACCACTGCTGTGCTGGGTAAAATTATGGTTAAGTGATGCAATCCCTCTAACCCACATGATAGTGGAGGATCTTGTTTCACTTGATCATGCAATGTGTGTACCCTGGCTTAAATATTTAAAGTCCCAATTTTTGAAGCTTGGCCGCCTGAACTTGTTTGATAACCCGAGGGATATAGTTAAGGGTGATGTTGTAGCAATCAAGAGAGCTTTTTTCATGAATCGTAATGCTCTAAGAGATGAAGTTGAGCTCTTGAAACCTAATGTTAGAAAGTATATCATGTTGAGAACTTGTGATTCCATGGAAATGTATCTAATATGCTCCTTCACCCCCCATGAGAATTTTTTGCTGACTCACTTCAGGTTTAACATCTTTCATCAGATTTTAATTAGACCCAAGTCGGACATTTTTAAGAAACCAGCAGCTCCCTGTGGCTGCGACGGGAAGTCTCCACAGGATATGCTGCATTTTATATTTTTATGGACCTTTTATGAATATCCCCGTAAGCGGTATCTGGTTACTCTTTTAAAGAAATTACATTTTAACCAAATCTGACCCGCCCTTATGTATTTACAGCTGCTGCACCCTGACAGTGTCCTCCAGGTGTTAGAATTTTTACAATTGACTATGAGATTAAGAAAATGTTTGGATGAGTAACTGTGCATTAACTGCAGCTCAAAGCACTATTGCACTTTTTCCTGTATATGGATCCCACTTGCACTTTTTCTTGTACTGATTCTGTCTATGCACTCTTTTTAAGAAATATTTGTGTTGTATGTAACTTAGATTGACTTTGTGATTATTGCGATGTTTTATTATGAATTGTTTAATGTGTGTACTTTTATGGATTGCAATATATTCGAAATAAAGTCAATTTGATTTGATTTGAGTGTCATTGTCAAATGACACTACCGTGAAACCGTAAGATTTTAGAAGGTTGTTCAAGGGAGTTACATAAAGATTAAAAAGAGTCAGGCTCAGATTTGAGCTCGGTGGGACCCGGCAAGACAAAGAAAAGGAGGTGGACTTGAAGCCATTAAGCTCAATGAACTGCTCTCTGTCTATGAGAAAAGATTTTGGGAGCTTAAGCGTCTTTCCCCAGATACCCAAGGAGACACAATGGTCAATGAGAAGACTGTAGTTGACCGTATCGAATGATGAAGAGAGGTCTTATAAAATCAGAGCAGCATTACCGAATGTATCAAGAGTTTGCCGGATTTCCCGGAGGCATTAATTAAAGCTAGTTCAGTGCTTTGCTGACTTTTGAAGCCATATTGTGTAGGATCTAGAAGATCATTGTTCTTAATAAACACAGAGAGTTCGGTATTGATGGCTTTCTATAGAATTTGTGCAGAGAGGGGGAGCCATGAAATTGGCTCATAATTATATAGCCTAGATAGAAATATTTGTTTGCTGCTTCCAGCCTTTCATTCCCCAGGTAACAGTTATAATTTGGTGCTCGTTTTTCCCTCTGAAGGCTAACATTTTTCTCTTTACCGTATTAATCTTTAAAACTGTCTTTAAAGCATACCGGTGCAACACCCACAGGATTCATTTGAAGCATATAGAAGCTCAGCCAAATAAAATGATATCACCCACATACATGAGGATGTGCAGCTATTTTTATCCTCCTATTTTGTATAGAAAGCAGTTCAGGCAGGGAAACAAAAATGGGGATCATCTCACAGCCTGACTACTCGCATGGCTAACCTGACCTTATTAGAGGACTCACCATCTTTTACTTTCTGCCTGCCCCTGCATATGGACAGACACCAGACAGAGTTGTTGGAGAAGGCAGGAGGCACATTGGGCAAGTTGGACTCAGGCCATGGGTCACAAGTACAGGAACTCAGAGGCTCATCGGTGACCATGTTGGCAACACACACAAGCAAGAGAGGGGGTAGGCACAAGCGCGCACCACTGCTTTCGCACTGAAGGAGGAAGAAAAGCATGAGCATACTCAGAATCCACTGTTCACCCTCTCACAGAAACATAATCCAGCTCCTGATTTTATTTATTTTGTGTTCGACAAGGTCTAATCAGTGTGAGGATAACAGACACGGGTGGGTATTCCATTGGTTAATCTAGGGATCCACAACCTAGACACCAGAGTACCCAGAAGAATGTACCAACCTCATACATTTCTGAAAACTAGAGGTACAGGGGAATCCATGATGATGTGGCTTGTATGAATCTCAACACATTTTTTACTACTATTTCCCCAGCATTTGTCAAAGTACTAGTAAGTATAATTACAATGTCTTCCTTTTTCTAAGACAGAATATCCAGAACTTCAGGTGTCTTGCAAGAGTCCTACTATTCCCTACGTTCTTCAAATTACAACAGTACTCAACATGTGTGTGTTTGCCAATTGCCCGGGCGCAGGTACAGTCCAAAATTGAGACTATATGAAGAACACAATACTATATTGACTTTACTTGTCTCTGTCATTTAATGATAGGCCCAACCACATACAAGAGGGACTGTTTTACTGCTAGACATATGGGAACACTAAGTGGCTAGAATTATGCTGTTCCCCACATATTCTGGAACTTTCCAGCACATTAAAGTGAGCAAATCCTCTAATCTAACCAATGTTTGACTTGCCTAGGGAATTATGGGTGAGAAAAAGTGGAGGCCTTCCCACAGTCCACACCACCCTGGACTCCTGGTGGTTACTGTGCAGAAATGTCTGAGGTTGGTAGTTTTCCCTAGGTGAGGGATGACCATTGGCACAGACTTGTGTGTCTGTGCCCCAGTAAGGAGCCATGCACAGTTTGGATTTTTTCTACGGTCAATTAAAAAATTCAAAGAGCATCATCGCTGGGGCAGAGACAGAGTGGGACTGATTCACAAAGGTTAAACGTACACTTTTACGTGAGTATACATTTGTTTTGGAATTCACAAAACTGCACTTTGATGGTAAGTTTACGAGTGCAGGGAGTTTGCAGTTGGGGCAGAGACCTCTGCACGTAAAAAGATACAACATGCCTATCTTTTTATGTGCTGGGTTCTCTGCTTTGGCTGTGGAGTCTCTGCACTCAATAACATCTTCTGAAAATGCAGTTTTGTGAATTCCAAAACAAACGTATCCTTACACAAAAGTGTAAGTTTTCCTTTGTGAATCAGGCTCCATGTTATGTTATGTATCCAGATTTGCAGAGCGCATTATCACCCAGAAGGGTATACTGACATATGTGTGTGTTTCTGCCCCAACAAGGAGCCAGGAATGTTTTACATTTTTTCAAATTTAAAGAAAAAATTCAATTTGCGTTCGGGCACCCCTCTTTGGTGTACTAGTGAGCTATGCCTGATCCCCGTTAGAAGCCAGGCATGGTTTGGATTTTATTTTGTGGCAAAGAAAAAATGCAATATATCCACAACAATGAAGAGGAGAGGGATTACGCCTTCCCTTGTTCTCCGACTAAATCTATATAACTTACTTTACGAGAAGGACCTCTACTTTGGGGTAATGAAAGATAAAAACAATCCCCCACTTTGGCAGATTGGTCCCACTTGGGTTAGAAGAAACAATGAGAGAAAATGATTTTAAAAAATCCCTGGGAGGGGGCTAGAATTAACAGTACAGGAGTCACCTCCGGAGGTAAAAAACCTTTTAGGGAATCCCAAAGGTTTGTAAATAGTGCCTTCACCCAATCAGTGAGTGGCATGCTTCATTATAGGGCCGGTATGACTACCTGATGCAGACCAATGTCCAGGGAGGAGCGGAAGGAAAAATACAGAATATAGAAAAGGAAGAATTCCACATGAAGGGATCCCTATTGCAGAGAAGAATCTAAAACTGTCTAAGTGGGTACCAGAGACATTTATTATGGATCCCACTGTAAAGGAATAAAAAGGAAATTAGTAGGTATATGGGAAAAGTAATGTCACAATTACCCTATCTGCTGTATCAACATATTTCTGCCCTTGATTGCCGCCCGGTAGGGTTGATGACATTTGTCAGGATACAGATCCCTAAAAAATGTTCTAGTAGTGTTCCCTCCTAGTCCAATCACTAGCTGGGAGGGGACCTATCAGTGGCAATACTTGCCTTTTTGTAGACACACCGTCTGCTTACCTATGGGAATAAAACAACATTCATAATTATATTTCCTCCATATAGCTATCACTGTCCTTACCCCCTTGTGTTTGGTAAATTATCTTTTATCTTATCGTGTACCTCTATTCACTAAATGATGTGTTCTTAAAATCATACACCCGTGTGAAGTTACACACACCATGTGATCCCCAGTATGTTATACCAAGTGCTCAGTGACCTGCATAGTGCCCGAGTTTCATCAATGATGATCCTAACTTGGGACAGAGTGGGGACACTGTCCTACAGTCACACTCTAAAAAGGAAAACCAATATCAAATATTTAGAAGTTTGGAAATTGTTTCCAGATCCACCTGTAGCCATAAGTGAAAATCTGGCTAAGGTGATAAGTCTGCAAAAACACCACATCTCTGCCCGTCATACTCAAATGTAATGAACCCCTGGCTTGTCGAGGATGATTACGTGTGAGTGCGACTTAAGAATATGTTATCCGGACACTCGATTCTATGCTCTTTTTCCCTTCAAAAAGGAAAACTAGATCCAAATGTTTTAGAAGTTTAGAAATCATTTCCAGAACCTCCTGTGGCCTTTCGTGGAAATCTGGCTTAGATGATTGGTCCACAAAAACGCCAGATTTTGCTTGTCTTAATCAAACGTTTTAACCCGTAACGTATCAGGGATGTTTGCGGGTGAACGTTGATGGGGCGTATGTTATTAGGACACTTGTTTCCGTGTGCTCCTTCTCCACTCTTTTTCCTTTCAAAAAGGGTCTAATTCATCATAATATCCCCAGGCTTTGGTGGTTGTGTTTATCTTACGCTCACTCTCTTGAATATATCCATACTTCAACACCCAACTTACTACATCAAGGTGCAGGTGTTTCTGAATTGGCCACTCTGCTCCCTCTGAGGATGTCCTGAGGTGAATGCCTGCCTCCATAAGACTAAGAGCTCTTCCGCTCATGTGTCCTGCTTGTACACCCCCATTCCCAAACATCCACATTTTATGAGATTGTATAGGGGCGGGCATCTTGAAACAGTCTCTCCCATCCAAAACAACCAGGCTAAAACACTCATAAGGGCAGTATGATTCTCAGTAGAGGGAATTCCCCTTCTCAAACTACAGAAAATGTACCCATCTATTAGTAAATACCATTGGGCTAATAAGACATAGTCTTGAAACTATGATGTTACTAAAGTTTCTGTGAGAAGCTGGCCTGGTATATGATGTAAACTTATGTAAGTGGACACCTTGCCCAGTCCAGAAAACCCTTATGGTGATTTATAAAGACCTAGACAGCCTTTAAAAACTCTTAGTGGTAGCTGTGGAGAGCACACTTCAGGCTTGGTCCAGAAGGAGTGTAAAGCAGCTCGTTTTATTAGAATGCAGTCTTATAGTATAGATTAAGTGAAAAAAAGAGAACCACACCAAGTATTTATAAAAATATGCATTTATTATATACTACTCTCCAGCACGTTCAAATATCTCCGGGGATAAACACAATGCACACAATACTTTAGCAAAGAAACACAGTGAATAGCACAGAATACAGAGTGGACCCTAGGGGGGACCAAACCAGATACTAAGAAAGTGGTATAAGAACCACGACTCAGGTCAAGACAATGTTGAGAGGCCGTAGAAATGCTGGGGAGACACGGAACCACCCAAGATAAGTACATAGGGACCACACGGAGAGCGTGTGCAGTGTGGGAACACGACTCCATGCTGCGTACAACTCTACTTGTAAGTCACAGTTGGATTTTTAAAGATTAAGGACCCTTCCCAGTGGACTCTGAAGAAACCCAGTGGAAGACAGATGGTTGGAGAGCCACCCCACCTGTGGATACCCTAGTACCCATGTTACCTACACCATGGAAACCAGGTGCATATGTGTGAATTGGTGTTGTAAACCGCTGTTGAACCCAATGGAGGACTTCAGGAAAGTACCACTGTTGCAAAGAATAAAGTGTCCGGTGGAATCCTTAGGTGGAATCTAGAGGAGAGGTACCTGCAAGCAGAGGGGACAGAGTCTATGTTACTCAGGAGTTACCAGGAGACTTGGAAGATGAATGTCCTCCGCTGTCGGGTGTTGCAGGATGGCTGACAATAACCTTGACTCCACACATGTGAGGACCTGACAATGCTGTGACGGATCAGGAGCCATGCACGAGCTGTCCCATGAAGGATGTTGAGTGCTGAGGGGTCGGTGTCCAGCAGGAGCATCAACAAGCCTTGGGAAATGCAACCAACACAGAAATTGAAGGTTTGAAGGTCCAGGCACCGCAAGCATGGTAGTCAGGGCAGGCCCGAGCAATCAGGGGAGCCCAAAGGAATGAAAGGTGATCCTCAACTGCACCCACAGGCCAGAGGCACTGGAGTTGAGAGAGAACCTCAAGCAACTCACCAAAGGATGCTGGCCTAAGATTCTGGTCACTGGAAATGCTCGAGGTTGGGCCTACTTGAAGCCTGAAGAACTTCTTGTAAGACAGCCTGCAAGCATTTGCAACTGCAAGTTTATGCAGTGCACAGGGATTCGGTTATCGCAACCCCCACGAGGGATACTGCCCTCAAACTTGGTGAGAGGGCAGGGCACACCTCGGGAGCTGTGGAAAACCACCACCTGTGTTGCATACCCTATGGTGTTCAGAGGATCTCAGGATCAGCAGACTGGTTGACTTAGTTGCGCTGCCTGCGAATGCCGGGGAGTGATTCCTTTACTCCAAGGGAGATTCCTTCAAGTGTCTTTGATGTTTCACAGGCCTTGGAAGGTTCCTGTATAATGCACAGGCACAAACGATGCAGCAGACTGGAAGGGAGACACGGTCCAGTCCCGCGAAGTCCTGAGTGCCCAGACGGTAGAAGAAGAAGAAGTGTCTGATCTGAATTTTATCCCACAACGAATCGACGGACATAAACCCAGTTAAGCCCTTAAGTACCCTAGGGAAAGGGTTGGAACGTCTCAGGGGATGCACCCAGGGGAGGCTCTGGACAGGGGGGAGGTTACTCTCATGTCCTTTGTCCAGTTTTGCACCAGAGTGGGAGCCAACGGCTCCCAGGACTGGTTTGAACTGGATTGTGCACAGGAACATCAAATGTGCCCCTTATGGAGACTGAGTGGCACTGCCAAGCAGACCCACCCTACCCCAATACATTAAATCCTGTCTGGAAGGAAGGTGGTCACACCTCCCTGTGACAGGATGCCGATTGTTCTGCCTTCCCCTGCTTGAGCTTGGCTCAGCAGCAGGAGGGCTGAATCATGACTCTGGTCGGCAGCAACAATTTTGTGCTGTCCGGGTCAAGAAGGCTGGTAACAGGAACACTGAGAGCCCAACGGAGGGCTCATCCAATGCTTGGAATCATGCCTCCCACACTGTTTACAGTGCGGGTATATGATTCCAACATGATTGATACCAAATAGGTATCATTGCAACCAGTTTTGAGATAGTCATCGCATAATTACTCGGTGCCCCTTTATCTTGTATATGATTGCTTCACTGACAACACTAGAGAATGGACTCTGTAGGCTGTAGGGGTGTCTTGCTCATGCAGGGTCACCCTCTCACTTAGAACCAAGCACCCTGCGTTCAGGATGGCAAAGGCCTGCTAGAGGGGTGAATTATAGGTTTTAAGTGCACTGAACCTAGATATAGGAAACCTATATCTTTAGTAAGTGGTGCAAGCACCAACTTACACAGGCTGCAATGCCAGGCCTATAGTTCCATTCTGAATGGTCTTTCATGGGTAGTATAATACATGCTTCAGCCCATGGGAGACCTATGGGGTATCTATGCCCTGGGTACATGGGTACCATTTACTAGGGACTTATAAGGATTCCCCAGTATACAATATGGGGTGTACCTATGTGCTGAACATAACAATTTAGGGAGAAAGCAGATAGACTGGGTCCTAATTAACAGGATGCCAGTCAGACTAGTCAAATACAGCTTAGCACAAGGCAAAAAGTGAGGTTAACCATGGAAGCAGATCCTAATTTCCTACAGTAACTATAAGAGTTTTTTCATTGGCAATGACCACAATTAACAGTAATTCGTCCAGTGGCCACATGACATTCAATGATTGGTCAGCCATGTCCACTCACTAGCTGCATTAATTATGATATAAAACAATTAAATGAGCATAAGGACTCCAAAAACAAACAGTTACACCAAGTATTTGCTCCAATAAGATTTCAGACCAAAAGTCACAAGAATAATCAATAGAATGCACAATCATTTCCAATAATGAACATATAGCACAAACCGCAAATAAAACAGAAATCTTAAGCTTCAAATATAAAAGGACTTTAGGAAGATACATTTCTATCTAACTTGATTGAGGACCACTCTAGGCTAGGCATCTAAGTACTGTGGGAGTGTCCTTTATTCATCGCATTAAAACACAAATAAACTGAGATTATGCTAACCTAGGTTTTGTTTCCACTGTCCTCCATCTTCCACCGATGTCACAGTATATCACGTGATGACTATTGCTGTTCTTCTGGCTCTAAATAAAAAATTGTGAGACTCACAATAATAAAGAAGAGAGTGTTCCATGAGACTATCTCTCAATGCAAGGACATTTCAAGTGTCCCGAGCTACTGTCACCCAATGTAACTTTTGAAACGCTCAAACATACTGTGAGAATGTCCGAAAATCCAATGTATTACTACCATAAGAGAATCTTCGAATATATTCTGTAGTAAATAGCTTCTTCTTGTTCATTGCCAATAGGCAGATATCCTGAGAATCATGTACTTGTGTAGAATGTATGAATGTATTTGTTAGAAGTCTTATAAAAGGACATGAAGATGTCTATGTACAGGAGACCCTTATCCCCACCTTTAGAAGGCAAATGTATGCCGCCATTTAGAATTGTAGTGAAATCTCTATACTCGTGACTACTGCTAACTTGTGAATGGCATGTTTAAAGTAATTGCTTATAAATGTATTATATGAAGCTTTGAAATGACAACCCTTACAAGAATGTTGCAGCATCAAAGTTTTAAATTCACTTATTTGTAATAGAAAAAGATCCAATCGAGGTTTCAAAGGCCGCATAGGGACTACACCCCACCCAGTCCTAGCAGCTGGCTTGGTCCGTGAGCTGTATTTTAGGACAAGGTTGCACACCAACAGTAACGAATCTCAACGTAGATTTGACGACATTAGATAAATCATGCTTGCCGCGTTTTTATTTAGTTTTATACAGCGCAAACTTGACCCGAATCGGGTATCAAAGCGCCTTACATAGCACCAGTTGCATTAACATGAGGACAACATTAATTTTTTTTGTCTTTTGTTAGGCACAGGGAGATAAGTGAGTTGCCCAGAAATCCCAGGAAGTCCAGCATCATTACCAAGACTCGAACCCAGTTCCCCAGATTCAAAGTCGACCACCCTAGCCGTTAGGCCAACTCCTCTCCCCTAACTCCTGTTACTCCCTTCTGGGTTCATGGGCGTAACACAGGCCATCGCATCCCCCGTGGTGTGGGGGGATCCACAAGCTCCAGGGGGCCCCTGCAGCACAACACTTCAGCTGGAGAGCTCCTGATAAGAGTCTAGAGGCCCCCCCCATCAATTTTCGTTACCCCACTGCCTGGGTTAGCTGCCCACTCATCGACTCCCAAAGATTTCAGTCTAATACTTGAATTTCAAGAACTCACTGAGCTCCCCTGGGATTTCTTTGAGTAGATAATTCTCACAATGGGGCCATCACAAGGGGCGAGGTCTGCACGGGGGTATTATGGTGATGGGCCCCCTGTTTCGGGGGTCCTGCACTCCTTTCGCAAAATGTATTCATAGACTGGTTTCATTTATGTCAAGCCTTACCTTACGACTTCATTATTTAAAAGGCAGCATCCTTGAACATGGTTCTATATGAGGCCAGATGCCATATTTTATCATCCCCTGCGGGCATTGTTTCCTTTTAATACTCAGAAACACCTGCTTACAGCACCAGGCTAACATGGAGGAAACATACAACGGGTCCCTTATTAAGCTTTTGTCCCTTGGCCTCAAAAAGACTTCTGATATGCCTGTCTCCCAGCGACCACCACAACCACCACCACCATAACATACGCTAGTGTTTGGGTTAGCTGATTTCTCAGATGGTTTGTGATGTATCATTCAACTTTTCCAACAGTTAATAATTTGTTTTAAAATCTTGTAAAGTTATACCTTGACTCTTCTACCCTGATTGCTGCAAAGTACTCTTGTTTGCATAGTACATTAAATCAGTAGAATGGCAAATATTATTGTTCATTTCGACCTCTGCCTAGTCAACCAATTACATTTTCATAACAGGTCATCTTCAATGTGGATATTCGTGGCCAATGCCAGCAAGTGGAACTAAGTGGTCCATGGGTCAGTAACCTTCCCACCTTTCTGGTGTGCTCAAATCTGTTGCTAAAAAAAGTGTCACAATCCACAAACTACCAAATTCACTTGGTAAATAAGCAGAGACAGTCCAAATCTGTTGTCAAAGTATTTCTTCTGAAATCTCATATTTCTTAGTTACTTACAGATTTTGGATATTAGTCATTTTGCTCAAGAATGTGGCAGTGGCCCTCAGACTTTATTACTTTGCCTGAATTTCGAGGCAGATTAATACAAATAAGCGAGTTGCTAGTACAGCCGTACGAGCAGCTATGTGGGTACAATTACATGTTGCTGAAACTGAAACAGGTATGTAAGCAAACAGCAGCTTCCATTAGCAGGACAGGACTGGGCAACCAAAACAGCCTAGTAAAAATGTTCAAACTTTCATCTCCACCCTCAAACTATCTTTCCATTCACCCATTCTCTCTCTCCTTCTTTTTTCTTTCTCTCTTCTCCCTCTGTGATTGCTTTCTCTCAGCCTCAGTCCTCCCTCCCGCTCTTTCCCTCTCTCTTGAATCGTCCATGTGCCTGCTTCAATTAGCCTCAGCGAGCTGGGGAAAGTGGCAGAGGCACTAAAAGCTGCCCCTGACCTAAAATCCTGCCTGCATCCCACTGGAAATATGCCCGGTGGAATTAAAAGCCTGTCTGTTACTTTCCCTGAGTGGCAGGCTGATCTGTACAGTTGGCATGCGCATAGTGATTCTTTCCAGGATTTGACCAGTTCAAGTATCTCAGTCACTTACTGGAGTCGCCTATCCCTTTTAAGTGCATGTGGCAAGCCTGTGTGTGCTATAAGGGGCAAACAAGCAGTTGGTCACTGACACTAGGGCCCAGTTTTACAGGAGCGTTGTGCTGGTACTGCAAAAGGTGTTTTGCGCTGGAAAGGTGACTTGATCTTAGTGTAAAAATCACTCTGTGACACTCTGCATCGCTTTGCATCATGGAGTTGTTACTGGATGTTCCTAGGGTGGGTCAGCACAAATGCTGATAAGATTTGTAAACAGGGCACAAGTTCTGACAAAAGAAGTGGGTGGACTAACCAAGTTAGGCAGTATGCAAGTGACATCATGGCAAGACATCATGGCGCTGCATCACAGGAAGTGGCATCACAACCCATGATCTCATGGGAAGTGACATGACAAGGAGTGACAGCAGATCTTAACACCTCACAAATATGTTTCACTGGTCTATCACGAGTACATCTGAGTGCATTACAAGATTTAACAAATAAGTATTTGCATCGTGGGTTGTGCCAAAAAAGTGACGTATCCCCCGTGCAAAATGTGGGTCTCAACTTATTATACATTTATTTTGTAAAAATTCTGCCACAAACAAATTGACAAGAAGGAGAAATGAGGCGGTAAATATATTCTGTTTAATTGGTTGAAAGTCTGCATTTTTAAATACCTGATAGGGTTAAGGCACCCGTTGTAGAGATCTTTGTGTGCCCAGTAAAACCCAAGGAACAATAATAATGCTAAGGTAATTTTAGAGGGTAACACATTTGCCAGAGAGATTGGTGTTTTGTTTAGTCCCAGTTTTGAATCAAAGTAGCATTGTGGGTTAATGTGTCTCCTGCAAAGCACATCATTTAACATACAAAAGACAGCTTTGTATTTTATGTAGATAGGTAAGTGGATTACTGTTTTTAACACAGAGATTATTTTGTTCCTTGCAGTTCATAAATTATAATCCTTCTAATATAACAGAGTGAGCTATAAAGGACATGTGACTCCTACGCCTAGTAACCCTAACTGTCTTATGTAACACATCATGTACATTGAATTACAATCCATATGATTTATTGTCAATGTATAATTTTCATGTGTGAATTAAAGTGCTCTTACACCCTGCATTAGTATGATTAGTGCCTATAAAAAATAAAATAATGGGGCCTTATTTATGAAGGCCTTGCGCCGCCGGTGCGTCACTTTTTCCCATTTTAAAAGTGGCGCATCGGCGGCGCAAGGCCTTCATAAATAAGGCCTATGGTATTTAACATGTTATTTGTGTAAATACTGGGACAGACCAGCACATTTGACATGCTTACAGTGCATGCATAGCTCTTATACACAGGGATCAACAAAGTGAAAAGCATGTCTCTCTTAAGTATTTGCGAAGAGGTTACAAGCTGTGTGCCTTTGTTTCCCCACCGTTGCATCTATGCGTGACGCTCAGATTACTCCCAAGTAGGATAGTGAACCAAAAGGATGCCTAATGGCCCTTAAATCTGGCCTTTGTTATGAACCCAGCTGGAGTCTGAAATGCGATAGTGCCCTCACTGCCTGCACATTGCTGCTCTGAAAGAAAGCAGGCAAGGTCCTGGCATGCTGCTGAATGTGTCCCTGTGCCTGAAGTTACACCAGGACACGTTCAGGATATTATTTCAGTTAGGCCCACTTCTTGCAGGGTGGACGGCGTCCACCCTGTGAAAATAGTGGGTGGACGCCGGGTACCTGCGTTTACACCTGACTTGTGCCCTGTTTGTAAATTAGTAGATCTGATCATAGCTGTTTAAGTGTGCTGAAAACATGGCATCAGGACTAAATGAGGCTGACTTGAGATGTTTCTAGGGGAACAGAGACCTTGACGTCAGGGCTTGCTAAGTGAGGCTAAGGAGAAATGCTTGTGAGGGGTACAGTGAACATACAAATGTAAATTAGTTTAATTTATATACAAATGGTAATATTGAACATAAATATTGTGAGTGTAGTTTAATGAGGTTTGTCATACATTATTTTGATTTTCATTCCTGACACCCAGATTTCTTAAGTTCTCCCTGCAAATCTTGCATTTTTCCCATAGAAACTTAAAATAATTGTTCCATAGATTTTTCATATTTCACAACACACTTAGATAGAGGCAGCTCCTTAACAGGGGGTTCAAGGCACAGCCTTGCTTCTTGTGACCCACACTTACCTCTGCCTTACATCTTCTCACACCTACTAACTACTTAACTTAGCAGTTTCACGAAAACTCTACTTTTGTGTTTTCATAAAAACGGTTAGTGCGCAGGCCAGCTCTCTTGGCCTCTTCTGGCTCATGATGATAGGATGAGGATGGTGGCTTAGCTGGTTGAAGCACGATTCATCTAAAGAGGGTTGCTTTAAATCACATGGATGTCTGGATTGTGCATGTCTGAGGGTCGCAATTCGACTACGATCCCCACACACAGACTTAACATTTTTATTTATCAGGCATACTGTATATGCCCCAGGCAGTACAGTATATGTGCTAAAATTGGGCTGTCAGGGTGCGCATCAGTCATCCCTGAGGCCAATAAGGACCTATACAGAGCAGCAAGGCCAGCATCCCATGCACTGTCTCAGCTTCTGAGCGGGCTGTTCTTCTAGTCCTATCAAGAACCTGGGAGAGGGGTTAAAGTAAGTCTTTTCTCTTTTAATCCTGGACGGCGTACACTGTCTGGCTCCTTACTGGAATATTATATTGCTGCTTTTGATGTCTAGATTCCTGCCCTGCTGCTGCCATGGAGCCTCTGAGTTGCCAGCAAAGAAAGCAAGGTAAGTTAAGAAAAGCACAGTGCTGTTTCTCTTCATGCATGAGCGGATTTGTGTATGTGTGTCTGTAAGTGATTGAACGTGAATAAGTTTGGGTTAGTGTAGGAGGGTATTATTTTGTTGGAGGTGAAAGTGAGTGAGAAACAGTGCGATGTCAAGAGTGTGAGAGTGAGTATGACCATGTGAAAGAGCGAATGTGAGTGCAAGGGAGTGAGTGAACTAGTCAGAGTGAGTGAGGGGGAGAATCTGGGAGTGAATGCCATGGTGCAGCAGGTGCAGTTGAGCCGGTGCCCAGGAGCCTGAGGGGCCAATTGATTAAAACGGAGCACTTGTACAGTAGGAGTTCAAAGGAGAGCCCCCTGCACAGCAGCAGTTGTGAGTGAGAGGCAGTGAGTGGGAAAGGGTGAGTGTGTGAAAGTGTGTTTGTGAGCAGGAGTGAGAATCAGTGAGTGTGAGTATGTTTGTGTGTGAATGACATTGAGTGGGGATTAATATGAGCCAGTATAAATAAGTGAGAGTGTGAGTTAGTATGTGTGAGTGAAGGGAAGAGAGTGATTGAGAAAGGGAGTGAGTATACTTTAGAGAAAGTGTGAGTTTTAGTGTGCTTTAGGCTTGTGAGCCACTGGCCATAGCATCCTCAAGATAATTATTGGCTTACGATGACACTCACGGTTGAATGCTGTTCCTGGCATAATGGAGGTAACTCTTGGTATAAGGGAGGACAGCCATGGTGAAATGCAGGCCCCGACATACTGGAAGTAATCGTTGGCATATGGAGGCTCCAGAGCAAAATGGTGATGTTGGCATACTGGAGGTAGTTCTTGACCTCAGAGAAGGCAACCATAGCATATAGGGGTGGGGGTTCGGTTGGGAGAAACAAATCATGATAAAATGATTACTACAACATACTGGATTTTTTAACATATAGGTCACCCACGGTATATGGGCAGTATCGATATCATAATTCTGGTACTAGCATATTGGCATAAGGGGTACTCCTGGCACCGGCACACTCAAGGTAATTCTTAACATTGGCAAACCTCAAGGTACATTTTGGGACAAAAAAGAAGGGTGAACTTGTGCTGTTACATGCCCCCACTTTCAAAGATCACCAGCCACAACTGCATTTAGACTGACTATATATGATCTTTTGTCAAAGCTAAGAATAGGCATGGAGTAGATCAGGCGCTAGTCATTGTCACTGTTGGCACTAGAAATTTTGCTTCAGCTGACTTTATTGCTAGCTGCATAATTCTAAAAAATCATCGTAGTGAGGGTGACAGTGCACTCTTGATCCTGATGACATCACAGGAAGTTTATAATGGGCCATTGTAGGTGGCTTTTACAGAACTTTTGTTGCAAACTTCAAACATGGATTATTAATGAACTGGGATGGAAGAACACAAGCCACCTGCTACTAAAAGAAGCAAAAGCTATTGGCGCTTTTACTTTTAAAATGTCAGCAATTTTGGTTAAATCACTGAGAGGGCATATTATCAACAACTAGCGATATTTATCGCTAAATGAGCTTAGCGATATTTTTTTTATTGCCGCTCATCACCGGATTTGAGCGCAGAGATAACGTGCTATTAGCAACGTTTTTCTCAAATGCAATAAAATATCCGGCGATAGTGGCTCAATGCGTGAATATCGCTGGAAATGCAGCGGTATTCAGGCATTAACGCCAATAGGGTCTTAACCTGAACATCCAACTCCCATTGGATATACAGGTTAAGAAGTGGTCTGAGCAGGCGTTAGTTTTTGGCGATATACGCGCTTAGCCGAATTTTTTAATCGCTGTGCCTGCGTTGATAATAGGTGATAGCGATGTTAGCGACAGCTTTCAGTCGCTAACAGGTTGGGTACGCCCACTTTGCATGTCATTAGCGAAGCGGGCCCCAAACTGCTCGGTATCGCCTACAAACTGTCGCTAACTGCTGTTAGCGACAGCTTGCTAATAGGGCGATTACATTATCGCTGCTTTAGCGGGAAAGAGTGTCGCTAAAGCGGCGATAAGGCCTTTGATAATATGCCCCAGGGTTCGCAATGAATTCCACAGCAGTTGCAAAGTAGTGCACAACAGGCGATAGAGCGCCACAGGAATAGCAAATACGAATCTTTACTAACGCCATGCTCCTCTCATTTTGGTCCAGGCTACAATTAGATTGGCATCATCAGTATCCTGCAAGTTAAGCATATTTACCCTATTCTCCAGTGAATTGTGGAACTAACCATATTTTGCCAGAAAACTACAAAGGAAAATCGCAAATAGAAATTGATTCATGGGTTGGGGAAGGCGCAATTCCATTTCATGCCCTCAGGAGTCTGGCTTTAAGAGAAGATTGAAGAAAACCATTCATCGGAAAGAGTCTCTTAACAACTCACATTTCTCTAGGAGCAGCTGTAAAGCGAATCATTCTCGGAGACAGAAGATGTGAATGCAAATCAGTGCACTCCAGGACAAGATGAGCACCAGCTCTTCCACTGACATTTCGTGTGATCCATCATGCACGGCATCGTTTTCTGTTAAATGGAATGCAAATTAGTGCCGCCTGGTTCTCTGACCTTTCGGTTCGAAAACCTCCAATGTGACTTTCCAGCAATTTTCAATGCCTTGTGGGTGCCAACTTCCTCCTAATATTGCTCTCAAAGGAGTTCGTCATTTAGGTGACCTGAGTCACATATCTGTTATGAATTGGATACTGTCATACCCTTCACTGCAAGTGCGTTTTACCAGCATAATAATGATTCTTGTACGGTTCTTTTACAGCAAGCTGAAATGTCTAATACCCCAAAATGTGGCGGCTCACACCTTGACCCTCATTACGAGAACTTTGGAAATAAGAGATGAGAATGTGGCGTAACGGTCAGAGCTGCCGACTTTGGGCATGGGTAACCAGGGCCGAATCTCTCAGTCGAATTAACATCCTGTGATTCTGGGCAAATCACTTAATCACAAATCGCACGCCTACCAAAAAATCAATGTGACCTTATGTAATGTAACGTGCTCATGTAAAAAACTCCAATACCTTCGGGTCGAGTTTGTGCTATATAAAACTGCAAAAAAACATAGGTCGAGATACCACTTCAGTCTGTTTTTCTACCCCTAACTCTGGGGTCCAAATTACTCATTTCACACAGGCAACAGCCAAAGTTACTAAGTTGCTGTGCTGCGCTGCATGGATAAGAGAGAACATAACAGCCAGTGCTTAATTTGAGCTGGTGGTTTCTAGACTTGGGCACCAGCACTTAATTTTGTACGGCATTTATGACAGTCTGCCACATGGTTGTTCTGTTCGCCTAATTTAGAGACGAGCACAACAACAGTTGCATATTTATTCAATATAAATTAAAAAGGACTATTATCCGCAGCCCAAGCCATTCTTATAGCTTTGGGGGCCTGGAATGGGCTAAACGATCATAGTTGTAGGAGTGTGGTTGTTAGTAGTTGTATTGGGTCTGTAATTGGCAGCGGTGGCAGGGGCAGTGGCGTTCTGATGAGGGCGCGGGCACATATTTTTTTCTAACAAATGAAGCAATCAGGACAGCCTCGCATCTAGAAAGATATGGCACTGACGCTGCCATCCCCTCTGCTGGTGCATGTACTCCCTAATATCATGCAGACTTCTTTGCACCATAGCTCAAAGTTGTCTGAGTGAGTCTAGCATTGAATTTACACTGCAAGAATACCCTACCAGGACAAAACAGTGGGCTTAAGCATGGTTTCCACTTTGTATGTGTGTTGTACGGTACAACACACACTCACAGTTGGAAACGTTTGGAGAAAAGAAAGCTTTTTTTCAAATGTTATATGTCTAGGGGAGTCCTACCTTTTTGGTGCAAAGCCCTGTCTTGCTAGTTGATGCAATATTCTATCAAACACTCTGTACCATCCATGGGATGCTCACGATGGCAATTCCTCCTCCTACTCTGTTGGTGTGGTCCCTGCGGGTGATCTTGTAGCCTTCCGGGATGGCTATGGCGATTTCGGGTGCCGAGGAGGGGTTCATGCAGGTCTCCGTAAGGAAGGCCACGTCTGGGGAGGTTGTGTCGAGTAGGTCCCAGAGTTCAATGGCGTGTTTGCGGGTGGAGCGGGTTTTGAGAAAGATGCAGCTGAGGTAGTTGGGTTCTTTCCTGGCCGGTGGGTTGGCGGGTCGGATGCTGGTGTAGCTGCAGTACTGGCAGGAGAAGGGTCCTTGTGTGCGCTTCAGGGCGTCCAGGCAGCAGGTGCATGATTGTCCGGCGTTGAGTGCGTGGAGGGTGCTGGAGTCGTAGCGGAGGTGGGTGTCGTGGCGTTCGAGGGGGCCAGGGTTCTGGCACTGGGCACGGTCCAGGCACGGACGGGCGCAGACGGGCTTGCCTTAGGCGCACATTCGGCGCGCCAGCGGCGCACCTAATGCACGGCCTTCATATGAAGGGAGGTGAGAGGGAGGGGTGGTGAATGGGAGAGCAGGGGGGCGAGGCCGCAGGGACGCAGCGGTGGGAAAAAACGGCGAGGGACAGCGGGGGCAACGGGAGAACTGGGAACAGAAGAAGGAAAAACAAGTTTACGCACAGAGGAGAGAAAAATGAGTTAGGCAAACAATTGCAAGTACATGCAAGGCAAAGAAAGGCAGCGGCAGGAAAAATGGACTAGGGGCGGCGGGGGGTAGCGGGAGAACTGGGCACAGAGGAAGGAAGAACAAGTTTTAGGTACAGAGGAGAAAAATCGAGTTTAGGCAAAAACAATTGCAGGTACAGGCAAGGCAAAGACAGGCGGAGTCGTGCAGCAGCGTGGGGAGCAACCTGGCTGCGAGCAGGGTCAGAGGTTGCTCCTTTCACAGCTGCGCAGCCTCCATATGAGGGGAGGTGGGAGGGAGCGGTGGTGAATGGGAGAGCAGGAGGGCGGGGCTGCAGGGACGCAGTTTGTGGGAGAAACGGGCGAGGGACAGCGGGGGCAGTGGGAGAACTGGGCACAGAAGAAGGAAAAACAAGTTTACGCACAGAGGAGAGAAAAATGAGTTAGGCAAACAATTGCAAGTACAGGCAAGGCAGAGAAAGGCAGCAGCAGGAAAAATGGACGAGGGAGGGCAGGGGGCAGCAGGAGAACTGGGCACAGAGGACGGAAGAACAAGTTTTAGGCACAGAGGAGGAAAATCGAGTTTAGGCAAAAACAAATGGGAGCGAATGGGAGAGCAGGAGGGCGGGGCCGCAGGGATGCAGCGGTGGGAATAACGGGCGAGGGACGGCGGGGGGGCAGCGGGAGAACTGGGCACAGAGGAAGGAAAAACAAGTTTATTCACAGAGTAGAGAAAAAAGAGTTAGGCAAACAATTGCAAGTACAGGCAGGGCAAGGACAATCAGCAGCGGGAAAAACGGGCGAGGGACAGCAGAAGGGGCAGCTGGAGAACTGGGCACAGAGGAAGGAAGAACAAGTTTTAGGTTCTGATAGGTTTCATTTCCCGATGCCCCGCCCATTTACATTTACCTTTGCATTTACATTTATGAGTTAGCAGGATGTGTCTAACATGGTATATTCATTCATGCATTCTTGTTTATGCTCCTCATCTAATATTCATTTTTGCGTGTTATACTGTCATGTTTCCTTAGCTTAGCTTGTGTGCCACCATTTTGGAAGTGTTTCTTTCAGTGTGCGAGTCGCACTCACTCACCCCTCCCGTAGGAATAGAGAAAAGAAATGCTAACGCAGTAGTTTTCCCTTCTCAGCTAACTGTGGCCAAAACTATAACAAATTCATTATCAGTGGTGTTCTCATATTCTGGAGACGCTGGGGCCCGGCTCCGTGGCCTTGTGTAGAGATAAAGAAATGTTGCCATCGCAGGTGCAAATGCCTCTTGTGTGAGGCCACTGTTTGCTCTTCCAAGGGTCCAGTATTTTTCCACACTGGGCGTGTTTTACTCTACTGTATCCTGATATAATGTACTGCTGTGTTGGGATGAGTCAGTCCTCTCGGCGCACTCTTATGGGTGAGGTCGGACAGGGCCCTCTCATATGGGAGTTTGTGGCCTAATAAAATTGCCTTATTCATTCTTCTCCACTGTCCGGCTGACTTATTATTGGGTAACTATAGGTGAGTGCGGTAAGTCACTCGGGTGGATTTGAGCCACGCTTATCAGATGGTGCCCGACAGGGACTCCGCGATAAGGATCTTTCTCACCCGTAAGTGGGTAGCAGAAGGCCGGGGACCCTCTGGTCGGCACGGTGGGTCTGGGTACCCACTTTGATGCCGAGCTTGGTTCTCGCAGCGCTGCCCCGCCCTGCTGATCGGGAGAGGTCCCGGTTCATGATCCTGCGCCGGAGTCCAGAAGGCGGAACTTTGGAGCTGACCGTATTGGTCCCAGCAGCCGGCGGTGGAGAACGGTAGAGGTCGGTACCGCGCATAGAAGGTGAGTGGTCCGACTGTTGATTGAGGGAGCGGGGATGCTCCATGAGGCCGGTGTGTCTCTGAGACCGGTGTGTCTCTGGTGATTGGAGGAGCCGGTGCGCTCCTGGGGCTAGTGTGCTCCGGGGAACTCAGGGTGTGAGTGGCGCCCTGACAGACTTAGTGGAGATTGGGTGGACGTTGTGTTTGTCATCCGACCGGATGGTACTACTGTCGAGGCGTGGCTTGCTGCGGATGAATTTTGGAACCTACCCGAACCCCTAGGGTGTGTGGTTCGCTGGCTGAGGGTCCCGGTTCTCATGTGCCATAGGGCGCAGCGATCTGTAGTGCCGCCCGGGAGGCGGATGTGTTCCTCAATCTCGGAACGGTGTGTATACTGTTCGGTCTGTGGAAGGGACCAGGTTCCCCGGGACTTGGTCGACGGGCCTTGTCCCAGTGTAATAACATGTGTTTGGCAGGGATTGTGTTGACGAATTAGGAATTGCAACTGCGGTGCCTTGGGTGCTGCTGTGCCCCTTCGGACACTAGATTGGCTGAAAGCCAACCCGCCCCGGTGGAGGGCTCCCCTAATTTTGAGCTGTACGTTAAGCATGGATTGCCTCCGATTTTGTTTAACACTTTGTGGCACAGATATACGAAAGGGAATGTGGATTTGCAGTGGCCTTTGACTGGTTCTTTTGACGTGGCCAAATTAGATTATTTACAAGATCGATTGTTTGCTAGGAGCAGTCGCCAGAGTATGTTCGATTCTCTGAGGATGTGGCAGAAGGAAGTAAAGGAGCGACAGTTGAGGGAAGAGAAGGTAGCTCAAAAGAGGGCAACACAGACAATGGCGCAGAAGGCGAGAGAGCACACTAAGAGAGAGAATGAGCAGCGGATTGAACGCGCAGACAGGCTTTTCAGGTTACAGGATAGTAAGAGATATGTGGCTAGGGAGGAGGAACAAGATGGGATGGAGGATATCTTGAACGCTCGCCCCCCACCCCCATATGCCCCGCAGCCCTTGTACCCCGTGCTGGCTGGTCCTGTTTCCTCCGCGACGGTTTCGGTTCCGCAGGCAGGTACCTCTCCTTTATCTGGCGCCCCCACCACCTCCTCCGTTTACGCTCCAAAATTGTTGAGTGATATTGAGCAAGCCTTATCGTCTGTTACTTCTTCATCCACGGCGCCCTTGGTCTCCTTCTTGACGGCGAACTCCCCTGCCCCCTCGGTGGCCCCCTCTGCGCTCCCTACTGTTTCTGCTAGCACTACCCCTCAAGGTGGGTTGGTGACCGCGGCTCGAGGTATGGGAAGTGGGGTGCTTGATCAGGTACGGAAGTTGCTCACGCGTTCTACTGTCGGGTGGGATGAAAAAACGGTGGTGGCTAATCAGGCTTGCCAGTGGGCTAGGAATAATATTTATTCGATTGAAGATATTTGGTCCACGATGAAAGATTATGAACCACTGATGCAACAGCATGCTCTATGGCATATGTCGACGACATTGATAGCGTTGTGGGAACAGGGGTATGGTGGAGCAGCGCCGGCGATTCTTCATGACATTAAGAATAATGCCTACAGAGCTAATACTGGTATGATGGATGTATTACGTAGTGTGAGGTCCCTGTTGGAGTATCGCAATGAGCTGCCGTCGGCAGGAGAGCCTCATTTCCCTGGGGTACATCCGATGCGGGAGGTACACCCTATTTTCCACCCGGAAATACCCGAGGTGGTAGATCCGCACACTAATGTTGTCACTCGAGCTCGCGTCGATGCTCATTTCCAAGAACAATGGGTGTATACGCCTTGGAAAAGGAGTGAGGTATTAGCACTGAAGGCCCAGTTGCCTGACTCGAGAAAGAATCCGACTGCCTATTACAAAGAACTGACAGAGGCAGCGTCCTCCACGGTCATCACCTTAGCCGACATAGAGTTGTTTTTTGGACTGTTGGTCCCAGTGGATGTGTGGAGGCAGGTGAAGGGTGCAGATCATGTAGACGAGCTGGGTGGCACCTGGGAGGAATTTAAGGATTGGGACAAGGAGCGAAAGCCAGGGGAGAAGCCGAAAGCTGAGATTCTAGCGTTACCGGGACGCATAATAAAATATATGCACTCCCTTATTCCTCCTAAGAAAGTGGATTGGGATAAGTTGACTGCATGCAGACAGAAGAAGGATGAGGCTGTTTCTGATTTTTTCACTCGCTTTGAAGAGACCTTCAGGAATTTTAGCGGTCAAGATATTTCCCAAGATGGCGGCTTGCGCCTTTTCGTTAACAAATTCGTAACGAATTTGTTGCCGGAAATATCGGGTCGATTGCAGGCGTCGGAGAGTACGTGGACGACGTCCACCCCCTCCGTTATTCTGAGTATGGCCCAGTACTATGAACATAGGGAGAATGAGAATAAGGACCGACAAGAAAAGAAAGCGAAGGATTTGAAAACAAGAGTGTTACTACAGCAAGTAGCGAAGGGTCGAGGACGGGGGGCCCCGCCCATAGCGGCTGGCCGAGGAGGAAGTGGTTATGGAAGGGGTGAGAAGAGGGAGCGTCTGGGGCAAAATCAATTTGCCAACTGCAAAAAGTAGAGGCACTGGTGGAGAGATTGCCCAGAACTCCAGACTACTGCAGGACAAGGCAGGGGACGTGGTCGGAGTGAATTTCAAAGGAATGATAGACAGTCTGATGAAGGGAGGAGACCGGGTGGAAATTACTTTGATGGGGGTAGGGAACAGCAGCACTTTCAGAGCCAGGGCGACAGTGGTAAGGCCAGACAGTATTACAATGATGATTATGCTATGGACGATTTGACTGGATTTTCTCATAACTAGGACAGCGTAGGACAGGGCGTGGGACCGGTTTCTGTGGATGTTGATCAACGAGGACCCTACGTGACAGCAGATTTGTTAGGGTCACCCCAGAAATTTTTTGTGGATAGGGGGGCTACAAAGAGTTCGGTGGCCCGTTCTCAGGTCCCAGGGGTGGCTCTGTCTGGCAAGAATAATATCTCCGTGGGGTTCTCAGGTACTCCGGTGATTAGCCCCATCTCTAAACCACTCGCTCTTACGATTGGTCCCTTTACTGTTGATTCCCCTTTCCTTCTCACATCACAGTGTGGCGAGAACTTGTTGGGTTTGGATTTACTGAAGAGGCTGCATGCTACCATTTACTGCTCCCCAGATGGTGTGTATCTTACGTTGGGCCCTACTGTCGCGCATGCGCAGCAGTGTTTTTCAAAAGATGAGCCCCTTCCAGCTGAGTTTGCGGGGATTCCCAAGAGTTTGTGGGCTAGCAGTGATACTGATGTGGGAAAAATGGATATTGCCCCTGTGTCGATAAAGGTTAAGATGGGAGCCCGATTGCCTCGGATACCTCAGTATAAGATATCTAGGGATGGAGAGAAGGCTTTGTTGCAAAAAATACAAGACTTGATTCGTTCAGGAGTAGTTGAGGAGACAGACTCCAACAGTTGTAATAGTCCTATTCTCCCGATCCTTAATCGGCCCTCTGCAGATTCTAGCGATGGTACGCCTGATGTTTATCGCTTTGTGATTGATTTACGCCACATTAACAAGGTGGTTGAGCCCCAGTATCCAGTGGTCTCTGACATTACCACGATTTTAACAATGATTCCTCCCTCTGCTAAGTATTTTTCTGTCCTAGATCTGAAGAATGCATTCTTCAGTATTCCCGTGCACCCGGATAGCCGTTATCTCTTCGGATTCTCATTGGCTGGCCGAAGTTTTAGATTTTGTAGAATTCCCCAAGGTTATACGGAAAGTCCTAGCATTTATAGTCAAGCTCTAAAGGCGCAGTTGGATGATTGGAACTCCCGCACGGTAATGTTTTATTGCAATACGTGGATGATCTCCTCATCGCATCAGACACTGAGGAAGGGTGTCAAGAATCCACTGTTAAATTGGTGCACCATTTGGCTTGCAAGGGACACAAGGTGTCTCTTCCTAAATTCCAATACTGCCGACAGGAGATTACCTACTTAGGTCATCTCCTATCGAAGGAGGGGAGGAGGCTGACGCCGGAGCGCATTAAGGCGATAACTAACATGGCTGTACCTAACACGCAGCGAGAGGTGCACGCGTTTTTGGGCATAACTTCGTATTGTCGCCAGTGGATAAATAATTACGCCCTACTAACAAAACCCCTTCTGTATCTGACTAATAAAGAAGTGCGCGAACCCCTACCCTGGACCCCAGCATGTCAAGAAGCGTTTGAGTTACTAAAAACTGCTTTATGCTCTGCACCTGTTTTGGGAACACCTGATTACCAGAAGCCTTTTGTGCTTTATGTACACGAGGCGGAAGGTTGCGCGTTGTCTGTCCTAACTCAATGTTTCGGTGGGAAACAGAGACCGTGTGCCTACTTTTCTGCAATGCTTGACAATGTGGCGAGGGCATTGCCAAGCTGTCTGAGGGCTACAGCGGCTGCGGCAGTTTCAATTAGACAATCGGCAGGGCTCGTCCTGGGGTCAGCTCTCACAGGAATGGTACCGCATGCTGTGGACATTTTATTGAACAGAACACAGACGCAGCATTTAACTAGTGCTCGTCTTACTGGTTACGAGATGACGCTATTTGCACCCCATGTGACGATTAAACGATGTGCTACGCTGAACCCGGCCACATTGATACCTATCCCTTCAGAAGAAAAGGACGATGAAATACATGACTGTTTAGAACAGAGGAGGAGACAAAGGGAAGGATAGATTTGACGGACAAACCCTTCGATGATCCCGATGGGGAACTGTATGTTGATGGTTCCTGTTTCAAACTTGCAGATGGTACCTCAACTGCAGCATATGCAGTCACGACTTTGAAAACAGCGGTAGAGACCTCTAGGATTCCATATCATTCAGCTCAGGCTGCAGATATAATAGCATTGATGCGTGCGTGTGAACTGAGTGAAGGATTGGATGTGAATATTTACACTGACAGCCAATACGCCTTTGGCGTGGCCCATAGCTATGGGTGGTTGTGGGCAGAACGGGGATTTTTGACATCACACGGACAGAAGATTCAGAATGGCCCATTGATATTACGACTATTGACAGCTTTGGCGCTTCCCAAGAGACTGGCTGTGATCAAGTGTAGTGCACACAAAGTGGTGGTAGATGACGTAGGACGGGGAAATGCATTTGCAGACCAAACAGCTAAAGAAACGGCTCGGACAAAACTCCCACGAATGTTTGTGGCAGGACCAGCTAGGTGGGTACCGGAGGTTAATATGTTCGCGAACACTGTACAGAGTGTGCGGAACATACAGGAAAAAGCAACTGACGACGAGTTGAGGACATGGAAGGATGGTGGGGGAAGGTTGGACTCGGATGTGACAGACAAAAGACGATGGCTACTCCCAGATGCATATGTCCTCCCAGTGGTGACAATGGCCCATGGGTCAGCACACATTAGTGCGAAGGGGATTTGCAAATTGTTAGACCCAGTATGGAACAATAAGAACATTTCCAAAGTGGCAACACATTTAGTGCAGCAATGCATGGTTTGTTTAAGACACAATCCTGGCAAAGGAACACCTGTCCCAGTGGGAAATTTTGCCCCTCCTTCTTTCCCTTTCGAGGTTATCCAAATGGATTATATCGAGATGGAAAGGATAAACAACTTGAAGTACGTTCTAGTGGTGGTATGTTCATTCAGTAGGTGGGTGGAGGCTTTTCCAACGAAAGATTGTACAGCCATCTCGACAGCAAAAATGCTGATTAAAGAATATTTTTCGAGATACGGCTTGCCCCGGGAGATCTGAAGTGACAATGGCACGTCCTTTAATGCTGAACTGATGAAACAGATCTGTAAGGGGTTACAAATATCCCAAAAGTTTCACGCAGCCCAACACCCCCAGGCAGCGGGGTTAGTGGAACGATTCAATGGTACCTTGAAACTCAAGATGGCCAAGATACAGGAGAGTACAGGGCTGCGATGGCCAGACGCATTGCCTCTTGCTTTGCTTTCCACCAGAGTGACAGTTAACTCCAAGACAGGCGTTTCCCCTCACGAAGTCATATTTGGCAGGCTCGCCAATGTTTGGGGTGTCCCTAGACCTAAATGTTTTTCTGAAATTGAATATACTTTGTTGATAGATTGCTTGTATGCCTTGACTAAAGATCTCTGTTCTATTCATCAGCAGGTAGCAGACACCCTGAAGCCGCAGCCAGAGGGGCCTGGTCACGGCATCAAACCCGGGAACTGGGTAGTAATACGACGATACCAACGGAAGTCCTGCTTGGAGCCCAGGTGGTCGGAGCCAAGGCAAGTGCTCCTCACCACGCGCACCGCACTTCGAGTTGAGGGCCGGAAGGCATGGACCCATGCTTCGCATGTCAAGAAAGTTCCACTTCCACTACCTTATGATGAATGGGTGAGAGGCAGGCGTTGCTGATCATGAGACAGAGGCAGTTCCACGTTATGTCCCCTTTTCGGATGCCTTGCTGAAGGGTGACGTGCCAAATGAGGGTCGAAGGAGGCCAGCTCTGAGTGCGAGTAGTGAGGCCTCCCCTGATTGTGGCGAGCAAACACCGGAAATTACGTCCTCTGCTGTTGATACCCCCATTCTGTTCACTGATCCTGAAGTGCGAGGGAGCACTCGCTATAATCTGCAGCCCAGAAAAGAGAGAAAAGGAAAGTGAGCACTGGAAGAAGGGCTGAGTTAGGGAACAGGTGTGAACTTTGCTGCATAGGTTAGTTCAATGTTAGGGATGGACTTCTGTTAAGAGCCCTGGTGCGCTTCGAGACATTGTTGCATGGAACACTAGGACCGCGTCTGGGCCCAGGTTTAGTGCTCCTGAGTTGCAACAGTCGTGCGACTCCGTCCAGGGATTAGCAATTGAACAATAAAAGCCTGCCTGTGAGGCTTTAACGGACACAGGGAGAAGATCCCTTCAAGGGTGAAGAACCCCTCTGGCCGGTTTTTGAGTGTCTGGGACAATTTTTATAGCACCGTTTTTAGACTAGTTTTGGACTTTTTCTTGTTAGGTAATATGTATCCTTTTGGCCGTCCTATTCCCGAGGAGGAACAGCCTTTTGCAGCCCCCTGTAGACCAGAACCAGATTCTCCTTGGCGTGCTCTGCCCCGAAAAGGGAAAATAGTGGTTATTGTGATCTTCATCATTATATTTCTCATAATTCTTGGGATACTGTTTTTTCTGGATGAAGCTTACCCTGTTCATAAGTTAGTTCCCACTCCTTCACCATTGCCGGAGCATAATATGATTACTGTTGATTATGGCGAACAATGTATGAGGAAGGGTTATCGTGATAATGTTTTTATTAAAACTCTACATCATGCTCATGCTGTGTATAATGTGACAGATTGTTGGGTCTGTGGGTTGCTTCCTTCCGCTGCTTACAAGAAGGATAGATTGCTGGCACTTCCCTTGACGCCTGTGAAGAGTTGTGTAGGCTGGTCCACTTTGATTGGTATGGTGAAATTCTTTCAGCAACCTCATTTTCTGTCTCCCCGATTGCCTGGTACTGGGTCAACACTGACAATGCGAGTACGCCCTATGCCCACTTCCTCCCTTGGACGGTTGTTCACAGACGGACGTTTTGATCAGACATTTTTAGAGACATGCTCGAAGAAGGTAGAACGATTTGTGACACCCAACGACACTGACAAAGTGAGGGAAAGTTTTCTACAGTTGAACTCCTCCTTGGCCTATAGACACCCCCTGCGACAAACAGTAGTGGTCGTTCCCTGGTGCCCCTGGCGGTTGTTGGGCCCTCGCCTTATTTCTGTATTATGGGAAGAGGTCCCATTAAGGTGGGAGACAGCTCCTGCAATGTGACTGCTTCAATCCGTCTGCCCCTTAGTCCTTCATTAGTTACTCCCCCGAATATTTATTTTGTCTGCGGGAGCAACGGTTACCTGTGGTTGCCTGAGTGTTGGGGGGGGTCTGTTACCTAGCCTTCCCCCTGTCTATGTGGCACCTTCAGATTACCATAAGACCCATCGGAGGTTTGCCATCATGCCCGGTCAGCGTAAAAGGAGGGCACTCCAGGTTGAGGATGTTGATCAGACTGACACTGCTGGACAGCAATTCACAGATTTTTCCAAGGGTTTATTGCCGTTTTGGGGTCCTATCTTTAACAGTAGAGCCATTAGACGTCTCTCGAGGGTCATGGAGAAGGTAGTGAATACGGAGGCGGATATTGCTGCCAATATGTCCGTTGAAATGCAGGCGATGAGATTATTTACGATTCAGAACAGGATGGTGCTTGACGTCATCCTCACAGATAGGGGTGGAGCTTGTCGCGTCATCGGGACCTCTTGTTGTGTTTACATTCCAGACTCTGCCCCGACAGTTAATTTTGCGGAGCAAAAGCTTCACAGGTTGGCAGCTGACCTTCATCAGGACACAGGCACTTGGTCCTTAAAGACATGGTTGTGGAGTATCTTCTCCTCATGGGGTTGTAAGATCTTGATGGGGATTGTAGGGATTGTTGGTGTATTACTGACTTGTTGCCTCTGTGTTTATTGCCTTCCCCCTTGTTGTTCCATGTGTGCCAGCAACATCCTTACTTCTACACGACCAACACGACAATATCCCGTTTCTAATGATGTGGAACTTCATGATATTGGTTGGTTAATGCTTATTGATGATGACGTTTTTGAATAATTGCTTCCCTGCCTCTAGAATTGATGTGAAGACCCTTCTTTTGGTCAATAAAGGCAGCGCATGTGTTAGCCACAATCCTGCTAAAAGGAGGTCTGATAGGTTTCATTTCCCGATGCCCCGCCCATTTACATTTACCTTTGCATTTACATTTATGAGTTAGCAGGATGTGTCTAACATGGTATATTCATTCATGCATTCTTGTTTATGCTCCTCATCTAATATTCATTTTTGCGTGTTATACTGTCATGTTTCCTTAGCTTAGCTTGTGTGCCACCATTTTGGAAGTGTTACTTTCAGCGTGCGAGTCGCACTCACTCACCCCTCCCATAGGAATAGAGAAAAGAAATGCTAACGCAGTAGTTTTCCCTTCTCAGCTAACTGTGGCTGAAACTATAACAAATTCATTATCAGTGGTGTTCTCATATACTGGAGACGCTGGGGCCCGGCTCCGTGGCCTTGGGTAGAGATAAAGAAATGTTGCCATCGCAGGTGCAAATGCCTCTTGTGTGAGGCCATTGTTCGCTCTTCCAAGGGTCCAGTTTTTTTCCACACTGGGCGTGTTTTACTCTACTGTATCCTGATATAATGTACTGCTGTGTTGGGCTGAGTCAGTCCTCTCGGCGCACACTTATGGGTGAGGTCGGACAGGGCCCTCTCATATGGGAGTTTGTGGCCTAATAAAATTGCCTTATTCATTCTTCTCCACTGTCCGGCTGAGTTATTATTGGGTAACTAAAGGTGAGTGCGGTAAGTCACTCGGGTGGATTTGAGCCACGCTTATCAGTACAGAGGAGAGAAAAACAGCTTTAGGCAAAAACAATTGCAGGTACAGGCAAGGTAAAAACAGGCGGAGTCGTGCAGCAGCGTGGGGAGCAACCTGCCTGCGAGCAGGGTCAGAGGTTGCTCCTTTCACAGCTGCGCAGCCTCCATATGAGGGGAGGTGGTAGGGAGGGGTGCGATTGGGAGAGCAGGGGGGGCGGGGCTGCAGGGATGCAGTGGTGGGAAAAATGGGCGAGGGACAGCGGTGGCAGCAGGAGAACTGGGCACAGAAGAAGGAAAAACAAGGTTTCGCACAGAGGAGAGAAAAATGAGAGGCAAACAATTGCAAGTACAGGCACGGCAAAGACAGGCAGCGGCAGGAAAAACAGACGAGGGAGGGCAGGGGGGCAGCAGGAGAACTGGGCACAGAGGACGGAAGAACAAGTTTTAGGCACAGAGGAGAAAAAAACGAGTTTAGGCAAAAACAATTGCAGGTACCGGCAAGGCAAAGACAGGCGGAGACATGCAGCAGTGTGGGGAGCAACCTGCCTGAGAGCAGTGTTAGAGGTCGCTCCTTTCACCGCTGCGCAGCCTCCATATGAGGGAAGGTGGGAGGGAGGGTTGGCAATTGGGAGAGCAGGAGGGCAGGGCTGCAGGGACGCAGCAGTGGGAAAAACGGGCGAGGGACGGCGGGGGGCAGCGGGAGAACTGGGGAAAGAGGAAGGAAAAACAAGTTAGGGCACAGAGGAGAGAAAAACGAGTTAGGCAAACAATTGCAAGTACAGGCAAGGCAAAGATAGGCAGCGGCGGGAAGAACGGGTGAGGGGCGGCGGGGGAGGCAGCAAGAGAAATGGGTATAGAGGAAGGAAGAACATGTTTTAGGCCCAGAGGAGAGAAAAACGAGTTTAGGCATAAACAGTTGAAGGTACAGGCAAAGCAGAGACAGTCGGAGTCGTGCAGCAGCGTGGGGAGCGACCTGCCTGCGAGCAGGGTCAGAGGTCGCTCCTTTCACAGCTGCGCGGCCTCCATATGAGGGGAGGTGGTAGGGAGGGGTGGCGAATGGGAGAGCAGGGGGGCGGGGTGCAGGAACGCAGCAGTGGAAAAAACGGGTGAGGGATGGCGGGGGGCAGCGGGAGAACTGGGCACAGAGGAAGGAAAAACAAATTTAGGCATCGAGGAGAGAAAAACGAGTTAGGCAAACAATTGCAAGTACAGGCAAGGCAAAGACAGGCGGCGGCAGAAAAAAACGGGCGAGGGGCAGCAGGGGGGCAGCGGGAGAACTGGGCACAGAGGAAGGAAGAACAAGCTTTAGGCACAGAGGAGAGAAAACCGAGTGAAGGCAAAAACGATTGCAGGTACAGGCAAAGCAAAGACAGGCGGAGCCGGGCAGCAGCGTGGGGAGCGACCTGCCTGCGAGCATAGAGCCTCTCAGAACTAGCTGGGGCAGTAACAGTCTCTCCTGCCCTGCCACCCATCTCCCAGAAATGTCACTCCAGCTGACTCATAATGCAAGCTTGCGTCTTCCTGCAAAGTTGCTTAAATGCGCACATTGCCAAATCACTAAGGGTCATATTTATCAAGGGTTACATCCCTTTTGCACCTTGCAATAGGGTGCAAAAGTGACACAAACCTTGAGATGTGATTTATCAAGCCATGCACGTCCACCTTGCATATCCCCGAGTGGCTTGATAAATCTGGAGTAATGCAACACAGCACAAATTGCTGCATTGCGTTACTCTGCCCCAGGGAGGCGTTCTATGGGTGGAGCATGGGTGTTCTCACACAGCACCCATGGTTTTTGATGCATTCCCAGATTAACCATAAGTGGTAGACCTGGGAATGTGCTAAAACTGCATCGCCTCCCCAGGTGAGGCATAACAAGGAGAACTATGTTTATTTCTCCTCTTTTTTTTCTCTTTGTGTGCTTCATTCTGCCTCAGGGGATAGTTTTTTACAGAAACGTGTTTCTTCCTGCACAAAAACAAACAATCCTGCAAACAATGCAGGCACCCTTGCACCATGATGCCAGAGTGCCTCCATTGGCAGAAAGCAGCACAGTGTGCACCAGCGCAGGGGAAAAGGCAGGATTGCGCTGTACTATGTTAAGTATGGCACATTCCTGCCCTTTCTCTATCACTCAGCGCAGTGCAGAGAGGTAACAAATATAGCCCTACATTTCCATGTTTCATACCAGTGCCTTTGAAAGGCAGGTGTGGTTGTGGTAGAGTCGGTGACATGTCACTCACCTTGAGAAGTCTACCCTAGTAACTCTAGCCTCATATGCACAGAGCTGTCAAGAAATATGTACATTTTCTATTGAGCCAGTGTACGTCAGATGGTTTGAGAAACTACACTGGCATACTCCGCAGTTTATGTGAAAGGTACCCAGGAAGCCATACAGAGAAGTGTAGTGGCATATAATACCAAGGCTGAAGGGCATACATTTCTGAAAAGCAGCAAGTCAGTTATCGTCCCTCGATGCCAGCATCATGATGCCAGTTTTCTGCTACAGCTTCAAAACACTGAATACCATAGCAACGCAGTGGAATTTTGATCATGAACTAAATTTATTCTCGAGATGAGCAACAAAAGCTGGTCATGTGAGAGAGGCAGAGTGGGAGGAAAATGTAACAAAGGACAGCTAGAAAAGGTTTTTCATAGGGCACTGCCTACACCGAAGGTGCGAGTAAAGTTCAGATTTTCCTACTTGGTTAGCAAAGTAAAGGCCTTAGTTTGTTACAGATGGATGCGAATATTATGCTTGATTAATTTTGCTGATTTATTTACAGCAGCCATGAAAGAAAAACAAAGAAAATCATATTTCTCAGCAACTGTGTCATGTGAAGCTATGGAATAACCATCAAGTAGCCTTAATCCCTCCTCATTTTTCCATTCAAACGAGGTTATCCAGATTTCATTTAAATGGGGTCACCTGTGACACCGATTCTGTCCCATGAAAGAAGCCCCTACAAAGCAGCTGCATTGAAGCAGCTGGCACTACAACAGAACAAAGAACTATAACCAACTTAACTAATGAAGGCAAACAAGCATACCCCTTAATGCAGTAAAGCCAGTGGCATGACCAGAGGATTTATTGTTTGTTTAAAGTGCATTTACTGCTGCTAAAAGAGGATGAAACACCATCTTTCAATAAATCATCCTAAATGTAGGCACTCTGGTCCAATTAGCTAATCTAAGAATCAGTAGTGGTCGGTGGTAGGAGTAGTTGCCGGGGGAGGATGTGGGGAGGGGCAGGGTGGTGGTAGTAATCTATGGATTACGGAGAATTACAGGTAAGTAAACATATAAATAAATAAAACCAATTTCGTTGCGTGGACTGCATCCCCAAATGCAATACAGTGCACGCAACAAAATTCATTTTATTTATTTATATGTTTGCTTACCTGTAATCCTCCGTAATCCATAGATTACTACTCCTCACCTTGCCCCTCCATCTCCCCACGTCACCGACCGGCAGCTACTCCCACCACCGACCGCTACTGCTAAGAATGTCCTCCAAACCCACCCTTTCCAGAATGCTCTACAATTTATTTGTAGCACCTCTAACAGAAGAGGCACCAAAAGTCTTAGGGGCATATTATCAAACCATTTATCGCCACGTTAGTGGCACTTGTCTGCCGCTAATGCGGCGATATTTTTATAACACTATTACCAAGCCGCAGCTAACGGGCCTTACGTGAGATTTTTGGCGATAGCGGCAGTGTTTTTTTATCTCTAAGCATGTCAGCGATATATATCGCTAATGACATGCAAAGTAGGCATTCCCTACTTAAACTCCATTGAAACAGTTGCAAACACAACTTCCCTCTATTATCAATGCCCGCAAAGCGATAAGAAAACTGGCGCTAACCGCGCTTATCGCTGGAATTTAACACCTGAAAAAAACTTGACTTAACCATCTTGTCAATGGGAGGTGGATTGTTAGGTTAAGTACACACTTGCCTATTAGAAAGCTTTTCATTAGCGCAGTTAATTAATCGCTGGAATTCTCATGCTATTGCTGGTTTTAAACGCTATCGTTGGATTACGTATCACCTTTGCGATACGCGTTGATAATACAGCGCTATCGCGGTGAGGAAATCCAGCAATAACCGGTGATAAAAAAAACAGCGGCAAGCTCGCTTTGCAATAGTTATCGCAAATTGTTGATAATATGCCCCTTAGGGTCTGATTTGGAGTTCGGAGGACGGGTTACTGTGTCACAAACGGCCTGGAGGAACACTCAAAGTGCTTCTGTTCAATCTCAAAATGGTCATCTCAAATGCCTTCTTATGCGAAAACAGCCTGGATATTGAGAGTCTAGAATAACTGTGGTATAGCCTTTTTGCTGTGCTCTTGGCTTGATTTCTTACTTTCAGTAAACATAAAATATGTGCAATCTCTCAATACTGAGCCTTGATCAACAATCAGGTGGTCTGTTGGAATTGAATTGAAAGGAATGCTTGCTTTCAAAAATATTGACTCCTCCCTAAAGGTCCTGCCTTGTCCCTGACTCCTTTACCATCAATCCACAGGCAGTATCCTGTGTGACCTTATACATGCTTGTTGAAATATGTGACCTTGAGCTAAAAAACACTTTGGGGCAGATTTACAAGCCTCTTGCGCCATCCGTGTTTCACTTTTTGTGTCCTACCAGTGGCGCATTTTACGGCTCCATATTTTCAAGGACAGGAAAAGCCACCCTGCGTGACTTTTCCTGCCCTTGTAAATATGGCCCCTTTCGACGCAGCACTTTGCGTGAAAGGGGTGTTCCAAGGGCATTGCTTTGGGTGTTCCCACGCAACACTCATGGAACCAGACACATTTCTAGATTTACAAGGAATCGTAAATCTGGAAATCAATGATTGTTTATCTACAGGAAGGGTTTCCTTCCTGCACATAAACAATCAATGAAACAATGACGTTTTCAACTTCTATTTGTACTAATGCAGCACACATCGACATTTAAAAACGGCTTTTCAGATTGTTTTTGTGCAGGAAGGGAACCCTTCCTGAACAAAAACAATCTCCCCACAATGCAGGCATCCTTGCACCATGCTGCAAGGGTGCCTGCACCAGTGCATGGCAGAAGTTTGTGTGCCAGAGCATGGGGAAACACAGAGATGGAACATATTGTTGTAAATATGTTGCATCCCTGTGCTTTGAAAGTGACAAATGGCTTGCGTTCTGCACTGAGTCAATTTCTTGTAAATGTGCCCCTTTCTGTTTTCAAGCCCATATTCGAGAGCTTGCAGAACTAGCCCATCACCAAGTGTCTGCCACCTACAAAACTCAATGAATATTTTTGTTGATTGGGAGCTAGAAGAGTGTCCAATTACCCTGACTGAAGAAGCACTGGGACTTAAACACAGTGGATAGCAGAGCTGTTTTTCCAAGAAGAGTGTTTCTTGGGCTTTAGTGTTGTGTACTTCTTATCCCCATTCTCAAGGTGCAGCTAACCTGTAAAACATTAAACATTGACCCTGGTCTGAAGCGTATCTAGCTGCTTGAAGTGCTTGTTTGTGAAGCGGTAGCAATTCTCAGCAGCAGCACCAACTAAGATCAGCTTGCAAGTCTTTTCAGATTACAAAACTACAATGAAGAAATTTAACTTGCCAGTGCCATGTTGGCTATGTTAGAGACCCAACGCGACTAACCAGATACTGAAGACAAGCACAGGAGATCAACCTGGTGTAGTTATACTGTTTGGCTGACATACCTACTCACAATATCAAATTCTTGCACATGGGACCACCCTGTACATCCCCACACGTGCATTATTGGAAGGAGATGGGAAATTCTGAGTTTCAGCTAGCATAGTGTTGAGTTCTAGTAACTAGGCCCTATGTAATAGAGCCAGCAATTGGTTCAGGGCCCTGAAAACTGTACACACAATAGACCAATCATTAGAAGATCTCATGCTCTTATAGATATTTATGGACTTTTTGCCTAAACACACACTGTGCTTCAGCTGGTCTTCTGACTTCCACCTCTCTTTGTTAAGTAATAAAAGGAGACCTGATCTGTTTCTGTCCTGGAACACAGTACTGAGACCCTTCTCTTGTCCACGTACAACTGGCTGGAAATCACACAAGATACAGCCTTTTTCCAATACATTTCTCAATTCATCAATTCCTGAGCTATCAATCACGTGCCTAATTAACACTGAGCAAATAACATGCCATTTTATATTTGCTTCATGCACACCCACAAGCAAAACACACATTCAACATTTCATGCACGAATCCATTTAGAATACACTGCATCTGACACAACATTGGTGAAGTCTTTTAGAATTCAGAAAGGCCAAAGATTCCGGGTCTCATTTATGAGTTTTTTTATGGTGCTGGAATGTCACCTTTTTGATGTTGCGGTGGTGCAATGTGCTCCGGCATATTTACAAGGCCCGGTATAGCCTCTTAATATGGCTTTTCAATACCTTGTAAATATGTGCCCCTTTCACACAAAACACTGCATGTAGGGGGGGCACTAGAGGGCGCACGGCAAGATGGCCACACTTATGTGAGGCTCTGCCAGACTGAGCCGACATCCGTTAATTATCCGCGATATCCAGCGTCATCTACCCACTAACTCGGCAGTAATCTAATTCTGCTGACCTGCGGCGCCGAACTGTGTGGTTCCCTGGCAGCGGCACCCTTCAACGACGTGTTACGGTGCCGATTCTCTTCCGCTGCGGGCTCCGTCGCGTGGCGGCTTGAGCAGGCCCGGAGGCGCGGTGGTCGAGGCCCGTTGGCCGGAAGAGGAGAGACGACGGCTGTGGCTGCCGGAGCGCGGATGGAGGAAGTGCCAGCTACGACCTGCGGCGCCTGATTTCACATTTGAGCTGGCCGGCTGCGGAAGGCCTGCGGCTCTGCCCAGCCGGTTGCGGTGAGTGGGGCTGGAGGCTAGTGGAGGCCGAGGCTGCGAAGGTGGAGTGAGGCTGACCTGGGCCCGGCCGTGCGAGCTGCGATCGGCGGGGCGGGGTGGGGGCTGGAGCAGCTGGTTTAAGCGGAGGCGAACTGTGAGCTGCCGGGGAGCCTCGAGTGGAGACAGGCCCTCTTGCTGGGGTGTTCAGGGCCTTTGAAACGTGCAGGCCGGAAAGTGAGACACTGTCTGCCCGAGTTTGCTGTGCCGAAGATTAAGCAACATCGGGGCCAGCATTAGGATCAGAGGCCGGACTCATCTAGATATAATGAGGATTGTGTGAGCGTTTGGCTGACAAGTGGACTTACTATGCCCAACTACTAAAGCTGGATGCTGATTTTGGTAGTGCCCACGCTCTATTTGGAAGTGCTTGGTTGCTAATAGTGTTGCTGGGGGATTGTTTGACCAGAATAAGTATCCCGCCAACCGCCCGTTTACCGGTGCAAGTGCTTTTGTATAGTTGCTTATTGTCTGCATTGGTGGTTGGCGACATGGGCAGGCCAGAGCGTAATCAACCTAAGCTAAGCTTTGACATGACAAAACTGCAATGTCCTCCTCACAGGCCACTTCAGATGCTGATTCACTAGGAGCATCGAGGGGAGCGCCGAATTTGGAGGCCACGCTCATGGCCATGCAGAAAACATTGCAATCAATAAAAGGTACCATGGAGGCGGTAAATCACAGGCTGGACCACATGTCCACACAATTTGAAAGGCAGAATGAGAGAATGGGTGAAGTGGAGCAAAGGGTGTCAGCTACGGAGGACGGCCTTACAACAATCACTGATAAAGTCTTAAACATGGAGCGGGTACTGCCGATCATTCAAGCTGAGAATGAGGAGTTAGAGGGGCGGTCCCGCCGCAACAACATCCGCGTCACGGGTGTGGGTGAGATGGAAGACTTTATGGAACGTTTGTTTGTAGACATCTTCGGGTCGGACCAGCTATCCAGAATGTTTATTGTGGAACGTGCGCACCGCTCCCTAGCGAAAAGGCCAGTGCCGGGTGCGCCACCACGTCCCATAGTTTTTTGTTTTTTTTTGGGTGTAAAACGTTTATTGAGTACTGTCAGGGTTACACAGCATCATGCCTACAACCCGGAGGCCGGCCGCCATTAGTGGAGACCATCAGGATGAAAAGTGAAAGTCAACAGTCGGCATATGTAGTATTGCATAATGAGCGCATCAATTCAGTGACAAGTACAAACGTAACTTAGACATATCAATTCGTCTTACATTTTCTGTAAATATTGTAAGTAACTTTAACATGTGCGATAACTCAGTCACGAAGATGGAGAGGCATGTGTCCCGGTGTGATGGCATGTCTACATTCAAAGGTGGTATGAGACCTTACAGCATCTTAACACGTCCCCACATCCTCCAAGTGTAAGGGGGGTAGCAAATCATATTCCCAGTATACCAACCTCAATCCTCGGCATCTACTGGAGAATCTGTGATTAAATAGCAGTGCAGCGGGGCCCAAATATCAGCGGGTCTGGAAGCGGGAGGTAGCAGTTCAGTGTAAGTGTGCAATTTTTCTTGGCAGTTTACCATGTCTCGCATCCACTCCTTAAATTTAGGTGCCCTCCCCCTTCCCCACTTGCAGGCTACTCTGCGCTTAGCTAATAACATGGCCATCGCCACATACTTGCGGTGAGCAGCTTGGAGAGGTTCAACGTAGCCTAATAGTGCCAATAATGGAGTGGGCGCTACCGGCTCATCAATCATTTTGGAAAGTGCCTGGAAGATCTGTTCCCAATAGTGGTATACCTGAGCGCATTCCCATGCAAGGTGCAGGAAGTCAGCCCCCGGGGCCCCGCATCTGTCACACGCGTCACTAGGCCTTAGTTGGAATCTGTGTAGTCGCGCAGGTGTATAGTATAATCTGTGAATGAATTTATAGTGAATGATTCTATATCTGCTGCTGGATGAAATGCGTTCTGTTTGCTGTAGGCAAAATGTCCATTGTTTATCAGTAAGGGCTACGGCTAATTCCTGGTTCCATTTCTCCCTAGCAGGCACCTCAGTGTATTCCATATTAACACGCACCGACCTATATAATGTGGACACCAGTTTGCTGGGGCTATCAAGTTGAAGCATATACTGCAGAGGGAGAAGCACAGGAGGTTCGCGCGGGAAATCAGGTGTAACCGCCTGCAGACCGTGCCTAAGCCTGATATAGTAAAATATCTCCAGTGGCGTCGGCTGTATCCCGCCATATAGTTGGTCTTTAGTTTGAAAAGTGCCATCTTTATACAAATCTCCCCACGTTTGAACATGAAGTTTTGTCAATAATCTACGAAAGCCAGCCTCCTGTAGGAGCGGCAGCTGCGGGTGATATGTCAAAGGGAGTAGTGGGGCATACATCAGTTGTAGGTCCAGTTTCGAAGTAATACGATTCCATGCCGTCACTGTGCTGAGGACCGTGTTTGGGGTTTTATCTCTACCTTCAACTGGGGAGTAGAGTGCTCCTTCGATCGGTGTCGGGTGTGCTAGCCAATGTTCGGCCGCCAATTGGGGCATGTATCGAGGCTGCCGTATCCAAAAATAGGCGAAGTGGGCTTGGGCAGTCTGGTAATAGAGTTCGAAATCCAGGACCCCAAAACCCCCCTGCGAGTACGGCCTAACCAGTATCTCCCATTTAAGTCTGGCCGTCTTCCCTCCCCAGACCAATCTGAGTAATTCTGAGCGCAGCTGTTTAAAAAAATATGTCCCGGGATCAAATGGTATGTTCATAAATAAGTACAGGAGCTGGGGGAGTATCACCATCTTAACCAGCGAAGCTCTCCCCGCCATGGACAAGGGGAGGGTTATCCACCTGGAAACATTGTCACTGATTTTGTTCATCACCGTCCCATAATTGGCACGCATAAGGGCCTCCCTATCCTTTTCTATATGAATACCCAGGTATTTGAAATCTCCCTCGCACCAGGCAAGGGGATATTCCAGCTGAAACTCACCTGTCGAGGCAGTAAGTGGAAAGATGCAGGACTTGCTCCAGTTAATTTGCACACCTGAGAGAACTCCAAAACGGACGAACTCCCTAAGTATGGGGTGCAGATTCTCGCCGGGGTGGCGTACATAGAGTGTAATATCGTCTGCGTACATTGAGATGAGGATTTGCCTTTGATAGCACCTCAGCGCACTATCCCGATGATGTTGACGTAATTTAGCTGCAAGGGGTTCAGTGGCTATGGCGAACAGGAGCGGGGACAAGGGGCATCCCTGCCTAGTCCCCCGTGAGACAGGGAATTCCGAGGACAACTGCCCGTTAATGAGTACTCTAGCCACAGGACGTGTATACAGCAGCTTGATCCAGGATATAAAAATAGCAGGGAAGCTCATCCGCTCAAGCAACTGGAATACATAATCCCACTCAAGCGAGTCAAACGCTTTGGTGGCGTCTAAAAAAATGGCCGCCATTGGCAAGTCCTCATGGATAGAATCATTTACTGAGAAAAAGGTGCGAAGATTGTGCGAGGTCGCCCTGCCGGGGACAAACCCAGCCTGATCAGGAAGTATAAGGTTTGGCAGTAGGAGACTAATGCGCGTCGTAATTAGTTTGGCGAGTATCTTCACGTCACAAGTAAGTAAGGAGAGGGGCCTATAGGAATCGCAGCGTGAAGCAGGCTTCCCAGGCTTCAGCAGGGATGTGATAAGGGCAGTTCTCATGGAAGCGGGGAGGTACCCAACCTCTAGTGCATCTTCGTACACCTCCCGCAGGACCGGTGCCATGAAGTCGATGTATGTCTTGTAAAACTCTATGGGGATGCCGTCATGCCCAGTGGCTTTGCCCGATTTCATGTGCATGATAGCTTCCCTGACTTCATCAAGTTCAAACGGGGCACTTAAAAAGGCCCTTTGTGAGTCGCTCAGCCATCCCAAGGAGACATCCGCCAGGTAGTCCTCAAGGGTCAGTTCCCCCGTTCTGGTGGAGGTGTAAAGCGCACTATAATGACTTACAAATTCATTCAGTATTTGTGTGGTATCCCTAAGAAACACCCCTCCAGCAGTTTCTAATTCCAGTATGATGGTGGGCGAACGCATAAGCCGAACCGTAGTAGCCAGAGCTTTCCCAGGCCTCTCGCCCTCTCCATATCGTCGCGCCACCCAGTATTTGTTCCTGAATTTCACCTCGCGGGCAGCCTCATCGGTGTATTCCGATAGCTTTTCTCGTATCACAGCGAGCGCTTCGCCCCCAGGGGTTGCTCTAAGTTCCCTTTCAGCTCGCACTAAGTCAGCTTCCAGGGATCTCAATCTATCCAGTATGCTCTTTAGGACCCCTGAGCCCTTTGAGATGCAAATGCCTCTAATCGTGACTTTAAATGCATCCCAGATAGTTTCAACATCCCTAACTGAGTCCTTATTACGTTGAAAGAAGTCTAAACATTCCTCGCGAAGCTCCTCCTGGAATACCATATCTAGGAGCATCGAGGGCTGCATGCGCCATGCCGTGACAGGGGGCCCCATTTCGGCACCTTTCAATGTGATCCGAACCGGAGAGTGGTCCGAATACGTTCTGGGGAGGTGTGTTGCGTGTACCAGTGCTGTGTAGAGATGGGACGTTAGGAATATGTAGTCAAGTCTAGCCCACGATTTCGCCTGTGCGGTAAAGTGAGTACCTTCCTCCAGCGCCCCACAATGTGAACGCCATGCATCTATCAGATGGTTGTCATCAATAGTCGCACGAATGACCTCCCTCCCTTTAGTGTAGTGATGCGGGGCGGGATGTGATCTGTCCAAAGTGGGGTTCAAGGCTACGTTAAAATCACCCCCCCATATAATGTGTTGGGACCCCGTCTCAACTATCGCTGCCCATAAGGCAGTGAAGTACTGCGGATCATCTACGTTAGGTCCATAACAACAGGCCAGCGTCACTGATATACGCCCCAGCCTGCCCCACATTAAGCAGTATCTCCCCTGTGGGTCTGTCCTTGAGCCTGCCAGAAAGAAGGGTGTATTCCGTTTGACAAGTATAGCCGTACCACGTGCATATGATGAATATGAAGAGAAGGCAGTGCATGAGGCCCACCTGCTGCCATAGGCGTGTGGTCCATTAGGTGCAAAGTGCGTTTCCTGTAAAAAAGCAATGTGTATTTTATGGCGATCTAGATATCCCAGTATCTGTCTCCTCTTTCTGTGATCCCCCAGCCCCCTCACATTCCAAGTGAGTACATTCAGGTGTGTGTCCCCCATAGGTGTAAATGGATACATACAGTAGGAATCAAGGCATCCAACAAGGCGTAGACACAATCAGGGAGACTTACAACCCTCAGATCGCCCCTCAAGACAGTGTTACCCGGAGGGAATGGAAATCGTCGCCCAGGAGCTCCTCCCTTAGCTGCAGTACTGCGTCTCAGCCCCTCATTTTGCACACATAACAAAGTAGACCCATCCTTCTCCCGGCCACCAGCTAGCCATCTCCAAACGTGACTTCGAAGCCATTTTACGAGAACTAGTGCACATGTTCTAAACCAAAACCAAACAGGTGTCGCTAAGTAAACCCCTACCCACCTCCCACCCATATGTAGAAGCAGTTTTCCGTCACTGGACCTCCATGTTACGAACCAACAACAAAAGCAAACACATCTCCCTACACAATACCTCCCCCTCCCCCCCCCCCAACACCCTCCAACAATAGTACCAGGCATGCAGATTGAACAGCAGCATTCAGCAATCCACCGAAGAGTCTCCACCCACCCAGCACTGCTAAAGTAAGCCACCCTGTATCATCAGCAGTCATACCATGCAAGGTCCCCCCCCCTCCACCCTCCTCCCACTGAAGCGCCCCCAACTCGCCAGCATCCCTTGCCCACCCCCCACCCACATAGTAACCAGAACAGGTAAACAATATAAGAGCAAAAGTCAATGTCCTTGGGGCACACCCAATAGGGGCCATCAGAGGCGCACGGTCACCCACCCCTGTTCCTCCCGCTCCGTGCATGTCCACCCTCATCTTCCTTCTCCGGGAGGGAGAGGGAGTTTGGGGGGTGGGGGCCTGGCATACATTACCACCTGTTGTCCGGCACCCGTCCACGGTACCTCAGAAGTAATTCGAACCACCGCACACCGCGATGCCCTTTGCTTCACAACAAGCCAGCAATGGCAATGCAGAAGACCGGTGTCTCAGATCAGTACAGGGCCCTCGCCCATTCATTCAGGATCGGAGTCCTGGTGTCTGTCAGCATCCGCAGGGCGCCTACCACGTTTAGGCAAAGTTTTAATATAGTCTTCAACTTGCTGAGGGTTAAGAAAAAAATGCTGTGTGCCTTGATGGGTTATTCGCAGTTTGGCCGGGTATAAAAGGGCATAGTCAATGTTCAGATCCCGAAGTTTTCTCTTAACCGGAAGGAACTTCCGCCGTTGTTCCTGGACCACCGGGGTAAAATCAGGATATATAGAGAAGGGCACTCCATCATAAGTGAGGTTCTGGTTCGTCCTGGCTGCTCGTAGTGCCGCATCTCGATCTCGATAGTTGAGCAGGCGTGCAATAATGGGCCGTGGCGGTGCGCCAGGCTTGGGCTGGGGACCTAGCGAACGGTGGGCGCGTTCCACAATAAACTGGTTCGAGAGAGCCTCCGCCCCCACTGCTGCTGTTAGTAGCTTCTCAACGTAGAGCTCCATTTTCCCCGTGTTGGTCGATTCCGGAATGCCCGTGACGCGTATGTTGTTCCGTCTACTTCTCGCTTCCAATTCTTCATTCTTGGCGGCAATTACTCTTAATAGATTATCCATTCTGGAGAGTCGAGAAGTATGTGCCGCCGCGGTGTCATCATGTTCAGATATCCGGCGCTCGGGGGAGGAGCTTGGCGGGCATCCGTGATGGCCGCTTGAGCACAGCGCTCTCCGGACCCTCGCCGCTCCCGGCGATTTATCCTGACTAGATCCTGATTTCTTGTAAGAATTCGGATAGAGGACGTTTGGCTGATCACCCTGGCACTTTCCGGAATTTGCTTTGGATCTCGTACTCCTGAGCTACGGTGATCTGAACTTTTGGGCTCCGCCCTTGAGGTGCGCCCGGGACGGGGTGCAGATCTGTGGCCGTCCTGGAATTGAACAACAACGGCAGGAGTTCTGGCCTTGTGAGACCCCCTTCCTGAGTTTCGGTTTCGATTCTGTCTCGACCTGTGCCGCGAGTGTGCGTATCGTGCTGGGCTGAGACTTGGAGACAGTTCGGACACGGGGCTTTCCTCTTGTCTACTTGCTGGTTTGGTGGCCTCCTCCCGAGTTGAACCCTTCTTTTTGGTGTACTTTTGATCCTGAATTTTGGGTGTTTGGCCCGTCGACCCTGGTGGCTTGTTTCGTGACGCATCTTCAAAATGGCGGGCAGAGGGGACAGAGAAACGCGCAAGACGAAAACACCTCTGCGCGGAGCATCGGTTCAGACGAATGTCATGGACCGTTATACTCAATCTAAGGGGTCCCCCGGAGCTGCCCTACCTGGCCACAGTACGGCGTCTGAACGAATTTTGGAGGAGTCGGCGGAGCCTTCCCTACAGGATATCATGGGCGCCATCTCGGGAGTGAGGGAATCCACCGGCCTTCAGTATGAGGCCTTGGCCCACAAACTTGACACCGTGGCCATTGAGGTGAACCTGATTCGTGCTGATCTCGGCAAGACGAATGAGAGGGTCCAGTCATTGGATATTAAATCATCTAGCCTCACGAAGGACGTCTCGGAGCTCCAGACAGAGGTTGGGAATCTTCGTCGGGTGAACGACTTCATGACTCGACGCCTGGAGGATTTTGAAAACAGGGCACGTCGCTGCAATGTTCGCCTGGTTGGTGTACCGGAAAACCCTGAACCCCACTCTGTTGATCTCCTGGTTGAGGGTCTGATTTTGAACCATCTTGCCCCCTCCGGGCTTACCAAATTTTTCACGGTTGAACGAGCACATCGTGTCCCGGGGGGCAAAGTTAAGCCGGGTGCTCCGCCAAGGCCTATTGTGGCTAAACTGTTTCATTATAGAGATCGGGACGCTATCCTGCAGGCCTCACGGGTGAAGGGCCCGGTGGCCTTCGAGAATGCCACAGTGAACTTCTACCCGGACTTCTCCCAACAGGTTCAAAGACAACGGATGGAGTTTCGTGGTGCTAAGAAACGTCTTCGAGATCGGGGTTTACGCTATGCTATGCTTTTCCCCACCAGACTTCGTGTCGAGTATAATGAGCGTACTCTGTTCTTTGATAGACCGGATACTGTTAATGACTGGCTGGACTCCTTGCCTGACCGCCCTCCTGATACTGAGTCTGCCGCTCACCCTGGTGGTGCCGAAGGTGGTGTGGAGATCTGATTGTTTGACTCTGATGTCTCGTTTTGAATATGTTCCCAGGAGTGGTGGCCGGCGTACCTCTGCAATGTGATTATTTATTTTTTGTGTGTTGTTTCTTGCTCTTACTGTAGTCTGGGGGCGGGTGGAACGGAGACCTTTCCTCCTCCGGGGTCTTTGTGTAGACTAGGGGTTATGGGGCGACAGGCACACTGCAGGTTGGGGTGGCTCTTTAGCTTTTTGCAGGGGTGCAGGGTGGGGGGTGTTTCCTTTCAGCTTGGGGGAGGGGGGATGGGAAGTTCTTATCTTTTTGTGTGTTGTTTTCAAGGCGAATTGCTTCTGTCTTTACTGATGTTTCTGATGTCTAGCTCTTGGATGGGGGGTCCTGGCTCGGGTGGATGGGATGGGGGGTAGGGGGTTGAAATTTGTTTCCTGGAACGTTAATGGCCTGGGGGATCGCATCAAGCGCAGTGTGGTATTGAAATATATAAGACGTTTGTCACCGGACATTGTTTTCCTGCAAGAGACCCATTTGATTGGGAATGTATGTAATGCGATGAATAGATGGGGCTACAGTCTTGTGGCACACTCGGGGTTTACTTCAGGATCCAGGGGTGTGGGTATCCTTGTTCGTAACTCCCTCCCTCTGGCAATAGATGAGGTGATTCGGGATGATCGTGGGAGGTATATTGTTCTGGTGGGTAGATATGAGGGCCGCACCCTGTCCCTCTTTAATGTTTATGTCCCCCCAGGCTTGCAAACTGCTACTTTCACTGATATAGGCCGTGTCTTGTTGGACCTTCCTGTTAGTGTACTCTTTCTTGCCGGTGACTTTAATTCCGTGCTTTCTGGCCTTCACGATCGCCATCCCCCCAGGGATACCCCGCATGCCCAGCGTTGGTTGGGTGGGTTTTTGGATACTTTTGGCCTTGTGGACTGCTGGCGATTGTTACATCCTACTCAGCTTCAATACACTTTTCACTCTGGTGCCCATGGTAGCCTATCTCGGCTAGATTATTTCCTGATGCCCGCTGCCCAGTCGTCGGCGGTCCGTGAGATTACACATTTGCCAAGGGGCATCTCTGACCACTCGCCGCTCTGGCTTCGTTTTGAGGTTGGGATAGAGGCAGTGGGCCGAGTGGCTCCCATTAATCCATGGTATCTCTCCTCCCCTGAGACTCGTGCCCTTTTGCTCAAGTCCATAGATGCTTATTTCCTGGAAAACGAGGGGTCGGTCCCTTCGGCGGTGTCCCTGTGGGAAGCCTTCAAAACTGTGATTCGTGGACAGGCCCTTTCTTTGATTGTTGAAGCTAAGAGAGCCGGGAGGAGGGAGGTAGTGGACCTCGAGGGGGAAATTTCTGCCTTGGAGGACGAGTTGGGATCTGGTGTCACGCCTGAGAAACTTCATGCCCTGGGTCTAAAACAGTTTGCATATAAATCCCTAGTTACTGACGCTGCAAAAGTGATGTTTCGTGAGCGACAAGGCAGATTGTATGATGTTGGTGATAAGGCAGGTAAACTCCTGGCGTGGTTGGACAAGAAAGAAAGAGCTAATCGTGTGGTGCCTGTGATTCAGTCTGCGGGTGGTGAGAACGTGATTGATCCGATCGCCATCGTGGATCGATTTGCGGAACATTTCCGTGCTGTGTATGCTCCTGTGTCTGTAAGGGATGTGGCTGACTCTCGCCTCCTTTTGCGTGATATTGCATTGCCCTGTGTCTCTGATTTAGACCGTATCGCTTTGGACTCCCCCTTTACGGTTGATGAAATAGCTACTGCCATTCGTTCGCTCCGTTCGGGCAAGGCGTTGGGTCCAAATGGTTTGCCTATTGAGTTGTACAAGTTGCGACCCGACAAAATGGCGCCATATCTCCGCGATATGTTTTTGGAATCGCGTGAGCGTAACCTCCTTCCCTATGATCAGCGTTTGGCGACGATAGTCATCATCCCTAAAGACGGTAAACCTCGCGACCTTTGTTCCTCTTATAGACCCATCTCCCTGTTAAATGTAGAACCCAAAGTTCTGGCGAAACTTTTGGCGACCTGACTCCTATCGGTTCTCGGGGACTTAGTTCATCCGGATCAATCTGGTTTTATCCCGCATCGCAACACTGCTTTGAATCTACGTCGTCTTCACGGCGTGTTAGCGAGGGCGGGGCTACTGACTGAACCGGCCATTTTGGCGTCCTTGGATGCCTCCATGGCCTTTGATACTGTGGAGTGGCCTTATTTATGGGCGGCTCTTGAAAAATTCGGTTTCGGGTGCGAGTTTATAAGCTGGATTAAGTTATTGTATGCGGAACCTTTGGCACAGGTGGTTGTGAATGGTAGGGTGTCTGCTCCCTTCCCCCTGGGCAGGGGCACCCGCCAGGGTTGCCCCTTGTCCCCGCTATTGTTTGCGCTCGCCCTTGAGCCGTTGGCGGCCTGGCTCCGCTGGGAACCGTCCCTTAAAGGGATCCGCTGGGCCCCGGACTTCGAGGACCGAGTCTCGCTCTATGCGGACGATATCCTCTTGTATCTTACCTCCCCTCGTAAGTCTTTATCTGTTCTATTTGACGTTCTTGTGTCCTTTGGTGCTAACTCGGGCCTCGTAATCAATTGGACCAAGTCCTGTGTGTACGTTTTGTCTGGTGTCTTGCCTCCGTTACCGAGCAGGCTCCCTCTTCAGGTGGCCCGGGATGGTTTCAAATACTTGGGAGTTTTCGTTACTCTGGACTCGTCTCTTCGCTTTGATCGTAATCTCCTTCCTCCGTTGCTTCGCCTGCGTTTGGACGTTGCACGTTGGCGCAAGCTTCCCTTGTCTCCCCTTGGTCGGGCAGCCCTGTTTAAGATGATGTCGTTACCGAGGTTTCTTTACGCTCTCCAGAATTATTACGATCCTGTCCCTCAGTCCTTTTTTCGGGAGATTGAGACCCTTCAGAGACAACTTGTCTGGGATGGACGCCCGCGTATTGCTCTTGCTAAGCTTTCCATTCCCTGGTATGACGGTGGCATTGCACTCCCCGATATTAAGAGGTATTACTGGGCCTCACACTTGTCCGCTATCAACCACATACTGTTCTCGCCGGGTAGTAATCCGGCGTTTGAGATGGATAGACTTCAGCTTCCGGGAGGTGACTTTAACAGAGTACTTTACTCTCGCCCTGCTGGGCGCCATCTTGTGGGTCCTACGTCGATTGCTTTGGCGGTGTGGCGGGCCGCGACTCGGAGCCTGGGCTGGGAAGATCGTTTGACGTTAGCCACACCGCTTTACGCTTCCGAACGTCTGGGCGGTCTTTGGTCTACCAAGGGTTTCGATCGCTGGGACATGATTGGAATTTCTATGGTGGGAGATGTATATTCCAAGGGCTCGGTGCGATCATTTCAGGCCCTCCAGGCTGAATATGGCCTGAGTGGTCGGGAATTCTTTCGATACCTACAGGTTAGGCACGCCTTGACCGCTGTGTTTGCTCCTGGTGAGATTCCGCCTGATTCTTCCCCCCTTGAGGACCGTGTCCTTGGCGGACATCTTCCTGACAGCACTATCTCCCTGATTTATAAGAAACTGATTAATAATCGAACTGATCTGTTGGTCCGACTCCGGGAGGCGTGGGTTCGTGATGGTTTGGAGCTTGATGACGAGGATTGGCAGTCGGCCCTTTCTTCTCCTAAAGAGGTGGCTATCCCGGCTCGTCTCCGTTTGGTCCAATTGAAGATCCTTCATCGGGTGTATGTTACGGGACCTCGTCTGCTTGTGATGGGTTTTTCTTCCGATGGGTTGTGTAAGCGTGGATGTGGTTTGAGTGCGACTTTCCTACATATTCTTTGGGAATGCCCGATGGTGGTTGCTTACTGGACGGCTGTGCTTGAGGTTATGGCTGAGGTGACAGGGGTGTCCTTGTGTCCGGAACCTCGTCGTTGTCTTTTGAATGTTTGGGAGCCCACTGACTGCTCGGTGGCCCAGACTAGGTGGGCCACCCTGGGTTATATGGTCGCTAAGCGAGATATTGCTCAACTTTGGGGGGCCTCCAAGCCCCCTGAACTATCGAAATGGGAAGACAACATGGATTGGTCTATGTTCCGTGAGAAGACTGTCTATGTGGCTAGGGGCAGACCCAGGGCATGGATTAGGGTGTGGGGTCAATGGAATGAATATCGTGGTGACATCTGTACTCCTCCCCTTGTAGATGACATTGAGCCTTCCCGGTCTCCTTAGGCGAGCGTTCTTGGAACCTTGTATATGGGGGCTGTGCTGGTTTTCCGGCTCTCCCCCCCCTTCTTTTTCTCCTTCGTGCCCCCCCCCCCCCCCCCCCATCCGGGCTCTTTGGAGCTTATAGCTTTGATTCAATTTTTGTTGCTGACCCTCCCGTCCTTTGGGCTGACCTTCGGTAATACACTTTCGCCTTTTTTGTGTGTCTGTTCTTTTTATAAAACAAAATCTGTTTTTGTTCTGTATATTATATGGAGTATTGCATTGACGATTGATCGTTACCGCTACGGAAGTGTATATTGTGTATTTTCTCCTTTTTAGCGGCTGGCCCGTGTGGTTGTAGGCCCATCCTTGTATTTTACTGCATACTCAAATAAAGGTTTTTATAAAAAAAAAAAAAAAAAAAAAAAAAAAAAGATATCCGGCGCTCTGCCTCCACTATGCGCTCTTCATGGACATCCATTTTCTGGACTATGCTATCCATTCTGGCGGACAGCCTGTCCACCTTGTCCACAACAGTAGCAAAGCCCTGGCGGATCTCCTGCATCATCAAGGCAATGTCAGGGGCTGTGTGGGCCTGGGTAGAAACCTCCGCTGCTGGGCTCCGAGGTTGTCCGGTGTCACCTACGTGTTTGGTCACTTTCTTGTGCATCGCAGGTTCAAACTGCAGCTTGGGCTGTCTAGTATCCGGCTTCCCCATGGTCGCCAGGCAATGGGGGGGAGCTGCAGTGCCACTCACACTCTGGCTAGCGGTATGGGAGGCAAAGAGGCACGCACACAGTGACCTTGGCGTCTTCACACAGGTTCAACACCCTTCTCCTATCACTTAGAGCGAGGGATATATGCAGCCGGGGAGTTCCTCGGGGGCCCGAGGGTAGCGAAGCGTGTAGCAGGCCAATATTGTCCAACGGGCCTCAGGCACGGGAGGCCAGCGCGTCCCCCTCAGTCTCTCAAACCGGGCAACAGGCAGCGCCCCAGGGGGTGGGGGGGAGGGGTCCTCACAGGATCTCCGGCGCCGTGGGCGCGTCTGTCCGATGTCACTTCCCACACCAGATGATAGCGGTCCGCAGCGGCCCTCAGTCCCCTTCCTCAAATAGCCTCACCGTGTCCCACAATTATGAATGGTCCATTGTGCCAGTCGCACCTATATGCCACATCCCATTTCAGGCTACACTGGTCCCAATGCAGTGAGGAGTAATGTCCAAGAGGCCTGCCTCCACCTGTTCGCGCCCAGTTATAGGCAGGGTAAGGCAGCCAGCACTGCCCCACGACGTGGCCCTCCAATAATCACCGCAATCTCTGCAAGCATAGTCAGCTTTGCAGCCTTACATGTCCCCAGGATACTCTGCCCGTGAAGGGAAGCGTGGGTCACTCCTCCAGGATCGGTCTCCCGCCTTGGCGACCGGCAAAAACAGAGGCCCCGAGGGTCCAACTCCTAGAGCAGTCCGCCTGTCCTCCCCCCCAGGAGGCGTAGATAGTGGTTCCTCCCCCCGCCAGGGCGGCGGGTGCTGGTAGTGCGGGCACCAATAGAGGGGGGGGTGGGGGGGGGAGTGCGCCGTACCTTTCCGCGGTCCGCTGCTCTCCGGGCGGCCGCCGCCGTTCCGCAACACCTCGGGCGTCTTCCTGGCCTTCTCCCTCGTGGCGCGCCCCGGCCTCGCGTGGAGAGCCGTCCGGCCGGGCTCAGCAGCAGGCTCCAGCAGTAGGACACGGCCAAACTTCAAACAGCTCCAGGTCCGCCGTATTTCAGCGCAGCGGCACCAAACTGTCACCGAGTCTTCCTCCCACCTTTGTATGCATTCGAGCCAAGTTTGGGACGGGTGTCAGCAGGTTAACAGGATAATTGCAGGAGTTCTGTAGCCAGGCAGCTGGAGCCTCACAGAAGTGCGGCCATTCAGCTAGTGCGCCACCTAGCGCCCCCACCACGTCCCATAGTTGCCCTCATCTTAAACTACAGAGACAGAGATGTACTACTGTGCTTGGCACAGGAAAAGGGCACCATTAACTATCAGGGCAACAAATTGGAATTTTTTCCTGACTTTACTGTGGCTGTGCAGGCAGCGCGGAAAGAATTTAATGGCATGAAACAGCTTCTCCGCAAAGAGGACATACCATACGCCATGTTATATCCTGCCCGGTTGCGGATAGGTGCACCGTCGGATAATGAAGTATTCACCTCGCCGAAAGCCACCATGGAGTCTGCCAAAACACAGAAGAAGCGTAAGCGTGGCTCAGCTATGGCGCAGGAAGGGGGTGATGATGAACCGAATGAAACAATATTGGGGACTCTGCTATAGTGATGATAATGTGTTGTTATGGGACTGGCATCTGGTCCCCCCAAAACAGAGTTATGATTCTGGTATGGTGATGGCGTTGCACAGTGGTGGGATGGGTCTCTGGTCCTCCATTTGTGATGTTTTCAAATATACTGGCGGGGTGCAGGTTCCTGGTGGGTGACGTTGGATGCTCATTTTTGTGGCTTGGTCACCTCCCATATTTCTGCATACGGGAGTTACACGCCCCTACATATGGGAGTACCCCACAATCTACTTGCGGTTGGGATTGGGGAGGGGGAACTGGGGAGTTGGGGAAGGCTTTGGCAGGATGGGGAAGCTGAAGTGGGTGGGGGGATGAAGGGTGAAGACAGGTATTTTCAGGAATGTTTTGATCCTATGACTGGAGCGGGTAAGAGGGGGCAAGAGGGTAGGGGTTGGCTTTAGCAGATTGGGAGAGCTAAAGTGGGTGGGGGGTTGGGGTGGGTGGACTGCGGGATCCGAGTTTTTTGGATGGCATACTTTGGGATTCACGAGGGACACTATCGAGGTGTATTTAACTTTTGGAGTTGGAAGACGAGTGGCATGCTTATTTTTCGTTGGTTGAGAGGGAATTCACTGACTATATGGCAGGAACTACATACTAATGGCCCCTATGGATAAGGGAGGCAAGGTTTCCTGGCTAACTTGGAATGTGCGGGGACTAAACAGGCCACAAAAGACCAGGCAGGTGATAGCACACCTGAATAGGCATGATGTGCAGGTAGTCTTCCTACAGGAGACGCATCTTAGTGGGCAGGCGGCAGAGACGGTGGCTAGAAGGTGGGCGGGGACGAGATTAGCAACTTCGTATTCCTCATATGGCAGGGGTGTTATGATCCTGATAAAAAAAACCATTCCATTTGTGAGTCTACATGAGGAAATAGATAAAGAAGGTCGCTATATTATTTTGCATGGCAAATTGTGTGGCACACTAATAACTATGATCAATGTGTATGGGCCAAATGTTGATGACCCTGAGTTTTATGTCACTTTGTGGAACAATGTGTATGCCCTACCTCCCTCTGCACTTATCTGTGGGGGAGATTTGAATGTGACGTTAGATCGTGATTTAGATAGAAAGGAGGATCGACAAAGCACGGCAAAAAGAGCGAGCGGGGCGGTGAGGGATGGTATGAGTGTGCTAGGTCTAGTGGATGTGTGGCGTCTTGGACATCCGGGTGCGAGAGAGGGTACCTGCTACACGTCTGCACATGATACCTGGTCACGTTTGGATTATTGGCTGGTGACAAAAGATGTTAGTGGTTGGGTGCTGAAGACAGAACATTTGCCTCGCACGCTGTCGGATCATGCTCCTGTATTGATGGAAGTATGGATGCCGTCGCATGCACCTGCACCATTTTCGTGGCGACTGCCACCTGGGGCTTTGTCTGATCAAGTGATGCGTGAGGGTTAGCGTGAGATAATTGAGGACTATTTTGACAGAAATGTTGGCTCGGTGGATGATGTGTGTATTGTTTGGGAGTCCTTTAATGCGACGGTGCGTGGGGGTATGTATTGGTTTGCAAGCTGAGGTGCTCAAGTCACTCAGGAACTCCATGGATAGACTGGAACGTGAGCTGTTGAGCCTGGAACAGCAATGCGAGCAGCAGCCGGCCGAAAATCTGTTGGCTGACATACGTTCGAAAGTTACAGAGTATAATGAACTGGCGGAACAGGAGGTTAAATATTTATCCAAGCGCACTAGGGCACGGTACTATGGGGAGGGTGGTCGCCCGGGGCGTGGACTGGCAGATAGACTTAAGGACCCATGGGCCAAACACTGTGGAACACAAGAAATTAGGGATGGAGACAGGACTGTGACGGACGCAGACGGTATACTAGATTGTTTTGCGCAATATATCACGCACATGTACGAACATAGGGAAACGGCGGGAGAAGAAGAGATAGTGCAATACTTTGAAGATATAGCGTTGGTATGGCTGTCGAAGGGGCAACAAGATTTCTTAATGCACCACATCACAGAGGGGGAACTCAGGGATGCGATTGCGGCGTTGCCAAATGGTAAAGCAGCAGGCACCGACAGGCTTCCGTCCGAATTCTATAAAGAGTATGTGGACTTACTTTTGCCTCATTTGGCGACAGTACTGGAAGAGGCTCTAGAACAGGGACAACGTCCAGCGACGATGAGAGAGGCCCTTCTGGTGGCTCTCCCGAAGCACGGTAAATCGCAGGACTGGTGTGAGTCCTATCGCCCATTGTCCCTGATAAATACAGACGTGAAGATACTCGCCAAAGTGTTGGCTACACGACTGCACCTGATATTGCCCGTTATGATACTGCCGGATCAGTCTGGCTTTGTACCCCTGCGTTCAACGACGCATAACCTGAGAGCATTGTTTGCGGTTATTCACCTACTTAAGCCTGATTGGTCTGCGGTGGCGGTCCTCCTGGACGCTGCCAAGGCGTTTGATTCTGTAGCTTGGAGATATATGCTGGCGGTGTTACATCGTATGGGGGTGCCTTATGTCTTCACATCCTGGATCACCTTACTCTACACAAATCCGATTGCACGTGTGCGGGTTAATGGTCGAGTGTCAGCGCCCTTTGCTATACAGAGAGGTACAAGGCAGGGATGCCCACTCTCGCCTTTATTATTTGCAATTGTTTTGGAACCCCTAGCCTGTATCTTAAGGCAAAAGACACGCGGCATCAGCTTTACGTTTTCATCTCCGATCATTGGCGGTTTCCATGTATGCCGATGATATGGTGTTATATATTCGTGAGCCCGATAAATATCTTGAAGGGGTAATTGAGTATATCAGATTTGAACGCTTTTCTGGTCTATCAATTAATTGGGATACGTCTATATTGTTGCCTTTGACGGACATTACCCTACCCTTTCCATTAGAGTTCCCCTTGGAATGGGCCACGGAGCCTGTTCGGTATTTGGGGATATGGGTACACAGGGACTCCCAAGAAATAATCCGAGCTAATTATGGAATAGCGATTTCAAAACTGGAGGATCAGGTGACACGCTGGATACGTTTACCCCTGTCGTTTGCGGACCGGGTAGCCCTGATCAAAATGGTGGTGCTCCCTAAATTTTTGTTTTGTATTTGTGAACATTCCCCTTGCTCTGACGTCTAATTTTTTCACAACGCTTCAATACTTGTTAATCACCTTGGCCTGGGGGGGAAGAAACCACGTGTGAAATGGGACACCCTAACCAAACCCTATGAGCTGGGCGGGTTCGCAGTGCCGGATATGAGATTGTATTATCTGTGTGCTCAGGCGCAATTCGCCTCGTACTGGATCTCGGCACCGCCATATACACCTCATGTAGCAATTGAGGCTGGAGCGGTATATCCTCTGCCTTTAAAGGCGATGGTAGTGCATCCGCATTCAGTATACGAGAAAGGTGAAGTAGACACGGTGCAGTGCACTGCGAAAGCCTGGCGGGATCTAGGGAAGCGTTCAGACCGATTGCCACTGTATGCTCCGGCCATGCCTTTATTGCATCATGCACACATCTCAGTATCAAGTGAAGTAGGGGCACTTCAGCTGTTGCAAGGCGCAGGGATACAGACCTTGGGAGATGTCTTTCCTGCAGGCCAATTCCTTGCATTACAGAACGGAACTATGGCTACATTTACCTATGTCAGGCTACGTGCCGCGGTGCGCGATCTTTATCCGTCATTTCCGATGAAACCGCCTGCGCTGAGCGCTTTACAGTTGATGTATACTACGACTACCCGTGTGAAGATGATTTTGCGACTATACCGGGCGTCACAGGAGACAAGGGAGGTATGAATGGGGTTGCAAGGGCTAGATGGGATGCTTGTTTGCTGGAGCCGCTGACGGATGGAGAATGGTCTGAATGCTGTACTATGACTGGTAATTTTGCAGCTAACGGTAACTTCAGACTCATACACTACAAGTTTGTTAACGCGGGATTTCTGGTCTATAGTTATAGATCTAGATCCCAACTCAGGTCGACTGAACCGTTGGTACCTGTCATTGAGTAAAAGGCAATCCGCTGCTAGGTCAATCAGTTAATGACTTACACCACTCTAAAGAACCACTTAAGCTTAAAAAGTTTTAAAAGTTTATTACAAAGCCAAACTTAACTGGAGATACAAACATCTCAATATAAGGTTCAAAAGATATACGGGTATCAATACAAACATGAATTTTCTAAATGCTCTTAGTCGGCAAAAGAATATTACCAAAACCAATTCAAAAATCATCAAAGTTGCAAGAATTTACACAAGCTGTAGCTTATGAGTCATTTACAGAAAGGAAGAAAATCAGATTAGACTGTCCCTACACTAGACTAAGTGACATCCCTACTTAGCAAGATCTTAACCTAAAAAGGTGTCAGCAGTGGTGACTTCCAAAGAAGATCACACACTTCCCTTAGTCTTTGTTTCAAAAACGATGTCTCGCAGTTCCCTATCTGCCTACCCATCCGCTCTCTTAGGTTCCTCAGATCATCTGCCTTAACTCCACCCAGGGGTGCTGTCCCTAATACAAACTCACACCTACAATAGGAACGCCCTTTGGAGACGCCCCTTAGAGACGCCCCTCACGTGGTGTTGGTTCTGGTATGTCCATGCTGGTACTCCTCTAGGCCCATCGTTAGCGTTGACCTTGCTTCCCAGGCTCCTCTCCGGCAAGACGGTACCCCCAGGAAATTCCTGAAGACTCCTCCAGGCCTGTGCCTGGCTCTCTTGAACAAAAGTCTATTCATCACTCTCTTGATAAAAACCTCCTCGCACCTGCAAACAGACACTTGTACTGTGGGCCCCGAATTCCAGCCTCCACCATATCTTTAAGTCGTAAACCATTCAAACAGGCTCCACAGTTTGTGCCTAACACAGCCTTTCGCTAACGAGCACATGCAGATCAAAAGGAATGACATTGTCTATTCGGGCCTATTAGAATCACATGAACGGGCTTATGCACTCTGCAAAACATTTAATTTCTTCTAAACAGTATTCTAACTTATTACACACAGTGATTATATGAAACGTCTATAACACATATATTTCAGTTCTATGATCAGTAATACCTTGAATTATAACAACATCAAAATCCATCATCGTGTAAGAGTGTAACAGCATCTTGTACTCTATGTGAACTGCCATGTGGCCTACACATTTCTACGTTTAGCAGAATTACATTTTCCCCTACAACAGCCGCATAACATGTGATTTCAACATAATTCTAACATCTCTACACACTTCTACATTAGCTTTTCACACTCAATATAAGTACTCTATTTTAATTAAACACTCTTATGTATTATCACTCTATAAATTCGACACTCTTATATAAGGTTTACTAAACTAATACAACGTGCTTGTAAATATGGTGCACTTCTATAATTTTCTTAATTTGCGCTCTCTCAATCCCCCCTTTGATGACTTTTAGTAGTCATCACCATCCCAACACCATCTCTGAGGTATGGTCTGAGTCAAACTGAAGTTGTTTCAGTACCCCCTCGTTTCATCATCTCTAGAGCCTTCAGACTTCTATACTGATTATCCTGCATCGCAGTCAATCTCCTCTCTTGCCTTCTCATGGTTCTTTGCAACCTGTTTGATCTATACCATTGATACAGACGCACCAATCCCCACAAAGCGATTATACAAATCACTATTATGATGATAGGTTTCAGTATGTACCAAATGATATTCTTTCCTAAGTTGGCAAACCAACCTCCAACTTTACCCATTCCTTGACCTACTTTTTCCCACACTGTTACCTTTGTCAAATCCTCAATTTCATGGTGTATTTCAGTAATGTTCCGAATGTACTTTTCTAAAGGTTTTGAGTTGTCTGGAATGTAAGTGCAACATTCCTGGACCTTCAAAGCCTTACAGACTCCTCCCTCTTTGGCTAACAGAACATCTAGAGCAAGTCGGTTCTGAAGAACCATTGCCCTTATCGATTGCATTTCTCCCTCCACCAGCATTAGTGACCTAGCAGTACTGGCGGACAACCTATCTACAACTGTTGCCAATCTTCTAATCTTGACATCATTTAGTGCTATCCCTAAAATAGGAAACATAGCACCAAATACGTCTCCAACTACCTCCTCAGCGCTTACATCCCTTCTTCCTCTAGCTTGAGTTCCTCCCTCTATAATTTCCAAATCCTCAGCATGGTATATTTTGGGGAAGACAATTGCCAAATAACATGATCCATACCAATTATCTGGTAGTTTCACGTATGCATTTCTTCCACAGACAAAATATACATTTGGGATCACCTGCATTTCTTTCAAGAAATCCTTCGAATAGTATTCTAACTGGAAAGCATGTTCACAACTTACTTTTCCCACAAACACATTCTCATAATAGGTTTCACCCCTATGTATACACAGTTTCCCCTTTTTCTCTCGGTCTAAAGCTATTGGACCATTGCTACCCTTTCTTTGATGTGCCCTTTCTTCCTCGGTCCAATCTGTTTTCCATTGACCTGAAGCTTTTAAAATCTTCTGTCTCCTGTATCGATCATCCACCTGCCTACAAACTTTTTCTCCATTTCTGACACTTTACAAGTCAAATTATTTCTTCAGGCATGTGAAGTATCTAATGTTTTCCAGGGAAGGAAAAATTTCCGTAATCTGTCTTCACTCTTATAATAATCCCACTTATTTAAATGCTTGTAGTTCGGCACTTCAGGTAAAATGGCATCGAAATTCGAAAAATAGTATTCAAACCCATCACGTTCATAAAATATGCTCAGCAACAAACTACATGTGATTCCATAAGTCAATGGAAGGTGATGATATCTGATACCTTCGTCTACAGAGGCTGGCAATTTCATGCACACATAACAATTCTTAGCCTCCATAGCATCGATATATTCATAAAGCAATTTAGCATACGCATTCGATTTAAAATTTCCCTGTGATTCATCTACATGTAACCTACGAGTCTCTGCTGCTAGTAAAGCTTTATCTTTCTCTGTATTGTCCCCCTTTTTACCAGCAATAGTAGGTTTCTGTGTCGATAAAACTTTTGCTTCCTTTGCAGCCTTTTCCTCATTTTCATGTCCCACTACATATGATATAGTAACTACTAAAGCTATAAGAAAAATCACTCCCACTAAAAGTGTGCCTACTATACATTTGGCCCTGCGGTTCGGGTTGCCAACCTCCATGATCTCACAGCACAATGTCTCTTGTCGAACCACACCTGGAAGCTGATAATCTTCTCCGCAAGATCAGTCTTTGTGTTCTATATTACCAGACAACCCTAGCCCTTCTCCGTCCACTAAATGGAAGTCCCTAGTTTCTTCTTTCTTCTTCTTGGCGCTAGGTTATCTCTCAATTTGTTTATGTACAAAGTCTTTCACACAGTGTTTTAGCAATCCGAAATTATACGTGTTCCAGCGACTCTAATCACAGCTTCTAATATTTCCAAACGAAGAAGGACCTCCCCAAGTATTGACCTCCTTGGACAACAAGTTGGGAAATCTATTCTGTTTAAAACCAGGTCTCTTATTCCTTCTCTCCATCTCTACTCTTTCTCTGTCTAGCCGTACCTGTTCTTCCTCTCTCCCTTTCTCTGGGTTATAAATCGACCGTATAGGGCCTATGGTAACAGGTACTTGAAGAGAATCTGGCAATCCATGAGACTCAGCCCTCTCTGTTGCTGGCATCTTCTGCACCACAACCCTTCCGACTACACTCTGTACTGGACTATGTTGAAGTGTCCCCTCGTCTTTGGTAGGAACCCAATCCGCAATAGGGAGTGACCTATACCCTTCTATGTTAAACCTATCTCCCCTTGGGAGCTCCGTACTTTCTGTCTCCCTATTGTCCGGAGGCGGTCTATCTATCAACAACCTATTTATTAGGCCTTCCTCCGACTCGCTCTCATCATCCTCTTCCATGGGTTTCTTTCCTCCTGTAACCTCTTTCATTGGGTACAACTTATCCACCTCAATCACCTGTACCCTCCACTTCTTGGCTTCCGCATCCCATTTGGCATCTTGCACTGCCCTCACTGATCGCCGTACCCTTTCCTGGCGCCTGTTCTGACTCCTGTCGTGCGCCGCCCTAATCCATGCATTGAGCGCCTCAAACTGTGTTGGTCTAGGCAAAGGTCTCAATGAGGACATAACTGCTTTCAACTGATGTAACACTTCTAATCTAAACGTTCCATATTTTGGAAAAGTCAGTTCCTCATTCCCCTCTGTAATCTTACTCCAAGTCCCAAGCCACAGTATAGTATGCAACCCAACATTCGTTGCCATATAATGAGCTGGTGTACCCTCCGGCGGTGCCTCTTCCCCGGAACAAGATTTTCACCAGTTCACCGGTTCCCCCGTTTCCCAGGTTACCAGTTTACCAGTCTACCAGGTTGCGCGCGCTCACAACCCTCTCACATTCACTCTACAGGCATTCAACTCCGCATGACATTACAATACAAATACAACACAAAACACCGCAATCTGTCCACGCATGACCCTTGTTATACTCACTCTCGTCCGATTCTGCTGCTTTTCTCTCGCCCGTCAGCACCCTCTTCGGCGGGCCACCTCTCGATCTCTAGGGACCTTGGGGTAAACTTAACCTAGTCTAGATCACCTTCCTCAAGAAGGTAACCATCCTCACTCTGCTACCAACTGTTAACGCGGGATTTCTGGTCTATAGTTATAGATCTAGATCCCAACTCAGGTCGACTGAACCGTTGGTACCTGTCATTGAGTAAAAGGCAATCCACTACTAGGTCAATCAGTTAATGACTTACACCACTCTAAAGAACCACTTAAGCTTAAAAAGTTTTAAAAGTTTATTACAAAGCCAAACTTAACTGGAGATACAAACATCTCAATATAAGGTTCAAAAGATATACGGGTATCAATACAAACATGAATTTTCTAAATGCTCTTAGTCGGCAAAAGAATATTACCAAAACCAATTCAAAAATAATCAAAGTTGCAAGAATTGACACAAGCTGTAGCTTATGAGTCATTTACAGAAAGGAAGAAAATCAGATTAGACTGTCCCTACACTAGACTAAGTGACATCCCTACTTAGCAAGATCTTAACCTAAAAAGGTGTCAGCAGTGGTGACTTCCAAAGAAGATCACACACTTCCCTTAGTCTTTGTTTCAAAAACGATGTCTCGCAGTTCCCTATCCGCCTACCCATCCGCTCTCTTAGGTTCCTCAGATCATCTGCCTTAACTCCACCCAGGGGTGCTGTCCCTAATACAAAATCACACTTACAATAGGAACGCCCTTTGGAGACGCCCCTTAGAGACGCCCCTCACTTGGTGTTGGTTCTGGTATGTCCATGCTGGTACTCCTCTAGGCCCATCGTTAGCGTTGACCTTGCTTCCCAGGCTCTTCTCCGGCAAGACGATACCCCCAGGAAATTCCTGAAGACTCCTCCAGGCCTGTGCCTGGCTCTCTTGAACAAAAGTCTATTCATCACTCTCTTGATAAAAACCTCCTCGCACCTGCAAACAGACACTTGTACTGTGGGCCCCGAATTCCAGCCTCCACCATATCTTTAAGTCGTAAACCATTCAAACAGGCTCCACAGTTTGTGCCTAACACAGCCTTTCGCTAACGAGCACATGCAGATCAAAAGGAATGACATTGTCTATTCGGGCCTATTAGAATCACATGAACGGGCTTATGCACTCTGCAAAACATTTAATTTCTTCTAAACAGTATTCTAACTTATTACACACAGTGATTATATGAAACGTCTATAACACATATATTTCAGTTCTATGATCAGTAATACCTTGAATTATAACAACATCAAAATCCATCATCGTGTAAGAGTGTAACAGCATCTTGTACTCTATGTGAACTGCCATGTGGCCTACACATTTCTACGTTTAGCAGAATTAAATTTTCCCCTACAACAGCCGCATAACATGTGATTTCAACATCATTCTAACATCTCTACACACTTCTACATTAGCTTTTCACACTCAATATAAGTACTCTATTTTAATTAAACACTCTTATGTATTATCACTCTATAAATTCGACACTCTTATATAAGGTTTTCTAAACTAATACAACGTGCTTGTAAATATGGTGCACTTCTATAATTTTCTTAATTTGCGCTCTCTCAAGTTTTTACAGCAATGGTATTACAATCCGGAGCAACTTTCTACGTACGGGCTCCGTGATTCGACTGCCTGTTTAGGTTGAGGGATGGATGGGGCCAAATTTATACATTTAGCTTGGGTGTGCCCCCGAGTGTTTGCGTTTTGGACGGATGTGACGGCAGTGTTGACTGAAATGATGGTGTCGATCGGTATGGACCCGCGCATATGTTTGCTTGGCATAGTATCTGGCGTGCCGTTAGGAATGAGACGCTTGGTGACATTAGCGTTACAAATAGCCAAACGGAGAGTGGCAGCTTGCTGGGGAGGGAGGCAAGCACCTGATGTTAAAACCTGGCTACAGGAAATGGCGTACTACCGCGATCAGCTGACACGTTATTATGAAGAACTCCCATCTGTTTCGCGACCAAGAGATATTTGGGGCCCTTATACTGCCTATATGTTGTCCAAACTCAATGAAGATGATTGATCTTGCTCTTTCTCTCTGACATGCCCTGCTATTCTTCTCTTGTAGATATTGTCTTGAGTGCTACCCACTGCCATGCTGTGGGCGTTCTTCTGTTCACACCCACACAAGGATAGGTCATGACAGGCGTCACTTGCTCCTACAGATGCACAGCATTCCATCTACTGTTATTGCTCAATGCCATCCTCCTGCCCCAGGGCTGGTCTCCTTTGTTTTTGATGGGTGTATCAGGTATATCCATACTGAGAGTATTGCCATGGCCACATTAGAACTAAAGACAATGTGTTTCCCACCCGTCTTACATACTCAGTCTTCTTCGCTCATGGTTAATATCCAACTAGGATGCCAAGGGTTATGGGGGGGGGGAGTTATTTGTTGATACGTTTGTCTATGACATATGTAAAATTAAGGGCTGTAAGGATATCCTGAATTGGTCCTGCAAGTCCTGATTACATCTTTTTTCAATTGCTACGCCGCCGGACCTCTGGATGTCGGCTGATGGGCTGTGTTATTAGGGCTGGATTTACATATATTACTAATATTTGCGGCCGGCCCAATGGGGTTGTGGGCCAGAAGCTGTGTTCTTGCAGAATGGTGCAATAAAGGTCTTAAAAAAATAAATAAAAATAAAAAGAACACTGCATGTAAGGAGCATTCCATGGGTGTTGCTGTGGGTTTTCCCACACAACACCCATTGAATCTGAAGCATTCCCAGATTTACGAGAAATCATAAACCTGCAAATGCATCAGAATCTAACTCCACCGAGGCACAATAAGGAAAAATATTTTCATGTTTCTCATCTTTTCCTTTTTGCTATGTGTGCTGTATTCTGCAGCACACACAGAAAGAGGAAATTGCTTAAATTGATTGATTTTGTGCAGGAAGGTGTACGTTCCTACAGAAAATCTATCAGCCCCGCAAAGCAGTAATTTTTGCACCAAGGTGCAAGTATGCCTACATTGGCGCATTGCAGCCCATTGAGGGCCGGCGCAGGGAAAAAGGACAGGAATGCACATCTCATAGATACAGAGCATACCTGCCCTTTTGTTTTTTTTTGTTTTTCAAATATTTTTATTGGTATTTTTACATATACATCAAATGACATAAAACATGCAGACATCCTTGCGTTCTCCATCTGGGGTTGGCAGTCCTTGTAGTTGATCTGCATGGTGGTACCGTTTAAGCGTGTGGACCATCCGTTTGTCCGTCCCTGAGTAAGTTCCAACCCACATATACGATGACATATAACATATAACATCTATACTTTGTTCGGGGACCTTCAGGTCAGCCAGCTATAGAAGACATGGTTGTTTGCACGTCCCCTTGTCGTCTATCTACTCAGCGTGGAGAGGGCTGGGAGAAGGGTGAATAGAATAAGGAGGTTGGGGTTGGGGTTGGGGAGTCCTGCTCTAGTTGATGATATGGTGAGAGCACCTTTGAGTACGTCTGCTTGGTGCCTTAATGGGGGATCATAGGGGACAAGGAACTTATTCAGAGAAGCCCACATATCTCTGTTGGGTTTTCTCCATGGCGAGTTTCTTAGGAATGTGATGTCGGCTCCTCTCATGAATGTCACCCAGTTGAGCCATCCCCTGAAGTTGGCCTTGTAAGTGTCCTTCCATTTGGTGAGCACTCTTTTGACAGTTGCTGTAAGAAGGTCTCTGTCTTGTTGTGTGTTAAGATCAGCAGTTAGGAAGGCCATGGTGTGTCTTCCTTCAGTGTGCACCACAGGACGTTTTTTATGAAGGTGAATATTTTTCTCCAAAATGCATTGACTTTTGTGCAGTGGAAGATTAGGTGCGCTAAGTCCCGCTGTTCCTTGTGGCAGTTCCAGCACCGTTCGTTTTCCCTCAGTCCCAGGGTCGCTAAGCGTGCCGGGGTCCAATAGGCCCTGTGCAGAAGTCAGTATTTTGTCTGAGCTAACACCGGGGTAATCATGTTCTTCGACGGGGACTCCCAAAGGTAGTGTCTATCTTTGCTCATGTAGTGCGGTGTCTAGCTGTGAATCCCAGTGGTTTGCTGTCTTATCATTCAGCTTGGAGGAGCTGGGTCGGAGTAGTTTGTAAATGTGGGACACCTGGTGGCCCACTTTGTTCCGGTTCTCCATGTACTTGATGATTGAGGGTTTGTGTCTTGTTATATTTGATTTGGATAGGGCTGTCCTGATTTTAAGGAAGCTGTAGAGTTCTATTTCTGGGAGGTTATACTGTTTTTTTAGCATGCTAAAGGTGTAGGGGCTTCCCCCTTCTTCTAGCCGTTCGGGGTACGATATTCCCAGCCTTTTCCACCCCTCAAAGTCAAGGGGTTTCCCCTTATATTTTATCTTAGGATTTGCCCACAGCGATTCCCAGTTAGAGTTCTTAATTTTATCTTTCATCTTCTGATCTACTCTGAGTAGGGCGTGTCTCGTGTTCTTAAATATAGGCCTGTTTTTTTTAGCTTGTTTGTTCGCGGTGAGAAGTGTTATGGGGTATATGTTACCAAGTATCACCCATGCACTTGTCACCAGCAGACTGGACTATGGCAACGCACTTTACGGCGGGACTAACAAAACCCTGATCCACAAACTACAAACCATCCAGAACGCCGCCGCCAGACTAGTGCTGGGTGCGCACCGTCGTGAAAACATGACCCCACACCTCCGCACACTCCACTGGCTGTCCGTGGAAGATAGGATCACTTTCAAGCTCCTCACCCACGCATACAAGAGCCTCAACGATGCCGGCCCAACATACCTCAACGAACGACTCTCCTTCCACGTGCCCGAAAGAAACCTCCGGTCCAAGAACCTCGCCTGGCAAAAGTCCCTCGCATCCGCAGAACCAGTACAGGCGGGAGGGCTTTCTCCTTCATCGCGGCGAAGACATGGAACACGCTCCCTGTGAGCATCGGACACTCCCCTAACCTGGAAACCTTCAGGAAAGACCTCAAGACCTGGCTCTTCAAGTGACACGGAGCAGCGAATCTCCCCTCCCCCTAGCACCTTGAGACCCTCACAGGTGAGTAGCGCGCTTTAAGCCCACTGATTGATTGATTGAAGTATGGCTTTCTCAATCTTGAGCCAGGCCGGTGTGTAGCCTTTTGATTTGATTCAAAGCAGTGTATTAAGATTCCATGCGGCGTTGCCCTACGTCAAAACCTCATAAAATAGGACCTGAATGGGCAAAGAGTTTGCTTTACTTTAACCAATGTGAGCGATTTGTTGCACACCGATGTGCTATTTACGTCTGGCCCCAGTCCTCACAATCAAACACCTTTCAAAAGAACCAAATCCATACTCTGATTTCTGCTAATTCCCATCGGGTAATGCACGATACTTAAAGTATTTTGTCCATCTCAGTGCAATTTAGTGAAGCAAAAAATCATTTTGTGCTCATAAATTATACACTCTGATTCCAAGATTCAGGATTAGTGTAATTTCAAAGCATCAAATGTTGCACTGAAAAATCCTCCAATATGGTTGATTTTCCACCATCCTTACTACGGTGATATCTGTGGGGAAACGGGCATTAAAGTGGTGATATTATGCAGAATATATTGCACGCACAGAAACTCATATTTTTTTGTATTAACACATATTTTGTGGTTAATTAATATCTTACTTTGGGAATTCGTAAAAACCGTGTACATGATTTAAACACCCTATGGGTACCTAGGTAGTATCAAGGGACAAAAGCAACACAAATCTTGACAGGGTAAGTTTAAGAGTAAGTGAACATTTTAAACTGTGCAGATCTGTAAAAACACCAGCACATCGTACCCAATTGTCTTTTACTAAATCGAAGACCCGATACATGTTTAGTATGCCTACATCTTTGAAAACTGAAAATGCAATAAAGATATTTGGGAAAAAACCTAAGTGCAATAAATTAGTTATCCAGTTGAAATTGAATAATTTTTAGGCCTGGAGCACAAATGGTAAACAACAGTATCCACCTCTCACTCAGTTCATGTCTCACATTGCATTGCTGCACCAGCTTGTGACTGGAAGGAAGATAGGGCTGCATTCCTTTGGCCTGTGAATGTCATTACAGAGGGCCGCATAGGGCACTGGTTCGAGGTCTATTTTGTAGCTCAATTGGAGAGCTGTACATTTTCAAACAATGTATGTATATAACTAAAATAAAGAGCCCAATACTATCCATGCTCATAAACGTATTTAAATATCTGTAACCAACCCTGAGAGAATTTCCCCAAAGGAGTGCAGTGAAGTCACACTTTAAAATAAGTTATGCTTAGTAAGATGTATTACACACATCTCCCACACAGTCATAGGTCAACCCACTCAACCTCATTTTAGTCTCTGATGCCATTAGCATTCTTCATTCTACCCTTGAACAATGCCCTATGACCATGATCATCATTCTACCCACATCCACCCCTCCCGACCTCATCCATCCTCATATACAAAATGCAACGTGTCTTCATCCTAGTATAAAATACCTCCGCTAGTCATCCCACCCCAAAATCTTAAACAATCTCAACAACATAAATGATTGGCCATATTCAAGCTTTTCCCCACTCAAACTTTTGTGAGCTTGAATTCATACTTGACTACACCCTTGTGGAAAAGTAAATTTTGCCATGTTCTGTGTCTCTACGTGTCATCCATCATATGTTATGTGTGCATGACCAATATGCATATGTTATTCCCCATGTCCGATTCAAGACGCAATTACAGTTGTGTCCTCCTCTAGTATGCCAGTTTCCAGTCCTCGTGAATACTACGAATATCAGGCCTATGTAAAGCTACGTTGCCACGTTTCTCAGTGTGCACGTTATTTCATTATAAAGTCCCCGTTTCCAGGCCTCAACAGGGCCCGGACATCAGATTCAGCTCCTGTCTCCTGAACCCTTGCTGAGGAGCGATCCAGCCCCCACCTGTATCCTCGACCTTCCACTTACTTCCTGCCTCGCAGTGCCCGGTGCAGCTTGGCTCTGCCTCTGAGTCTGCCAAGACTATGTTATGATTCCAGTTATCAGTTTAGTCCTCCTTCTCTGCATTCCTAAGCTACTGAACTACATCAATAGTTTCCGTCATTGTCTAGCCTATGCGGCTCCATGTTAAGAGAAATACTGTATTTAATGGTCATTTAATATTCTTCATCACGCACTATATGTAGAATAAATGCATGCTCCAGTCTTAGAGTCAGTTAGCTTTTCCCCTCATGACTTCTAGTTTATATCAACATGTTCCCTAAACATCAGATACTAGATAGGGTTTAGGTACATGTCGCTCCGACCCTCCAGACTTTAGTCTCTGCTCCTAGCACAGAGTTCATAGCCCCCAGCTTCTCCTCGTAACACGTCATTGCCAGTTTGCGCGCACCACCAGGTTAGAGGCCCCGGCTCCTTAGGTAGCCCCCTCCTATGTTTCCGCCCATTCATGACATATTCTGTTACGTTTGCATCACATGTCTGAGTTACACCTTCTTTTTACTCTTATCTTTCGCGACTGCTACGCGTCACGCCTTCTGCTCCACCCACTGCTACGCCTACTGCAATGTAATGCTATGTGTTTGCGTTATGTATATATGCTCATGTATTGTTATTAAAAGGCAGCGCGCTCATCCCAGACCCAGCCCCAGCAGCTGCTGGGCCCTGTCATCCTATTTCTATGCAGGTTGTCCTGTTCCTGTCCTTATGCTGTATTAAACCTGCAAAAACTCCTACTACCTCGAATCTTGACTCTTATTTATTGAGCTATCTGTTATGATATATGTCTAGTCAAAAATAGGGTATTATTTATTTATTTACCACATAATGGCGCCCGAATAGGGACTTGCCCTTTCCCCACGCGTCGGTGAAGCCACGCCGACCCCCTGACCCTCTGCAGTCGTGACGGAACTCTTCTGCGCAGTGGCAGATATTTCTGCTCAAGTATCCCTCAGGCCCACGGAGGAGACGGAGGAGGCGGTCCAGCATCCAGACGAGACGGTGGAGGAACGCGGCGAGTCCCGACCAGAGCCCAAGCCAAGAGTCCAAGGTCCGAGGTATCCGGAGGTCCACCCGTAACTGAAGTCCGAAGTTCGTCGTCGTAGCAGTCCAGTCCAGTCCGAGGCCTTCCGTTCTTGCTGCCCGGTGAGTACCGTTACTGGGGTGGTATCTAGACAGGGTCAATTTAATTGACTCTGGTCTGTGGGTTGGTGGTACACAGTCCCACAAACGAAGTGTCCACTTCGGTGGATGCGGGTCCTGACGTGTCTCTTTAAGAGACCGGTAAGTTTCGTACTGTTTCAGCAGTGCATCTAGTTTCTGTTCTAGTCAGTTCTGTTCTCGAGAAATTTCAAGTATTTTCAGGTGGTATTCTGTTCGAACTGTTATTCATAATGTTCTTCATGTATTTTAATGTTGTGGTATGAGTGCGACGTGATTTCGTGTTTTCATTGTGTATTGTATTATGTCCAGATTATAGTCCAGTCATGCCGCTCTTCTCAAAATTACGTCAGTTAAAAACTAGAAAGGGTCTGCTGGAAGCAGCAGTTCCCGTCCCGCCCAGGGACAGTCCAGGTCACTTTATGTATCAGAAGCATGGCATAAGCGCCATATTGTATCTAGATTTATGGGTAGAGTATACCAAACAGTTAGAAGAAAAGTATAGATGGCCCGTATCGGGTACATGGGATGCCGAATGCATCATGCGAGTAGAAGAAGCATTATGGAAAAAGAAAGCCAGACAATCACAGAAAGACTCCATCGAGTTATGGCGTAAAGAAGCTCATAAAAGAACCGAAAAAGAAATCAGAAAGACAGAACTAAGTAGAGAATCCCAAGAACGAGCCCAAGAAAGAGAATTAATCGAGATAGGTGAACGAGTTAGAACTGAGCAATCAGACAGACAGAGGAATGCCCTCATTAAGGGTATGTATCCTCTTCTTGCTGAGGGCTTGCCAAAAGCGACCCCAGAGGCATCCAGTAATTTCCCGCCACCATTAGTTCCGACCAAGCTACGTCACAAACCGACCGCAGCTGATATTTTTATTTCGTCCTATCTGGACGACACAGTCCCCGAATATGCAAATCCTGTTCGCGCTCCGCCAGTCCCTGTAAATCAGGTAATTCCTGCTCCTCCAGACACCGGGGTGCCCTTAACAGCCCCCCCCGGGTCAGCCCGCCATACAAGTCCAGCCCACGTTACAATTACCGACCCTGCCAGGACGAAAAGCATCAGTTGATGATTCTAGTTTAGGGGCCGCAGGAGGAGGTCTTCCTCAAACCCCGCCGCCATACAAGCGTTTATCAGCACTCGAATTACATGCTCAAGCATCACAGCGTACTCCTAAAAGTAATAAGTCTGTTGCAGAGATCAGGCAAACCCTTGGCGAATGTGTCTATGACCCAGTTCCAGGCGAGTTTAATATGGTTTTATATTCCGTACGCGTAAGGAGAGTGACCGAGTATCTAGTCACCCTGCCGAATATGAAAGAAGATCTAGACAGGATATATCGTTTCATCCGTACAGGGGATGACCCACAAAGTATTAGTGATGCCATGTCTCAAAGGAAAGCCGAGATTCAGCGCATGATATTAAAGTTCTTAATTAACTGTCTAATAAGAGAACAGGATTACCCGTCTAAAGACCCGGAAGAAATGAAAACTCTAACAAAGTGGAGTGATAATATAGCCGAAGGAAAGCACAATACCATTGGTGCCATGGAAAGTATGTACAAGAAAATCCGTAGAGAGATAATAAAGATACACGAACAGCGTAAAGCCGCACAAGTAAGCGAGAAAGAAAGTACCTCTGATCCTGAAGAGGAAGACGATGAGAATACTGCCAGAATAGCGTATGTAGGAAAACCTAGATTTCCAGATCGCCATTTACGTCTAGAACCCAAGTCTACTTTCCATCATTCAGCACCAGAACAAGGTTCCCTAGAACAAGTATTTCAAGCTACCGATCACATTCTGAAATCACGAATCGGTTATAGTGAGTTAAGTACTATGCATGAACAGGAACTAGTCCGATCAGCAGTCAGATGGATTACTGATTCTACCACTTTTCCAGACGAAATAGTGGCACAAATGTTTCTGAAAATGCCCCCAGCCGAGCAGCGACTGGTGGGTATGTATATGATTCAGCACCTCATTACTCTGTATGAGGGTCAACATTCTGATCCAGGCCCGTTACATGATATCTTGAACGAGTTACTCCAGTACAAATGGAGAGGTCTAGGTACCGATTTAATTAGTGTCATTCTAGAACAGCGCCACAAATATAGAACATTCTTAAACCCGCATTTTGTTCATGTCTCACCCCCAGAAAGTAAATCATTCTACATAGACAGACAGAATCCGTTACGAGAAGTCCACCCAGTCAGAGGAGCGGGTGGCGAAATGCAGCGAGTGTTTGTATACACTCCGATCACAAAGATGGAACTCCTCGAAATGAAGAAATTAATTCCCTGTCATGACAAAGATCCAGCAGGGTTCCATAGAGAATTAAAAGACATGCTCCGTATGGGAGAATACACTTACCCAGATATCATTAAAATGTTAAAGGTTCTGCTGCCCGCAGGGGTGTATGAAAAGCTAAAGGAAAAAGAATGGGAGGTGGGAGAGAAAAAGATAGATTGGGCAGTCCTAGAAGCAGAAGATAAGATACGTGTACCAGGTACTGGTCTTGGAGAGAAATGTAAAGAATTACCAGAATTATTAATTCAAGTTTTACCCAGATTATTAACAACGAGAAAAGAAGACTGGGATGCAATCTCAGCCTGTAAACAGAAACAAGATGAAGATATTAGTGATTTTTATTCTAGGTTTGAAAAGTGCTTTAGTATCAACAGTGGTCTCAAGACAAGTAGTGAGTCATACCCTCACCTTTTCGTTACCAAATTAGTCGAGAATTCAAGTCCACCAATTAAAAACTGAGTTCTGAAAGTCGAAAGTACCTGGCAAGCAAATACTCCGTCCCAGATGCTCCAGATGCTCCAGTACCACCAGAATAGAATCAGGGAAGAGCAAGAACACGAGAGAAAACGTATGAAAGACACGAAAATGAAAGTACTAGTTGCACAATCTGTTCCTCAAGACAGTCAGAAGAGGGGTCCGAATCAAGCCAGTCATCCTGCAGCTCCCGTTAAAGGGAACTGCAATTATTGTAAACAGCCAGGTCATTTTATAAATGAGTGTGCAGTTCTGAAACACAACATAGCTACTGGTAAGACTAAAGAAAGACCACGTCCGCCTAGACAGGAACAAGTTTCACAGATTCCTCAGCCACAGAATGCACAACAGACAGTTACAGTACCGCAGCCTATTGCTGCAACACAGCATGTTACATCGCAGATGTACCAGTATGCACAGTCTGAGTATCCAGAGTACCAGCCATATTCATGAAACAGCCTAGAGAGGGAGGTAGGCTTGCCTCTCATCGAGATACCTGTAGATCAAGAAGGTCCCTATGTTCACAGTCAAGTATTAGGGAAAGACAGAAAGTTTTTGATTGATACAGGGGCAAGTAGGACCACAATTAGTCATGCCGAAGTTCCAGGGGCTCCGCTCCCAGGCTCAAGAAATGTTTCCCTTGGATTTTCAGGAAAGCCTATCGTTAATGAGATTTCAAAGCCAGTCACTCTAGAAGTAGGTCCATTGTCCCGCACTACTGATCTGTTACTTACTAAGTCATGTCCAGAAAATCTATTAGGCATTAAAACACTGAAAGAGTTAGGTGCAGTTATATGTTGTTCCCCAGAGGGAATACGATTGTTCCTACGTGACTTTAAGGGTCACTATGTATTACGAGATTTTGATTCCAGACTGTCTAAAGTTCCGCAGCATTTATGGGCGCAAGGTCCAACTGATGTAGGTTACATGCAAATCACACCCCATCGTGTGACTCTCAAACCAGGTGTAGTGTTACCACGAATCAGGCAGTATAGATTGCCACCTGAGGCTGTAGCAGCCTTATCCAAAATTATAGACGAGCTCATGGCTCAAGGAGTAGTTGTAGAAACTGACTCCAATGTATGTAACTCTCCGATCATTCCAGTCATGAAACGTACTGATCCAAATGCACCCCCAGTATATCGATTAGTGATTGATTTACGGGAACTTAATAAATGTATTATTCCGCAGTACCCAGTTGTCCCAGATATCTCTTCCCTGTTAACTGCTATTGATTCCGAAGCCACGTTCTTCACTGTCATAGACCTCAAGAACGCATTTTTTAGTGTTCCCATCCATCCAGACAGCCAGTTTCTTTTCGGATTTTGTTTAAATGGAAGGAGCTATATGTTTACACGAGCTCCTCAAGGTTTCACAGAAAGCCCTAGTATTTACAGTCAAGCACTTAAGAGACAACTAGATAATGTTCACATGCCAACTGACACTGCCCTGCTCCAGTATGTCGATGATCTACTGATCACAGCCCGTTCTGAACGTGCTTGCGAGCGAGCATCCCTGACGGTTCTGTATTTTCTAGCCGAGATGGGGCACAAGGTGTCCCCTTCGAAGCTTCAATTCTGTGTCCAGCAAGTGGTCTACTTAGGACACTTACTGTCCAAGAGGGGTAGGCAGTTGACACCAGACCGTATCCAGTTAATAGTGAGTCTTCCTCAGCCCAGGACCCAGAAGGAGGTACGTGCCTTTATCGGCCTTACTTCTTATTGTAGACAATGGATTCCCCAGTATGCATTTCTAGCCAAGCAACTGATACAGTTAACGACACAGGAGGCAGCCGTATCGACTGTTCTCCCTTGGACATCTGAACATACACTTAGTTTCAACGAGTTAAAGAAAGCTTTATGCCAAGCTCCAGTTCTAGCTACACCGAACTACAGTAAGCCTTTTACACTTTTCGTTACTGAACGTGAAGGTACAGCATTATCTGTTCTTACACAAGATCAAGCAGGACAATACAAGCCCTGTGCTTATTTTTCGAGCACACTAGATCCTGTAGCCCAGGCTCTGCCTGCGTGCCTCAAGTCAGTTGCAGCCACAGCACTAGCTATCAGACAAAGTGATTCCATAGTCTTAGGACATACCTTGACAGTACAAGTCCCACACTCCGTGGAAGTTCTTTTAAACCGAACACAAACACAGCACTTGACAATTGCACGTTTAACAGGTTATGAATTGACACTGTTCCAGCCACACATAGATATTAGACGCTGCAACATCCTGAATCCTGCTACACTGTTACCATCAGTTAGTTCAAATCCTGCCGCACACGACTGTGTGGAAGTAGTCAACATTACGACAAAGCCAAGACAAGACCTGACAGACATTCCGTTACCAGATCCTGACCTGACACTTTATGTGGATGGTTCATGTATGAGAACTAGTACAGGAGAACTAGTCGCCGCGTATGCAGTGACTACTGACACCGAAGTTATTGAAACACACCGTATTGATACCCTGTCCGCTCAAGCAGCAGAGCTAGTTGCTCTGACACAAGCCTGTATACACGCCAAGAACCTGAAAGTTAATGTTTACACAGATTCACGTTACGCATTTGGAGTTGTACACGACTTTGGAGTGCTCTGGCAGGAGAGAGGTTTCATGACTTCTCATGGAACCAAGATTCAGCATGGTTTCCTTATCCAAGCTTTGTTAGATGCAATACATTTACCGACATCTATCGCTATCATGAAATGCAAAGCACATACGAAAGTCACTGACATTATTTCTCAAGGTAATGATCTAGCAGATCGCACAGCCAAGCTTACAGCACAGACTCTAGACAGTCCAGTTAACATGACACACACTCCAGATCTGACTACATGTATGACAGTTAAGGACCCTACTCAAGATGTCATAGATATCCAGTTACATGCTACTCCCGATGAAACCAAGAAGTGGTCTGAACAAGGAGGGGTCCAGACAGATCAAGGATGGGTGACGAAGGGTAGGACCGCATGGTTTCTCCCCGACTCTATGGTTCAAGTCATCATTAATACCGCACATAGTCCAGCACATTTAGGAGAAAAAGCTATGTTAGACAGTATCCAGAACATTTGGTTCAACAAGCATTTACGAGCTGCAGCCAAGCAGAAAGTCCGTACCTGTATGATATGTTGTCAGTTTAATCCAGGTAAAAGTGTCCCGGTGGAACAAGGTGGTTTCCAGCCTCCTGACCACCCTTTTGAGGTCCTCCAGATGGATTATATTCAGATGGAGCGATGTCGAGGTTTCAAGTATGTCCTTGTAGTTGTATGCGCTTTGTCCAGATGGACAGAAGCATATCCAGTCCCAGATTACACAGCCGCGACCACTGCCAAGCAGTTGGTTCGTGAGTTTTTCCCTCGATATGGACTCCCTAGAGTCGTATATTCTGATAACGGTCAGCCATTCTCATCTGAGTTGATGAAGCACGTTTCCCTGTTGTTAGGGTACCAGTGGAAGTTTCATTGTGTACGCCATCCTGAAGCAGCCGGTCTAGTCGAGAGACATAATCAGACTCTGAAAATTCGAATTGCCAAAATATGTAAAGATAAGGGTGTGGACTGGCTAGTAGCTCTGCCAGTCGCTTTGTTTTATATGCGCATGGTCGCACATTCCAGATCAGGTCTGTCCCCGTATGAGGTCGTATTCGGCCGCCCCCCTAACATGTGGGGTACTCCTAGACCCCGAAGTATTACTGATGTTTCATGTAATATGCTGACAGATTACCTAGCTTCCTTGATGTCTGCCCTCAACTCATGTCGTTCACAGGTTGCCGCCACATTTCCAGACAATACCGAGGTGGCATCGCATGAAATCGTTCCAGGTTCGATGGTGCTCGTACGTAACTTCGACAGATCAAGTCCGCTGGAGCCACGTTGGAAGGAGCCCCGTCAGGTCCTCCTCACCACCCGTACAGCTGTGAAATTGGAAGGACGCCGCGGCTGGGTGCACCTTTCGCACGTCAAGAAATTCTACGGATTGAAACCGGTCTCCAAGAACATTTCCCAGGATATCAAGACTTGTCAAAACATTGTTTCTAAGGACTGTCCCGCAAATGACATTGACACAACCCCTCCCCTGTTAGAGAAAACTCCGCAACAGGAGTATAAACTGAAATTAAGGTCTAGTAAAATAAGTCAGCCAGTTTGATTGTCTAAGTCCTCCCCTAGGTGAAACGGTTAGACTGTTTCTGACATGTATAAAATAGACCCCCATAGTGAGAGAGTTAGTCAAAACTCAATCCGATGTATCGTTTTTCTAAGTTTCATATTATTTCTCAGCCTTTTGATATCCTGCACTAGTTATGCATTTTTCCTGTGTTTTCCAGTTCCTCATGTAAATAAGCCTTCTAATGTTACAGTAGAGCACACGTTTAGTGATCTGCCTCCTCACGAATATTCATACCGCCTCGCTATGCGTAACAATACATTTATCCGCATGTTACATTACTCACACCAGGCCAGCAATGCCACTAATTGTTGGGTGTGTGGTCGACTCCCCCCTTTCCAGACGTCAAAGGGAGTTCTGCCACTTTTTCCTTATCCTTTTTCACATAATGGTTCGTGTGGAGCATGGTCCACGTTAACGTCATCCTTAACAGATATGTCTTTTCTTAACAGCACATGTTTCCCAGACAAGCAAGGTTTCCCCCACAGAACAGGTTTAGATCTAGAAAATGAAGTGTATAATTTAGGTAACTATTCTTCGAATTTCATGGTCCTGAATGTTCAGTCTGATACTACTCCAGACTCACCTGCTATTTCAGTATTACCAGTCAAAGGCGAATTATGTGTCCGTAATTATGGTTCTGTACACGTAGGACATAGTGATTGTACTACTATTATCCAGTATAGTGACAGTGGGAAATCTATTTTTAAAGCTTCACGTCATTCTTATTTTGTTTGTGGTCAAACCGCATATGTTCGTCTGCCCCTCGATTGGGAGGGAACCTGTTACATTGCCTTCCTACTGCCACCTGTTTTCCTAGCCCCACCTGACTACCATAGGAATTCCTTCCTAGTACATACTAGACACAAGAGAAACCTCCCGATTGTCGATTATACTGAAACTGCTGCAGAGCAATTCATTGATATTGATAAAGGTGTGTTCCCTTATTTAGGTACAGTTGTAAACAGTAAGCTAATCCGTAGGTTAACAAGAACCCTTGAAGCTGTAGTAGATGAGACTGCCTCCGCTCTAGGTAACTTAACCGAAGAGCAATCCTTTATGAGAATTGTTGTGCTCCAGAATCGTCTCGTCCTTGACGTCATACTGGCCGATAGGGGCGGGGCCTGTAGAGTCATCGGATCCAGTTGTTGCATTTTCATTCCAAATAACGCGCCGTCTGTTTATTCAGCTATAACCAGACTTCATAAAATTGCCCATCTATTACACCAGGATCCAGGCACCTGGACATGGTCCGGTTGGTTCTGGAATATAATTTCCGCCTGGGGATGGAAAGTCCTGTCCTTTCTAGGTATCGCAGTAGCGATCATATTCAGCTGCTGCCTCTGTATACAATGTGGCCCTGCGATTTGCGGCATGTGTGCTACCTCTTGTATTCCTAGTCCCAAGCCCCGTTCTAAATCCCGTTCCAAGACAATTCGAGATGAACAAATGGTACTGTATGAAATGATAGATGGTATCATGAATATTGATGTTTCCTGATGGAAACGTAGTGACAAGGAGGGAATGTGGAAAAGTAAATTTTGCCATGTTCTGTGTCTCTACGTGTCATCCATCATATGTTATGTGTGCATGACCAATATGCATATGTTATTCCCCATGTCCGATTCAAGACGCAATTACAGTTGTGTCCTCCTCTAGTATGCCAGTTTCCAGTCCTCGTGAATACTACGAATATCAGGCCTATGTAAAGCTACGTTGCCACGTTTCTCAGTGTGCACGTTATTTCATTATAAAGTCCCCGTTTCCAGGCCTCAACAGGGCCCGGACATCAGATTCAGCTCCTGTCTCCTGAACCCTTGCTGAGGAGCGATCCAGCCCCCACCTGTATCCTCGACCTTCCACTTACTTCCTGCCTCGCAGTGCCCGGTGCAGCTTGGCTCTGCCTCTGAGTCTGCCAAGACTATGTTATGATTCCAGTTATCAGTTTAGTCCTCCTTCTCTGCATTCCTAAGCTACTGAACTACATCAATAGTTTCCGTCATTGTCTAGCCTATGCGGCTCCATGTTAAGAGAAATACTGTATTTAATGGTCATTTAATATTCTTCATCACGCACTATATGTAGAATAAATGCATGCTCCAGTCTTAGAGTCAGTTAGCTTTTCCCCTCATGACTTCTAGTTTATATCAACATGTTCCCTAAACATCAGATACTAGATAGGGTTTAGGTACATGTCGCTCCGACCCTCCAGACTTTAGTCTCTGCTCCTAGCACAGAGTTCATAGCCCCCAGCTTCTCCTCGTAACACGTCATTGCCAGTTTGCGCGCACCACCAGGTTAGAGGCCCCGGCTCCTTAGGTAGCCCCCTCCTATGTTTCCGCCCATTCATGACATATTCTGTTACGTTTGCATCACATGTCTGAGTTACACCTTCTTTTTACTCTTATCTTTCGCGACTGCTACGCGTCACGCCTTCTGCTCCACCCACTGCTACGCCTACTGCAATGTAATGCTATGTGTTTGCGTTATGTATATATGCTCATGTATTGTTATTAAAAGGCAGCGCGCTCATCCCAGACCCAGCCCCAGCAGCTGCTGGGCCCTGTCATCCTATTTCTATGCAGGTTGTCCTGTTCCTGTCCTTATGCTGTATTAAACCTGCAAAAACTCCTACTACCTCGAATCTTGACTCTTATTTATTGAGCTATCTGTTATGATATATGTCTAGTCAAAAATAGGGTATTATTTATTTATTTACCACACCCTGACATCCAATTTCCAAAAACTAGAACACAAATGAAAAAGATCCTATTCACCAGAGCACTGCCATTTGCCCATTTCCTCAGAAGAGATACAGCATCAGATAGACCCTAAGATGCCACACACTGCTCTTTAGTGGGCCTCCTTCCACCCCCGTTCAAAGAACCAGATTTGCCTCAGTCACACTTTTCTACTCAACCTTCCCTCCTCGGCTTTTTCCTATACTGAAATCAGATATTACCTCATACATTGTAGGCTGCACATTAGAAGAAGTCCACAATCAGGCTTAGAATGCTAGAATGTGATCTCCATGTGGGAATCTGAGGGGGAGCATTAAAGAGACAGATGGCTGCTGCTGGGGGGCAGATGAGTTGGTTGTGTCTCAATTATATTTTACCAGAAATTCTTTACAAAATCATACTTTATGGTATGAAATTCATTACCTGCATTGGCAATGAGCTGTTCTAGCCCTGCTCCGCTAGAGAATTCACCAACTTGTCATGCGCTGTAATCCCAAGAGCCTCCTCCAGAAACTGTGGCATGCAGGATCACAGATGGACAGGCCAGACCAGGATACCAGATGGGAACTGCAGGATACAAGAAGGTCACAAGCTGAAAAATCAATGGGGTAAGAAGGCTATCAGAAAATCCTGAAATGAAAAAACCTACAATGGTACAGAAAGGAGAGGTGAGGTATGAATTAATACGCAGTGAAGAAAAAACTAAAGAACATGTTGCTAGGCATTTGTGGCATTTAAAACGGATCTTGTGTAGTATCTCTTTTTATATTCCTTCAAAGAAAACAACCTCACAATTAAAGAGAGCAGGCCACCCAAACTCTGCTTTTATCTTATGGAAGTTCTGACAAGCTGCACATTGCTGGACAGGTTTCCTTTATTTGCTACTTTTGTTCTGCTGATATTTGTTCTCTTTCTTTCTAAAATACTAATTGGCCAATGTAGGTTTGAACTAATGTCTGACATAATGCTAACAATGTACTGGGAAATACACACACTTACTTGTCTCAATAGCTCTGAGCTATGATTACCCCTGGAAGATATACCCTATGTCTTGGATTTAACAGATTTACCTCTCATTGACTACAGAGAGTGAGGAATATATGCAATTAACTTGAGCAGTAGACTCACCAGCTTCAGCATATATGTTATGGTGAGAATGGCTGGATGGGCAGTCTACCCACAATTCTACAGAGTGACTGTGGTGATTTTACATTTAGGAAACCTGGAGGTCAATCCCACCAAGATAGTATTTGCCAAGAACAATCATTGAGAAATAGTGAAAAATTATTTATTGTATAGTTAATTAAAACCATTGCAGTGTTCCAAAACATAAAATGCATTTCCTTCCTATAATAATTTAGATATAAGCAATTGATACCACATTTTAAAAACATATTTTTAAAACCAAGTGAAAATTAGCTGAATTGTAACTGTAACCTATATTATCCTTTCAATATATTCTCAAAATTGGTTACAAATTTGATCAATTGACAGATTATTTGTGGATCCACTGAGACCAGAGTTTTTAGTATTGCTGATCGACAGGTGCGAATGCCTTTTTCACTGAACTTCCTCCTAAATAGAGAGGAATAGGACAGACCTGGCTCAGTGGTTGGAACCTTGACAGCTTTGAACTGCAACTTTTGCCAAATGTCAAGTCACTTGGATCCAGCCAGGGCACCAACATCACCTTCAAGGAATGTACTGCCAACAAACAAAAAAAATATGACATCCTGCTATCAGCTCTCTCTCCTAAAGAAAGAGAAAACATTTCTTACAGAAAGCAACTTCAGAACTGCTCTTCAAGCCCTTGTGCTCTTGCATCTGGACTGTCAAGACAAACACTACGTCGTCCCTTACCTTGTCTTGAAGCGTAATTCCTGAGACGAGTAGCAATTTCGCAGGGACGCAAGGGACCAACCTCCCTAGAGACTAACCCTTACCTTGAGGAAGTATTATACACTACAAGATATTAGCTAGACAATGGGGAGGAGGGCCGGTACTGGACGTAGTGTTCTTGCTGATGACCTGCGAAACAAGAACCCTAAGATTATTCTAGCTCTAATCTATTTATGGAATACTACTATCTAACTAGTGTCTTCTTTCTAAAGTTCTAACTTTCGCCTACCTGGGTACAGCTGTTGTCCGTCTTTCGTCCAGTATGTCTTTCTTGTTTGTTGTGTTGGGTGATTTTCAGTCCTCTGTGTTGTTGTCTTTCTGTTAGCGTACTCCCTTGGAGAGTGTAACTGAAATAAAGAAACAGTTTGTTACAAACTATTCCCCCTTCTGTCTGATTCCTTTTGTATCACAACTCACTCCCCTGTAAACTTACTCTGTGAAACGATCTGCGTCTTCACTCTGTGACTTGCTTTCTAAAATAAAGATTTCACCAAGCGAGAAAATATAACAGGCATGACATTCAGAAATAACCTCTTTCTGATTACAGGGATCACCACTTTACACTTTTTACACTAAACAATACAAACTCCTAAAATTGGAATTCTTAATTCAAACACCTATTTGCATTCATCTTCAAATCCAAAGTCTTTGCGAAGTCTTTTGATTAAAAGTTCCAAAAATTGTTCGGGTTTCCTTTCTTGCGAAGGGCGCCTATTAGTTAAAGGAAATAACACATCTCTTTTGTCTTTTGTCTTTGCAGGATCCGTTTTCAACATTAAATGCCAAGCTGTTTTTTCTCCCAGGAAGATGCCGAGGATTGCAGAGTGAAGTTCCAGGGTCTTCAAGCAGGAAAGCGGACGTCTTCGAGAGCGAGGGATAACACACGACCTTCCTCTGAGCTAACGGAAGGCAAAGCGCCTTCCAGAAGGCTGGGTGCGGTTTAAACACCTGACCGCACCCAGCCGCACCCCACGCTTGTGTACGCTCAGCTGAAACGGGCTGATGCGCACGCATGAGTACAGCACGCAGTTGTTTGCCAGAAGCGCTCCTACAAGTACTAATCTCAGAGTCTGCCTAAAGCGCCTCTGCTGCACCAAAACTAAAGAAAATAGTTCGATACAAGACATGTCCCAAACGAAAGCTTACTTGAACAGTCACGAAGTGTACATCAATAACAGTTTACGAAGCATATTACAGTAAATCAGTAAAATACACAAACCCTCTTTAAACATCACAAAGGAGTGCTGGTGCACGGGAAAGGGGTGGGTTTTTATTAGGCGAAATAGTGCCATTATGACTTGGAAGCGTGACAGTACTCCCTCCTCAAGATCCCTCCTAAGACTGATGCAATAGGTTTTGGTTTGGAGGGGTTTTGCAGATGAAAAGATCTCAAAACCTTGGGAGCATTTTGTAAATGAGCAATAGGTTCCCATGACCGTTCCTCAGGACCGTACCCCTTCCAATCTACTAAGTAGAAAAGCTTGCCTCTCATTCTTTTGGAGTCCAGAACTTTTTTGACTTCAAATTCAGGATGTTTATCGATTAAGATGGCAGAAGGAGGTCGAATTAACCGGGTTTGAGGATTAAAAGGTTTATATAAGGATACATGGAACACAGAATGGATTATACACTTCTGAGGAAGGAGTAATTTCACACAAACTGGGTTGATAACCTTTTCAATAGGAAATGGACCAATAAACCTGGGGTTAAATTTTGTGCTTCCTTTTATAGCCAAATGTTTAGTACTTAACCAAACCTTGTCTCCAGGACTGTACTGAGGTTGTTCTCTTCTGTGTTTATCAGCAGCTTTCTTTTGACATTCTTTGGTTTTGGTCAAGGAGGAACGTGCCTCCTCATGAATCGAAGACAAACCAGATATATAATCATAAATTGCGGGTACTGAATTATGTGTCTTCATGTCTTCTGGAAAATTCTTAGGGTGAAAGCCATAATTACAGAAGAAAGGAGACATCTTTGTGGACGTATGTTCTGCGTTATTGTATGAACTTTCTAATGTGCTTAAAAGGTCTGACCAATCACCTGACACTGATGTTAACATGCAACGAAGGAATTGTTCTATGGTTTGGTTAGTGCGTTCGGTTAAACCATCAGTTTGGGGGTGGTAACTGGATGACAAACGACCATCCATTTGAAGAAGAGAACTCAAATTCTTCCAAACATGTGATATGAACTGGGGTCCCCTGTCAGATATTACTACAGATGGAATTCCATGTAATCTGATGACATGCATAACCAATACCTTTGCTAACTCCATGGAGGTAGGAAGTTTTTTCAGAGGGATAAAATGAGCCATTCGTGAAAACTGGTCTACAATTGTGAGAATGGTAGTATACCCTTCTTGTGTTACTGGAAGCTCAACAATAAAATCCAAAGATATGGAATGCCAAGGGTGAGAAGGAATAAGAAGAGGCGTTAATAGACCACTAGGAGGCTGATGAGAGGCCTTATTTTGGATACAAACACTACAAGTGGATACATAACATTGAACGTCTTTAAATATTGAAGGCCACCAAAATTGCCTTTTAATCAATTCGTAAGTTTTAGCCACCCCTGGATGAGCTGAGAGTGGGGTGTCATGAAGGAGGTGAATAATAGTATCCTGTAGAGTTTTTGTAGGGACCATGACAAGATCGTGTACATAAAGAAGCTCATTCCTCTCCTGGAGATATGGATACTCTTTTTTCCATTCTTCTAGATTTTTCTTCCTTTGTTCCCTTTTTATATCTTCCGTAATAGTCTTGACAGATAAACATGCCTGAAAACAAGTAGTAGGTAATACCGGATGGACCACTGCTTCTTGTTCCACATTACTTTCTCCTAAGCGAGACAAAGCATCGGCCTTAAGATTTTCCTTTCCTGGACGGTAAGTAATTACAAAGGTGTAGTCATTAAAGAAAAGGGACCATCTTAATTGTCTGGCTGATAAGGCTTTTACCTTTTGTAAAGCTTGCAAATTTCTATGGTCTGTATAAATAGTGATTGGATGTCGCGCCCCTAGGATGGGACAGTAGAGGCCGAACTAAAACTAACACTCGACAAACTGTCCTCTTCTTTTATCGAGCGTTCTAGTTTTCCGATTTCTCTGAAGTTAAAGCGATTTCAGAAGACTTGGGCTTCCCTTTGTTAGGTTTAGAAGGACATTCTTTCACGAAATGTCTAGCCTTCCCACAATATAAACATGGGTTCAATTTCCGCCTCTTTTCTTTTTCCTCTCTTGTTAAAGGTCCCCAAATAGATCCTATCTGCATAGGTTCTACCTGATCTAATTTCTGAGTTGTTTCCCGGGGAGTTGAGCCCCTTTCCTTTTGAAACAAGATCTTGTGATCTACTCTACCTCTTTCTCCCTTTCTTTCTAAGATCCTATGATTTAATTTTACTACAAGGTCAATAAATTCACTAATTTCTTCAGGAGGTTCCAAGATTTGGGTTACCATGTCTTTGAGCTCGTCTCTTAAGCCGCGATAGAACAAGGACACCCTTTTTTCCTGTGGCCAATCAGCTTCTAGAACTAAGCGATTAAAAAAAGAAATATAGTGAAGCAAATCAGACGAACCCTGTTTTAAATTCAAGAGTTCACTGTCCGCAGATTGTACAAAGACATGCTTTGCAAAAATCTTTTTTAAGGATCGTTCAAAAGCCCTGAAATTATATAAAACTGGGTCGTCTCTTTCCACCAAAGGGACGGACCATAGAGCTGCGTCCCCTCCTAAATAGGATAGCATAAAAGCCACCTTGGAAGAATCGTCTGGAAAAGCTGTGGTTTTGGCCAAAAAATGTAAGTGACATTGAATAAGAAAGATGGTAAATTTGTTTGGGTCTCCGTAAAATCTCTCTGGTTGAGCTAAGGGTGTTGGAACAGGTGTGACTTCTTGAATTTGAGTCTGAGCTTCAGAAGAGGAGGCTCCAGTCAGGAAGGTAGCTGGTTTTAGAATTGGCTTTTGTTGTTGTTGTACTGTAGTTTGGAGAGAAGCCATATCTCTACGCAAAACTTCGTTTTCCTGTTTTAACTCGTTTAATAAAGCTGCTATGTCTTGTAGGAAAACTTGATCCATTGCGTCCAGGCGAGTTTAATCTACTTGGGCTTTGCCTTCTGTCAAGACAAACACTACGTCGTCCCTTACCTTGTCTTGAAGCGTAATTCCTGAGACGAGTAGCAATTTCGCAGGGACGCAAGGGACCAACCTCCCTAGAGACTAACCCTTACCTTGAGGAAGTATTATACACTACAAGATATTAGCTAGACAATGGGGAGGAGGGCCGGTACTGGACGTAGTGTTCTTGCTGATGACCTGCGAAACAACAAGAAACCTAAGATTATTCTAGCTCTAATCTATTTATGGAATACCACTATCTAACTAGTGTCATCCTTCTAAAGTTCTAACTTTCGCCTACCTGCGTACAGCTGTTGTCCGTCTTTCGCCCAGTATGTCTTTCTTGTTTGTTGTGTCGGGTTATTTTCAGTTCTTTGTGTTGTTGTCTTTCTGAAAGCGTACTCCCTTGGAGAGTGTCACTGAAATAAAGAAACAGTTTGTTACAAACTATTCCCCCCTTCTGTCTGATTCCTTTTGTATCACAACTAACTCCCCTGTAAACTTACTCTGTGAAACGATCTGCGTCTTCACTCTGTGACTTGCTTTCTAAAATAAAGATTTCACCAAGCGAGAAAATATAACAGGCATTACATTCAGAAATAACCTCTTTCTAATTACAGGGATCACCACTTTACACTTTTTACACTAAACAATACAAACTCCTAAAATTGTAATTCTTAAATCAAACACCTATTTGCATTCATCTTCAAATCCAAAGTCTTTGCGAAGTCTTTTGATTAAAAGTTCCAAAAATTGTTTGGGTTTCCGTTCTTGCGAAGGGCGCCTATTAGCTAAAAGAAATAACACTTATCTCTTTTGTCTTTTGTCTTTGCAGGTTCTGTTTTCAACATTACATGCCGAGCTGTTTTTTCTCCCAGGAAAATACTGACGATTGCAGAGTGAAGTTCCAGGGTCTTCAAGCAGGAAAGTGGCCGTCTTCGAGAGCGAGGGATAACACACGACCTTCCTCTGAGCTAACGGAAGGCAAAGCGCCTTCCAGAAGGCTGGGTGCGGTTTAAATACCTGATCGCACCCAGCTGCACCCCACGCTTGCGTACGCTCAGCTGAAATGGGCTCAAGCGCACGCAAGAGTACAGCGTGCAGTTGTTTGCCAGAAGCGCTCCTACAAGTACTAATCTCAGAGTCTGCCTAAAGCGCCCTTGCTGCACCAAAACTAAAGAAAATAGTTAGATACAAGACATGTCCCAAACGAAAGCTTACTTGAACAGTCACGAAGTGTACATCAATAACAGGTTACGAAGCATATTACAGTAAATCATTAAAATACACAAACACTCTTTACAGATCACAAAGGAGTGCTGGTGCACGGGAAAGGGGTGGGTTTTTATTAGGCGAAATAGCGCCATTATGACTTGGAAGCGTGACATAGACGGAGGTAATGTCATGCTCAATGACATACCAGAGTTCACACTGGCTCCTCTTGAGAGATTCCTACATATATTAACACATCTCATCCTGGGCATGAAGAAATATGATTGTGTCACCCCCAATTGGTTCCCCTTGCTGGCCCGTACCATCTTCAAAACCCGCTACATCATTTACCAAGCCATCATGACCAGCAAGCCTGTTTATCTTGCAGACAAGCTCACCATATCCAGTGGCACTTTGGACACCCGTAGCCAGGATACTATTAAAATGGAACTAAAATGTTACCATCTATGCATACAGGATCTGAGACAACACCTCAGTATCCATCAGATCCACCCCAACACTACTCCAATTTAGGAAACACTACATCAGAATGCAGTAACAGTACACATATACTCCTAGAACCCAGAGACCTCTCCTATCACTTGTTGACTCTATTCTTGTTGTTGACCCTGTACAGTGCTCTACTGCCATTTGGTCAGGTTCACACTATACAAATAACCCATGAATGCATACACATGTAGAAAACTGTTGGGGACCTAATAACAAGAACATGTTCCGTATGTTCTTTCTACACTCACTGCCTCTTTCAACAACAAGCCTGTTCACCCATACACTACATACAGACTAAAGGTCTTATTTTTGCAAAAATATCTCCTCTTTTATTGAAATTCCGTTTTATATATAAACACCTTTAAAAACCAAAATAAATACAAGAAACATCATTACAGGTGGGGGCACAATTCTGTTTTTATAAACTCTCTCTCATGTGTATCATAAACATTTATCTACATATCATTTTTCAATGAGCAAGTATCTTTAAAATTCAAGTACACTCTATTCTATATAGTATCCTATTCGTAAGTTTCAGTTTTGGCAATCGTGTACCAATAAAACAAATATGTTAATGTCTCTTATGTGAATATGCATACAAAGTATACAGGTTAAGAAAGTATTTAATAAAAAACAATACGATATAAAGAACAATTGTCTTAGGTTTCTTATATAGACAAGCTTACACAGTATGCAGTTATGAAGGCCTTTATAAAAACAATACTATATAAAAAACAGCCGACAACGCGGTGCTTCAGTGGGTTGAACATCGTTGACAGACTCATCAATTAAAAACAGTATTGTGACTCTCAGAATAGAAAATACAAATAGAAAACAATGCATATATGAATATTCAATGAAGGAGGAATTCGATCATCACAGAAATAGGCTCAGGATTTACTACCATACAACTCAATGGCCTTTCATACCAATAGGGACCAATGGTGTAAAAGATGTATACACCACCACCGGGTGCCTGCCACAGTTTATCGTAACATGCTTATAAGGGTCGCTCCTCATAACAAGACAATCTTACACTCCCGCTATCATATTTGGCAATTACTTACTAAAGGAATTATTTTATCCTAATTTTGTTTTAAAGTTAATCTCATTTAGTTCTTCACATTGATACAATATGATTCATATGTAATCAGGATTCTCCTCCTATCGTGCTGACAATCTGCAAAGTTACAGTTTTAATTAATAACATCTTACATTCAAGGCCAATGAGCACTATAATTATTAGTGACAACTAAATTTACTTACCTAAATATTGATTATTCTAATTTTGTATTAAAGTTCATCTTATATAGTTCTTCACATCGGTACAGGTCAATCCAAATGTGTTTTGGGGTTCTTCTTCTATAGTGCTGACATTCTGCAAAGTTATGTATTTAACTAGCAGCCCATCCCGACGTTGTCCGGGTATGAAATAGAATGTGTGTAATGTGTGTATTGAGATACGGTCATTCGCGTGTTCCCCCGCGTGAGGCCCAGCTGGAGCCCTGGTTGATGTTAGCAGGCGCGTGTCCCCCCTCTTGAGGCCCAGCTGCAGCCCTGGTTCATGTTAGCAGGTGTATGTAATTAGTGTAGTGATCCTCCGCCTGAGCCTGGCTACAGCCCTGGCTGATGTTATCAGGCGCGTGTAATTTGGTTTAATGTGATAGTTCAGTAACAGCGCGCATGAGAGGCTGCAGTAATTGTCCCCGCAGACACGCTCAGTCACGTGTGCCCCCGCTTGAGGGCCAGCGGCGACCATCTAACAAGTAAAATTGTGTGAGTCTTGAATGATTGTTTCCCGCTGTTCTTATTTTTTTTATGACCCACACCGACGCTCTTCGGCCCAAGTACTTTTCAGACGCACCCAGGCCAAGCCACACACTGCGTTCGGCCCTTTAAAACGCACCAAGGCCAAGGCACACACTGCATTCGGCACCCCCAGTATGTGTGAGACAACGGGCAGTCCCCCAAGGGAGTCTTGTGAATGGTTACTTACCACGCTTCGAGGTGAAAGCCTTTGTGACGCCCCCAGCACATGGCCACAGCAGACGATCTGATTAATGTACGACCCAGATGGCATTAAGTGCGGAACGTAACACACGCCCCCAGCGTTTGTCACGCCCCCAGCGTACCCCTTGATGCGGCGCTGTTGCGTAATTGGCGCTTCACATGGCATGAAGAGCGGACACACGTCCACAGCACGGACACACGCCCACAGCGTTTGTCACGACCCCAGGGTGTCATGCCCCCAGCGTGCCCCTTGATGCGGCACAATTACGACTCACATGGCATGAAGGGCGGAACGTACCACACGCCCCCAGCGTTTGTCACGCCCCCAGCACACGCCCACAGCAGAACGCAGACACGCCCACAAGGGACTACTTTGCTGGCACGGTTCTTTTACCTTTTAAATGTATATGGTGGCCATCTGCATAGCCTATGTCCTTCTGCTGCAACTACCCTTTCCAACGCTGTATTGGGTGTTGTGATTGGTGCTGTGGTTACTGAGATTACCCGCCTTAAAGGTTTGGGCTCTCTCTCTATAATATTAGTATGGATATATATATATAAATATATATATATATTGATACCCCTCGGTTCCTTTTCGCCAGAATTTGCAGAACCACGCCGCATTTAAATCCACAACCAATTCCCCAAGCTGGGAGAAAAACAGGACAAACTCGCGTTTGTCTTCACTTATGTGCATTGTTATTTAATCCTCACAGCATGGAGTTTCTCAAGCAGGCAGGCACAAATCTACGCGTTTCGGGATAGCATATCCCTTGTTCACGATCAATTTGGCTTCAGGCTCTTAGTCGCAATATAGTGAGTCACATTATTACATCATTTCCTGTTTGATGTTATTTTGGCCCTCGGCCTTCTGGATGATGTAGTTTTTTGCAATTTTTTTTATACATTTTTTATCCGTCTGCATAGCCTATGTCCTTCTGTTGCAACTACCCTTTCCAACGCTGTATTGGGTGTTGTGATTGGTGCTGTGGTTACTGAGATTACCCGCCTCAAAGGTTTGGGCTATCGCTTTATAATATTAGTATGGATTAATAACCTCTTAACTACGAGGCCTATGGGCACTATAATTAGTTAGTGGCAAATAAATGTGCTCACCCTTAGGTTCAGGATAGAGTGGCTTGTTCCTGGAATCCGAAGGCTACAGCCTTCTTTGTGATTTATAATTCTGGCGTGGGTCTCATTGGTTTCCCGGCCCACTGACCTCTCTTTCCTTTGTAGGTTCTTAATCACTGAGGCTATTAAATACATCAGAAAGAAAGAGTTTTTTAGGGCTGTGTTCTTATATATTCTAACTTCACTAAAGGGGGTCAAAAGGTAAATAGATCAGGACACCATCACGCAATATAACCTTCATGCCCTTGCAATGAAATTAGGAATTTCATTAATCTACAGGCAACATAAGTCTTGTCTTAAATTAAATTTACAAGCCACGAACTTTGTTTTCATACATAGCTCTCCTTCTTCACGAATTCAATATTATACACGAAACGTAGTAAAGACAAAGCAACATTATTACAAACACCTAGAGAGGTTCACCTGAATAGACTCACTGAGCACGGTAGAATACGTGTCGTCCGGTCGAAAGATCCCCCACCTAGTGATATTTGGAGGTCGGTTTAAAAGTAATATATATAGGCTGGGTGTGTCAAGTAATGTTTTAAATAATCCTGGCTTATCGTTGCGCTCTTCATTTTTTTAAATGCAATTTACTTCCGGGTCATACATCCCTTCTGTATCCCTTGTGTCTCCTACTATAGAGGCTTTCTATGCACGGTGGCCATCTTTAAATTTCATCTTCCACAGGTAGTACTGTAACAAATGTACTATATATATTTTTTGTGTAAGGTGTGATGTTGGACCTCCTGTTCGTACTAATGTTCCCAATGCTGCAGTGGACTCTGCCCTCCCGCTTTCCTTGTCACAGTCCATCATGGGGCCTATTTTAAAGAAGGGTGATGAAGGGGACCCCAAAGGATCTGAAATGTCATTCTTCCATTTCCCTTACTGACTGAAACTTCAAAGTAGTCCGAAGAATATCCCTGAACAGAATTTAAGTTTGCATCTAAGACAGAGGGATATTAGTGGAATTTCAGTATGTCTTTACAACCAGACTGGGAACAGTTAAACACTGCTTGCCATCTGCTCACCAGTAGAAATTCGCAAGTTCTCGGTTGGTAACTGCATCTGGCCTTTGTTGACCTTAGTCTAGCTTTCTGTCATGTAAATCACAGTAAGCTATGACCCATTCTGGAAGCAATGGGTGAAGAATATTCATTGGTAAACTTGCTGCAATGACTGTATCAGAATCTTGAGGCAAAAATGTGATAATCACCAGATGGGGAATGTTCTGATTATTTACATTTGTATGGAGGTAATCATCGAGGTTGCCTACCAACTCCTTCATTGTTCACCCTGGAGATGAACAACGTAGATATTTCTTTGGAGGTAAGTTGCAGGCAGTGGCGGCTCGCAGAGGAAGTGCTTTGGGGCAGGGCGTGGCAGGGGCAGGGTTGGGGGGGGCAGTGGACTCAGACATACAACAGAACGGAGTAAAGTTAGGGTGACCAACCGTCTGTAAATTTCACGGACAGTCCGTAATTTCGGCCATCTGTCCGTTGTCCGTGAAGGATTTTTTAACGGACGCCATTTGTCCGTAATTTTAACCCTAAACCTTTAACGCTTTAACCCTAAAGCCCGCACTGCTTACACCCACCTCCCTTCTTGACTCCAATGCTGCTGAGGTCGGGTGTAACAGTCTAGGGGCCAGATGCATCAAAGGGTTTTGCCCATTCTGTGTCTATGGGAAAATGTGTTCATGCATGTAGCCCTAGATGCTGTACCAAAGCTCAGACACCCAGCAGCATTGGAGAGGCACAGCGGGATGGCAACCCTCACACCTTCAGCCCTTGATGAGCTGTTAAAAGGTGATTGAAGGTGACTGAGAGGGAGGGGCTGCAGCTTCAGGAGCAGGGGCATCTATTCAGATGCAAACAGCCCTGAATGCGTCATGTCTCTGCAATTTGTGTGAGACAAAAATGGCCAGACATGGCAATGCTTGTTTTTTTTTGTTCATTGATCTGAGCTGTACAGATGTACACAAAAAACAGGAATCACAGAGAGAAACATCAAAGTCAAACTTTTCCCTTTGCAGCTCAGCCTGGGCTCAGAGTTCGTAGCTCTCTGATCTCATCTGTGCAGGAGCACAGCGCCTCTTCTCAGGGTACTAGCGCGGGGGTCAGTGCCTCCTCTCAGGGTTCTAGCGGGGGGTCAGCGCCTCTTCTCAGGGCACCAGAGGGGGGTTCAGTGCCTCTTCTCAGGGCACCAGCGGGAGGTCAGCGCCTCTTCTCAGGGCAACAGCGGGGGGGGGGTCAGTGCCTCTTCTCAGGGTACCAGCGGGGGGTCAGCGCCTCTTCTCAGGGCACCTGCGGGAGGGGGTCAGCGCCTCTTCTCAGGGCACCTGCGGGAGGGGGTCAGCGCCTCTTCTCAGATTACTAACGGGGGGTCAGCGCCTCTTCTCAGGGCACCAGCGTGGGGGTCAGCGCCTCTTCTCAGGGCACCTGCGGGAGGGGGTCAGCGCCTCTTCTCAGGGTACTAGCGGGGGTCAGCGCCTCTTCTCAGGGCACCAGAGGGGGGTTCAGTGCCTCTTCTCAGGGCACCAGCGGGAGGTCATCACCTCTTCTCAGGGCACCAGCAGGGGGGTCAGCGCCTCTTCTCAGGGCCCCAAACATCCTCAAACTGGTCTGATTACACCGAGGCAGCACGTGGTTCTTTTCACAGAGCTTAATTACTGTCACTAAATTGTAAAAAAACTGGATGCTTCAAACATGCAGTCTATAATGTAATAAAATAAAGAAATGGCACAATCGCACCCACACTGATTAACAAAGTATGGAGGACAATCAGTTAAATCAGTTCTCTTGGAGTATCTCCTGTAAGTACTGTACATCACAGTGGGGTATGGCACAACTAACATTTTGGAGAGAGAGACTGTCTTCTCGTTGTCTTCTCCAGGAGGGGTTGAGGAGCCCTACCCCACCCTGGAACAGACCAAGATGATACTAGAATACTGCATGCCCACCCCTGTGCCCACCCTGGTGGATCCAGTTCCCCCTCCTGTGATGGCTCCTGTCCCTCCACCCCCCCAGTGATGGCTCCTGTCCCCCCATGTGGTGGCTCCTGTCCCCCCGCACCTGTGATGGCTCCTGTCCCCCCCTGTGGTGGATCCTGTCTCTGCCCTGGGTGGCTTCTGCCCCTGTCCTGGAATGGCTCCTGCAGCGAGGAATATCCAGGAAAGGATTTTTTTTCTTGACGGGCCTCTTCTCAAAAAGGCTCAGCTCAAAATTAATATGAAAAGGTGGGCGAGTGAGTAAGTGAAGGGATGGGTGGATGGCTGGATGAATTAGTGAAAGGGTGAATAGATGAATTAAAGATTGAAAAGATGGATAAGGAGAGAAGATGGATGGATGGATGGATGGATGGATGGATGGATGGATGGATGGATGGATTGATGAGTGAGTGGAAGGATGGAAGAGAGAAAAGGTAAATAGCTGGATGTATGGGTGGAAGAGTAGCTGGGTGGATGGATGAGTGAAAGGATGGATGAGTGAAAAGGTGGATGATGAGTGAGTGGGTGGATGAGTGAAATGATGGATGGATTGAAGAATTGATAAGTGCAAAGGTGAATGCATAAACGGATGAGTGAAAGGGTGGATGTAAGGATGGATGAGTGAGTGAAAGGGAGGGTAGATGGACAAAAGGATGAATAGATGAGTGAAGGAGTGAAAGGATAAATGGATGAGAGAAAGGATGGATGAGTGAATGGATGGATGGGTAGATGAGTGGATGGATTAGTGTACAGATGGATAGGGTGAAAGGGTGGATGGATAATGGATGGATGAGTGAAAGGATGAATGAGTGAAATGATAGATGGAAGGATACATGATGGATAGGTTTGCAAATGGTTGAATATGTTTGAATATGGCTGGGCTTACTTATATGCCATTGCGTGACCTCTGATGTGTCTGTAAATCGTATCCAATTGTCCTGAAGTATTGTCCTGAATCTTCACCTCCTGTCCTGAATTTGTGTCCTGAATTTTGACCCTTTGTCCTGAATTTTTACACTCACCGTCCCGAATTTACACCAATGCCAGTTGGTCACCCTAAGTAAAGTAAGTAAGTAAACTAAATAAAACTATTTACCTTGCGCTCGCTGCATCGCCAAGTCAGCAATGCAGCGAACGCAAGGTAAATAGTTTTATTTATTTATTTACTTACTTTACTCTGTTCGGTTTTATGTCTGAGTCCACTACCCCTCACCCTGCCCTTCCCACGCCCGCCCCACCGCCCACAGCAATCCCTCTGCTTAGCCGCCACTGGTTGCAGGACATACCCAAATTAGGCAGAATGTTAATCCCAGTTTTGCTTTATGCAGATCCATCAAGGTGTGTCAAAGACAGTAAATGGTTTTAAAAATCTTGACAACACTTTTGTCAGTTTTATCAATAACCGTGATCTAAGTGCCAACGTAACAAGAAAATCCATCCTTACTATGGGTACAGGGTCCAGCAAAATAATATCCTTTTAGTCAAAAACAGTACTTTAGAGAGATTGTAAGCCTTTCCTTAACTTGGTGTAATTTTTAAGAGTTCTAGTAGATATCTATTAAAAAAATAGGTGGTTGTGTTTTATATAAACAAGGTTTCTGGTGTAACTTTGATAACTCATTTATTTGCAAACTTGTGAAAGACATGCTAAAAGTATGTAGTAATAAATTAGCTTCAATAGCTACCTATGCTGCTGGAGTTTGGGGGTTTGCTAACACCGAATTCTTATAGGCTATGAAAAGTAGGTTTTGTAGGATATACTACTTGGTTTATTATTTATGCCACTACGAATTGGAGGTGATTTATCTAGAAGATGATATTAAACTTTCACATTTATTACTCTGTATTTCATTGTTGATTGCCCATCAATTTAAATCCTTAGATTATTTCAGATTGTATGTCACTGAATGCATCCCACAAAATTAGCTGGCTAGCTTACAAAAAAAAATGAGCCTGAGCTGGGGTGTCCCCGTTGATGAGACACCATTAAACATGGTAAAAGCAGGCAAGATATAGTCAAAATGTGTTTGTCTATACTACGGAAATGTTTGATTAGCAAACCATTTTGACTATGGATTTAGTCAAAATTGGCTATGTTTTAACCAGATTCCGAGCTGGTCATATACATTATTCACTGTCTTTACATGGCCTCGTTGGATCAGACTAGATCATGTATTTGGATCACAGCTCCGAACAAATTATGCTATATTTTATATATTTTTGTGATTACTGGAGACTTGCTAGTAGGCTGTATCTAGATCTTTGCTAAAGATAGAGAAATGTACCTGGTTTATATCTGCATTTCTGTATCTAAACATCTTGCCTACTCCAGTGGTGTAATGCAAAATGATGCCCCTCCCTTGAAGAATGTGATGAGTGCCCCTGAGTTTAGCACATATCACAAATAATAATTGGGCATTGTCTAAGTCAGACTCCAAAGGGTTGGGTGCCCCACTGCTCCCTGGGGGCTGTAGGGGGCTGCTATAAACGACTTGCCTACTCCCAAGATCTGTTTTGCAGTGGCTGTAATGTTGCTTAAAACTAATTGTTCTCCTAAAACAAGTAACGTTTTGCTAACAATTAATGCAACTTTGTATTTGATAATGATGATAATTATATGTGGGTTTCTGGTTATAAATTGTAATAAAAATAAAGTAATTGATTGATTAATTGAGTGGCTCTACACCTTCTTCCCCAGAAAACAGGATGACTTTAAAAATTATTTTGTGCGGTCTTTTGTCTGATGAGCTCAAGCTCCGATGCCACATAATCCGAAGTTTCAAATCTTTGCCAGATCTGCGTGAGGACACATCATCAGGAGTTCGGTGTTCCCGCAAGGCTTGCCATCTCCAATCGTCTGACGCCTTCTGTTCCTGGCAGAATCGTGAAAACCTCTCAACTTGTGATGAGAGATTTACTGGTGCATGCTCCTCGCTGTAAACTGAACAGCATCGTTTTCACCCAAATTGTTTTCTTGTACAGCATTTCTGGACGCAATGATTTTGCTGCTGTGAAGTAAATGAAAAAAGATATTTCAACAAGACATATGCGGTAAATACAATTCAATCACAGTAAATCGTTTTGTAGTAAGAACGAACGCAAGCATATCAAGTGGACACGTTCTATAACAGCACGTGAAGTCATAGCCTAACACTTCTGCTGTCAGTGGCGCAACGCAAAATGATAGGCCCCCTGCAGGATGTGAAGAGGGACCCCCTATGTCTCCCATATGTCAAGGATATTCATTGGTCTAAAGCTAATTCAGGCCTCCCGAGATGTTAAAGTCCCTGAAAGGATGGGGCCACTGGCAGCCATACCAACAAAGTAAGGTGACCACCTCTTTCCAGGTCATAACATGCCCTGTTTCCAGGTTCGAACTTTCATGCGATCACCTACTACTAACACGCCTGAAAACAACGATTCACAGGTCAAAAGGTCCGGGCTGGAGATATTGGGGCACATTTACAAGAAAGTGACGCATCTGTAAAGATACGTCACTTTTCGTGCTCCACTCTGAGAAACCCCTATTGATGCACCGTATTCACAATACGGCGCACCATGGCACGGATTAACAAATGCGCCCGAAATTCGGATGCATCTGTTGACGCAAAAGTCACGCATTTCTAGAGTCGTGTCGCAAGCACGACACAACTCCAGCAATGCATGATGAGGCCTATCCTCATTGTGCTGCATCACTCCTTACGCCTGCTTCAAGTAGGCATAAGAATTTGACACAGTGGCGTCCTAGAAGTGGTGCAGTGAAATCTTGTAGATTTCACTGCGTCACTCCTATGAGTTTTTTTGCATTGTAACACCCACCCTGCATAAACTATACCTGACGCAGGTATAATGTGACGCAGGGCTTTACAACGTGACGGATGTCCCTAGATGTGTCACATTGTAAATGGGCCACATTTTTATGCAGCCGATGCGTCACAAAAAGTGACGCAACGGCGGTGCAAAAATGACGCAACAGGCTTGTAAATCTGCCCCTTTGTCTGTAATGGCCTTGCATTTCAGAGCCCTTACTCATTAACAGCACTTGACTGACCTTACCTTCATTATTGGCCCTCATCTTCAGCTTTCGCTCCTTGTGCATTGAACGTTTAACTGCTGTTAACGCCCTAGACAAAGGGAACATTTTTAAGTACAATTCCAAGGATTAACTACTAAAGTTAGCATTTAAAATGCACTTCTCAATACCACTGGTACCAACGCAGCATCTGCATCTTTTTTTGAAATTCCGAAGTCTGTAATTTCTAAAGCTAGTATCCTGGTTCTTTGTTTGTTATTCATGCATAACTCTAAATGTATGAGACACTCTCATTCCTATGTTTCTGACAGCACATTGAAATTCATTGATCTAGACTGTAAACAAGGGACTCATCAAAAATAAATGTACTTCCTTTCTCTTTCCTCTGATAACTCAGGGATACTTCATGGGCGCCCTTTCAAAATCGCTTCGCTGGCTCAGCAGAGGGAATGAGATGCATGGCTCGAAGCTTGTTTAGCAGCAGATGGTCTTTTTCAATGCCAGGCTCCACCAGGAAGCAGTAAGCCTTTTCTCTCCTCCAGGTTGCCACTTCTTAAACAAGGCCTTCTGGAAAGGCATCTGTGGGGGGAAGGGAGGGGGGGCAACTTGAGCCACCTACTTGATCACAGGCAGGCCCTCTGCCTCCTTGTCAGGATGGACTGCTGCAGGTCTGTGTCATCTCATGCCACCCCCTTCACTCTCATGGTGACTTTCAGTGATGTTGTGATGGCGATAGTGGCTTCGCCTTATTTACAAGGCAGCGTTAAACCACTTAACATGGCTTAACGCAGCCTTTTAAACAAGGCACACTTTCACACTGTACTTAAAATGAAAGGGGAGGGTAATGGGTAACGTAAATAGGAGTCAGTGCCAAAATTAAGACCAGGAAAACCAGGTCTTAAACAGGCAAAACAAGGAGAAATGCTTTATTTCTCCTTGTTTATGCTGTTTCCGTGTGTGCTGCATTGTGCATCACAAATGGAAATAGCAAATTGCCATTGATTCTTTATGTGCAGGACTGTGACTCTTCCTGCACATAAACAATAAAAAAATATTGCAACTTCTATGTGTGCTTCATTAAGTAGCACACATAAAAGTTACAGAACGTAACATAAAGATATATATATACATTAATACCTGCCAACTCACACGGTCTCCCGGTGAGGAGCCTATATCACATGATGAAAGGGAAAATTAGGTGACAACCACTGTAAATAGTGGTTTTCCACCACGTTTTCCGAGGATTTGAACTGCCAGAGTCCATTAAGGGGCTCTGCACCAGCCTCAGCAAGCTTTTTTTATTTGTTATTTGGGAGGAGGGGCTTGGGAGCGGGTGGGGTTCAAAAGTGCCTCTTAAGTGCTTCTCTGCATGAGGCCATGCCCTGTTCATGGCCCACCCACCATCTCACACTATGAGATTGTTCTTCAAGTTAGCAGCTATGCATAAACCATATCTCACACAACAGCCATCCAAAACATAACTTGAGCACAGAGAAGATGTCACACATGCCCCTGTTATGGTTCACAATAGAGTAGTGACACTCTTGCCCTACAGTAAAATATGGTAACATTTGGTGCAATTAGCAGCTTTTGGAAATAAAACCAATCTATAAATGATACTCATGAATTGCTTCCAAATACAGTAAATTAAGTTTGATATGCACCTTTCACTTCAGATCTCTGAGCATGACAGCACTTTATGTTTAAATTAGGCTTTGCATGAACATGGGGCATGAATAGGATATGACTAACACTAGTGCAGAACTCATAAGCAGTGAGGAAAGACTATGGCACCATCAAGTGAACAATTCCACGGTCGGGCTAAATGTATCAGGGGTGTCACTTTCTGATGAACTAATAAACCACAGTTTCTTCTATTGAGTGTGGCTCGAGTTTTGTGTTTTCTTTTAAACATTTGGTGAAGTGGATTCACAAATGGTCAGGTTCTTCCCTTTGTCCGCATCCCCGCTATGAGAGCATTATGCCAACAAGGAAGCTCATGGTTGGAGCTCATTTTAAAAGGTTAAAGGCTGCCTCTGCCATGCAGTCACAAGGATTAAGGGCCTTATTTACAAGAGCATTGCTCTGCTGGTGCTTCAACTTTTTTGATGCACCGGCAGCGCATTGAGCTTGCCCATATTTACACGGCCATGTAAAGTCGCTGTGCATGTCTTTTCACGGCCTTGTAAATATGGGTCACTTTTACGCATTACTCTGCATGAAGGAGGCATAGGAGTTGCGAACAAAAGGAGAAATACTTTTATATTTCCCCATTTTTTTCCTCTGTAGCACGCATAGAAAGAAGAAAATGCCATCCATCATCCATGCAAAGCAGCAACCTTACAACATGGTGCAAGGATGTCTCCGTTGGCACACGGCTGCTGTTTGTGCACTGGTGCAGGGGAGAAGGACAGGAATGCCCAGTATCTTATTGATATGGCACATTTTACTTTGACGCACGGCAGCACAGCTAGAAGGCTTACTGCATTGCTGTGTGTCCAAATATAGAAAATGAGGCCCTGAATTTTATGACTGTGAATCCTGAACTGAATATCCAGGTTTTACTACTAATTTCTATATGGTTCAACCACCTCATACCACTAACTTTTTGCCCCTGTAAAGGCATATCCGTTATGCAAAGTGCTATGCCACTCAAGAGCGGATAGAATAAATGAAACTTAAAGACTCATGCTGCACTTGGAGTAGAAAGTACTACCTTTTAGAAGCGTTGGTTACTAGGTGAAACCAGTAGTAAATCAATCAATCAGGGAATTTTAAGCCCGCTGCTCACACTTGGGGGTCTCAAGGCGCTGGGGGGAGCAGTTCCGGTCAGTCGAAGGGCCAGGTTTTGAGGGTCTTCCTAAATATGTGCTGGGTGGGGGTGCATCTGATGTCGATCGGGAGCTCATTCCAGCTCTTGGCTGCGATGTAGGAGGAGATTCTTCGACCCGTTCTTGCGGATGTGCCGGAGTTTGGCAAGGGTGAGGTCATTTGATCGAAGGTTCCTCTTGAGTATGTGGAAGGAGATTCTATCATTGAGGTGTTGGTTTCCGGTATTGTGGAGGCATTTGTAGGCCTGGGTGAGTATCTTGAAGGTTACTCTCTTCTCAACGGGGAGCAAGTGGAGGTTGGGCCGGTGTTGGGTGATGTGTTTGTGTCAAAGGATGCACAGGACGAGTCTGGCTGCGGTTTTCTGTATGGTCTGGAGTTTGCAGAGCAGCGACTTGTGATTCCCAACGTAAATCGTGTTTCTGTAGTCCAGGCGAGTGCGAGGAGGGAAGCTGAGTCGTAGCGGTAGTTGGTCAGAAATCCAGGGTCACTGGCGCCTGTCGCAGTCGGGTCACAAAAGGGCGTAGAGGGGCTTGCCTATGGCGTGCCCTTAGCGCGCCAGCAGAGCACCCGCTGTGCGTGGCCGTACAGCGGCCGCCAATGAATAGGAAAGGGGGGTGGTAAGTGCAGCTGGGGGGCAGGAACCAGCAGGGGGAGGTGCCACGGGGGCAGCAGCAGCTGGATAGGGCAGCAAAACGGGCACAACAACTGCACAGGTAAAACAGTGCAAACAGTCAAAAAACAGGCGAAATAGAGCAGAATACAGAAAAGACAATTTACCGGCACAATTAACAAAAGGCAGACAAAAGACAGAAAAACGGGCACAGACACAGGACAGACAACAGCGGAACAGCAGAAGAGCAAGGCGGGTGGTGGAGGGCCTCGAAAACCTACCAGGCAGAGGTGAATGGGGTCAGCGCCTGTGGCACAGACAGCGGAGCTGCTGGGGGAGAGAGAGCAGGTCTCTGACCAGGAGGTCAGAGAGTCTTGCTTGCACTCCCTCGCAGCGGCTGTCATTAACCCCTTCGATGCGGATGACAAAGCCAGCTCGTCATGGGCGTTACCTGCGCTACGCGGATGATGAGCTGGCTTTGTCACAAACCGCGCGATTTTTAAATTTCAGCGCACAGCGGGAAAACCCGCTAGCGCGGTAGCGGTTAAATAGGGAAGGGGGAGGGAAGCACAGCTGGGAGGCAGGAGCGGGAACCGGCAGGGGGAGGGTCGCAGGGGCAGCAGCAGGAACGGGCGGCAAAACGGGCACAGGTAAAAACAGCACAAACAGTAAAAACACAGGCAAAATACAGCAGAATACTGAAAACACATTTTACAGACACAATTAACAAAAGACGGAAAAATAGGCAAGCACACAGGACAGACAACAGCAGACCAGTAGAAGAGAAAGGCTCTCCTACTGGACCACCAGGGATGACGCGCAGGCAGGACCCTGCAGGTGGAGAAGTGCCACGAACACCTACCAGGCAGAGGTGAATGGGGTCAGTGGCAGAGGCACAGACAGCTGAGTTGCTGGGGGAGAGAGCAAGTCTCAGTTTTGAAAGCTACTTATCTCCCTCCTTGTCTTGTCTGGCATCTGAGTCCAGACAATATGATGAGATCCTGCATGTAAAGTAGCATATGACAACTTTGAAGTTATATTGCTGCTGCATGGTTTCAAATATACCTTTTATTCCCCATCCCCGCTAAAGGAATATTATTTAGGGGTACTTTTACTTTAACTGTGCAGGGTACCTAACCCTATTAATTGTTTTGTAACCTGAATTAATATTGATTCTTTTGATTACAACCCTATATATAGATGGGAAAGTGCAGTCTTTCCGCTTCAAAAAAGTTTGTAAAAACTGCACGTACTGACAAGTGACCCAGGTACAACATCATTCAGGAACCCGAAGGTACTCCACCATTGGTGTATTTTCCCTCCAAAAATAGTTTTGATTAAAATTCGGTGTATTTGGGGGAGGTTAGGTGGGTTAAATGTGAATCTTTAACTACGCCTGGAAGATAGCTCAGTAAAATGAGTGAGTTAATCTTTGTAGTGAAGACTCAGCTTGTCATAATTTCAAGCACAGTAGTAAATATTTTGAGGACCAGGTCTGAGCGCCTCACCAGTGTGGGTGTGTGGGTGTGGGAGGGGGAAGGGGAGCTGGGTGGGAAGGTTGGGCGGAGGGGGTGGGGGTGCGAGGGGTGGGAGGGGGAGGAGGGGAAAAAGTAAAAAATGAGATGTTATGGTGTAACGAGGTATTTGGTTTCAATCAGAGGCTCTCATTGACAACAATGGATACGTTTTGTATGGTTGTTCTTTCGTGCTGGAGAAATTTCATTCAAGATTATGTCATGCATTAAAATTTGTACCCTCAGTATTGGAGGGCTTAATGACTGGAGAAAGCGCCAAAGACTGGGTCACTTCGTTAAATTCAACAATATCGATATTCTGTGTCTACAAGAGACCCATCTCCCCTGGGAAAAAAGAAATCTATTGAACTTAGGGGGATATGAGTTACTGGCCTGCTCTTCACAAACTTCATCAGTTAGGGGGGTCGCTATTCTGACTAAACAAACTCTAGGAGGGGCCAAGAGATCCAAGGTTGATAGTTCAGGGAGATGGTTATTAGTTGAGCTGACTCTGGGATACACGATTTGAACAGTATATGGCTCAAATCACGATGATCCGGATGTGTTAGATCTATTAGAGGGGGAGCTGGCAAATTGGCCAACACCGGTTATCATGTGTGGGGACCTGAATATTGCAGTTGATTGGAATAAGATAGGTAGCTATACAGGGCGCAAACCCAGGGTGCTCAGGGCCTTGGTCTCACTCACAGGATCACATGGGTTGAAGGATGTCTGGAATGCTAAGGAACCTACTAACCCGGGCTTTACTTACTTTTCTTACCCATGTCAGAAATATTCAAAGCTGGATTATTTTCTGCTATCATCAGAGAAACTTAGCAAAGTAAATATTATTAAGCTACCTAAATCGATTTCAGATCATAACCCGTTGATATTAACCTGTAAAGTAGATAAGGTCGAGAGAAAACAAACAAGCTGGTCATTTGAGAGAAAACTTCTTTTGGATGACAGGTTTGTTCGACATCTCAGACAATGGGCAAAGGAGTTTTATGAGGCAAACCGCTACAGCACGTCCCGCAACGGAGTTTGGGAAGCCTTTAAGGCCTCTTTAAGGGGTGAAACAATAAGCTGCTCCGCTAGACTGAGGAAGGAAGACAAGAGGAAGGTTGAGACTTTGATAAGGGAGCTGGCAGTGGTAGAGGAACAGCATATCAAGGAAATTGGGCAGGGGATCGATGGCCAGGCAAGTTTAAATAGAATGGCCACTATCAAAGCAGACCTTCAGGAAGTAGTGACACAGAAGGAGACCAGAGAATATCAGTACTCTAGGGCAAAACGTAATGAGAGGGGTGAGCAGGCAGGAAGGGCATTGGAACACCGGATCAAGCAGGAGAGGTCCAAAAATTTGATTGCTAGCATATAGGAAGATGGTATCGAATATACTGAGCCAAAAGATATTTTACGAGTTTTTCAAACTTTTTACCAAAAACTGTATGATGAGGAGGGTGGGATGCATGCTCAAAACCCAAAATTTGAGGATGATGGTCCTGCACTAGATAGTTGTAGCAGGGAGCTTCTGGAACGTGACCTGACTCTGTCCGAGATTAGAATGGCGCTGCGGGATCTGGCAGCTGGTAAGGCTGCAGGCCCCAACGGAATCCCCCTAGAGGTATATAAATGCTTAGAGGAAGAGATTGCCCCAATCCTCTTGGATCTATTTAATGGCATAATATGCACAGGCATAATCCCAGATTCCTGGAAGGAGACAAATATCGTCATATTCCATAAAAAGGGTAAAACTAAAACTAACCCAGGCTCATATCACCCAATTTCGCTTATAAACGCGGATACGAAATTATACTCCAAGATTTGGGCGAAGAGATTGGGGGGGATCATTGGCGGACTCGTCTCCCCTTGGCAGCGTGGGTTTGTGCCAGGTAGAGGCACTACGGATCATATAAGACGCGCTATCACCTTGTTTGATGCCCATGCTGCCAGGGGCGGAGGGATGGCCATGATTCTCCTCGACGCGGAGAAAGCATTCGACCGTGTGGTCTGGGAATTTCTGTGGGGTATCCTGGCAGGAAGAGGTTTTGGGAACAAGAGTATGAGAGCTATCAAGGCGATGTACAGGGACCCGGTGGCAAGGGTTACGGTCATGGGTCAACGATCTTGTTCTCACTGTATATTGATCCGCTTATCCAAAAAATCTTAGCTTCGGAACAGATCACTCCAGTAGTACTTAATGGATATACTACCAAATTGTTGGCTATCGCCTGAATGAGGAAAAAACACAGATAATCTGTACGAATAACATCACTAAAGTTGACCAAAGATATGTGGAATCAGCAGTATATTTGGTTGTTAAGGTGAACGCTAATGTGGATAAGATCATTGCTGACAACTACTTACCCCTGATAGACCTGATTGAAAAGGAGCTGAAAAGGATTGATGTGCTACATTTATCACTGATATGCAGGGTAAATGTGCTTAAAATGACTATGTTCCCTAAGCTCCTCTATTTGTTTCGCGCTATCCCTTTGTTACTGGAAGAGGGGATGATCAGGAAAATAGAAACAGTATTTATTCGATTTATCTGGCAATATGGGAAAATTAGACGATCGATTGCTCGTATGTCACTACCACTGGTGAGGGGTGGTTTGGCGATGCCCAATCTCAGGCTGTATCACTGAACGTGCTTACTGGTTCAAATGAATATATTGTTTTAGCATGACCCTGCAATGTCAGAATCTCAGCCCGCTAAATATAAAATGTAAATGCCGGCATTTGTAGAGCGCACAGCTACCTCCAACGGAAGTGTCCCGGCGCTGTCCGTATATCGCTTAGGAACCCTTCCTGGCTTTCCCCTGTGAAATGTCCACTCCTGGGCACCCCCAAGGTGAAGCCAGGCATCCCAGCACTTTTGGGGCTGTTGTGGAGATTAAGCAAGCTATTGCCCAGAGTTGCAGAGTGGGACCCATGATTAGGATAGGCACCGAGGCGAGAATTATCAGGTCCGAGGAAATTCCGCCCAAGACCCGCCGAGGCAGGTATTGAACCCTGGTCCCGGATCAGACCTCTGCATCAGGGTCTGCCGCTCTAACCATTTGAGCCACACTTCTAACAGTGTTCTTCCCTCCATTTTCGAACTCTTATTGGGAAGAAAGGCTGTTGGTTTATTAATGTGTGAAGTTGATCGCAGGTATTACAAGAGAGCTAAATTTAAGACTCTGCTGGGGGCTTGGGGGACATGGAAGTCTGTTATGAAATACTTGAACATCCCAAAGATCAACTGCGATATTGACCTTTGGAACTGTAACCTCTTCCCTAATTTAGGTCAAAATAGAAATAGTCTACTTTGGAAGGAGCTGGGTGTAAAGTGCCTGGGGGATGTTATGGAAGGCAATGATATTCTGGGTTTTGATAGACTGCAACAGAAATTTGGTATCCCAGCAAGTCAATGGCTATTATATGGTCAAATTTTTCAAACACTTCGCTTAATTAGACCCAGAATTTCTCACTCTTTGATGAATCCAATAGTTGATTACCTGAGAAAGGGGGCAGGAAAATCAGAATAGGGTATAATTTCCTACTACAAGAGCTTGAGGACGATATGGAAAAAACTGAAACTACCTTGGCTCAGAAAATTGGCGATCCAGATGTGGACTTAGATCTTCTTAGTTCTGAACAAAAAAATCTTTTGATCCTCAAATCTGAGGGCCCAGCATTACAAAACCCTTTTCAATTCATACTATACCCCCGCCAAACTGTTTAGTTGGGGAGTAAGAGACAACGACAGCTGCCCTAGGTGTAACATGAGTCCAGCAGATCTGCTTCATATGTTTTACCACTGCCCGAAGTTGGCTCCAGTCCTCAGGGAGATACAGTTGTTTTTGGAGGGGCTGCTAGAACGAAACATCGTTCTATCCCCTACTGTGGTTTTATTAGGTACGGACGGCAAGCTGAGGGCAGACGGGGGCCCGGAAGCCCTGGTTTTTATCTCAGTTGCTATACTGCGTATGTTAATTTCTGCTGGTTGGAAGGACACTACCGTACCCACTTTTCAGATGTGGCTAAATAGGTTTTTAGGAATGCATAATATAGAGGAGTGTTTGTATGATTTTAAGGGAAAGAAAACCCGGGAAATGGGCAGAAAGATCTGGGCATAATATTTGCTATCTATCGTTGTTAATGTATTTATTCTGATTGCGCAACTGTGTCATATGTGTGTTGATTTTCGTTGCATACCTCACTCATCGTAACATCTCAATAAAGATATTTTAAAAAAAAGTAAATATTTTGAGGGGAAATTGTTGAAAGAGATCTCCAAACTGATGTTGTAATAGTTGAATATTTTGATGCCAAAATGTTGTCTCGTATTTGTTAATGGAGGAGGGAGGGTGGTTGAACGCTTGGGAGATTCCTGAATCAGAATTGAGTAATCCTAGAACAGGCAACACGCTTTTGCAAAGTCACTAGCTTTGCTCTGTGTGAAAGCTATTGTCTTCGTTAATGTGTTTTAGACATGTTGTACATCAACGCAGGTGCTGTGTAGCAGGGTTGAAAGTAAAAACATCTAAATGCTATACCTCGGTCAGCGCTGTGCATGTCACAGCGCTTTCAAAATACAATTTACTTTCACCTATGATGCACAGCTGCCATGCTGCTATTTAACATCTTTGCCAATGCTTGTTTTGTTTTACTGCAGCCTGTGCTGTCTGGAAAACTTGAAGGGTCTTATCTTTTCCATTATTAGAAAAGCATCAACTATGGTACATTCAAATCCTCCTATTAGGCTGCATGTACGCTGTTTTGATAATCGATTTTCCTCCATGTGGCTGATGGTGTTCGAGTTGTCTTTACGGGCGTTCATGAAATTACTGCTAATTATTTACTTAATGAAGCAGCTCTCATGTTCAGCCTTAAAATTTTCAGCACAAAGGTCACAGTGCATGTAGTGCCTATGTGAAACAAGCATTTTCAATGTTTTGAGTCATGTTGCACAGAAGCAGTGCTACAATGCAACATGGCTAAAAGTTATGGACAAAAGAGCTATGAAGGGGCCAAGTCTGGCTGGTCAAAGCACTTCTTTTTTGTTACGGCGGGTGGTGGAGGGCATAAAGCAACACAAACAACAGAGGGTGAGGGGATAAACAACACAAACAACGGGCGGGTAGGGGTATAACCCACAGAAACAACAATAAAGCAACACAGGAAACAGAAATGGTACCTGAATCACAGCATGACTAGTGGAAGGAAACTATTCAACGTAATTCCATCAGCACTTGGTCCATGCACCAAACGAAAGAACAGGAAGGGACAATGGCTGGCACTGTAAAATTAGGAGGCAGATAATAGAAGTGAAAATAAAGCAAATGAATGATAAGCAATGGGCGGGCTCCAAGCCCCTCATAGTTAACAATACCTCTTGCAGCACAGTGCATGCTCTTTCAACTGGTAAGACCTAAAAATTGCAATCAATCAATTAATCAAGGGATTGTAGGCACGCTACTCACCAGTGAGGGTCTCAAGGCACTGATGGGGGGGTGCAGATCTGTTTAGCCAAAAAGCCAGGTCTTGTGAGTCTTCCTGAAGGTGTTCAGGGAAGGGGTGCTTCTGAGTCTGCCAGGAGCTTGTTCCAGGTCTTGGCCGCAATGTGACAGAAGGATCTTCCGCCTGCTCTGCCCCTGTGGATCCAGGGGGTTTCGGCCAGTGCGAGGTTGGAAGATCGGATGTTTCTTTTGGGTACGTGAAAGTTGATTCTGTCGTTGAGGTATTTGGTTCTGGTGTTGTGTAGGCATTTATAGGCGTGGGTGAGGATTTTGAAGGTGACTCTTTTCTCCATGGGGAGCCAGTGGAGTTTTGGTAGGTTTTGGCTGAAGTGTTCTTGCCGGGGGATGCCGAGGATGAGTCTGGCGGCGGTGTTCTGTATCATCTGGAGTTTGCGGAGTAAGGACTTGTTTGTGCCGGCGTAGAGTGTGTTTCCATAGTCCAGTCTGCTGGTGATGAGTGCGTGGGTGACTGTCTTTCTTGACTCAGGGGGGATCCATTTGAAAGTCTTGCAGAGGATGTGGAGGGTGTTGAAGCAGCTGGAGGTGACGGTATTGACCTGTTGGCTCATGGTGAGGGATGAGTCGAGTACGATGCCAAGGTTTTTGGCGTGGTCTGAGGGGGTCGTGGGCTTTCAAGGGCAGTCGGCCACCATGTGTTGTCCCATGCTGAATGGGTGGTTCTGAGGATGAGGACTTCTGTCTTCTCGGCGTTGAGCTTTAGGGAGCTGTTGGTCATCCAGACTGCGATGTCCTGCATTCCCTTCTGGAAGTTAAGTCTGGCAGTGGTGGGGTCTTTGGTGAGGGAGAGGATGAGCTGGATGTTGTTGGCGTAGGATACAATGTTGAGCCATGTTGTCGGACGATGACGGTGAGGGGGGCCATGTAGATGTTGAAGAGGGTCAGGCTCAGGGATGACTCCTGTGGGACTCCGCATGTTATTTTCGTGGGATCAGAGAGGAAGGGTAGCAGTCTGATTCTTTGGCTTCTTCCGGTAAGGAATGATTGGATCCAATCTAGGGCTGTTCCTTGTATGCCGGTGTCATGTAGTCTGGCAACAAGTGTGGGGTGGGAGACGGTGTCGAAGGCTGATGATAGATCAAGTAGGATAAGGGCTGTGGAGTGGCCTTGGTCCAGGATGGTGCGGATGTCATCTGGCAGTAAGTAGGGTGGTCTCGGTGCTGTGATTGCTTTGGAAACCGGACTGGGATGGGTCGAGGACGGCGTTGTCTTCGATGAATCATGTCAGTTCCCTGTTGACTGTTTTCTCTGCGCCTTTGACTGCGAAGGGGAGGAGTTTGATGGGTCGGTGGGGTCAGCTGTGGGCTTCTTGAGCAGGGGCCTGACTTCTGTGCATTTCCATTCATCTGGGAAGGTGCCTGTTTCAAAGGTGGTGTTGATGGTGCGTTGTAGTTCAGGTGCGATGGCAGTGGCGTCTCTGTGGTAGATGTGTGGGGGCAGGGGTCACTATGGGGCCCCTGAGTGTATGCCTTTCATGCTCGAGGCGGTGTCTTCGGCTGTGATCAGCGTCCAGGTGGAGATGGTGGACTGACTGGCGTATGTGGGGGGTGGACCGGCTGTTGCGTAGTCGACGAAGTTGCCGTAGAGGTTTTTGATCTTGAGGTGGAAGTAGGTTCCAAGCTTATCTCAGATCTTGGGATGGGGTGATGTCTGTGGCTTCGCTGCAGGGTTGGTGGATTCCTAAATGACACTGTTGGAGTTGGTGAGGATTCTGTTGTGGATGAAAGTCCTCTTGGTGGTTCTGATTCGGTTGTGGTATTCCGTCATGGCGTCCTTTAGGTGGTGTAGTTTTCGGGTGTCTTGGTGTTTCTCCAGTTCTTCTCTAGGCGTCTGCAGGTGTGTCTGGCTTGTTGGAGATCGGTGGTGAGCCAGGTGGCTTTCCTGGGGTGCTGTTTGTCAGGGTTGCGTAGCGGTGTGGAGTTCTCTGTATGCGACGTTGGCATTGGATGCTGAGATGTGGTTGTCTCGGGTGAGGGCGGAGTTGAGTTGCTTGTCAGTGACCCTGCTCCAGTTCCTTCATGGTGGGCATGGGGCTGGTTTGGGTTTGTTAATGGTGAAGTGTACGCAGTGGTGGTCGGTCCATGGGGGTTGCATTGTGTAGCTGAAGTGAACGCTGTTACCTGCAGCGAAGATGCGGTCGAGGGTATGTCCAGCCCTGTGGGACAGTGTGGTGACGAGTTGTTTGAGTCCAATGTTGGTGAGGTTGTCCCGAAGGGGGTTGCTGGGGTTGTCAAGGTGGAAGTTCAGGTCTCTGATGAGTATGTAGTTCATTTAGGCAATGGCGTGGGGTGCTATGAGGTCAGTGATGGTCGCGGCGAAGGGGGGCCGGGGGGTCTGTAGACAAGGGTTCCACGGAGTGTTGAGTTGGAGCTGGTCTGGATCTGGAAGTGCAGGTGTTTGGCGGAGGGGCAGGTTTAGCTGGAGGTGGTGAGGTGTTCTTGTGGGCGATGGCGATGGCGAGGCCCCTTCCCGTGTGGTTGGGGCTGTCTTTCCTCAGGATCTTATATCCATCCGGGATGGAGGTGTTGATGTCGGGGCAGAGGTAGAGTTGATCCAGGTCTCCGTGAAGAAGGCAATTGCGGGCAAGAGAGAGTCGAGTAGATTCCAGATCTCCATGCGTGTTTTGTGCACGGAGCGCACGTTGAGAAGGATGCATCTTAGGGTGTCGCTGGTGTTGTTGTCGGCGGTGTTGGAGGCTGGGTGGTGGAGAGGTTCTGGTGGCAGTGGAGGCAGGAGAACTGGCTGTGGGTTGTGTTTGGTGAGACCTGTTGGTAGTCTCCGAGTCTTCGGGGTTCAGTGTGTGGAGGGTGACTGTTCTGCAGCGATGGGTGGTTCGAGATGCAGGGTCCCTGGCGCTGGTCACGGTTGGGTCGTGGACGGGTGAAGACGAGCTTGCCTTAGTCGCACCTGCTGCACGCGTCCGCTGCGCGGCCGCTCAGCGGCCACCATTAAGTAAGGGAGGGGGACAATCAGCTGGGAGGCAGGAACAGGAAAAGAACAGGGGGAGGGGCTGCAGGGGCAGCAGTGACAGGAAGAGGGGAAAGGGGGAAAATGGGCACAAAACCAAAAATAAACAATTACAAGAGGGAAAAACAGATACAATTACCAATGACAATTACCAACAATGAACAACCAGGTGCAGGGAGATGGAGACAGGCAGGAGGCAGCAACTGGCAACACATGGGGCAGACAGTGGCCTAGAACACCCTCCAGGAGGCAGCCGAAGGGCTCAATGGTGGTGAAGTAGAGCGGAGCTGCTGGGGAGAGATGAACTAGAAGCGAGTCTACCTCTGTACATAGATCCAACTTTTTCTCTCTGGTAACTTATTTGCAGGAATAATTGATATGTTGATAATCCCTACGGAATTGAATATTCATAATCTGATGGTATTACCACTAAAATAAATCTAAACTGTAACATTATGAAGTTTTTATTGATGGAGAATTTCTAATCTACAAAAATGTATTATTAAATTTCCTGGTCACCCTTGGTGTCCAAAAATCCAGACCTACGCTAAAAACAACATATTTTAACTCTTCATAACATGATGAAATGAGAATTCTAAAATATTTATTACATATATATTTATTATAATTGGGGCTCAATTCCAGTTTATGTTAAAACACAATCAGAGTTAGGATTTAATATGTACAGAGAAGAGAGATTATGTGAAAGGCCATTAAATACATAACCGAAGAACAATATCAAATTGTCTGTAGCCTTTAAAATTAAGAAGATATTTTACCTCAGAAGATACTTAGAAAGACTGAGACAGATAGGAATAGAGGACTAAGAGGCTCCTATTTGGACCTCCCTAAATATGACCTCAAAATCCAGAAATGCAATGGCCTTCTGGCAAATGCCTGAACATTTCCTTAGAATCCAAATACAAAAGTCCCATGCTCGCATCTCAGAATATAGTTGAATTGATTATTGTTAGAAATGGGATTTCTGGTTGGCTAGGGCTTGCGCCTGAGCCAGGCAGAAACCACCACTCTAGTCAGGGCAAGGGAGTTACACGCTGAAGATAACCCCTGCTCACCCCTTTGGTAGCTTGGCACGAGCAGTGAGGCTTATCCCAGAGGCAATGTGTAAAGCGTTTGCGCAACGCACACACAGCAACATACTAGGCACACCACAAAAGAAACTCCACACATGATTATATATTAAAATAGCCTTTGTATTATCATAAACACATTAGAATAATAATTACACAATATACACTGTGCCAACTGGCACTGGGCAATATTTATAGGGGATTATATACACATGACAAGGCCAATTGGTCCACTGTCAGAACCATCCCAAAGTTGAAATAGTAGATGTAGAACCAATAATAAACGTAGAACACAACCAGTAATTACTGGTAAACACTGTACTCAGCATTATCCTGCAACATAAATCATATTATGCAAAGTATCACATTAGGTATGAGGTATATTCTGCGCCAACCTCACAAGCATAAACACATTATTCCATAACCTCAATAGCATAAACACCTTATGCAATCACCTCATAATTCTAAACACATTAGATAATAACTTCCTAATCATAAATCACATTAGGCATAAATCACAGTGGAGAATAATCTCACAAGCATAAACTACAGTATGCAAATAACCTCGTACATAAACCACATTAGAGGCCAACATCACGGTGCATATCTCACAGTACATAAATCACATTTCCTGTCACCACCTAAATCACATTAGGGCCTGGCGCCCTATCAACCTAACAGTCCCCCTGGCCAACTGGCCTTCTCTGAGGGCTCAAATGTCCTTTGTTCATAATGTCAGGGCGGCTGCCAATGCAGCAGAATCCACGTGCGCAATTGCGCTGGGGCAGAGGAGTGCATCTCACTCCTATATCATTCAACATGGCCCCAAAGAACTATTAGCCTAAACGTTGCAGCTGCCGCTAATTGCTGTGCAGCTTGGAAGAAAGTAAGGGGCCTGGCACCACTGTGCCTCTTCTGTCCCACTCAGGGACTTCTCATCACTAAAAATGCGGCGAACATTGCAGCTGCCCACTACGGCGGTGCAGCTGTGAATAGGCAAGACAGGCACGGGCCCTCTAGACCCCTCCTGGGGCCCTAAGAACAAATGTGCCTACGTTGCATCTGCCCGCTACGTGACTTTATCCCAAAAGGGGCCCGGCACTACTGTGCCCTCTGGACTCCCACAGGGTTCTAACAACAAATATGCCCCCATCGCTGGGGTGGCCTGCTGTCTTGAGGGACCGCTCAGACACTAGACTGGAAGGAGCACGGGCCGCTCTGGACCCCCTGGGACCCCCTGGGGCCCTGGAAGCAATCTGGGTGACGCTGGAGCAGCCCTCTGTCCTGGTAGTCCACTCGAGAAATAGGCACCAATACTGTGCCTCGTCCCTAGCCATCCCTTACTCACCTGGCTCTCTGCTCGGGCAAGTCTCCTCTCTCTCGCCGGCTCTTCTCTCGGCATACGCGGGGCTTCCCTCACAGGAGCCCTACTAAGCATTGACTGTCTTCTGGGTCGCCTTCTCCTGGATGCGGGAAGGCGGAAGTGACACCCGTGAGGCCTCGCCCACAGTCAGGCAGACACGCCTGTCTTCCGTTTACGGCTCAGGCCACAGCAGTGATTTCTCTCAGCCGGGCAATGCGGGCACCATAATGTGGGGTGGGCACCCGTAATAACTTAAAAATAATTGCGCATAAAAACGGGGTGGGCTCCCGCCTCATCGGCAACGCAGGGTAATCCCTATGCCAGGGATTCTCTCCTCCACTGGCAGCTCAGTGCTGCTAAACCCATGCATGGGGAAAATTAAGATATATCGCTCACGAGGCGCTAGGAGACACAGCTCCAACAGCCAAAGCCCTGAGGGATCAAGGGGGCAAGGCTGGGCCCAAGGCGGCGGCCCACATGGAGGTTGCTCCTGGGCCCCAGCAGCAGCACGCCCCAGCAAGTTCAGAACAGCACCCCAGCACAGAACAACTTCATGGGTTCACAGCCCCTATATTTATAGTGGCCATTCCTTTATCTGCAGTGCAGGGTTTGGGGTAACCAGATGCAACTGGTTCGGGGTGGATTTAGAGCACTCTGTTTTCCAAGCTCCTCTTCCCCTTTGTCAGGTTGGGGCTAGGTGATCAGACACACCACAGAGGGCGCCATCATTGTACAGGCTGGACACAGTCCTATTCAGAGTCAGGGGATTACTCCTCCCACTACTCCCAATGCGGATGTCCCATTCATTCTAGGGCTGACTCACCCTGCCCCTCTTGGAGCCACACACACCTCCCAGCCCCTGTCACTCACAAGCCAGGCATACAATTCACTTCAGGCAGGCAGACACATAGCACACAGAAATGCCAACTTCTAAAAGTGGCATTTCTCAAATAGTCATAATAAATATGCGCCAACCATTGCGCAGCATTTATTATTACAATTCTATACTTTCTAAACTCGACCACTCTGCTCCTCCCACATCAGGAATTAACACCGACCCACTGATCAGGGAATCCCCAATACATTCCTATGGGAGGGCAGGCCAATCTTACCGACTGTAACACAGAGAGCGCACCCACTTTACACTGGACAGCAGTGCTAAAGTGCCCAGAGGCCTAAAACGACCAACAGCCTGTCAGAAATAAGGCAGGGAGAAAGGCAAAAAGTTTAGGGATGACCCTGCAATAAGGGTCAAGTCCAACAATTATGTGTTATCCTCGTACTCCTAAAAAAGGAGACTCCAACTTCAGATAATAGCATTTGCGCCAACCTATCCTCAGTCGTTCCTCCACAATCAGTCAATTAAATAGAAAAATTATTTAAAAAAGGCTAGAGCAATGACAGCACAGGGTCGCAATGGATTATCCATTGTAGTCCTCCAAGCAAATCCTGACTACTGAGGACATTTCATGGAATCACGATTTTCTATATTACCATCAAAATAAATTTCATGAATAAAGGAAGATAGCGTTTATTCTTATTATACATAAAAAGGTTCACAAACAAAGCCACAAATTTACAGACAGTTAGCACTTCTCGATGCAATTTGCAAAGTATGTGCAACTTCAGTTTTGGAGCATCTCCAAGCTTGGGAAGTAGAAAAGGAAATCTTTCCCCTGGAGCAAATAAACATCTGGCAAAAATCATCTGTATTAGATGGGATTTGGGATTAATAGCAGAAAAATTACATGCTGGATAGAAGGATCAACAATTCTTTGCCACATGTATAGATTTTTTAACAGCATTTTATAAGTGATAGTGAGCACCACTCAGTTTATAGGGAAGGCAATCTCCATTTAATAAGTTAGAATGAAACATTTCTGCTAATGTATGCCTTTCTCATGCAAAGCACTCTTGGAGCCATTGCAAGGTTTATCATAAAAAGTTTTGACAGCGTTATGAATTTTTTTTTCATAATTTTACAATGGAAGTGTATTTTAAGGATTTGTGGACATTTCACTGCAGGTCAAACACTGACACACTCTGGAAGATGGTGTTTGCCCTGGGTGATTGGCATTTGTTTTTTGTGGGTGGCCCCCACCGAACCCGGCCTTTACACTGTGCACGCAGGCATTTCACCACCTACAACTGCAGTGCTGTCTAATTAAGCCTTTGTTTTAAATCAATTAAATTAAATTCAATTTATTAAAGTTTTGGAACTCCAATGAGGTCTACTTAAAAGGATACATACCAATTGATACATAAAGTGCAATAAAAACATGTGACAACGCATTAATGGCAAACAACTCCGAATACAAATTTTCAACACATAGCATTTTCAAGGAATAAAGTTTGGAATTAGCAGCCAACAATGAGGAAACAGAGCATATCCTGAATTGTGCAAATAACAATTAGAAAGCAACCGGATCATGTAGAAATTTGCAATTAAAATTAAAAAATCTAGCTTCAACAGACACTTAACTTGGAAACAAGTCAATTGTGTTACAGCGGCCTTATGTACAGAATAAAATCCAGAACAATGAGTTAAAACTAAACCTATCCCACCTATGCAAAAGCATTTAAAATATTAGCCAAAATAATGCGAAATACATTTGAAAAGAGGAGAGAATATTAAGACTACATATTAGGGCAACGGCTCAGAAATTACAGCCCATTTGAAAAATATACAGTTAAAATATGTACATAAATTCCTTAAAAAAGTTGAACAGTTTTACACAAACTGCCTCATTTTTTGGACTAAAGAGAAAGTCGCGAGCTGAAGCTATATCCTTAACACCATTTTGTAAAAACATCGGCCTAAGTCAGCAACGACTACTTAAAACCAGTGCTGGACAAACAAACAAAACATGACCCAGGTTCTGAATGCTCAGTTCACAGAAATGACAGTTTTTTCCATTTTTCGTGTTCAGGGACCAGTGTGCTGTTAAATCATTTAGGGGATTTGCATAAATCTCATAGGAGATTTATGCAAAATAAGGAGAACCAGCGTCGTGTTCCATGATCTTAGTTCCAGGTTAAATATTTCTGGGGAAGTCTTGGGGAAGTTGTCCTGGCTATTATCTTTAATCTCTCTTTAGTATTACAGAAATCAATATCTCTATTAAAACTGATCTTACCACTTACATGTTTTTTTACAAAGGATTTAAATTCTAATAGTGGGAGGGTAACCACAGATTCTTCCTGAAAACAGCAAAATGTTAGTGCCAGAGAGAAGTCACGATATAAGGAATATTTCCCCCCATACCACCAAAGATTTCTTGACAAATGAAACCTCTTAGCGAATAAGGTTCACTATTTTTTAACTGGTATCCCCAAGGTAAAACTCAGGAAACGCCTTGGATATTGGTGCTTATCAATCCAAATTCTGATCTAATAGCAGCTGATGGAACTAGCGTATTAAAATTACACAATTTACGTAAAATCTGGCCTTCTATCCTATCTAAAAAACTCCAGTCCCTTACAGGGATTGATTCAATAGCATAGAACAAAGTTGATGGAATTTGTGCTTTAAAAACCGTCAGCAGATGTAAAAAATGCCTTCTACTCATTGCACTATAAAAAATGCGCAGACCATTAGCGTGGCACATAGCTTTACAGGAGCTGTGTTCGATATTAAGTTCATTCTTCGTATTGCTTGCTATTATTTCCCCTAAATATAAATATGAATTAACCACCTCCAGCTTTTCGAGACCAATATGCCAATTGAATTTACTTTGTTTTCTACTTCTGTTACCTTTCATGATTAAAATGTTACTTTTGGAAACAATGATCTTGAGAAAATGATCCGTTGTGTAATTCTGTAATGATAACAACTTTTTATTTAGCCCTATAGGAGAAAGATCCATCACTACTATATCGTCTGCATAAAGGAGACATGCGAAAGGACCGCTGACTATCTTTGGAGCATCGCCCTCTCGCTGGGAAAGACAGTCAGGTAAATCTGTGAAATATAAGGAAAATAGTAGCGGGGCTAATAAACAACCTCGTTTCAAACCTTTTTCTATAGGAATTACAAACGTTAAACATTGGTTTCCTTTCAATAATACCTGACACCAGGTTTGAGAATGTAATGCGATAATTAAGGACAACAGGGAAGCAGGCAATCCCACATTGTGTAATTTCCTACATAGTAGCGGCCGGTCTACCTTATCAAAGGCAGTTGAAAAATCTATGATGGCCATGTAAACGTTTGACCTATGGGATAACGTATATTTCTCCTCAATTAATTTCAACATGGTGATATTATCCAGGGTGGAATGATTTTTTCTAAAACCTGCTTGTTTTATAGGGAGGATCTTATTCTCCATGACCCATTCAGTGAGATAGTCGAGAATACTGCATGCAAATATCTTCCCCACTGCATCTAATAGAACTATTTGCCGGTAATTACTCGGATAAATTCTAGGGCCCGTTTTGTGTAGGGGGATTAAAATACTTCCAGACCACAATGGCAGTGTCTTCCCCTGAGAGTAACAGAAGTTAAACAGTAGGACTAGAAATGTGGCCCACAGGAGTGGTTTCTTTTTAATTACCGTCATAGAGATTTCATCCAGACCCATTGCTCCTGAAGATCTTTTTTTTAATAAATCTAACTACGTCACTGAATGAGTGTACATAGTTGGCTACATGAGTTTCAAAGGGGTCAAGGGCGGCGGGGATGAAACAAGGAGAATTAGAATTTGCTGTTTAGAGTTCTACCAAGTGGATTTTCCAGTCCTCTTCTTTAATAGGAATGGGGAGAGATTTTACTCTTGTGCCACTGCAGTCAGCAATTACTTCCCAACATTTTTGGGAGTTATTTTTGAAAGCTGCCTCTTTTAACTGCACCCATGCACCATCTTCCTTTATTTGTTTTAAATAGCATTTTTTTCTCTGCCTTTTCATCTTTAATAAGTTTATTAAATTACTTCGTTCAATAGCAAAATTCAGGAACTGAGCCCTCACCAATTTATTGATTTCCCTATTTTAAATAAGCATTGAATTAAAATGAGATCTCTGTTTGGTTGGAACATGCGATGATTTACTTAATGCAGCCAAATAACCTATATAACGGGAAAAAACTTCCAGAAAATCAATTTGGGGCGAATCATGTTTGGTCATTACTAGATGGTGCTAATCTTTTATCAGAGTTGTTAAATTCGCTTTTACTTTATCTGTCGCTTGAGCGTTCCAGTGAATTTTACCATTTTTTACATTAAACCCACTGTGCTGCATTTAAAGTTCATGGGGCCTACCTTAGCACAGGTATAATTGAATTTGAAACAGATCAACATATGATCGCTAAAATCAGTTCCCAAAATTTCAATACTTATGACATTACAAAAAAAATCAGAGGAAACAATTAGATAATCTATAATAGAATTCCCTGTTGGGGCCTTATGAGTATAATTTGCAGGAATATCGTGTTCTAACCTCCCGTTAACAATTATAAGATCTAAGCTTCTCAGACCTTCAAGTAATATGCCACCCCTTTTATTTGTCCTGTTTTTATTCAGAAATTGGGCATTGGGGATTTTTAGGGCTTCATTTTTTTCAGTGTTGGAGAATACCCTAATACTATGGGAGGAAACTTTAGCATTCATATCACCTACTAACATTAGAGACTTACAATCTTCCCTTTCCAAAATAGAGGAAATAAAAAGGTCTTTTAATAGGTGAGCATAGGGTGCATCAGGAGGTAAATAGACATTTACGATTAACAGAGTATTTAAATGATCCTGGGAATCCTTAAGATATAACTTAATTGCCTGAATTCAGTTAGGATCATAAAGAAATTCTTTATAAGACCAACTAGACCCCTTTTGGCGAATTCAGAATAAGCATTAGACTGCAGATTTTAAACCACTTTTTTTTAAAGTGAACTCCTCTTCAGGATTAAGAACATCAATGTGACAACAAAGTAAATTATCGCATTGTAACAATATCAAATCGGAGATAGCTTTAGATGTAAATGTTACTCTAGCTCCCCTGGGATTATTATACTTTTGAACTTGAGCCAAGGCAAGGTCATTGCTTCAGATCATTAGAAGGCCGGGGATTTCGGCCAGACATCCTAACAGAAAAGATCTATTCATAAACAGTTCATGGTCAAAAATAAATGAAAAATCCAGGGAGTAAGGGGCAGAAGGTAGATGATTGATTTGACAAGATACCTCAGAGTTATTCTCAGTAGTAGTGTATGTGACATTATTACCTACAGAAGAGGCAAATAATGAGGCATTAGGATTCAGGATACTCTGAGCAATATGAGGAACGCTTAAATCAGATACAAATGGCTCTTGAGAGAAATGAGTTAGGCTCCAAATACGTTGGATTCTACTAGTCCATCTTCCTTCTTCAAAACATTTAAGTCATGGACTATTGATATATTATGAATTACGTTAGGGTCAAAGTGAATCCTTTTTGCCCTTTTTTAATGAATGCTTCGTCTTTTTTCCCTTTTTTCCTTCTTCTTCTTACTGACAATGTTAGTTTTTTTTTTAGTGTCTTTTTCTTTGAAAGAGAAGCAGCCAGCGTTTAGACCCTCTTGTAAAGAATGCTTCAGAGGTTTTACTGCCTGTTTTTAGAAAAATAGGAAAAACTTTATGGATTGAACCTACATTACCCTTTTTTCTTGTGGGAGTGATGTAGATACTCCCCCTGGAGCCAGACTCAATGGACAAAAAGTTCTTAAAGAAGGGAGGAGTGTAGTTTATCAAATATATCTTCGCTTTCATTCAATTTCAATTTGTTTTTCCTACTGAAAAAAAGCTTACCAGCCTGAACACCAAAGTCCCGCCCTTTAGCGAGATGAGGAGAGGTTATAAGAATAGGGTGTGGCTGGTTAAAGTTATCCTCCAAAATTAAAGGGGGAGAAGGCCTCTTACCAATATTAGGCTTACAAGCGGGAAGTAGGCCAGCTTTACCCGATGACAGGCTTTGCTCAGAAACTATAGACTTCGTCAGGGCCAAAAGAGAATCCAGAATAGATTCAGAATTATTTACTGATTTCTCCATTAGTGCTAATATAAAAGAGACAGCACTCTTTCCAAACAGAGTAATGAATCCGTCATCAACATTTTTGACCCCTGATTATGAATTGAGGGGTGGAAATGCAGGGATAGATAAGGTGTAATCGAGCCCCGTGTATCTAATATGCTTGTTCTACAGGGTGTACTACTGAATAGCTGCATTTGTACAGAGCGACCCTGAGAAGGAACGCAGGTGTTGAAGGACAGGGAATTAACTGGAATGAAATGCCTGGACGACTCTAGATTAAGTGTGTGAAGCAACTTGGAGGGCTGATTTAAATTAGTATTGAAATCAGGAAGATCAGGGAGCGCAAAGTCTTCCAATATAGGATCTCCGACTTTTGGCACTGAATAAAATACCCTTTCAGATTGGGAGACTTCAATTGCAAGAGAGTGGGTGGTTAAATTTGCCAGCAAAGAGTCAGTTTCCCTAAAATCCAAGTGTTGGTTATCTCTAGACCGAGATCTTCCAATTTCGGGAAATGGATTGATAGATACTACTGTTGATGATTTTTCAGGAACTGCTTTGGCCTCACCAAGTGCTTCTGGAGTAGACTCCAACATCCCTGCTGAATTTAAGCTTATATCTTTTTTTGGGAAAAAGGAAGTAATAGAATTAAATCTTTTCAAAATATTTATTTGTGGTGAGTTGTTTCTTAAAGGGTTAAATTTAGTTTTTTACACGCTCCTGTATAAAGCACTCTACCAGAGAGCAGTTTCTTTGCAGTCATCACTTGGTCCTTACAGCGACGGACCCTTGGCTGGTCTGCCGATGCAACCAGAAAGGTATAGCTCCTATTTGCCAATGAATCGATGCACCGCTCATGCAACACTGGACACCAATATTGTAATTAAGGAATTAGTGGGCAGAGGAGCATACCTGACAGAAGAAAAGCAGGGCAGTAATGAGCTGTCAAGGGGACCGGGCCACTGAGCTGCCCCAAACCACTGCCACTGCCCCTGCCGCCACTTCCTCCACTGCCAGTTACTATGATGCTGTGCTGTGCAACATCCAAAACCCGGACCGGCAGGCACTCAGAGGTCAGAAGTCAGAAGATTAGATGTCAGACGACCGCACTGGCAGTCGACCCCTGCCGAGTTGGAAATGACTTGCAGCTTCTGCCGCTTTAGACAATTGTTTTTCGGCTCCAGCTGCGTTGGAAAGTTCTTGCAGCTTCTGCCGCATTTAGGCAAATTATTTGCGGCACCTGTTGCGTAGAAAGGCAACTCGCGGCTTTCTGCCGCGTTCTGCAATGTTTTGCGGCTCCTGCCGCATCAGAAGGCAACTTGCGGCTTTCTGCTAGTGTAGGGCAATGTTTTGCAGCTCCTGCCATGTTTGGAGGTTCTGGTGGCTCCTGCCAATCACGGGAGAACGCACTCTCACTCGCAGCTCTGCCGCACACGAGTGATCCGCAGCAGCAGCGTCTGTCGTCACTTGTCACTCCAATGGTCTGAACGAAAATCCTGGTAAAAAGCGCACTTTAAAATTGATGTTTTAAATCTAAGAATCAAAGGTTTACAATGAATATCAACATTTGACAAAATAGTATAAAGCAAGTATACCTTGTTTTGCTTGCTATGTAAGTTAATTCTGCAGGATTTGAATCATGTGTTATTTGTGTGTCTACCATTAGTTAATTTGAGTTGTTATTTTGTGTTGGATGTTTTTTACTAAAAAGATTTTAAATGCTCAACAAGTACTAAGAGACTAAAACAGATGAATGTTGAATATGCAACTCTTTGTAAAGTCGTATAGTACTATAAGTGATATGGGTGCACATGCATCAAACTAAAGATAGCAATTCCTAAATTGCAGAAAATTAGGAATCGCAATTTAGAAATCGCTATCCGCAATGCATGAAGCCGTTAGCAAAAAAATACAAATTCGCTAAAAAGTGCACAAACAATTTGCGAGATCCCAAATGTGACGCGCTAAAATTGAAAAACACTAATTATGATTTCGCTTTTAGCGAAATCGCAAATAGTGAAATCGCTATTTGTGATTTCGCAAAAAGCGTGTCGCATTGGAAGCATGCTGATGACATCACAACCAGGAAGTCATCCATCCGATGCTTCATTCAGTGCCCAGAGGAGGTCAGAGGAGGAGGAAAAGTACTGACGCTGAGCTGAAACACACCCAAGTCTGTTTCCTGCAACTTTCTGTGCCCCAGGATGGACAAAACAGCATCAGGGGATGGTGCCACACCCAGAAAGAGGAAGATGAATTTCAGTGAGAGAGAACTTTAAAATCTCATTGAGGAGGTCTGCAAGAGCCATGAAAAGGTCTTTGGGAAAATGTCACTCAAAGTGTCAGAGGCTGAAAAAAGAAGGATATGGCTGTTCAGAAAGACCAAGGTGAATGCTGTGGATATCACACACCGCAGTATCGATGACCTAAAATAACGGTGGTACGACCTGTGGAGCCGTGCCAAGGAGCGCATTGCCGAAAGGCTGAAGGAGAGAAGTGGCACAGGAGGAGGCCCATCTACTGTACCCAACAACACAGCCCTGGAGTACCTGGTGGAGGCGACAATTCAGCCTGAGGCAGTGTATGTAGTCACCCAGCTGGACACTTCCGGCGCAGCAAGTAGCCCACAAGGTAAGATGCATGCAACCAAACACCTCTACTTAATGTAAAATCGTGCACATACACCCAAGCAAAACACAGTGTACAGGTCAGACTCCAGTCCACATTTTCTCTCATACACCCAATGCATCATGGCAGTTGTATGCATGTCAGTCAAGTGGGCATTCCACCCCAACAATGGAAAGCAAAACACGCCAACATTGCATGGCAGTCAGTGTTTGCAGCCAGTGATTTAATGTGAGCCAAGGATGCAAAATGTAACAGAAGAGTAAGAATAACACAAATTAACATTGCACTGTTTCACATCACAGATGCAGCTGAGGCAGACTCTGGAGATAGTGATTGCCTACACATCTCTGAGACACCTGCTGAGACTGATGTGGAGACTCCAGGTTCCCCAGCATGCACACCACCCGCACCCACAAAATGCAGGGCCCATATCCCTTCACTGCAGCCAATGGAATCCGAGCTCTCTCCTGCACCCAGTACAGGGACCAGCCAGCCTCGTGTGGCAATACCAACAACACCACAGGCACAGGTCCATCTTGGAAGGCGGCGCAGGTCAAGGGCCTGTCTTGCTGCACATGAAGACCAGGCTCCGAATGTGTTTGGTGGTGTAGACTCCCAGATGTTAGACGTGCAGCGCTTGCAGGGAAGATACATGGGCTCAATACAGCTACAGATTTCCAAACTTGCCAAGAGCATCAGTATAATGACAGACAGTGTGCTTGAGCTGACCACAGCGGTTGTTGAGGGTAATGGCCAGACAAACTCAAGTATACAGGAGCTCACCCGGGTGATGCTTGCGGGACAAAGCACAAAGAGGAGAAGGCATTGCCAGAGCATGATGTGCATGTGAGCCTATACAACGGCCAACAACAAGCTCTGCAACACCACTGCCCTGCTGGCACGTCACTCTGTGGCCATGCAAATCGATCAGGGCCATTACTGTGGGGATGTTGACAGGGCCCTAGGACAAGTGACCACTGCTGTGGAACATATCCAGGCTGGGACTATTGGTGACATCAACTTGACAGGGGAGGAGGGGAGTGAGGAGGCATCCAGTCTTAGCAGCTTGTCGGTGCCAGTGACCACTGCCAGGAGGCGCAGTTCGTGCAGCACAACATCTTCCGCTACACATCAGGATGATGTAGCCGAGGCAGGCGAAAGTCATTTGGGGGTGCGTGACAAGAGGCGCTAGCCAGGCATGTCCTCCTTTGTTTGGCCATGATGACGTAACCATGGTCAATAACATCCTAGTGATTGCTATCCAGTGCATGGAATTGTTCATTTAGCTTAATACCTCAATGCAACCACAGTTATACTTTGCACAAATATCTGTTTAGCTGCACATTGATACATGGGCTCATGTTAATAATACTTTTGTGTTCCCCATTTAGATGTTATGTCTCATTATTGCCTACCTCAGAAATAATGTTGGGTGATGTGCACGTCTCCTTTGCCCTTCTGCTGAGTTTGTCACATGGGCTTGTCGGTGCTATACGGATGGTTGGTTGTCCCCATCAGATTCACTGTCGGACATCTCGATGTGTATGCCTCTTCTGGTGGCAAAATTGTGCAACATGGCATACGGGAATTGTCTACCTGGTAGATGCCCAGTTTTGTCTTATTCAAGTCTTGTGGGGTTGTGGGGAAGGTGATGTGGGTGTGGATCCTTGTCATCAGGGCGTCAAGGAAGGTTTTGAAGAAGCGTGAAAGTGAGCTTTGCGATACCCCTCCAGCTACAGCTACTACACCCTGGAAACTGCCTGAGGCAAGTAAGTGCAGGCAACATAGGACCTGCATATGTGCGGGGATAGCATGGGTCCTACAGGTCTGGCACTGCATTAGGGGTTCCAATTCTGCAATTAGGTGCATGATCATTGTACCGTTCAGCCTATATTTATCGTAGATTTCATCCTCTGTTTGCCCCAGCAATGTGATGCGCACTCGGAAAATCCTCTCCTGTATTCTTCTTCTGCGCTGGGCTGCTGCATGGATCCTCATCCTCCTCGCCATCACGTAGAGTGCTACCATTGTGAAAGGCTTCAGGGACCTTCTGAGTCAGTTTTAAAGTGTTTCTGATTGGTAGCACCTGTGCAAAATCGCTAATTGAGAGTTTACATGCATTGCATTGTGATTCTTTAATTGCTAATCGTTATTTGCAGTGGCTGTTGTGTGACCCGCTATTATAAGGATTCGCATTATTGGATCTCGCAAATTTTGCGAGTCCTTATTTTTGCGAATTTATTGCTTTTTCGGTATTTGGGTTCCTGCATTGGAAAGTGTTGTTTTGCGTTCGCTAACGGTCTTTTTTAGCGATTCACAATTTTTGCAAGGCATTTTTTGCTTGATGCATGTGCCATGATGGTGAGCCATTTTTACCATTTTTCTGATTTATGTTGAATTGGTTTGTATGTTCGCATTATTTTGACTTTTGTCAAACTGAATAAGTATGACAACTTGAACTTGAGAATATTGTCTGTGAAAACATTTTATTTAAATATCTTTCGAGGATTTACTACATAAATAACTGATTACTATTAATATTTATGCTGCCAAACAATTGATACGGTCAGTGCCTTGTTCCTTTTACGGAATTATCTTGTCAGAGGTTTACATGCTATGCAAAGAGTAAGTAGCCTCCCATATTAACAGTGTGCTTACAGCCGGTCTGAACAACGACCATGGCTCTTGCAGTGTCAGCACGGGGATTTATATGCACGTATTTGCCTACTCTATTATAATATAATGATGAAATGTGTGGTACAATATACCTGGTAGATTCTACCATAAATAGCCTTTGAAATAGGGCCATTTTATTTTTGCCCTTCTCCTGATTATATATTTGTGAGCTATTGTATTTAAATCCTTTCCTGTATTGGACAGAGGGTTTTCGGAGAAAATGAGCAGCTCTATTGTTATATTTAAATGACGTGCAATGATCATGCTTCAGCTAGTAAGAACAAAAGAGGCGAACATAATGCAACCTTTTCCTTGTCAACCTGTTGACAACATTCTTGTCTTTTTGTGCATTCGGTAGCAGCTCCTCCGCTAAGGCTGAGGAGCGTCGCCACACTGCTTTTTTTGCAGTGAAATAAAGGGAAAATATAATGACAATAATTTGTGTTATTATCATTTTATTTTCTCCAATTTACGCAGCTTTGCATGAGGTGGCGGGGGCAGGGGAGGAGTGGTAGGCAGCACCCTCCTAAGAGCGCAATGACTGCCTGGCTGGCACAGTCTTGCGCACTTCCCATGTTCTCTATGCGGGCTGCATCGCAGCCTTTGTGGAGAACCTGCCCAGGCCTCCAGTCAGCCTGTGAGCGCTGAAAGACGGAGCTCAGACCAATCACAACGCTGCTAAGGCAGAGTTGTGATTGGGTGACTGGGAGCCTGGGTGTGCTTCTGTTGGCCATGCGAGGCAGGACAAGAGAGGAGATATGCGGCAAGGAAGTGGCGAAAAGGTACATATTTTAAATTATTTTTCACACTCGCTTCCCCCCCATGTGTCCGTCCCCCCTTCCGACCCGCCCTGCTACCTCTGATCCGTGCCGGCCGCCGCTGTGTGCCTTCTCTCACTTCAGTAAATATCATCTTCAAATTAAGTTACTTAACTTACAGAGTGGTGTATTGGACAAAGCATTGGCCAAGTCTAGAAATCCTGAACTTTGTAAAGGACCAATAGTATTAACATTTGCATGCCCATCAGAAGCTGCAGTTTCCATATTGCAAAACCTTATGCATTTACTAGAGTTCTCTAGTGTCATATACATTTCCTTACTGTGGCAGGCTTAGGCACATATGACAATTTAAGTATGATAGGTATGGGTAGGTATATATAATATGTATGCATCTCTCTTACAACAGGCTTAGATATCCAAATATCAAGCAGATAGGCTTCAAATCAACAACGAAAATGATGTGTCAGCAGAAAAACCTAAACTAAGGAACCAACACTGTTTCTCAGGAAGACGGAGGCCTCGTTGCACCTGTAGTTTAACAAAACAGCTACTTTATGCCCTGACAACAAAAAATAATGGGAACAAAAATGAGGCAATGTAGCCGTCCCCAAAATGCTATGGATTTGATAGAAAGCCCAATTTAAGCAATGACAAACGAGAACAAACACAAGAAGTCCAATATCTGAAGGGGGCCAGTGCTTAATTTGTAAAAAGAAAGCGCGCCAGGTTCCTCGTCACGAGGCCACTTCCGCTTACATGCCCATTGTCCCATCACTGCTGCCAATTTTAGTATCAAAACAGCTACTAACAATCACACTCCTACAAGTGTGACAATTCTGACAATTCCAGGCCCCCAATACAATAAGAATGGCTTTGGCAGGTGGGATTAATAATTTGTATACTGAATTTATAAACAACTGTTGCTGCGTTTTTCTCTAAATTAGACAAACAATGCCACTATGTGGTGGACTGCCATTAGTGCTAGTAACACCAATTAAGGCCTGTTGCCAAGCACAGAAAACCAGGCTCAAATTAAGCAATCGTGCTGACACAAAATCCACTCTTTTTCTATACTATACCTAAACATTTGGATCTATCTTTATCTCCACTGTTCGAGGGGACGGCTCTAGTTTATAATAAGCTACTTGGCCTTCAGAAACAGAGTAAAACCAACCTTGCTCTTACCCTCAGATCACCCTGCAAGAACATGCCATTAGGTTATTCAGTTAATGGTCCGACTCCTGCTATTTATTATGTATTTCTTCCTATACAGTGTGGTAATAAGAAAACCCAAACCTAGGTTTTTCAGATGGAATGATAACTTTGTAGGTGAAATTTCCTGCTTCAGAGGGATTCAGGAAACAGGCTGGCCATGGGTTGGCCTATCTTTTTCAGCCCAACTTAAGTTTGAGTTTACAACGTAACTATGAGAGGGGCATGCATAGAATCCCTTCCCCTTTGTCATATAATAAAATCATCCATTCAAATTGCACACCATTGTCTGAGTTATCATCTGGTGCTCATACAAATTAATTACACAAAATAACAACTCACACGTGAATAACTTTAAATGACTTATTAGTCATTATTAAATCAATTTCTTCAGTCAGAAAATCATACCTAGACAGGGCTACCCGCTATAGACCACTCACTGGAGACTGCATGAAGAGAAAAAAAGAATGCAACCTCAATCAGGGCATACTGCCACTTTAGAAAACTACAGTAGCATAGGAGGTGATTAAATCAGTGTCACCTTCAATCCTCCCATGCTTAGGATGCCCCACTTCAATACACCATTGCCCAAAAGATTCAGCATGCCTCGGGCACAGATTCTGTAAATCACCCTGCTATCAGCATGTTCCCACTTGGTCCAAGGCTTGAGACGAGGGTAGAGTGGGAAGACTATTTTAGAGGGCAGACGCCATCTACCCTGCTGCATAACTGGCCACTTTCAGCAGAGTGCCACCTTCGTTTCCTACTTCTCCCGGAATTCACAGAAATATGATGAACTCGTCCTGGTGTCATTTTCTGACACTGAGATACTTTCAGCAGCGGCTGACTGATGTCTGGGTTTGTTCTGAGTCACAACATGCAGGCAGGAAGGGGCTTATAAGATTCCAGCTTTGCCCATAACAAAAGCCAGAGTTAAAGGGCCATTAAGTCTCTTTTTGTAGGTGGATCCTGATTGGGAGCTATCGAGGGCCTTACTCCTAGATACTAATGATGGGAAACAAAGGCTTACATCTTATGACTTCACAGGTACTTAAGAGGGAAATGCTTTTGACTTTGTTCAGTACCTGTATAGAAGAGATATGCAAACATTGTAAGAATGTCAGATGTGTTGGTCGCCCCAGTCTTTACACAAGTGACAATTTAAATACCACTATTTTGTTTTATTTCATATATAGCACGTTAGCACTACTTATCCCAATGCATGCTGTTAGAGTGCTTTACATCACACACACAGATTATACATTGACAATAAATCATATGTCTGTACATCAATATAAAGGATGTGCTATGTAAGACCGTGAGGGTTACAAGGTGTAGGAGCCACATGTCCTTCATACCTCACTGTGCTATATTAGAAGGATTACATTGTATGCACTGCAAGTAACGAAAGGATCTCTGTCTTAAAAGCAGTAACCCACTTACCCATTTACATAAAATCAAAATGTATCAACTGCATGTTACATAATGTGCCTTGCACGAGACATATTAACCCTCTATCCTACTTTGATTCAAAACTAGGACTAGGCAAAACATAGACCTCTCCAGAAAATATGTTATCCTCCAGAGTTATCTTACCATTACTATTCTTCCCTGAGATTTAGCTGCCACACAAATATCTCTGCAGCAAATGCCTTAACCCCATAAAATTTTTTAAAATACAGACATTGCAACGAATTAAGCAATACAGATGTACTGCCACATTTCCCCTTGTTGCGAATTTCATTGTGGCTGTGTTTAAAAAAAAATGAATACATTGAGGCCCAGGTTTTGCCTCTGGGTTGCTTCAATATTTTGTCACAACCCCAATGTAAAATCTAATTTGTTAAATATTGTAATGCTCACAAATGTACTCAAGATAGACCTGCTAACCCTATCTGAGGTTATGATGCCCATTCCTGTGATGCCACATGCAATGTCACTCGCCGGGATGTCACACACTATGACTGTGATGACCAGGACAGATGACGATAGACGCTGGACACTAGGACCCTGTGGGTCACAGGGTGGTGACCAGGTCACCGGACACCACTTCCTGTCGGGGGACAGGAAAGGGATTATGCAGCAGGACGAGGACGAGGACAGACGTGCCATGACAGACTGATGAACAACCGAAATAAAGAAGCATCTGTGCACCTACCCAAACTGTGTCCCGAGTGATTACTGACCGTCGAGCATATGACATCTGGCGACGAGGACGGATCCGGTCCCTGCGTGCAGGAATCCAGAAATCGCGATTTTAAAACCAGGAGCCCACCCTGGATCGCGTTGCGGCCAAGCAGAAGAGGGAAGAGTGAAGCGCCGTCCAGCCATCAGCAGCGACGTGGGAGCCTACCCCGACCGCCGCAAAAGAAAAGAACAGCAAAGCCGGTAAGCGCTAAACGCTAGCGCGAAGAGCGCGAAGTTTGAAGAGCCCAAAGCCAGCGCGAGCTCTCGCGAGAGTCTCGGCGGCCATATTGGGGCCAGGCGTGGGAGCCAATCAAAACAAAGAATAAGCGCGGCGGCCATCTTGAAGTCAGGCAGCGCCCGGATTGGCCAAGAAGTCTCGCGAGAGTCTCGGCGGCCATCTTAAAGTCAGGCGCGAGGGCCAATAAGGAAGCAGGAAAGTTGGGCGGCCATCTTAAAGGCAGGAAAAGATCGAACAACGAAGGAAAAGCGCCGATTACAAAGAAAAAGGGAATAAAAGCGCAGACAAAGACAAAGCACAGGAAATAAAGAATAAACAAAGAGAGAAAGCGCTGATTACAAAGAAAAAGGAAATAAAAGCGCAGACAAAGACAAAGCACAGAAAATAAAGAGTAAACAAAGAGAGAAAATAAAAGAAAGACTGTAAGAAATCAAAAAAAAAAAAAGGAGGGGGACAAAGTGTCACCACACCGAGAAGAATAATAAAGACAGAATAAAGGAGGTATCAAAAGAAATACCAAGAAACAAAAGAGTCTAAAGAACATGCCAGACACAAAATCGCAGAGTGCACACTTCCGCAGACCAGTGCCTTTCGTCGTATCGGAGCCACAAGTGGGCATCCGGTGGGAAAAGTGGATCACAAAATTTGAACGATACCTGAAGGCGACTGACGTCGTAGATGAGAAGAAGTTGGATCTACTGCTAAACTTAGTGGGGGATGAGGTGGAGGACCTCCTCATAACACTACCACCGAGTGAATTAGAAACCTATGACAAATTAAAAAAGTGTCTGACGGCCAAGTTTGACCCGCAAAGAAACGTCGATTTTGAGAGATACTCTTTCCACATGGCATACCAACAGCCGGAAGAGTCAATGGATGACTTCGCAACGAGACTGAGAAAGCTAGTAGCATATTGCGAATTTGAAAAGTACAACAACGAACAGGCACTTCGTCTCAAACTGATAGAAGGTTGCCGAGACACGGACTTTCGCACAAGACTACTAAAAGAACCGATCACCTTGGAGAAAATTCTTGACCTTGCGAGGGCAGAAGCAAGAGCGATGACACAAGCGAAGCAGATGGATCGAAAGGGAGAACAAATACATAGAATGACAGACACCGGCAGGAAAGGGAACTGGAAAGGAGGACACAAGGAACAAGCGGCGAAGAAACAAAGTTCCCAATGCTAGAGATGCGGCCTGGAATTCCCTCACCGAGGTCCATGCCCAGCATTTGGCCAAACGTGCAGAAAATGCAACAGAAGCAACCACTTTGCCACTATGTGCCAAGGTGGACAATTCAAAAGTGAACGTGGCAGGCCAGGAAAACCAAGAACAACAACAACTAAACATGTAAGGCACATGGACGCGACGGAGAGGAGCTCGTCGGGGGAATCAGAAGAAGAAGAGGAAGAAATAACAAGAAAAGTAGAACGACTGTATCTCATGACCACGGATGAAGGGCATGAAGAAGAACATATCAGGCTAATAGACAGGAAGTCAATAAAAAAGACGGACTGGGTGACAATTGAAGTAGGGTCACATCAAACAAAATTTGTATTGGACAGCGGAGCCACGTGCAACATCATGTGTGCCACTGAATACGACAAGATGAAGAAGAAGCCGCCGCTACAACCATCAGGTGTAAGAGTATTTACATGGGGTGCGCAAAGTCCTGTAACTAACATGGGAAAATTCACGGACACCATGACGCACAACGGCAAAACTGTCGTGGAAGAAATACATGTGTTACGAGGGGACATTCCAGCACCATGTCTACTAAGCAACGTAACGGAAAAAGTAATGGGACTACTGAAAATGATGTATCACATGTCGGGAAAAGAGAGCATACTACAGGAGTTCCCGAAGCTAACGGAAGGCCTAGGAAAACTTAAAGGAAAACAAATAACATTACACATAAATGAGGCTGTCAGGCCAGTTGCACAGCACCACCGAAGGGTACCAATACATCTACAACCTCAAGTAGAGGAAGAAATAAAGGCGTTACTGGCCCAGGACATCATTGAGCCTGCAGAAGGACCAACGCCATGGGTGTCCCCAATAGTGGCTGTACCAAAGAAAGACACTACACAAATAAGGATCTGCGTGGACATGAGAATACCGAACACAGCCATCGAGAGAGAAAGGCACCCAGGGCCACATCTGGATGACATGATAAGCTGCCTGACAGGAATGAGAAAATTTTCCAAACTAGACCTGTGCAAGGGATATCATCAATTGGAGCTAGATGAACAATCCAGATACATAACGACCTTCTCAACGCACCTTGGACTGTTTCGCTACAAAAGGCTGAGTTTTGGAATATCCTCAGCAGCAGAAATATTCCAAGAAACGATCAGGCAGATAATAAGACCGATAACGAACAGTCTAAACTACAGTGAGGACATCCTGGTCTTTGGGAAGTCAGACGGGGAGCATGACACGGCACTGAGGGAAGTATGCTCACGGCTAGTAGAGGTGGGCCTGACAGTAAATGAGAAGAAATGCGAGCTGGGGAGAGAAGAACTGGTGTTTTTTGGACACATATTCTCACGGAAAGGAATGAGGCCTGACAGGAGTAAGATAGACACGCTCGAAAAAGTGAGTGAACCTAAAAACGTCGCTGACGTGCGCTCGTTTCTTGGCCTTGCCAGCTACTGCGCGAGGTACATAAAAGACTTCGCGACAGTGAGCACACCCTTGAGAGAACTGACAAAACAGGGGCAGCCATTTGAATGGACCGCAGAGTGCACAAAAGCGTTTGAAGAGATAAGAGCCTCAGTGACAGCAGTCGACCACCTAGCATACTTTGACCCGAACCTATGCACAGAACTAACAGTAGACGCCAGCCCGGTAGGCCTGGGCGCAATACTAGCTCAACACAAACCTGGGAAAGACTCACCTCGACAAATAGTAGCATACGGAAGCAAAAGCCTATCCGATGTTGAGAGAGCCTACTCTCAACCAGAAAAGGAGAGCTTGGCGGTGGTATGGGCATGTGAGCACTACCACATGTTCATATATGGAAAACCGTTCACAATAGTGACAGACCACCAAGCGCTAGTGACTATCTATGGCAACCCAAAGGCGAAAATACCACCGAGAATAGAAAGGTGGGGAATAAGGTTGATGGACTATAACTTCAAGATAATACACAAACCAGGCAAAGATCAAAATCCAGCCAACTACATGTCGCGACACCCGCTCCCGCACCGGAGTAATAGTACCACAATGGCAGAAGAATACCTCAACTTCATAGTGAAACAAAACACTCCAGCGTCAATAACAAGTGAAGAACTGGAACAAGAGACAAAAAGAGATCCGACAATGAAGACAATAGGAACGATAGTGAGGCTACAGAGATGGAGACACATTAATAACAACACCATCACAGAAGAAGGAGTTGACAAAGAAGAACTATTGGCGTTCAAAAAGATAGGCGAAGAATTGTCGGAGACAGAGAACGGAGTTCTGATGAGAGGTTCAAGGATTGTAATACCACTTCGACTACGGAACAGAACAGTTAAGATAGCACACGAGTCGCATAGAGGAATAGTAGCGACAAAGAAGATGCTGAGGGAAAGAGTGTGGTTCCCAGGACTAGACAGCATGGTAGAGGAAGAAGTGTCACAATGTCACACCTGTCAAGTAACAGGATCATCCAGTAAGCCCACACCGCTGAGGATGTTGGAACTGCCATTGGCAGTATGGACTGAACTAGCGGCAGACTTCTATGGGCCACTGGAGACTGGAAAATACCTGTTGGTAGTCATTGACGAATTTTCAAGATTTCCAATAGTGAGGGAAGTGGCATCAACATCGGCAAACGCAACTTTACCAGTGCTGGACGACATATTTGCTGCCTGGGGCTCACCACAAACACTGAAAACAGACAATGGCCCTCCATTTTCTGGAGAAGAGTTCCGCAGGTTCATGGACTACCTGGGGATCAAACACAGGAAAATAACCCCACTGTGGCCACAAGCCAACGGAATGGCAGAAAGATTTATGGGGACCATCAAAAGGGCCATCCAGCGAGCAAAATTGACACAGATCTCCATTGGACAAGCGCTGTGTCAAGTACTACGAGACTATAGGAACACCCCTCACAGCACCACGGGCAAATGCCCAGCAGAACTGGTGCTAGGAAGAACAAGCAAGACGAGGCTACCACAGAGAGAAGCCACAGCAGACGCTAACAGACAAGAAATCGCAGAAAGAGATACCAAAGAGAAAAAGAAAATGAAGGAATATGCTGACAAAAAGAGACATGCAGCTGAACACCAACTAAAAGAAGGAGACATAGTAATAGTGAAGCAAACACAGCAAAGAAAATCCGACAGCCCGTTTTCAAAAGAGCCGCTGGTAGTAACTGGAGTAAAAGGGTCAATGGTGACCGCGGCCTCAGACAATCGGAAGATAACAAGAAACAGCTCACATTTCAAGGAGCTCAAAATGGAAGAAGAAGAAAGAGCAATAACAACAGCGGAAGGGGAGGAAAGAGAGCAAGGAACAAAAGGAGAAGTGACAACACACAAAGAAGAAGGTGGAGGACCAGAGCAGAGCGGAGAACAAAGACCAAGAAGAGAATGCAAAAAGACAAAGAGACTGCTAGAAGAAATGTAGGGACTCTCTCTCTCTCTCTCTCTCTCTCTCTCTCTCTCTCTCTCTCTCTCTCTCTCTCTCTCTCTCTCTCTCTCTCTCTCTCTCTCCCGCACCGCCTCACAGGTGTCCCACAGTGTGGGCAAGGACTTGTGCATGGGGAAAGCATTTGTTGTAACAAGGGGGGAGATGTGATGACCAGGACAGATGACGATAGACGCTGGACACTAGGACCCTGTGGGTCACAGCGTGGTGACCAGGTCACCGGACACCACTTCCTGTCGGGGGACAGGAAAGGGATTATGCAGCAGGACAAGGACGAGGACAGACGTGCCATGACAGACTGATGAACAACCGAAATAAAGAAGCATCTGTGCACCTACCCAAACTGTGTCCCGAGTGATTACTGACCGTCGAGTATATGACAATGACATCATGCACCATGATTTCGCTTGCATTCTGCCTGACTTAATCTTTAGGTTTAGAACTTGTGCCCTGCAAAGAAATGTTGATTTTTGTGTGTTGCTTAATACTGAAGTATTTTTTAAATTGTGATGCACTTCCCAGTATTGAGCTATAAATTTATGTTGGTAGTATTCTCATGTATAGAAAAACAGGAGTGAAAACCCATCAACCTTGTTGGGATTGGGGTGGAAATGTATATACAGTAAACAATATCCCAACTGGTATTATTTGAGGACAAAAATGAAGGATATCTATACAGTATTATCCATTAAAGAACAAGGAAACTCAGTTTGATTTCCATATGTGCACAAGGCATTATTTTATCAGCATTTCAAGAATTATAGGGCAAATGTAATTACAGTTATTAACAGCACTGCAATTAATAAATAACAAGTGACAGCCCAAAGATGTACATGGTGCACGAGTGCAAGAGTGAGTGGCACTACGGCGACACAAGTGACAGTGAGAGCAGCGTGGACGGCGCAACATGTGTTGTGAATAATTATATACAGTAAGTAAAAAACCACTGGGTAGGGGCGCCTAATATCTTGCTGTGAAGTCGACGGCGTTTCGATCCATACGAGTTAGGATCATCATCAGGATTGAGGGGCTGGAGGCAGTGCTGTAAGGGGGAAAAGAAAGGGGTGAGTGATGGGCAGGGGCGGGGTCCATCGGACTGGAAAAAGGAAGGGAGGAATGCTCATCGTCTAGCAACTGATCAATAGCAAGGAGGGTGTCTCGAAGGACGTCCCGGAGCAGGGTAACTGCCGTGTCCGAAATTACATCTTCGGTAACGCAAGTGCCTGAGAGCTGGGGATGAGAATGAAATGCCAAATCAGGGTTGGGAGCTCAAGGGTCGGTAACCCCTAGAGTCAGTGGTAAGAAGTGGAAGGGAACTTACTGGGAGTAAAATCAGAGATTATCCAGAGCCGTGTGGTCCGTGGTGGGTCGAGAGCTGATCTCGGAAGGGAGGGCCAGGTGAGTCAATCTGTTGAGAATGGGAAAGAGGTAAGCGATCGGGGTCGATCAAGGGTGGAGAAGATTTTCGATCACTTGTAAACCTTCATGGTGGGGAATGTTCGTGTATAACAACTCGATGTCTAGTCCTGCCATCAGATTTTGTTCTTCATCGTAATCAAGGTCCTCGATGGTATTTATGAGGTCTGTGGTGTCCCTGATGAATGTATCCGTGAGGGGGACACATTCCTTAAGAATCGCATCGATGTATTTACCTACTGGTTCTAGAATAGATCCACATCCGGACACGATGGGTCTGCCGGGTGGGTTGTTTTGGTCCTTGTGGGTCTTCGGTAAGACGTATAAGACCGGTGTACCTGGGTGGGAGTTGTTAAGGGAAAGACATTCCTTGTGGGTTATTATATCCAGCAATTTGGCTTGTTCGGTCACGTCTGTGATCTTCTTTCTGATCTCTTGTAGTGGGTCTTTAGTGAGTGGTCGGTAGTGTTCAGCATTGTTGAGTTGACGTTTAATTTCACAGGCGTACTTGTTAGCTTGTAGGACGACAATTCCTCCGCCTTTATCCGCAGGCTTGATAATGATGTCTGTATTATTCTTCAAGGTCATTAGTGCCTGTTTTTCAGCGAGGGGGATGTTGTACGGGACAAATTGTGATTGCGACTGTAGTTCAGCGATGTCACGGAGCACTAGCCGTTCAAAAGCTAGGATCTCGGGTGGCATTGTGGCCGACGGAGGATTGAATGATGATGGTGGGTGGAAACGTTGTGGCCTAGGTTCATTCATTTCGGTTTCATTAATGAAGAACTGTCTTAGGCGTATTCGCCGGAAGAATCTGAGTGCTCCGTTACATCGCTGAACTACAGTGGCAACCACAATTTGTCCCGTACAACATCCCCCTCGCTGAAAAACAGGCACTAATGACCTTGAAGAATAATACAGACATCATTATCAAGCCTGCGGATAAAGGCGGAGGAATTGATTACGATGAAGAACAAAATCTGATGGCAGGACCAGACATCGAGTCGTTATACACGAACATTCCCCACCATAAAGGTTTACAAGTGATGGAAAATCTTCTCCACTCCAGACCCCAACCTACCAAAATACCCACTCATTTCATCATGGACCTTCTACGCATTGCGCTCCAAAATAACTACTTCCTCTACAAAGACACCTTTTATTTACAGATCAAAGGAGTATCAATGGGAGCTTGCTTTGCTCCCAACTTTGCAATACTATATTTTCATCACCTGGAAAAGACCCTCATCCTTTAACCTACGAATCCTTTCCACGAAAATATATACCTGTGGCGTTGATATATTGACGACGTCTTGTTACTCTGGAAGGGCACCAATGAAGCTCTCATGTCCTTTATTGACTGGTAGAACCGCTCGCAAGAAAATTTCCGGTTCACAGGCGAATGCAAACAGAATGACCTACCTTTCTTAGACGTCACTATCCACGCCGAAGAGGGAAAACTGGGAACCCGTTTGTTTGGAAAACCGACGGAAAGAAATACATTACTTCAATATGCCAGCTACCACCCGAGAGGACTCAGAGATGGCCTGCCATTTGGACAATTTCTCCGAATCAGGCGAAACTGTAAGTGGCGTCATGACTACTTCAGGGAGGCGGATGTTCTGACCAAAAAACTCATCACCAGAGGATTCCCCAAACGACTGGTCTCGAGAGCCCGAAAAAGAGCGTGATACTGCCACAGAGAGCATCTACTCTCCAGCCAAACCAAACAACCCCTAAAGAGGATTCCATTTGTTTCCAAATGTAGTCCTAGCAGCAACAAAGTGGCTAAAATAATCAAAAAGAACTGGTCTATCCTCCGTCCCTTCGAACCTTTCAAAGAAGAACCCCTCTTCTCTTATCAAAGAGGAGACAATCTGTCATCCCACTTGGTGCGTGCAATCACTTGGCCAGTTAAAACACAAGATCACCACAGCATCACTGCGGCATGGGGTTTGCCACCAGTCCTGGGCCACTTTAAATGCCAAAGTTGTTCAGTGTGTGAACTCACAACTAACACCAAAGTATTCAAGTACAAGGACAGAACTCAAACCCTAAGAAACCACACTAACTGCAGATCCACTAATGTCATATATGCCATTGAATGTCCATGCGAACTTTTCTACATCGGCCAAACTACACAACCCGTCAAAAACAGGATTGTGCAACACAAAAGCCGAATTAACTGCAAAGTGACTACAGCGCCCCTGGTGAATCACTACCTCGAGAACAACCATAAGGACACAGACATGAAATGGCAAGTAATTGAACAACTTACACTCCCCACAAGAGGTGGTGATATCTGATCCCTCTTAAACAAGAGCGAATGCAGGTGGATGACCCTTTATGACTCCGTCAACAACTGATTAAATACCATTGATGAGTGGAACAGCACCATTACCATCTGACACCTTGATCAGTCATGCTCACCCCTGCTTTTCTGTAACTCTGGGTCACGCATTCCTCCCATCGCTTAACTCATGTCCCCTTTAGATAGACATCACCCATTCCTCTGGCATCCCACTGAACCTTTGTCATACGATACTTATGTGGATTTATATACATGTGCCTTACTGTAATACTGTAATTTTTGTTTTTAACTTGATGACATTACTGTATGTAGACCCGTTAGTCATCTGCCTTCCAATCGCCAAAACCCCTTGACTAATTTGCTGACTCCTCGCCGACATTGCTCTTACCGGTTCTTCCAGTCCACTCTCCTTCTTCCGATCATGACAGCCTCCTGAGCTGCTCTCGTGACAGGAGCCCCGCCTTCCCTCTGCTCCTATCCCTGTAGCTCTACCATTCCCAGGTAGTTCCTCGTCATCGGGCAGGCCATTCCGACCTATCTCTACTTAACTCGGTTCCGGGAACCTGATTGCCATAGCAACTCCCGAACAGCGCTTCATTCGCTCGCCCAAATACCTCAAGGACAGGTAATGTCTCTCCTCGGTTCCTACCACCACATCTGAACCGCTGTCTTCCACCCTTGATTGACCCCGATCGCTTACCTCTTTCCCATTCTCAACAGATTGACTCACCTCGCCCTCCCCTCCAAGATCAGCTCTCGACCCTCCACGGACCACACGGCTCCGGATAATCTCTGATTTTACTCCCGGTAAGTTCCCTTCCACTTCTTACCACTGACTCTAGGGGTTACCGACCCTTGAGCTCCCAACCCTTATTTGGCATTTCGTTCTCATCCCCAGCTCTCAGGCACTAGTGTTACCGAAGATGTAATTTCGGACACGGCAGTTACCCTGCTCCGGGACGTCCTTCGAGACACCCTCCTTGCTATCGATCAGATGCTAGACGGTGAGCATTCCTCCCTTCCTTTTTCCAGTCCGATGGACCCCCGCCCCTGCCCATCACTCACCCCTTTCTTCTCCCCCTTACAGCACTGCCTCCAGCCCCTCAGTCCTGATGATGATCCTAACTCGTATGGATCGAAACGCCGTCAACTTCACAGCAAGATATTAGGCGCTCCTACCCAGTGGTTTTCGAAAAAAACGGAAAACAAAAAAACTGAACTGCTTGAAAAACCACTTTGTTTTTACTCACTGTATATAATTATTCACAACACATGTTGCGCCGTCCACGCTGCTCTCACTGTCACTTGTGTCGCCGTAGTGCCACTCACTCTTGCACTCGTGCACCTTGTACATCTTTGGGCTGTCACTTTTTATTTATTAATTGCAGTGCTGTTATTAACTGTAATTACATTTGCCCTATATTTCTTGAAATGCTGATAAAATAATGCCTTGTGCACATGTGAAAATCAAACTGAGTTTCCCTGTTCTTTAATGGATAATACTGTATAGATATCCTTCTTATTTGTCCTCAAATAATACCAGTTGGTAGTATTCTCAGTCAGTGCAGAGCCACCCTGTATGAAGTGTAAGTGAAGCACTTAAAAGAGAAGCTTTGTCATGCACATTTCACACTAACCTGCTTCCATTATTCACCTGTATTTGTAGAAGCATCTATGCATTATTTTCAGGTGAACAATAAACTTTTCACACCATGCACTGGCATGTCGCTATGACCAATTTTAAAATCCTCTACTTTGTTGGCACTGTAACCTGTGATCTGGTATGCATGAAAGTGTGGCTGGTTTAACAAACTGGGCTAGTGAACCATCAGATTGTTAAATTCAAGTTTGAGTGAAATACACATAGAGGTAAAATGCCTTACTGAGGTTAAAGAAATTGGGAGTCTGGCTCCAAGCTACTTGAAAATCTTGATAGACAGGCATTTTTCCAAAAGGCAACCCAAGTGCCATAACTGTACCAAATGCCATTGGTGCAGACATGTTTTGGTAGGTGAAGTAGAATTTCCTGGAATGAGTGACAGCCTGTTGTCCACCTGACCATGACTAAGTCATGTGGATAAGAAAGTGAGTACTTCCAGGGGTGTAGCTACAATTGGTATAGAAGTAGCAGTGGCACCAGAACCAAAAAACCTAAATGGTCCATTGATACTTGATAATTGTTGTATTGTACTACCCAAACAGTCCAAGGGACAATTTGCCTGGCTTGTACCATACCATCCATGGTATGCCACTTTGTATTGCTTCATTGTCTGGCCCTTCCTGCGACATAGCTGCCAAGTTTCCCAGGTGTATGTCAGATGTGCTGGCCAGTCCAAGCTTTGTCTTTGAATTCTGGGACTTGTAGTCCTGTTTTATAATGGAATAAACAAGACTGCAAATCCCAGGATTAAAAAAATGCCTTTGGATAGGAGCAGCAGCATGCATGGACCTGAGAAACTGACACTGCTGCTACTAGGACTCACTAGAGACAAAAGAAGCAATTAGCAGGGGTAGGCATTCTTCGTACCACCACCTTTGTAAGATGGTCCAACAACAATCTTCAGAGAGGATGGGGCGTAACGGCCTGAACTGCTCTCTTCAGAGACGGAGGGAACCAGGTTCGAGTCTCGGAGTTGGCGTCAACATCCTGTGATTCTGGGCAATCACTAAATCCCCTCATGCCTACATTTCAGTGCATTGAGACCCTCACAGGTGGATTGCAGCACTTTACAAGCCCTGGATTATTTAATTCCCGCATGATGGTGTCCAAGACTCCTTTAGAGTAGTAATATTGTACTCCTTTTGATACGCTTTGGGCTAGAGAGTGTTCTAAAAATCGGGCAACACTGAAAGTGAGTTTGTGGTGTTTTGGAACTGTTTTTATTGCTCTCGCCTACACTGCTGACATAAATATTGTTGGTGTCCCATCTCACCAGCATGTTCTGCCCCCTCAGCCATGCTTTGAATATTAAATACAGTGTGCAACTTGCATTTTTTCTTATAATGATCAGAGTGTTCGTAATTGTCGGTGTATATAATGGTGATATATTGGGTAGATTAATAAATGTTATAGTTCTCATTTGCAGTTGTTTCTAGCATATTTATTGCAATGTGTTAACTGCTTATTACTTGTTAAATATCTTAATATATTCAAGTGTGCTTATGGTAGAACAACTGAACATGCATGTCACTTCCTGTGATGTCACCCGCAGTGATGTCACACCCATTCTGTCCCCTCACTTCTTTTTTAGGACTTGTGCCCTGATGTGGTCAATGTAGCCTACCGCCGCATCTTCATTCGTAACCATCCAGTATTATATACATTATCTTGCATCTGATTCACCCTTCGTGTATATTTCCCTACCATAATTTTAGAGTCTTCCACACTGCTATGCATCTACAGTCCAACTCTCAGACAACCACAGTTCACCTACAGTGGATGCAGTAGAACATGTGTGCGTGTTTGTGTGTGTGCATGTGTGTGTGTGGTGTGCCAGAGTATAAGGAGCCGATCCCACAAAGTGTATAGTCCACCCCATTATGTCACGACAGCATGACTGCATCTATATACACCTCCAGTCAACCACGCTGCTTTGCAACTCCCACAGACCCTCCTTTCATTGATTTACACTTTCACTATTTTGTTACAATCCAACAAGACCGACTTCACTTTGTGTACAGCTACTTGGACAGCTATTCGATCTGCAACCCTGCATTTATGGACAAAGCATCAACAGGTAAATATCAAAGCCATTTCTTCGACTCGTGAAGTGTGAAATGCCGAGACGGTCCAGCAGCAATGCCTACAGATTTCAACCATGTGTGATTTAATGTAATCAGTTAATTCATCCGGTGCTGCAGTAATAGAGTCTGAAGAGTTGTATAGGCGCTAAAGGTCTGGGTAGTTAATAGGCTAAAGAATAACTGACAGAAAAGAGATGAAGGGAGCAATAGGGACATCTTAAGGATGTTGAGGGCCCTGGGAGAAACATGTTTTGAGGGTCCCTGTTCGGGAAAAAGCTTTACATTTCTGATCCAGTTTCAGCTCTGCCATGCCTTCTGTGGCCAGGTCACTGACAGTGCAGAGACACACTTGTCCAAACGTGTTTACATCTAAATTTCAGGAATTGTAACACAGCAGCAGCTCTCTAAAAATTACTGCAAATACACCCTCCCATTTCTCATTTGTGAGGTCCTGTTTTGATCTAATCAACTTTTGTATGGAAGTTGTATAAAACGGAAACACATTTTTCTGCAAAATGTCTGTAAATAGTCTCACACATCACCAACATCAAAAATAAATTAAAGGCAAATATTATTTAAAAACATTGGTTTAAGAACTGTTCATGGTCATCAGGGCAAGACTCTCTGCAGAACAGAGCTGGCTCTATCAGGGGCCCCCCTGAAAGAATGGGCCCCCACTTTTTCCATGCTTTAAAATGTCTCTGAGGAGCAAAAGTGGGATACTTCAGGGCAGAAAGAGGTATTCTAGCCGGAGCTTCCTCACTCCTGAGCGCGTACAGGGAGTTATAGCTGTACATTGGACTTGAGGCAGCTGTTATATTTTATTTGTGAAAAACAGGAGGGGGACAATGAATAGAACACCTAGGGGCACACGTTGGCGACACTTCAAAAAGGTCGAGGGTTTGTGTGCATTCCTGCCCTAATTTTACAAACCCCCAAAAATGAGCAAACATCTCAGATTGTATTTATTTATTTATTTAACGTTTTGTATAGCGTGAACATGACCCTAGCGGGTATCACAGCACTTTACATAATGGTTGTGGAAGACATTGGTAGATAGTTCGGGAAGAAAAGTAAGGCAATCTACATCAGGAGCAAAAATGTTAGCGAAAGACATAGGTAGATAGTTGCGGCAGAAAAGTAAGGCAGTATACATCAGGAAGAAAAATGACAAATTGGCGGGCAACATTAGGCCGTAACAGAGGCCAGGTAGTAGCTAATTCAGCTGAACAGGATAGGCAACAAAAGGAGAAAAGCTTCTAGATCAGTGCAGTGTTCATTAGTAGAGCATTTGCTTCCCTTTTGAAGGCTACTGTTGAGGAAATCAGTCTTGTTTCCACAGGTAGGGAGTTCCAGAGTCTCGGGGCAATTGCAGAGAATGTATGCTTGTAGGTTTTCAGTTTTTTTAATTTCTTCGGTTTCAGGGGCAGTGTGCTGGTGCTCCTTGAGGGCCAGGAGCCACCCGAAAGTTCTAGCTTATTAGTCAGGTAGAGAGGGGTATTAAAGTGTAGTGCTCTATGTGTCATACAAGCAATTTTTAACTGGATCCTTTCCTCAAATAGAGGCCAGTTGAGCAATTTCAAGTCCGGCGAGATGTGGTTGGATTTTTTGGAACCAGTGACGAGTCTAGTCTCAGCATTCAGGGATGCTCTGAGGGGGACTAAACTGAGTTTTGGAAGTCCGCAAAGAGTAGCACTGCCGTATTCAAGTCTTGAGATGACTAGTGCTTGCACCGCCGATTTGTGTGTTTAATATGAGCTGGTGGTTTCAGATGGAACCTGCTGACACTCATTTAATAAGACTAGCGATTGTTTTTCCTCAACAAACTTTGATACAGAGCAAGAGAGACAAAACACAAAAGGTAAGAAGAGTAAGAAGGTGACAGTGGCAAAGGGACAAAGAGGATGTAACCTTATGGCTAGAGCTGCCAACTTTGGACCTCGTGAGCCAGGTTCGAGCCTTGGCTACGGCGCAGCATCATGTGGCTCTGGGCAAACCACTTAATCTCCCTGTGCCTACCAAATAATGAGTGTGTCCCTGTATAATGTAACTGATGCTCATGTAAAGCGCTCCAATACCTTCGGGTCGAGTTGGCGCTATATAAATCTGAAAAAAGGAGAGAAGACTGTCTGATGATTAACTAAAGACACATGAGGTGCAATCAGTGTTTAATTTAAGCTGGTAATTGCCCGGGGGGCAACCCGCTCTCATTTTAGGGGGCCAGTGCCTCTGAAATTTACTTAGAGCAAGAAAGGGAAAAGCAAACAAAGTGGTAAGATTGAGGGCGAGAACGATGGAAAAAAAGCTCACAAAGGGAGAAAACAGTAACCTGCAAGAGTGAGATAAAGGGGTAGGGAGTGTCTGGTAGTGGATTAAAGAAGCATGAGGTGGGTTAAAGACCACCCAGCTTTGGTATTGGGCACGCCTATATTTAATTGCATTGGTCTCACACTTCTGAGCAGGGGCTTGAGCACCAGAATTCTTTCTTTTACAAATTAATCACTGGGTGGAATCAAGACTACTCAGCCTTGGTATCTGGCATGTAGGTTCTAATTAGGATGATTTAATTTAATGATGTTACTTAAAGGTTGCACTGTGACTCCCGATGTTTTGTTGAATTGTAGAGTGTGCTCTTCTGGATAGTGTAAATATAGAGGGCCTCCTTTATGAGCATTTTTGCGCTGCTGGAACGTCACTTTCTTGATGTTCCGGGGCACAATGTGCGCCAGTTTTTTTACAAGGCCACATAAAGCAATTTTACGTGGCTTTTCGTGGCCTTGTAAATATGCGCCCCTTTCACGCAGAACCCGGTTGAAGGTGTTCCCACGCAACATCTATGGAATCTGAAGCATTCCAAGATTTACGAGAAATCGTAACCTGGGAATGCATCAGAATCTAACCCCCCCCAGGGGTGGCATTAGGGAGGCACATGAGGAGAAATGTTTTAATTTCTTCTCGTTTTTTCCTTTTTCTATGTGTGGTGCATTCTACAGCACACATAGAAAGAGTAAATTGCCTGAATTTATTGATTTTGTGCAAGAAGGTGTCCCTTCCTGCACCAAATCAATCGCCCCCACAATGTAGGCACCCTTGCACTATGGTGCAAGGATGCTTGCGTGGGTGCATGGCAACCCATTGTGCACCAGCGGAGGGGAAAAGAGCAGAAATGCACTGTATCTCATAGATGTCCTTTTGTTGTGATGTAGGGCAGCACACCAAGATTACTTTCAGCGCTGCCCAACGTCAAACGTCATAAATGAGGTCCAGAAGGACTTTTGGAATTCTGGACTCAGACAGACAGTAACATACATACAAATAAGTAATGATTGAATGTGCCAATAACATGGACGTAATGATAACTCTACATAAGGAAGATAGATTTAGAACTAACAGGTTGATCAATGAAGATACAGAATGGATGGTAGGAGAATTGACAATTCGCTGCTAAATTATAGTTAACACCTTCCGATGTTTATCAACATTTAGGCAGTGTGGTTAGAAAAATCTAACATCCCCTAACTACATTAGAAAACAGTGATGTATTCCAATTAAGCTATGGAGAGATCCCTAGTGAATTATTTCCCTTCACAATATCATAAATAGGGAGGAGGTGAAGAAGGGTTAGATTAATAAAAGAAAGATGGACTAAACGAAGTCTGGCTTGCTAGTTTTCTAAATTAAATTCTTGAGATTCTATAGGACATCGCCTGAATAATAACACTGTGATTTAAATATTTCATGAATCAAGTAGTGATCAAAGTCCTCACACACAGGTGGTCATTGCAATGACCAAGTTAGACCAGGCATCCTTCCATAGATTTTCCATAACTTTTTGCGGCCAGACTTTCTGCTTTGCTGGCTTTACAACTCTGCATACTTTACCAATATTAACCTGTGCTAAAGTGCTCAGGCTTTTGCCTTAAAACACAGTAGAATTGGCTTATACCCACTTGGCATATTTAATTTGTAATTTACATATTTAATTTATATTGTAGCACTACCTGTGCCCATGGCCTATAAACAAAAAGCTACTAGTGGGCTGCACCACTGACTATGCCATTCACTTAAGTAGCCCTTTAAACATGTAGCAGGCCTGCCATTGTAGCCTGTGTGTTCAGTTTTAAACTTCCATTTCGACCTGGCAAACTAAACTTTTTGCCTCTCCCAAAATGTTCTTTTTAACACATTTAAGTCACCCCTAGGTTAGACCACTTTTAGACAGTCTATATTTTCCTGCTTTGACCATGTAGTGGCTGCCGCCTGTCTCTGGGTCACATGACTGGGTGTAGCTGACAGTTCAGCTTTATGTATTCCTCCTAGACAGCTACACACAATGGGGAGCTTAGGTGTGACTGAATGGGCAATCACTCACAGGATGGTTGGGAGGAGCATGCCCAGCCCCACTTACATTTGAATAGGCTGTATCTTGCCTCCACACAAAGGGCCGCGTGCTCCTGTAGTTTGTTTGGAGGCAGAGCCAGTAAGGCAGTGCATTTGTGCACTTCAAAGGCTTGCCTCTAGAAGCTTCTCCTAACTTCAAAGTTAGTACCCTTCGGTAACTGTGGATACTCTGCCAGCAAGAAGGACTGCTGTGCTGCAAAAAGGGCTGCCATTCTGCTGCACTGCTGCTTTAAATGAACTGCTGCCCTGTCGTGCTGACATGCTGCCTGCTGCCCTCTTGCATGGGGAAGAAGAACTGGACCTGCAACTTTAACTTGAATCCAGGACCCAAGAGTGACTCCAAAACATAGTTTGCTGGCCTCTTGATCTGAACCACAGACATATAAAAGACTTCCTGACCAGCTCCTATACCCAGCTGCAGTGAATTCCTTACCCCCAAGTGGTGCCCCACAGGTCCTGAAACCTTGGTGTGGCTCAGCGAGCTAAATCAAGCTTTTGGGCTCTTTGTGACGGATGTATGACATACAACGCATGGTTTTACCACGCATGCCTTTACATCGCAGGTTTTACAACGCATAGCGTTAAGGGGTGCTGGATAATGAATAGTTTAATTTACTATTCCAACTCCAGTCCCCGTGGATAGTAGGGAAGGTGTTGGATAGTAAATTAAATCTATTCCCTATCCTAGAGTGCCCCCCAGTGCTATGCGTTGTAATGACATGCGTTGTAATAGTTGCGTCGTAAAGGCACTGCGTGGTAAAAGTTGCGTTGAAAAGGATGTTCCCCCTTTATACCATTAATGTGCCTGTTCACACTCAGACTGCACCGCTGAGACTGCAAATTAGCACAAACCACCAGCAGCCTGTCTCTTTGTATCACACAGGACCACCAACACTAAATCCCACAATACCCATTCTCTATATCTGGCCTGCTCTTCGTATCCCCACCAACAGGTGCATATAAAGCTCTCTTTGCTCCTCACAGCCCTGTTCAATGCAAACAGGAGCCTTGGAAAAAAACTTGAGAAAGTAAACCCTCAGGGAGATTAATCTGGGACTGTATCCGGCCTGCATTCATCGTGGTCGGCCTGAACTTTTGACTTTGACCCAGAGCAGCATGACCAGATCGCCCTGTTGATGCTTTATGCTTTTAGGTGCTATTTTATACTTTTTTCTTTAAAAATGAAACACTTCGGTTCTACAGATTGAATTTTTGTTGTTTCGGTCTTTTTTTTTCAAACTTGCTGTGGAATACTTTTTGAGTGGTGTTTTTTCTATCTTACAGTTTGAAGTGTTGCACAGTTACTTTACACATTGCCTCTAGGTTACGCCTAAATGCTCTGTGCCAAGCTACCATGGGGTTGAGCACAAGTTAATTTGGGGTTTGCTTGTGCCTTACACTGTCAAGTATTGTTGTTGTTGATTGACCAGGGCACACACCCCAGTCAACCAGTAACCCAATTTATGGTAAACATAGCGATCAAGCAAATTACACCTCAAGAGATAATTATAGATAGAGTGATTTAATATAAACCACCTAAATGCATCAACAATTTCTAAATCCAAGATTTTTCATGGAATGTCTGAATGTATATGTTATATTGATCCATGTAATCTGACAATATTGCAAGAAGGAATACGTTTTACAGACTAATGATGTCTTTTATTGTTCTTGAGATTTTGTTATGTGATGAATAATAAATAAGCCTGTGCATATGTTTCATATCCATGCAATTTTTTGTTTTATGTTATTAAAACATTGGAAATTTGGGTGATCCAGTGAATGCAAAATGACTCTGGGCTTATAATGGTTGGTACAAGTCTTCCACTCAAACATTCCAACGATTGTTTTTCTATTTAACCATTTTTAATTGAAGAACATTCTACACTCAGTGGGTGGAATTTTCTGATAGCCTTCTGTCTTAGGCTATACTGATTATTAAAGGCCCTGTCCCTCGTTACAGGCTCAAGCCTCACTTAGGCTCTGGCCTATTACTCGGAATCAGGGGCTTTAACAACCAGTATAGCCCTCGGCATTGGGCTATAAGGTTGTAATACATTTGTAGATTTTCCAAATGTGGATTTCATACACTTGTTTGCATAGTATTTATGCAGCTGTTGTGCCTGATTTAGTCCAATTGTTCTCCTATTGAACTATTCTTTTTTAACAACCCTCGGCAGCCTATTGGTGTTTTGGATTCAGGTTTCAGTTGCAGTGCAGCTCAGGCAAATCTTTCTCTGGAAATAGAAATACTGTAACACTCCTATGCTTCATTATGTTTTTTGGGTGATGGGGTATATTGATGGGTAAGCATCACAGCTGTCTCTCCCATTGTATTCCACACTACTAAATAGTGTACATAAATATTCCTTCTAAATACGTGTTGTAATGAAAAATGAATGCCCAAAAATATGTCCATGCCTATTGCATCCATCCATTTAGAACAAGACTGTCAGAGCTTTGCTAATACGTCATGAAACAACCCAGGGTTCTGTGCTTCTTTGCAAGAGAGGGAGAGAGCAGGACAGTACTAAGTTCTGGTGCTTTTGCTCTATTCTCAAGCACTGATGCACAGTTTGGCTTTTTTGCACCATGCACACTCATTTGCACTATAGTGACAGTGCGAAGATGTGCTCGATACCTAGCATAGGTTTTATAGAGGAAGGGTGCCCGTCTAGTGCAAAGTAATATACTGAGACATACTTTAAAAGATTTCCCTCTTTGATGTGTGATGTACAGTGTAGCATATATGCAAAATGGTAAACGCTTGAAAAAAGTTGTCCCACTATGCGCCATCCTCAAGAAGGCATATTTTTTTGATGGAAAGCCCTTTCTACGAAAGTTAACAGATAAGTCTTTGTATCAAAACCAAAGGTGAAAGCATAGAAAAGCCATACGTATCACCTATGGAACACCCTACTAACATAACGTCACAGAAAGTAGCCAGCTCTGCATCGCTTTTAGGATTCATTCTAGTGCTAATACAGTTTTGTGCTGGAAAGCAAGCAACAAATCAATACCTTGTACCGGTTTGCCCTTTTGGTGACTTTGCACTGGAACAAAGTGTTGATAAATTTGCCCTTCACGCTTTCAGGATCAGGTTAGCCTGTTCTTTTGGGGTCAGGTTGTGGATGAACTAATTGTGTGATCCTGAGCCGATCTTTTCCATCATTACACAAGGGAATCAGAGGAATCTCATTTGAAAAGAGGGTGACAATTACTGGTATTTGTTGTTTAACAAAATGTGCACTGGCAGTGAAAAATCTTTATAGTTCTCTGATAAGAGGCCTCAGGATGCCATGATCCATTTGCGCCTACACCATCTATTTCCCATCTATGGTATACCTATAGAATGCATTTTGTTGCACACATATAATGAAGTTTTTTGTGGTACCTGAACCATACAAGTGGTCCCATGTGCACTGATTTTGCTTTGGTGTTGTATCCTGTTGATTGGCTTGCACTGTGCAAAAGGTCTGGGGTGTAGTGTGTTGCTATTGCTGATTGGCAGTGGGTACTTCACTGTACTGCTTGTACCAAACAGTAAGTGTGTTTTTTGTTCAGAAAGTACTGTGTACATGGTGCAGAATGTATTATACTGAATTGTATTATTGTGGCATTTGTGTAGTGCTTACTACTATCATTACGAGTGCTGAAAACTCTTGCAGTACAAAGTCCATTCATGAGGGCCTTTCTGCTGCCAGAATGTCCCTTTTTATGATGTTCCGTGGCACAGGAGTCTGCTCCATATTTAGAAGGGAAGCACTCGATTAATGCCGGGATTAATGCTGCCTCTTAAATATCGCTCCCTTTAAATGCAGGTTTCTTCATTACAGGGGCGTAAAATGGGTGTTGCTGGGGGCCTTCCCAGCAACATCCATGGCTTTTTGACACTGCCTCAGATTTACAAGAAATCATAAATCTGAGGCAGTGCTAAAAACGTACGCCTCCCCATGGGAGGCATAAGGGAGACACAATGAGGAGTAATATCTTTATTTCTCCTTGTTAGATCTCGCCTACGCAGCGCGCATGCGCTGCATAGGCAAAAAGACCTTTTGATGTCGCTTTGGCTTTTCAGTCAAAGACATGCGCGCGTTCCATTGCCTTCAATGGCACCGCGTGCACATGTGGAGATTCATTTGCGGGATCGAGCGCCACCATATGGTAGCAATTATCACTCCCGCAAGTGATTCTCGCGGCCCCCCTCCTCCCTCCTGCTGCGCGAGGCACGCGTGCCTCCCCCTTCTGCTGCACGAGGCACGCACGTGCGCTCGCTTGTTCTGATAGGGGTCAGGCTGAGCATTGTCTATTTTCAGGTTATCTCTTATGGTCTTTTTCTGAAGACTCTGAGTTTCTGTGGTCTGAATCAGGAAAGTACTCGAGGTTTTTGGGTGTACCCTGACACCGCTGGGTTACCGGTTTGGTACCGGTTCTGAAAAACCCAGTACCTCAAATGTGATGGCTTTTCATTTTGCCCATAACCATATTTCGAGGCACTGGCAATTTATTGTTCCAGTCCAATAAAAGCAGGGAACACAAAACTTAAATTTGCTCAAGTTCACACAGTGTACAGGCTCCGGGTTCAAACTTGGTTTATTGCATTTCAGTGCTTACAGAGTTAACTTCAGACGCGTCAATCTATAATTCATGAGTCCTGAAAAGTACACCCTTCCAGGCGTATAACGCTTTGGAGTTAATAAAAATTGTCTCATGGAAGAACTTGAATTTCGGGCACCCATTTTTTCCCCTCTCTTCTCAGATTTGATCAACTAAGTTTTAAGAGTGAAGTGCAAAAGTCCATTATATCACAAAGTACTTGTCCCGGACTAAGCGCATTTACATGCCATTCTGTTGAGAAAAATATGTCGCTGCAGAGGCAACGCAATTATGAGCTGTCTCGAGTAGCGACATTTTGTATGGTAATCATTTCAAATCGGCAAAGCCGTCTATCGTGGGATCTCCTGTGGAACTCGCAGTAGAAGTGGGAGTGTTATGTAAGCTTCCTTTCATAAGACTTCGGATTCCATAGGCAAGAAGGTGAATGCAATTTCTCGGAATCTGCATCGTGAAGTAAAAATTCATTTATTCGGTAGGTTGTGATGGAAAAGAACGCTTGCAGTGATGTTACGTTTAGATGTTACCCTCATGAATACTGTGTGGAGATTTTAACCTTGTCCTATCAGTTATAAGTAGAGTTGGGGGAGCCACTCAGTGAGAGTTCGAGCCTAAAGACTGGATCTGGTTCAGCTCAAGGACCTGTTGGAACCTCGAGCCCACAACGAGCCGAGCTTATTTGTGGATTCTCTCACTACCCCTATATCCACGAAGTGTCTTTACGGCCAGAGCTGCCTTCTGTGGAACTAGGAAACCAGGTTCCAGTCTTAGCATATACTCCAAATTGTGTCATGCTGGGCAAATCACTGAAATATTCCCATGCTAATAAAAAATGTACGTAACCTAATGTAATGTTCCTGTACCTTTGCTCATGTAAAAAACTTCAAAAACTTAAGAGTCGAGTTCGGCTATGTAAAAATGGCAGAAAAATTGACAGAGGTCAAAACAAAGCCTTAACATAACTTATTAAAATATATACAATTTAGTGGTTGGTTTGAATGAAGTGAAACCTGGATAAAAAGTGGCTTCCCCGATAAAATTGTGGGCATATATTTAATTCCACGAAAACCTCTCTTTTTTTCATTATCGTGATTGAAACCACTTTCAAATATGGGGTTCTGAAAACCAGTTGTACAAAAAAATATTGTTTGAGTTTAATATAAAACAACGTTGCTCCATCTGGGCCATGTACAGGGTTAAATAACGTTCTCGTCTCTTGGTTCACGAATGGTACAGAATTAGAATCTACCACTTTTTTGAGAAGTATTTCTTAGTGCAGTGCTGCTGTAATATGACACATTACTGTCAGTACTTCCACACATTAAAGAAATACTTTTTTTGAACTTTGAAGAGATTTTTAAAATTTTACGTGGTGTCTGTATTATTATCTACATGGCAAACATTTTGAGGGCTTTCCTCCTGTACGGGTTTGAAGATCCGAGCCAAAATCTTGGCTTGGCACTCCAACCTTTATAACAGAAGTTAAATGTACATTAATAGTTTAGTTGTTTGTTAATCCAATTCCAAGATTCTCAAGATTCTCCATTTATCAAATGTAGGGTTATTTCCTTGGTGGATTTCTTCATTTGGACACTCGGAGTGAATACCTCCAGTTAAAATCTTTAGAAACCAGTCCTTTCGTACATATCCGCGATGCCTTTCTGGCTGACATTTATTGCTTATTCCACCTCAAGCTGCCTCCTCCATGCATCAAAATAGAGATATCTACAACTAGATCCCTGTTAGGAGGGTCCCCTTCTGCTGAAAGTAGCGTTTTCGTGAACAGCACAGCTTGTGGCCCTGAGTTTATGATTGGGAAACGTGAGACATAAAAACCCAGAATGATGGCAATGCTCCCTAAATGACAGAACTGGCTAGATATTACACTGGCGACGCCTTGCATGTTAGGAGGTGTAATAGGACAAGTTACAAAACGAAGTCTTGTACCCTGACATGTTTCGAGGCACAGGAAAGGTTTGTGTTTGGTGTTACATTCTGTTTCATTGGTCTTGGAACTTAGCATCGGGCGTATATATTGTGTGCTAGATGAATAGCAGACAGTAACATGTTGGTATTTGTGGCAGCATAATAAAAGTTCTACACAACAAACATTTTACCAGCAATTAGGAACCTTTAGCGACATTGCTAATCCTAGTTCCCCTCTTGTGGTTAAGGCAATTCTATTAAAGCCGAAATAGCAGCTGGCCTTGTCTGTCTTCATAGTGTATTTTTAACCTGCTGTGCTCAGGCCCCAAAGGTTGTGGGTTTGAATTCGTTTATCAGCGTTCTCTCAGCTGCAGCACTGCCCCAAGAATGAGGAGCTTCTTGTCCAAAAGGTAACGTAGCTAGATACTACTTTTTAATTCGCTTACTCAAAATATTATTTTAAAACCAAAAATTCAGAAAGCCCATCAGTTTTATAAAATCTGAATCCAACACCGACTCTTGAGGTTCCGTAAACAGCAGTGTTGTTGATACTGATACAGGGATGGGTGAGTTATGTTAAGCTTACTTTGTATTAAGCCATTCCCACCTCATCATTGAGAAAACACAAGGGGATAATGATTGGAGACAGAGTTTTGGGAAGATGCTGCAGAAGATCCTGCAACAAGCTTTATTTATTTATTTTCATTATCTTTATTACGTTTCATAATCAATACACATAAAAAAACAGTGACCAAAGAAAAACAAATTACAAGCAAACAATCATTAATGGAACATGAGAAGACCAAATTACAAGACAAATAATTCAATATGAAGGAAAACTAACTTAAATTCGACTAAATTAAAAAAAGAACAATTACAATATGTATGGAGGCACAGATCATAATTTTACAGATGTAGCTTTACGTAGGGCATTAGCAAAAGGAGAGAAGTATATGCTCTCTACACACTTTCGGGCACTCAGGAGGAACACAATGTAAGAGTCTAATTTCTGTCTTTCTATGTAGGTGTTAAATAGACTCCAGAAGTTTTTAGGGCGACTTCTAAGGGGAAGAATTCGCTATCCAATTCAGTCTGCGTGTTACAGAACAGCATGTCCCAGGACCATTGAGTTAGGGAGAGGGGAGGGCCCCACTCCTAGTGCATTGCCACCACTCGCTTGGCTATCAAGAGGCCCATGTCAATCAGATGTCTGATACCTTTTCTGAGCCTCTTAGAGTAGCCCAATATGGCTAGTAGTGGGTCCGGAACTACTGTTTCTCTTGCAGTGTACCATCAAGATGTCATGTGATGATGCCCACTCTGCACATCTTCTGCAGATTTAGTGCCATTGGCATAAAAAGCACAATTCCTCATAATGGAGAGGCTGAAACATCTGAAATGGAGAGAAGGGAAACTAGGACCTTGGGCATAAGTGAAGTTGAAAGATCAACTGTGACGAAATGCTCCAATCTTCTGGCGGCCCAGTGATACCAAAGGTTAACCTGGTCATGGCTTGATATGGAAGGCTCTTAGAACGGACTGCTCTTCAGGTGCACTTCTGGGGTACAATCTTTCGCATTGAGAAACTGAGCAGCAAGAAGCAAATAAAAAAAAACACATACTGTAATTTGGAGAACTCTGCCAAATGAGAACTGGATTTTTTATTTAGTTATGTGTGGAGACGGTTGTAATCTTGACCTCCCCAAATTGAGATCCCTGGCAAATCCCTGTCTCTTGATGACTGTCTGCAGATTCGAAGGCCTCAACTGGACTAATGTGAGAGAAATGGGCAACCCAAACTACCCTTGAGGGCTCGGGCAAAGTAAGAGGGATGGGTAAATGTGCCTTCAACTGGACTAAGGCCTACTGCCAAACACTGGAAATCGGGAGCGTTATCATCTTGTGGCATTTTGAAGGTTCAGCAAATGTGTCTTTTCTGTCAGTTTGTCCCTCTGCCGTTAATACCAGCAGATTCCTAGGATGCTACTCTCACTTCCTTTGGAATTAGGTGGCATTGGTCCTCCCTGGTGTGCCTTAAGACCTTCACCCTGTGCTATCCCCGGCGATTCAAGGTGGTCCTGATGCCGCCAAGTACAACATTTTTTGTGGCTTAGACACCACACTGATTCTATTGGAAGGGCCATAGGCACCAGCCTTGCCATTCACTGCCATGCATTTCGGCGATTGACTGTGTTCTCTAAACATGGCCACTACTCCGTCAGGAAAAACAAAGGGTTCTGTATAGGTATTAATCTTTCTCAACTCTACAATAGAGACATAGTTCACTGTTGGAAACCAAAGATGTTTCCATATGCTCGTGAAACTTGAGTTTGCTTTGATTTACTTTCAATATATAATTACTGCACTTTGAATATATAACTAATCTAGGGGCCGATTATGATTGCAGTTTTTCCGCATCCTCCGGGACGGCGGAAGCCACAACATTTTTTGTGGCTTAGACACCACACTGATTCTATTGGAAGGGCCATAGGCACCAGCCTTGCCATTCACTGCCATGCATTTCGGCGATTGACTGTGTTCTCTAAACATGGCCACTACTCCGTCAGGAAAAACAAAGGGTTCTGTATAGGTATTAATCTTTCTCAACTCTACAATAGAGACATAGTTCACTGTTGGAAACCAAAGATGTTTCCATATGCTCGTGAAACTTGAGTTTGCTTTGATTTACTTTCAATATATAATTACTGCACTTTGAATATATAACTAATCTAGGGGCCGATTATGATTGCAGTTTTTCCGCATCCTCCGGGACGGCGGAAGCCACCGCTGGCCCGGAGGATGCAGAAAAAACGCTGCAGAGCCTCCAAAGACCCACCACCATATTGGGATGGCTGGTGGGTCTGGAATTCCGTCTGCAGCTTTTCCACCGCGGTCGCCTTCCGACCGCGGCGGAAAAGCACTAACATGGCTGGCGGTGTCTATCAGACACCGCCAGCCATATTAGGATGGAGTGAAACACATGCTTTTCCGTGGCAGCTTTTCCGCCATGGAAAAGCATATGGACTTTCACTTCGGGGGCCCGTTGCGGGCCCCCTGGGTGAAGGGGGGTGGGGGTGCACATGCATTTGCGTGCACAAAGCAGCAGGCACTGCGCGGTGCCTGCCGCTTTGTGCATGCAAATGCGATGCATGCATTTTTAACCTTGCGGCGGGTGCAGCTTGAAGCTCCACCGCCGCAATGTTAAAGATAGAGGATGTGACCGCCACCCTGGCGGTCACATCCTAATCTGATCGGAGGGAAGGCCGCAGCCCTTGCGGACGTTCCGTCCGCGATCATAATCGGCCTCCAAGTTCGTAACATTGTGCAACACAAACAAAAAAATACATAAATTAATAAAGAAAACTTATTACAGTACACATTTAGTTCTTGTGATCTTTGTGTATTCGTTTTACTTAAAAGCCTCAATCAATTTTTCAAAGTGTTTCAGCCCCTTACTTTGGTCCTCCTCAAGACCCTGTACAAGGATTAATATAACTCATACAATCCACCTTAAAACGTATAAATGTATACCTAATTCAGTTACCATGACTACATGTGTAAACTTGTATACATTAATGAGGTGTCCTATCCATTACATCCCATGTGTTAATTTACTGCTAATCTCCACATCCTATAATGTGAAGGGTGTTAAGACAGAAGTAACACCTCATTATGACGTCACATGCAGGTGCTGTGCTGTCTCCACGTCACACTTTTAGTGTATACGTTAGGGGGTGCTAGTGTTTGTATTTTAACCTCATAACACCATAGAAGTGACTAGGTGAGAAAGAAACGGTGGCTTCTCGCATTAACAAACCTGGCATTGCCTCTGCATACAGACACACTTGCCTCAGCATCATGCTGTCAATTATGCACGTGCCTCATTGGTCTAATACAACACAACCATAGAGTTCGAACCATGCCCTTAATGCCACTGCTCTTACCTATAGAGAATGCATCTCTCTTCCTGGCATCTATTCTCGGTTCAGTGTTGCTTTATCTAATTTGCCTGGTGCAATGTCATTTTTTTAAAAATGAATACCTAGCTCTGCTTTCCTTGTCGCATTAAGGGTACCTGGTTGGCCGCCAGACTCCTGTTTTCAAGTTACCGCATCTCATTGGTCCCTTGTGTCGTGTGATTTAATTTCTTTTTCCTTTGCTGCGCTCTAGCGAATGCAGCATGACGCTTTCACAATGCTGTCTTGGGGAGATATTATTACTCTATGGCCTAGGTACCCTCTGCAAACTCTATCACTCTTAGAGGTTTCTTCTAATAATTGTTGGAAGGCACCTTATCCATTCAAAGTAATTTGTCTTGGCTGTTTTCATATGGGACGAATATGTTGACCAATTCTACAAAGTTGATGAACATAGGGGCATATTATCAAGCAGGGAGATAGGCAATTATCGCCGCTTTAGATAATTCTATCGCCCTATTAGCAAGCTGTCGCTAACTGATGTTAGACAGCCTTTAGGCGATAGTGAGCTGTTTGGGGCCCGCTTTGCATGTCAGCGATGTTTATCGCTAATGACATCCAAAGTGGGCGTACCCAACCAGTTAGCGGCTGAAAGCAGTCGCTAACGTCGCTATCGCCTATTAGCAAGGCAGGCGTAGCGATGGAAATATTCATGCTAAGCGCGAATATCTCCAAATACTAACACCTGCCCCGACCAGTTCTTAGCCATGTTATCCGATGGGAGGTGGATAACATGGCTAAGAGCATTTTGTCGCTAATGCGTGACTATCGCTGTATTCTCAGCGATATTCATGCATTTCGCTGCTATCGCTGGATATTTTAGCACAATGGAGAAAAACGTTGCTAATAGCATGTTTTCTCCGCTAACATATCCACCGAAAGGCAGCGATAAAAAAAAATGCGCTAGGCGCATTTAGCGATAAATATCGCTATTCCTTGGTAATATGCCCCACTATCACATAAGTTACTCTCTAAATGCCATTGAACCAACCTCTGATCAATTCATTGAAGAAAAGGTTTCTCACAGTGCAGATTTCATCATAACCTTAGTGTTTTCTCACAGTCTTAAAATTAGTAATTGTTATTGAACAACGCAATTCGTGATTTAGTTAGACATAAGCCTAGGTTATATCATCTGCTCACCATTATCAGCTGTTTCTCTAATTAATGGTTCGTAATAGACCCCCTCAATTTAGTTAAACAAAAAGGGTTATCTCATATTTATGAAGGTCCTCGTTTCTTCGTTTTTCACAGTGCACATTTGATCATAACCCTTAAGACTTGTTCCCCCAGTTTTAAAAATTCAGTTTTCTTGTATCTGTATTGGAATCAACACAACCAAGGGTTTATCACCTGTTTATCATTTTCATCTGTTCATCAAATTCATTGTTACGTAATTGAACACCCCACATAAGTTGGATGCAACCAAAGGCTTATCACCCACTCATCAAGGTCATCATTTCATCATGGTCATTAACCGCATGCGTGCGGGCGGAATTCCGCCCGTACGCTGAGATTTACTCATTCCCATGTTTCATGACGAGCTGGGCTCGTCATGAGCGTAGCAGGAGGCTACCTCATGACGAGCCCAGCTCGTCATGAGCGTCGAAGGGGTTAAGGCTCTTGCTTACAGTGTCAAGTTGTTGATATATTTGGCCTCGCAACATGCCAATCTGTCTACATTGGACCCTCCCCTGTAATGTGAGTTACAGCACTGTCCATGTTATATTGTCAATAGTGGGTTTCTTCTTATAGTGCATAACTAAAGGAACTACAGGTTCCTGACCAGGACCTAAGCTGTGCAATTCTTTTTTTCACTTTGTGTTGTGCGTCCTATGTACCACAAATTGCATGGACATGTGATGGCATTACCTAGAATCTTAATATAGCAAATAGGAAAACAAGCATTGGCATAGCCAATAGGTCTCGCCTTTGGGAAGTGTTTAGCCATGCAACAGTTGATGTTGTTTCACCAAGGATATTGCTGCATAACTAAATACTTATAAGGTAACAAAAGCGAGACCTATTGGCTATGCAAATGCTCGTTTTTCCTTTCTCTATGTGTGCTGCATTCTGCAGCACAAATAGAAAGAGGTAAAAGCCTCTTGTGATTCTTTTTGTACAGGAAGCTTTCCCTTCCTGTACAAAAATAATCATCCCCGCAGTGCAGGAACCCTTGCACCATGGTGCGAAGGTGCCTGCATAGGCGCACAGCAGCCCATTGAGCATCGGTTCTGGGGAAAAGGACAGGAATGCTCTGTATCTGATAGATACAGCACATTCCTGCTCTTTTCTTGTGCCATAAGGCAGCGCAGCAGGAGTCCCTGCGGCACTGCCCTATGACAAAGCCTCATAAGTAAGTCCCTCAGGGCTAGATGTAGGTAATTCTTATTTACCACTTCTTAAATACCGAATTTTACCGATTCGGTATTTAAGAAGTGGTAAAATAGAGGGGGGGGGGGGTATGTAGGTATTTTAGAATCGGTAAATACCGAATCGTTAAGATTCGGTATTTATCGATTCGGTAAATACCGATTTTTGCAAGGGTGCAGGGGGTGTCACTTTGACACCCTCTAGCACCCCAAAGACGTCTGTCTATCACATGGCTAGGTGTGCATGCACACATGTGCATGCACACCTGGATTCGGTATTTTACCACCCAATTGGATTGGGTGGTAAAATACCGAATCTGTAAGGCCTTAGGGACTCTGAAGAGTCCCACCTACATCTGGCTGTTACCGAATCGGTAAAAATACCGATTCGGTATTTTACAGATTCGGTAAATTTACTGATTCGGTAAATTTACCGAATCTGTAAAAATGGCCCCCTACATACCAAATACCCATTTACCGGTCGGTAACCGGTAAATGGCCTCCTACATCTGGCCCTTAGTGTTGTGTGTTTTGTTGTTGTTCTGGTACTGCTAATTTGTGGCACCTTCTTCCACCACTGCAGCTGCTAGTCCATGCCTGCTGCTCTGACTTCTTCAGCTATAGACATCAGTCAGCACCAGCACAACCCTTTTTAGGTCGAACAGTCAAGATCTCTTGTATATACTTTAGTATATACTTAAATGTGTATGCACTTTTTGGGCTCTGGAGATTAGCCCTAGGACTTGTCTGCTTCCGCTTAGGGACTTTTTTCTGTTCAACTGCCTCTATTTAACTGTCTTGATAGAAAACGACCAGCAGAGGTCAGTAAAATACCAGAATTGCTTTCTCCTGAGGGGCTTTTTTTTTTTTCTGGCAACTGCCTCTATTTAACTTTCTTGATAGAAAACGACCAGCAGAGGTCAGTAAAATACCAGAATCACTTTTGCATTCTCTAGATTCCAGTCCATAGAAATTGTTTTCCATGAGCACCCGTAAACAATAATATTTTTTTCAAATCTTGTATTTTCAGAGATATGGCTGGGAGACGAAAGTGCAGCACAACCTGTTGCAACAAAGTAGCATTTCTCAGATATACGGCCTCTATTCCAATGTGATATCACATCCTGGATATGCAAGTTTGTGAGCAGGAAGCGCCGTCTAATAGATGTAAGTGAGCAGACAAAAGCCTGGCTCTGGCTCAGCTCGATGTCCTGTTGGATCCCTGAGCACACAATGAGCTGAGCTTGCACGTGGCTTCTTCCTGCCGCCATCACTCTCCCCTTCTGCACAAAGAGGTAAAAATACAACTTTAACATTCATGGTGAAAATGAGAGACAAATAGATACCCATTTAGTAGCTGATTTGTACAAAATGAAACTAGAAACCTGGAACTATCACGGCTTCCCCGCGTAACCAAATGATGCTGTCCTTTTTCCTCACTAGTGCATATGAAAGAACCATCAAATACATGATTTCAGAATGCCAGTTGTACAAAAACCCATCGTCTTTTGACATAATAGACTGTAATGTAGCACTGTTTATAGGAATCTGGGCCACATACAGATCTCACATGACAACTCCCTTGCCTCCTAGTTTATTAATGGCAGTCACTAGGGAGGAATAGGGATAAGAATGGTTCTAAGTTCATGTTTAAAATCTATCACTTTTAATGAGTACTGCTTAGTACAGTGCTATTAGGTGGTGTACTGATGTCAAACCTTCTACATAAAGGGCTTCATTTATGAAAAGTGGTGCACGCTGTGTTAAAACAGCGATGCAACACTTTTCACTGCGCTCTCCTTGTGACACTGACGTATCTGTGCATTGCCGGAGTTTTGTCATAAGCATGATGCAACACCAGCAGTGCATGGGGGAGGCCTATACACATTGCACTGTGTGACCCTTTCATCTGCTATGAGGCAGGCGTAAGGTTTTGATGCAGCAGCGCCCTGGAAGTGGCGCAGTGAAATCTGATAGATTTCACTGTGCTACTTCTATGAGGCTTTCTTACAGGGAAACCCCCGCCCTGCATACATTATACCTGACGCAGGTGTAATGTGGTGCAAGGGTTTACAAAGTGACGCATATGCTTAGATGCGTCGACTTTGAAAATATGGTGCATATGGTCTTATGGAGGGCGCTGGGGAGGTGGGAAGTGGGCACAGCTGAAACAAATGGGGCCAGGAGAACAGAGAGGTGGCCTAGGGCACAGTAGGTAACATAAGTGTCCTTTATTACTATAAGTAAGTTACATGTAAATAACCCCATCAGAATTAAGATGTAGGCTCAGCATTAATCGCCACCTACAGGGCACTGAAAATATAACACCTCGTCAACAAATGATATTACTGATTCCACGTAAAACAGGACTGGAAGAATATGGAATGAAAAAAGATACCACACATATGTAACTTCTCAAGTAATTGTTATTTTTTTATGAATTGTTGGTTCTAGTATGCCACATGCATTCTTGGTGGGACGATTCCGTTCTTTCATGTTCCTGAAAAAGCTATCCACCATATTCAATAATAGCTTTAGCAAACTTCAACACGGTTCGTTTTGAGATGTTATTTCATTTGAATTCTTTACCAGCCGCCCTAACAACTGTATGATTAATTTAATTTATTTATGGAAGTTGGATTGTCTTCAGTGACTACATGCAATATCTGGGTTATAACTGTCATGCCTATCATTCTTGCTTTGGTTCCTGCTCTGGGGAACATGGTACGGATATTCTCAGGGTTAGAAACAAAAGGCATCACAATGCATATATTTTGGCTACTGCAAAAATGGAGCAAAGGCTCTTTTGCACTATTTGGTTGATTCCTAAAAGGGAATACAATGTAAAGGGCTTGCTCGTGTCCACATTTCCTAAACATTCTTCATACTGGAGCATAAAAAGTAGCAAAATATGTTTTCTTTATTTTCAGTGAGTTTATGTACCATTTTCAAAATGTGAAAGAGTAAATAAGTCTCAGATTCACTGTCCATCAGGCAAGGAAACACTGCACGAAAAACTGCAGCGATGCCTTACGCCGAGGAAAGAAAATAGCGCAGCACCAGATTAATTAAAAGATGCCTGCCAAAGATGTAATTGACGTCTGGATGATTTGTATCACATAGAGTCTGGCACTATGGCTCGAAGCAAACTCTGCATTGTACCCTCTAGTTCAAATACCTAGCTGTAGACACATACTCTGAGGTTTGAAATGAAAGATGTGTACTTTAGAATAAAGTCTACATTGGTTGATCAAAGTATATCAAGAGATATGCAGCTTGAACTCCTGATTTTGCACACATTTCTTTGGCCCTAGGATTTGAATCAAAGGCAGATAACGCTTGGCCTTATTTATGAGGCCCTTACACCTCCATTGCGTCACTTTTTGTGATGCTGCCGCGGCATAAAAAATGCACCACACTGTGCCATGTTTACAGAGTGACTCATCTAGGCAGTTGTGTCACTTTGAAAACCCCTGCGCTACATTATACCTGCGACAAGTATGGTAGAAGTGTCACAGCGACATCTATAATATTTCACTGCAGCACTTTTAGGGCATCACTGCGTCAAATCATTATGCCAGCATGAAGCATGCGGAAGGGGTGATGCAGGACTTTTCACATGAGGCTCGCCCCATGTGAAATGGCACAATGCTGGAGTTGTGTCTGTTTCCAGACACACTCCAGCAGTGCCCCATTTTTGTGCTGACTGATATGTCAAATTTCCTGATGTATCTGTCAATCCTTGCGAAATGGAGTGCCATACAGTAAATATGGTGCATCCATGGTGTCACATGGAGGGGGCACTGAAATGTGCAGCAGCGGCACTGAATTAACAAAGCGATGCAACACTTTTCATAAATGAGGCCCCAAGGGTTTTGCACTGGACCACAGCAGACATGCCCCTTTGCGTACATTATTAGGGAGTTTTATTAAGAGGGTTTGGCGCAACACATGGGTCACCTTTTAACACAAAATAGCTTTGATGCAAGTTTTTGAAAGTTGATTTGTTGCTGCTGTTTGCATCTTTACAATGCTTCGAAAGGTTTTCTGCTGCTTATAGTCACATAAATACCAGCAAACCCTTAGTAATTGTGGACTTAAGAGGCTGATTTAGAGCTTCACAGTCAGTTTGTACTCCAACAGGGTGACGGAGCAAATTACTATGTCGACCTGACTAGGTACCCACCTGCCAAATTTAGAAAATTCACTCAGCCTGAAGGACATGTCTACTATTCATAGGAACAGCTGTCAAAGCTGTATCTGTAAATGTATTTAGCTTTGCTGTACAGCTCTGTCAAACATGATGGAGCCATGCGGAAAAGTTTTAAACCTTTGTTTATATTCAAAAACAAAACCCCAAAGTGGGTTTTTGATTTTGAGAAAAAAAAATAAGCAATGCCCCCCTCACCATGGGAGTAATCTCCTATGGTGAGGGAGGCATTTTGAGTTTTTTACTGCTCCTTACTGCTAGGATTTGCTAGCCGGTGGCAGGCAGTAAAAGACAGCTATATCTCCAAACACCTAAATTCCGAGGTTGGTCATATAGCCATCTATCCAACGGCCCTTACTCTGTCGGCAGCCACGGCCGGTGGTAGGTGTAACTGCAGGGCGGTGACGTAGGGAGGGGGAGGGGCAGGGTGGGGGATTGTAATGTATGGATGACGGACTTTAACAGGTAAGTAAACATATAAATAAATAAAACGAATTTCGTTGCGCGCCCTGCATCACATGGGAGGGGCATCTAGTAAAGAAGTGTGGCTCAATGGTTAGAGCGGCAGACCCTGATGCAGTAGTCTGGCCGGAACCAGGGTTCAATTCCCGCCTCGGCGGGTCTCGGGCTAAATTTTCTCGGACCTGATAATTCTCGCCTCGGTGCCTATTCTAATCATGAGTCCCACTCTGCACCTCTGGGCAATAGCTTGCTTAATCTCTACAGCGGCCCCAACAACGCTGAGGATGCCTGACTTCACCTTGGGGGTGCCCAGGAGTGGGCTCCTCACAGGGAAAGGCCAGGAAGGGTTCCTCGGCGGTATTCGTACAAGTGCCGAGATGCCTACGGGTAGTCGTGCGCTATAAAAGTGCGTAATCATCATCATCATCATTTCATCTTGAGACATATATTGCTCATTGACAATCCTTCATATGCATTGATACATGTCATGTCCTGTGTAAATATTGCATTCTGTAATATAAAAAAAAAACTGCGCTTCGGTCGTTTTGTGTCCAATTGCAAGAACATTGATTTATTTCGATATAATCTCCTGCCTCGACGAACAACGTGTCCCACCTTAGCAGGCGAGGCCAACACAGCTTCTCTGAGCTTGTCTTTAATGCCAAGGCCACCCTGCAAATAGTATTGATCCACATTCAACCAATGAAGAGAAAAGTAATTTCGATCATAAAAGCTTCAGGCACCAAGTCATAAAGTTTGAATCTAAAGCCAGTGCGCAGGTAGCTCCGGTTTTGAAATGGCTCATTGATTGCTTTCAAAATACATTTCTTTTCATATATGTCTTGAAAATATAATAATCGGGAATCAGGCTGGTCACTGGGACACCCAAGTCAGCCTTAAGCAAGATTTGTGTTTTCATCTCACCTCTGCCGTTGTTGTTTACATTGGGCAGAGCGACGCGCGATGGCTTTTGTCATCTTGTAGGCCATGAGTACTCACAAAATTTCTCTCGAGGGGCCAAATTTACAGTGTGGTTTGTGTCCTAGGGCTGCACCGGTGGGGGCGGGGTCAGTGGGGGAGGGGGCGGGCTAGATCAACAAAAAAAAAACTATGACCATGAGGTTGATCACAGGTCCCCGCAGCGGATGCCTTCATCCACTGAGCCACCAGACACATCTCTCTTCCTCCCTTGCTCCCTCTCTCTCTCCCTCCCTCCCTCCCTCTCTCCCTCTCTCGCTCACTCGCTCCCTCTCTCGCCCCCTCTCTCCCTCCCTCCCTCTCCTCCTCTCTCCCTTCCTCCCTCCCTCCCTTGCTCCCTGTCTCGCTCCCTGTCTCGCTCCCTGTCTCGCTCCCTCTCTCCCTATCTCTCCCCCTCTCTCTCTCCCTCGCTCCCACCCTCCCTCGCTCCCTCCCTCTGTCTGTCTCTCTCACTCCCTCTCTCTCCCTCTCTCTCACTCCCTTTCTCCCTCACTCCCTCTCTCTCACTCACTCTCACACTCTCCCTCACTCCCTCTCTCTCTTTCCCTCTCTCCCTCTCTCTCTCCCTTGCTCCCTCTCTCCCTCTCACTCCCTCTCTCCCTCTCACTCCCTCTCTCCCTCCCTCTCTTGCTCCCTCTCTTGCTCCCTCTCTTGCTCCCTCTCCCGCTCCCTCTCTCCCTCCCTCTCTCGCTCCCTCTCCCTCTCTCCCTCCCTCCCTCTCTCGCTCCCTCTCTCCCGCCCTCGCTCCCTCTCCCTCTCTCGCTCCCTCTCTCTCCCCCTCACTCACTCACTCCCTCCCTCTCTCACTCACTCCCCCCTCTCTCACTCCCTCTCTCTCTTGCTCCCTCTCTTGCTCCCTCTCCCGCTCCCTCTCTACCTCTCTCGCTCCCTCTCCCCCCTCTAGCTCCCTCTCCCTCTCTCCCTCCCTCTCTCCCTCCCTCTCCCCCTCTCGCTCCCTCTCCCTCTCTCCCTCTCTCCATCCCTCCCTCTGTCTGTCTGTCTCTCTCTGTTTCCTTCCCTCTGTCTGTCTCTCTCTCACTCCCTCCCTCGCTCACTCACTCCCTCCCTCTCTCACTCCCCCCTCTCACACCCCCCTCTTACTCCCCCCTCTCTCACTCCCCCTTCCTCACTCCCCCTCCCTCACTCCCCTCTCTCACTCCCCCCTCTCACTCCCCCTCCCCGTCTCCCTCCCTCCCCGTCTCCCTCCCTCTCCGTCTCCCTCCCTCTCTCACTCCCTGTCTTGCTCTCTTCCTCGCTCTCCCCTCCATCACTCCCTCTCTCCCTCCCTCCCTCTCTCTACCTCCCTCTGTCACCCTCTGTCATCTCACCCTTCCGGCGTGTCAGCCAGCCGGGGCTGAGACAGCTTCCAGGTACACACACACACACACACAGCCGCACCCAAGCACTTCACAGGTCGTTAAAGGCCATTTGCATGCTAATGAGGCTTTGTCTTATTTCACCTCATCTTAGGCCCCTGCAGCTCCACTCTGGCTATGTGAGAATCGCCTGAACCCCACAGAGCAGCAGAGACTCTCAGAGTCACGCTGCAGAAGACACTCTTTAAAAAAAATAATAATAATACATGGGTACGATGTTTGCAAGGTCCGCAGGCCGCCGAGGAAGGCTTGCCGGGCCGCCACCGGCCCGCGGGCCGTACTATGAGTACCCATGTAGTAGGCGTACCGGCGAGGATGCCTTGGGCACCTCATCTGATTGGAAGGCATTTGCTAGGCACCGCCCATTTTCGACCCTGTCGACCTCTCATTCATTAGTACATCATTATTCCTGTGGGAGCACAGGAAGTCATTTGGTTTTACGTCATGGATGTTAATTTACAAATTCTAAGGGGTAAAGAAAGTGGCAGTAGGACTCCTTTGCATCAAAAAACACTCAATAAGAAATTAGCCCTTTTACAGCCTCTTTTTTGAATATTTGCTTTTATAAGAGAGAAACCAGAGTTGCAAAGATGGGCATGTTCCTCATCCTGCGTTTATACCTATAAGCAGACGGTGCCAAGGGGGCAGACGCTACAGCTTTACCCAATTGACATGATGTAAATTGTGTTCTCAGAAAACCTTTTTTGGGACCATAGAATCACCAATCAGCCATTCAGCATAGTGTGGTTGCCTCAAAGAAATATGGTGCATGCATGAGAGAGGAGGCGGACAGATGCTTTAGGCTAAATGCTAAACCAAATTCTTCATTTACATGCTGCTTACTTTGCACAATTAAAGGACTTATTGGATAGTACTCGTCAGAAAAAAAGAGGCACTTTTTAAAAGGTATCAGCTACTAGTTTCAGAAACATTCTTACGCACTTCCACTGAGCCATTAGTGTTAAAGTACTTGGGGGCATATTACCAAAACGGGCAATAAAATTATCGCTGTTTTAGCGGCAGAAAACTGCAGCTAAAACGGCGATAATGGTCTTGATAATATGCTCTATGGAATTCCATTTAAAGTCAATGTTAAATGTGAAGGACATCTAACATGGGCTTCAATTGGAATTCCATAGAGCATATTATCAACAGCAATTAATAAACAGAAAGCAAGAGGGGAATTTGCGCAATAACAGTGTATAAATATCTGAGAGTTAGTGGAATTCTCTAGTCTATGCTCTAAGGATGAGCTACACCCTTGCCTAAAGATGTAGACACTAACAAATAGAATTTGTCTGATTAATTACTCACAAGATTCTCTACCTGAGCAATACTAGCTAGATGTATATAGATCAATTAATCATAGAATACACTTGGATTCAATAACAATAGATATCAATACAAATAATTTTCATAAGGATTCAAAAAGAGTAGATATCAATACAAATATTTTCATTTTTTTTATTTTTATTTTTTTATTTTTTTTATTAGCGTAAAGTAGCGTAAAGACTCCCTAAGTGCCGAGATTAATTTTATTCGATCAGATCTATCTTTGATGCCTCGCCTTTTTACCTTAGGAAAGGACGTACCCATTACTACATATTATTTATCATTGCGGAGGATAACCGGTTAGACACCGGTACAACGCTTTTGAGTCACCAGATGTTGAAAGGACCGATTTTTTGAAGGACTAACATTTAAAGTAACATAATCACCTTTTGGTTTCGCCAATCTACAGACCATTGATTTTAAATGCCCTGATGAAGTCCAATTGCTGTAAAGCTGGACGAAACACGTGTTGGCAAATGAGAACAAACATTATATTATGAAAATACTGGTACTGAGTGACTGAAAGAAAATGAAGAAATAAAAGAAGATCTAATGAAAATATTTGTATTGATATCTACTGTTTTTGAATCCTTATGAAAATTATTTGTATTGATATCTATTGTTATTGAATCCAAGTGTATTCTATGATTAATTGATCTATATACATCTAGCTAGTATTGCTCAGGTAGAGAATCTTGTGAGCATATTATCAAGCCCATTATCGCCGTTTTAGATGCAGTTTTCTGCCGCTAAAACGGCGATCATTTTATAGCCTGTCTTGATAATATGCCCTTTAGTTCTAGTGGTAGTCTTTTCAAGGTGTCTAGCTGAGAGCACAGCTTTGTCACTAGAATAGATGGTTGGTGGCTCTAGTTGTAGGTGTTCTGTCCCCCTACTGTGATCAGCGGTGCTTCTTCCAACTCTGTGAGTCTAGACCAGCCTCGGTCCATGCAGGTATGAGCTGTGGGGCGAGGGCCGATGCTGATGGAAAATTAATTATTTATTTAATTTCCCCTCTGCATCGCCCCTCAAAATCCCCCCACCAGGCCCCACCACTCCACTTCTGTTACCTGCATGGACTGCGGCTGGTCTAGACACCAGACAGATTTCCACCCTAAGGAAGGAATGCCTCCTCATCGCGATTCATTAGGACACCATCAATCTCATCCATCACTTTTATGTTACAGATGGCTACTTTCTGGGTCTTGTATCCTGTGCATTCATTGAATCACCTACATTAATAAAAATGATGATGCTTTGTAAAAGGATAGACCACAATTGAATCCATATGTCCTCCTGACCTGCAGCAATACAGCATTCCTAAAACAAGGTGGCACTTCATATTCTAAGATCAGCAAGGATTACATTTGGCAGAACTGAATGTGCGGACAGGGTTAAGGATGATGGCTATACCATGTGGACTGCATGAAGGCCGTACTATGTTATGTGGACTGTATTGTGGAGGATTTTCATATTAGGGATCATATGCACTACGATACCTCATCAAATTTCTGGCAAGTCCATCATATCACCCTTGCAAAATGGCAAACTCATTCCAAGCAAATATGGTTTAGTAGCACTGAAACAGTCACCATGTTAGGGCAATTCTTGGGGCCTTGGCGGTATTCTTTCAAATGGGTTAGCTGCAGGCAGACATAGGTAGCATGTAAACACCTCTGTCAGTGCCTGACTACATATGTATTGGGTATTCCCCCCAGTACCTCCAACGAACCTCATCCGTCTAAACCAATATGCAGCTTTTGGTATAAAAAGGAGATAGAATCTAGAAGACAGCTTGCTTGGCATATAGAGCACCACAATGTTCGATTCTTGCACCTACTTTTTCAATCTGATAATGGAACTCATCAGCCTCATCCTAAAACGCTGCGGTATTGCCATGCACCAATATGAACATAATACACAGTAATATACTTGGCTATATTATACAAATGCCATTAGCAGCTACAATTTTGGATGAATGACAGTTTCTTGCATCTCAATGCGATTAGGTTAAGTTGCTTCTCCCCATTCCCCTTTCCCTGTATGAAGTCACTGGGGTTAACATTGGAACATAACCTCTCTTTCATCCCACAAGTAAATGATACCACCAAAACAACCAATATTCATTTGCAGACCCTTGAGAAAATTCAACCCATGATCTCACCCTGTCTCATTAAAATAGTCATTAACGCACTGTTCATCACAAAGCTTGAATTTAGCAATGTCAATTTCTCTCAGCACAATCAGCAACTTTCTTGACCCCTTTCAAAATCTGTACTGAGCTCAGCCGCCAGACAGATCCCCTCAGCAAAGAAATGCAATCACATTACCCTCCATTGTGAGAGACCTTACTGTCTCTCTCCATCGTAGCTCATATACTACTCTACCACAAATATGCAGCCTAGTTCATAAAATCATTAACAATGCCAATCCATCATATACCTCCAAATTGCTCAATATCTCAAAGGGGCGCTAGCGATCTGAGGAGTAGCATTCCATGTCTTTTGGAAGTTCCTAAATTCAGGACTCTTCGGCTCTTAACAAATCATTCTTCAAGAACTATGAGCTCAACATGGAATTTGGAGCAACCTAGGCAAAAAATTCTCACACCCTTTACTTTCTTCATGCCTGCAAAAGTGAGCCCAAGCAGGGGCCCAAGACTGTCTTATTCACTCCGTTTAGATATTTCTATCTCATCCTCTTGCTCGGATGATCCTGAACTCTCAAAGCTGAATTGCAGAGAAGACCATCCAAATCAAATCATTTCATCACCTTACAAGGCCTTCTTGGTCGGGGAACCAAAGTCTACCTTTGGAACCCAGGGACGGTCCATAACAATCCAACCTACCCCCTTGTCATCTCAGTTGGATGTAATGCTGCTTATGCAAACCACTTTACATGGCATTGTGAAAGCGCTAGTGTAGATAAGGTCAAATCAGGTGGATCAATTAAAGGTTTTGAAAGACATTCAACATGAACTTCAAAATTTGAAAACGATGCCGCAAATGTAGGCGAACCCATGATCACTAAGCCCCCTATTGCAGCACTGATCTCAGAGCTTCGGGAGGGTCACAGTGTCCTTTTAGGAAACAGTAAGGCTCAATTAAATTTGGTAGTCTCTATCTATATTTCAAAAGGCCCTATGCTTGTGAGGACAAAGCATCATCTTTGTAATCCTTTTACATTTTTTCTCAAGGTTCCACTGTGAACAGAGGGCCAGTACTCAGAATAGATTTTTAGGGTCCCATACCCCATGTGCAGGCAAAAAGAAGGCCCAAGTATGAAAGGATAAAGACTGCAAGGGTGCTTGCTCCCAAGATCAATACATGAGGCCCCCTTGTGATAGATCCATAGATGTATCCACCTATAAAAAGGAAAATCAAAAGGAAAAGTTAGTAATAAAGCTAGCTCGGATTCCATTCTTTTACCCTTAAACGTCCGCCCCTCTTTAAATAATGAAGGCCTAATATCAGCTCAAAGTAAGGTGTCTAAGCCCCAGATTCCCACTAAATCTCTGGTCCCGAATCTTCCCCAGCCTTGAGTTGGCGTCCTCAGAGCTATTACTGAATATTACCAGCCGGCGGAAAAAAGCTAAGAAACAAGACCTTTGAACCGCTCAAAAGTCCTCCATATATTTATTCAAATCCCCTCCATTACAGGCATATCTTTGGTGGATTTAACCTCAGTTCCGTTTCAACATGGTGAACAAGGTAGAGAAGTTTCCTGAGTCTCTTTTATTTTACCCTGTAGTGCGCAGCTAGTGTTCAAGGCAGTAGAGGATTTAGCTAAAATCTTTCTGCCCTCCTAAAAGGATCAACGTCCCACTAGTTTCTTAGCCAGGCTCTATTCCACCTGCTGTTTAAAATATCCATTGTGGATTATCTGCCACCCAATGGGAGTGATTTATATCTTACAAACCACTCCCACAGCCTGGAAGCTCATGGCAAGACAGCCAGTCGCCCAAAAAACTAAGAGTGGTTATAGTAAATCATAGACCACTCGGGCAGCCGAGCAATCGGTATGGGGCCAGGGTAATAGGTTCTCTCCCTTGCAGCACATTTTGAAGGATGGCGACTGGAATACCAGGCCTAGTTCCCCCTAGAAAGATGGGTCCGCTCTAAACATGAGAATCCTGAGTTGGGATATCCATGGGTTTGAACGACTTACCAACCCCAGTGCCAACACCAACGACATCCCGCCCTCACAAGAACTGTGCGACGCACTGGCCACCTTCTTCCACCGCAAGATTGCTGACATCCATGACACCTTCATCACCACGACCGCCCCGGCCACGCCAGACTCCACCCCGCCTGCGAACACCACACGCACCAACCACCTGACCTCCTGGGCCAACATCTACGACGACGAGACACACAAGGTCATGAACTCCATCCACTCAGGATCACCATCAGACCCCTACCCACACCACGTATTCAACAAAGGAGACGCAGCCATCGCACCCCAGCTACGGAAGGTCATCAACATCTCCCTGGAGACAGCGACATTCTCGGAAAGCTGGAAGCACGCCAACATCAACGCTCTCCTCAAAAAGCCCAAGGCGGACCCCAAGGACCTCAAAAACTTCCGGCCCATCTCCCTGCTCCCGTTCATGGCGAAGGTGATCGAGAAAATCGTCAACATGCAATTGGCCCGCCACCTCGAGGACAACAACATCGTAGAGCCATCCCAGTACGGATTCAGACAGAACAACAGCACCAAGACAGCCCTCATCACCGCCACAGACGACATCAGGCGCCAACTAGACAACGGCAAAACATCAGCTCTCAGCCACCTTCGACAAGGTCTGCCACCACACACTAAAAACACACCTCCAAGAAGCTGGAATCCAATAGACGGCCCTGAACTGGACCACGTCCTTCCTCGCCAGCAGAACCCAGAGCGTCCGACTCCCCCTTCCGCTTCGCAGCCACTGACATCACCTGCGGCGTACCCCAGGGCTCATCCCTCAGCCCGATGTTGTTGAACGTCTACATGGCCCCCTTCGCACAAGTGGCCTGCCAGCATGACCTCAACATCATCTCCTACGCCGACGACACCCAGCTCATCCTCTCCCTCAACAAGGACCCGCACACACCCAAAACTAAACTCCACGAGGGAATGAAGGCCGTCGCTGATTGGATGAGGAGCAGCCGTCTGAAGCTGAACTCGGACAAGACGGAGGTCCTCATCCTCAGACCCACCCCCTCTACCTGGGACGACTCCTGGTGGCCGACCACACTGGGAATAGCACCAATACCCTCCGACCACGCATGCAACCTAGGATTCATCCTCGACTCCTCCCTCTCCATGTCGAAACAGGTCAACGCCATCTCCTCCTCCTGCTACAACACCCTCGGCATGCTCCGCAGGATCTACAAGTGGATCCCTACCGAAACAATAAGAACGTGACACAGGCCCTCGTCAGCAGCAGGCTAGACTACGGCAATGCTCTCTTTGCAGGAATCCCGGCCAAACACCTGCGACGACTACAACTCATCCAAAACGCCTCCACCTGACTAATCCTCAACGTCATCCGCTGCAGCCACATCACCCCTCATCTGAGAGACCTACACTGGCTCCCCGTCGACAAGAGGATCACCTTCAAGCTCCTCACCCACGCACACAAAGCACTCCACAACACCGGACCAGCCTACCTCAATAGCAGACACACACCCACCCACCAGCTCCGTTCCGCCAGCCTCACCCTCGCCACTGTCCCCCGCATCCAACGAACGACCACCGGCGACAGAGTCTTCTCCTTCCTCGCCGCCAAGACCTGGAATACCCTCCCTACCCACCTACGGCAGACCCAAGACCTGCTCCCCTTCAGAAGACTCCTCAAGAACTGGCTCTTTGAGCATTAGCGGCAGCCCCTCCCCTCAGCGCCTTGAGACCCTCGCGGGTAAGTAGTGCACTTTACAAGTACACTGATTGATTGATTGACTTAGGAACAGTGGTGAACTGGAAGAAAGTTTGAAACCCTTTCTTTTGATGTTCCTTCAGAAGTACTGGTTGAGAGAGGACCAGACAGTAGAAGGTTTTATGGTGTTGCACAGTAAAGGCCGTAGTCAGGTTAAGGGGAGAGCGCCCGCAGGTGTCCGAACCCTAATATCTACTAAGGTGATTAAGAAATCATTGGAGGTTATAAATGTGTCAAGTGGTCTGCAGTGTTTGAAATGGGGTTGAGCAATAACATTCATAGATACTTCCTTCTTATAAATGTCTATAATCATAAAGAAGACCTTTGGCGTATGAAAGGCTTGCTGGAATCATTTGAACTCTCCTTCCAGCATCTGGTAACAAAATATCTGGAAGCATTCATAATAATAGCTGGAGATGTTAATGCCCATCTTTTTCCTGTACAGTTGAACCTACAGCTGGAGGGAGCTCTAGAATTTCATAACATTCCTCCAGCCCAATTTCCGCCTGGTGTTATTAAAAAGGAGGTTAAGGTGATGAGGCAATGGCAAATCATGGTTTGATTAATCTTAACAGACTACATAAAAATTATATGCCAGCAGCAGAAACTTTCCGGCAGGGCCTGTCATCAGGCCCCATTGACTATATATTCATGTCATTTTGGCAGTTGAATCTCTTTATGAATTTTGAAGTGGCAAAGTATTAGGGTAATGACCACTGGGTGACTTCAGCAGTTCTTAGCCTGTGTGAGCCAGTGAACCCAGAGAGGGTGCTGTCTCTATGGGTGTCCTACCCGCAGAGGCTTTCAACACGCTTAGACCCCATTCATATCCAACATCTAACCTTCTTTCAAGTAAATGAGAAGATTGATATCCTACCTATCTGTGTTGATAATATCATTGTGTGGTACAATAAAATTGTACACCAAGTTTTGGGCTGTACCACAGTAAACATAAGAGAGAAGGGACTGCAAGTAGACCCCCATGTCAAGAGGGGTTCTGGTTTGATTCTGTTTGCCAAGAGCTGAAGCGAATGGTGAGACGGAGAAACAGGAGTGACAGGCGGCAACCAGGTACTTTAGCTTTGCAGGAGCTGGCTAAGCCTAAGCTACAATATAAATCACTTGTGAAGATGTAAAAAAACAGCCTTCTACTACAGTAAGTGGGATGAGAAGCAGGAAATTATCCTCTCCAAGGATCAGCAAAAATTATGGGCAAAGGTCAATGAGCCTAGTGCTCTAAACATAGGTACCCTTACATGCATGATCCCGGAAGATCAGTGGGCTACTTATTTGACAGATTTATATAGGGGACCTACTGTTCCAGCTAGACCTCAGCGAATTCTGGGACAAAACTCCCCCTGACTTGGTTTTCAATAAAGGAAGTAAGAGTAGTCATTGAGTGAGTAAAGCTCTCCTGGGCCGCTGGCCCCTATAACATTCCAGCACTAATAATTAGGTTGAACAGCGTTTGGTGGGCCATGGTTTATTCATCTACACTAAGTTGGATTGCTTCGTTTGGCCTTCACCCTCAATCATGGAAAGGGTCTATAGTAAAAACCTATTTTTTTAAAAAGGGAGTGGTAAAGACCCCATACATTATAGGCTTATTAGCCTTCTAGTTATCTCACTAAAGGTCATCTCTAAAATTATTTTATCTAAACTAGAAGACTGGGCTATTGAAACTATGAGAATCCCAGTAGAGCAGGGGAGCTTTCAGGAGGCCCACTCCACCACAGATCACTGCTTTGCATTATGGGTCATTATTTGGAAGGTTCTCGAAGTAAATCAAGGGCCGTGCTGTTGTTTTGTCAACTTCAGGACAGCCTTTGATTTTTTGTATAGGGACATCCTATGGGGAACACTTGCCACCTGGGAGCTCCCATCAAACATCCTTAGTGTACTCCAATCCTTGCATTCTGGTAATTGGGCTCAGGTGGAGTTAGACAAATTGGGCCGATTATCTCAAAGAATTTCCATAGAGAATGGCCGTCGGCAGGGATGCATTTTTGCACCCTGCTCTTTAGTCTATTTTTAGCCAACCTTCCCACCTTTATCTACCAATCCAAGTCTTTCTCCCCAAAAGTAGAGAAATAGCTTATTGATTGTCTGCTTTATGCAGATGATCTGGTATTACTGGACTGTACCCGAATTGGTCTGCAGAGGAAATTAAATGCCCTAGCAACTTATAGCGAGCAGAACCAGCTTCACATTAATCTGGAAAAGACTAAGGGGCACATGCATCAAGCTATTTACTGGTCGCCAACTGGCCGATTTGCAGAATCAGCCTCTTTGCGACTGGTAAATAGCATTTTGAGATGCATCAACCCCAAGGACATTTGCAAAATAAGTAATCGCAATTTTTGTGATTACCTATTTTGCAAATGTAGTTAGGGAATCGCAATTTGCAATTCCCTAAATGCAATCCAAGAATCATTCTCAGAATGTGACTTTGCATTAAGGAATCGCAACTTACCATCAACTTCAAGTTGATGGTAATTTGCAATTCCTTAGAAAAATGCTATTTTGTGCCATGTGGTGCCATGCGGCGCATACACACCCCCTCTTCGCTCATTGCAGTGATCGGAGATTGAGTGAGGGTGTGCCGGGCCGAGTGGAGTTTACATATGAGAACCCTGGAAACATTTGAAGGGTCCCGTAATAGAGAGTGGCAAGCGCGCTTACTAATAAGAAGTAGCCAGAGATTTAAAGACGGCCATTTGTGATCTCAAAGTAGTGACCGTTGTTGGCATAACAGCCGCCAATGATGGAAAATAAGCGTTTTTCAGACACTCCATTCCAAAGAAGATACATACATCTTTGAAGGCATTGAGATAACGACGGAATTGTTCATTAGCCCGAGTCCTGATGAGGCCCGTACTGTGAGGGCTGAAACGCGTCGACATTTTGTTTAAAGAAGACCCCAACCAAAGTACTTTAAATTGTGGAAAACATTGTTTACAAGGAGTAAAAGGACTGAAGATAGGTCTAAAAAGATATGGACCATTTATACTCTTTGTTTTAGGTCTGGTGGATCTTACTTTAGAGGAATGCTGAGTCAGTCTGTACATATAGCGAGCATCCTTTTGGAAAGAAAATTGGGCTACAATATTTGAAAAAGGATATACCTATGGATCGATGTATATATGTGTTTGTATAGTTTTATGTAAAAAGTGATGTGTAAAAATATGTTTCTTTGTTCATTCGTTTTAAATAGGCTCAAAAATTATATAAGCCTAAATCCTATTCTTTTTCAATTAAAGTGAAAAACAAATGAAAAATAGTATATAGTGTTCTCTCTGCGGAGGCGGGAAACTTCACTAAAACAAACACAAGAATTGATTTTGTTCAAGATAATATATTTGTCATAGGGGGAGACAATTGAGCTATCTCACCTATTACTATAGATTTTGCTACTAGTGTCCTAGGCATCATTTGCTTTATTTGTGACTTTATTTACCCAGATGCCTTTGGCTTACCGGGTCTGCCCTGAATTTGACGGAATACACACCCCCTTAGGGCATGTGTGTGTGCACCAAATAGGCACAAATACAATTTTTGGGGGTGCATCAGGGTGGCCTTTTGGCCCCCTTGACCCTTGAATTGCAGTTGCAATTTGCGATTACCTATTTGGTAATGGCAAATTGCAAATGGTTTCGCATTCATTCCTACGGGAATCGCAATTTGCGATTCCCTAATAGGATATGTGGAGGATTGCTATTTTTTCGGCGAAACATACATGCATAAGGAATTGCGATTTCTTAACGGGGATTCCTTAATAATCGCTATTAAGGAATCGCAAATCCTTTGCTTTATGCATGTGCCCCTAAGATTTTGGTTTTTAGGAAAGAAATAAAGTAATTTAGCTGGTACCTAAACACACGGCATGTGGAGCAAGTCGACCAATGTAAATATTTGGGTTTGACTTTTAGGAGGAACTTGAACTGAGGCGGACTTTGGGACGGCACTAAGCAGAAGGCTCTATTACAGGCCAGTTGTCTGTCAAGATTTAACTGTAAATTTGGTGGGCTATCCCATATTCTACTACTAAGGGCCTACGAAGGGAAGATACCGCCGCTGGGTCTGCATGGAGGAGAGGTCTTTCCCCTTGATCCTGCTTATGAATGGGTCCGATTAGAAGGGGCAGTTCTCAGTAGGCTTTTATCACTCCCTCCAGGTACCATGGTTCAGGCCATAAAGAGAATGTTCAATTTGTCTCCTGGAGTCTGCGGGCCCTAAAATATTCCAATACCCCCTCAGAGGGTGTTGAGGTGTCTAAAGTCTCGAAATTGTGCTGGGATGGCATTCAAGGTAGTGAAAGAAGGTGGGCAAAGGAAGTAAGAATTAGATTCACTGGTAAGAAGAACCTCCATTCTAACAGTTGTGCAATCACATCCTGGTCTCCCTTCCCAGGCAAGCAGACATTGAAAGAGTCCGCAGTTTTGGTAACTGGAACTAAGGACCTGTCCTATTTGAGCAAGAAACCATCTATTAGTTTCTCAATCTCTACTCTAGGCCAGGACACGTTTGTTCTATACCTGTTACAGTTATCAAACTCTGGGCTGCGCAATGAAATATTAAGAGTCAGGGTGGGATGTAATGCAATCCAATCATCCCACCAATGTTGGACAAGGGTTCAGGATAACAGCTGTCTCTGCCCCTGCCCCTGAATGTGAAATGCTCTCTACTGCATTTATTTATGGACTTTTTTTTATCTCTTTAACCGTATTACGTTTTTAAGACCTTTTTAAATATGATACTGTCCATTGGAGGAAAGCTGTGGAGCTTTTATCAGAAATGTGCTATTAGATGTGGCAGTTGGAATTGCTCAGTTTTTAAGGTCTGTCAAACAGAGTTTTAATGATGAACTGCAGTGGGAAGGGGTTGTTGGGAAGTCAAGATGGGGTTTGATTATTGATTTTATCTGTTAAATGTGTTTTTAGAATGTTTTATGGACAATATTCCAAAATAAACTTGTTTTCAACCTTTCTACCATAATTTGCTTGGTTATCGTCATTCTAAATTTAATCTTGCAGCCAGTGAGGATTAGTCTTGTACCAGTGGAAGATTTCTTAGACAACTTCATAGACCTGCACCTGTGACGTTGCCACTGTATTCAGCTGTAAAGAGCCAGATTGTATATGAATAGAAAGGTGTAGGAAAAACACCTATTCCTAAATTTATGACTAACGTCACCATCCTCTTCCTGGCTTCTGTGGTACCAGGAAGCACGCACGCTCCCCTGACACAATCACAATGCTGCAATGCAGTGTTGTGATTGGTCTGAGTGCCGTGGTTCAGCGCTCAGACAGGGAATGGGACCCAGTGTAGGTCCTCCACCTAGGCTGTAATACAGCAAAGTGCACAGGATATTTTGGCCATCCGGACATGGGCGGCCAAAATGTCATGCACACTAAGAGTGCCTATAACTCCTAACCCAGCCTCTAAAACAGCCTCCCAGCCCCACCCCGCCCCCAAACAACTGAGCCAGTCCATTGAAATAAAAAGATAACGTTAAGTTATTATCATTTTACTTTTCCATTTTTAATTCCTCACTCATTGAGCAGTGGGGCAACGCTCCTTCGCTTTAGCGGAGGTCTCGCTGCTGATTAAGTCTATGGTAGCAGATAGCACATACGAATGTGGGATCTGATATTATAGTCTATTCAGGTGTTTCTAAATTGAAAGACTTCTAGTCAAAATGAGTTTAACTTGGGAAACCCTCACACCATATTCCACTTATCTCCACTGGAGGTATTTGGCTATCAAAAGCAAAAAGATGAAGCACTGGGTAAATACTCATTAAGCATTTTTGGAAGATAATGCAGCATCCATGTTGCAGAGAAGTGAATACCTGAAAATTGTTTCACCTAAATAATTAAATGCTGATTTTGAAAACATCAATCCACATGGTTTTTTGAGATCCTAATACCATACTCTTGACCCTACTTGTTAAAAATATTTAACAATCAAGTCTTCATAATTATCTTGTTAAAGAACTCTAAACACTTTCTTAAAAGTTGCATAGGTTTCTTTAGTTTAGGGGGCTGTTTTAATAATGAAAAAAAATAGATTTGGAATGCAGTCATGGGGAGGGTAGTCTGCTCTTTCTTGCAGCCCGGTAAAAAAGGGGGTGGTGATGGACGGAGCATCTGAATCAATCAAACACTCACACTCAGTCAAAAGATCTGGGTTTACCATCACCGTTCTTTAGCCCACTCTGCCATCCCAGTTCAGACATGGCCATATGCAAATCAGTCTGACCCTGTGCCTCATGGGAACAGTCCAGCCCGAACTGCCAAGCCATGCCTTCCCTGGACCAGAAATAAGCTTCCTAGGACCGGTTTCTGGCATTTCAGCCGTCTTCAGCCAGGCTTGCTTGAATCTAGTGGCAAAGTGAGCAAGGGACTCACGTCTAAGCATACCCTGCCAACTTATGGCGAACAAAGCGGTACAAAAGGGGGTGGTGATGGACGGAGCATCTGAATCAATCAAACACTCACACCCAGTCAAAAGATCTGGGTTTAATCCATAACCGTTCTTTAGCCCACTCTGCTACCCCAGTTCAGACATGGCCATATGCAAATCAGTCTGACCCTATGCCTCATGGGAACAGTCCAGCCCGAACTGCCAAGCCATGCCTTCCCTGTCCCGGAAACAAGCTTCCTAAGACCGGTTTCTGGCATTTCAGCCGTCTTCAGCCAGGCTTGCTTGAATCTAGTGGCAAAGTGAGCAAGGGACTCACGTCTGAGCATACCCTGCCAACTTATGGCAAACAAAGCGATACAATAGGGGATGGTGCTGGACGGAGCATCTGAATCAATCAAACATTCACACCCAGTCAAAAGATCTGGGTTTAATCCATCACCGTTCTTTAGCCCACTCTGCCACCCTAGTTCAGACATGGCCATATGCAAATCAGTCTGACCCTGTTCCTCATGGGAACAGTCCAGCCCGAACTGCCAAGCCAAGCCATGCCTTCCCTGGACCGGAAACAAGCTTCCTAGGACCGGCTTCTGGCATTTCGGGCACACATATTTATTAACCCCTCAATTTGAAGGGGACACAAATTGTGACCTGCCAAATTAATATTAGTTATTAATGTCGATCTGCGCCACTGAAAACAGTGATTTTACCCAAATAGATCTGTTGGTTTGACAAATCCATTTCCATTCACAAAACAGTGCGAAACTTCAAGCACTTCTTGCAAATGGAATCTTTGTACATTTGGCACATGGAACTGAGCCACAAAAAACATTCTAAATATTGTGAATTATTAGCTGCTGGAGAAAAGTTATGTTTAAGAAAGGCGCTGCATATTAGGGACATCTTAAGGATTTTGGGGACCCTGGGCCAAACGTATTTTGGGGGCCATTGTTTAGAACCAATTTCCCCTCTTTCAAGCCCTTTTTGGCCAGGTCACTGACAGTGCTCAGACAAACTCTTTCAAATTCTAAATATGTTTACAGACACCGACAAGTGTGTTTTTATTGTAACAGCAGCAGACCACTAGTGTTACTGCAAATAATATCTGTGACACCCTCTCATTTCTCATATGTGAAGTACTGTTTTGATCTAAAAAAACGTTTTTTGTGGATGTTGTCTGAAACATAAACACAACGGGCAGATTTACAAGAACTGGCACATGTCTTAATATTTGCAGAGATGCGCCAGTTCAATTGTGTGGCGGAAAAATAGCCTTGCACCACCATCGATGCACCACATTTACAATGCGGCGCACCATGGCGCAAGGACACACAGATGCATGACGCATCTTCTGTCGGAAAGGCAACGAATTGCTGGAGTCGTGTTGCAAGCACAACCCAACTCCCGCAATAGTCAGGAATGCCTATTTCGACCATGCTGCGTCCATCCTTAAGCCTGCTTCAAGCAGGCACGAGGTATTGACGCAGTGGCGTCGTAAAAGTAACTCAGTGAAATCTTGTAGATTTCACGGAGTCACTTTTATGAGGTTTCCTTGCGACAGAACGCCCACCATGCATACATTATACCTGATGCAGGTATAATGTAGTGCAGGGGTTTACAGCGTGACGCATCTCCCTAGATGCGTCAGGTTAAATAAGTTGCATTGTGGTGCATTGTTCACGATGCCGTTGTGTCACAGAAGTGACGCAACGGCGGCATAAAGTTGGCGCAAGGGGCTTGTAAATCTGCACCTCTGTTCTTCCCACCCCTTTTTAAGGAGACTCCCTCCAATGACTCATTCATTCAATGGTGATATTTATACACTCTATAATGCTTTTAATATTTTCACTTATCTATGTTCAGTCGTCGTTACTTGAATTTAATTCGTGTTCATCTTCTTGGTTATTTTCTTTGTAAATATGTTTTAAAATAAATATTTAAAATATTTGAAAAATGTAGCACTTTGGGTTAATTGTGATATGGGTGTAAAACTGCATTACTCTCGCATAAACACTCCTGTACCTCCTGCTTGCATCAGCGCTCCCCCTTTCATGCAACCCATGATTATCCTCTCTTGAACTCTGTGACGCTTCTTCCTGACACCCTCCATTGCTCTCATTTGCCTTCTGTTCAGCTTCTCCCAGGCTCCCCCTTACAAATTGCACTCCCCCCACTCCTTGCACTTTTCCTACTTTGTTTCCAGTGCTGCTCCCTTGCATCATGCTTTGTTTTCCCCTTCCTATCTGCGCTGCTCCAACCTTGCACGCCCCGATTTGCACCCAGCACCGTATCCGTACCCAATGATGCTCCACCTTGCATGCTGTGCTGCTCCTCCTATATCCTGCGTTGGTGACTCACTGCACTGCACACCTTTGCACCTCATGTTGCTCCTCCTTTCACCTTGTACTGCAATTTTGCTTTCATCCTGTGCTGCATCTTTCTTTCTGTCCTGCTTAACTTAACTTTTCCCTTGCTCCATGCACTGCTCAACTCTAGTTCCAGGGGCGTAACACAGGCCCCTGCAGCCCCCACAGTGCGGGGGGGGGGGGGGGGGAGGGGGGGAGGGGGGGCTCACCCTCCAGGGGGCCCCGTCAGCACCGCACTTCTGCTGGGGAGCTCTAGATTGTGTCTGGAGGGGGCCCCTTCACGTACCCTGCAGGGGGGCCCCCTCAAGGTTCGTTACGCCACTGTCTAGTTCCCTCCATTTTGCACCCTGTGTAGCTCCCCTTTTCATCCTACACTGCTTTTTACTGTCATCCTGGGCTGCGTCTCTATTTACATCCTGCTTAGCTTCGATTTTCTTTGCTTCGAGCACTGCTCCACTCTTGAAACCTCAGCTTTGCACCTAGAGCTGCCCATGTACTTCATGATGCTGCCTTTTGACTGATGCAATGTTGCATTCTACGCTACTCTCCCATTCACGATACACTGCACCCCTTTGCTCCACGACCTGCTCCTCATTGCCCCCTGCACTGCCCCCTAACAAGTCGTACTTCTCCTCCCTTGCGTCCTTTGCTACGGTTGTGTATCCTGTTTTTTCTGCCACGTTCCACAACATTCTTGGACACTCCATTGGCACCGGGCACTGCCACCCCTTTCTACCAAATGCAGCTCCTCTCTTTGATCCTGTGTTTTAGCCCCATGCACAACACACTCAAACTAAATGTACCCTGTATTGCTTTCTTATTCACACATACAGCTTTTTTGCTTGCATTCTGTGCTGCTTGTTTCCGTGCATTCGGATGAGCATCCTGTGATTCCCCCTATTTGATCATTACACTGCCCCCTTTTATACACTGTACAGTTCCATCCTTGCATCCTGTGCTGCAACTGGGCTGCTCCATCATTTCATCCTGTGTCACTATAACGTTCACTGTTTTAACCTTGCATCCTGTGTTGCTCCACTATGGACTGTTCCATTCTTGCACCCTGCACCGCTGCACTCTGTGCAGTTCCATGTTTGCATCCTGTGTTGCTACACAATGCGCTCTTCCACCTTTGCATCCGTGCTTCTACAGTATGCGCTGTTTAATCCTTTCATCCTGTGCTTCTACAATCTACGCTGTCCCATCCTTGCATCTTGTACCACCACACTCTGTGCTGCTCCATCTTCTGTTGCTACACCGTGCTCTGTTCCATTCTTGCATCTTGTGCTGCTACACTCTGTGCTGCTCCATTCTTACATCCTGTGCTGCTGCATGCTGTGCTGTCCCAGCCTTGCATCTTGTGCTGCTACACTCTGTGCTGTTCCATCCTTACATCCTGTGTTGCTACACCTTGCACTATTCCGTCATTGCATCCAGTGCTGCTACACTCTGTGCTGTTCTATCCTCGCATCCTGTTTTGCTACATCGTGCACTGCTTCATCCTTTCATCCTATTTTTCTGTTCTCCGTGCTGTTACATCCTTACAACCTTTGCTTATGCAAACTTTGCTGTTCCATCCTTGCATCCTGTGCTTCTACAATCTGTGCTGTTCGACCCCTGCCTCTTGTGCCGCTACACTCTGTGCTTCTCCATCCTTGCATCCTATGTTGCTACACCGTGCACTGCTCCATCCTTGCATTCTATGCTTATACACTCTGTGCTGTTCCATCCTTGCATCTTGTGCTGCTACACTATGTGCTGCTCCATCCTTTCATCCCATGTTTCTGGTCTCTGTGCAGTTCCATCCTTACATCACGTTCTTCTACACTCTGTGCTGTTCCATCTCTGCATTCTTTGCTTCTGAACACTGTGCTGTTCTGCCCTTGAATCATGTGCTTCTACACTTTGTGTTGTTCCATTCTTGCATCTTGTGCCGCTGCACTCTGTTCTGTTCGATCCTTGCATCCTGTGCATCTACACACTGTGCTGTTCCATCCTTGGATCTATCCTTTCATCATGTGTTTCTGTTGTCTGTGCTATTCCATCCTTAAACAACCTGAGCTGCTACACTGTGCACTGTTCCATCCTTGCTTACTGTGCTTCTACACTCTGTGCTGTTACATCCTTTCATCCTGTGTTTCTGATGTCTGTGCTGTTCCATCCTTGCAACCTGTCCTACTACACTCCCTGCTGTTCCATCCTTGCATCTTGTGCAGCTACACTCTGTGCTGTTTCATTCTTACATCCTGTGCTTCTGCATGCTGTGCTGTTCCAGCCTTGCATCTTGTGCTGCTCCACTGTGTGCTGTTCCATCCTTACATCCTGTGTTGCTACACTCTGTGCATTTCCATCCTTGCATCTTGTGCCACTACACTCTGTGCTGTTTCAAACGTGCATCTTGTGCTGTTCCATCATTGCATCCTGTGCTGCTACACTCTGTGCTGCTCCATCGTTTCATCCTGTGGTACTGCACTCTGGTCTGCTCCATCCTTGCATCTTGTGCTGCTATACTCTGTTATCTTCCACCCTTGCATCCTGTGCTTCTACACTCTGTGCTGTTCCATCCTTGCATCTTGTGCAGCTACACTCTGTGCTGTTTCATCCTTGCATTCTGTGCTGATGTACGCTATGCTGTTCCATCTTTGCATCCTGTGGTACTACACTCTGGTGTCGCAGGGATTCCATTCTCACACAGAACTGTGCATAGAGACTTGGAACCTCAGTGAATTAGGGTGTGCCAAAACTCACCTTAGTACCCAAAATCCCCTACCAGACTAGCAACAGTGTCTCATTGGTTCTTACACATTTCCAATGTTTAGACAAACAAGAACATGGACTTAGAACACCTCAGGTAATGTGGAACACATAAACACTCTTTCGTTATACAATCATATCAATCCGGAACAAGGAGTAAATGAGGACGCGTGCACATTTGAAATGTTTATTTTCTAATGCAGTGTTCTCAAGCGCAGTATCTTAGCTAATACAAGCAAACATATTATAAGACACAAAGTAATCAGCATAGTTACTAGTCCATAGAATACAAAGGGTGAAAGCATGTTAAAATGCTAGAGGGAAGAAGGGTAAAAGACACCTAATTCTCACCCTCCCTTGCTAGTATATTATATTATATCTAAGATGGTCTCTTTGGGTTTAAGCAGGGCGGCCCCATACCTCTGATCCTAGTGGTAAGGAATCACATCATCTTCCACCAGCTCTCTGCATGCGAAGCATCATCAAGTGTGTGTGTATGCTCTGTGCAGTGCAATATAAAACGCACCTAAAGCCAGAATTTGGCCGCAGTTGCATGTATGTTATGTCTAGAATGTGCGAAGATCAAACCTCCCAACAACCACTGTGTTGAACTAACCTTGAAAGCCTCGGCACTCACTGTACAGACATAGCTTACCAAGCAAAGCTGATACTAATAGCAAAACACATCATTCTCGTGTGAAGCAAAATATTCTACTGGGCTTAAAGCTCTAATAACAATATGTGTCGTGTGCAGAAGCAGCAGAAAGGTAAAATGGTGTTTAAACTCCTAATAAGCTCATGCTAACTTAACACAGTGCGAAGGCAAAGCATAACAATATGACACCCTCCCTTTGATCCGAGCACGGATAACACAAGAAAAATAAGATAAGGGGCAAACTTTTGAAAGCAGAGTCCAAGAACGACAGTCAGCTCAAATTTGCGCATGAGAAAAAAATTAAAATTTCCACTCCAAAAATTCACATAAGCAAGAAAGTATAGGCATTGGGTTGGGCAAAGTCAATAGGCCTAGGGCAGAGAAAATAGTCATATGCCAGAAAAAATAAAAATAATACATATATAAAAAAATGTTCAATGTCCAATTAACGGTGATGAAATACCTCATTCTAACATTGAATATGCAAAATACGCAGCAACAGCTTCCAAGAGGAAGTTACTGTTCTCATCCGAAAATAGTTCAGCCATCCAATTAAATAGTGTGAAAGGACATACATGCTCTTCAGTTACCGGAGCCTCTAGCACCATCAGAGGGCAACTCGGTGGATTCTCAATGAAGCTGTGTGTCAAGAAATCTTGCGCCGCTGCGAATCCATTCCAACGACCCAGTATTCCATGCATCGCCGCATAGCCATAATCCCTCCGTCAGAACAAAGCAATTCATGAGCTACGAAGGGGCTCATGAGCTGATTATAATCCACATCAGGAGATACCGTATTGCAGAGACACAAATCCAGGGCCCAGTTGAAAACGCAACTCAGGCAGTGAAAGACAGTCTGGACACATGTAAAATAGGAAAATCAAAATGATAATCCATAAGCTGCACTTGAGATGGCGAGTGGCAGTGCTCCATAGTATTCAAGCATCCTGTTGCGAAACAGTGCCAGCCGCGTCAGCTCGTCTTGGAACACAGGATGTGCATCCGTTTTGAAAGAAACAAAATAGCAAAAGAACGCCGGCCACCAGCGCCAGTAAAACGGCAAATATATTTTGAAATGAAGTCACAAGGCTGTTGCTAACCACTTAGCCAGCCCAGTTGTGGAGGATGCATTAAAGATTGTGTGAATTAACTCACCAAAATGCAATGGCAGGTGTGTATTTAATAAAGCATGCACCTCTGTGCGGGTGTTAGCTACGTGAAGGACAAATGTTTCACGAGCAGATGTGAGGGCAACTTCTTTTTGGGACAATAGAGCTCTTATGCGACTAATCTTATTGAACTCTGTTTTCAAGGTCGGAATCCTCGGCAAGATGGAAACATCCAGCTTCCCATGCGTGGGTGGATACATCACATTTTTACAGCCAACCACACGCTCACTGACGGTAACGACATAAGCAATGCCTTTTATTAACCCACAGCAATCCTCATTGTTTAATAGTAAATAACTCCCATTTGCCAGTAATGTGAATGTGGGAACGATAGCGGGCACGGGGGTACCTTTCAAAACACAGGCTAAATTAGGCTCATCTTGATTACATGAGCCGTGTAATTGGATATGTCTACACATTAATGAGTGATCCGGTGTTTCAGTGCATTCTTCACCATTCAGATAAACTTCCTCGCCCTCCCTAAGGCATATATATGTAAAAGGAAGCGACCAGGCTTCATGGAGATAGGAGCTACCAAAAGGCTTGTATTTATCAATGGCAAAATACTTCATACAATTTTTAAACTCGAAAAGAGCAAACAGTAAAGTTATTAATCCGTGGATAAGACACGTTGCAGTAGTGGCCTCTGCCACAGAAAACGGTAAAGACTCTAATCGTTCAATGTGTAACATGGAAAAGGAAGCATCCTTCATTGAAAGTAAACTTTGCTTATCAGTCAAATTAAACGGGGCAGATAGAGAAGAGGTATTCATGTAATGCCAAGGCACTTTTCCGGCCTTGAGCGTCTGCAGGGTCCAAGCAAACTGAATAACAGAACGCAATTGATTTTGACCATGGTATAATACAGACATTTCATCTTGCACAATATCAACAACAGATGACACAATATTATCCAATGTGTAAATGCGGGAAAAAGCGTGTTAATGCTATTATCTACCACTGCAAGCACCTTCTCTAAATTAGCCTGATCTATAGCTCTAAGGCGGGTAGCCGCCTCAATCTGGGATGTCTTCCAGAATTAGTTATACACAGCATATATCCATCGTTTAGATCAACCCCTAGCTAGTTGATCTGAATGAAATCATTCAGATCAACATCGTCAGTCAGTTTAGACAAATGCAGTTTAACTGACGCCAAGGTAGGATGTTTGAGCCAATTCTGACATAATTTGTCTACAGAATAAGTAGTTACAGAATGGTCACTTTCGAAACGGGGATCCACCCTGACCTGTGTAGAGCCTTGAGCCAAACTCCGAAAAGGATGTTGGCACGAGTCAGGACTTCTGTGCCAAAGCAACCAGCCATTGGGATCCAAACTGGGTATGTTAAAAAAGAATTTAGCAATAGAGTTTGCAACTCTCTGATTGAAAATTTTGTAGTATTACCCCAACCAGAATATTCATCCAAATCAGGGAAGGAAGGTGCATTTAACTTTTTAGAAGTAGCCAATCCAAAGCATGTTGTCTGTGAAATGGTAGAATTCAAAAACAACATATGATTCGGGATGAGACATGCACGGTGTAAAGCCTCAGTGCCTTGCACCTGCCAACTTTTAGAACCCCAAACAGATTTAAGGTCAACTGTTTCCTTCCACAACTCGTAGCCTCCAACAGCTAGCTGGTCTAGAAAGGACTTCGAGTACAATAATTTAGTATCGATAAGTCTAACTTTGGATATTGACTTCTCGGTCATTTTAAAATAAAATGCTTTGGAATTGGACTGATTAAAATCAGTAAAATAAGTGTACTTTTTCAAAAAGGAAACAAAACTGCCTTGTACAGGAGCTGGACAATGTTCCCATTGTGTATAATTTACAGTGCTCCTCCTGGTATTAGTCTTATGTAGGTAGTGATTGCCAAAATGTTGGTAACAAAATAAATCACCATAATTAGCAGATTCTAAATACAAATCTTCAGCATCAAAGGCAGCATAATATTTCAAATCAGAAAACAATGCTTTTACGGCCTGAACATCCCAATCATCAGAACGTATGTTTTGTTTAACCACATCCCCCATGTTAACTCTAAGCACATTAGGGACATTTATAACCTCAGTGGGGCCATGGATTAGAAATTTAACAGCATCCCATACAATCCCATCCAGGACAGGCCAAGCATTGATGTTAACAAAAGCAAAGTCTCTCTTCAATCTGTGCGCAGTATGCGAGGAGGAATGGGTTGCCAATGTTCCATTGAGATGTCGAATGCATGTTCTCTCTTTGACATAGTGTCCATTGACGATACGGAAAAAATAAAACACAAAACCAATTGACGTAAAAAGGTAAATTGTAAAAAGCACCAGCCAAATATATGTCCAAGGGGGAATCAAAAAATGTTTTTTAAATAATCTTGCATAAACAGTAATCCGTGAAGGCTTTCCTGATGTGTGTGAAACAGTGTCAAATCAAAATCTGGATTCTGTGGCCAAGCAAGTTTGTAAATCAGGCATTGATAAGTCAGTTGGGTAAGTGTAGTCAGTTTCATCAAGTTGAGTACCAGGCAATGTACTCAATAAAGGACTAGAAATTGCAGGCAACTCGAGGGCAACCTCAGGCTCAGGATTCGAAGCCGTGGCCAATACAGAATTTTTCACAATCGAAGGACATGAGACTGCCGGTGTCATACTAAGAAGAATCGGCCACTCTGTGTATCTTGACATTGTCAATGGAGATATACCTGTTTTCCTTACGTCCTGGAAGTGGTGGTAAAATGACTGTTCTTGTGCCCTTCACACCAAGCACTGGAACTGGAGCTCGATAAGAGGGACCAAATTATTTCTTGTTTTCGATCTTCTCCCGAACCAATTCTCCAACTTGGGGTAGCCAGCCAACTACCGGGATCTGCAACGCATCATACGAGGTGGAGGGCAAATGTTCCTTTGCAAGACTGTCTCTCGTCTCTTGTAGATTCTGTAAAACATTGCAATGTTCATCTACGTCAAAGGAGGCAGCAAGAGCAGCCGAGTCTAGACCGTCAAGGTCCGGTACATACATCTTGATACCAGAGAGCATTTCGTATGGGGTCCGCCCACCCAGAGACCTTCTAGGGAGATTATTAAGAGCACGCTGCACGCCATTGAGGTGGGCCAGCCAGTTCCTGCCAGTGCCTATAACTCAAGCTGTCAAAGATTGCTGTAAGTCACGGTTCATTCGTTCCACAACACTATTACCCTCAGGTCTGTATGGAGACGAAAACTTGACTTGGACCCCCAACGAAGTCATGGCATCCTTATTCGCCTTAGAGGCGAAAGCAGGACCCTGATCCGAATGGAAGGTACCACAGGTAAAAATCCCTACAAAGACACGCAAATCTCTTATGGCAGTCCGTGAATCAGTGCTACGGTGAGGCCATACTCACACAAAGCGTGTGCATGAACCAACTGCTACTAAGATATACTTATACGCAGTATCAGAAGAAAAAGGACCGCAGTGATCTAAGTAAACACATCCAAGTGGTTTACTAGAAATGAACAACTGTGTCTGGGGCGGACGCGCAGCAGTTGAAGGCTTAATCTGCTGGCAAATGTCACATTGAAGGACATAATCACGCGTCTGTTTATACAGTCCCCTCCACCAGAAACGCTGTTGTAACTGAGCCACAGTGGCTGAAACACCCGCATGCACAGACGCAACTCCTTCATGGGCCGCTGTGAGCAATGTGTGTCTGCGATCCGCGTTGGGAATTAATCTCTCCCCAACATCAGGTATTTTCACATAAGGAACCTTATCGGAACTTAAGTGGTATGAATACTTCGATGGGAACCCCTTAGGATATTTACTTCCCTTCTCAGTCGCAGCAACAGCTGCCAAGATAACATCATCAATCTTACTTTTGGACCGTGTAACTGCTGCAACCAAATATGTCGATACTGCTGATTTTGCTGCCTCATCGGCAAGCGAATTGCCAACAGCGTGAACTACTACGCGCTGATGACCAAGAGTGTGAATTACAAACACGAGTGGCAACTGCTCCTTAAGCTCAGCCACTCGAACCCAGATCATTTTATGTTTTATTGTGCTACCTTTGGAATCACGAAAATAAATCTGAATCCAAAAGAACAAGTTCTCATTGTAAGACTGGACACAGTAGTAAGAATCACTTACAATAAGAGTTGTCACACTAGGATCAGCGTACTCCAAGCATCAGAGCACGAAGCTCTGCCAATTGTGCGGTGCAGTCCCCTAGAGTCTGCGTGTGCATGACTCTGGACTTGAACTCATCGTTCACCATGGCACCTACCACAATGGCGCAAGCGGAAACGTATGCGTGCTTAGACCCATGCGCAACTTGCGCCGAACCATCGGTGTACATGATGCAATGGAAATCCTCCAAAGGCCGCATAACCGAAGGTGCAGGATGAAGAAATTCATATTGCAAAAACTCCTGCGACTGTAAGGAGGAATCAAAAATAAACGTGACATCCGGAGATGTCAATGATGCTGCCCATTGTATCCACCGAGGGTGCAAAGCTTTAGAATTTGGTACACTGGCTTTCATAACTGCCTCTAATGCAGGAAACGGGGTAACAACCAACATGCGCTTTCCCTGTGACAGAGCACGTTCCTTAAGAATCGCCATCTGCACTGCTGTTAAAACTTTCTCCACAGTGGAAAATCGCATTTCAGCCGACGTGTACAAGTGTGACTTGTAAGCAATAGGTACTGTGTCTCCTTCGTTAAAAGTAAGGTAAGTGAAACCCACCGCCCCAGGGATGATTCTTATCACCAGGTTGGTGTGGTTATCACGAGTCAGTAAGAATTTAGATTCTAGCAGATCAGCCTGCAAAGATTGCAGAATAGCTGAGTGTTCTGGCAGCCAGCACGATTTGGTAAAAATAGGTTGTATCAAAGCATACAAAGGCTTGATACGCTGGACATATTCAGGAATGTATGTTCGCCCGAAATTCAAAAATCCCAGCAAAGATTGTAATTTTTTCAGAGTTGTCGGAGCGCGCAGTTGTGCGCATTTCTCCAAGAAGTGAGGGGCCAATCCTCTTCCTTCATTGTTGAGCTCGTAGCCCAGGAACAACACTGTGTACTCTGCAATGTGCGACTTTGCAAAGTTGAATTTGTAACCGAAGTCCGCAAAGCTACAAATTATGCGGTCAACTCGACACAGATGCGCCCAAAGTTCGTCGTCTGTGAGATAAATGTCATCCACATACGAGCACACATCAAGGTCTACTCTCTCCAAGAGAGAGACTATGCGGGAAGCAAATACACCTGGACTATTTTTATATCCCATTGGTAAACATTTGAACTGGTTCTGTTCGCTGCCGCACGTAAAAGTGGTCCATTGGGAACTTAGACCATCCAAATGTTGGGCATAAAAACCGTTGGATATGTCAAGCGTGGTTTTAAACCGCTTACGCACACGACTATCCACTAAGGCAGAGCCGTGAGTATTCTGTACTGCACATGTACGGCAATGCGAGTTTAAATGCCGGTAATCCAATACCAAACGATATGATCCGTCAGGCTTGGTCACAGTAAAAAGAGGGTTACTCATCGGTGACACACATGTTTCAATCCCTCCTTGATATTCCAATTGTTCAAGGATTTCCGCAACGGAAGCCTTAGCTTCGCGTCTAATGGGATATTGAGGTTGAGGCTGTGGCATAGACCGCAAAGGAATCTCGTGGTGTGGGGAAAATGTATCCCAACCACAGTGTGTACAGTACAGAGCCGGCGTAAGGGCTTTAGCCCACTCTTCTGCAAAATTCAGCGCATGCTTCTTCGAGACAGTGTGCGCGAAACTCGAGAGGATTACCTCCTCCCCTCTCGGAGCCGCGAACACAAAAGGTGGGGGCCAGTCATCCTCCGCTAACAAAATGTCATAGGTAGTCATAAGATTTTCCCAAAATACCCCTTTTATGGTACGTTGTATGTCACCTTCAGTAAAAAGGACTATTTCATAAAGTCTATCAGGGAGAGCTACTCTAGTGTCAGCTGTCTCCACAACAACATAACAGTCAGTCGCTGTCACCTTCAGTAGTGGACGCAGGGCCTCTCGCACTATGGTAATCTCTGCCGCGCTGACCAGCAAGGTCAGAGCCCATGTCAGATTCCGAAGCTGCGTTCTCACTATCTGTGGCATATCTCGCTGTTAAAGCAGTGACTTTCTTTTACTGAAACTGGGGTATTTTCGGTGTAGAATCATTCTGCTTGCCTTTACCGTCTTTCGGGCGGGGCTGGTCGCATCATTGCTGGCCACCCCAACCTTTCCCGCCACCTCCACCACCGGTCGATGAGGCCGATGAGTTCTCAAAAGAGCGAGGACAGCGTTGATCAGAAACCTGAAAACGATCAGGAGATTTTATCATTGCGCGATCGCGCAAGTCATAAATACGTTCTGTGGGCGCAGGCAATAGAGATGCAGGACGAGACTCCTGTTTCTGTTGTTGTTGTTTACCCTGTTTTTGTTTTTTCGGACAATTTTGTTTTTGGGTCTTGGGCTGTTCGTCAGTTTCAGACTTCTGCCCTTGGGGTTGTTTTTTCTCTTTAGTAGAAAATGGCTTGAGACCCACGCTATTGCGGCCCATGGTTTCATAAGCCGCCACAATAATCCTCTGTAACTGTCGGGGTTTGTCGACATCGGGAACCGTCTGCAAAGCATTGGACACATGAAAGTTCACCGCATCTCCCTTGACATTCGCAAGTATGAGATCGGAAACCACATCAAAGGAGCCACATAGGCGCATACCCAATTCAACCGCCGCCTCAGGTCCATGTTCATCCTGAACACGTTTAATGACCGTCTGCAGGACAGTCATAGACGGAGTGCCGTAACACCTTGCATAGACTGCCGCAAAGGTTTTTCCCCATGACTCACAGTCACCCATTTCTGGGGTCAAGTCTTTTGGCATGCTAATTGTCAGAATCCTGTGTTTTTCACCAGGAGTCGTGTTAGGAAATACTGCTTCCAGCTGGTCAAACTTTTCGGCAAGCCAGAAAGGAAAATCATCCTTATCCGGGGGGCGCTTGCCCATCAGAGCGTTGACCATTACAGGACTAAGCTTCATTCCTCTCTGTCCGGCAGGAAGCGCCGCACCACCTGGGGCCCCGCCCGGGAGATTACGGGTTATATATTGCACAAACGACCGAATCACGCTAATTGCGACTACATGCAGTCGTCTTAACTCAACAACGGTACACGCCCCGTGCTGAGGATGAGGTGTAAATCCAGCCAAAACAGGCCAAGTCGCGCCTGGAATGGACAAAGGACCTAACCTCGGAGCTGTCAAAGAGTGGGGTAGGGCACCATTAAACCAAACTCGGTGCTGCCAAGCGCCAATCGGAACTTCCTGTGCCCTATATGGAGCATATTCCTGCGGCACAGCAGTGGGAGTGTACGTGTCGAACACAGTAGTATTTGCGTTCACAGCCGGGAAGGTCACCCACGAGTAAAAAATTTCATACAGGTAAGCCACCTCTGCACTCACCACCATTATTACGGCCATGCCATCCACGGGGACATTATAAGTCTGCAAATGATTGCGCACCGCAATGCGACTATGTAGCGGAATGTCCACCACGGCCATAGTGACACAGAAAGAAAGAGGTACAAAGTAAACTATGTAGCACAACTGGGTTGTAATTCAAGGAAACCGTTTTGAAAGAATCAAGCTTGAAAAAGACCTATGTAAATATAGGTAGGTTTGTCCGACACTACCGCTAACCAGATTGTGAAGGGGTTAAGGACTGAATATTGCACTACTCAAGTGTCATGTAATAAGACCACCAACGATTGGGCGCCATGTCGCAGGGATTCCGTTCTCACACAGAACTGTGCATAGAGACTTAGAACCTCAGTGAATTAGGGTTTGCCAAAACTCACCTTAGTACCCAAAACCCCCTACCAGACTAGCAACAGTGTCTCATTGGTTCTTACACACTTCCAATGTTTAGACAAACCAGAATATGGACTTACAACACCTCAGGTAACGTGGAACACATGAACACTCTTTCGTTATACAATCGTATCAATCCAGAACAAGGAGTAAATGAGGACACGTGCACATTTGAAATGTTTATTTTCTAATGCAGTGTTTCTCAAGTGCAGTATCTTAGCTAATACAAGCAAACATATTATAAGAAACAAAGTAATCAGCATAGTTACTAGTCCATAGAATACAAAGGGTGAAAGCATGTTAAAATGCTAGAGAGAAGAAGGGTAAAAGACACCTAATTCTCACCCTCCCTTGCTAGTATATTATATTATATCTAAGAAGGCCTCTTTGGGTTTTAGCAGTGCGGCCCATACCTTTGATCCTAGTGGTAAGGGATCACATCTTCTTCCACCAGCTCTCTGCATGTGAAGCATCATCAAGTGTGTGTATGCTCTGTGCAGTGCAATATAAAACGCACCTAAAGCCAGAATTTGGCCGCAGCTGCATGTATGTTATGTCTAGAACGTGCGAAGATCAAACCTCACAATAACCACTGTGTTGAACTAACCTTGAAAGCCTCTGCACTCACTGTACAGACATAGCTTACCAAGCAAAGCTAATACTAATAGCAAAACACATTATTCTCGTGTGAAGCAAAATATTCTACTGGGCTTAAAAGCTCTAATAACAATATGTGTCGTGTGCAGAAGCAGCAGAAAGGTAAAATGGGGTTTAAACTCCTAATAAGCTCATGCTAACTTAACACAGTGCGAAGGCAAAGCATATCAATATGACACTGGTCTGCTTTATCCTTGCATCTTGTGCTGCTATACTCTGTTATCTTCCATCTTTGCATCCTGTGCTTCTACACTCTGTGCTGTTCCATCCTTGCATCTTGTGCCGCTACACTCTGTGCTGTTTCAAACGTGCATCTTGTGCTGTTCCATCTTTGCATACTGTGCTGCTACACTCTGTGCTGCTCCATCCTTGCATCATGTGCCGCTAAACGCTGTGCTATTCCATCGTTACATCATGTGCTGCTAGACAGTGCACTGTTCTCCCCTTGATCCCAGGGCAGCACTGTGTTCCTCCGCACTCAAAGATAGGAAATATATTGAACAAGTAGTCAATAAGGCATGCGATTGTTCACGTAAGTAACATAAGACGTGGGATATATGGTGGGAACATGCAGTTGAAACATACGGGGTGGCAAACAATGATCCTGGGCATGAACTTGGACTTGTGGAATTGTGCAATGACCTATAGGTTTTATCATCGCCGGCTGTATGATGTGGTGCTAAAGGGGGTGGTGCTGGTAAAGTTTTCTTTTCCGAAAAATACCAAAAACATTTATTTATTAAAAAAAATAGATACAAGTACAACAAGTGCAATTGATACAGTATGTGAGCAAGATTCCATAGGGGGCAGATTTACAAGCCCCATGCGCCACTTTTGCGTCACTTTTCCCATGTTAAAAGTGAGGCAAAAGTGGTGCAAGGGGCTTGTAAATCTGCCCCCATGTTTATCGAAAAATGTACGTCTTCTAACGATAGTCACATGCGCCCACATTCACTGTCTTATTTACGCTTGGTAGAATCTGTTTATCTATACTTGTAGAACTACTGGTATTGACACTTCCTATTTATCATCACTGACAGTTGTGCCCTTCATTGCCTTCACTCAACGAATCAAGGTACAACACTGCCCTGAATGCAACAGACCACGATTTGTACTTGCAAATACATTTAAATGCTTCTAAACACTACACTCAAGGACGCCGCCCCTGAATTTCATGTTTATAGAATATCAAATCAATCACTGTATTCTCCCTTCTCTATGTGTCATCAGATTCCTTTTGGTGACAACACTTGCTGAACAAATTATTGACAGAGCTGTTCTAGGAATTCGGCCAACAGAAGAAATCACACTGACCTCTGGATCTGTCGCCCACAATCCAGTTGCTCACTAACACACAGTATTTCGTTAAATTGGACCCAATTAGGCATCTTTGCCTACTCATTGATGTCCGCTGATTCAGTTCTATGTTTCAATTGTTATTGTGTTTATTCTTTTATTTCATTCGTATAGCATTGCAGCTCCTTTCCGTAGATTGTGGACTGATACTCCAACATTGCAATACCAGATTAGTGTCTGATTCGATTTTGTCGTAGTGTGCTGTCTCTGCCATGAATATGTCAGTTTTAATGATTTATAGGGTCTGATTTTGGTGAATGAGAATGGGGGGCTGCTCCAAATTTCTTACATAGTTCCTCGGTTTTTACAGACGCCTGCAGCATGTCAATTATGTGTATGTGCTAACTAGCCAATGGGAGCTAGCACTGTAGCATGCCTGCCTGCATAGACAGTTGATTGCACATTTGAACTGTGTTGGGCATAATGTGAGAATTCCGTTCTTATTGTTCCCTCTCCCAAGGTGGTGTGTGGTATGTCTTGGTGGACACTGCTAGTGTGAGCACATTGACAGCCAGCTGTAAGTCGTGTGTGTGTGCTATTGGATGGCTGTACTAAGCTCACTATAGAGTGCTCTAAGGGGGGTGTTGTATATTCTTACTTGGTTCAATATGGCTACTTGGTGTCTGTAGTCCTTTCTTAGTGTTTCTATCTTCTAACCTAGTAGTGTTCTATCTGGTGTGTGGGATTACAGCCTTGGCAGTTGGTCTGGTCAGCTGTGAGGTTTTACTGCTCTGCTGTCTTATCTTCTATGTAACTTAATAAATATATCTTAATAACCTGAAGACGTGTCTTGCTGCCTACCTCATCCATTTTTCAACATTTTGGCGACATCTGAACCTGACCAGACTAGACCAGAAGAGCAGTGAAGACTACAAAGAAAAACTGCGCAGCAACAGCAAGACCTCACAACAAAGAACCCATCTAACTGCGGCCTGTAACAAGGAGAAAAGCAACTAAAAACCGGAGTAACACAAGAAAGTTTGATAAATTAGACGCAAACTACAAGAGAAAATCAACAAAACAAGCCGCAAGTTAGTACTGTGAAACGCTTGCTGCCTACCTAATCCAATTTACAAGAGGCGGTTGTGTTATTTCTGAGCGCTGTCGGGTCCAGTGACAGCCATTTAAGGCAGATCTGAGCTGTGTTGTGTGAGAGGTGTTATGCCCATTTTGTTCATTACTTACACCGGTATTAGACACACAGGGCATAGGTGTTGTTCAAGTCTTTACTATGCAAGCTTTGGGGTGCCTGCAGAGTTTCAACTCAACTGATGGTTGTTAAAAGAGATTGGGCTTTTGCCCTTGATTCATGAGTTGCCAGGAAATTGGAAAATGTATTAATTCACTGATTTATTTGGTTGTTTTACATTGACAATTACAATCGGTACACATACAGGACATGCAAAACCCAGGACTTCAGAAAATAAAGTAGCTGTCAACAGTTATCTTTGTACATCTGAGGCTGAAGGTAAGATTGTGATTTGACAGTTGCATTTCTCATTTACATAAATTCAAATAGAGCACTGGTAGGCAATGACAACCAAGCTCATTCATTCTGTAATCTTTCTATTTACAAGCCTAGAGAAACAGTATAAAAAGTCTTTGGTTTTACCCTAACTAGGCTTTAACACTTACAAAAATCAGTATGTAAAGTCCATCTTGAAGATGTATTACTCTTCTTCAGATTTGGACACTTTGTAATTTACCTGAAGATTTTGATAATTTGGCATATTTATTCATAAATTTATAAATATGCCTGTTTACACTTTGCCAGTGCCTTCTTTTGCTCCCTTCCTTTCCACTGCTTTCTGCCTCCACTCTACTTCCTATCAACATCCTTGCCTCCTGCTTTACGCCCTGCATCTTCTGTTCCAATCCTTTTAACTCCTCGGTTCCTCCTGCGTTAATGACAGGGCAGGACTGGGAACCACAACCGGCCCTGGCAAAGTGCTCGGCCGCCCCCCCCACCCCCCTCCCCACTCGGGGCGTTGGAGGTGCCGCCGAGCCCTTTGCCAGGGACGGTTTTCGGACGATTTTGGTACATGGCCGATTTTGCAGTTTTGCTGCAAAAACGGCTGTGTAACAAAAATGGCCCCCAGGGGCCCAAAACCGTCCCCCACACGTGCGCTGCACCGGGGGATTGCCCGGTGCCCGCTATGGCAAGTCCGGCCCTGGTTAATGATCAGCTAGGCCGATGTTTCATTGAACATGAACTGGCTGTGCAATAATTGGAGGTCATGAGTTCAATTCCTGGCAAGCTATCTCAGCCTTCCATTTTTTGGAGGTTGGATAAATGATTACCACTGGATGATAGTACTTTTAAAAGTAAGACAAAATATTTATAACCCATATAAGTGTATTATAAAGCATTCTATAAAAAAATAAGTTATTATCTGTTCCTTTATTATACCTCCAATTTTTGCATTTGTCCTTCTTTCTGCACGCCTCTATTTCCTTCCATTCCCTTCATGTCTCTCCCTCTGCTTTGTCGATGCCTTCTGCCTTGATTTTTCTCCTACTTTTTTCCCTTCATCCTTCCCCTCTGTGTTGATGCCCTCTCTGGGTCCTCTTTTTCCTATATGCACCTGCCTCCCATAGGGCAAAAAGTGTGCGTTTGCGAACGCAAAATATCATGTTCCAAAGTATGACAGTTTTCTTTATCGCAAAATGGACATTTGCAAAAATTGCGATTTCAAAATTTGCAAAGCAACACATCTGTGAAAAATCATTTGCGAATTTGCAATTTGAGTGTCTCAAATAGCGAATTTGCAAAAATGTCTTTCAGAAATAGCAAATTCGCAAAAAAATTTATGAAACAGTTGCACATTGCGAATAAATGAAAAATCACAATTTTGCACCTTCAATTTACTACCAACTCAGGGCAGGTGGTAACCAGGTGCAACCTATTTAAACAGGCCCAGAATGCCTCAGGGTCTTTCACAATAGCAGCGCCGTGTGTGTCATAGCGAGGAGGACGTAGATTCAAGCAGCAGCCCAGAGAATGAGGAGGAGAAAGGAATGCACTTACAGAGTGGCGATACCCCTGTTTCAGCAGACGGAGGAAGAAATATAGACTAGACTCAGCAACTATACTAGACCCGATAGCTGACCTACAACCAATACTGGAGCATCCAACCCGCAGGACCAAAGCCATTCCAACCCATGTGCAGGTCCTCTGTTCACTGCACCGACTAGCATCAGGGAGCTTCCAGGGGGTGATTGCTACAGCAGGAGGGGTGTCCCAAAGTTGACTGTCATGATTCTTTAATGCTTTTTTGGAAGCAATGGTACAGAGGATACCTCATTATATCAGATTCCCCACGACACAACCGGCATTGCAGCAGGCCAAATGTGATTTTTACCAGATAGCACAATTCCCAGATGTAATTGGGTACATTGATAGAACACATGTAGCCATCTGTCCCCCCTCAGATAATGAGTACATTTTTAGGAACAGGAAATCCTTCCATTCACTCAACATCCAGGTCATATTTAACGGCAAACATATAATAACTGACATAATGGCCAAATATCCTGGGGGTAAACACAATTCATTCATATTTGGACACAGTGGAATTATACAGACATCTAACTGGAGGTGAATTTGGTGAAGGATACCTGCTAGGTAAATGCATTTTACACACTCTAATGGACTCATTACATCTGTATAAATAGGACAGTGATTATCCATATGCCTTTCATCCTGTAGGTGACAGAGCATATTCTGTGCGCTCCTTCATCCTCACACCTTACCTCAATCCTGCTACTCAGAGTGAGAGAAAATACTATGCTGCACACAAGTCTACGAGCAATGTCATAGAGCGGACATTTGGAATACTGAAGAGAAGGTTCCGCTGTCTACACAAAAGTGGAGGAGCACTGCAGTATAGGCCAGAGAACCCTTGCATGATTGTGACCACTTGTGCCATGCTGCATAGACTGATTTGCATATGGCTGGGTCCAAATTGAAATGGCATGGTGACCAAAAAAAAATATGCGTTTAGGCCCAGATCTATGTACTGGAGTGAATGTATGACATTGTTCTGCATTCTGTCCATCAATTATTCTTTTTGCATGCTGCATAACGTAGCAACAACCAAAGGTATACCATTGGACCTCACAGATTCAGATGGAGAGGAAGAACCAGGTTCACATCTCAGACCAGCAGGTGGTGTAGGTGCAGCAGATGGCAGACAGAGGTGTGATGAAATAACACGCAACTATTTCTGGGTGAGTAATGATGACACAAAGCAACTAATGACTGTTGAATGACTGTGTTTTAATTTACCTTAACATCAGGTCAAATGTATTCACACAGCCTACAAGTCATGACTTCTGGTGTTTAACATGCCACGTACACAGTTCATGCACATTTATATGACTTCTGCATGTATGCCATGGGTTACCTCACCCATTTGCATGACTCGGTCAGAACACTGTCTATTTCTTGCGCCCATGTATAGCACTTGCACTGTCAATGTTCACACTGCCCTCCCTTGATGAGGCGTAGGATGCTGTTCCCTGCCTCACACTCGCCGTCTGGGTTCAGTCACGGTTGGGGTAATGCTGCTGCAGCTGGAGAACTCCTTACTGTCCCCTGCACCCAGAATACCTGTGGCAGCTATTTTGGCTCTCGGTAGCTGTTCAACTGCAGTGGTGACCTGCACCAACACCTTGACAACATCCTGGCTGCGGTGTGCAATTTCAACCTACATGGATACAGTGCGTCTGGAAAGGACAGCTGTAGCATTGCACAGACTGTTGACTGCCTTAGTGTAATGATCCAGACAGGTAATTGGCGTTGCTTTTCCCTGCGTCTGGAGGCATGGTCATTCTGCATGGTGGAACAGAGCTCTTTGATGGCCATGGTCATGTCCTTCATGCTGTCTACACTAGTCTTATTACCCTTGTCTTTGAGCTCCCTGATGCCATCCTTGATGTCAGTCAGATTGTGATTTACAGACTCTAGCTGCCTTTGCATTGACCGCATGCTTTTCACTTGCAGCCGCTGCACCTTCACCATTGTGCCCTCCAGCCCAGAGAAGACCGAGGATATCTTTTCTTCAGCAGTGGTGTGCTACGCTGCACAGGAGACTGGTCATGTTGAGGGCATGCCTGCTCTTTGTGCCTTGGCTGTGGCTCATCATGGATGGCTTGCACTCCTCCCGGCAACTCCTGTAGCGGAGCCACGGTGTAATGGCGTGGTGTAGGCGCAGGTATTGTTTGTGTTGTGTGGTCTGACTCCTCTCCCCCTGCCTGTTCCTGTAGCTGTGGTGCCTTATAAATTGGTGTGTCTTGAACCTGTGTGGCAGGGTCATCTGTGAATACAAGAGAACTACTTATTGTGTGTCCTGCTTTCTCTTATTTACAAAATAAATTTACTTCAATTGGTATACCTAAATGCTGTGCTTCAATTGGTCTTTTACTCGTGTGTCTCAACTGTGGATATATTACTCTGTCTCACTGCTTTACTGTGTTATGTTTGGGATTGCATCTCCCAAGATGCATTTTGGGTGACCACAAAATTGTGGCATGGAGTGTCAATCATACTTATATATTGAGTCATTCCTGAGTGGGGAGTTTAGTGGGTAATGGGTCATGGGTGATTTAGCATGCATCCTACCTTGTCTGGACGTGGCTGAGCTGTCAATGTCTGCTACGCCACTGATTGTTTCTGGCTGTAGGGTGGACTCCACCAAGTCTTCAAGGGGTGTGGATGCCGGCTCAATAGATGGATCTCCACCAGTTTTTTTAGTGTCCGCAAGCCTGCTTGCAATCTTCTCTTTTGCTCTTGAGCGCAAGTCATACCAATGCTTGCATAGGTCCTCTATGGAGCGCTGTGTGACACCAATGGCATTTACTTTTGCCTGTATGTCCAGCCAGATTTTTCTCTTCTCTGACTCAGGGATGTGCAGAGATTTTTTCCCAAACAGCTGTTCATGGCTTCTCACCATCTCCTCAATAAGGAACTCTTAGTTCTTTCTCACTGAATTTCTGTTTTCTTTTTCTTACTGCAACCTCCTTTGCCTTCTCCTGTGTATCCATAGTGGTTTTGTGGGTGTCTTTGCACTCCAGATGAGGTTCTGAGTGGTGTGCTGCTGCTCCCAGCCTCCAACACAGCCCCAGACACTCAGAAACAGCATGGGCAATCACACTTCCTGGTTGTGATGTCATCATGCTGCACCTGAATGGCAGATTCACAATTTTTCAATTTCTTAATTGCAAATTCGCAAATACAGAATCACAGTTTTTGAAATCGGTAATTGCGATTGCGATTTTTACCAATTTGCAATTTAATTGTGATTTTTTACCTGCATAGCTTTTTGCTATTTCAAAATAACAATTCAGTAAAAATCCCTATTTGGGATTCGCAAAATGCTTTTTTGATACATCTGGCCCATAGTGCTTAATTGTTGTCATTTCTTTTTCTATGTGTTCTTCTTTTATCTACAGCCAAATATGGAGTAATGGCTTGATTACAAGTCTGGAGGTCCAAGGACCGCCAGACTCACGGGGGTACAGCGGTGATGGTCTCCCGACGGCCATTGCCCCACCACAGCCGCGAGGGGACTACCATTTCAGGATGGTGGTGCAGCAGTGTAGAGACAGTAATATGCTTGGCATGAATGCTGCAGTCCTGCCAGGCACATTACAAGTTTCCTCTCTGCTACGGTTTTCATGGCAGTGCCTCCTCCATGAAAATTGTGGCAGAGAGAAAATAAAGTAGCACTACAGGGTCCCCTGGTGCCTAACGCCATGTGGATGCACATAGGGGGGCACCACATGTGCCCCTTATGTCCATGCTAACCAGTTTCTGCACGACATGGACTTAACAGTCCTTGCCAAGCAAGAACTGTTTTTGGCTCCACCATGGGAATGCCGAAAAACAGCCTGCCAGACAGGAGGAAATTCCAAATCTGGCGGGTGGCCCGACCACAGCTTTGGTGGTGTGGCGGCAGGGCGGACCCGGTGCTGCATAGCCAAAGTCGTAATCAGGCCCTAAGTGTTTATATTCATGCAGCAACTGTCTTAGCTATCTAACGTACTGTAGGCGACACCTGGCACAACAGTGGCATCCTCGCATAATGCTTGCAATCGCAGATTAAATGGTGCCTATCCAATTAATATTGATGACAACTTCAGGGATTATATCATCAACATGTAGGGCACAGCGAAATGTCTAATGAAATGGAGCTATGCAAACTAAAGATGGGGGGGTTACGATATTTTCATGAGTTGGGTGTAACTATGCAAAATACCAAGGTTATATTTTGTGATGTATTTTACGTGAAGTGTGTCCTCGTGGCAATCCTTGGTCCAAGAACATATTTAAACAAAAGAACCAGGAACAACAGTTGCTTGATTTCTGTTGTTCTCGTGCATTGCCGTAGATTTTTACCCCACATTTTGTGTTTGAGATACATTTTTACTGCAACTGATGCATAATTATGTGAAATGGCTTAATAGCATAATTTCTGGAATTTTGCTTAGTAATCATAACTTGAAATTACCAAAGTTATGCATATTACTCTATCAATTTAAATGTTGCCTATGCCTATTAAAGATATTACTCAAAGGGGCATACAAAGCAATATAAATGTATAACTGTACTTGGAAACATGGCTTTCGTTTTTCAGAATTGTACAGTTTATTAAATGTAATACTTCAATTATAGATTCAGAAAAATATGCGTACTGGCAAAACATGTGTATTTGCTGCTGTCACAGATCTTGAGTAAAGCCAATATGTATTTTGAATAAAAATTGTTCAATGTTCTTCGTAGATCAATGGATAACTAATGCGGTATCACAAAGTACAAATGGTTCTATTATAGAACTACCCTAATTACACTTACTTATTAGTAATGCAACAAGCACCTACTTTTGCAAGTAAATAAAATTTTGAAGCTTTTTGGGCCGAAGGTCATCATTGTAGAGGGTCTTCATCATCATTGATGAATTTTAAAAACATAGAGGCAGATTTAAAAGCCCCTTACGACACTTTTGCACCGTAATTACGTCACTTATTGTGATGCAGCGGCGGCATAAACAAAGCTCCACATTGCTGTCCATTTACAACGTGACGCATCTAGGGAGATGTGTCACCTTGTAAAACCCTTCACCACATTATTCCTGTGTCAGGTATAATGTATGCAGGGTGGGCGTTCCCACACAGGAAAGCCTTGTAGAAGTGACACAGTGAAATCTACAAGATTTCACAGTGCCAATTCTAGGATGCCACTACGTCAAAACCCTACGCTTGCTTGGAGCAGGCGTAGGGAGTAATAAAGTGTATTGGGAACAGGCCTTCCCATGCTTTGCTGGAGTTGCATCGTGCTTGCGATACGACTCCAGCAATGCGTAACTTTGAGGCAACAGATGCATCAGAATTTCTGACGCATCTGTCAACCCTTGCGCCATGGTGCAGCGTATTGTAAATATGGCGCATCCATGGTGCCACTAGGGTTGCCCATGGAGATGAAGGGAAATTGATGCATCTGTACAGATGCATCAGTTTCTGTAAATCTACCTGACAGTATCTAAAGCCTTCAAAAAAAGGCAATTGATGTTCAAACATTTAATTATGTATAGTACAATAAGAAAAATTATAACAAATTATAACAATGTGACCAGAGATAACACCTGAAGATTACATACACAAACCATTGAATGTGGCAGGAAAATATATTCTAAAGACAGAGATGACACAGAATAATTGTGTCAGAGGGCACAAATTCTGCCCCTTAAGACATTGTGTCATATGGGGCAGATTTATCAAGGCTTTGTGCCACCGCAAAAAGATGGAAGAGGCACAAAATGTGGGCAAAGTATTGATTTTCCAGCGCAAAACTTTTTGTGTTAGAAAATATCCCTTAATATAATGGAACTGCTGTTTAGCACTACTTTCCGTCAAGGGGAAATCCCATGGAGGTACATGGGTCTTCCACGCTACCACCCATGATTTCTGATGCAAAGACCTATTCACTTATTATGTCTGGGCTTTGTGCAAAAACACTAACACCTCCTTGATGCAAACACTAAGGAGGAGAAATTGTTTAACACATTGTAAGTATGATGCACTCTACAGCACAAACTCAAAGTGTGAAAAGTGTAAATGGGTATCTAGGCATTATGTGTAAGATTAATGTTGACTTGGGTGTGAGTTTCCAGCCTTGCTTGGGGGTTTAAATTCCCAATCATTGAGCAATGTCCATGCAAGCTGAGGTGTGTGCTTCTGCCCAACCAATGCGGTCTGCATTTCTCACTCTTACTGTGCGCACAGATATCCTAAATTATTGCTCATTATTGCACTTGTGCTCTCTCTCCAGTGCATCATCATTAATTTGCTAAATCATATCAAGTGTTACCAGATGCATCACTGTTAGTCATCTGATCTCTTAATGTTTGTTTACCTCAGCTAAGTTGCCTCTTATTTTTATTATACAATGTGACACATTCTTTCTATGAGAGACCCCCTTCTCCTCTATAGCACTCTCCTGGCAACATGAGATCCAACCCTCTTATCATGGTACCAATGCCAGAATTTATGTTGTCTCTCTCTGACATATTCGTGGTTATCCTTGGGGTCGTGTGGCTATCCTTCACATAGTGGAAGCCATCCCATGCATGATGGAGGCCATTGTAGTATATTATTGGCAGCACTTCGGTACGGTGGTCATCCCAGACATAAAATATTCCCTAGAATAATTTTCGTTACCCCTAGGCTGACATGTTATGGGTAGTCCTGGAATAAGTTAAAAACACTGGCAAAGATTCGATCCAATAGCATACAACAATGTCTCAACAGGTGTTAATATGGAAACTATTTTTACTAAGTAAAATAATTACATACAAAAAGAAGAGAAACACCAAAGGCGGTCAGAATCTGTAGTCATAGACAAGACACACATAGTGCTTGTGAAAATATTGAATGGCACATGTGAGGTACATGTCAAAGTGAAGGTAACAGCGAGTAGGCATTACTTTAAAAGTGTCCCTCATCTCTCCAATCATAAGTTATTTCTAAACACAGCCCTCACCCCTGAGGTCAGCGCCCCCTCCACAGATCAGCGGCCAGTGCGGCTGCACCAGTCGCACTGCCTAAAGCCGGCCCTGGGCAGAAGCTACCATTCCCGTCAGGGGTGGGTGATTACACACACTTTATAACCTGCGCTCACCCCAAAGTAGCTTGTCACTGAGCAGTAAGGCTCATCACAGAATCAATGTCTAAAGGCACAGCACTAACACCATATAAATAAATGGAGGGGCATATTCTCAAGGAGCTATTGCTAAGTTAATGGGCACTCCCGCTCAGCCCTTGAGTTCCCACTAACTCTGTGACCAGCGAGGCCACGCCACTTGGCAGTAGGCCCCCGCTGTCCACTTGCTCAGGCCTACACTGTGGTCCAGCAGGGCACACAAAACCTGAGCAGTCCGGACCGCCAGGATGGGGCATCATCGCTGGCTGCACACCCGCTTAACACTTAAGGTGCCCGTATCTCAGTGCACCGAAAGTCACCGTCCCATAGCGGTGTGCCTGTGCCGACTGCAGTGCATCCGGTGCCACCAAGACTGTGCCCCGCAAGTCATGGATCCTCTATGATTGGGTATCGTGGTGGGGACCCCATCATGTCACCTCCAGGCCGGCAGAATGTGGTGTTGCAGGCCCCTGGGCCCCCATGTCTACATGAACATCACACAGATACACCCCAAGAGAGGTTGGAAATGGCGTCGAGCCTGTGCACCCAGCCCTTTTTATTTGCAGGATCACATGTCCTGTGATGCGTGTGCTAGATGGGTGTGGTGTGGATGTAAACCAGAGGTGAGGGGTTGGCTGTGGCATGCTGACAACTAGACCTGTGGTCAGCAGATCACTACAGGGAAGTTTTGGCACATGTAGCGTTGTCATCCCCCCTGTGTGCGTAAGCGTATTGGGCGGGACTGGCATATGCCAGACCAGCATAAGGGTTTGAACAATGACCCAGGGCACTGGGATTTGTTTCGTACGGGGCTGGACAAGGAAGTAACAAATGCGGGTGTCGCTGTTGTTGCATTGGCACCACCCGGACAACATTCGGCAATGTGTTACCCTGTGACCCAAGTCCGACGACATGAGCCACATGGACATAAGAGGAATTCACTGACCCTACATTTATCCATTCTACCACACTTGAATGACCATAGACATACCACATCTGTGTGATTCAGAATGTTTAATGCACATTCAGTGGAGTGTTGCATCTGGAGCACTACAGGGCCATGCAAACCACACATGACTATGTTGGCCCTTGGAGGGCCAGCCAGAGTCCTTCAGGGAATGCTAGTCCAAAGGACGAGGGAGAGTTCAGCCCGCAGTCTGATTGCTGTGTCATTGGCGATCAAACAGAATATGGCAGTCTATGTCGAGGTCCAAGGATAGTGTTGCAGAGTGCGTCGGGGAAAGTGGAAGGTGATGATGAAGAGGGCAGAACCAAGCTGAAACCGGCCATATGGCGGAGATGCATGCTACAGCGTTCTTCTTACCATGACAGCGGTTTCTTCCCCGTGTCGTCTTCTGCTGTTCCATGTGCCTCACCTGTGGGTGGTGCTGGCCTTTCTCCAGCACTGTGTGGCAGTGACACCTCAAGGGGCAGAGTTGTGGATGGAATGGTAGCAGCAGCATGCATCAGCGCCAGGCTTTGTGGTATCAATGCCATGAGGATGGTCTTGAGGTCACTGAGGAACCCAGCTACCACTCGCTGGTGTGCAGCTGCGACAGCCTGTCTTTCTGCATTGGCCCGCTCCATGGTCTCCATTAACCTCCGCATTATTCCCAACTCCTGTGTGACATCGGTAGAGCCACTCTGACTGGACATTTGTTCTAGTCTCTGAGTCAGGGTTCCAGCAATGTCACCCATGGTCCGTTGGAGAGCATGTAGCGGACTGTGGGTGTCTGTTAGGGACTGTGAGTGGTCCCTGATGGGACTTAGACACCAACATATGGCATCTAGTTTGTCTGCCATGCGGTCGATGCCCACGCACAGCTGTTCAGCCAGCTGCTCCTGGCACTCCACCACACTGCGTTGGAAGGCCATGTGTTCTTCGTGGGGGTCCTGGAAGGCAGATGTGGTGGTGGGTGCTGCCTGCTGTGTGGTCTGTGAAGGGGATGGGATGTCCTCATTGCAGCTAGGATGCCCTGCTCCTGGAGGTGGGCTGCGGAGGCTGTCAATGAACTCTTGGAGGGCGTTGGAGTCGAAGCTGTGGTGGTCCTCTTCGTCATCAGGTCGTGCAGGTAAAACCAATGGCAAACAGAATGCTATTCTGGCAAGAAATTAATGTGTAAGGCAAGACTGTGGGCCAGTGTCATGAATCATAGGCAGTCCGCAGACTGTCACTCCCACACACACACTCTCTCCACACCGATACGGAACGAGCTCGCACACCTGCACACTCAGCACCCTAATGCGATGCTCTGATACCCAGTCAGTCAACTGAAAAGACATTGCAGACCCCGTTGCCCCAAGCCTCCCTCCACTCTTCACTTACCCTGACTATCCTATACCCACAGATTGGAGAAAACCCAACCTCCACTTCGGACACTTGGCCAGATTTGGCCGAAGTCACACTTTGGTCCCCATTAGGATGGCGGTCGGACTTTGCCCACCCACCATCCTCACGGTACTTGGGACCGCCAGCCATAAGGGCGGGGGTCTCGTACATGGCATTAGGATGCACCCGCCACAGTGGCGGGCGCCTGCAGCATTCCTACCATTGTGGCGGGCGGTGCACTCACTACCGCCCGCCACAATGGTAGGAAGGCATGCAGTGCACTTCCATGCACAACATGGCAGGCACCATGCGGTGCCAGCCATGTTGTGCATGGAACTGCTGGGGGGTACCATAGGTACCCCATATGTGCACCCCCCACCCCCGGAGTCCTCGGGTGCCCGCAACGGGCCCCCAGAGCAGACTCCGCATGCCTTTCCGTGGCGGCATTGCCACCACGGAAAGGCATTGAAAATTGCCCATCCTAATATGGATGGTGGTGTCTGATAGACACCGCCACCATATAAACCCTTTTCCACACCGGTCGCAAGGCGACCGGGGCGGAAAAGCGGCGGACGGTCTTTCCGTCCGCCGCGGACCCCCCAGCCATGTTAATATGGCAGGGGGTCTTCGCAGCAAGGATGGCAGGCGGATTGCGCCCGCCAGTCCGGCGATGGCTACCGCCAGCCTGGCGGGGGCAGTATGCCTGCCATCCTAATGGGGCCCTTTGTGGGGGAACCATGGAAGCAGGCAAGGGTAGGTATCAGGACTAATTAGGAGGCAGCCATCAAATGGGGATTGACCACCTCTCTGGACATTCACACACAGGCTGCAGAGCAGAAATGGGCTGAGGGCAATAGTCAGTTACACCAAAGGGTTTCACAAAGGCCTTCCAGCACCAGCCCAGTTCTGAAGAGTACAGGGGGAGCATAGGGGGAGTCACACAGTCTCTTTACCCAGTTTCGATCATTCTTGGAAGTGCTCTTCCTGCCCGGTTAGTCACTCTCACGACCCAGGCCCTAGCTGGGCAATACTACCTGGCAACACGAGGTCACCAGGGGGGCTTGGTGAGGAGATGGTATGTGGTGTGTCGCGATGAGGGCCAAAAAGGGGACAATTGTTGAATGGAGAATGACGCAGGGGGTCCTCTCTGAAGAAGGAGGCACCTGGTCAGGTACACATTGATCTGAGTCGCACCCAGGCAATACGTCTTGTGCACGTTGATATGGGTCACACCAAACCATTCCACAGTTGTGTAACCTAGGCCCCTGCAGTACCCGTGGTGTGTGGGGGCCCAGCTCAACACAGCTCCCTCAGCACAGTACCCTGGCCTGAGAACTCCTAGTTGAGTCAGGAGGGGGGACCCCTCTATGTACCTTGTAGGAGGGCCCCCCTTAAGTTTCTTTCCATTACTGCCATTCCGGTCACACGCGATGAGCTACAAATTACGTACCTCCTTGGAAATGAAGCACAAAGTCAAGTGTGCATTGATATGGGTCACACCAGAATATTCCCATTGCATACAATGAAGTGCTGCAAAGTCTGTTCCTCCTTGTGCTCTTTGGTACTAGTCACACCAGGCAATTATGGTCACATACACAGGTGCAAGTTCAGCAATGCTTCACAAGGTAGAATGAGGCACTCCTATGGTTATGCCCCCACCTCTGAAGGTCGGAAACTGTGAATCAGACACTGCACACAATGAGCATGCAGTCAGCATGTTGAACAAGAGAGATTCTGCACAAATCACCTAAGCGGGCCACTTTGAATCCTGCAACCGGTGAATCCGTTCACCATCAACAAGACGCTTATGCTTGCCAAGGTCCCCACAATGTGGAGGTCACAGACCTTAGATATAGGCATGATTACTGGGGCTCCGCACCTAGCAATTCAGTCTCCAGGCACAATTCTTAGTTCTACTCTCATACCGCGCTACCAGTTGGGATCCAGCAGATGATGTAGACACTTACAAGTGCACTGATCTTCAGATGTCACAAGTAGATGGTGCGGGTCCCATGTAGGAGATCTTTGTTGTCTCTGAGACCTTTGAAAGAACAGGGGGAAAGCCAAAAAGTCCTTGGAGAGTACACTTCAGGGTGCCACACAGCAGCAGGTAATCAGCCCAGGCCAGCCACTTTCAAAAAGGGCACATCATTCCAGTTGCATGCCCAGTGTTTTAAACCGGTCCCTGAGTAATGCCCAGATGTGCTCCTCCAGCCTCCAGTGTAGACTGGAGCCAACCACAAAGGCACACAAAGAGATTTAGAGCAGAGAAATGCCCTCTTTCTAGTAGTGGCATTTCTATGCTCATCATGACAAAGCCACCTTTTCCACTGCAGAGGGTTTGTCTCTGATAGAAAATGTCATGAGACTGCTCCACTGTAATCCACTATTGCAGCCTGAAGTAATTTCAGTAATTCCCCCTTGTTAGCCTATGGGGAGAGTAACCCTCCTGGGTAGTGAAAATACACATGGGTATTCCTGGCTATTTCGACAGAGCCAACGCATGTGTACATGCCCTGCCCTGCCCTTCCCCTACCAGTTGCTCACCCCTTAATATGTACCCTCGGTGTGCTCTAGTGGTTGTGTAAGGTCCTCTCAGGATGGCTAGTGACTTAAAAAGGCCACCCTGAGCTGAAGCGCAATCCCGTACACACAGACCTGCAATGGCAGCCTGGACACATGTTTAGGAACACCATCGAAGCATGTGCACACAATATCCTGCAATGTCAGGCTGATCACATGTTTTAAAACACTCGAGGTGCAACTGTGCACACCGGTTCACAATGGCAGACATTAAACCCGTTTAAAAACACCATAGGTGCAAGTGCTCACAATTAGGCCTGCAATGGCAGGCCTGACCTATGTTTAGAAACATCATTGGTACAAGTGCACATACCTACCTGCAGTGGCAGATTGGAAACATGTTCAAACACATCATTGATGCAAGTGCGCAGACTGGCCTACAATGGCGGGCAAGTTACAGATTTTAAACCTCATTGGTATGAGTGCGCACACACAGGCCAGCAATGGCAGACCTGACCTATGTTTGGAACCCTCAGGTAAGCACAATTTCCTAATGTGTGATGGAAGGGCTTGCACACTTCCACACTGCATTTACAGTGAGAACATTTCACAGGCCCTAAAGTCACAACAGGAGACTCAGCTACAGCCGGGCGGGGAGGTGTCAAATCGGAGAAGCTGAACCCTAAGTAGGGAACCCCATTTAGGGGTTCGTTCCTACCCGGGCAGCCAACACACAGGTGAACCTACCTTGTCACTCACCTACCCCGAGCTCCACCCCTCAGAATTTACCCTATGGCTGTTCTGGTGGTAGTGAAAGTCTCCCTCAGGGTTGGCTACTGAGTGAGAAAGGCAATGTTTGACAGGCAATCCCAATGGGTGACACAATCAGTTATGCGTCCCATTACTGGCCAGTACAGAACCCGTCCTGAGTATGTGGCGTACATTTTCACTGGGAAATCACAGGTACGACACCTAAACCAATCACATACGCACCCATCCTGGCATGTGCAGGAAGGGTGCACAATTGCACATACTTTAACACTATTAGAGTGGGAAAGTGCCTAGAGTCTTAGGTCATGAAAAGAGAGTTGGCAAAAAACAGGAGGACAAAAACCAAAATGTTTTAGGGAAATCGCCCTAAGAAGCGCCTTGTCCAACACATGTTTAGTGCCAGAAGCTGTGAATCTGCTGGACTGTGTGGATGGTGTTTCAACCTGTGTTACGTCAGGTCATCAATAGGACAGAAATTACACCAATCCCTTTTTAATGCTGTCAGAAAAAAGGAAAAGGTGAGAGTGAAAGGAAAATAAGAATAGGGCTCGAAGTAAATTTAAAGCCAGAGAATGAGATCCATTAAGAATGGCGAATAGCTACCGTGGGGCAGTCTGCAAGCCTGTTAGGGGGAAAGAATGTATGACAAGTCTTATGTAAAAGACTAATTCTGAAGAGGCATAGCTAGTTGACTGGAGCACAAGTTCTCCAAAAAGGGGTGCACCAGCTACATGTGTGTAGTTTAGGTGCTAGAACAAGAGGTCCGGGTTGGGAAAAGGAACTCACCGTGGGGCAAGAGGTCTGTTTAGGATTAGGTTCCAAGTGTAAGAAGTCCTAAAGTGTACTAGGTGGTTACATTGTGGAGCGCAACCTATGAGGTAAGGAAGAATTCAAACAATCTGATTGAAGGTAGCATGTACCATTACTAGAGTATGACTAAGGAACTCACTTCTTATTCAATATGGGGAGTAAATGTAGTCCAGCGTTCAGGGGTAGTTAGAAGCCATGCTGTTGATTGCTAGCAGTTAAAGAAAACCAACTCGGCAAGGCAAGTGACGAGGTCGGCGGGCCGCTGGAATTAATTGGAAAGAAATTATAATGCAGCTATCATGGTCAGGGAAAGTGCAAGGCAGCAACAGTTAGCACTATTAAGAGGAGAGGGCACTCAGCAAAGAGTGAAATCAGACATTGGTAATGGAAGCCTACACGTTCATGAGTTCTTCAATACAGCTAGAGGAAGGCCCACCAGCTCATTGCAAAATAAGTGTGTCAGGTGGGAAACAACTAGACTGCGTGTAGTGATGGGGGAAATGGTGCTGGGGAGTAATTTGGAGGCCCTGAGGGGGTGACTAATAGGAATATGCCCAGGGATGGGTGTATTGTGGCCCACAAAGCAGAGAGAAAAGATTTGTGAAGATTTGAGTACCCAGTATGGGAAAAAGTTTAAGAATTGAATAATTATGTATGCACAGTCAATTACATCTTGGCCATTAAAATAATATCTGAACAGTTGGCAAATAAAGACTAGGCAATTGGTGAATTTATATAGTACACAACTCAACACTGTCAGGGACATTCATCACCTGGCTAGGGGAATCTCCGATCATTCCCCAATACTGTGTCGCCTGGAAGTAGGCAAGCCCAGAGCTGGCCGTACAGCCCCGATCAACCCCTGGTATCTCACAACTCCTCAAATCAGGGATAAGGTATTGAGTGAATCGGACCTTTACTTCAGGAAAACGAGGGGTCAGTTGATTCGCTGAATACGCTCTGGGAGGCCTACAAAGTTGTTATACAGGGGGTGGTCTTGGCCCAGATCGCGGGACAGTGTAGGGAGAAGGAAGCAGACATGACTCGCTTAGAGGGGGAAATCTTAGACTTAGAGAATGCAGCCCGGATACAGGACTCAGCGGAGACGCGCTAGCAACTGCGTATTAAAATCAAGGAGTTCTCCAACCTGGCTACAGAGGCTGCCAAGACACACTATCGGGTCACACTCAGTAGAGTCTACAACATAGGCGATAAGGCTGGCAAATTACTGGCTTGGCTGGATTGCAGGGATAGTGCTCATCGCGTCGTGGTTGAGATAGAGACAGACTCCCATTCCCATCTTACTGCACCCCAAGATATAGCAGATGCATTTGGAAAATACTATCAGATGCTTTACACATCCCACATGCTGCATACGGAGGAGGAGGCCTCCTTGCTTTTACGTGATATCTCGATGCCGTCTCTCACTGAGAAAGAATGTTCCAAACTCGATCTCGATATCACTGCTGCAGAGGTTGAAAAAGCTATTCAGCATTTACTGGGAGGGAAAGCATCGGGCCCTAACGGTTTGCCCATTGAGTTGTTCAAACTTACGGCTGGCAAGTTGGCATCCTATCTCACTGAAATGTACTGCGAAAGTTGTAAAAAAAAAGGGTATACTTTCGGAGGATCAGAGACTTGCCAACATTGTTGTAATTCATAAAGTGGGTAAGCCAGCCGATAAGTGTTCATCTTATAGGCCCATCTCATTGCTTAACTACGAGGCAAAGATCCTAGCAAAGGTTCTTGCCACTCACCTACTCAGGATCCACACCTGCCTGGTCCACTTGGACCAATCGGGATTTATGCCTGCTAGAAATACCTCCCTCAACTTGCACAGGTTCCACGGAGTGCTGTGCCGGGCTGATACAATCAGAGAAGATGCTGTCATAGTATCCCTTGACGCTGCTTCAGAGTTCGACACCATCGAATGGCCCTATATGTTTGCGGTTCTTCATAAACTGGATTTTAGCCTCGAGTTTATTGCCTGGGTGCGGCTTCTATACCATCACCCGCTAGCTCAAGTAGTCGTCAACAATAGGAAATCTACAGTTTTTGTTCTCGGCAGGGGTACCAGACAGGGTTGCCTATCGTCTCTGCTTCTCTTCGCCTTGGCCCTTGAGACTTTGGCAACATGGGTCCGCCAGTACCCTGTCATACGGGGCCTAAAATGGATGGCAGGGTGGGAAGACCGCATCTTGCTTCATGTGGATGATATCTTGCTCTATTTGGCCTCCCCGACTGCGTCCCTCAATGTGGTCCTGAACATCGTCCATGTGTTTGGTAGGTTTTTGCGGGATATTCGATAAAGTGGTCTAAATCTGTGCTGTATGTCCTCTACGGTAAACAGGCCTCGCTCCCTCAAGGCTGCCAATTGGCGGAGACAACCAATGGCTTTAAATATCTGGGGATCGGGGTATCTAAAGATTTATCCAGATTTCCAATAGTAATCTCCTGCCACCACTTAAATCAGATGTCCAACACTAGAAATCACTTTCATTGACTCTTTTGAGTTGTGCGGCTCTATTCAAAAGGATGTCCCTCCCCAGATTCCTATATGTGCTACAGAACACTCAACTTCACGTCGACACCTCGTATTTCAAGGAACTCGACTGTATCATTTGAGACTTGCTGTGGGGGGGGGGTAATTCACCTTGTATTGAAACTCGCATACTCACGTAGGGGTGGTTTGATGGGGGCATTGGCCTTTCCGATATCCGAAAGCACTACTGAGCATCGCAACTCGCTGCAATTAACCAATGTATGTACAGGCCACAGGGCAACCCGGCCTTCCAGATTGACCGATCGCTCCTCCCGGGGGGGCGGCTTCGAGGGTGCTCTATACGTATGGTCTTGAAAGCCTTCTCTAACTGGTCCGACCGGGACGCAGTGCATGTGTGGAGGGTGGCTACCGAACCTTTGGGATGGAAAGGCAAACTAACACAGGCCACGCCACTCTGGCACAGCGAGCAATTAGGCAGATTGACCGACTCGAAGGGCTTCGATAAAAGGGACCTCATAGGTAACTCTAAGGTTGGTGATTTATGGAAGTCAGGTGAAGTGGTCCGTTTTACCCGTTTTACCCGGTTGCTACAGGAATATGAGCTAGCCCAGTTTGAATATTTCAGATATCTCCAAATTAGGCATGCCTTGTTTGCTGTGCTCCCCAAAGGTAGTGAGCTTCCTGAATCCTCCCCACTCGAAGACAGAATTTTGGACGACGACCTACCGGAGAAGGCAATATCAGTCATCTATAAAAAAACTCTCCAATAACATGGCGGATCCCCTAACCCACTTGAGAGCCAAATGGGATTACGATGTGGCAGGTTAGGATGAGGAGGAGTGGTAGGCAGTGGTAGCCTCCCCTCAGGAGGTAGCCATTTCCTCCAGGGTCTGTCTGGTACAGTTAAAGCTTCTCCATATATCCTACTTTTCAGAGCCCCTGATGGTTCGCATGGGTTACATTCCAGATGGTGGCTGTGTGCATCGATGTGGGCAGGAGGGAACCTTTATTCATACTCTCTGGAAATGCGCCAGGATCCAGCATTACTGGGAGGCGGTTGTGTGCTTGATGGAGGAAGCTTTAGGGCAACAGATTAATTGCAATATTAAATTAGCTTTGTTAAATGTGTGGGATCCTACTGACTTGAATTCTAGGGAACGAACGTGGGTTACCTTGAGATTGATGGTTGCTAAAAGGAATTTCCGATTGTATAGGGCCCAGAACCCACGGATTACAGCAAAATGGGGCAGAGATATGGACTGGTGTATGGTTACGGAGAAGTCCATATACGAAGCCAGTGGGTGCCCAAACAAATGGTCGCAAATATGGGGGCAATGTCTTCGGGGGAGAGATTTGCGAACCTCCAAGATCCAGTAGGGATATTACCAGTGAGATCTAACTGTAAAAAATTGGAACTGTCATTTTTGCTTTGCATCAAGTACGACTCAATGAACCATTTACATTGTAACGCTTATTGTCAACCTGCATGCTACTGTATTATCTATGTGTCATGCCTATTTTCAATAAAAAAGAGTTAACAAAAAAAATTTATGTAGTACAATGTTAAGTTATGTATACAACACATAACTTCATGACGTGACATAAGCAAGGTGGTAATGTGCAAATAGGATAACAGGACAGTTGGTATCGTCCAGACAATTTGGGAACTACAGGATTAGTCATCACAATAAAAGCAAATGTAACACATACAGTCAGCAAAACATTTACATGTATGAACAGTGCTTATACAGTGACCATATTGTTCCATTCTTCTCGCGTGATTAAGACCTTGGTATACCGAGTTACAGCGTGTGATCCATCGACAGTCACATTGCTTAGCAGTTGTGACAAGTTTCCAACCCGCATTGGGAGTGATGGTTGATCATGTACTTTCCAGGTAAACTTTGTCTCAGTGTGGTTCATGGAAAGGAAGTGGGAGACAAGGGGGGGGGGGACTTTTTCCACCGTACATCTAATGCGACTTTTGTGTTGAATGATGCCTTGTTTTGTCATGTGAGTAGTTTGGCAAATATACAAAAGGTCACATGGGAAATGTATGGTATAAATGACATTTAATGTTCAACAGTTACTCAATTGCTTTCAAAAAAATGGTTGGGTGCCCACTTTAAAGTCTTTTTTGTTGAACATAAGGGGCCAGACACTGCAATTCTGACATTTGTAATGGCTTCCACTTCTGGTAGGCCACATGCTGTCATGGAATGGGCATTGTTAGCCTTCGGACTCCAGGTTATGGCATATACCAAATGGTCAACCAAGTTACTGCCTCTTTTGTGGGAGAATAGACAGAGTCTGAGAAGGGTGTCTGAGTAAATAGTATGTTGCAATTTCTCTTTATTATCTCACAGGCCGTGTTACTGGACAGGCTGAAGGTGAAGACAAAGGGTACGCAATAGTTTAGACATTCGGGTTTGGGGGTGAGAAGTATCTCCCTAGGGCATTACCAAGCGCATTTGAAGGCGCATGACATTAGGTGACATAGATCACCTCTGGATGTAAGTTTTTTAGCCAAAATTGCTGCCTTCTGGAAGTAATCCTTCTTCCACTTACTATTTTTCTGGATACAAAGGAATTTTCCATATGGTAGCCTATCCCTTAACCCCTTCGACGCTCATGACGAGCTGGGCTCGTCATGAGGTAGCCTCCTGGCACGCTCATGACGAGCCCAGCTCGTCATGAAACATGGCAATCCGCAAAATCCAGCGTACGGGGGGAATCATGCCGCATGCATGCGGTTAAACCTCTGGGATGGTTGCTTCAGTAAAGCAGAAGGGTGTTCCTTTCCCTGGGCTTTCTGTAGAGTGCTGGTCATATTTTGGCTGCATATGTTTGAATGGTGAGATCAAGGAAAGGTAGATTATCTCTCTTGGTGTCTGAAGTGAACATAAGGTGTGCTTGGATAGCATTGAGCCATTCTATAAGTAGATGTAGGGAGACAATGAGGCATCCATGGGAACAACTGATCATAGTTTTATGTATCTTTGGTAATACATATATACCGGGTGTACAAGGATGTGTGTTATTCAAGAAAAGGTGTTATCTGTCAGTTAAGAAAACCTTGTCCCAGTGCTTCATCAGTGACCTTCCTGACAGGTGTTTGATTATCAAGTAATGGTTCAGAAGAACGTAGTGGACTGTAATGGTCAGTGTTCAAAACTTGTCTCATTAGCTCTATGTTGTACTTTTCTGTGTCCAGGATGACAATTCCAACCCCCTTGTCCACTGGTTTGATCATGATATCACAATTTGTCTTGAGGGTTTCTAGAGCTTGTTTCTCTGACAGAGGGAGATTATATGGGACATAATCAAAATGTCGTTTGATTCCCCATTACTTCCTGTAGTACCAGTCTCTCGAATGCATGGATTTCCAGAGGCATTGTAGAGGAGGGTGGGAGAAAGGTGGAGGGGGGGATGGAAAGGTGACCAGCTAGGGTTACCATCAGAGGATTTATTAGCAAAAAAGTGCCCAGTCTGATACGTCAGAATTATCTCAGAAGGTTCTCCTGTGGGTTAAAGAAGTTACTTTGTTCACTTTGTGTCAAAGGAAAGTCCATTGCTCAGGAGAGCGAGCTCTTGGGAGGAGAGGGTATGGCTGGACATATTGAAAATGGGAACGATATCCATGTTAGCATTAAAAGCCGTGTTGGATGGGTATACCGTGGGGGACCCTATTGATACACCTTTCAATGGTTCTGTCGTTCCCCTGGGTAGTCGTAGTTTCCCCTGCACCAACCCCGACCGCGTCCGCTATATTCAATCCAGGCATAAATTGTCTATCCTCTCCCAGTCTCCGAGATCCTTTCTTAGGTTCTGGTGTAAATTGCATTTTAAAATGCCTCATTTGGACAGTTATTTTAATGTAAATTCTCCAGGGGAAGACACAGCTTCCACTAACACAACACTCCATATGGCAGTCTGGAAGTCGGTGTACGTGCACTGCGTGCAGTGGGAACTGCACTCTAATACTTAATCTGCCCGCATTGTTGATTGCCTTAAAGGCGGTACTGATGTAAAGCCAAATATTGGAATTTTGTACTGTGGTGTCAATAAATGATTTCATGTCCAAGGCAGACAACCTGCTGGCCTCTTTATGTGATGAACACGATCGCAGTACCTTCATAGTCTACATTCAAAATTCACGTCAGGGGAACAATGTTCTCTGATGCAGAAATCTGCTAACTTCTTATGGGTTTTATTGACAGAACGGTCTTGAAAGCCCAAACAATAATATTGCTAAAGCGTATTTTTTTAAAGCAGAAATATTTCACCAACAGTAGCTGCGAGAACAGGTTTTACTGTAAGCATTGCAGCGTGTGCTCTTAATCATCTGCATCTGTGCACAGGAGGCATATGGCGCGTTCGTCCTTGTAGGTAGGGCTTTTCTATAAACAATGTTTAGGTAAATACACTTCGGGGAAAGAACATGCATATGATTTAGTCACATTAATCCTGTTTTTATGGGAAAAATATTTCATTCTGCCTTTTGAGAGTTTTGATATTTTTCCAATGTGTTATAGAAACGCGATGTATTTTTCCGTTGGCAGCAATTTCATATTTGCCTGCGAAGTTACCGTCAAAATTTAGCATGGCACCGGAGGCCTTTAACGTTTAAGCATTGCACAGCTGTGTACTGTTGTCTCCCTTGGCGACTAGGCAAAATGTTTCCCGCTCTCTTTTATGATATGCGTTCCCGTGCTTTGCTTTTCGTGCCTTGCATCAGGGTGAAGTGAGATCAATTGATATGTGTACGCAGGGGGCGTGGCGTGGAGAGTTGGGACAGACGTTTTATTGAACATTTTGGTCTGGTGTTAGTTCTGAGGCGTCTTTCTCACAGTATTTCAGGTTCAGGGCTCGGGTTCAGGGTTAGTACCTCTCCCCCAAGTTAAAATGAGTGCGATTTTTTTTCAATGATTCAATCTTTTTGAGGTATCCCCTTACCTCTGCCAGCTTAACCCCTCCCCTGCTGGTGACGGAATCACCCCGTCATCAGCTGCGTTCGTGCTGTGCTGATGATGGAGCGGTTCCGTCACGGCCCGCTCGGCACGCCTGCGCGGCGCGGATTCCACGCCTGCGCTCAGCGTTCCATTGAGCGGGCGGGCCGTGACAGAACCACTCCGTCATGAGCACAGTGCAACCGCAGCTGGTGACGGAGCAGTTCCGTCACCAGCATGCGCCCACCGCGCGGCTGCCCCGCCCCCTTAGCACTGCGGCGGAATAACCGCCGCAGTGAAGGGGTTAAACCCCATCACATCAACCTCAACTGCATGGCATAGGCATATGTGTTTTGGGAGCAGCAGTTATTTTTCAACATCAGTCAGCGACCCAGACCGAGGATGATAAAAACAGAAAAGGGAAAAAGAACATACCTTAGTTAGAGGGGCCTAGTTGAGTCTTTTTCTTCTGCCGGGTACCGAGCGGAGCACCGCCTGTCCTCCGTTCGGCTGGGACATCTCCAGACGCCATTTTGGTAGGGTGAGCATTCTAGCTTTTGCTGACTGGCATCCTGGAAACTAATTAATGCATTTCGCAAGTGCCCCGCTAGTATACCGTAGGCCTGCCAAAGGCAAGCTTTTCTGTACCCGTCCGCATCTGGAATGCGGTCAGCGCTAGCCATGCTGCACAAATTATTAGCGGTACGACCATAATATTGCCGAGAGATTCTCTCCTGGCTTTAAGGAGAAACCTTTGTGTCGGAAATTATTGTGCCAATTTGGAGAATGATGGTTTCATATAAACATTGTAATTTTAATCTTGAAGCACTTGGTGGGGTTGTTGTGGGAAACTCAATGAAACAGGGACCGCACCAACAGGGACCGCACCAACAGACCTGGAGGAGGAATCGCCATCATCCACCGGAACACCCTTAGAATCTCGACCAGCACTGAAGAAAACCTCAGCACTGCCGAATACCTGCACTTCCAGATCCACAGCGATCCCAATACCACTCTCAGATGAACCCTCATCTACAGGCCGCCCGGACCCTGACCACAGTTCAGCAACTCGATCACAGACGTCGTCAGCCCACACGCACTGGCCTCCACAGACTACATCCTACTCAGAGACCTGAACTTGCACCTCGAGAACGCCAACAACAGCAACTCCACCACCCTGCTTGATAATCTTGCCAACCTCGGACTCAAACAACTCGTCACAACATCCACCCACTCTGCCGGACACATGCTCAACTTCATCTTTTCCTCCAGCAACCACGTCCCCTTAGCCACTCTACTGCACACAACCACCTGCAACGATTCCCCCACCGCAGCTGAAACAAGGTCACCGAAGACCAGCTACTCACCACCCTCGCCCTAGACCCACCCTCCGACCACACCGACACCGACACAGCCGCACAAAACCTCAGGCAGTGGATCGACGACTGCGCCAACCCCCTCGCCCTGTCCAAGAAACCCTTCAGATGCACCGACAGAAGGGCCACCTGCTTCACCACCGACCTCCAAGCATCCAAGCAGACCTGCTGAAGACTCGAGAAGAAGTATCATCACGGACAGACACCGGACAAACACACAGGCCTCAAGAATGCCAGCCGCATACACCACCAACTCATTTGAACCGCCAAAAGGACCTCATTCAAGAAACGCATCAACAACAATGCAAACAACAGCAAAGAGCTCTTCACCATCGTGAGGGAACTCGCCAACCCCAGCTCCGGATCGGACAACATTCCGCCATCACAAGACCTCTGCGACTCGCTAGCCACCTTCTTCCACCGCAAGATCATAGACATCCACGACAGCTTCATCACTCTGACCCCCCCGACAGCCGCTGACACCTCAGACACACAGCGCCACAGCCACACCGGCCTCATGATCTCCTGGAATCATGTCAATGACAAGGAGACCATCAAAACCATGAACACCATCCACTCTGGCTCACTGGCTGACCCCTGCCCCCACCACATCTTCAACAAAGCGAGCTCCATCATCGCACCCCAACTCCGGAAGATCATCAACAGCTCCTTCGAAACCGCCACCTTCCCAGAGAGCTGGAAACACGACGAGATCAACGCCCTACTCAAGAAACCTAAGGCGAACCCGAGGGACCTCAAACACGTCCATCCTATCTCCCTGCTTCCGTTGCCGGTGAAAGTCATTGAGAAGATCGTCAACAGACAACTGACTCGCTTCCTCGAAGAGAACAACACCCTGGACTCATCCCAATCCAGATTCCGCTGCAATCACAGCACCAAAACCGCCCTCATTGCCGCCACCGACAACATGAGGACCGTGCTGGAGAACGGCAAAACCGTGGCCCTCATCCACTTAGACCTCTCGGCCGCCTGTGACACAGTCTGTCACCATACCCTAAGCATGCGCCTCCACAGAACGGGGATCTATGACAAAGCCCTGTACTGGATCACCTCCTTCCTCACCGACAGAACCCAGAGAGTCCGCCTCTCTCCATTCCAATCTGAAGCCACCAATATCACTTGCGCGGCCTTCTTTAATGTCTACATGACACCGATCGCCAACATCCTCCAATCGCACACCCTCAACATCGGCTCATAGGCCAATGACACCCAGCTGATCCTCTCCCTCACCAAGGACCCCACCACCTGCAAGACCAACTATCATGAAGGAATGAAGGCTGTCGCCGAATGGATGAAGAACAGCCGTCTGAAGCTGATCTCGGACAAGACGGAGGTCCTCATCCTCAGCTCCACCCCCTCCACCTCGGACAACTCCTGGTGGCTGGCCTCGCTAGGAGCTGCACCAACACCCATCGACCACGCACACAAACTGGTGTTCATCCTGGACACATCACTGCCAATGACACAGCAAGTCAATGCCGTATCCTCCTCATGCTTCAACACCCTCCGCATGCTTCGCAAGATCTACATATGGATCCCCACCACAACCAGAAGGACAGTCACCCAGGCCCTCGTCACCAGCAGGCTAGACTACGGCAATGCCCTCTATGCGGGAACCACAGGCAAACTCCAGAAAAGACTTCAACATATCCAGAACGTCTCCGCAAGCCTCGTCCTTGACATTCCCCACCACAGCTACATCACTGCCCACCTGAGAGTCCTGCACTGGCTCCCTGTCAACAATAGGATCACCTTCAAACTCCTCACCCACACTCACAAAGCACTCCACGACGCTGGACCAACATACCTCAACAAACGACTCACCTTATACAGTCCCAACCGCCAGCTTCGGTCCACTGACCTCTCCCTCGCCACTGTCCCATGCATCAACCGAACTACCACAGGTGGCAGATCTTTCTCCCACCTCACCACCGAGACATGGAACACCCTCCCCATCCACCTGAGACAGGTCCAGGACCTGCTGCCCTTCAGGAGACTTCCCAAGATCTGGCTGTTCAAGCAGTAGCAGTCCATCCCCCCCTTAGCACCTTGAGACCCTTGCGGGTGAGTAGTGCACTCTACAAAATGTTGACTGATTGATTGATTGATTTATCTCCAGCTCGTCGAATGTGATGGATAGTAGGGAAGAGTATGCCTGAATAATTGCAGGTTGCTTCCTAAACACTCGGATGACATTTGGCTCCTGATGGACAATACCTGGGATATGATGTACATAACAGAAACATGGATAAAAAATGAAGCCAAGCCAGATTTGACCCTTGCTATTCTTTCTGGCTTTCGAATTATTTGTGCTAACAGGCCTAGTGGTAGAAGAGGGGGAGGGATAGCCATTATTCTGAAGAATTCATGGGAGATTTCTACATCTGTCCTGAGCAAAATAGGCAATGTGGAGGTTCTAAACTTCTGTATTAAGATTTCGCCAGCTCTCTCCTTTATGGGGCTGCTGATATACAGACCGCTCAACTGCCCTCATAGCCGAACACTAGAGTTATGCAACTGTATTGCCCAAAGGTCACTGCGATATGATAACTTCACTTGTCTAGGAGATTTCAGTCTCCACGTAGATGATGCCAGTTGCTCTCTGGCCTCTCAGATAATAATGACATTCAATGGCTTTAACCTCACTCAGTCCGTGAATTCGCCCCCTCATAGAGCTGGTCATACACTAGATCTAATTTTCTCAATTTTAATTTTCAATTCAAAGCTTTACTCGGTTTGTTAGAACAACCATAAAAATATTGACATAAGTTAAAAAAGCATGCTACCAATTTCCATAATCTTTCAGGACAATATTTGATCTTATGAACATTATGCGATCTCACATGTATCTTTTCTTGGTCAATTAATAGTAACAATACCTTTGCTGACATTAATTGCTTTTAAAATGTTTAGCGCTACATAATAGCAAGTTCCCAGATCAATCAGTGCAAAAAACAAATTCATAGCAGCATGATGCGATCTTAAATGATTATTTATAAAAAGCAGTTTCAGATAAAAACATCTAATATACAAGTACAATTTTAAAAAGACGATAAAGTGCACCGTGCTTTGTTTAGAAGATTCATCGCAAGGGCAAGGGGTAGAATCCAAATGGCATGTTTTCATAACTGGAAATGCAACTAGGTGATGTACTATGCCTAGTCTCAATCTAGGCAGCACATAACGATGCGAGGATTTATTCACTATCATCAAATAATCTTGTATTCCTCTTTTGGATTTAATTGATTAATAACATTTAAAACGTGATTGTTTCTCTATAGTACTCTTGCAATTATCTTTTTTGCTTGACAAAAATGAATCCTTAATTTCCTTTTTATTTAAGGAAACCGCTGCACCCGGGTTAGCAAAGATCTGAATATTAAATTAATTGCTGTATGTAGCAATAATATATTTTAACCACGGGATACAGATTTATTCTCACGGAGTAAACAATCTTTAATGAAAGATCTAGTAAAAACTGTCTCTTCTTTGGCCCATATCGATCGCCATACCAGCAGTGGCTGCATAGAAGTTAAATCTGCTAAGTATGTCAGAGCCACCTCCCTATGTATTAGCTCAGTAGAAGCTGAGGGAGGTAGATTTCGGAGATATTTTAGAAAGCCATTTTCTTCTTGCTGTAGGGCCTGGCTGCAATGATATCCCCATACCCCTGCACCATATAAGGCTGTAGTAACACATCTCACCTTGTATATTTTCAGCATTTTCTTTGTGGGATAATTAACTAATTTAGAAGCAAATCTTAATACACCATGTGCATTCTTAGCCATCTTGGAGTGAACATTACTTAATTCCTGATTCCATTTCCTAATGCTAGTAAAGGTTAACCCTAGATAGCAGATAGTTTACAGTTTGGACTGGGGTGCTATCCATCTAAAAGGTTTTACACTTCGTTGTTTTGGTGCAACATATCATGGTGAAAGTTTTTGTTTTATTAATAAACAGTTTCCTTTCCCCTATGAACATGCTAAATTTATCCATGAGTCGTTGTAGGCCAATCAGGGTCTTAGAGAGTAGTACCGCATCATCTGCGCATAATAAAATCGGTATAGGATTACCGGATATTAACAGTGCATCTGCCTTCTCCAATTGCAGCACTTTATCAATCTCATTAATAAAAAGCGAGAAAAGTAAGGGAGCAAGGACACAAAAATTGGAGTCCACTCGTCCAGTTGTCCATATCTCACTTTACAAGATAACGTTTTGTAAAGCCTTGCTAGAAAATTGATAATACCTTTAGGTGCCCCCAGGTTAAGTAAAGTAGGCCACAAAATGGTATGATCAACTAAGTCAAAGGCACTACTTAGATCGGCAGATAGGTAGATTCTCCCTTCTTTAGCACCTGTATATTTGACGATTAGCAACTCTAGATTAATACATTGTTCTATTGTCCCTAAACCTCTTCTAAAACAATATTGGCCTGGGGAGAGTATGTCATTATCATTTACCCTTTCCTCACAATATTAAAACCTTACTCATCACCTTGGCAGATGAATCTAAAAGTGATATGGAACGGTAATTTTTAGCTTCCGACCTATCTCCTTTTTTGTGGATGGGGACAATAACTGACTGACCCCATGATGGGGGTATACACTCTGTCACTGTTTGATTAAAAACCCTTGTAAGAATTGACACCCACAAATTGGGCTTACCTTTATATACATCAACAGGTACTCCATCAGGGTCTGGAGCGTTTCCTCCCTTACTGCCCGCAGCCCTTCCTGGACTTCTTCCACTGCGATATTTAATGGTATAACATGCCACTCACTCTGTTTTGGATTAGGTGCCATGGATGTTACAATACCCATTGGGATTAAAGATACCCCTAACATGTGTTACCCAGGCATCGCTCGTAACGTGGGATAATAGTTCTGGGAGTGAATCATCCTTCAAAAACTGAATATTCACAGTATCCCAAAATAACTTAATATTTGACGTATTTGCGGCCATGGAGAGTTTGTCCCATGCTTTCTCCTGTAGCTCCCTTTTCCTAGTATCAAGAACAAGTTTATAATTATGTCTTAGGTTTTTGATTAAAACATTGTATCTCTTCTTGCAATGTAGGGCTTGTTTCAGTTGCTTTAATGCTTCGGTAATAGGATGGTCAAACCACCCCTTCCTTTTTTTTTTCCTTCCCTGATGGGGGCCATTAAAATGTTGTCAATAATAGTAATAATCTTGAAAAAATTAGCAATCAGCTCCCTAGGGTCTACACCTTCTATTAAACAATAAATAATCTATTTGTTGCATTTTAAAACAATTTAATGTATACATTTTTGGGGTTCCACACCATCCCATCTGATATGAGTCCCGTTGGATCTATACGGGGCAATATTTACTACTGTATGTAGATGCATTGCCCTTTTTGGGCCCAACATTTGAAATGACATAACAATAAAATTATGATCACTTAGAGACAATTGGGCGACCTGATGGGTAACGCACATGTAAGACATGATCAATAATCAAATTAACATTCCTCCCAATAAAAGTTGGTATGAGTTCCCCATCAGTATCGCAGGCACACTGTAGTATTTCAAGATCGTATTTAGCAATCCCTGAGTTTAACATTTCCCCATATGCATTGTGTACAAAATGTGTACAATCGTCCCCTTCATCATTCTTATTGTCACAAGCATGAGTAGCTACCAGGGAACAAATTTGGATGTTAAAATCTCCAACCCATATGAGTACCACATTATTACTAATGGAGTTTATAAAGGTATATAGGCCTTTATCCAGCTCAGTTACAGCGTTAATTCTGTGAGTGTCAAACACATTATTAAAATAATTGATTACAATCACATCCCTCCCTTCTTTACAGTGCAGCCATTTAATCTGTGAGGATGCCCCAATTGCAGCAATATTTTTGACAGCTACTGGTAGTTTATTCGAAATGAGGGTCAATAGCCACCCTTTCACTCCTCCAGCGCTTGATGGTACAGCCTCTAACCAATATGACGAAAATCCATCTATAGATATTGGGTTGAGGCACCAGTTTTCTTGCAAGCAAATTACGTCTAACCCATTAATAAAATCTTGCCATCCTAATGTTTCTCGTTTACTCATAAATCCTGCGATATTCCAAGTTGCTGTTTGTTAGACCTGGCATCATTGGCATGAGTCTCTCCTCCATTTTTTCTGTTTGCCTCCTCTGTTTACGATGTTTTTGCTGGAATATTGCTTTGGGCACTGTGCCACTGCTGATCAGTGCCACAGTGCAAGTGCTCCCTATGTGAAATTGATATTGATTGGATTCCATACTTGGCTTATTTGGTTTACCGTCAGTCCCTAGTAGAGTGCACCAGGAGTGCCAGGGCTTGTAAATACAAATGCTGCTAGTGGGCTTGCAGCACGTATTGTGCCACCCACAGAGGCAGCCTGGTAAAATATGTCTAAAGGTCTGCCATTGCTAGACCTACGTGCAGTCTGGTACTGTCACGCGGGCTGCACAAGTACACCTACTTGCCAGTCCCTAAACCTTCCCTTAACTTCATGTTAGTCACCCCTATGGTAGGCCCAATGGCAGGGTGCATTGTAAGCATAAGGTAGGACAAGCCCTGATGTGTGTGGCCTGCCCTAATAGTGAATTACAGCCATCTTCGTTTTTCACTATTGTAAGGTTACCTGCTCTCCATAAATTAGAATGGGCTGCCAGGATTATTAAATGGTATAATCCTGGCGGGCTCGGGGAGCATGGTGCAATATCGAGTTGGGTATCCCTGAACTCAGAGTTTAATAACGCATCTGTTAGGGTGGATGGTTTTTGGACTCTGAGTTTAAAAATAGCACTTTTAGAAAGTGGCTATTTTCTTGTCTGACTGTCTACTGGTCTCTGCTGGTTTGGTGTGCGTGTGACAGGGGCAAGGTGGCTCCAGAGGTCTGAATGTGTCAGCGTGGGGTGAGTGAGGCATTTGCATTGAGAGTAGGGGAAGAGTAGCTCCTGATAGCCTGCCCTGCCTGACACAATGCTGGCTCCACGTCCTGCCGGGCGACTGATGGCTCTGTGCCTGCCAGGGACAATCCTGGCTCCACCTCCTGCGGGGCGGCTGAGGACCCTGCCCTGCACAGTGAATAAGCCAGGTGCTTCGGCCTGGCAACACCCACAACAAACCCAGGATGGGGGGAATTCCCCTACATGGACAAAGGGATCAAAGCAGAAAAGGGGTATAAGAGAAGGACCCCTGAACCAAAGATCTAGATAACTTCTGACAAGGAAACCTGAACCAAGGACAAGAAGCCTGCTGATCCAAGGACTTTGCCCATCCCTTCTGACAGAGTGCTGTTTGCTGGAGGGAATCCTGCAGTCACTTCCTTATTTTTGCCAAGGAACCAGGAGAGAGGAACTGAGTGTGTACTCTCAAGCTTTGCCAAGGAAATCTCCACGGGCTGGAAGAGTGCCAGCCTCCTGTTGAAGTCACAGGGCTAAAGGACTTCACTATTTGCTGAAAGTGCTTGTTGCTGGAACCTGAAAGTCCAGCACCTCTGAAGAATCCAGCAATCCCGCCGCCGACGGCCGCCGCCGATTCCAGCTCGACATCGTGAGTGCAGCTCCCGTGTCCCACACCTTCTACGCCGGCCGCCGGGCCCGATCGACGCTAGTAGCGAAGCCGCTGCCGACGCCTCGACACCGAGCCCTCTCGACGCTGCGAGCGCTGCTCACTCTTGCAACATCAACATCGACGACAACACCGTATCCTGCTTCGCCTCGTGAGCGCTGCTCCCGCCTGACATCTGTCGACGCCGCTGCAGATCGCCCCGACTCCGAGGTCCGATCGACGCAGAAGACTCGACGCCGGGACATCTCGACGCCGTAGATCATCGTTTCTTCGTTTTTCAAGGTACTGTGTTGTGGGGGTCTGTTTCGACTCCGGGCTCGACGTAGCGCTCCTCGCGGTCGACGCCGAACCTTTGGATTAACTTTGTCTCGATGTCGTGTGACTCCTGTGGGGGTTACATTGTTGCCAAGAACTGTGATTTAAAGAAGAAGAGTTGCTTTTGTTACTAAAGACTTTGTGCTAAGAAGAAACTACACTTGAACTATTATTTTTCCTTCCAAGAGTATTTATTAAGATGGTGGTATATTTTTGTCGTTGTTTGGTCTTGTGCTAAGCCTTATATAAACATCCTTATTTTTATAATACTACTGTGTCGTGTCCATTTGTAGTGTATTCACTTTTTTACTGTATGTGGTCATGAATGCTTAACGCACTGCCTCTGAGATAAGCCTGTCTGCTTTGCCAAGCTACCAAGGGGGTGAGCAGGGGTTATCTGAGTGTGTGATCCCCTTGCCCTGACTAGAGGAGGTGGGTCCCTATTTGTCAGAAGTGTATACCTCTGCCAACTAGAGACCAGCAGATTCTAACACTGTTTTGAAGCCATTTCCTATACTGCTCTCTGGAATAATAGTCAGAGTCTCCAGGTAACTATCTGTATCCCTATTTATATCATTTAGTTTATTAGGAATACTTTCTTTGTCTATATTAACAAATTAAACTCTATCAGGGATGGTAGCTACCACTTGGAATACCAAGCAGCTATCGATATCACAAAAATCAGCTTGAGAGCCATCAGCAATTATGATATCAGATAGAACCCTATCAAGGAAAGCATCTACAGCTTGTTGCATTCTACGTCTGTCAGCTATCCCTATTCCAGTAGGATTGATATCAGTCGATATCTTGGAGATTGCTCAAGGCCTGGAATTTATTGGAAATCAATAGTGCATATTGGGGGTGAATGGACATATCAAAAGATGCCCCAGGATTGCTGTATCCTCCTTCTGGCCTCATTTGGGTCGGCCTTAGGTGCCTATAAAAGAACCCAAGGGGTCATTGGGATATACTCTGATCATATTACCTAGACAAGCCTACTCTATCTAGAATACTTTTTGCCCATCTTGGGTTTTTAAAATTAATGATGATACAGTCCCCTTTGTCGGTCTTATGGAAGGGCCCCACACAACACTCTCTGTGTGTTAGCAATATTTGGTCAGCTCATTCCACTGGAAATCCACCGTTCTTAATTCACCAATGCACTACTTTATTCTTTAGGCTATCATGAGACTCCTTTCGTCCTGACTGCAGTGGGGGATATTGACTAACACTGCCACATAGGGGCAGCATTCAGGTGGAAGATTTGTAGATACACTTTCTCTATTACTAATGTTATTGTTACTGGCCCTGTTATCTTCCCTTTTGGTGTTCATAGTAATTGGTCTGTCCTGGCCAAATCTATGCACATGATCTTTCTCCACTTGATTTACCTCTACCTGCTGTATTATGTTGGTGTTGTTAACTAATATTGATCTCCCGATTATTTCCTATGAGGTTGATGGCTCATTTATACCCCTTAATACATCCCTTTTTTGTCATTCCGCGACCCCTTTTTTAAAGGGTCAGTTATTTGCGATAATGAACCAGTTGCGTCTTCCGTTGTTATATCTATCTCTTTTCTCTATCTCTTTTTTATTATTAGTGCTTGTGTCCTTAAGCATGCCACTAATCTTAAAAACTTCTGAGGCTAATTCATTAAGTTTTACATTAATCGGCATTAACATTTCTTTTGTTTTCCCTAGGAAATAACGGTAATTTGTGTCATTTGTGCATTTAAAAGGACGTTTTGCTCAGTTGTACTTTTACAGGCTACTTCACATTCTTACTAGCACCCATTGTTACTTTCCTACCCCCTTTCTTTCTCTTTGGAGTACGTGCACCATTTGGCGTTTGGGCACAGTTTGTACTCTAGGCTCCTGGGGCCTTATTTATGAAGGTCTTGCGCCGCCGGTGCATCACTTTTAACATGGGAAAAAGTGACGCATCGGTGGCGCAAGGCTTTCATAAATAAGGCCCATGGTGTAGCACAATTACTGGGGTTTCGGGGGTTCCATGTCCCTGAGTAGGTGTAACATTTTCCGGGATGGTGCCACCTTCCATAACTAACGCAGTATCATCTACTGGAGACCCTCCCACTGTTCTACCTAGCCCAATAGAGAGACAGCTCTCAGTTCTATTCATTTTATCTGTTGTTGCACTAACTGCACGTACCAGAAAAGAATCAATGGTTACATAGGGGGTATTAGTTATAGGAGTTTTTGTCAATGTCTTCTTCTTTACCATTTTGTGTCCTTAGAGTAATTATATTCTAGTAATAAAATGTAAATGCAATGTAGTGCCTTGAGTTGATTTAGAAAAGTGCCAGTGCAAGTGCAATATGGGGCTTTAAAGTGGTTATATTCCAATAGTAACAATATAAAGGTCTATTATTTTCTAATCACAATCACAGAATAAAATGCAATAAGATCCAATTAAAACATCTAACAAAATCACCATGAAAGGGGAACAATAATTTTTAAAAACAGTATTTAAGTCACATTAATGCAGGTAAATGCAGGTTAAGAACAGCAATATACCATGTATACTTTACATTACGTAAAGGATAGTGATTTCCGTTCTTCTAGAGTACTTGAATATCAACCAAAATCAACTGCTATCCAGGTTAGGTAAAAAAAAGTCTCATTTAATCAATATAGTAAATGGTTTATAAATCCTCCAAATATATTCACTTTATTTTCCTGGTGCAAAGATGCTTAGTGGCATATGGTAATGTAAAATCATCAAGTAATTTACAAAATACTTCCTCCGTAAAATGGAGCAATTACGAACCAGCTGTATAGTGCAAAGTTCTACCCACACAACGTCAAACTGGATAAGGACCAAGAGGGGTGGTCCTGTCCAGCCTCTGTCTGCCGTTGACAGGCGCAGACAGGCCTACCCTTGGCCTCGGCTGTGCTGCAGGAGCTCTTGGGCCCTCTTATGTGCCTCTGGTTGTGCCAGGATCAGTAGCCCCCGGTATGGCTGTGCTCTCCCGTAGTGCTCTAATTTTCTCAAACATCCAAACTTTGAGAGTGGAGGACCCTCTGCGTATAGTTTGGACAGATCATGTCCTTGATTCTTTCTTGTTCAGGCTGGAGAATAGACAGCCTTGGGGGAAATTGAACAGAATTAAAAAGGAATTGGAAAAAGGTAACAGTTGATACCCTAGGATCAGCTTTACAGCAAAAGAGCCACACTTATCCAGCAAGCCTGATGATGAATCCTCCTCGTTAACTTGTGGATCAGTGGCACCTATTAGACCAGCCAAGACCCCAGAGAGGCTCCCTCTGCCCCTTGGTTTTAAGCTGACCTCAGAATGGAAAAGAGTAGGTGCAAGAGGTTAGAGCGTTGCTGGAGGAAACTTTATAATCCGGCAAACAAAAATGCCTACAAGGAGGCATTGAAGAAGCTCCACAAATTGATGAGGGTGACAAGAAGGGAATATCTGGTTAAACACATAGAGAGTTCAGAGAAGTGTATGCCTGTCTTCCTGCTGGCGCTGAGGTTTTGTCATTGCAGCAAACTGTAAGTGTGAACTCCCATGGCTCTTATAACACTTGAGAAATCACTGACCAAAAACCTGAGGTGCAAGTCAGGTTCCACAGAGTATCCATAGCTACCCCCACCAGCTTTTTAGATCCTTGGCCCAATTGCTGAATTCGATACAGAATCACAGCTGGAACACCTCTCCGAAAAACAGGCATTTTTCCAGATATCTGGAAACATGCATTTATACTACCTCTACTGAAAAAAACGAATGCTAATCGAGCACTTCTCAGTAATTTTCAACCGATTTCCCTCTTGCCAACCCCTGCAAAAATGCTAGAAAAACTGGCACAACGACAGCTAGCCAAGTTTATTGAGACAAATGGCCTCCTGCATGATACCCAATCTGGATTCTGTTCGGGCTATAGCACGGAGACAGCACTGGTTAAGGTGGCTGAATCCGTGAGAATGACCGTAGACATTGGCGCTTCAACTAGGGTAGTCTTGTTAGATCTATCTGCAGCGTTCAACATGGTTGCACACTCAATCCTAATGGATAGAATAAATCAGCTGGGCTTTTGGGGGTTGTGCACTCTCTTGGATTCCATCCTATCTTAAAGACCTTTCCCAACAGGTCTGTCTTCGACCTTTTCGAACCGTATCAAAGTCAGTATGGTGTGGAGTACCTCAGTGCTCTCCCTTGAGTCCACTGCTTTTTAATACCCATTAGGTGCCACTCTATACTCTCATTGCATCATGGGGGGTGAAAGTAGTTTCCTATGCAGATGACACCCAGTTGGTGTTCTCGTTTATAGAACATTCTGTGGCTGCTTCCGCTAGATTCAAGGAGTTTCTGATGGATATTTCTAGATGGAGAAACAGTAATTGCCTGAAATTAAATGCAGAAAAGACGGAGGTCCTGTTCTTTAGTCAGGACCCTCTTCCCCCCCACAAGCCTCTGGTGGCCAGCAGTACTTTGCTTACCGCTGGTACCAGCATAACTTGCAAGCATTCTGGGCATCAAATGGGAAATGGACCTATCCTCTGCGGCTCAAGATGGATATATTTCTTCATCTTGCTTTGGGAAGCTGAGAAGCATAAGGAAATTCCTGTACCTACTGCCGGAGGAGATTAGTAGGATTATAGTCCATGCGCTTGTGACTTCTCAATTGGATTATGCCAACAGCAGGCCTGGGCGTAGTTCGCGGAGTTTCGCTACGCCGAACTCTGCGAAGTGACAAAAACCCTCTGCGGATTTACGGAAGTTGCGAAGTGCAGTGCAAAGTGCCGTTCGCGCTGATTTTCCTGCCGCTCAGGTAGAAATTCAGCCCATGCTCACCAACTGCTCACGAGCGTGGAAAAAACTCCACTGCACTACGCGGAGCAGAGTTTTCTGCACTCCGCGAGCTACGCAGAACGCGGAGTTCACAAAACCGCAAACTCCGCGAACTGAGCGGTGTTTATAGCCCAGGCTTAGCCAGCAGTATATATCTGGGGCCACCTGTCTACTTGATTAGTAGACTACAGGTGGTACAGAACGAAGCAGCAAGTTTAATTTGCCAGGTCTCTTTCTGCAATCATATTTCCCCACACATTAGAAAGCTACATTGGCTCCCGGTCGCAAAAAGGAGAGAAATCAAGTCTCTGACCTTCGTCTTTTGAGCCATCCATGACAGAGGCCCTGGTTACCGTAGACTTAGGCTCAGCCCATATTGTTAGAAACGCACTTTGAGATCTAATTTCCAGCACCTGCACAGTGTCCCTTGCTATGCTAAGACCGGACTGGGAGGAGGTCTTTCATGGTCAGGACCGCCGGGCTATGGATCTCTATGCCATCTCGTCTGCACCAGATTGAGTCACAATAAGAGTTCAGAAAGACCTTGAAAACATGGCTCTTTAGTCAACGTTAGCTCCACTGATCTCTGCTGCAATATTCGCCTAGCACTGAGACACCTCTGGTTGAGGTAGTGCTACAGTCTTGAAATGTTTATTACCAAGTAAGGGAGATAGGAGAACACTGAAGATTGCATGGATGAAAAAGAGAGTGAGATTAGAAAACAGGTAGTCTAGGGTGGAAGAACAAGGTTGAATCAAGACTAGATAGTCTTGGAATCTGACAGCCTGGTATTCAACAGAGGGCACCAAAAAGAAAATGGATCCTGTATTTTGTTGTTCATTATTATTCTTTATTCCTTTTTTTTTAACACAAATGACACACAGACCACTTCTTTTAGTCTATGAATACAGGCCAATGCAAAAGCCCAGTGCTGTCAGACCCTCATACAGCTAAAGCAAGAATGCCACTATGAGGTTATATTAATCTCAAGCAATCAATTAGAATACTCAACAATAACAACATTAATATACTTGCTAAATCTGCAGTATTTCCCTGCAATCACAATGTTTTTGGTTTTGGGAAGCCTACATTAACATCAATGTATAAAGTCTGCAAAATAAATAATACACAACAGAATAAATTGAATAGATTGATAATAAAAACAATTTCCTAAATTGATAGGTAAGGCACTTTGGGCACTCTCCTCCCCTCTCCCTAATGCCTGAGCAGAAATGTGCAGCCGTGTGCCATGGAAACAGCTTTGCACCATAGTGCAAGGGTGTCTCGGTGACTCTATCATAGAATTTCTGCTGGAAGGATTCCCTTCCAGAACAAAATACTGTGCTTAGAATTACTTTATGATTCAGAAAGGGGGTGGTGATGGACAGAGCATCTGAGTTAAACAGAACACTCATACCCAGTCAAAAGATCAGAGCTTGATCCATCACCGTTTTTTAGCTCACTGCACCATCCCAGTTCAGAACCTGGCTATATGCAAATTGGTCTGACCCTGGCCCAGTGCATCATGGGAACAGGGCAGACCAAACTACCAAGCCAATTCTTTACTGGAAAGGAAACAAGCTTCCGGGGACCGGTTTCTGGCATTACAGCCGTCTTCGGCCCGGCTTGCTTGAATCCTGATGGTGCAGTGAGCAAGGGACTCACATCTGAGCATACCCTGCCACTCCTATAGGGGCCAAAACGATTCAGAAAGGGGGTGGTGATGGACAGAGCATCAGAGTTAAACAGAACACTCATACCCAGTCAATTACTTTAAACCTTTTCCCTCTTTTTATGTGTCCTGTAAAGTGCAGTATACATGCAAAATCGGAAAAGAAAGGAGAAATAAAAGCCTTTCTTCTCCACATTGACTTTCTGAAATGAGCGTTATTTTATGAGCTAAACCATGTCTACTTTTTTAAAGAAACTAGGACTTAGCATCAGAAACCTTGGGTGGTTGCAACAGAACACCCATGCACCACACATGGTACGCCCCCTTGGAACTAAGTAATGCTGCGCTGCTTTGCATTAATTTGCATTAATTTGCATTAATTTGTTATTTTTGCTGCATAAAACAGGTTTTACATTGCAAAATAAACAGGTGAAAAAAGTTTTTCCATCGTTTTGTGTCACTTTTGTGATGCAGACACGGCCTTCAATCATAGTAAAATAGGCCCCTTTCTCCCTAAAGTGGCACTGATACAAGGTAATATCAATACATTGGCATTGCCACAACCAACTCTTTGACCACTAGCCTAACACACAACCCAAAAATGCACACTTGAACAGGGCTGCGCACCCAACCTATTAAAAAGAAGTAATCAAATTCATGTTATCTCATTGAATTTTTCAAATGTTTTCCCAGGGATGTAGCAGATCTACATCAAAGCTATCCTCTACAGACTTCTGCTAAAAGACCGAGGTAAAGAAGAATGTTTAAAAGACAGCAGCGGTAGCAGCACAGGTGGAAGTCGATCATATTGGAAAAAGACCAACAGGAAGCGAAGTTGCTGGTCCAGTTTTGTGGCTAATCCCAGTGGCGTAGCAAGGTCAGGTGGTACCCGGTGTGGAAAATTTCTTGTCACACCTCCGCCCACATTGACATTATTAAAAGAAGGAAAAAAAGATAGTCACACATATTTTTGCCATTTTGTCACTCCTCCTCAGTGCCATTTTGTCACCCCCCTCAGTGATGACACCCATACCGGCCCACACCCACCGCACCCACCCACTGGCTAATTAATCCACATGCACATATTGCTGGAAGACCTAACACTTCATGGTTGTCTGTATGGATTGTCGAGATCCTCGTTTAGAAAGTCTGCAGTAGCTGCCTTGTTGCAGTACTTGTTTCTTGTACAGATGCGTGGGACTTTCAAAATAATTTTTTAGTTCTTTTGAAGGAGACACATAAAGGTTCAGTGCAGGTTACAAGGCGGATACAAGTTTCGTCTTAGCACATTGTTTAATTCCCACTTGCCAGTTTGTATGCCTGAAGAGAACGTGTGTTACATTTTAAAAGTCGGAGTTGTGCAGCATTCGCAGTTTATCTTTTTGGAATTCAATCTGTGATTGAACTTTAGTTTTTAACTGAAACTTATCATCAGTGTTGAGGATATTCTCTTTCTGGGCTTGAGTGCAGTAGCACGAATGCTGTTTTTTTCCTTCAAGGCATATCTGAAAATCATTGTATATGATTATTTGCAGGACTGAGCTACATTAATTTTGAGAAACTCTTCACCATCTTGAGCTTTGGACTCATATGCATAGACTGGTGATTTTTTGGCCAATGCTGCTGTTCTTCGAGGAATATTTATGTAGATTGTTATGGGGATTTATATCTTCGATATGAACTACGTTTTTTCCTAGCAGTTGATGGGAACAGACAAAAGCCGCCCAGTCTGCAGTTTGTGCGGTGCCTCTTCCTGCCCGCCAACCCACTGCAGACAGTGGTAATCACTCAGCCACCCAGAAGCGTCCTGGTAAGGTGTATGGGGACCTGGGGTTAATTAAGAGTGGCGAGATAGAAGGGGCATTCTCTGTCACATGGGACCCTCTTGAGACCTCTTCAGGTGAAAGGTACGGGGTCACTCCCTGTTGTCTATCCCTGTTAAGATGGTTCGGACCTGTGAAGGATGGGTAAAGGGGGAGATTGTGAGATGTGTGATTCTCTGTGTTGATGTCTCAATTGTGTGCTTGTGTGATCTCATCACTCTAGGTGCACGGTCAGTAGTCGGCCTAACTGCAGTGACTACTGGGTCTCCCACGCTATAGCCAGCTGTTGGTTGAACACAAGGGCCGCTGTGCGTCTGACTTTTTTCCTTTGCAAATTCTCTCTTTCTCTCCAACTCTGCAATTCTGTTTGGTGGCAAGGATGGCGAACCCCTAAGCTATTCGACACCTAGAGGGCCTTCTATCTCTATGCCTGTCCGCTGGAGATTAAAGTGTAACTGCTGTGAAAGGGGCAGGACTAAGGGTGAAAAAAAGATAGGAATGTTTTCTTGCCACATTGGCAATAGACCCTGGTCGGGGGATTGTCACCGAAAAAGTTGGTATCCCTTTGTCATGTTTGGACTGGATATACTGCTGACAAGCCAGGTTTCCAATTTTCTGATGAGGGTACTTTTGATCGTAATAAGCTAAAGTATTTACGGGGGTTTAGAGGTGCCCAAACCAGGGCAAATATAATTTTTTTACTTGTGGTATAATAAAACTTCCTGAAAATATGATCAATCTGCTATTGCTAGCTTGCAAGACCTAATAAGAAGCTTGAAGAAATAGTTCAAGTTGTTAAAGAAAAGACTGAGAGAGATTTGGTAGGTTAGAATGCACAGTTACGAGTTGTCTTCCAGGCCCCAGTCAAGGAGAGAGAAACAAGACCTCCCCCATATAATGAGGATGTATCGGACTCCTACTTAGGGATTCTTGCCTCTGCTTCCCAAATTCAGGTTTCAAGGGAGTGGGGCCAACCGACTTCTCTGACGCTAACCAATTCAACGGCTGAGGGGGGACATTTGGAGGAGGAGGGGGATGTGTTTTTTGATGGGCCAGAGGAAACATCGGGGGAGGAAATGTTATTGAAGTGGCTGGAAAAAGAGAAAAGCCCACCCACCAGAGAGTGGGGTGAAGCCTATGAAACTAGTATCCAGTGGGCGTATCCATGGCAATCAAAGTACGGCGCACCACACTAGTCCATGTCCTGTGGCTCATTCATTAGCAGCAGACTTTCCTCAAGTTTAGAGATAACTCTGTGATTTTATTAGGTGATTTCAGGCTATATGTAAGACACAAGATCCAAATTGGGAAGATGTTGAAATAGTTTTGGGCACCTTTCTAACCCCCAGCCAAGAAGAGAGCTATAGTTTCCCAAACAGTCAATACTCACGAGACAGAAAATGGTACCCAGGGGTGGCCAGTACAGTTTTGTGCTTGGGACATAAAGGCAGCAAATGGTTTCTGCCTGACTGTTTTAAGGAATGCCCAAAGGGCCCTGATACGTGCTATGGTTGGGGTGCCACTGATGAATTGGTCTAAGGTTATACTATCCATAAAAAGAGAAGATGAGCACTCTGCTGACTTTGCCTCTAGAGTGGTAGATACACATAGGGCACACACAGGATCCAGATTCAGCTGACTCTGTGCCCTTATTGGTCGAAGTGCATATTAAAACATCACTCCCTTACATCAGAGGGTACATTGAATAACACAATGTGGGGTGACGGTATGGGTCTCCTGCAACTCACTGCAATAGTAGTTGATTTGTGGCTGAAAAAGCAGGAGGATAAGTTGATGGGAGGGGTACAGTCCTTTTACTTCAGCTTAAAAACCTGTAAGCTTCAGTAGAGGGGCCAGGGATGGAGTGCAAACAGTGGGCCAAGGCAGTTGGGGAAGACCAAGAGGTTCTGGTCAGTGGGGACCAAGCCCAAAGATGAGTGCAGGTATTGTCACGGGAAGGGGCACGGGGTAAGGTTTTGCCCAAAGAATAAGAACAGAGACCCTAGAACCAATTGGCAAATTGCACTCCAGTCTTTGCGTGAGTGGTTTACAGGCCCAAATGTACTCAACACCTGAAACTCCACTGACATGGACCCCTTTGGCTTCTGACAATCTTTTCCACCCACTCCGAAGGTGCCTAGCATTATGATGCCTTGCTATGTGTTGGACCCACAGGTTACCATCATCATTGATGGACGTCCTTATGAAATTCTGGTTGACACTGGGCATCGCTCAGCTCTTTGGGGGATGGGCAAATACTGCCAGTAGATGTTAAAACTGTTATTCAGGGACTTGCTACCCCCCCCCTTTAGTCTCCCACTGTCTGAACCTCTCTCTGTCTCTTTTGGCCCCATCAAAGACAGACACATGTTCCTTACCTTCAATCCTCAGGCAATTTGTTGGACATGGCCTCCTCTGTAAAATGAGGGTCACTCTTTATTGTGATCCTAAAGGTACCATTCTTTCCAAAATTATAATGTGCACAGCCTTTGCTCTATCTTGCCTGTAGACTCACACAAAGATGGCAGACATGACATACAATTTAACTTGGACAGTGTGGTGTCTGTTTGCTTGTGGGCTACACACCCAAATGAAGCTGGGCTGTTGAAATCCACCCGCCCTGTATGGATTACTTATTGCACTGACCGCCCATTTCATGAAAAATGCAGTAATCCCTCCCCATGGCCACTATAAAAGGCCTACACCCTATCATTGATTCTCTTCTGCAGCAGGGTGCTTTCGTTCCTTGTACTTCGCCATGTAACACTCTATACTTCCTTTGAAAAAGCCCAAACCTTTGCCAGGTGGAACCCAGCAGTACAGTTTGTGCGGGACCTTAGGATGGTAAAAAAATCTGTCATTCCTTGCATCCCAGTTGTCCCCAACCCTGCTACTAATCTTACCAATATCCCTGCAAGTGATACCCACTTCACCGTGGTGAACCTTTGCTGTGCCTTCTTCTCTATTGGAGTCCACTCTGACTCTCGGCTCTTAATTCCATTCACTTTTGAGTTAGCAACTTTGTTCGACTAGATTCCCCAGGAGGTATTGTAAGAGTACCGCCATCTTTTCAAAGATACTGAAGGAGGATTTGCACGATTTGAGCTTCTTCTTCTTCTACTTCTGGTAATGGGATTGACTGTATCCTAGAGGGATTTTTGGCGTTACACCTACATACATGCTAGTTACACTTAGGTCCATCTAGTTAGGGTTGCATCGTATGAGTAGGCATTATTGATGTCATGTATTTTTATACCTACCTGTATTCATTGTTTTAGCACTACGGTAGAAATCTACCATTCTTTTACTTTGTTGGTGCTTCTAATCACTTATATTTGTTTCTGCCTTATGGTTGTTTCATTACACCTATTTTACACTAGAATGACGCTGGTTCAATAAATGCTTATTGAAAACGTCCCCACCGTTTTATGCTGTGTTTTAACAGAGCACATGGGCGATATTTTGTCGTCCAGTGCCTCCACTGAAGTCTCCTGTTCAGACGCTTTCACCCTGAGCTTGCTATGCGCAGCCACTGTTATATTTCATATAGGTACCCCAATATAGGCTCAGGTAGCAACCAAACCTTTCACCTATATTTCCCCTGTGATTATACTAAATAACGGTTCTTGGGACTGACCTTTAACCTAGCTATGGTACTGCTTACAGGATGTGGGGTTTTCCCTGAAAACTAGCCTCATTCATTATGCATGAGGATTCTTGGAAAATCAGCAGGACTACCATCTTCTGCATAATAACTAAGTATAAAGGTCATTCCTTCGGTCATCTTAACTCCGACATGACACAGCAGGGTAGATCCTCTGAGGGTACTACTTTGGGTATATATACAGCATATCTTTGCTGAGGCAGGGAGAGGAGAAAAAGGACCTCCATGCTGACACACTGACGCAAGATGCTGAGTTTCCTGCACGCAAACACTCCAGCTCGCAGTGGTCTGGTAACCCTTGCGTGGTGTCCATCTCGAGACCCAGAAGGGGTCCGCAGTCTCTCACTTCTGGTAATGGGATTGACTGTATCCTAGAGGGATTTTTGGCGTTACACCTACATACATGCTAGTTACACTTAGGTCCATCTAGTCAGGGTTGCATCGTATGAGTAGGCATTATTGATGTCATGTATTTTTATACCTACCTGTATTTATTGTTTTAGCACTACGGTAGAAATCTACCATTCTTTTACTTTGTTGGTGCTTCTAATCACTTATATTTGTTTCTGCCTTATGGTTGTTTCATTACACCTATTTTACACTAGAATGACGCTGGTTCAATAAATGCTTATTGAAAACGTCCCCACCGTTTTATGCTGTGTATCTCTCTGAGACAAAGTGAGAACGAGTGACTGAGTGAAAAGTACAGTACTGTTTCCACTATCCCTGATGAGACGGAGTTGTCATGTTCGATAGTTGCCAAGAACTATTCTCTCCTTGGTCAGAGGGGTTAATAGTGGCACTGTGAGCTAGCTGGTATACAGGCGAACATATCCAGTGGGGGTGTCTGGAATCAGTCTGGACACCAATCCCACAGTCTATGTTGTCTAAACATGCAGATCCTGTATAGGTTTATAGGAACTACACAACACCACCAGGCATCACTCTCCAAGCTACAATTTTGCTTATTAGAAGTCACTTATCTACGCTATGTCATTTGCTATGCCTCTATGACCCCTGATGGCTTGCAAGTGGTGCTGTCCATTCCGAAGCTGTCAGCAAGCTGCAAGTGTGCTAATTTTTGGGTGCTGCCGGATATTGCCAATTGTGGATCCCAGATTTCACCCTCATTGCCAAACCATTGTTTGCACTGATTGCTGACAGCACCCCAGACCTGATATGGTGGAAACCCTTAAGGAAACATTGTCCTCTGCTCCTTCGCTGAGTCGCCCTGATAATCAAAAACCATTCACTCTGTACTGTTATGAGTGCCAAGGAGTGGCCTCTGGTGTCCTCTCACAGCCCTTTTCAGATAAGCAGAGACCATTGGGCTACTATTCTGCCCTCCTGGACCCTCTGGCCTGGGATGTGCCACAGTGTCTCTGTGCATTTGCCTCTGTGGCCACCCTTGTGGAGTGAGTTGCTGCCATTGTCCTAGAACACCCATTGACTCTTTCAGTCCTGCATGCAGTTGCAGCACTGCCTCTCCACTCGAGTAAACATCATCACTCACTCCTCTGCCAAACACACTATTAACAGGCTCTTCCTAGACACAAATCTGAAAATACTTAGATGCACCACTCTCAATCCTGCTACTCTTCTCACTACTGCAGAGGATGGTGAACCTCACAACTTCACCCAGGTTGTGGTCATTACTACCATACCATGTCCAGACATAACAGACACACTCTTCACAAATGCTGATTCCCTTCTTTGCACGGATGGTTCTGCTTTGCGAGAAGAGTTTGGTGGTTTGTGTGTTGGCTCTGCTGTGTTCGGATGTATGACATCACAACGCATGCTTTCACAACGCATGCCATTACGACGCAACTTTTACAACGCATACCATTACAACGCATAGTACTTTGGGGCGCTGGATAGTGAATAGTTTAATTTACTATTCCAACTCCAGTCCCCGTGGATAGTAGGGAAGGTGTTGGATAGTAAATTAAACCTATTCCCGATCCTAGAGCGCCCCCCAAAGCAATGCGTTGTAATGGTTTGCGTTGTAAAAGTTGCGTCGTAATGGCACTGCGTAGTAAAAGTTGCGTTGTAAAGGTTGTCTCCCCTGTGTTCACAATCAGCTGTGATAGAAGCTGCAGCCTTCCTACAAGCTCTCAGCGCACTGTTTGAAGAGTTGGTTGCACTCACTAGAGCATGCAGGTTGTCTTCTGCAACTCGTGTCACTATTTACAATGGCTTCCATTACACTCTTAACTTAATGTTTGTCATGCTTCTGGTCATCTCTGAGATGACAAAGTTTCTCACATCTTCTGGTTCCATGATTTCTCATGGCATATTAATTAAGGCTCTGCCTGATGCTATGATCTTTCTGCTGAAATTGCAGTTGTTCATTATTGTGCCCCCACTAAGGAACAGTTGGATGGGGCATGGTAATGCTTGTGCAAATGCTGCTACACACATACAAGGTACCACTGCCACCTTCCCTTACTTTGGTGCCTTGCAGAATCCCTTTTCTCATTCATTTTCCGATATCCTGGCAATGCAGAAAGGGGACACTCCAGAGCTTATCCCATGCTTGACTTCTCAAGGTTGTGCACTAGACCCTGCTTCCTAATTGTATGTTTCACATGATGGTAAGACAGCCATTACTCCTGTGTTCCAGCAATAGCGTGCATATGCGTTCTATTCAATGTCACATGTGCAAGGAGGAATTGCAAATGAGATACTGAAAGATTGGTATGCCCCTGGGATACACCAGATAACTAAGGAAGTGACCCATAACTGTATCAGATGTAGAAACAATAACCCAGGAGGGGCAGTGAGGCAGCAGGGAAGGGAGCCGGGCAGATAGGTCAAAGCACCATATTTATGGAACTACCACCCTCATAAGACAACAAACGTACTGGTGATCGTTGATAAAATGTCAGGGTGTCGGAAGCCTTCCCATGCAGAAAAAGCAGGCGCCATTACCACAGCAAAAAATGATGTGCAAGGTTATTTCTCGGTTTGAGGTCCCAGAAACATTGGATTCTGACAATGCCAAACATTTTGTAGTTCAGGTATTTAAATACATTCTTAAATGCCTAGAGATTTCTGAGAGCTTCCACACTCATTATCATCCTCAAACGTCAAGCAGTGTGGTGTAGATAAATGCATAGATCAAGAAAAAATGATGCTCTCCCCGTGGTGTTAATGAACATCAGACTTAGCCCCAATAAGAAACATGGGCTAACTGCCTGAGAAATCCTTTCTGGGAGACCATTTCCACACCCGGAGCATTTCGTACTGCCCTATGTTTCTCTTAAGGGAGAGGAGTAAAACTTGGTGAAGTATTGCTGAAGATGTAGCCTTACGGCTAGAGCGGTCGACGTGGAAGCTGGTGAACTGGGTTTGAGTTGCGGCAATCATGCTCAACATCCTGTGATTCTGGGCAAATAACTTAATCTCCCCGTACCTAATAAAAATCAATGTGTCCATGTGTAACGAAACTGGTGCTATGTAAAAAGATCTGATACCCTGTATCTTCGGGTCTAGTTCGCACTATTTATATATAAAAAAAAAGAATACAAAAATATTTGACCAAATATTATGATCTTGATAAAAGTGCCCAACCTCTCCCTCTTGAAATCCCTACTCATGAAATACTGTCAGGAGAATAGGTGGATGCACACCCAAATCGGATCCACCTAACCCACATTAAAAGGAGCGCAGCACCACTGTGTATAGACTAGTGAAGTAGAGACAAAATCTTGAAGAAAGGTGGTGAAATGCATCTGCCAAAAAGTAGACTGAAGAGGATACAGCAGGGCAGGTCTGGGAAACCATCCCCAGAAATAGACAACAGTGGACCAGTACAAGAAACAGGTGATAGTGGATCAGGATGGGAAGCATATGACAACAAATTGGTTTTGAATTTAATTCACAGATATCAGTGTAGTGAGACTATGGGGTGGTGGCCAGAGAAGATGACCCTGTCTCTTTGTTCCTGCCCAGAGAAGACAAGGACAGTGTCCATTTCTCCTGCTCTGCCACTGTCAGATTCCCCCCTTTCTGTCTCTCTCTTCCTCCTATTCCCTCTCTTTCTGTCTCTGTCTCACTCCTCCTCACTTGTTGAATAAATACTGTGACTTCAAGACGTTGTATAGGCCTCACCTATCTAAATAAACTCTGTGAGAACTGAGTCTTTGGCATAATACCATTTAGCATAGATCCAACTGTTGACCAAAGATGAATTGGCAGTAATGTGTTAATCAGATGAGTTTGGCATTTGCCTTTGTTACCCCTTGTTGCAAAAGCCAGACTTATACCCCTTAACAAAGGTTCATAAGTGGCTTGCTAAGACTTTGAATGTTGAGAACAGCTGGATTTGTAGAAATCTATGAAGGTATTTAGGGGGCCCTATAGGGATGCAGGCTAGTCCCGTGGAGGGAAAGCATGGAAGAAAGGAGACATGCCAGGTACCTGACGTCACCTGGATATGCAGTGAGGAGTTAAGACAGTGGCTGCCCTTTTGTACCCTCAAACCCAATGTTTACCCCAGTATGAGTTATCCCCTTCCCTGGGAAGAACACCACACAGGACAAGTTCCCATTGTGCTTTTGGCATCATTCCCTGCAACGCAATTGAAGAACTGTAATCTTCACTCTCAGGGGTCTCACTAATACAAAGAACTTGGCACAGAAGCTGAAATATGAAAAGATATCTTTATTAAACTTAATTAAGTGAGACTACGTCACACAGGAGCCTTAGTAACTGAATGAGGCAGTCTAAAGAGTACAAAACACAGAGGCCTTTTATATGCTTAGGGTTACAAACTCAGCACAAAAGTAAGGGCCAGTCCTAGCTTTTGCAAGCATGCAAAATACCTAATATGGACATACAAGATCTGCAAAATATTAGCCAATAGGAAAACATTCAAAACAAGGCATCATATAACCAGAACGTGCCCCTTACATCGTGTTTCTGCCCAACCCACAAGTAAATCAATTACAGCACCTATAGGTATGCAGTTAGGCCAGCTGGTGTCTGAGATTGGTTTTCAAAACAAGGACAGAGGGTGTTTTCAACACGTTGCAGTCCAAAGGGCAGAGACACTTCATGAATAGAACAGCCTGTGTAAAGTCAACGCAAAATGATGGCAAATGTAAGATGGAGTCAAAATTAAAGAACCTCAGGCCCTCCTTTTGCCATTACACAGGCTAATCACAAAATTATTTTGCAACATTTTTAGGGCTCCTAGTTATTTCAGCGACCATTGACAGTGCCGGTAAAACAATAAGAATCAATCTCCAAACACCCATTCTATGCAATCGCACGGGAAATACCCAGAGTCCGTCCAAGCCTCTCTGGCAGGCTTCTATTGTCCATCAAATCTGCTTCTGTTGTTTTCTTCCGCATGGGCCTCTTCATTCAGGCCTATCATGAAAATGGTGCTTCTCAGTATCCGTTGGAGTGCCCTCCTGGCAAACACTCACAGCTCACTTAAAAGTCTCAATGTCTCAATGCAGTGCACCAATATTTCCTGTGCTGCTGGCACTACAAATATTGTGCTCTTCGTTAGTCATGGGCACAGATCATCTCATGCAGACCCAAGTACTATTAATCGGGAAAGAGCAACAGACTTCCACACTCAGCATCACTTTCAGGCTCCAACACTCTCAGTTCAGTGTCAGAGGATGCTCGGGCTGCTCTTTCACTTAATCATAGGTACCACAATGTAGTGCCTTTTGCCAATCTTGGATCCTCCGGTGCACTGCCCTTCCGTTGGAGCAAAGAAAAGGGGGGGTGTGGCCAAAACTCAGGCCAAGGGGCTCAAGGGACTGCACACTGTCAGAGGTTACCAGCACATGACAGGTGGAAAACTGAAGTCTCAAAACAACAAGAATCCTTCTCTTTCGCTCTTTTGCACTGAAATTCTGGTTCTGTGATGTCCAATGCCGTCTGATGGAGCAAGTGCGATGCTTTAGAGATACCATTGATGGCATGCTGGCGATCGCTGTCCAGTCTTGCTACTTTTCTGGGTGCTGGGACTTTTCATCTATAGCTGTCGCTGATGGGATTGTGGGTGAGTTCCGCAGGTTATTATGACGTAATCCCGCAGAACCTAGTGACGTAGGAAATGTGACACAGTTGTTAGTTTCCTTCAAATAAGTACAAAAACAGTTCATTGTATAACAAGGAGTGGCCATACGTCATGGGACATTTCTGGTCTAGAATACACTGTCATTCTTAAAGGCAATACAAAGACAAAGGCAGTAGGCAAAACAGTGACTCTAGCCTATTCAATTGGGTTTCCATGTGACAGCATATCCTCTACCATCTAAGGGTAGATAGCTACATGGGAATTCTATCTGAATGGATGTCCTCATACATAGTGGCATCGTCTAATGGGGTAAACACATTTTTTTTCTCTAAATGATTACATATAGGTGTTCCTAAATTCCTTATCTCGAACACCTCACAAGAGAAATCACATAATACAGATTATCAGGGACATGTAGATACCTCCCTTTAATAATTGTGCATCAGGTGGACTATGCAATACAAAAGCTAATGATCAAAATGTGGAAACAAAAAAAACAAGAACTAGAGAGTCCTGGTATTTCCATCATTAGAACACATCTAATCCACCAAAAATTAAAACAGCAGAAAAAAGGAACTAAAAACCAAATTAGAATAGGCATTAAATTTGTCATATTCAAAAAAACGTAATCCTGTTGAGGTGGAAAACTTGTCTTACTATAGTATTGAGTCAGTTAACCAGTCCATCACTACCCTGACAGTCAGACTGGAAAACATCAAAGTAGGCCTAAAGAAAATTCTTAAAAACCAGTCTGGTCATACAAAAGGAATAAATGAGCTGACTGGTGAAAAGAATACGGAAAAGGGAAATGTGAGTAGGACACAGCTAAAATCCCCAATAACTAGGCACAATGCAACATCAGTCAGGGGAGAAGCGGCAAAAGAAAAATCTATAGGAAGAACAAAAAAAATTACTCGGGTGATAGTCAAGTTTGTGACATAATACCAAGAGTATGGGTGATGCACAAAAGTCAAAATAGTACACAAATTTTAACTCTACCGCTGGCCCCTACACCATATACGGTAATCTCACCTAATGTTCCAGTTCCTTTTTCAGGGAAAAAAATGAAAAGTTTAGGTCACCTTTAGCAAGAGCCACAAATCTATAATTTCATCCTTAGGTCCAATCAAGGAAACATAAATGTAGGGCTGCCTGTTCCTTAAGGGAAGAGGACAGTATTGTGACTAATTGCAGGTGACACACTTTGATCCTGTATATCTCTGTTATTTGTCTTCAATACCATTATAGCCAAAATAGACATGCACTGGTGAAGTGTTTTCTGTCTTGCCCACAGCATGAAAAATCATATCTGTGAAATTTAGTATCAGCACAAATCCACCCAACTGTTGTGCAGCGATATACATCGTCATGTAGAACCCTTCACAACACAGGTGAACTTGTAATAGTATCTAAAGCAGCAACATAAAACTAAAAAACATGCATAAAATAAAAAAAATTAAAAACGCACATGTCAAGCTATCAGATATACTTGCTGTATATCAAGCACAAAAAGCATAGACAAAATAATAGCATATGTAAATAAGCGGTGACACACAACACCATTGTATGCACTTTATGCACTGTGAACCTGCAGCCCAAAACCCAATATTCGGACCTGCTTAATTTGTCAGGTTTAAAATCCTCACCCTCCTTTTGACAGCAGATCACCAGTTAGTGGAGATTTGGCTGTCAAACACAACTTACTGTGTCGCTTCTGACACACAGGACCAGCAGGAACAATTCATAAAAGGATAAAATGCAAAAATATGTAAAACGCACAAACATTTATTTTCAAAAGAAGTCCTAATAAAAAAACCACATCTTTTTCAACATACTGCTGACACTGCACATAACACACAAAATATCAACTGTAACCAACCATCTTTTGAAAACATGCTAAACCACCTTAATTTTGACTTCCCAAAAACTCTTTCACAGACACTCTGCGTGTCCCGTGCGCCAACACCCTTTGAGGCCCTGCTTTTCCAAGCAATGATTTCTCCATCTGTTTACACTTACTCCTAACTCCCACCTCACTGACCTTAAGGTCAAAATCTGCCTTGCGGGCTCCTCAGCCCTCTCCTTCTTCCTCACTCTAAGGCTGAAAAAGACAAAAAACCTTCCCAACTCTTTCTAACCTGCAATAACCAACCCTATTTAAAAACACATGCTATATATATTACTCCTGTTAGGGGCTACAATTTATTTCTATACTTAGATTATTTAAACAGTTACTGTGAATAATTCGCAGAACATAATAACACACATACCAGTTTTTAGAACAAATGCTTGTTTGCAATGGTACTCATTTCATCAACCTTAAATGGATGAAGGTCTCAGTTGGGTCCAGCCAAAGTTAAAACCTTCCACCCTGATATTAAACTCAAACCTCTGAACCGGATACATTGGCTCACTGAGCCACTTAAAAGCAAACCCAAATGGGAACAACCTGCAAATTTGTATTATACCTAAATATATGCATTTACTGAAGCCTAAAGCACTTTAAAGCTATTGTAAATGGCAAGAATGCCCACATTTTACCCAAATTCGACTTTGAAATTTGGGGCACTTAAAAATAAAGATCCTACAATTGCATTACTTATTAATCATCCTCAGAAAAATGAGTTTTTCACGCCTGCACCAAGTGAAATTCTATATGCTAATGTCCTCATTATGCAGTATAACATAACTTAAATTAAATTATAATGCTAGGAGGTCACAGTATAAGTATTAAGCTTCATGAATAATAAAAAATGAATTTTGAGGCACTTATTTTTAATATTTATTTTGCTTAATTAATAATTATTTTTAATAAACCCAATCATTTTTGATAATTCCACATATTTAGGTTCTGTAATTCCTCGAATCTGACTTCATTTTCTTTTATTTTGCTCTGTGCCCCGTAGGCCTGCAAAGGTAGCCTGGCGAACAAGGTGGCCTGGCCTCTCCAGTTCATGTACACATTAACCAGGTTTACTCTGAAATGAACTGTAAGAAACTGACCTCTTCACCTGAAACTGACCTCGCAAAGCCAATTTCCCTGATTGATCTTTTCTCTGAGATTGCCAATCAATGTTCAAGACATCGTTAACTTTTTAGTCTCCTTGCACATGCCTTATCTGGTTTCAGCATCTGTTACTGTTTCTTTTTTTTTAATGTTTCTTCATTACATAGGTTAATTATTATTTAGCAACAGAACCAAGAATATGCTTAGAGAAATGCTTAAAGAGAGGAAAACCCTTAATTGAAATGTCTTCCTATAATACAAAATAATGAACCTTAGTTTTGGAATCTTTTTAAAACAACATTCTGAAATGCAAAGATTCACCCGTGCAACTGAGGGCAAAATCCTGGCTTGAGTAAATATTCCTGTCTATTCCGTGACCTTACAAAGGCAACAGCTTTTTGCTCAGTGGCAATAAAAGTTCTCCTCTCAGTATCGTAACATGAGCATGGTGGCAATCTTTTTCAAACTAAGACACATCATTGCGTGCTCTATAATATGCGTCTGAGTTCAGCAAAAAATTTACTTCAGCTTAAGTGTTTGCCTGTTAATATATAATACAATGTATGTAAGTAAAAAATACTATAAGTTTATTTTTCTACAAAACACACAATTTCGCTTTTGAGGCTTTTTTATTCCTAGTGAATGTGAATTTAAATTTTAGTTTTTAAGCATTTCGACATTTTGCTTAATAGACTGAAAACATCAAGAAACCCACGAACAAATATTGAGCTCATTTCAGACATAAACAGAAAGGGGTCAAACACTCAGGACACACAAAATGGCGCGCTTTAGCCATTTATTTCGTGAATAGCGCCATCGCTATTCACTTACAGAAATTGTACTAATCGGAAAACCACATAGACATTTAAACACACATTTAACCCACAAACCAATACTCAGAACAGAAACAAAGGACAGCCCACAGACTGTACTTAAACCAAACCATTTGTAAATACTAGTTGTAAGTCATATTTACAAGAAACGCTTCTCAGTTGTGTTCCAAAATACTGCAAAAACAGCCCAACAGACCGATGTATGTCCAAGAAGCAAAATACACTCAATTCACTAGCTTTGGCTAGCAGAACACCAAAAATCGCTCTGCATATCTTCATTCATAAAATTGCACAGAACAAAGGATCCTTGTATGTATTATGTCCATATTTTAATTCCCTGGGGATACAGAATCACCAAGGAAGAAATATGTTTGTATACCTAAACCTATTTAGGTATTCCTTCTAGGAGAGCCGGCTAATTAATTTCACATCACACTATGGTACCTTCCAAATAAAGCAACACATTCTTTGATGTGATCTTGAAAACAGGCATGCCAAAAATACTGCAGAATATACAAGTATTATAATCAAAGTAGTGCTTAATGTACTTTTCGTATGTGCACCGTTTAACAAAACCAAATAGAGAAAAATCTCCTCATTACCTGTCTACACAAATTGCTATTTGCATATCAAATCCATACAAATCAAAAGTTGGCCAACACAAATTCCAAAATTCCAAAGCTACAGTAAGCGTTACTAAACTACCTTACTCTTACCAATCAAAAGGTTGTCCAAATTCTAACTGCCAAGTTCTATATGACCTAACAGTCCTTTTTTAGAATACTCACGCCAAAAAGGTTCTCAGTCAGGAGTGACATCATGTGGAGGATCAAAATCAGGAAGATCAGAAATATACTGGGCTGCAGAGACAAAGAATCCCCAGAATCTCCGTGCACAGAGTACTTTCGTAGTAGAATCCTGTCATGTCCTCCTCAGTAGATTTCAGTCTCCTGACAAGATCACTCCTTCAGAAAGTCACTTCTCTGATGAAGCCCACATTGGCCACACCATATGAAGAACTGTAATCTTCATTCTCAGGGGTCTCACTAATACAAAGAACTTGGCACAGAAGCTGAAATATGAAAATACATCTTTATTAAACTTAATTAAGTGAGACTACGTCACACAGGAGCCTTAGAAACTGAATGAGGCAGTCTAAAGAGTACAAAACACAGAGGCCTTTTATATGCTTAGGGTTTCAAACTCAGCACAAAAGTAAGGGGCAGTCCTAGCTTTTGCAAGCATGCAAAAGACCTAATATGGACATACAAGATCTGCACAATATTAGCCAATAGGAAAACATTCAAAACAAGGCATCATATAACCAGAACGTTCCCCTTACGTCGTGTTTCTGCCCAACCCACAAGTAAATCAATTACAGCACCTATAGGTCAATCAGTAATGGCAGGACATGTCTGTATGCAGTTAGGCCAGCTGGTGTCTGAGATTGGTTTTCAAAACAAAGACAGAGGGGGTTTTCAACACGTTGCAGTCCAAAGGGCAGAGACACTTCATGAATAGAGCAGTCTGTGTAAAGGCAACGCTAAATGATGACAAATGTAAGATGGAGTCAAAATTAAGGAACCTCACAATCCCAGCGTCCAGCTTGGAGGGGATAAGTGTCTTAACGTGCTGGAGTTTTATGTCATTACAGGGAACTGGGATCTGAAGAGGAGGGAGCTGAAGGACAAAGATTGGACCCAAGTGACTGGGCTGCAGATTTGCAACTACACAGTGTATTACTAGAACCTGGCCATGAAGTGGAAAACCATACTGGTGACTACTCATGGGTCCATGTATGATCCCTCAAATAAGGCCCAAAGTTAGAGCACTATGCCACCACAAATAGATTCCAGACTACTGGGATTCCCTCTCTAGGCGGCACAATGTCCTATGCTACTCCCTGGGTAAACATGACTGGTCTGGAAATAACATGGAAGGACTACCGATGGTGCAGCAGTTTCCTTCATGTTTTGTCAGAGTGGGTAGGCCATCCTGCTGGTGCACATTATTCAATGGACACTCAAGTACAGGGAGGTGTTGTAAATAGCCCTTTTTGCAGGGTTATCCCCAAACCTTTTGCTTCTTCCTCCTATTTTTTCCTGACCTGTCTTTGTTGGTTGCAAGAGAAGAAAAAGGAACCCAACACTATCAATGACGCCGTTGCCGACTCCGTGTCCTGAAGGTACCGCAGACAGCACAGCTGCCCTTTGCACCGCAACTCTGGTCTCAGCAACGACGCCACTCGCTGCCACTACCGAGCTGCTGCTTGCAACACAACCTGTGGACACCACACTCGGCACCGCCTTGCTTCATGCAGCCGCCTTGGAATCATTGTCAATGCAACTGCCTGCACCATTCGTAAGTTACACGGCGTACCGTCCTTATCCCGTACCGCAGCCTTGGCCTACCCACGCCAGCACAATGAACTCCAGTTCATCAGCCGACAACAGGACTTCAACAACAACGCCACTGCTGCTTGCACTGTGACCTGCCAGCACCGTGACGAGCACCGCATCACTTTGCACTGCATTCCTGGTCTCACAGATGCCGTTGGATGACTTGACCAAGCTGCTGTCTGCACCGCGACCTGAGGGCACTGCATGCTGCACCGCTGCACTTCTCACCTCAGCCCCAACGCCTGCCACCGCTTCTAACTTCAACTGTGAGGAGTTCGATCTGCAACGCGTGTTACTTCAAGGGCCCAACACCTCCTGCACTGACCTCCGGAACCGACACCTGCAGATGCCGGCTCTTCGTGGCTTATCAACAGGTCTTTGATGACCTGCATTTCTAAAGGTACCGTGTAGCTGGTCGTCCTGACACTGTAGCTGGTCCGCGACGCTGCGGTCATTTAGACTTGTTTGTATTTGTTGTTCACAGCTCCGTGATAGTCCCAGGCGGAGCTATTGACTTCAAGCAGCTGTATTTCTGTTGACTTTTCACTATTGAGATTTCTGAGAACTGTATGGTGGATTGCTATGGTTTTTGGTCTTGTTTTGGATATATACAAATATTGGATATTTTTCTAAACTGGTGTGGTGTCCTTTTGTAGTGCTTTCACTGTATTACTGTTGGACATGTGCAAATGCTTTACACACTGCCTCTGAGATAAGCCTGACTGCTCATGCCAAGCTACCAAGGGGACTGGAAAGGAACATGCTCCATGGGCTACCTCATGGCAAAAATCACAATGGTGCCACATACATCTGCCCATGAACCTCTGAATCTGGGGAGCTTCAAAGATCATTAAAAGAGAGACACGCCTACATTGACATCAAGACAGAATGTCTTTTTCAAGATCATCTGTATGTACATCCCTGGATTTTTAGTACATCACTTAGAACAGACTGCCTTTAACATTTATGTAGAACTGGCCATTGACTTTAATGCCACATGGGATTCCACTCAAGGGTTGCAGATGGAGATTACCTCTGTAGCAGACATGACGGTACAAAACAGACTTAGCCTTAATTTAATTGCCTCCCAATAAGGTGGTGAATGTGCCCTAATCAATGAAAGTTACTGTTACTACATTAACAAGTCTAGAGATGTAGAGACTTATGTAGGCAGAAGAAAGTGAGCTGTGGCAGTATTCACAAAGGAGAGGGGCAGGCCAACTTTGAGGGTTGGGATTTTTCTTTGTTATGGTCATTGCTGCCCACAATACTGATAAAAAACGTAATGATAGCAGTTATAGGCATCCTTGTAGTCATCACTGAAGGGCTGTGCCTACTGCAATGTTGTTGTTTATTGATACAGCAGTTTTGCTGAGAAGAGTTATGAAGTGTGTCATCTGTTATGATATTCACACCTGCAGAGCATGAGATGGCTTGTATGTAATGGAATTCTGAGAAGATGAAGACCATGAAAAAGTAGACATTGAGAGGGAATGTAACAAACTCTAGCTGAAACCTTTTAAATGAACTCTTGCTAAACCCTTTCTCTATTTAGACTCCGGCTACCCCTGAGTCTTGAATACCTGAACTATTCAACTTACTGAAACTTGGAATGCTGAACATGTGCTACCATGAACTACTGACTCTTCATACAACGTGATTGTGTGTGTGTTTGCAGCTGGTTCTGCTCATTGTGCCTACCACAAATGGGCAAGGCCAAAGGCCTCTTAGCTGAAGGTTTGCTTTGAATGGTAGAGATACGGCAGAGTGCCCGAGACAACGGAAGGCTCCAAACTCTCTGTGAACTCCTAAAGAATGTTAGAACCTTTCTTACTGTTACTCTAGTATGCACAACATGTATGGTTTATGGTACAAACTGTCCACCTCCCGAACATTCTTTGCCATGTATTCAATCTGTAAGAAAGTGTATAAATACCAGCTCAATGAAGAGCACATTGTGACATGTTCTCTGAGCTCTGCTGAGGACGTTACACCGCATTATACGATGCAAATAAACCACTGACACATTGTCTTAGACACATGCTTCATCTTAGTATTAGACCTTCCAGGCAAAAGGCAGTGCTGAGGAGTTGCAAAGTCTGTGATCAGCTCCCCAACAGTTACAGATTCTGGGTGCATAGATGGAAAAGGCCTGCTGGCTTGTTATTTTTTTTTTTACTCCTCTTAGTCTACAGTCTAAGGGTGCCCTCACTGTGGGTATGCCAAGATCCACCAGAAATGATGAGCTTGTCTGTAAGATAAGCTGGGGTGCTGGTCGTGATAGCTTTGAAAATGATGCAGCTGGTTTTGAAGATGGTTCAGGCCGATAAGGAGAGCTACTGGAGTTCCTTCAGGATCGGGGTGATGTAATCATATTTTTCAGACCTTGGATGAGAGGTGCTGCAGCATGCAGGGTGGCCTTAAGGGGTGCCAGTGTGGTGTTTGGCAGACTATGAAATAGGGCATTACCAACAACAGCCAGATGCGAGAGTACGAAGGATTGACCAGCAGTTCTGGAGACACTTTCAGGGAGAAAGAATTTACTTTTTTTAGAAGAGAGGGCTGGTACATGGCCGTCTTTGTTTTCGAGTAATGTGTTTCTTGAGGGTGAGGTTGGTGTACAGGGTAAATCCAAGTGACTTGGCATTCGGTGAAATTTGGGATTTGAACCCATCCAGATTCATGTCATTGAGCCAGGTTTACATGTTTATTTATTGTTTTGGCAAATAACAGGAATTCTAACTTGTTGTATTGAGCTTCAGGTAGGCGCTGGACATTGAGGTCTGGATGATGGGCAAGCAGTATTTAAGTCATTGGATGTCTGAAGAAGAGGAGACATTCGGGTAAAATTATGTTTAATCTACTTATTGGTGATCACTTAGCTTTCCCAAAAATTGTTGATGTTTTTAGAAGGATGTTGGGATTAGTCGTGGAGTTGATAGTGTAAGTTGTGAGTTTAAGCATTAGTTTGTCTATGGAGAAGTCTTTGAAGGATCTGAAGGTTTGGTCTTCTCATGTGTTGACCTTCATTTTGGTGGTAGGAACTTAAGCATTTGTCCATCCTGTGCATACATATAAGTGGTGTGAATTGGATTGTTGGTGATATTGGGAAAACAAGGTTGTGGAGATGAACTTTGGAGTGTGTTAGTTGTGTAACATCCTCTACCACATTGAGTGTACTGGTGAGCCTGAAGAGCGTGTCTCTTGATTCTTTTGAGGTTGTGTTGCCTGAGAGGTTGAAGTCACCCAAGAGGGTGATGTAGGCATGTCAGATGGACCAGATGTTGAGGAGATTGGGGAGTTCATCAAGGAAGTCCTTGTTCTACCCCCAAGAACTGGTGATGAGATGTTGCAGTGAGAGGGAAATGACAGGTCACCAGCTCCAGGGAACTGAGTGTTACTTTCTTTTAGGTAATGTTTTTCTTTTTTGGATTGACGAGGTGTTGGAAGCTTCCCCAACAGACGTATTGCAACAACCATGACAAAGCCAAAAGGCTTACTACCAGGTTTTGTCAATTGCTTGTTTGAAATACAACTTCATTGGCAACTTTGTTTTATGTAACCCCACGTGCCCCTTCGGACTCTTGGGCACTTACACAGTTCTGCTTCTGGGTTCAGATATGTGAGCTAACTATCTTTGCAGCTCTTGCCTTCCAATGTGTTCGTGTCTTGGAGGTGGGGAGTTTCAAGAAAATCATGTAGCATGCCCAGTGTCCCTTGGGAAACTCCTCTAGCAGTGAGGCTAAAAAGGAGCCTAGAGGCTTCAACGTGGTAAGAAGCTACCTCCTGTTTGTTCCACGGTTTGGCTGATGTAGAAGACAGTTTCCCACATCTCTAGGGTAGAATAGTTAATCATGCAGAGGGCTGAGCTATTGTCCCTAGGGGAAACGGAGGTGAAAAGAATAACTTCAATAGAAAACATAATCAAACTTAAGATCCCTCATCGGCTGTGGGTACCATCACACTCAGGGATCCTCCTGTGGGCATTTTAGATGCTAGACACTAGTGGCTTGACGCAACAGAGTTATCTTGACCCTAATAAGGTATTCCAGTGGGGAGTTCATTGATCTGCTACTTGGGGCTAGCCCTAGTCAACTGGAGCTGCAGCTAAGGACTTCCTAGCACAAAGAAGTTGTTTAGGATGTCCCTCATCCTAGTTACAATATGTTGCACCACTGCTTCACTGCACCACTGCTTCCTCCTCTTTTAACAGCAGGCTCAGTACTTGTGCTCCTGCTTAGCCCTACTGATATCCAATCCTAGGGCTCATCCTCACCCCACACCAAAGGTCCTCCACAGTGGACAACCCTCTTTGTCTGCACTTCGCAGATAATCAAGCCTCATGTCTCTTGTAGTGCAACTGTGAGCAACTGCAAGATTGCACAGTGCCTATTCATCAAGGTCGTACATCAGGAACAGTCTGGAAGAAGAACGCAGAGCCCCTTTTCAGTCTACTCCCCGCTGGATCTGAGAGATATGATGCCACCAGCCATGGAGGGAGTCCACAAATTAATGAATAGGCAAACCGCCAAGATTTATGCACAGGTTACAGTATTGTTGGTTCATCATTTGTCCTTTCTATGCTCCTTCAAGTTTTTCCTTCTCTGTGCAAAGTTCTTTGAAGAGAGATTGAGACGTCTGTGATTGATTGATGAGGTACCAACCTAATCAGTGGGTGCCACATCAACTCTACAACAGTTACTGCCTATAACGCCTCTGAAGGAGCTGGTCTACCCTGTTCACCATTCTTTGCGACTTTCAAGATGGCAACTGTATCAAAAAATATACACATAATTCTCTGACCTAATCCCCACCCAAACATATCTGGCCTCTAATTAAAAGGTGCATCTGCAGAGTAGCAGAGGCAGAAGTCTGGCTCAGCTTCTTTGTAGCCAGTGAGATCTTTCCCTCCTTTTATTAACAGGCAGGTCCTGGTGAATGCCTCAGAGATTTGAAATCTGCCTCTTCCTCTTGTAGAAGATCCTTATTGTCTACTGAGACTTTTGATCTGCTGTGTGGTACAATACAGTACCTTACTCGCTAAGTCCGTCAGCTCAAAGGGCACATTTCATTTTGGGATGGCTCAGACAGAAACATATGCTCTTGCAAAGCTTATTAAGGAATATATCAAAGGTAAATAAGACTTCAGATATTTGGAACAGGAAAATATTTTCATGATAGCATCCCTAGTATAAGTACCATTCCAATGAAAAACTATGGTTGTAACACATTATAATCATAAAATACACAGAGTGCAACTTTCCACAACCTACATTTGCCCAAAAGGAATTATGTAGTCCTAAATACAAATTGTAACAATTTAGACTTGGCACTATTTGGCTTGCAGCATTATACCTGTGCTCTGCACAGATATCACGGGCAAAAACAACAGGTGATGGACAGAATGCAGAACATTGTCATACATTCACCCCAGTACAGAGATCTGGGCCTAAATCCTTTGTTTTTTTGCACTCCACACCACCCCAGGTCAGACATGGCCATATGCAAATCAGCCTTGACCCTGTGCCTCATGGGAACAGTCCAGCCCGAACTGCCAAGCCATGTCTTTTCTGGACCGGAATCAAGCGTCCAAGGACCGGTTTTTGGCTATCAGCCGTCATGAGCCTGGATAGCTTGACTCCAGTGGTGTGGAGAGCATGGGACTCACGTCTGAGCATACCCATTCCACTCGGGGCGACAAAGGCAAAAACAACAGGTGATGGACAGAATGCAGAACATTGTCATACATTCACCCCAGTACAGAGATCTGGGCCTAAATCCATCTTTTTTTGCACTCCACACCACCCCAGGTCCGACATGGCCATATGCAAATCAGCCTTGACCCTGTGCCTCATGGGAACAGTCCAGCCCGAACTGCCAAGCCATGTCTTTCCTGGACCGGAATCAAGCATCCAAGGACCGGTTTCTGGCTATCAGCCATCATCAGCCTGGATAGCTTGACTCCAGTGGTGTGGAGAGCATGGGACTCACGTCTGAGCATACCCATCCCACTCGGGGCGACAAAGGCAAAAAGAACAGGTTATGGACAGAATGCAGAACATTGTCATACATTCACCCCAGTACAGAGATCTGGGCCTAAATCCATCGTTTTTTTGCCTTTGGTTTTTCTTTGTTCGCCCTAAGTTGGCAGGGTATGCTCAGACGTGAGTCCCTTGCTCACTTTGCCACTGGATTCAAGCAAGCCTGGCTGAGGACGGCTGTAATACCAGAAACCGGTCCTGGGAAGCTTGATTCCGGTCCAGGGAAGACATGGCTTGGCAGTTGGGGCTGGACTGTTACCCATGAGGCACAGGGTCAGACTGATTTGCATATGGCCATGTCTGAACTGGGGTGGCGGAGTGAGCTAAAGAACGGTGATGGATTAAACCCAGATCAGTTGACTGGGGGTGAGTGCTTGTATTGTCAACGCTCCGTCCATCACCACTCTTGGTTTTTCTGTGCACAGAAATCGGGCTGAGTAAGAAAAAAGCATTCCCCAAAGACTCTTCAAGTATGCATATGATTGTGACATGTGCGTCCTGCAACATGGTCAGAGCCCCTTACCCCATCTGTGCACAGGGATGTATGACGTTACAACGCATACTTTTACCACGCCTACCATTACCACGCAATTTTTACAACGCAGGATCCATTACAACGAAGTACCATTACCACGCATGTATTTACAACGCATATACCTTTACAACGCATACAATTACAACGTAAGTATTGGTAAGTATATAATATTTTTTTTAATTTAATTTAATTAAAATTAATATAATGTAATTTAATTTAATTTAATTAATTTAATTTAATTTAATTTAATTTAATGTAATTTAATGTAATTAATTTAATTTAATTTAATCAATTTAATTTAATGTAATTTAAATTTATTTATATTTAATTTTTACCCTGTACCCTTTTACCCAAAAACCCAAAACTGACCCTGAACCCTAAAAATACCCCTTTACCCAAAAACCCAAAACTGACCCTGAACCCTAAAAATACCCCTTTACCCAAAAACTGAAAACTGACCCTGAACCCTAAAAATACCCCTTACCCAAAAACTGAAAACTGACCCTGAACCCTAAAAATACCCCTTTACCCAAAAACTGAAAACTGACCCTGAACCCTAAAAATACCCCTTTACCCAAAAACCCAAAACTGACCCTAAACCCTAAAAATACCCCTTTACCCAAAAACTGAAAACTGACCCTGAACCCTAAAAATACCCCTTTACCCAAAAACTGAAAACTGACCCTGAACCCTAAAAATACCCCTTTACCCAAAAACCCAAAACTGACCCTGAACCCTAAAAATACCCCTTTACCCAAAAACTGAAAACTGACCCTGAACCCTAAAAATACCCCTTTACCCAAAAACCCAAAACTGACCCTGAACCCTAAAAATACCCCTTTACCCAAAAACCCAAAACTGACCCTGAACCCTAAAAATACCCTTTTACCCAAAAACCCAAAACTGACCCTGAACCCTAAAAATACCCCTTTACCCAAAAACCCAAAACTGACCCTGAACCCTAAAAATACCCCTTACCCAAAAACTGAAAACTGACCCTGAACCCTAAAAATACCCCTTTACCCAAAAACTGAAAACTGACCCTGAACCCTAAAAATACCCCTTACCCAAAAACTGAAAACTGACCCTGAACCCTAAAAATACCCCTTTACCCAAAAACTGAAAACTGACCCTGAACCCTAAAAATACCCCTTTACCCAAAAACCCAAAACTGACCCTAAACCCTAAAAATACCCCTTTACCCAAAAACTGAAAACTGACCCTGAACCCTAAAAATACCCCTTTACCCAAAAACTGAAAACTGACCCTGAACCCTAAAAATACCCCTTTACCCAAAAACTGAAAACTGACCCTAAACCCTAAAAATACCCCTTTACCCAAAAACTGAAACTGACCCTAAACCCTAAAAATACCCCTTTACCCAAAAACTGAAAACTGACCCTAAACCCTAAAAATACCCCTTTATCCAAAAACTGAAAACTGACCCTAAACCCTAAAAATACCCTTTTACCCAAAAACTGAAAACTGACCCTGAACCCTAAAAATACCCTTTACCCAAAAACCCAAAACTGAGCCTGAACCCTAAAAATACCCCTTTACCCAAAAACGTAAACTTATAATATTTTTAATAAAATGATATACTTACCAATACTTACGTTGTAATGGTATGCGTTGTAAAGGTACATGCGTTGTAAATACATGCGTGGTAATGGTATGCGTTGTAATGGATCCTGCGTTGTAAAAAATGCGTGGTAATGGTAGGTCGTTGTAAAAGTTGCGTGGTAAAGGTTGTATACCGTGCACAGCAGTTTACCATCATTTAAATAATGGGCATTGGAAGCTGCAGCTCAAATCCATTTCAAACTGATCCTTACAGCGGGGGAGGGGGGGGGGACTCCATTAACAGGGTCTATCAGCCACACCAGGGTATACACTCTCAAATCACTTTTGAAATTGTAAAATGCTCACTGTGTTTACTCTCATGGTCTAAATCCCACTTTCGTCCAGTGCATCTGCGTGCTCATATGTATATAAAATGGAATAATTATTGAATTATTTAAAACACATTCCCCCTATTCACGAAGTAATTAGTATATTTTGAACGGATTTACTCATGTTCATAATCCACCAACATTTTCCAGGTTACGACTGGAACTTGCAACAGCTAGAGGTTTCCTGCTGTGCTCCCAGAGCCACTTCATAAATTCCATTTTTGTATGCTAAAATATACATGCAAATATTTTCCGATGAGAAAATCAATTTCCTCAACAAAAAAAAATGTATGTGTGAGTATACCTTTATGACTAAGGTGGGGGGGGGGGGTGAGCGGAAAGTGTTCATTGGAGGACGGAACAGTCACGTGAATATATTGGGAAGATGCACATATTTACATTTTTGCTTGTATTCACAAACTCCTCTACAATCCCTTCCCAATCTGAAAAGATTGCAATAAACTCATGACAAGTGTAAAGTAATGCCAGACAAATCACTGGGGTTGAGGGAAAGACTAAGGGGTTTTACTGTGGGTAAAAATATTTTCCCCGTTGAGAAAAAGAAAGTTAGCATTACATTTGTGCTGCAGATCTATGAATATGAAACCAACCTTTATGATTCGGAAATGCCATTTTGGACTTGTAAATAAAGATAGCTGCACACGTGAGTCTGACATAAATGCCTGCATACTTTTTTCATATTTTAATTTTTTGATTTAGCATCTCACCTGTTGTGTCCCGTGAGCCAATTTTAGAATAACCGAATTGATAGACAATGAGTGAGTGACTGAGTGTGGGGGTAGATTACAAATGGATGGACTTTTAAAGTGAGGAAACATTATTTGTTTTACCTAAAGCTGCTTGATCAATGAACGTTAGAAAAGATGAGGTTACATCAATTATACTCAAATGTAGGTGTGTGTCAATGTGGATATTACAGAGATAGAGTCCTAAAATAGGAAATCAGAGGGCAGTTATTGCATTGTTTTACTTGCAATCTTTACTAGGTATTAGATTACAAAACAAAAGGAGGTTCTTATTTAGATATTTGCCATAATATGCATGGATAAACATATTAACTAGACAAATGACCTAATTACGAGTGGCCTGTTAATTGCGATGGGGGCCAGGGCTTTAAGAGGGTCAATTCCCTCTGGGTCTCTAACCCGGTAGTATTTGAAAAACGAAATTGAAGTTGGTTCTAATCAGGCTCTATATTCATTTCTTTAACTTTATTGAGAAACATTGATAGGTTTCTGATCAATGGGTGTAAAAAATACTAAGGAAATCGTTGTCATTAATTTAATTAGTTTATATGTCATTTATTTGACATAATCTATCTGTCTGCAGGATGTTGTGTTTCTGTTTTGTTTTCGTTTAGCATAGGGTATACTTCAAACTGAATCACCCCAGGCCATGACTGTGAGCTCTAGGGATGAAGCTGAAGGCAGCTCGAGTTTTTCATAGTGACCATCAGGGGGTCAAAAAGATGTTCAGAATGCATGGCCATTCAATCATTGGGCTCTGTGCAAAGCCCACAGTGCAGTGGTCATGTATCCCAGATGCAAATGGGATTCTGTGCAAATTTGTGTGTGAAGGAGGCCCACAATTACCAAAATATTGTAAAGGCGAAAATCGAAGAAAAATGCAGTTATTACAGATGATTGTGTGTTCTGTGTTTGGGGGTGGGGAAGTGAAGAGGATGAAAGGGAGACTATTTAGGCTAGAGTGAAAAGAGAGTGCTGAAGAGGAAATAGGTGAAGTGTAAGATATGCACATTGGGTCTTATTTGCTCTTTTGCACATGACTGATGAGGACTAATTAAATGTTGCTGCTATTTTTTCCATCCATCTTTCTATCTCTGTTTGTTGGAAAACAGTTTTAATTGTGTAAAATGTTGTTGTTTTTAAGAACAGGAGGGACACTTTGTGTGTTCGTGTGAAATAGATTAATTGGTTTATGCCTTTTCTTTCCAGCTGTCATATTATTATTGCACTGCATTGTTTTAAAATTGCATTTGTATGCACTTTTATGGATGTTTTTATTCCGAATAAAGATCCTTTGACTTGACTTGATATGCAGATGGAAGAGATATACAGAGGAAAATGGAGTACCGGTCTAACATACAGTAAAGGTAACAGGAGTGATTGGGACACTGAAGACCACTACCCTTTCCACAGGACTCAGTAATCATTAGTGTACAGTTTCACAATTAAAAAATTTCAATATTGATTACTTTTTTTTACTCATTTGTCTTAAACGGCTAACAAACTCTGACAAAGTCAATGCTCATGGCTCTGTTTAGCTCTTTGTCATTTGTGTTCTGTATCTGGATGCAATAACAAAAAGCTTTGAGAGGAACCAAAATACAGGTTGGGTGGCACACTATGGAAACCACAGAAATTTAGGGGCAGATTTACAAGCTACTTGCACCACTTTTGAATGTTTAAGCCACCACATTCATTGCATAGCCCATACACTTTTTAGAGACCCCCTCTCACTTTTTCATCCCATTTTAAACGCTGGATGGGGCAATTAACGTGAGTGGCTGCCCCCATCAGAATCATAAGATTTCTACTACCTCATGGAGATTTCAGCTGCTGAAAGTAGGCAAAATCTCCATGTGAAAGACTGGGGACAGTTGAGGAATTACTTGGGGGATCGAACAGAGAATTACTGATCACATCCTTTCATGGGGGTCAAACAGAATCCCACTCATAATGAGCCAGATTTTCCAGGTCAATCGTAATGAGGAACAATGGTTCATTAAATAAGTGAGTTGTGCCTGACTGATGAACATGGAACAAATAATCATCCAACAACTCTGATCTATTATTATGCAGTATTGTTCAGCACTCTTTGCAGAGAGGCATCACTGATCCTTCACTTTCTTCTGAAATGTATATGTGCAGGATGCATATCTGTGGTATCCATGAAGCCCATGCACTGTTCTGTGGCATGGTGGGACTCTGGTAGGTGTGAGTTCAAGAAAAGTCATTATCCCTTTAGGGGAAGCTAGATTATGTGTGCTTCTTACAAATTAGGAAGCTGGGAACAAGTAGCAACCAGAGTAAGGATGGCAGAGCTAATGCAAATGAAGTCAATGGAGAAGAAAAACATGTTTTATTCTGTAACACCGAAAATAATTCTCTCATTTTCTTTCACATATCCTTAACTGCCCCTACCAGCTCCATCAGAGCTCTTCTCTAATATGAGTTGGCAATACTGCCTAAATCCATCCTCTGAATACCTGAGATGTTGCCTCTGATTTATCATGTAGTAATGACTGACCTGGCACCTCCACGAATGGAAGAATATGCTAGACTGCTTAGGTGATCGGGGCTTGCCACCAGTTACGCCACCTGCTTTGTAAGGCCTCTGGAAATAAAATAGCAATGCCCTGCCGTATGATGGGAGCAATCTGTATGACTCATTTGAATTTAAAATAACGATACCTGGAACTACTCAATGATATAAGGGCAACTTCTAGCTTGCAGTGGAAACACCTGTACAGACCAGGCCATAATGAGATGTATGGCAGGTATACCTGTCCGGGCTAGTGATGGCAATAAATGACACGAGCATGTGGAGATTTAATAATAGTGCCTGGCATGTGAAGAGAGAGCCTTGATAGATGATTAAATGCAATTGTTTGACATAAGATGAATGTATCCAACTGGCCTTGAGGTGGCTTTGAATGTCACTACATGGGAATATGATTGCCATGACTGGCACATGTTGTGATTGCCTCATTATGGGATGGCAAGAAGTGCTGGGAGAATTCATGATAATATGTGTTTTCATAAGGAAATGTTGACACTGGCATGGTAATGTAGTTGACATTCGCATGATAATATTGTGATGTAGTGATGTGATGGATGGAAAGTGTAATGGGATTATTTGGTTTCCTAACATTGTAAAAGTTGTAAACTGTGTTCATTCTACAACTATTAACAGCCCTGGCAAATTGAGCAGCTCCCCTGCAGATTTGTAAGTTTACGTTTTATGCTCTGCTTTGACAGCGCAGCTGTCACCAGACAATAACGTGAGCAGCTCTAGAGAGGTACTTTGTTAGGAGCCAGGAATACATATTTTGATTGGGCAGAAGTTGTGTGTTTCCACAAAAAAAGTGTGTGCCCTCCACACAGCAGTGATCATTTTGTTTATTTATCTAGCTGCCCAAGCTTGAACTTTCAGGGGCACACATATGCACTGTAATGCCAGTAAAGTGTTTTAGATAAATAGATAATATATGGTGTTTTTCTCGGGCAGCAACACAAATGGGCGGAGGGCAGTCATTAACCTACATGGATATTTAGGTTTGTCTTCAAGGTCCACTGTCATCTGACCTTTTAACCTAACCCTATATTAACCTACAGTTCTTTGCTTCCACAAAGATAAATATACATTTGCTTGTTATTTGATTGCAATACTTCACAAGACCATACAACATTCCTTTAAAGGCAGACCTATTGGCATTGCCAGTGCTTGCTATAAACCTGTTAACGCTGATTGTGTTTGCCTCATGTATCTTGGGTGGCTTTGTTTGGTATGTTTTCTGGATCAGCCTCTACTTGTGGAAATGTTTCCAACAATTTGTCAAGTCCCATTTGTGCCCTGAAAAAAAGGTGCCTTATAATCCTTATAGATAATATGCAAACCTAAACCTTGGCACAATGGAAAACATGCTAATACTTGTCAGAAGTAATCCAAAGGCTTGGCTACTAACAGGGGCGGCAGGCATGGTTTGTGGGAGGAGGGCCACGGGGTGTCGTGCGGTGGAGAGGATGGGGTTATAAAAAAAAAGGTAAGCTTACCTTGAGGTCGGGTCTCACGTCTTCTCTGCTCCTGCTCTCCTGCCTCCGACAGGAACAGGAAGCAGGCAGCCAGGCTCCCTCCCCTAAGCCAATCACAACGCTGCAATCCAGCATTGTGATTGAAGTGCGCACCGTGACACGGCACTCAGCCAGGGGCTGGAGGGTTGGGCATGTTCTCCATGCAGGCTGTAGTGCAGCCTGCATAGAGAACATTGAAAGTGTGCATGACTGGTTTGGGCGGCCCGAGATGGCAAACCAAACATAATTGCGCACTTAGGAGTGGGAAACCACTCCTCCCCTGCCCTGCTTCATTAGCAGAGCAGACCCGCCCACTCACCCGCAAAGGAAACATAAAATGGTAATAACTGAAAATTATTTCCATTTTATGTTTTTGCTTCTCGCACTGCGAGAAAGCGCTGGGGTGACTCTCCTCCACCAAAACATAGTGCTCAAACTTCCAAGGGAGTATTCATCCTTAATGCTCTGCGCGTTTCTGTTTCCCATTTAAAACTCACAATCAACAGTCACGATCAAGTACAATGAAAGCAATACTTGGAAGTTTTTAAAGGGATATATTGCAAACTTATGAAGGCCTAAAGGCCAACGTAAAGCTACTTCAGCTCAACACATCTATTATAGCCTTATAGCCCGCCGTAGCGGGCTATACCGGCTATTAAAGGCCCGCTGAATCGTTAAAGGCCCGAGCCGAAGGCGAGGGACTTTAACGAAACAGCGGGACTTTAATAGCGGTATAGCCCTGCTACGAAGGGCTATAAGGCTATTAGAACATTCTGCCACTAGAGGGCAGAATGTTCTAACAAATTAAACAAAGGGTTCTCGAAGCTCGAACTCGAACTCGAACTTCGAGAAGCCTTTGCAGAACATTGGAATGTTGCTCTGCGGGCCTTTACCGGCCCGTAGAAGCAGGGAGTATTCCATTGTCTGCAATGGAGCTCCCAACATTCCAATGTTCTAATACCTCTTATTTCAAATTTTCTTTATTGCCATTTATTAATTCTTTCAGTATTGATCCACTCATAATGTGACAATCACACAATAAGCATTACATATCGATAGTGCTCTAAACGCAGACATCGAGGACAAAAACAAACAGTCTGCAGCATCGGAGACCTACGTTATTGTTTTAGATCATATGTAACCAAATAAAATCAGAACTAGATTGTGCAGTGTTCAGTTCAGTTCAGTAAATTTTATTTCGACGATTAAAAACCATCATAAAAATACATTATACAATAAAAATTTCATTAAATTACATTTCTGAACTTATGACAAATTAAAACTACAAGGAGTAGAGGGTACAATTCATAGAGAGAGATAAATATTATGTACAAAGTTGGTTAATTTCTTGTGTTTCTCAGTCTTACTGCTACTTTAAAAAAACTTACAATAGAGCATAGGGTGTGCGTATCACTAGCTCTATGTAAAAAAAGCAGTGCAGCTCTTGCATGACGAAATTTCTGCTTCCTGAGGATGTCAACCAAAAATCTACGCCTAGGGTTTCGGTAAAATGAACATAAAAGTACAAAATGAAGGGTGTCCTGCGGAGACCTATTGTCGCAGCCGCAGGCACCCTTCTGCTCAATCGTTACAGTAAAACCAGAGGGATACGCTAAAATGTTAGGTAACAGGTTGAGCCTAAAACGACACATTAAAAATCTATCATGCTGGTTATACATCAAGAACAAATAGGGTTCCATGCCCTCCCCATTGTTAACTAGACCGTGAGCTGCTATTGATCTCTTTAAGGGTCCAGAACCAAGTCTAACAGTTTCAAATTTTTCTATAAGCAACTTTTTTTTTTTTTGTGCAGTGTTGTTCTGTGCCATCATCAATCGCATGTACTACAATAAGGTGAAAGGAAGAAAGATAAAAGGATAAACTCAGTATACCTTTGTGGTACAGACACAAATAGAAACTATCCCCATTTCCAAGACATGTTCAGGTACATAGAAACCATGCCTATAGCTCTCTGACAGCTTGTACATATGGATTGTGCCCTCCGACCATAGCAACTGATGGATCTGCAGAACATATACCGAGATGTATCAGTGGTTACAAATACAACAATAATCCATCACCCTCAACAGAGAGTTTATGAAAGTGTGTAAGGTACGAAAAGTAAAATTGTGCCAGTGAATATTAGTACAGAAATTGAGGTTAAGGATTCCAGTTTGCGTTTGGGCTAAAGGCACACTTTTTTCTTCATTTTTTTCCGGTCATACTTCGGCCACTATTTATAGAGCACAGATTATTCAGCTTGTGTTGGAATAAGGAAGTATTTGCTAAATCTCTGTACTCATCCCATAATAACTAGCCTAGTCTTCTACCCTGCTAGATTGTGTTGATTTTGTTATGTTTAGAGTTGCTCAATAGTGCCTTCTCAGTGGCACTTTAGTGATCCGATCTCAAAATATTTAAGTAATATTTGGCAACGACCCTTCCATGCTTGCACAAAGGGCTTCAAATCATTAACAGGATTTTGATTATAAGAGCAACACTCATGTATGTATTCACAATCGTACATATGATGTCATTAGCCCAGCATATGTTAAGAGAAATTCTGGAAGGACTTTAAGTGATGTTCCCATTCGCATTGGCTGTTAGTCACTTAAAGATACACCTTATTGTCCATTATACAAAACATAAAGCTTGTATTTTTTTCTGTTTTAGGCTGTTGATGTCATATTTAAAGTAGAGACCACAAAAGATGATGTGTGAATTATTCTAAACCACTGATAATCACTCTACTATTCGTAGCTTCTCTGTCAAATGAATAATTTGGGAACACAAGTAATCCCAAACTGGTTGCACTCTTATTTAGAGTAATCAGTGAGGCACAGTGTGATTCACATAGCCCAGAGTGCTAAAATTCTCGTGACCTGCACAAAACCGCCGGAGGTAGCTTTTTGTCCTGTTCAGAGGGTTCCAGCCAGGTACTTTAGGGGTTGAAGCAAGTCTAGTTTGCATATGACTAGTCTCCGGCTGGGAAACTGACCAAGCGAGTGCCAGTGGCTGTAAAGTTTGCAAATATTCCAACTGTCGTCTTTGAATTTCAGGGTGGATCCCTAAGTGTGATGGGTAGAGCCAGACATGGGTCACATAGCCTTTGTACCACAGGATGTACGCTGCATCTCACAGATGAGTTCCAACAAGGCTCAAAGTTGCCTAGTGCCTAATTTCCTTTACATAGGCCAAATTTAGGCTAATTACTAAATCTATCTTTATGCAAAATGTGTGCAATCTTTAACAATGTGCCGAATTTAAAATTCCATGTAACTTTCTTCCATTGGAGATTGATAGAATATTTCTTGTGAGGACATTAAAAGTAACCAAGAAATATTATCCACTTAAACCAGTCTACTGCCAGTATTTTGAATCGTTTTGAATACTAAGTATGTGCTCTCGTGCACTTTTCAAATAAGCCATTGGCCAAAGCATTTCATCAATGTGTTTAATGTCTATGGAAATTAAGCATATTTTGCTTAATGAAATGGTGTAATTAGGGACTGTCAATGTTGTATTTCTTTGTGATGTCTTAACTACTATAAGATCACCCAGAAGTGATTCCCATACTCATTGTGCGGCAGTATATAAATATGACCTCAATGATAAAGTCCAACAAGAATGAACCCGGTCTAGAGTTTCCGTGATCCCATTCAGAGGGGATCTGATCTGACCTGAAAGTTTATGTTTGACTGTTCCTGTTGCCGCCGGATGGAAGCGGATTAGCATATTGCAGCGCACACCATAACAGTGGCATCATGGGAGAAAAACAAGTGACTGGAATGTGGCCCTGGGTGATTGTCAGTGGCTAAGACTTTTGTGACCATTCCACCATTTTTCTTTGTGTTTCATTTACACTGTAGGCTACAGTGCATCAGTTAAGCACCACAGCCCATATGCCACAAATATTTGTTTACTGTGACTTCTGTACTTATGTCTGATTTTAGAGATAGACGGATTTACGGCTTGCTGCTGCACCAAATAATGGACTGTGAATTGTCTGCAAATCCTGAACTATTGCCATATTTTAAGACCTTCTCTTTAAAACTTAAAAACTGCCTGTAAGATCGATGAAATGTTAGAAAATGTATTTCCAACTTGAGTTTTAGGATGTGCACATTAGTCCCATTTATATATATATATATATATATATATATATATATATATATATATATATATATATATATATATATATATATATATATATATATATATATATATATATATATATATATATATATATATATATATATATATATTCGAGGGTAATTGCCCCCATCAAAACTGCATAAAAAAACAATATTACTTCATCCAATTTCTCTGGAAAATTGTTCCATGAAATGTACCACTTTGCCTAATTAAATTTAAACTTTTGAAAGGGAAGGCGTTCTGACAACCCCAAATCCAGGAAAGTTCAGACTCATTCGCTACATTCACTCGCTTGATGCAATATGGCACTGGTTTATTTAAGCCCCCCCTACTTCAAAGTTAACCCAATAATGCTTATTTTTATAATAAAGAAGACATGATTTTAACTAGGGGCGAGAGCAGTAATAATTCTACTAGGGAACGTTGTGAAATTGAAAACTTTCAAGAAGTTTTGATTTGTCAGATCTGTAAAACTTCACCTTCAATGTGAAATGTCCTCCAAAAAAATATTCGAAGAAACCTTCTTGTGTGACAATCCTGCAAGAAGTACACGTTGAAGATTTGTATCCATAAAGTCTACTTTTTTTCACTGTAGTGTTTTAGAAACTTTACCGTCTTCATAAAGTTGATGAAGCTGTGTACATTGTTTTAATTTTTTTAATTAAATTTATGAAGATCGCACCCCTAACTTTTTATATGGTTGCAGTTACGTTGATTCCATAATGTCATATTACTGTGCTGATCAATCTGTCCAGTTTAAAGGCACTTATCTCGAGGTGGACAACTACTCTTCTTAGACATAAGGGCCCTGTGGAAAACAACTAAAGGAAAAATATGCATCATCTACTGGAAATCGGTTCACTTTTATTAAATGTGTGTCTAATTGCATTTGAATGCATTTGCGATATGAATTGAAGTATACCTTGGCTTTCTATTGTAGCATTGACTTTGAATTTTTGCTTCGAACATGGAAAGCACGCAATTAAAGGAGGTATGTTCAAGGTTTTTGCAGCTGGCATAAATAATAGGGGACATTTGTGCTTAAAGCTAAAAAGACAATTAATAGAATATGAAGGGAGGTCAAATCATACAGCGATTGAGGGCTTGAAAGAGATGAGCACATCTGCATTTAGATTGTCAAAAACAGGTCTTTAAATGGCACCACTCATTCTATTCACAAAACCTTTTGTGCAGGGAACAAACTTCACTGCAATATATAGCAGGTTACCTTTTCTAGATGTTTAACAGTGAACTCCTGAAGAAGATGACCATGTCTTATACACCAGATAAAGATTTCAATTATGATCAGAGGAACGAGACATATTACGACTGAATCTAAGCATTCACTGTGGAATAATATGAGGCTTATGAAGAATCGGAACTATATTAGCTGATGATCTAGGTTTGAAGCAATCAAAATGTAACAGAAATTGACACTTAGGGACAGACTTATTAAGACTTTGCAAATTTGCAAAGTCATGCAAAGCACTGCTAAATCTTGATAAAGTATTTCTTTTCCAGTGCAAACATTTTTGCACTGAAAATTCCCTTAATGTGACTAAATGTTGCATTGAACTGTTTTGCGTCATTTTGCATCAAGGCAGTGTTCTAAGGGTGATATTTGGGCTTTCCAATGGAATTTGATTCAATGCTGGATCTACAAAGATTGCTCGACCTGACCTTGCTACAACCAAGGGATTTCTATGCAACATTAGTACTACAAAGATTGTAAGACTTGGCTTTGCATGAAAATATAATGCATCCTTGGATCAGGCATTAAGTAGGAGAAATGTATGTATTTCTCCTAATATTTCACACACTGCATGTGTCGTGCACTGTAAAGCACACATTCCACGAGTGAAATGTTTTAAAGTTTGTCTTAGCATAAGGATTTTGTGCAGGAAGAGTATCTTTCCAGTTCAAAATCAATTCTAGACGCAACGCACACATATTTGCAGTTTGGTACAAGGCAGTATGTTTGTGCACTATCACAAGGGAAGAGATCAGCAGCAAACTATATTTAGTAACTATGGCTCAGATCAGCTCTCTCTCCCAGTGCAAAGTGGTGCAGGATCTTTGGGTGCTGCTCTGCGTTGTGAAATCTAACTGTTCGCGTCTGCTTTAGAGGTGGCCAGAAATGTACCAGCGATGGAGAAGGTAAGTATTCCACTGGCTTAACTTATGCTTTCATTTGCAGTATGCAATGCAGTCGGAGACAAATATTCCAGGAGACACCACAATAAGGGCCAGATGTAGGAGCCCTAATACCGGTCGGAAACGGCCGATTTCGGCCGTTTCCGACCGGAATTTGGGTTTTCTAATGTAGGAGCATGCTTTACAGAATCGGTATTTTACCGAATCTATATTTACAGATTCGGTAATATTACCGAATCGGTAAATACAGACTCGGTAAAAATACCGATTCTGTAAAAGCACATGTAGGTAGCACATCTTTTAGTGCCGCAGGCCTTTCAGATTCGGTATTTTACCACCCAAACCAATTGGGTGGTAAAATACCGAATCCAGGTGTGCATGCACATGTGTGCATGCACACCTAGCCATGTGACAGACAGACATGCCCTTAGGGCATGTCTGTGTGCCACATAGCTCACATGCCCGTCTTTGGGGTGCTAGAGGGTGTCAAAGTGACACCCCCTGCACCCTTGCTAAAATCGGAATTTACCGATTCTGTAATTACAGAATCGGTATTTCCCATTGATTCCTATGGGCTTCAAAGCCCATAGGAATCAATGGGCAATACCGATTCGGTATTTACAGAATCCGTAAATACCGAATCTTAAAGATTCGGTATTTACAGATTCTGAAATACCTACATCTCCCCCCTTCATATTTACCACTCCTTAAATACCGAATCGGTAAAATTCGGTATTTAAGAAGTGGTAAATAAGAATTACCTACATCGGGCCCATAGTGTTCAAGTTAAGGTATCCCCAGGAACGGCAACTTTTGCAACACACTACATTGAGTCAGTCCTCATAAAGATTCAATTGAGCTTGGTGTGCATGAAAATCTAAAAATGCTTAATTTCCCTGCAACCAATACAGAATTCCACATATTAAATGAAATCATGTTTACTGGTATCTCACAAGCAAACTGCTTCTGAGGTAATATCTTATGTGCAAGGTTCATGCGCCATATCAGTATGAGACTAGCTGGAAAAGAAAATGTCTGGTTCAAGGAGAAAATGTCTCTCAATGAGACATTTGAGTCTAACGTATTCAAAATCACATTAAAAGGCAAACAGTTTGCTAATTTAGCTAGGCACAAATTTACCGAACTACGCAAGATTTCACATGCATAACGGAAATTTCTCACAGGACTAACTATAGCAGTCATAAACGGACTCTGACTTGGACCTGGTGGTACATTTCTGCTCTTTATATTTGGTTACTAAAAACCGCGATATCAAGACAGGGTTCTCACTCTCTTTCCTCTCCTTTCTTTTATTTGCTTTCCTGTGAAATGGATCCAAAAGATAAAGACACTTTTACTGGAAATGTCATATTTTTCTGACATTTTAATTCCAAAGTGCAGCATTGGGAATAAAAGGCTAAAAATATGAAAAATAGATAAATAACTAAATAAAGTAAGACAGAGTGGTAGCAAACTGGCCAAACTGATTTTATTCACACTGAAAAACATTAGCGCCACTTTTACAGAGTTTGCCAGTGAAACGCTATTTTTGTTTTCTTGTCTTTGTTTTCCCTGGACTTGGAACTAGTGCACCAATCCTGGAGGTACTGCAATGTGTGGATTGGAAAACAAAATGTGTGCTGTGGCTCTGCGTCCAGTGACGTGGTCTTTTTACCCTACTGCTTATGTTTTATTTATTTATTTATTTATTTATTCAAAGTTTTATATAGCGCGAACAAGATCCTTACAGATATCAGAGCGCTTCACAAAGACAGGGTAGGGGCAGTAGGAATGAAACAGAGGTAATGGGAGCAGTATAAAAGTCACTAACATGGTAGGATAATAAAAACATACATAAAACATATCAATATACAATCAGGTAAACAAGTAATATAAGACGGCACAAGTCATTGAACCCACTACAGAGGTGTTCAGATACACCTTGGGTGTGTGGATGGCTTATACCAATGTTTTAGTATAGAGAGAACACTGAGTGGGGGCAACGGGAGAGTGAATCAGTAGACCAACGTGTATCATATATTGGTCGGTAGTAAGGGAGTAGCGTAGTAGTGTCCCCATCAAGTAGAAGTATAGTGCCAAAGGACAAGGTGAACAGTGCTACAAAGCAATGCAGAGTCTCTGATTCAGCACCTATAAGATTCAGGAGATCTTGGCCAGAAGGATGGTTTTCACCTCTTTCTTGAAGAGTGTAGTGGAGGAGATAAGCCTGGTTTCAGGAGGGAGCGCATTCCAGATCCTGGGTGCCATTCCTGAGAAGGAGCGCTTGTATGTTTTCTCTTTCCGGAATCTACGAGGTTTCAGGAGTAGATTTTTTGTACTTCTGATGGATCTCGAACCTCCTGATATAGACAGCTTTTGAGCGAGGTAGTTGGGTGCATTGTGGTGCACGGCCGCGTGTGTCATAACTGCAATTTTTAGCTGTATTCTGGCTTCAAAAGGCAGCCATTTTAGAGATTTTAAGTCTGGGGATATATGCGAATGTTTTCTTGAGCCAGTAATGAGTCTCGCGGCAGCGTTCAGGGAGGCTCTTAAGGGTGCTGTTGTGGATAGCGGGAGTCCGCTGAGGGCCACAATTCCGTAGTCTATTCGAGGGATGACTAAAGCTTGTACAGCAGTTTGGAAGTCTTCGGCAGGGAGGAAGCGTTTAATTTTCCTCAGTGTGTTGATTTGGAAATTAGCTGCTTTTGTGGCTTTGCTAACGTGCTGCTGCATGTTGAGCTTGGCGTCGAGTGTGATGCCTAGGGATTTCGCCGAATCCACGATGGTAGGTTGGACATTGAGTGCTGTTAGGTTATTGAGCCAGGTTTGAGTGGTGGAAATTTTCGCCGGGGGTGAGATGAGTAGGAACTCAGTTTTCAGCGCATTTAGTTTGAGGTGATTATCGGCCATCCAAGATTGAGTGTTAATAAGCGTGGAATTCAGATGTTTGCTATCTTCTGGGGATTGTAGCTTTAGGTAAAGTTGTTGTTCGTCGGCGTACATATGGAATTGGACATTGGAGGCTTGGAGCAAGGTGGCGAGCGGTTCCATGACGAGGTTGAACAGTGTGGGGGAGAGGGAGGATCCTTGTGGAACACCTAGATCTGCAGGCACAGGTGTAGATAGCACATTGTCGATCTTGAACTTCTGAGACCGGTTGTGAAGGAAGGACGAGAACCATTTGAGAACAGTTCCCGAAAGACCCATTCTAGTGCTTAGCAGCGCCAGCAAGTTCTCATGTTTGACCGTGTCAAAAGCTGACGAGAGGTCAAAAAGGATGAGGAGGCAGGACTCATTGCGATCAAGAATTTGGAGGGCGTCATCAATTATGTGAGTCATAGCTGTGTCCGTGCTATGTTTCGCTCGGAAGCCTGATTGATGAGGGTTGAGGAGGTCACATTGGTCAATGTGTTTTGTTAGTTGGAGTTGGACACATTTCTCCAGCAGTTTGGCCAGGGTGGGGATATTGGTAATGGGCCGGTAATTGTTTAGGTCAGACGGATCAGCTGTAGGTTTCTTGAGTATAGGCGTGACTTGCCCCACCTTGAGGGAGTCTGGAATGAGGCCTTGTTGCAGGGAGCTGTTGATGATATGTTTTGTAAGGATATAAGCAATGGCCACTGAAATGGGTCCATTCAGGGCCCTGTAGTCATGTCCTTAACTTTTCAGGCAAAAGCACTCACTGATTTCTGAATAGTGAGTGCAAAAGCATTAAGGTAACCATGTTGTTCCTGCTTACATTTTCTATGGTTTGCTATATTTTGCATTCCCTATAAGTGTTTGCTTTTTCCAGGATGTTGTTACTTTTTTTTTTGTAGGCCGCATATTGCTCTTGTCTAGTGCATAATTTAAATTGAGCCGCATCCAGGTGTTTATAGCGGGGAACAATTGGGTTGTAGTTGAAGACAGTGGGAGTTTTTCTCAGTGGGGCAGTACGGTGTTCAGTGGGGGAGAGGATGTGGCACTATGGTCAGAGCTGCTGAACTTGGAACTGGGAACCAGGTTCAGCCTTAATAACCAGTCCACCAGACCACTCTCCTGCGAGAGTACAATCACATGCTAGACCTTAGAGGGCTTTGCAACACCTTAGAAGTCCTGGTGTCTTCGCACCAGCAGGTTGACCCTAGCATGACAAGTGTAGGTTAACCTTCAAGTCTTGTCCACCACTATCCATACTGAAGTTCACCTCCAGTCTTGCGGGCGGGCCTATTAAGCAGCACACACTAGAACAACAGTCACTGAGGTCACAGGACCCTTGAGAACGGCCAGCTCTAGGGCAGTGCAACCAGTGTGACCGCACCGGGTGCTGCTTTTAGGTGGAGGCATCATGTTTGCAAGGATATTATGGTTTTAAAAATGGTTGCTGCCTCCTTCCTGGACTGCAGCAATTTTCGGCAACAATAAAAATGTCATGATGCCTCTGGTGATTAATGTTCTTCCTAGAGAGAGATCAGAATTTTGTCTAGTGGAAGTTTTGACTCATGGAAAGGTAGCTCAGAGGGTTAATGTACCGGCTGCAAAGACCTTGCGCCATGCAGATCACAAAGTGCACATAAATGTAAATAGGTCACCGGGCTACTGCTTTTGTCAGAGAGATCCTTTTGTTGCTTGCAGTTTATAAGTTAAAATCCTAACTTAGAACAGTGAGCTATTAACTGTCATCTAAGAGCTGCATACAAACTGCAAGGTATAAATTAGAGCATTATTTCCCCTACCTCCCTCTCTCCCACCAGTCTTTGATTATCCTAATGTCCCAAAAAGTGTTCTTTTGGACAAAAATCAATTCTGATTATTAAGGAGAACCCCCAACCATGGTATTACGTTTTAAATTCCGGGTATTGTGTTTCTCCAGACCAATCACTATAAAACTATATGGGCTACTAGTATGGTTGTCATGTGACTCCTACACTTGTAGTCCTTAGTCTTATGTAACATTTTCTATGCAGTGATTTACACACATATTGATTGTCTCTGTGTAATGTGTGTGATGTAAAGTGCTCTGACACCCTACAATGGTATGAGTGGCGCTGTAAATTAAATTAAATGCATCTGAGAGAGAGTGGTTATGGAAACTTTGGGGGCACAGTTAAAGGGTGGTAGTGAGGGAATCCATGGCAGAGGTGGTCATTGGGGGGCACTAACAAACATTAATGCACAGGACACCACCAGTGCTATGGCTGGCCCTGCCCTTGAGGCCAGTCTGCCTCACCCATAGGTACCTTCATTGGTCTTGTTTTAGCAGTAGTAGCTGCAACTCACCAGGGATTGGCAATGCAGGATTTGCACGCACACCAAACTAAGTTCGCAAACTTACAGTCACCTGGCTTCATTCACAAGCACTTTTAACATGTGCTGCCTGCTGTGGGGCCACTGGAATTAATTATGCAGCAAAGGATGACAACATTATGCCGTAGTGTTGACTAAATTTTGCATTAAAAAAAGGCTGCAGCGTAATGCGGTATATTTTCAGATATTTTATTATTTTGACGTCTGTACACATGCTAACAGTCTCTGGAAAGATTTTGCCTTATTGTATGTAACAAACAAACTCAGAAGTGAGAAAGATGAACAGTCAACCTTTACAATAGGCCATCCTCTCCGCAGCAACACAAGTCACATTTTATCTTAACTTTTGATATGTTTGAGCTACAAACAATTTATTAGTTTAAATGGTCAGATCATGCAGCAGATCTTGCATTATGAGGCAAATATCGCAGAGCCATAATTTTAGAGAAAACATTTGCAAACTAGGATATTTTGCCATTCATGTTTGAACTGCTGTTGTGGAAAAAGAGAGTAGTGCTGATGACAGAAACTCCATGGCTCAAAGACAAATGGCTTGTATTTCCACATTTTATCGTATTTGGTACATTCTGTGATTGGAAGCATATCCCACTTTGTGAATATATTTTACTGTCAATAACTCATTATAACCTTAAATAATCATGTGTGTCCATTGGTTGATTAAACTGGGCAGGGAAATGCCAAACAAATACTAAAAATTGGGATGTCTGCGCATTCTGGCCACACCTCTGGCTCCACCCACAGATTCAATCCTTGGGTTATTCCCGCCCTTTGATTCTAAGCCCACTGTTCCACTACTTTTTTCCCCCCACTTCGATCACTGTGTAAGACTCAGCATCCCTGGACCTGTGATGTGCCGCCGCTGCGGGCGCCGCATGTGCCACACATTTACGGTGCCAGGCTTCCGCATAAGGGAGCTGGCCATTATTGTATCCCTAAACGAGGGCACGTTGTCAGTTTGACATTGACTACACGTAGAGGGACTCTAAGTTTCTTTTAAAAAATATAGCTAACATTTGGACCTATACATTTTATTTTGTAGAAATTAATTGAAAGTGTGTAAAATTTAGCACTGCCCGGGGCATTCTAGTAAAGAACGCACCCATTGGCGAATCACTAGCGTTTGTGATTGCTGCATTATTTATTACTAACTTTGACGTTGTGCTTTAACTTTGGATAAAAGTTATCATGAATTCTAGCACCAAGAAGCCAATATTGGTAAATATGTGTGCTACAAATAATCCCTAACATACACTGTGCATACAGTATATTTAATCTGGTGCTTTAATCATAGGCTGTTTTAAAGTATTCTGATGAAAATCGAATCGTGCTGAAGACAGCCTTGATTGGTGTTGGATCGAGGACCCGGAAGTCTGCACACCTAGCAGACAGAGATAAAGCACCTTGTCAGAAAGTTTAGCATTTTCCCTACAGGTGGTGTTTGTTGACCTGTGGCAGGGTCAGTCACATGTCCTGGACTCCTGGCATTTAATTGTGTCTATCCCAGTTCTGCGCCCCAGTGTTTCTTATGCCCCACCTGGCACACATCATGTCAGATGATGGTGATGACATTAACATTTTGCCCCCCCCTGGAAAAATTTCTGCGGACGCCATGATTGTGATGCTTGCAAAAGGAGAAGGGAACTCCCATGGAAGTTAGTATCATCATTGTTACATGTCATTGAGTTTTTATTAAGAAAAAATCACCTTGAATATTGGCGGTACAGTAAGAGGAGTACCCTGACATGCAAATAAATACTGCCACACAAGCAGTGTGATAAGAACTGGGGGAGAAAAGACACCACAACCATCATCCTAAAAACAGGAATGTAAGCACTGATATGCCTTCCCTACAGAGGTGGAAGTGAGTTAAAAAAAGCATTATTATCTTTTGTATTATCTATTGTCTGCCATAGTATTTTGAGTGAGTCCAGCTACATATGATCCCTTATTTGCCAATTCATCATAACTTTGTATTGGTTCCTCTAACATTAATTGGAGCCAATGCCAGGACGGAAAGTGGAATTTGGGTACTTCAATGTGTGACGGTAATTATGGGTAAGCGTGCTTATTCTGGTAAAAAACAAACTTTAGCCATGCAATCTCCAACACCCCATCAACCTACTTCTATTGAAAAAATGCTTCAGAGGACCATAGGGGTGGTGTCAACAGAAATTGAACTGACTGAAAGGCGCTTATCACTAACCCCGGACCTTGCCTTTACCCTGACTAATCGCGATATGCAACCTACACCGCCAATTGTGGTGTCTGATTCCCCAAGCCACAGCCAAGGACACGCAGACCCGGACTGGCAATAGCGGGCACCGGGCAATATCCCGGTGCGCCGCATGGGTGGGGGTCGGTTTTGGGCCCCTGGGGGCCGATTTTGGTACAGGGCCGATTTAGCTGCAAAATCGGCCCTGTACCAAAATTGGCCGAAAACGGCGGAAAGAGCTCGGCGGCACCTCCAAATCCCCCCCCCCCTGAGTGGGGAGGGGGGCCGGCCGAGCACTTTGCCAGGGCCGGTTGTGGTTCCTAGTCCGGCCCTGAGGACACATGCTCTGGTCCATGAAATATCCAACTCAGACATGATCATGGAGGACTTTCCCACTGAACCAGTCAAAAAAAAGGAAAACTAAATTGGCTGTAATAGCTGGAACCAAACGGATGAAGTGTGCCACAGAGCTAACAGTGAACGGTGACTTTGGGAAGGGAGGGCCGGGTGACTGTCCTGTTGCAGGTATAGAACAGCCAACCTGGATCTCAAATTTGATGATAGAACTTCAGATCCAAATAAGGGATATTGTTAAGGACGAACTTAACTCTCTGATTACCTGAGTAGCCCAGCTCACAACTGTGGTTGATACCTGGGTGAGTAGGGCTCGAACAAATCACAAGGTGGTTGAGTCCCTACACAAACAGGTATTATAAGTCCCCCTCCTCATAATAGGGTTGTTCATACTCCTACAAGTAACTTGGGCCCCACTCCATTAAAGAAGAACAACCATGGGGATGCAGACAGAAATGTAACTATCTCTAATAAGCCAACAGATAAGGATAGCACACAGTGTCAGGGGCCCAGACAGGGGTTAGAGGTTGGTAACCAACACAGATCTGGCCCAGTAATGCCAGCAGCGGGAGCTTATGTGCCCCGATCGGGGACACATTCAAGGACTGATGAGGGTCATGCTGTACGAACAGAAACACCTGATGCAAGATCAGCCCTGCCTTGTACCAATCTCCCCCCGGACTACACCACTTATGTTATGATCCTAACTGGAGTACCGTAATTGAATTTGGGACAAAGGGAATCACATTTTGAATTAAGAAGTAAATGAATTTTTGGGATGGTGAAGCAGCTACAATTTTCCTATAAAGATGCAGGTGATATTTTTTTCACAAGAAGTGTGGGATGGGTGGGTTAGAGGCCGAAAGATGTACCAGGGGATAGTATTGTGATTCATTTTAGAACTCCTTGAATTGGAAAGGTTCTCTTACACCACAATCAACAAAGGCAGGAGGCGGGTATAAAGCCATTTCCATTGGGGTATTTCTACCCCCCAGGGCTTATGATAGAAAATAGAATGTAGAATGCCCATGTGGTTGGGATTTGGCAGCAGACCAACCAAAGGACCTTTCTGGCACAGGATCAACGAAGTCCACTATTTTACAATTTACCACTAACAAGTAGATGTTCATCCCAAGAGTTAGTAGATTGACTCAACCCAGTATATCCTACGATATTGGAGCCTAAGTTGCAAAAGGAGCCCGGGGGGGGGGGGTCACAGAATGGGGGAGTCTTTTCAGAGTCCCTTGTGTCTCAAACAGGAGAGTGGACAGTATACTGAGGGGGTTGATGGAGTGGGAGGTGCTCAAAGCATTTGGGCGCAAGGCACCCCCAGTACTTGAACCACACCTGGCTCATCTCACAAGCCCCTGCAGGTATCTAATGTCCTCCAGAGGGTGATTACAGAACCTCCAACTCCCATAATTGAACACTCTGAACCTTTCAATGATATAGGGCCACTGTTGAATGAACCTAGTGCCCCCTTCAGTTAAACAACAGTTTTCCCAAGTTTCAGGTACTGTCATGGAACATAGGTGGCCTCACCTCCAAACTGGACAATCCGGAGTGGGGGGCATTCATTGAACATAATGAGATCTGTATGTTTCAGGAAACTTGGGCCAGGGTGACACACAGAGAGTAGGCTATGCGTCCTTTACCATAGCAGCTACATTTGGGGGAAGGGGTAGGCCGGCAGGGGGACTCTGTACCTGGGTTGCTGTGCATTTTGGGGTGCACAGCAACACTGATTGAGACATCCTCCCATGATATTCTTTGCATCCTCTTGAGTTTTCCTGCAAAGATTAGAATGGCTCTGATTAATGTTTATTCCCGACCAGTGGGCTATGGCCACGAGTCAATAACTCTTGACCAATTGGCAACCTTTCTGCCCACAATTCCTGATAATATCCTGGTGATACTTTGCAGCGATTTCAATTGCCAGTACGAACCCCTGAGTGGCCTGAATGCGGGTAATCCCAGTGATAAGGACCTGTACTGGGCTATTCCAGAGCCCAATATCCCGCCAACGTTGGCTTGGAGTTGGACTCCACTGGTACTCCAGATGAACACTCTCACATTGAACCACTCACTCAGGGCGTGCAATAGGCGCACAAAATCTGCTTCTCTGGCAAACTATACTTATAATAGACTGGGGTGTGCCTCTATTTTAGACTACATCTTAGTGGACACAAAATCCTGGCATAGTGTAATAGACTTCAAGTTCGTGTCTTGGCACGACAGTGATCATAACACCCTTATTTTAGAGATGGTCCCACCATGCCCAAAGAGTGCACTTGAAGCTAAATTTTTAACCGCTATTGGGTTCACTTCGACCAATTGCAGTAGGAGAGTCAGATGGGGGAATATTTGTCAATCACAGGAAACATTAACCTCCTTCTATCAAACAGCAATTCCATTCCTTAGGGCAGCCAATCAATTTAGCGGAACTGGTGATTTTACTAGTGTCCTTCCCAAAATCGCTGATAACCACCAAGGTTTAATAGCTGCCATGGCCAATATTTTTTCCCTATTAAAAGAAGAGAAAATGGGCCCCTAGAGCACCCTTGGAATAGTGATGATTGCCGCAAGGCAAAGTAAAATCTTATTTTTGCTATTAAATCTAATGATAGGTCAGAAATAAAAGATAAAAGGGTTGCATATAAAAGCATCATTAAATTGGAAAAATGAAGTTGGGAAGGTGACAAGTGTGATAGGCTAAGAAGCGCCCTAAAAACTCACAATATGAGGACTTTCTGGAATATAGTAAACACAGGCTGTTCAGAGGGCAAAAGGGCAATAGAACCCAATATAGGGGCAGAAGTATGGAAAGCCCACTTTGAGTCCCTATATGTTAGGGAAGAGGGTGATGCAGAGCTAGCTATAAATGAGTGCTCCTTCTCCCAGTTAATGTGCTCCGATGCTCATGCAATTTCCTTAAAAGAGATAACAGATTCCTTGAGCACGGTAGCTCCATCTAAGGTCCCAGGGCTAGATAAGATCGCCGGGACCTCTTTCAATGCCATGTTGCAGGGAATGTCGATCCCTTCCACCTGGGTGGGGAAGAAATTATACCAATTTATAAAAAAGGCTCACCACTCCTCCCTGCCAACTATCGTCCCATCAGCCTCATAGATGTCGGCCAGAAGATATATGCCCAAGTGCAGTTGGGCCGATTACAGAGTTGGATGGAGAAACATACTTTTCTCAGCCATTATCAAGCTGGTTTTAGAGAAAGGATGTCCACATTACATCAAATCTTTAGGTTACAACTATTCACCTGGAAGACAGTGTACATGAAGGGTGGCAGCCTCTATTTGATCTTTGTGGACCTAAAATCAGCCTTTGATTTGGTGCCTAGGGCCAAATTCTGGGTTATTTTATTAAATCTGTGGGCCCCAATGTACTCGTGTTATCAGCTGAAACGTCTCCATGAACGTAACTTTGCACAAATTAGGCATGGTAAAAATGGTGAGCTCATTGATATTGGTGTACACCAAGGTTGCGTGTTGGCCCGACCCTCTTTCGCCTTTTTATTAATGGCCTAGTGGAGGCTTTTATTGCGGGGAGGGATATAGACGCTCTTAGGCTGGTGAACCACAAGGTACCAGCCTTGATGTTCGCCGATGATACCCTCCTGCTATCAAAGTCTCCTATGGGAGTCCAGAGGGCCCTAGACACTTTTTATCTTTTCTGCAAAAGCAGGGGGTTAGATATTGATTTGCAGAAAAACAAATATATGGTATTCAATGCAGGTAACAATACTCAACCAAATCCCTGACTAGATGGGAAAGCACTAGAGAGAGTGACCGTTTTTGAATATCTGGGAATTACGTTAACCGAAAAAATGGACTGGGGTGTACAAATTAAGAAGGCAAGTCTAAATTTGGCCCAGACAACAGGGCACTGTCTTTAGCTTAGGCTTTATAGATTTCCACCACTGGTCCAACAGTTTTGTGGATACAGTTCATGTGTACTTTAGCTAGTCCAGAAAGTAATATGGTTCTTGAATACCCAAATTCCTCTTCAACAGCTCCCTGGCTTGAACAATTAACAAAGTAAAGATATTGATCTTCAAAGATCATTTAACCAAGGGTATTTAGTTACTGATATGTACTGACTAATAACTTCATGTACACTGTTTGTTGCAGTTCAAACTTGTAAAAAAGGAAATATGAAAACAGAAGTGGATCATAGTGATTAGATGTGCCATTTGTTTGTTTTGAGGTTATATGCATCACTACTTTCTTGGAAGGATCCCACAAAAACCCTGTGGAAGGTGAGCTTTAGTATGCAGACTTAGGGCCAGATGTAGGTAACTTCCATTTAGCGAGTCCTTAATAGCGATTATTACAGAATCGCTATTAAGGACTCACTAAATGGAATGTAGGTAGGAATCGCTAAAATATTAGCGATTCCTTAACATTCCTTAATAATGAATCGGTATTTCTGATTCATTATTAAGGAATACCTAGCCATTCATTCCTTTGGGCTAGCAGGCCCATAGGAGTGAATGGGAAGAGATTCACTATTAGCGATTCGGTATTACCGAATCGTTAATAGCGGGTGGTATTTCAAGGGTGCCACTCCTAAAAATTTACATAAGTCCACATGTGGCGCACATACATGCCCTAAGGGCATGGATGTGTGTCACATGACACATAAAAAAAGCAAAAAAGTGCTTTTTGTTAGGAAATCTCTACTTACCACCAACTTGGATTTGGTGGCAAATAGCGATTCCTTAAGGCTGAGAAGCACTGTTTTTAGTGCTACCTACATTGCATTAAGGAATCCGTATTTCTGATTCCTTAACTGCAAGAGCAAAATAAGGAATCGCTATTTAGCAATTCCTTATTTTGCATGTAGGTTTAAAGTCACCTACATCACACATGGCTAAATACCAGTCGGTAACGCAGAAATGTAGCGAATTTCGGCTTTACCGACCAGTATTTAGCCACCTACATCTGGCTCTAAATGTTTTGCCACTCCTCGAGAAATATGTAGAAGCTTTTCTTTCTAAATTCTTCAATAAGTATACTTAACAAAGCCCATCCCCATGAAATTCCCCTGATTAGTTTGGGCTCGTACAATTCACATGTTAACTCACTTAAGGTCATGCCAAACATGGGTCAAAGTGGGAGGTAATTTTTTATTCTGGCTAGTTCTCTGTGTTGAACAACTATTTAGAACCATGTCATCTTCAAACCTGGAACATGAACGCTTTTAGAGGATCTAAGTTTGTATTGTCATACTTTTTTAAACAAACCACATGTGAAGTTACAATATTTATGTCAGTAGCTGGGAGTGCGCCCTGGGCAGTAAGAAGGTTGCTGCAGTGTGACAGCAGGAGGTGTGCAGAAGAGGGGAGGAGGGCAGGCGGGTGATGGGGTGCTAACAATTACACTGAGGTACAATAAGGCCTTAATAGAAAGTATTTATTTATTGTAGAGTTTTGTATAGCGCTAGCCAGACCCGAAGGTATCAGAGCGCTTCACAACATGGGTTAAAGCAACATATTTAGGCAGTCGTACAAACATTGATTCAAGGAGTATTTGGAATTCCTGTGTGTTGAATAACAATTACTGGCAAAGAAGACACAGAGAGTCACAGTAATGAGCACATGCAAGGAGGGGAAGAGGTATGAGTCTTGGTGAGGCAGTGATTCTGTCCTGCAAAGTGCAGGTTTAGGCTTTTCCGCAGAGATTATCCATTCGAGAGAGAATGGTTAAGGAAGTGGTCTTTGAGTTGTCTTTTGGATTATAAGAAGGAGGGGGTAGTCCTGATATGAACTGGGATGGAGTTCCAGATTTTGGGGGCATTTCCAGAGAAGGATCGTGAAGCGTTTTTTTGTTTGCGGATTTTCGGCGGGATGAGTGTTGGAGCTTCTGAGGCTTCTTGTCTGACCGGCCTTCTTGAGTTTGACGGCCAAGTAGGCTGGTTTCCCTTTGTGAAAGGCTTTGTGTGTGAGGCAGGCCCTTCTGAAATTGGCACGCATTTCAATTCAGAGCCATTTTAGCTCTGTGAGTGCGTGCGAGATGTGATCAAACTTCTTCACTCCGGTGACCATTCTGGCTGCTGCATTGAGTATAGATCTGAGGGGGGCTAGGTGGGATTTTGCTGTACCTGTGAGGGAAGCATTCCCGTAGTCTAGTCTTGACAGCACCAGGGATTGAGTGGCTTGTTAGGGGGGATGAAGGGTTTAATTTTGTTAAGAAGCTTCAGGTTAAGGAAGGTGCTCTTGGCGGTGTTCTTAATGTGTTTGATCATGTCAAGTTTGGGGTCAAGGGTGCTTCTGAGAGATTTTATGGAATCCGCCAGGGTGAGATTGACGTTTAGGCCGGGCGTCGATTGCTTTTAGCCATTCTGCGATTTGGGGGTTCTCCTCTTTGTTAGAGATGAGGAGGATTTCGGTTTTGTCTTTATTGAGTTTCAGGTGGTTTTGTAATAGCCAGTGTTGGACTATTCTTAGAGTGTCATTGAGTCTGTGAATATCATCAACGGAGGATGTTTCAAGGTAGATTTGGGTGTCGTCCGCATAGAGGTGGCAGGGGATGTTCGACTTTTTGAGTATGGTGATGAGGGGTTCCATGTAGATGTTGAACGATTGAGGTGAAAAAACTGATCCCTCGGGTACGCCTCTGCTGACTGGGTGGAGGTGTGATGAAAAGTTTCTAATCTTTATTCTTTGGCTGTGGTTCTAGAGAAAGGAGGAGAAGCACTTTAGGACCACCTCTTCTGCCCCTACCCTATCATGGAATACATTGTTGAGTAGGTTATGGTCTACTGTGTCAAAGGCAGTGATAAGTCCAGGAGAATGAGTAGGGAGCATTGGCCTGCATCGAGTGATTTGTGTAAGTCGTCAATGATTTTGAGGATCGCTGTCTCTGTGCTGCAACCTTTTCTGAAGCCTGATTGGTGGGTGTCTAAGAGGTTGGTGCTGTCTAAGTGTTGAGTCAATTGGAGGAGAACCCACCTTTCCAGGATTTTGGCTAGGAGAGGAAGATTGGAGACGGGTCTGAAGTTGTTCAAGTCATTAGTGTCTAAACCCGTTTTTTTCAATAGAGGCGTGACTTGGCCGACTTTGAGGCAGTCCGGTATGACTCCAGTAGTAGTAATGATCTTGGTCCAGAGCGGGGCTACGGAGAGATTGAGCTTTTTGGCTAAATGGGCCGGTATAAGATCGGAGGCGTGAGAGGAGGGTTTGGCGGTGGAGATCATTTTGGCTATCTCTGCTTCGGAGATGTGGTTAAAGACGTTCCAGTGTATTAGCAGGAGCTTGTGAGTGGTAGCTCCGTTCCCTAGGGATGCACTCTTGTGTGGGAGACTGTGATTGACGTCAAGGAAGAGCTCAATCTTGGAGATTTTGTCATTGAAGAAGTTAGTGAAGTTGTCACACAATTTTTTGGAGGCCAAAACTGAGGGTGCAGGGGGTTTGGAAGTTTGTTGGCAAATGAGCATGTAGAGCTCCTTAGGCCTGTTTTTAGCATTGTCTAAAGCGTTACAAAAGAAAGAAGTCTTTTCATTCTTGGTGTGTTTTTTGTATATCCCGTGTATTGCTTTGAGTTGGTCTTGGAGGATTGGGGACGGGTTGTTCTGCCAGAGTCTTTCAACAGCTCTTAGTTGCCTTCTTTCAGAGTTTATGTCTGTGTTAAACCAGGATCTGGATGGGGTATTTCTGACTCTTTTTAGTTTCAGAGGTGCAATTTCATCTAGAATGTCAGTCATAGTTGATTTGTAGTGGGAGGTGAGTTCTGTTGTGGTAAGATCCTCTGTGGGGATGGGAAGAAGAGAGCTTATCCTGACTTCCAAGTCCGCCAGGGGGATCTGAGTTAAATTTCTCACCCATTAAGGAGGGTCCCGTGTGGGGGGCTGGCCTAGGAGCACTTGGTTGATGTTGAATAAGATGATATGGTGGTCGGACCAGTCAATGGGCAGGATGTGGTCGATCGTGACTGAGTCAGAATGGGCAAGAATGTTATCAAGAGTTGATCTTCCATTGTGGGTTCGGGTGAGGTTGTTATTATGTAGAAGCTCATTCAGGGTTTGGATCAGTGGGTTATTTTTGTTATTCCAGTGAAGGTTGAGGTCACCTAGAATTAACTTGGTGTTGTCACGAAGTGAGTAGTGGGCTATCGGGTTGGATAAATGTTCTCTGAATGCGGCGATGTGGCCAGGCGGGAGGTAGAGGAGGTGGCAGAGTAGTGGTTTGTTATATCTAGTCTTAATGTTAGCGGTTAGACATTCAAAGGTGTTGTAGTTGAAGGTGTTGGTTTCCATCACAGAGATGGTGGTCTTGTGTATGATAGCTACACCCCCACCTCGCTAGTCATTTTTGTCTTTATTGATGATCGCAAAGCCTGGGGGTACAAGTAAGTCCATCAATGGGGAGGAGTACTTATTAAGCCATGATTCGGTGATGAAGCTGATGTCAATTTCCCGAGTAAGGATAGTTTCTGCAGGTTCTGTTGCATGTTTGGTGGCTGATCTGCAATTTATGAGCATGCACTTGGTAGAAGACAGCACATTTTGAGTTTCTTCATTAAGGGGGCGCTGGGGATGATCGTGAAGAAGGATGGGGTCTTGGGTCTCTGGGAGGAGAGTGGTCTCATGTGATGACTTGGATCTTGGCTTTAGGGGAGAGAGATGAGGCAGTATCATACGAGGAGGCAAGCTCCATTGCTTCACTCATGGACATTGCGGGTCTAGATCTTTTTAGTCTCTGAGTCTCTTTTGGGAGAGGGGTTGAGTTCAGATTGCACCCCTACACTTTAGCGGATCTTTGATGATTAGAGCTGGAGAAAGTGTGGGACGGATGCGGGTGAGGGTTGAGCTCTCGAAGTGTATTGAGGTTCAGTAAATAGCTTGTAGGCCCAGGATTATGGTATCTAGTTGGCTTTCTAGTAGTGCGAGACGCTGAGTCGTCTTCCCGGGGGCAGGGGGTGTTTGGGGGGGTAGGGGTGGACTGGGCAGGGTGGTCCCAGTAGGGGGAGAGCTTGTCCGAGTTGGGCTGTATTATGATGCCGGTGGTGTTCATGTTACCGCTGTGGGTGGCCATGGTAGGGGGAGGTGAAGAATCGCACTGTGGTGTTGACGTTCTCTTGCGTGTGGGTGGAGGGAGGGTGCAGGTAGTCAAAGCTAGTGGGATAGGGTCAGTGGTTACTGGTTGTGGGAGGCAATGTGAGGGGGTAGGCAACGGATGGTCAGGGGTTGGAGAACCTTCGAAGTGTCATGCCACTTGCTAGTATAAAGGTGGGGGTAAGAACTGTGTGTGTTGGGAGCGAGGGGGATGGAGTAGGGGCAGTTGTCAAGGGGAGGGAGGATGTCGTTATAAGCGCCAGGTGTGGGATTGGATTCCGGAATCCCATTGCAGTTCGATCTGTCCAAGGATAGGGATCGAGTCAGTCGGGGAGGCGAGCATGAGAGTGGGCGTTGCGTAGCAAGGGGAATAAGGAGTCGAATGCCTCTAGGTTGTCGGATAAGAGTTAGATGGGGGCGAAGAAGTAGTAATAAGGAACGGCGGGACGTTGATGAGAGGCTGGAGCGTGTCCGCTATATGGGAGTAATGGCTTGCTCAGTCACTGATTCAGCGCGGTTGTATGGTCGATCTGGGAGGCCTTGGGGAGGTTGCTATGTAACAGGAATGATTGCGATCTCATGGAGGGAGTACGTAGCTTAGTCCTAGGGAGGAGAATTAAATCTAAGAGGAGGTCATCATCCAAGGTAGAGGAATCAGAGATTTGGGGGCTGACTGTGCGGAGTTGATGTTGGGATCAGGGAGACACATTGGAGGAGTAGGAGTAGTAGGAGGAGTAGGAAGATGTGAAGGAGATTGATCAGTGCTGTTGACCGAGTAGGCATAGGTTGAGTAACCACCATTTTAGGGTCAGGCATCACAGTCACAGGACATGAATCTCTTTATCCTGGGACAGCACTTCCAAAGGGACTGTTTAAGGAGCAAAGAACCAGTAAGTAGACCCTTCCTCCGAAGTTGGCTCAGGTACTCACCGGAATTGATGGAATTGCTTGCTGGATGATGCGATTAGGGCGCCACATGTGGGGTTTAGTTGGCGGAGGAGGCCCCCATTTTTAGCACAGGCAGCGCACTCGCGAGCTCCGTGTCTCCCGTTGTTGGATGCCAGTTTCAAGGTTCCATGGAAGATAGTCTTTTTAGGCAAGAATAGTAGGCAAGGACTTGCTTACCGGATTCAGAGAGAAGATGTGTGCTTAGGCAGTTAAGATCCAAAGGGAAGAGAGTAACACTGTTCTGGAGGTTTAACGCGGTATTAAGCCGCCATTTTGAGTCAGACAGCGTGGCAGTGGGTCTCTTGTCTCTCGTTGCTGGATTCCCGAGTCAGAGATTCGCCAGCTCTCGCTTTACGGATTTTTGCTGATTCCTGTGGCATTTTGCACGACCGGTGTGGGCTGGTGTCTTAGGTTACAATGGCAGGTTCGGGTGGTAATATCTCGGACCTGCTGCTATGGAGTCAGCCGGCTGGTCAATCCCTTCTCCTGAGGAGGAAGCGAGGAAGGGATCAGCAGTGTCGGCGGATGATCCAGAGGGCAGTCCCGAAACACCCACTTAGCAGCTTAAGAACCGGTGAGTCTTGTTGATCGAAGCTTTGCGGAGGGGGGGCAGGGGTGTCCTGGGAATTGTACGAGATAGTGTTCCCGTACCCCGGAGCTCGTTGTCATACCTCTGCCCCCGCTGCTATCTTCATCAGTATGATCAAAGTGTTTAATGGGACCTGATTGAGACCAAGTTGGATGGACAAGCTGCTGTTTGCACAACATTGAGTCAGACGTCTTTCTGCAGCGCCCCGGGAATATTGGCACCCCGGGCTTAGGCCCAGCTCACCCACGGCCGGCCCTAGTCAGTGGCTTCCAGTGATGGGCAACCTTTTTAGTGCTGGGAACTTCGTTTTCATCCTCAGACTTTGAACCAGAACAAGAGATAGAAATGCAGCAAAGTGGGATAGAAGGATTAAGAGAAATATAGAACAAGAGTAAGCAATGGAGAAAGAGGAGATACAAAATCTAAAGAGACAAGAAGTGTATGGTCTTGAAAGAGTCATGGTGTTTAATAGACAGTCCTTGTGTTTGGCGCCTAAGAAAAACTTTGGGTCCCACCATTTTTTTTCTCCAAATTAAACATTACAGCAGTATGTGGGCAAACAAACAAAAAACAATAAAAGAATGCCTCCCTGTCTCCCACGGCTTGATTTAAATATCCTGCCTTACAGATGTATTCTGAAAACGTTCGCCACAGGGACTCAGATTTATTTTCTCTTTAAATCAATCACCGAATCATATAATTAATGCCGCAGGTGTTCCATCCATCAGCCCTTTTTAAAAAAAGACCCGTAAAAGGCAGAACAGTTTGGTAGCTGACATTTCATTTAACCTTCGCAATTTTGCGGTTCACACTGTTTAATTGTACATGTTTCCACTGTCTTTTAATATTTATAAGAATCCCTTCTGTGCCGCTTTCTGCGGAGCGAGAGGGAGGAAGATGCTTATCCGTCATATATTATTTATGCCGCCACATGCTTTGGGGGGGCCGCTGTACACATTCATGTTTACTTGATGTTTTCGGAGACCGGATCCTGGACTCTGCAGCCATCACCCTGGAATTCGCAGATTCGCTGACTCCTCTGCTGACTGCAGTTTAAAGGTCTTGTTTTTGTCACTCGGGGTTAGGCTTGGGCATCAGTCAGGCGTCCCTAAAATTGAGATTTAAAAGCTACTTTGGCAAAAAAATATGACACTAATGAGAGGTTTTGAAGCAACGGGAGGACATTGGAGTCCGCATTTATCAGCACACACTGACAGTGAGATTGCAAAATCAGCAGACGGGGGCTGAGGGGACTCCTTTTTCTGGCAGCTAACTGTCAGTCATTGCTACAAACTCGCACTTAAAAATATATCATTCACAGAGGGAGGGCAGTATTCTCCGGTGTGCTGCAATAATATTTTTTCCACCTTTATCAGGTGTATTTCTATTGCCTTTCAAGCTCTGCACAGGAATATAAATCGTTTGAAGGGCGTGAAGCAATATTAGGCAACTGTAATAGCCAATAAAGGGGGTAAAAAAAGAATATTGGTCCCAGTGCGCATTCAGCCATTAGGCTTTTTTCCCATTTATAAAAACATCGTAGAGGCACAATTTATGCACAACACATTGACAATTAAATTATCAAAAAACAGCAAAGAGCATTCGGCATAAAACAAAATGAACAAAATGCATTATAAATCTTACAAGAATATTTAATACTGTTGCCAGGGATAGAATCGGCTAAAAACGTTGGTGCAGATTTACAAGCCCCTTGCGCCGCCATTTCCTCACTTTTGTTGACCAAAGGGTGGTGCAAACATTGCGGCCAATTTACAATGTGGCGCATCTTGGGAGATGCGTCACGTTGTAAAGCCCTGTGTCACATCATACCTGCGTCAGGTATAATGTATGCAGGGTGGGCGTTCTCAGGCAAAAAGCCATGTAGAACTGAAACAGTAAAATGTATATTTTACTGCATCGTTCTATGCCTTCACTGTGTCAAAAACCCTAAGCCTGCTCAGACCAGGTTTAAGGAATGATGCAGGGCTTTTTGAATGGGACTCACCTATTTGTTGTGGCGCGTTGCCGGAGTTGCGTCACTTTCATGAGCAAGTCCAGCAATGCGTCACTTTTGGGCCAACAGATGCGTCAGAATTTCTGCCGCAACTGTTAATCCCTGCGCCATGGAGCACTGTATTTTACACACAGCACATCCATGGTGGTGCAAGGACATTAAGCGCTGGCACAAGGAAACTGAGGCATCTGTGCAGATGTGTCATTTCCTTGTAAATCTGCCCCGTAATATGTTCATTAGGCATCTTACTGAAATAGATACCATAACACTGAAATCAGGTCTAATAAGAGTTCATTGTGAGCCTTAGTTTGACGACTCTCTTAAAAAAAAATGCCACAGAAAAACAAACATGCTCATTTAGGGAGTAGTTGCAAGAACATACGGGTTGGTCTGATGAGTGAAATTAGAATTATTTAGAAGTGGAACAATAAATGTTGCCCTCAAATGGGCATCACTTTTATAAAAACTATAAAGTGCATTCTGTGTTTATCTGAAAATGAATCACTCGGGCAAGCCCATTGAGCTGCTGGTACGTCACTTTTTCCCATATTAAAAGTGGCACAATGGCGGTCCAAGGGGTTTGTAAATATGCCCCTCATGGGTCAACCTTTTGGAATTGTGAGTAGAGACGTGTGCTTTTGAGAAAACATAACTTGTATTAGGAATCGAAACTGGCAACAACAAAAGCAACATTTTTAATTTGTGTGTGTCCAGAAATGCTTCGAGGCATATTTCCAAGCCACTTTTAGTGACAATCCTGTGGCGATATGTGCATCGCCCTATATACAGGGCACTTAACGTGACTTAAGGCTGTATGGTATATAAGGGCCCCTTTCTCGCTATTCTTAGCGTGAAAGGGGTGGGCAATGGGTGTTATGGTGGGGGTTCCACCGCAACACCTATTGATTTTGACTCTGCCCCATATTTACAAGAGCAACCTTAATATGGGGCAGCAGCAAAATTAAGACCAGGGAGAACCTGGTCTTAAACAGGTGCAACGAGGAGAAATATTTAACTTCTCCTAATTTTTGCTGTTTCTGTTTCCATGTGTGCAGTGCACATAGAAATAGCAAAAGCTCCTTGATTATTTATGTGCAGGATGGTGTCCCTTCCTGCACATAAACAATCAATGAATAAAATTACGTTTTGCAACTTCTCAGTGTGCTGCATTAAGCAGCACACATAGAAGTTTCAAAACACCATTTAAAGATTGTTTATGTGCAGGAAGGGGCACCTTCCTGCACATAAACAATAATCCCCTCAACGCAGGCACCCTTACACTATAGTGCAAGGGTACCTGCATTGGAGCTATGCTGCTAAATTTTGTGCTAGCTCAGAGGGAAATTCAGGGATGCCCCATATTCTTGTAAATCTGGTTCAGCCCTGTGTTTCAGAAGTGGCGGTGAGTGGCGTTAAGCCAAGGAGGCTAACTCCACGCTCTGCCACTTTTATAGTAAATAAGCTCCTTAGTGTTTCTTCCAGGGATAGAAAAAAGACTATCAAAAACTAATTCAAAGTGCAAAAAGCATCTCATTCATAAAGAGATTTGGTCAGATTTACTATTTTTTCATGTAGTGCAGAAACCAAATTTGCTGTGCTATATTGAACAAATCGAATAAACAGAGCACAGCACCATACAAACTCAGATTCTCCCACTGATGATGTTGTCTCCTCCATTGTCGCACAAACTGGTTGCTTTGCGAGGCTCACAGTCTTGCACCATTATACAAAGGTGAGCATCTCCTGTCTAGGATATGATTTATACTGGAAACATACATTTGCAAAATAAAGTCCTATGCCTAGACAAACTCAGAAGAATCCCATGCAATGGATGTATGGTGTGCACTGTGGCACACATGCACTGTGAGTTTTTATTTCAGAAAGAAACGCATTTACCCTTGTTACCTCCTGTTTCAAATTTGTTTTTGGTGAAAAGCTAAGTCTGTCTATCTTAGTTCATTGGACTTTGAGTCGCAGCCTCTGGGTGTATATGTTGATACCCCTCTGGAATGCACCGGCAATTCCCCCTTGATTTATGTAATGCAGTGCAAAAGTGTTCTAGTAATGAGAAAAGGGCATATTTCCTGCTCAAAACACATTTTGTTCTGGATATTAAATAGCATTGGTAGACTTTGCTCCACTTTGCATCACTTTGCACTAAGGCAAAGCTTTAGTTAGTGTGTGCCAGTGTCCCTGGTAGGGATGTAAAGCTGTAAGACTTGGCTTACACATATTTTATTCTCTGTCTCTCTCTTAGCCTATGAACAGCCATTATGCATATGAAGAGCTATTGCCTGTTTCTGTTCTCCATGAGAAACTCCTTTTATGCTTACTTACTGAATGTAAGAAATTGGGTTATTAGTTGCGAAGCAGGTGAGCACTTCACAAGAAATGAATTCATAATTATCTTTTTACTGGGAGTCAAGTACCCTATTATAGCACTTCACTTTCTCAGGCAGTGAAGCAGAGTTGTTCTAGGTCAACAGAGGGGAGTTGATGTGAGCTTGAAACCGGTATGCAACAACAACTTTCAATAAATTGTTGTCCAGTCAGACCTTATTTTGTTAAAAAGGAAAACTACTTTTATTGCACATACATTATTTAATAATAGGCATTAACATACAAATATATACATTCAGCTATCTGGAAATACCTTTGGTGATACCTTCATATAATAATACACCGCTAGCGTCGGCCGCGGGTGGTAAATACAGGTGGACGTACTTCTACCGGTCATGTTTGTTTGATCGCCCATCTTAAAATAGCTCAGCATTGCTGGACCTGGTTCTTACTGTATCTCGTTGAACATTGGTTTTCCGTGGGATGACTAGCTAGAAGTCTTTTGTCAGTATGCCAATTGCTAACACGCCGACAAGTAATGATGCCTGTCTGAGCATTGTTCACAGTTTGATGTGCCATCGACAAGGAGGAGAAAGTGAAACATTTGCCAATCGAGCAATTGAAAGCTTGGTTAAGAAACTGAAGGAGAAAAAAGATGAATTGGATTCTCTGATTACGGCAATCACTACCAATGGCGCTCATCCAAGCAAGTGTGTCACCATCCAGAAGACGCTTGATGGTCGGCTGCAGCACTGAGGTTTACATGTGTGCCCGATCTTCCTGGAATTTCTTTTTCTGTATAAAGGGTTTTCAGGTACATTTCTTTGGTCTGAGGAACCAGCTGGACAAGCGCCACGGAGCAAGCACTGCTTGATGTTTGAATTACACTCAGGGTTTTCCAGTAACAACGGGACTGGTGGGGTAGATTGAGCTATGACGAGGCTCCCCTGGGCAGAAACCATGAATATTGTACTTACCGTGGAGACTGAGCAACATGGACGATACCCGGTGGAGCTGTTTAGGCAGCTATAGAGGAGTTTGGCTTTGGTTCAACCCCTCGGCCGTCACCTACCCAGCCCGACACTGGACATAGTTTTTCTTCGTCTCCCCATTGTGTTTCCTTCCCTCCACCACCTCCTCCCTCTGTGATCCTGTGGCTACCTCCCCCTTTCCAGCTGATACGTTAATATCTCTTGTTACTGTCTAATCACTGTTTTTCTCCTTGCGTTTATTCTTGGCTCCTGTAACTGATGTAATTTTGTAACCTGCAACTCGCTGATCCTCATGTAAAGCCTCGTTGCCCGAGCAACTTTGGCTAATGCCCGGTGGAGCAGTCATATGCAGCTATAGAGGAGTTTGGCTCTGGTTCAGCCCTCGGCCAACACCTACCCAGCCGGACATCGTTTTCCTCGCCTCCCCGTTGTGTTTTCCTACTTGCATTCCCTATCCCGTTTACCATTCCCCCTCTACCTCTTCACTCCCCATAAGATGTGTGTACTCGCTAATAATCTCACATTTTTGTGTAATCTCATGTTTCATCTTTCTCCTTTGTCTATACTTGTCTATGTAATTATGGAACCTCTAACTCACCGACCATCATGTAAAGCACTCTGATACCCCCGGGTCTAGCCAGCGCTATATAAAACTTTGGCTGATGCCTGGTGGAGTGGTCATATGCAGCTATAGAGGAGTTTGGCTCTGGTTCACCCCTCGGCCGGCACCTACCCAGCCAGACATCAGACATCGTTTCCTTGCCTACCATTGTGTTTTCCTACCTGCATTCCCTACCCCCATTTACCATTCCCCCTCTACATCTTCACTCCCCATAAGATGTGTGTTAGCGCTAATAATCTCACATTATTGTGTAATCTCATGTTTCTTCTTTTCTCCTTTGTCTATACTTGTCTATGTAAGTATGCAAACTGTAACTCACTGATCCTCATGTAAAGCGCTCTGATACTTCCGGGTCAAGCCAGTGCTACATACAACTTTGTATATATATTACCTACTGGCGGTCGCCAGTAGGTATATATAGTTAGGATTTTTTCTCTATGGGATTTTTGAAAATTCTATGTCTAATAACTTTGCCGTTTGTGGACGGAATTGGCTGAAATTTTCAGGAAAATGGCACATTTTGTTTCTGAGCAGCCCCTGAAAATTTTGGGGGGGTTCGTCAAGGGGGGGCCGAGAAAAAAGGGGGGTCCCAAAACGCGTTTTTCCCATGTTAATTTCCATAGGGCGGTTGGCCTCACTTTTAGCCCGAACGGCTGAATGGATTTGCACGAAACTTGGCAAAATTGTAGGGACTGGTAGCCCGATGTGCCTTTTGTAGGTCTCAATATATGTGCTCCAGTGGATTTTGAGAAATTAACGTTTAAAAAAAGATATATATCTGTAACAGCGGACCTGGCAGCGTCCCAGGACGCGTACTTTACGCGCAACGGAGCTTTGTGAAGCGAAGCTGATTGGTTCTCCGGCGTCTGTCAACATTCCAAACAGTCCGTAGCGGCCGCCATCTTGTCTCTCGGTAGGATCGAGAGACAAGAGGAGGCGAAAGCGAAGGGGCAAATGACCATAAGGGGGAATAGTAGATCCTCGCTGACCCCCTAGGTTTGATGTGGAGGTTTTAAAAGGGCCCCGCGGGACAAAAAAAAAAAAAATAATAATAATCGAACGGCTGAATGGATTTGCACGAAACTTGGCAAAATTGTAGGGACTGGTAGCCCGATGTGCCTTTGCTAGGTCTCAATATATGTGCTCCAGTGGATTTTGAGAAATTAACGTTCAAAAAAAGATATATATCTGTAACAGCGCTCCGCTTCGCGTACTTTTCGCGTTACGGAGGTTTGCGAAGCTGATTGGTTTTTCGGCGTCTGTAAACATTCCAAACAGTCCGTAGCGGCCGCCATCTTGTCTCTCGGTAGGATCGAGAGACAAGAGGAGGCCAAAGCGAAGGGGCAAATGACCATAAGGGGGCATAGTAGATCGTCCCTGACTCCCTAGGTTTGATGTGGAGGCTTTGAAGGGGTCTCGCAGGGCAAAAAAAAATATACAGTTTTTTTAGTTTTTTTGCGTGGAGTGCGCCCGGTTCGCGAACCGGGAAGCGTTCTGGGGAGCGTACTTTCTTGAAAATTAGTGAAAAAAGTTAGAGTAAAATAATAATTGTGAGTGATCAGATGTAGGGTAGCTCTGAGAAGAGCTTTTGGGTTTATGGTACATTTAGGTACTTATAAGTAGGTACCAATGCACATTCTTAAATTCAGAGTGAAAACTCTGTTGCCCTCATCTGAGAAGTGAACTCCATCTCCTCTGTAGATATCTTGCATGTAGTAACGCAAGTTATTGTTGTACAGGGAGCCCATTCCATGGTCTCTCATGTAAGCTGAAACAGATTTGTTTACATGCTTCCTCGACTTCTCAATTTGTGGACAAAATTGGTTCGACCACCTCCATTTCTGTCTTTGGCATATATTTGAATATACCAAGGCAGTCTGAGGAAAAAGTGCCATCAATTGCTCAAAGGTGTCCTTTAAAAGCATTTCCAGACCTACCCCAGTCAAAGTGCCCAAATCATTACCTCCACAGTGCACAATTAACAGGTCAGGTTTTGGCAAATGCATAAAGGTTTTCACCAATGGTATCAATTGGTGACATTTTAATCCTCTGTGGCCAAACCACTTAATTTCCACATCTTGTAAATTGAGGTTAGGTAAATTCCTGTTTTCAGCGTACCTTTGAGCCCAATATATGTAACTATGTCCAACAATCCAGACAGAAAACATGGTGAGAGAAGGTTCTGCTGCAGTCAGATGAAGTGTGGCAATGAAATGGCAGTTGAAAAAATGAGAGTGTAAAATGAAAAAAACTGAGGAGTTTCTGTATTAAGGAAGCAGTAAGAGTGATTGGTGGATTTTGATTGCTGAAAACAGAAAGTTAGTGTGCATGGATGAGTTCGTTGAAAGATGTATTTTGAGTGGCGAAGAAAAAATCGTTAAATGAAAGAATGCTCTGGATATGCAGGTGCACTGAGAGTTCAGAGTTCAATTGCAACATTGTTGTGTGAGAGGTCTTGCAAGAGGTGGTTGCTATGCAGAAAAAGCAGAGAGGGGGCAGAGGGGGGAAGGGTTTTGCTTTGAAAAAAAGTTAGGGAAGAGTTTTGATTGGGTGACATGAGAGATATGTGTGAGGAATTACAGCATTTCTGTGCTTTTGATAGCTGCAGACTCTAGAGTGCATACCTTTTGCTCTGCTGAAGACAAATTGGTGTGTTTCTGAGACTGTTTTGAAACTCAAAGTATTTGCTAAGGTGAGAAAAGATTTCTTTAATTTAGATAGAAAATAGTGTGCTTTAAGGAGAAAATTATGAAGAAAGTTGTGTTTTTCAAATGTTGCTTTGTCTCAAGTGTTTCACAAATAGATTTTGTTTCTTTGAGAAATTGTAATTGGAGAAAATGTGAAGTATTAGTACTGACAGGGCTTTTATGTGCATAGGAGCTGTGGAGTGTTTTCAAATTATGACTTGTAAATCGTTTTTGAGAAAAAGCAATGGTTTTAATATTGATGAGAAGGACATAATGGTGTCTGCTTCTTTATAAGGTAATTGAGAGTCTCTGATGTTATTTTTCCCATTTCAATGTAAGAAGTTTGTCTGTGGAGCAAATTGCTTGTAAATATGCTCCCACCTGTGCATGGCAAATTTAGATTTTGAATGTTTCCGTTACATAGGCATGTTAAAGGTGATTGAAACATGCTGCAAAGGCAATCAAAAAATGCTTTTATGTGTCTTAAGGACATTTTAAGTCATTTCCCCATGTGCAGTGTTTTCAAATTATGAGTTGAAAATCGTTTTTGAGGTAAAGGAATGTTTTCAAAATTTATGTGCGCCATATGACCCCAAATTTCTTTTTCAGGGGTGCAGCAGGGTGTTCTTGAGACACCCCTGCACCGTCGGAAAAATTCGTAATTTGCGATGAGGTAATTGCTAATCGCAAATTGCACCTTCATTCCTATGGGCCTCCTGCTGCATGGAAATGAATGGGTAATTTGTAATTAGCAAATAGCTCATCGCAAACTAGGAATGGTAAAGAATCGCTATTTATTCCTTAAAGTTCGCTATTTAGGAAATGCAAAAAACTTTGATGATACATATGGCGGTTTATCTCTAACAAGATAAGAAGCATAGGGATAGATTTATGATGACTGGCGCATCACCAGGGATGTGTTAGTCATTCTGTGCCGCTGTTCCGTCACCTATGGTGTGCTGCATTTACAATGCGGCGCATCATGGGGCAAAAACAGCACAGATGCGTGACGTATTTGTGCCGTAAAGTTGGCGCATTAATGGAGTTGTATCGCAAGTGTGATGAAGCTCCAGTAAGGTTGAGGGGTGCCCCTGTCGCAGGGTTTCTGTTCTGACACAGAACTGTGGACAGAGGATTGGAACCTCGGCGAATTAGGGTGTCCCAAAACTCACCTTAGTAATCAAAACCCCTTAGCAAGCTAGGTACAGTGTCACATTGGATATAACAAACTCTCAATGTTTAGACAATCCAGAATATGAACTTATAGTACCTCAGGATACGTGGAACTCATGAACAGTCGGTGGTTATATATTTCTTAGAAACGAGAACATGGAGTTAAGAAGAACACATGTGTATTTGAAATGTTTATTTACTAATGCCGTCTTCTCAGGCGTAGTATCTTAGATTATACAAGTACACATATTATCAGTAGCAAAATTACCAGCATAGTCAATAGTACATAAAAAGCGAATGGTGACAGTATGTTAACATGCTGTAAATGAATAAGAGTTAGCAACACTTATAAGCAGCCGCGGGCCGTGGAGGGAGTTACGGTGGGGCAGGGAGGCGGGGAGGGGGAGGGGCAAGGTAGAGAGGGCTCCACCCTGCTTCTCCCCCTCCCCGCCTCCCTGCCTCACCGTAACTCCCTCCACGGCCCGCGGCTGCTTATATCTCACCCTCCCTAATACACATATTATATTATTTGCTAAGACGGTCTCTTTGTGTTGGTTTAGGGCGTGCCGATACTTTAGTGTCTTAGATTTGAAGGAATCACATCAGCATAGAAAAGATAATCCATATGCCGTGCTTAATATCGCCAACGGCATTGTGCCATAATATTCTAGCATGCGATTGCGGAACAGTGTCAGCAGCTGCAGGGCGGGAGCTTGCACAGGAGGGACATCCATATTTAAAAATGTAAAAAAGCACAAGAGCGTCCGCTGGTAATGCAAGTAAAAATGGGAATCCACGAAGCACAGTGGAAAAATATAGAATGAAAGAAAGCAGGGATGACTCCAAAGATTTTCTCAAATGAAGTCACGAGACCACTGGTAACAATTTTAAAAAAGTGCGCCAGGCCCTTTGTGGAGGACGCGTTAGAGATAGTCCGAACCATCTTGCTGAAATGGAAAGGCGAATCTGTATTTAAAAGGGTCTGCACCTCTGTACGGGTGTTCGCTGTGTGAAGCACGAAAGTTTCACGGGCCGAACTCAATGCCACCTCTCTCTGAGACAAAATAGCTCTTATTCTTGCCATGCCGTTGAAATGTGCTGCCAAGGTTGGTATTTGTGGCCAGATTGAAAACTCCCCATGTTCATGTGTGGGAGGAAATAGAACATTTCTGCAGCAAATAACCCGTTCATTTACTGTTACGATAAAATGAATACTTTTAATTAACCCAGAACAATCTTCATTATTGAGCATCAAATAACTACCATTTTCCAAGAACTTGAACGTGGGGATGATAGCAGGAACTGGTGTGCCTTGCAACACGCAAGCCATATTTGGTCGGTGTTTGTTGCATGAACCGTGTAACTGTATGTGCCTACACATTAGTGAATGATCTGGCGTCTCAGTGCATTCCTCTCCATTCAGATAAAGTTCTTGATCATCTTTGAAAATCTGTATGTGTATGGAAGCGACCAGACTTCATGAAGAAAACCACTACCTAAAGGTTAATAACGACCTATTGGTATATATTTCATACAATTTGAAAACTTATATAAAGCAAAAGGCAGCGTTATTAAACCGTGGATAAGGCACGTTGCCAAAGCAGTCAACCTTTTGGATTTATACTGGAAATGTTAAAGGAAGAGTTACGGAGTAGGGCCTGTAAATCTTTAATAGACAACGAGTAAAATTACTCCAACCATCATATTCCTCTAACTCCGGGATAGTAGGGGTGTTTAATTTTTTAGAAGTAGCCAATCCAAAGCATTTGGTCTGGGAAATTGTTTCATTCACAAACCACATATGTTTTGGGATGAGACATGCACGGTGGAAAGCCTCAGTGCCTTGTACCTGCCAGGTTCGTGAACCCCAAACTGATGTAGATCCTGGATATTTTTACTCTGTATTACGTTAGCATGGTCTCATTACTGGTTTAAACGCCATTTTTCCTTTTTTGTAACTTCTGCACACGACACTTAGTTGTTGCTTTAGCTTTCAGCCTACCTGCGTCAAGATCTATGCCTGCTTCAAGCAGGCGCAGGGTTTTGATGTAGCTTTGTCCTATCTGATTGTAAATGCGGCACACCGTGGGTGGCAGAGCAGCGGTGCACGTTAACTGGTGCATCCCTGGGGATGTGCTAGTTAATATAAATCTGCCCCTTTACATTTAATTATGTGCAGGGGACACAGAGTAGGTGAGGTTTATCCAAGGTTAAGAAGAGATGAGTCCTGTTCAGTGAAAAATTGGAGATAGGCTTCAGTATATTATATACTTAAGTAGTGTGTTAAGTTTTTGATGACTGTTATTAATTTACTGTTGGGTAATAGTGGTTAATAACATTTTTTATTATATTTTACCACAGATTCAACTGCAGATTATTTCAAGATTTTAGGATGCCTAGCAAAGAAAGAGTAAGAAAGGCTGCAAAACGTCAAAGACAGCAGGACCATGGAATAATGCAGCAGTCCTCTAACAAAAAGATTTGTCAAGTCACCAAGAAAGCACCGGGTAAGAGTCGAAAAACAGTCATAAGAAATATGTGTAGTAAAAAAAATATTACTACAGAAAATGTTTCAGTCCAGAAAAGGAGAAAAAATTCAAATGGTAAGGAAAGGCCAATGAGAAATGTTACTGCTAGAGTAAGAGATAACTCTATGCATGAAAGTAGAAGGAAACAACAGTTTAGGGATATTCGTAAACGAATGTTCCGCCACAGGATAATTTGGAATTTGTTAAAAAATATTAAGAAAGGTCAGCAGAAAGTGTTTTTTTATAAGAGAAAAAAAATAGTTGAGAAAGTTATTGATCAGGCATTTGAAATTAAACGTAAGTTATTTATTTTGACAATCAATAGAATTAGGAAGCTAAACAAGGTAATTTATGATTTCAAAAGAAATAGTAGATGGAAGAGAATAGTTAATCGTAGTAATTTTTGTGAAGTTTTTTCTGGAGAATGGATGCATAGTTCAAGCTCTGAGGCATTTTTTAATGAGGAGAGTTATTTCCAGGATAATGATTTGGTGCATGCAGTTGACACCAGTGGTCGAGCTTATGAAGTGAAAGATGGTTGTCCAGTTGAAAAAGAAAAACTTGTGAGAACAGAGATAGAAGAGGTGTTAGGTAATGAGGTTTTAGGGAGACGTCCTAAGGGTCCTGTGTACACCTGGAAGTGTAGTAGTATTTGCAGTGTACGACAGGATTCCATCAATTTGCTTTGTGATTTTATACGGTCATTTAGTAAGAAAAGTTTGAAGCAGAAAATGAAGTTGTTGCAAGAATTAGATCCTTGCAGAGTGAGAGAAGTGATAGGTTTGCATGGTCATTCACTGGCTTGTCTTTCCAGGAGAGTATGCCAGAGTGTTTTTCATCATTTCAGGATGCTAGCAGTGCATCATAATAAAGTGAGGAAATTAGTTAGAATGTTGTATTATGCTAAGAGTCCAGCAATTATGCTTAAACAATTATGCGCTGCTCTTTTGCATGGTTCTGAAATAGATGTGAAGAATATATGTGAAGAAATTGAGTTTTGTTACTTTGGAAGTAAAGAGGAGAATGTTGAAATTGACCAAGAAGAAGAGAGTAATGTGGAAGATAGTGTACAGGTTTCCAGTACAGATAATTTCCAGAGGGAAATTGCGACGTTTGAGGTGAAATCAAGTGAGAGGCCAAATTTCACTTGTGTGTGTTGTCGACGCACTTATTATAAGAATCAGACTAAGTTAGTGGATTTATATGGAAAAAGTGAAAGGGAAAATAATAGTGAATGGAAGGATTTTGCAACATACTTGATGGTAGAAAATTGTTTTGATTTGGGATTGGATCAACGTGTGTGTACTTATTGTTGTAACAAATTAAATCAAAACCAGATGCCTGCTAGAGCAGTTCATAATAATCTGGAATTGGTTGAGATTCCTTCTGAATTGAAGGATTTAAATACTTATGAATCTATTTTGATTCAAAGTATCCATCCCTTTCAGGCTATTGTAAGAATGGAGCCAAAGACAGGGAAATTGCCTCCATCAGATTTACAGAGAGGATTAAAGGGAAGAGTTGTTTATTTGCCTCTAGATTTGAAGAAAAACATTAACACAATTGGAGTAGAAAAAGTGGAAGAGGAACCTCTTGTTATCTTAGTTAATGGGGTTCCGACAAAGAATAAGAAAATATGGCAAGATTTAGTAGATGTTAGGAAAGTCAAAAGGGCAACATTGTATTTGAAAAAATATAATAAATACTATAAAAATGTATATGTTGCAGAAGAGGAAGTAAGTGAGGAAGAGGATAGCGATTTGTGTGCTGGTCAAATTGAGAAAGTAGAACCCTGTACTAGTGAAGAAATATATGAACATTAAAGTGTTCATCCTTTGCATTCCAAGGAAGTCATGGGGAATGCTATTGAGTTGTTTCAAATGAAACAAGCGAAAGGGAGTCCCATTAGTGTTTGGGAGGAAAGTTTGGAAGCTCGGTGTTTCCCACAGCTTTTTCCAACAGGTCAGGGAGGAAGATATGATGAGCGACCTCATCAAATTCCTGCTTCTGAATACCGGACTTTGCGATTGTATGCAGGAGATCCTAGGTTTCGCCAATGCATTCCTTATTTGTTTCATCTCCTGTTTGAAAGCGATCTGTCTGGACTGTCATATGCAGTGTACCACATCTTGAAAAGTGGTATACACATGCAAAACATCTCGGCAAGTGACTTTATGGATAAAGTCAATGTCCAAGACAGTATTTTGGATTCTCACCTGATTAATCTCATGGCGTGTCAGCGTGGTACTAATGAGTACTGGTACCGTCGTCATGGTGATTTAAAATGTATGCTGAGGAACTTAGGAACTCCCACATGGTTCCTCACTTTGAGCTGTGCTGAGTATGGCTGGGAAGACTTACTTGAATTTCTACGAGAGGCAAATGCTAACGTAGAAAACATCGAATTCAAGACACCCGGAGAACTGTGCTCTTTGGATCCAGTCAATGTATGTAGGTACTTCAATCATAGATTTGAAGGTATGATGTCTTTCATCATGAATAAGAAGAATCCACCTCTTGGAGAGGTGTTGGATTTCTTCTGGAGGAAGGAGTACCAAGCAAGAGGTGCTCCTCATATACATATGTTGCTGTGGATCAAGGATGCACCTAAATTTGGAACGGATGCAGACGACTCAGTGATGAGTTTCATAGAACAGTATTCTACGTGTGCTGTTCCAAACGCAAAGGAGAAAAAAAGCCTAAGAGAAAAAGTTCTACGTTTCCAAAGCCATCGATGTGGAAAGTACTGTCGTCGTAAATTCCGGAACAAAGACAAGTTCTACACCAAATGTCGTTTCGGCTTTCCACGATCGGTGATTTCTAAAGGAAGAGTGAACAGTTTGATGTCTTCGCTGCGACATAATGTGATGAAGAAATCACCTAAAAACACATACAATTTGAAGAGGAACGAAGAGTCTAAGTACATCAACGACTACAACCCGGTGATTTTGTCCATGTGGAATGCTAACATGGATATACCGTTTGTGGCTGATAACTGTATGGCTGTGGCTCGGTATGTGACATCTTACATCACCAAAAAAGAGAAGACAGAATTGAAGGATATGTGGGAGGACATTTCCCATGAAAAGAGCCTCAGCAAGAAGTTGTACAGTTTCAGTCTGAAGATGTTGTCGCATCGAGAAATCGGAGCTTACGAATGTTCTGACCGGTTGTCTTCAGCAAGTCTCTATGCCAAGTCCAGGAGTATCGTTTGGGCGAGTGTTGGTCTTGCTGCAACGCGTAATCGAGTTCTGAAACCTGTGCGGGAAATTGAGTATTTGGCGGAAAAGGAGCCAAACAGTACCGACATTTTGAAGAGCAACATGTTGGATACATATTATCCAAATCGAAGCAGTCACCTCGAGAATGTTTGTCTGTATGAGGTTCTGCAAAATTACATATTCAAGAGGAACATCAAAGAAGATACTGAGAAAGGAGTGTATGCTGTAATAGGAAGTGAGGGATGTCTGGTCAAGCAAAGAAAATGCCACTTGATAAACCGTCGAAAATTGAGTGGCGAATCTCCTGAAAAAAATGAGTTTTTCTATTTAGCACTTTTGCAACTTTTTAAGCCTTGGCGTGGAGAAGAGGAACTGCTTGGAGATTTCCTTTGTTACGAAGACTCATTCAATGCTGCCAAGGAGACCATAGAATGTCCTGCTTTTCCCAAATATGTAGAAATGTTGAATGTGGAAATTGAGCAGGAAGCAACGATTGCAGCCGAGATTGCCAGAGACAGTTCTCAGGACAGTCAGAGTTCTGCTTCATTGAGTCGGGATCCACTAGGAGGACCTCTTATCGAAAATGAAGCTGCCACTGCTATGAATGAAGTGGAAAGAGCCATGGCACATGCTCAGGAGGATGTGGTTAACTTAGAAGAGTTGGAAAGACAACTCAACGTTGAGCAGAGGAAAATATATGACAAACTTACCATGCAAATTGATCATGGATTAAGTCATGACAAGAAAGAGTGCTCATGTACGTCGTTGAAGCCTGTCCGACTGTACGTGAGTGGAGAAGCGGGAACTGGAAAAAGTTTCCTTATTAAAGCAATTTCATGTTATTTGCAGGAAAGGACAGAGTCATCGCTGTCTTGTGTTGTCACCGCTCCAACTGGACTGGCAGCACATAACATTAAAGGGATTACTTTACATCGTTTACTGATGCTGCCAGTGGAGCATGACAACAAATTAGAATATCACAAGCTATCTGGAGATGCTTGTTTTGAAGTTTCAAGAGTCTTGAGGAAAATGAAACTTCTTATCATTGACGAAGTAAGCATGGTTTCCAATGTCATGCTTGCCTTTGTGCATTTGAGAATGCAAGAAGTTCTCAAAACAGAGTATGATGTGTTATTTGGTGGCAAACACATCATTGTTTTCGGAGATCTTCTGCAGCTGACACCAGTGAAAGGGCAACCTGTGTTCAAAATGCTCACGCATGAAGATACCAGGAAGTGCTTAGGGAGTATTGGCAACGTCAATATATGGTTAAACTTCAATTATGCTGAACTGCATAAAAATATGCGTCAGGCAAAGGATGAAGTTTACAAGACTATTCTACAAGATGTTAGAATTGGAAAAGTGACCGAGCATGGGAAAGAAGCTTTACATGCACGATTACTGACAAATTTATATCCAGACGAAGATGTTGTGCCTGAGAATATTTTTCAGAAAGTTACTGAGAAAAAATCTGGAATATGTTTGATGCCAACTCTTGCAGAATGTGCCAAATTCAACAACAAAATGTTGCATTTAGAAAAGCAAGAGATTGTGAAATTGGAAGCTATTGACAGAGTAGAGCATATGGGATCAACAATTATTTTGTCTGAGAATCTGAAAACAAAATTGGATTCATTAGAGAAGAGTATATCTAAAACTGCGGGTTTTGAAAAGACTCTGAATGTGTGCTTGAACTGCCGTATAATTTTAAGAAGGAATTTACATGTTGAAAGAGGTCTGGTAAATGGATCAATGGGTAATGTTGTTGATTTTGTGAAATACAGAAATAGAGATGGAATTGAATTTTTAAAAATTAAATTTGATGGCATTGAGGAAGTACAGCTAATTGCTCGTTGTTCTGCTAGATTTTTGCTTGTAAAAGACTTATATGTTCGTCGTAAGCAGTTTCCTGTTTGCTTGGCATATGCGGTGACAATCCATAAATCGCAAGGTTTAAGTGTAGATTGTGCATTGGTGAATATTGGCAGTTCTGTGTTCAAGGAGGGTATGGCATATGTGGCATTGTCACGAGTTAGGACTTTATCGGGATTGTACTTGATTGAGTGTGATGTCACAAACATTCCGTGCGGATCTAGATTGTGTTAAGGAATACAATAGGTTGAGAAGAGAGTATGTGCCACATTTGCCTCAGTATCCTTTGTTTGAGAAACGTGTGGTAGGCCGGAAACGAAGAAATGTGACCAATACTGGGGAGGTTGTAGCAAAAAGACGAAAAGTCGATGAACCTGAAATTATAAGCAGAAACAAAAAGGATTCTGTTGAAGATGTTGTTGGTTTTCAATTTGAAAACAGTTCTGGTGTCAACTGCTATGCTAATGTAGTGGTAAATGTGTTGTTTTCTCTACAAAATGTAAAAGAAGAGTGTGTGGTCAATTCTGATCAAAGATTTTGCAGTTTGTTAAATTCTGTGTTAGAGAAATGTAGCACTGATAGAACAAACATAGAAAGTGTGTCTGAAATTCGAAATCTGTTAGACAGATGTTCAGGCCAAACACAATTCTCTCAAAATAGTCAGCAAGATTGTCAGGAGTTTTTAATGTATATGCTTGATGTATTGCATGATGAAGGTGTAGATGTAGATCACCTGTTTGGGCTTTCTTATCAATGGCGATTCAGAAAAGGGGGTGGTGATGAACAGAGTGTCTGAATTAAGCAGACCACTCTTACCCAGTCCAAAGATCAGGGCTTGATCCATCACCGTTATTTATCTCACTGCCCCATCCCAGCTCAGAACCTGGCTATATGCAAATTAGTCTGTCCCTGGCCCAGTGCATCATGGGAACAGGGCAGACCAAACTACCAAGCCAATTCTTCACCAGAAAGGAGACAAGCTACCGGGGACCGGTTTCTGGCATTTCAGCCTCTTCGGCCCGGCTTGCTTGAATCCTGATGGAGCAGTGAGAAAGGGACTCATGTCTGAGTATACCCTGCCACACCTGTAGTGGCCAAAAACGATTCAGAAAAGGGGGTGGTGATGAACAGAGTGTCTGAATTAAGCAGACCACTCTTACCCAGTCCAAAGATCAGGGCTTGATCCATCACCGTTATTTATCTCACTGCCCCATCCCAGCTCAGAACCTGGCTATATGCAAATTAGTCTGTCCCTGGCCCAGTGCATCATGGGAACAGGGCAGACCAAACTACCAAGCCAATTCTTCACCAGAAAGGAGACAAGCTACCGGGGACCGGTTTCTGGCATTTCAGCCTCTTCGGCCCGGCTTGCTTGAATCCTGATGGAGCAGTGAGAAAGGGACTCATGTCTGAGTATACCCTGCCACACCTGTAGTGGCCAAAAACGATTCAGAAAAGGGGGTGGTGATGAACAGAGTGTCTGAATTAAGCAGACCACTCTTACCCAGTCCAAAGATCAGGGCTTGATCCATCACCGTTATTTATCTCACTGCCCCATCCCAGCTCAGAACCTGGCTATATGCAAATTAGTCTGTCCCTGGCCCAGTGCATCATGGGAACAGGGCAGACCAAACTACCAAGCCAATTCTTCACCAGAAAGGAGACAAGCTACCGGGGACCGGTTTCTGGCATTTCAGCCTCTTCGGCCCGGCTTGCTTGAATCCTGATAGAGCAGTGAGAAAGGGACTCATGTCTGAGTATACCCTGCCACACCTGTAGTGGCCAAAAACGATTCAGAAAAGGGGGTGGTGATGAACAGAGTGTCTGAATTAAGCAGACCACTCTTACCCAGTCCAAAGATCAGGGCTTGATCCATCACCGTTATTTATCTCACTGCCCCATCCCAGCTCAGAACCTGGCTATATGCAAATTAGTCTGTCCCTGGCCCAGTGCATCATGGGAACAGGGCAGACCAAACTACCAAGCCAATTCTTCACCAGAAAGGAGACAAGCTACCGGGGACCGGTTTCTGGCATTTCAGCCTCTTCGGCCCGGCTTGCTTGAATCCTGATGGAGCAGTGAGAAAGGGACTCATGTCTGAGTATACCCTGCCACACCTGTAGTGGCCAAAAACGATTCAGAAAAGGGGGTGGTGATGAACAGAGTGTCTGAATTAAGCAGACCACTATTACCCAGTCCAAAGATCAGGGCTTGATCCATCACCGTTATTTATCTCACTGCCCCATCCCAGCTCAGAACCTGGCTATATGCAAATTAGTCTGTCCCTGGCCCAGTGCATCATGGGAACAGGGCAGACCAAACTACCAAGCCAATTCTTCACCAGAAAGGAGACAAGCTACCGGGGACCGGTTTCTGGCATTTCAGCCTCTTCGGCCCGGCTTGCTTGAATCCTGATGGAGCAGTGAGAAAGGGACTCATGTCTGAGTATACCCTGCCACACCTGTAGTGGCCAAAAACGATTCAGAAAAGGGGGTGGTGATGAACAGAGTGTCTGAATTAAGCAGACCACTCTTACCCAGTCCAAAGATCAGGGCTTGATCCATCACCGTTATTTATCTCACTGCCCCATCCCAGCTCAGAACCTGGCTATATGCAAATTAGTCTGTCCCTGGCCCAGTGCATCATGGGAACAGGGCAGACCAAACTACCAAGCCAATTCTTCACCAGAAAGGAGACAAGCTACCGGGGACCGGTTTCTGGCATTTCAGCCTCTTCGGCTCGGCTTGCTTGAATCCTGATGGAGCAGTGAGAAAGGGACTCATGTCTGAGTATACCCTGCCACACCTGTAGTGGCCAAAAACGATTCAAAAAAGGGGGTGGTGATGAACAGAGTGTCTGAATTAAGCAGACCACTCTTACCCAGTCCAAAGATCAGGGCTTGATCCATCACCGTTATTTATCTCACTGCCCCATCCCAGCTCAGAACCTGGCTATATGCAAATTAGTCTGTCCCTGGCCCAGTGCATCATGGGAACAGGGCAGACCAAACTACCAAGCCAATTCTTCACCAGAAAGGAGACAAGCTACCGGGGACCGGTTTCTGGCATTTCAGCCTCTTCGGCCCGGCTTGCTTGAATCCTGATGGAGCAGTGAGAAAGGGACTCATGTCTGAGTATACCCTGCCACACCTGTAGTGGCCAAAAACGATTCAGAAAAGGGGGTGGTGATGAACAGAGTGTCTGAATTAAGCAGACCACTCTTACCCAGTCCAAAGATCAGGGCTTGATCCATCACCGTTATTTATCTCACTGCCCCATCCCAGCTCAGAACCTGGCTATATGCAAATTAGTCTGTCCCTGGCCCAGTGCATCATGGGAACAGGGCAGACCAAACTACCAAGCCAATTCTTCACCAGAAAGGAGACAAGCTACCGGGGACCGGTTTCTGGCATTTCAGCCTCTTCGGCCCGGCTTGCTTGAATCCTGATGGAGCAGTGAGAAAGGGACTCATGTCTGAGTATACCCTGCCACACCTGTAGTGGCCAACAACGATTCAGAAAAGGGGGTGGTGATGAACAGAGTGTCTGAATTAAGCAGACCACTCTTACCCAGTCCAAAATGTAATCTGAAATGATGTCCACATTATTTATACGAACATATGGCCAGTATGTCATTTTAATGTTCCAACGATGTAGGCCTGATGGAACAAAATTGACAACTTTAATTAAAAATGTTGTAGCTTCGCAGTTGTCAATATCAGGAAGGACTTTTGTAACTGCAGCAATTATATATCATGATGGCCCTTCAATAACATCAGGACATTACACAGCTTATTTAAAGTCTAGAAATGGCTGGTCATTCTGCAATGATTCTGTTTTAATTTTCAAAAAAAAATTGCCATATGACCTTAAAAACTCTTACCTGGTGTTTTTAAAACCAAAATTTTAGGGAAAGAATCTCGGGATGTGCTCTGAGGAATTTCAAGAAGTTCTCATGGCTCCTACACTATTTGGCCTTGAGGATAAGTGTAGTACAGAGACATAACTTTTTACCATAACACTGGACGTTATTGAGAAATACGTGCACTTTGAATGAGTTCAGAAAAACTATTTCTTTTTATAAGCTAATTGAAGCAGCCAATCAAAACATGGAGTAGAGGGAATGTAAGTCTGCAATGCTGTCTACTGTTTTACATTGCTTTGTGATTAAAAGTGATGTAGAGAATTAAATAATTGTACTAGTCATAAAGGTAGTGTAAGTCTGCTTCATAGTAAGCAGTATCAGTGTGATAGGAAATGTAGAACATGATTGAGCAAGAAGGGGAAGATATTACTAGTCCAGGATTGTGTAAATGATCTTCAACATTTTAATTCTGAAAGTTGCGGAAATGCGAAAAGACGGGATTGGCTAACAAGAAATCCAAGAGTTATACATGGCTCTGACAAGATTTGGCCTTGTGGAATCTTGTGGTAGAGAGCAAGAAGTCATTTATTGTATGTAACATGTTTTTGAAAACGATGGAGGTTTTCTTTCAGAAAGTGGCGGGTTGAAAGTAATAACAGCACAACAGAGTGTAAGCTGTTCATAGGACATCCTTGGCCGTCATGGAAAGTAAGTTAACTTTAAGGAGTTCTGAATTCTGATTTCTAATGTTGTATGGGTTTTTTAAACACAATCATTTTGATTGTGTTTTTTTTTCCCCGCTGTTATATGATGAATACCTTCAAGTCACTGTTTTAGTGAAATTTGATACATTCTGAGAACAGCAAAAATAAACCATTTAACATGTATAATTAATTCTGTTCTGTTTGCATTTATGATGTACATGTAGAACTGTGTAGGAGGCATGGAGAAGGTGAGGCTTCTGTAAGTGTCAAAGTTGTTGCATACAGTGCTCATATTCTACGTAGTCTTTTATATTTCATTACTTTCACTGTTTCTGACTGATCTAAAAAAATTTTTTTAAAAAGAACAGTAAGTATAAGGGAAGGAAACAGACAGTTATGTTAAAAGAAACACAGCTATAGGGAATAAACTAGGGATACTGTTACCCGCAATCCTCTGCTGATGATGTCACTGAGCATGTCATGAATGATGTAATATGTGACATCATCAGCAGTGGATTACGGGTAATAGTATCTCTAGTTTACTCCCTTATAGCTGTCTTTCTTTTAACATAAGTGTCTGTTTCCTTCCCTTATACTTACTGTTCTTTTTTTTTTTTTTAAATTTTTTGGTTCGCTTCCGGTTCGCGTACCGGGGAGCGAACTGGGAAGCGAACTAAGAGAAATAGAGGTTGGCACAGTTGCAAATATTGTACCAATTTTTTAATAACGGGGAGGTAGTTCTGAAAATAACTTTTTTTTAAATTGTTTTTGTTGTTTTATATTTTTTTTATTATTTTTCTGAACATTTTTTTACTTTTTTTGAATTTTTCTGAACAGTTTTATATTTTTTTTGGTTTTTTTTCGGAGGGGGCAACGAAAACGATTCATTGTAAAGGGCTCAACAGGAGCAAGAAAACAAAAAAAAAGAATTTATTGTTTGGGGAGTTTCGGACAAACATGAGTATGATTGTCAATAGCTCTGTTGATCAGAGTGATGCTACTTTCTGCGTAGCAAATGAATCCACTGCAATGTACGCAGACTTGTTTTACTTCACGAAATCTCGTTTGTATATTTGGCACCATCTCCCTGCCCTCTGGTCCCGTTACTTCCGGTACAACAGATCTTCTGGCCATAATAGGGAGATTATCTAGGTCGTCCTGTTCCTCTTCTTCCTCTTCTTGCTGAATTATAACTTTAGCAGGTGGTCCACTCTTCCTTGGATGTGGTGGAGGTGGTGGGGAAGCACCAGCTGAAGCTAGTAAAGAAGCCATTGCTCACTGGTAACAAAGGGTCTTTCTCTCACAATGATGAAAGTCAGAGTGAGGAAAGAAGGAGGGATTTTCACCATTTGGGAAAAAAAATAGTTCTCAACCAATGAAAAGTGTTCATTTTAGATCATATGACCTAGTCTTACATCATTAGGAAACCGAAAGTGAAATGAACCAATGAAAAGTGTTATTACCAAGTCACATGATCTGCTGTGTGTATGTTACGCGCTTTGCAGGGCCTCCCGGTTTGCTTCCAGAAACCTGTGCTTTGCGACTCGGTAAGCGTACGAGTTCGCTAACGTAGCACGTCATATGACGTATCACGCGACAACGCGAAACGTCATGCGGACGGGAGGCGTCACGATGTTGTTTTCTAACGCGGCAGTTGCGGTAAAGAAACGTTTACCGGCTCGCGGTCTATTTCGCGGCATCAAGGTCAGCTAACGGGAAGCTTCCCGATTCGCGAAGCGGGAACGAAGAAAAAAAAATATTAAAAAAAAAAGTTATTAATAAACATATAAAATATATTTTTGGATTTAAAGAAGAATACATTTTACAGCTACAGATATTAGCTGTTAAAAAACCAATGAAATTCACTGAAAAAACCATAGGTTATAGACCATATATAGTTAGGAATTAGCATTTACAAAACCTTGAAAATTCACTGAAAAAACCATAGGTTATAGACCATATATAGTTAGGAATTAGCATTTAAAAAACCTTATTTTACTCACACAAAACCATTGAAATTCCATATATAGTTAGTTGCACTAACTATATATCGCGCACCCGCAATCCACTGCTGATCATGTCACATATTACATCATTCATGACATGGTCAGTGACATAACTGATGACATCACTGATGACATCTCAAATGACATCACTGATGACATCTCACTTGACATCAATGATCACATCACTGATGATATCATTCATGTGATAATACAATGCATCTCCTCACACTCTAATATAACCTCCGTTACACCCAGTGTTAAATAGAGAGTATCATTTTTGAAACCATTGACACACCAATACTAGTTACTACATACGCACTCACTGATTCCTATGTATACACACACATTCACTCATACAATCATTCATACATACAATCACTCATCTTTACAACACTATCACTAACATATGCACTCATACACCTATACAGACACTCACACTCTGCCACTCATCCATGGAGTTACTCACACACCTATATATTCACAGAAAAAACCATAGGTTATAGACCATATATAGTTAGGAATTAGCATTTACAAAACCTTGAAAATTCACTGAAAAAACCATAGGTTATAGACCATATATAGTTAGGAATTAGCATTTAGAAAACCTTATTTTACTCACACAAAACCATTGAAATTCCATATATAGTTAGTTGCACTAACTATATATCGCGCACCCGCAATCCACTGCTGATGATGTCACATATTACATCATTCATGACATGGTCAGTGACATCACTGATGACATCACTGATGACATCTCAAATGACATCAATGACCATATCACTGATGATATCATTCATGTGACAATACAATGCATCTCCTCACATTTTAATATAACCTCTGTTTCACCCAGTGTTAAAAAGAGAGTATAATTTTTGAAACCATTGACACACCAATACTAGTTACTACATACGCACTCACTGATTGCTACGTCTACACACACCTTCACTCATTCACCCATACAATCATTCATACATACAATCACTCATCTTTACAACACTATCATATGCACTCATACACCTATACAGACACTCACAGTCTGCCACTCATCCATGGAGTTACTCACACACCTAGTCAGTCCTGTAAAGAATCAATGACACTTCCATTTTCTTGTCTATACAGTTAAACATAGAGCACCTTACATTTTCAAACATATACTAACACATACTTACCTTCTTATACAATCATTGATACAAGTACAGATTGATCTGCACAGAGTCACACACCTCCCAGCTAGCCACACACACACTCAGTCTCCCATACAAATACTTGGGCAATCAATCAATAACCCATATAGTTACTCATATAGCTACTGATCAACACATGCAGCAGTTTACAGAACAACAGACATAATGATGCACAAATTAAGACAGTTTAGTCACTAACCCATGCAGTCAGTGAGACACATTTAATCACTCACTCATACAGTCAGTCATGCACCTACTAAATCCTTCGTCCAGACACTTACACATCCACTCATTCTTCAATATGTAAGACATATTTAAACTTTATAGAAACAAAAAATCACTGGATGTTGTTATCAGTGATGTCATCAGTGATGTCATTTGAGATGTCATCAGTGATGTCATCAGTGATGTCACTGACCATGTCATGAATGATGTAATATGTGACATCATCAGCAGTGGATTGCGGGTGCGCGATATATAGTTAGTGCAACTAACTATATATGGAATTTCAATGGTTTTGTGTGAGTAAAATAAGGTTTTCTAAATGCTAATTCCTAACTATATATGGTCTATAACCTATGGTTTTTTCAGTGAATTTTCAAGGTTTTGTAAATGCTAATTCCTAACTATATATGGTCTATAACCTATGGTTTTTTCTGTGAATTTCATTGGTTTTTTAACAGCTAATATCTGTAGCTGTAAAATGTATTCTTCTTTAAATCCAAAAATATATTTTATATGTTTATGAATAATTTTTTTTTTAAATATTTTTTTTTCTTCGTTCCCGCTTCGCGAATCGGGAAGCTTCCCGTTAGCTGACCTTGATGCCGCGAAATAGACCGCGAGCCGGTAAACGTTTCTTTACCGCAAGTGCCGCGTTAGAAAACAACATCGTGACGCCTCCCGTCCGCATGACGTTTCACGTTGTCGCGTGATACGTCATATGACGTGCTACGTTAGCGAACTGGTACGCGAAGCGAGTCGCAAAGCGCAGGTTTCTGGAAGCAAACCGGGAGGCCCTGCAAAGCGCTTAACGTAAACACAGCAAGTCATGTGACTTGGTAATAACACTTTTCATTGGTTCATTTCACTTTTGGTTTCCTAATGATGTAAGACTAGGTCATATAATCTAAAATGAACACTTTTGATTGGTTGAGAACTCTTGTTTTTCCCAAATGATGAAAATCCCTCCTTCTTTCCTCACTCTGACTTTCATCATTGTGAGAGAAAGACCCTTTGTGATCACTGAGCAATGGCTTCTTTAGTAGCTTCAGCTGGTGCTTCCCCACCACCTCCACCACATCCAAGGAAGAGTGGACCACCTGCTCAAGTTATAATTCAACAAGAAGAAGAAGAAGAGGAACAGGACGACGAGCACGAAGAGAGGCAGTTTTTGCCTGAGCAGCCCAGGACGTCTCACCGGAAAGAAAACTTCATTTGGCAATTTTTTTAAATTCCCAAAGGTCAGAAAAAAGTAAATGCAAGATACGTAACTTGCCTTATCTGTCAAGATAGACTGTCCAGAGGAACCGAGAAAAAATACAGTTTCGGAAACTACACAATGCATCGCCATATGACTAGGTGGCCTCCTAACAACTACAGTGCTGCACAGTTTCGGAACGACCTAGATAATCTCCCTATTATGGCCAGAAGATCTGTTGTACCGGAAGTAACGGGACCAGAGGGCAGGGAGATGGTGCCAAATATACAAATGAAATTTGGTGAAGTAAAACACATCTGCGTATTTTGCGATGGATTCATTTCCTACGGAGAAAAAAGCATCACTCTGATCAACAGAGCTATTGACTATCATATGCAAGTTTGTACGAAACGCCCAAAATAATAAATACTTCTTTTTTTGTTTTGTTGCTCCTGTTGAGCCCTTTACAATGAATCGTTTTCATTGCCCCCTCCAAGAAAAACCCAAAAAAATATAAAACTGTTCAGAAAAATTCAAAAAAAGTAAAAAAATGTTCCGAAAAATAATAAAAAAAATATAAAACAACAAAAACAATTTAAAAAAAAGTTCTTTTCAGAACTACCTCCCCGTTATTAAAAAATTGGTACAATATTTGGAACTGTGCCAACCTCTATTTCTCTTAGTTCGCTTCCCAGTTCGCTCGCCGGTACGCGAACCAGAAGCGAACCAAAAACAGTAAGTATAAGGGAAGGAAACAGACACTTATATTAAAAGAAAGACAGCTATAGGGGAGTAAACTAGAGATACTATTACCCGTAATCCACTGCTGATGATGTCACATATTACATCATTCATGACATGCTCAGTGACATCATCAGCAGAGGATTGCGGGTTTTTTGGCAACGTGCCTTATCCACGGTTTAATAACGCTGCCTTTTGCTTTATATAAGTTTTCAAATTGTATGAAATATATACCAATAGGTCGTTATGAACCTTTAGGTAGTGCTTTTCTTCATGAGGTCTGGTCGCTTCCATACACATACAGATGTTTCAAAGATGATCAAGAAGTTTATCTGAATGGAGAGGAATGCACTGAGACGCCAGATCATTCACTAATGTGTAGGCACATACAGTTACACGGTTCATGCAACAAACACCGACCAAATATGGCTTGCGTGTTGCAAGGCACGCCAGTTCCTGCTATCATCCCCACGTTCAAGTTGTTGGAAAATGGTAGTTATTTGATGCTCAATAATGAAGATTGTTCTGAGTTAATTAAAAGTATTCCTTTTATCGTAACAGTAAGTGAACGGGTTATTTGCTGCAGAAATGTTTTATTTCCTCCCACACATGAACATAGGGAGTTTTCAATCTGGCCACAAATACCAACCTTGGGACAGATTTCAACGGCATGGCAAGAATAAGAGCTCTTTTGTCTCAGAGAGAGGTGGCCTTGAGTTCGGCCCGTGAAACTTTCGTGCTTCACATAGCGAACACCCGTACAGAGGTGCAGACCCTTTTCAATTCAGATTTGCCTTTCAATTTCAGCAAGATGGTTCCGACTATCTTTAACGCATCCTCCACAAAGACCCTGGCGCACTTTTTTAAAGTTGTTACCAGTGGTCTCGTGACTTCATTTGAGAAAATCTTTGGAGTCATCCCTGCTTCCTTTCATTCTATTTTCTCCACTCTGGTTCGTGGATTGGCATTTTTACTTGCATTACCAGCGGACGCTCTTGTGCTTTTTTACATTTTTAAATATGGATGTCCCTCCTATGCAACCTCCCACCCTGCAGCTGCTGACACTGTTCCGCAATCGCATGCTAGAATATTATGGCACAATGCCGTTGGCGATATTAAGCACGGCATATGGATTATCTTTTCGATTCTCCTACTTCACCTGTGTCCAGCCTGTATTTCACTGCCTGACCTGTGATTTCGATTGGGCCATTGATTTGTGTCTCTGCGGACCGGTTTCTCCTGACGTCGACTTTAATCAGCTGATGACTCCTATCATTACTCACGAGTTGGTTTGTCCTGGCGAAAGGATTATGGCTGTGGCATTGATGCATGGACTACTTGGTCCCTGGAATTTACTGGCGGCAGCACAGTCTTTCTTGGAACAGAGCTTTCTTGAAAACCCACCGAGCTGTCCTCTGATGGTGATAGAGGATCCGGTGCTGGGAGAGCACGTATGTTCTTTTCCGCTTTTAAATTGGATGGCTGAACTGTTTTCGGATGAAGACGGTGACTTCCTATTGGAGGCTGTTGCAGCTTATTTTGCATACACAGTTATGTCATAGACCTTTTTCATGTTTGATATGCTGAGTACTAGCATTTCATTGACAATTCATTGACTTATTTGTCAAGTTTTTATTATTTACCTTGCCTATTGGCTTAAGACTCGATAAAGTACTTGGCTGTTTTATTTTTCTTTAGCATTAAATTTTCCTAGTTTTTAATGCTTTACCTTGCGGACCGTCCACATATAAACTTGCAATCTGCTCTCATGAGATGGCACTTCTATTATCTTATTCAGTTCGTTTCCGGATCATGGGGAGGTGTCATCTAGGTCCTGGATATCTTTACACCGTGTTAAGTTAGCATGGGCTCATTACCGGTTTAAACGCCATTTTTCCTTTTTTGCAACTTCTGCACACGACACTTAGTTGTTGCTTTAGCTTTCCACCTAGTAGTTCATCGTGGTTTACATGAGAATAATATGTTATTGCTCTACTATCTGCTTTGCTTGTTAAACTATATCTGTACAGCGAGTGCTAAAGTTTCAAGAACAACACGATACAGAATTGTTATGAGGTCTGATCTCCACGACTTCATACTCATAACAAAGTGCAACTTCTGCCAATTCTGGGCATGAGGCGGGTTTTATATTGCTTTGCCGAACACACATACACAACAGTTGATGCGGTTCACATGAAGAGAGAGCTGGTGTATGCTGATGTGATTCCTTCAAATCTAAGACACTAAAGTATGGGCACGCCCTAAACCAACACAAAGAGACCTTCTTAGCAAATAATATAATATGTGTATTAGGCAGGGAGGCGGGGAGGGGGAGAAGCAGGGTGGAGCCCTCTCTACCTTGCCCCTCCCCCTCCCCGCCTCCAGTGGCGTAACAAAACCTGAGGGGGCCCCCCTGCAAAGTACATGGAAGGGGCCCCCCGACCCACTGCCCACCACTTTGCCCCACCGGCAAAATATCTGGTATATTTTGAATTGAAACCTCCAACATTTAATGAAATGCCTCTATATTTGCGTACTCATAATTCGAATAAGAAAGTAAAGAACACTCTTACCATATAAGCTACACCATTTGTAACACTATTGTCAAGAGCAGATTATTTAACTGAGACAGGAAACAGAGCATGCCAAGGAGCAGTTGTATTGTTTGAGGAACTGCCTATCGCTGAAGAACAAGGAACAACTACATAGGGTCTGAATTAGAATTGGCATTGATGGAAAATAACTTGAAACTTTGGAAGAGAAACCCACATCTGCAATTTAACAGGCTCGACGGACAAGATACATGAGCAGTGCACAAGATTAAACCCAGTATCCTGCCAGCTCCAAGAGAAATTAACGGATAAACTGGTGTGAATTATCTGCATGCCACACACTTGCGTCTGTCAGGGATTTTGTACGATATTCACCACTCTATAGTATTTAAAATGAACTGAAGATGCAATTTCAGTATCTACCATCAGGCCCTTATTAAAACTGCTTGGATGCTCCAGAACATTGATGCAGATGTGTGTCTGTATTTATCATTTCTGTATTGTAAAAAAAGCTAATTACACGATTTCAGGTGCACATATTATAGACAAGTGCAAACAGCACCATCAATACTGCATCATGTAGGATAAAAACAAACCATATTAGCAAGTACCTAATCATAACTGTAGCTGGTGAAGCAAAGGAAAAAGTGCAAATACTTTCAAAGTGCATAATAAAAGAATCAGCAATCCAGCAATATACAAAACTGAAGCATGTTTTGTAAAGCAATCCCCCTTTCTTCTTGCATCAAGGTGAAAACACTTTCAAAGTGCGTGATAAAAACAAGTGACTGCTCAAACAATAACATGCACAACAGCATAAACAATCAAATCTAACCAGTTTAATCAGACTATGGCCCTTTGGTTTGTGAATGAAGGCGCACATATTTCACAATGACTTTTTAAACAATAACAAGTACTGCAGAGAGCAGCATACAAAAATCAAACCAGTTTAGTCAACCAATGCCCCTTTGGTTTTTGCTTGAAGGTGCAAATATTTCAAAGTCACTGTTAAAACAATAATAAGTACAACAGGCAGCAGCACATAAAAATTCCTGTACTGTACCCTTCCCAGGCACACATACATCTAGCGCAGATTCACTGCTCCTGCGCAGCAATGCACATCTACCTGAAGTAGGCCAAGGGTGAGTCAAGCACACAGCAACTAAACTTTTTAAAAAGTGAGTGAGTCTGTAGGCCTCACTCCAGTGACAGGGTAAAAAGGACCTGTTCACTACTACTGATCACCACACAGTATGCTGCCACCACCGTCCTTGTGCTGCTTAACACCTACAAAGGCTGTAGCCTTCCACCACTATAAGGATAGCACTTTGGGTGCCCCTCCTGGTCCAACAAGACCCCATACCGTGAGACAGACCTGTGTCATGGCGCACCCGCATGATATGTGTTCACCTATGGGAAAAAAAATCAGCATAAGGGTCCAGTGATATAAATGGGCAGGTAGTCACTGGTACGGAGTACCAGCACTTCTCAGTTTTCTCCCTCTGAGTACCGGAACTTGGTTTTGGGCAAGGAATGTACTGGTACTCCCAGAAGCAGCAGGGCTCATGCCCTGAAGTACGGGTACGTGCAATGCAAAAACTACTGAAAATAACCCTTTCAGATGGAGCGTGTTTATGTGCCGCTCTGGCAGGCAATGGGTAGTGTATTCCTGAGCGGGGGTGCTCCTGCAGTGTTAGGTTCTAATTGGCATCGCAATGAGAATGAGGACGTGGCCAGAGCTGCCGACAGTGGAACTGCAGAACCAGGTTTGAATCCCAACGTCGGCTCATCATCCTGTGATTCTGGACAGCTCCCTTAACCAGTGGTGCTTAAAAAAAGAGTATGCTTTAATGCAAATGCAAATGTTCTGACTGTTACGTAAAGCGCTTAAATGTCCATGGCCCAAATTCGGGCAATAATTAGGGCCTGCAACTTTGATATTGGAGCTGATGCTTGTCTCTTTATAAGGAGGCAGTTTGATATTGTGAAAATTTGGCCCCTGGGCGTTCAAGTGCTTTACATGACAATCAGAACATTTGCATTAAAGCTTACTTATGTGGCTATTGTTAAATTCCTGGCTTACAGCCCACCCAGTCTAATTAGTGAGTACCAGCACATATCATTTTTCATTTAAAGCACAGACTCCAATTGATTGCCTCCGTCTTCTCCTCTTGGGGTGATAGCGGTTCTGTTTACTCCAAGTAGAATGCTGCATTTGGAACCCAGATGTGTCTTAATATAGAAGATATGTATCTGCATGCAAAGTTCAGCCAGGGACTATGCTTAATCATTTGAGGAAGAGGGAGCCTCGTGTAGATACTCAGCTTAAGTATTCCAAGTTTCTAGAGTATAAAGAAGGTTATTTGGTTTGAATAACTTGGGGAAAAGAGGAATCTACAACTAAGCATTTAAGGTGCTGAATCTGAAATACCAATTCTCTGTATAGCATGTCCCAATATAATGTCGTTAATATACTTATACATATATACAGTGCTTTAAATGGGCCGGTACTCGCCGTTACTAAGTACCGGCACTTCTACATTTTATGCTTTTGAGTACTGGAAGTTTTCCATGTCCAAAGAGAGTACCGGTACTCATGGGATAGCATGCCAAGCTCAGTGCAACTCGGCATGTACAAAAAGTAGCGGATAGTCCTGACTAGTCAGTCCATTTTCTTGAAGCTCTCTGATAATCGAGTACTAATCAGCCCACAGTGTGCTAACTGCGGGGTGGCCCATATGCATTTATTTAGAGCTGGCAGGAAGTTTGGGAGAGGCTCGGGTCACACAGTGATATTTGACACTCAGGCTCTGTGGTGTAAATAGCACTGTAGGTGTGCGAGCAGGCCCTGCTAATAGGCATATTGTAACGGTGGGAAATCTAAGAAAGGATTCCTGCTTTCATAACAGAGTACGGATGCATTTGTTTGAAGTCAGCTTGAGAGGAAGGTGTTGTTCTCAGCAGAGAACTAAAGCAAATAAACTTAAACTTGAAACTTGAGGAGGAAGGTGCCGATAGTGAAATTGTAGCACAGCCGAAGGGAATCAAGGTTAGTAATGTGGGCAGCAGCCAGGGATGGATTGGCAAAGCTCATGGGCCCTGCATTAGTGTCACCTGTGGGTTGGTTTCATGGAGGACAACCAACCACAATATCTTACTGGCCACCCAGCCCCCACTATGGCCACCAGACTAGGCCACTATGCTGGGCCGGCTTTAGCGCTGGTAGCGCCCTGTGCGACAATGTCTGTTACCCCCCCAATGACAACCTCTGCCACGGATTCCCTCACTAGCACCCTTTAACAGTGCCATTTAGTTTTATAGCACCACTCATACCACTGTAAGGTATCAGAGCACTTAACACCACACACACATTGCACAGAGACAATCATATGTGTGCAAATCAATGTGTAGGAAATGTTACATCAGATAGGACTATAAGGTGTAGTGTAGGAGTGACATGTCATCGATACTGGTAGGCAATATAGTTTAAGTCCTTATTCTGGAAAAGCACAAATTCTGAATTTAAAATGTAACATCATTGTTAAGGGTTCTCTTTCATAATAAGAATTGTTTTCTACCCAAATTAACCTTTTCTCAAGATTAGGATGATGAAAGACTAGGCAAAAAACCTATAGCTCTAACATATACCTTGCAGTTTGCATGCAGCTATAGGATGTCAGTTAATAGCTCAATGTTCTATATTAGGATTTTGCCTTAGAAACAACAAGTAACAAAAGGAGCTCTCTTACAGAAGCAGTAACCTTCTGACCTATTTACAATATATGTATTTCGTTATCTGCATGGTACACGTTCTCAGCAGCAGGCATCTTAACCCTCTGCACTACCTTATGATGAGTCAAAACTTCCACTAGACAAACCTCCCGTTTCTTTCCAGGAAGATGATAAATCACCGGAGTTATATTGACATTTTAATTGATGTCTGAAAATTGCTGGAGGCCAGGAACACAGCAACAGGTGCTTTTAAAATGATAGTATACATTTTTATGACGCCCCCACTCCAAGTCAACGTCCGGTGCAGTCGCACCAATAGCCTCGCCTTAGAGCCGGCACTACCACTATGGAATGTGTAGGCGGGTCACAGCACAAAAGGCTGTGTTTAGAGGTTGGGAGCCGAGACCAGTGAGAGGCCAGTTTTGTGGCTGTACTAGTTTTGGGCTGTCTTCACCTTAGCCCAGACCCCACAAGCAGTGCTATTCCACATTCCTTCCTGCCATTCCATCACACTGTGCCTTAATAGATGTGGTTGGGGCTGGGCAGGTGTTCCTCTGGTCATTAGACCATTCACATCTTGGCCACTGTGGAACGAGGGGCTCAGTAGGTGGAACAACTAAACACAAAAGCAGTGTCTTTGCAGCACTCATCTGCAAAGCACTCCTTGCACTGAGGCAATGGCAGACGGGGAGAAGAGAGTGTGAGGAGGCTGAGAAGCCACACAGGGAGGCCAGGCCAGGTGTTGTGGCCCTAGGGTCGTTCGGCAGCCTAAAGGTTGTGTTTTTCCCATGTTCCCTCCCAGGAAGGCACTTCACATTCATCCCGTAGTAGGCGGGGAGTGCAGGTACTATTCAGAGGCCTTCCTGAAAGGCCAGGTTTGGCTCTACCTTTTGGGCCGTTCCTACGTCAGCCATAAGGGGCTAGCCCAGTGCAGAACAATTTGTTTCAGCTGACCTCTCTGCCAGGCCATCGCATTCAGGCAATGGTGGGTGTGGGAGTGTGCAAAGGCTCAGAGGCCTCGCTGGGAGGCCAGGTGTGGTGTTGGCGCCATTGGGACATTTTAAGTTCGACCCCAATTTCAATAATTACGTTACCTGCACACGTTCCGTTTTTCAAACGCCAAAAAAAGTACTTGCCAAAAACATCTGTGCTTTATCTGATAACAGTTTTGACTCATCATAAGTTAGCACAGAGGGTTCATGTGCTTGCTGCAAAACATAACATGCTGATCCCAGATTTGTATTTTATATACATAGGCATGTGGGTTACTAGTTTTGCACACCAATTAAATCTCAATCAAATTGAATGTGTGCCCCTGGCCGGGTTCCTTAGCACTTCCCGTAGCCCTGGTCCATAGCCCCCCTCCTCCCAAGCCCCACCCCCTAATCACATCTTAATATGGTGATTACCTGCACTTATTTTGTTCCATTTAAAGCACTGCATATAGATATGTACATTCATCTATGTCAATAGTATGATTTTAATTACCTTGAAGCCCTGGGAAGCTACATTGGCCAGAAAATACATAGTAAGCCAAAAGCCAACATTTTGTTGAATGTGGAAGCATAACACTGCTGCTTTAAATAGTATTTGTTTCCTTGAACCATAGCTCATGCTGGCTTGTTGTTTAGCCCTTAGTAACATGCTCACTGAAAGCTGGACTGGCTCAATATTCATTAGCCTGGCCAGAGCAGAGGTTAAAGTCAGCAGCACATTTCATAGTCCTTCTGTTACACATTTTGCACCGAAGCCACAGGCACATGGCCTCTTGTTTATTGTGAGGTTGGCTAAGCATCATGCCCCAGACATACTGTATACCCTTATTGGAAAACACAATGAAAGTTTCATCTTAGCACCTCTTCTTCATATGCTCACCTCCACCCCACTCTCAGCTCAGCGCCCTCTTCGCTTAAGGTTGCCTCCACCTCCTTCACCGCCGTTCCAAGAGTGTGTCCTGGGCACATAGAGAACTGAATAAGAGGAGTGAGGGGGTCCGCAGAGGGGCCTTTCGAGCAAGGACTGCCGGCTAAGTGCACAGGAGAAACATTCGGCTGTCGCCAAGCTCCTAGTTTATTATTTGTTTATTTATGCATTTTTATATAGCGCGAACATTACCCATAGGTGTCAGAGCACTTTAAAATAGGACCAGTTACATTATATAAGGACTTCAGAGTACATGAATAACAAAATATATGAAACAAATAAACTCTAAACTCACATAAGAATGGTAGTAAGTACGTTTACTACAGATACTAGCAGTTAGAGTTACATATATACAAGTTGCAAATTCACTCAAGATTACATTTTAAGAAGAGTTGAAGCGATAAGGTTTGGACAAATATATATTACTTATTTACACAGCATGATCTTCGCGCCATTGCTGGGGTTCTTGCTTTCAGCCCCTATGACACCTTTAACATTTACTTTCATATTAGAGGCAGAGGGAGATAAAAATAAATTGCACGATTTAACACAAATAGAATAAAAAATACCGAACTGTAATGGTTTCTAAAGTGTACGAAGGGCCTAAAAGTGACTAGTTGTACGGAAGCATATAGTAATATGGCAAAGTCCAAGGATAGCGTGATACCTGTCTCTTGTATCTCAGCCTCCCTCTCCTCTTGTAGCAGGGCCAGGTTGCTTTTCACAAAGTTCTCCATAGTGGCTCTGCCAGCACATTGTGTCCTTACTGCCACATTCGCATGCCCAGAGTTACGAGCGGAACTGGGTATGGATTTCTCCTGGACCCTTTCTGACAGCAGATGCTCCCACAGTGGAGAGAGAAGGCCTAGAGCACCCGCTCTGTTCAGGCTTTGTGTGCAGTTTTGGCGGCCTTCGGGGATGGACTCACCAATCATCTTTTCCACGCTAACCAAGGGATAATAAATGCTACTTTACAAAGTAAATGCCTCAAGGATTGCCGTTCTTCTAAAACAGACACCTCATACGAACTCACTGCCACATTAAGATATCTATTGCTATATCCGCCACACCATCTCGATATGATTCTTTGCCAAAGTAAAGTGTTATTTCACGCTGCAGAATGAAAAGGGGAGAAACTTGTTAACGATTTGATTTGCACAGATCCCCGAAAGAGGTGCTCTTAGGACGTGATGTCTGTTCTCCTGAAGGGGCCCCCTGGAGCTTGGAGGCCCCCCCGCACCGCAGGGGCTGCGGGGGCCTGTGTTACGCCCCTGCCCGCCTCCCTGCCCCACCGTAACTCCCTCCACGGCCCGCGGCTGCTTATAAGTGTTGCTAACTCTTATTCATTTACAGCATGTTAACATACTGTCACCATTCGCTTTTTATGTACTAGTAACTATGCTGGTAATTTTGCTACTGATAATATGTGTACTTGTATTCTCCACCCTGCTTCTCCCCCTCCCCGCCTCCCTGCCTCACCGTAACTCCCTCCACGGCCCGCGGCTGCTTATAAGTGTTGCTAACTCTTATTCATTTACAGCATGTTAACATACTATCACCATTCGCTTTTTATGTACTAGTAACTATGCTGGTAATTTTGCTACTGATAATATGTGTACTTGTATTATCTAAGATACTACGCCTGAGAAGACGGCATTAGTAAATAAACATTTCAAATACACATGTGTTCTTCTTAACTCCATGTTCTGGTTTCTAAGAAATATATAACGACCGACTGTTCATGAGTTCCACGTATCCTGAGGTACTATAAGCTCATATTCTGGATTGTCTAAACATTGAGAGTTTGTTATATCCAATGTGACACTGTACCTAGCTTGCTAAGGAGTTTTTGATTACTAACGTGAGTTTTGGGACACCCTAATTCGCCGAGGTTCCAATCCTCTGTCCACAGTTCTGTGTGAGAACAGAAACCCTGCGACAGGGGCACCCCCGACCCTTGCTGGAGCTTCATCACACTTGCGATACAACTCCAGCAATGCGCCACCTTTACGGCACAGATACATCACGCATCTGTGCTGTTTTTGCCCCATGATGCGCCGCATTGTAAATGCAGCACACCATAGGTGACGGAACAGCGGCACAGAATGACTAACACATCCCTGGTGATGCGCCAGTCATCATAAATGTATCCCTATGCTTCTTATCTTGTTAGAGATGAACCGCCATATGTATCATCAAAGTTTTTTGCATTTCCTAAATAGCGAACTTTAAGGAATAAATAGCGATTCTTTACCATTCCTAGTTTGCGATTAGCTATTTGCTAATTACAAATTACCCATTCATTTCCTTCATTTCCATAGGGCGGTTGGACTCACTTTTAGCTCGAACGGCTGAATGGATTTCCACGAAACTTGGCAAAATTGTAGGGACTGGTAGCCAGATGTGCCTTTGCTATGTCTCAAGATATATGCTCCAGTGGTTTTTACGAAAATTAACTTTGAAAAATATATATTGGGCTACATTGGCCTATATATATGTTGGAGCCCAAATGTAGCCCAATGTAGCCCAATGAAGCCCAATGTAGCCCAATGTAGCCCAAAGATGGCCGCCAGACACACAAAAAAACAAATGTAGCCCAAATATCAGCCAGATGTAGCCCAACTATAGCCCAGTGACAGAATGACCAATCAGCTTCGCAAACCTCCGTTACGCGAAGCGGAGCGCTGTTACAGATATATATCTTTTTTTGAACGTTAATTTCTCAAAATCCACTGGAGCACATATATTGAGACCTAGCAAAGGCACATCGGGCTACCAGTCCCTAATATTTTGCCAAGTTTCGTGCAAATCCATTCAGCCGTTCGATTATTATTATTATTTTTTTTTTTTGCCCCGCGGGGCCCTTTTAAAACCTCCACATCAAACCTAGGGGGTCAGCGAGGATCTACTATGCCCCCTTATAGTTATTTCCCCCTTTGTTTTGACCTCCTCTTGTCTCTCGATCCTACCGAGAGACAAGATGGCGGCCGCTACGGACTTTTTGGAATGTTGACAGACGCCGGAGAACCAATCAGCTTCGCTTCACAAAGCTCCGTTGCGCGTAAAGTACGCGTCCTGGGACGCTGCCAGGTCCGCTGTTACAGATATATATCTTTTTTTAAACGTTAATTTCTCAAAATCCACTGGAGCACATATATTGAGACCTACAAAAGGCACATCGGGCTACCAGTCCCTACAATTTTGCCAAGTTTCGTGCAAATCCATTCAGCCGTTCGGGCTAAAAGTGAGGCCAACCGCCCTATGGAAAACTCAATGTTAAAAACACGTTTTGGCACCCCCCTTTTTTCTCGGCCCCCCCTTGACGAACCCCCCCCAAAATTTCAAGGGCTGCTCAGAAACAAAATGTGCCATTTTCCTGAAAATTTCAGCCAATTCCGTCCACAAACGCCAAAGTTATTAGACATAGAATTTTCAGAAATCCCATAGAGAAAAAATCCTAACTATATATACCTACTGGCGACCGCCAGTAGGTAATATATATATATATATATATATATGTTCAAGCAAAAGTCCCTTCTGGAGGAGGAGCAACCATTCAGCTGGTGCCGGTGCCGAGTCAAGGACGAGACTCGTTACAATTTTCAAAAGCAACTTGAAATAAAACACCGCACTCTTCTAGGTTTTGATTAAGCTTATTTAATCCATCAAGGAAACGACTTCCTCACCAAGGTGAGGAAGTCGTTTCCTTGATGGATTAAATAAGCTTAATCAAAACCTAGAAGAGTGCGGTGTTTTATTTCAAGTTGCTTTTGAAAAAAAAAAAAAAAAATATATATATATATATATATATGTATGTATGTATAAATATATATATATATATATATTCACTGAAAAAACCATAGGTTATAGACCATATATAGTTAGGAATTAGCATTTAAAAACCTTATTTTACTCACACAAAACCAATGAAATTCCACATATAGTTAGTTGTACTAACTATATATCGCGCACCCGCAATCCACTGCTGATCATGTCACATATTACATCATTCATGACATGGTCAGTGACATCACTGATGACATCACTGATGACATCTCAAATGACATCACTGATGACATCACTGATGACATCTCAAATGACATCACTGATGACATCACTGATGACAACATCCAGTGACTGTATTTTTCTGTAAAGTTAAAATATGTCTTACATATTGAAGAATGAGTGGATGTATAAGTGTCTGGATGAAGGATTTAGTAGGTGCATGACTGACTGACTATATGAGTGAGTGGTTAAATGTGTCTCATTGAGTGCATGGGTTAGTGACTAAACTGTCTTAATTTGTGCATCATTATGTCTGTTGTTCTGTAAACTGCTGCATGTGTTGATCAGTAGCTATATGAGTAACTATATGGGTTATTGATTGGTTGCCCAAGCATTTGTATGGGAAACTGGGAGTGTGTGTGGGTGGCTGGGAAGGTGTATGACTCTGTGCATAATGTATGGGTTCAAAAGTGCATGTGGAAACAGCTGTATGGGTGGTTGACTGTGTGCATGACTGTATTGGTGAGTGAATGGATATCTCAGTGCTACATGTCAAAGTAAGTACATATGTAAAACACAGTACATGTGAGAGTTGACATATATAAATAACTGTGCATAAGAGCCAGTGAATGTGTGAGTGGCTGTATGGATCATTGTGAACTTGTATCAGGGATTGTATAAGAGAGTAAATATGTGTTAGTATATGTTTGAATAAGTAAGGTGTGTTTAACTGTATAGTTGAAGAAATGGAGGTGAGATTGTTTCTTTGCAAGACTGACTGGGTGTGTGTGTAACTTCATGGATGAGTGACAATCTGCGAGTCTGTGTTTACACTGAGTGTATCTAAGGTTATATTAGAGTCTGAAGAGGTTCATCGTATTATCACATGAATGATGTCATCAGTGATGTGATCAGTAATGTCAAATGAGATGTCATCAGTGATGTCATCAGTGATGTCATTTGAGATGTCATCAGTAATGTCATCAGTGATGTCATTTGAGATGTCATCAGTGATGTCATCAGTGATGTCATTTGAGATGTCATCAGTGATGTCATCAGTGATGTCACTGACCATGTCATGAATGATGTAATATGTGACATGATCAGCAGTGGATTGCGGGTGCGCGATATATAGTTAGTACAACTAACTATATATTGAATTTCATTGGTTTTGTGTGAGTAAAATAAGGTTTTTTAAATGCTAATTCCTAACTATATATGGTCTATAACCTATGGTTTTTTCAGTGAATTTTCAAGGTTTTGTAAATGCTAATTCCTAACTATATATGGTCTATAACCTATGGTTTTTTCAATGAATTTCATTGGTTTTTTAAAAGCTAATATCTATAGCTGTAAAATTTATTCTTCTTTGAATCCAAAAATATATTTTATATGTTTATTAATAATTTTTTTTAAATATTTTTTTTGTTTCGCTCCCGGTCCGCGAACCGGGAAGCTTCCCGTTAGCTCAATTTGATTCCGCGATCCGGTCCGCGAACCGGTAAGAAATCAACATAGTGACGGTATCGCGTTGCCGCGTAATGCGTCTTATGACGTACTGCGTTAGCGCACCCGGAAGTGCCCCGGGGCGCGGACCGAGGCGCGAAACGCAGCTCCCCGGAAGCGATCCGCGGCGCGAAAGCGCGACGTATCGCGTTGCCGCGAAATGCGTCTTGTGACGTATCGCGTTAGCGCACCCGGAAGTGTCCCGGGGCGCGGACCGGGGCGCGAAGCTTAGCGACCCGGAAGCTAACCGGGGCGCGTTCCGCAGCGCGTAACATGAGCGTGAGAGGTCATGTGACTTGTTAATAAAACTTTTCATTGGTTCATTTCACTTTTAGTTTCATAATTATGGAAGGCTAGGTCAGGTGACCTAAAAATAACACTTTTCATTGGTTGAGAAGTATTGTTTTTTCCAAATGATGAAAACCCCTCCTTCTTTCCTCACTCTGACTTTCATCATTGTGAGAGGAAGACCTATTTTGCTTGTTGGAAGACCTATTTTGCTTGTGTGAAAATGGCTTCATTGGTTGCTTCAGCTGGTGGACCCCCACCACCACCTCCACCTCCTCATGGGAAGAGAGGACCACCTCCCCAGGTGATTACCAACACTGAGGAGGAAGATGAAGAAATGGATGAGGAGGGAGAAGAACCACAATTCCTGGAAGAGTTGCCCCGGGTTTCCAGAAAGAAAGCCAGTTTCATCTGGCAGTTTTTTTCGATGCCTCGTGGACAAAAAAAAGTCAACGCGAGGTATGTCACCTGCCTCATATGCAAGGAACAATTGTCCAGAGGGACGGATAAAAAATACAGTTATGGTAATCACACCATGCATAGGCACATGACGAGGAAACATCCCCTAAATTACAGCCGGGCGGAATTAAGGGATATGCTGGACAATCCTAGACCAACTCCTGTGGCCAGACCAACAATACCGGTTTCTTTAACACCAGAGGAGGCACGGGAAACTGTGCCAAATATCCAAGAAAATTTTGGGCATATGATACATTTATGTATGCACTGTCGTGCATTATTAGCTTGTGGCAACATGAGCATCAATGCACTCAACCTTTCATATGAACACCATGATTGCCCTAACCGCCCCCAGTAATTTTTTTGTTGCTCCTGTTGAGCCCTTTTCAACGCCTGTTTTTTGTTGTTTCCCCCCCCCCAAAAAACCAAAAAAAATATAAAATCGTTCAAAAAATACAAAAAAAACAAAAAATGTTCAAAAAATAAAAAAAAATATAAAACAACAAAAATATAAAAAAAAAGTTCTTTTCAGAACTACCTTCCCTTTCAAAAAAAATTGCTACAATGTTTAACACTCTGGCAAGCTCTATTTCTTTTGGTTCGCTCCCGGGTTAGCTTCCCGGTACGCGGACCGGGAGCTAACCAAAAAAAATTTTTTTTTTTTTAAAAAAAGTGTAAGTATAAGGAAAGTAAACAGAGAGTGATGTTAAAAGAAAGACAGCTATAGGGAGTAAAGAAGAGATACTGTTTAATAGATCTATTTACCGAAGAAAAGACAGAAGAGGGTATAATTGTGAAAAACAAAATAGATAACGAAGTGAAAGAAAAAAAAAGAGAGTATAACATTAACAAAGAAGAGTTTCTTGGAGAATGTGAGTGAATGTTCAAAATAAGATTAAAATATGGGGAATAACAGAGAGAAAAAATAGAAAACAGAAAACAAAAAATAACAGAAAAAGATTAATTGAAACAGCAAAGAAATGTAAGTAACATAGAGCCATATCATCAACATAGGCAATAAAAGTTTTGCAGCTTTTATTGGCAGAAATGTGTCGCTAAAGCCGCTTTTGCGGCAGAAAACTGCCGCTAAAACCACTTTTTAACCAGTTTTCTGCCAATAAAAAGAGCAATAATTTTATTGGCTGTGTTCATAATATTCCCCTTAGTGTGCTTCAACTACACAGAGAAAGCATTATGAACAAGTAGTGATAGAGTGATCAGTCAAAGACACTAAGAGTAATAGAGACGGAGTGAGTGAACAAGAGTGAGGAACTATGAGAAGAGAGGGACTGAGAAAAAGAGTGGAAGGAGTTGAGTAAGTAGATAATAGAGAAAGGAATGAGGGAAGTAGCAAAGGCAGGAAACTGAGGGTTAAAGAAATGAAGCAGTGGAACTAATAGAAGTTCAATGTGATAGAAATGTAACGAAAAGAGTACAAAATATTTACCTTATAATTGTTGTTAAATTACTCACTTTTTGTTTTTATACTTTCAATCTGTGAAAGAGAGAACAAACATTTGAAAAATATTAAAACATGTATTTAAAAATTACAAAAGACAAGGGCAAAGATTGAAGGACAAACAGTTTTTCAACAACTTTGACACTTACAGAAGCTTCTGCTTCTCCAGGCCCCCTACACAGTCCTAAAGATATACATTTTAAACTAACAGTATCTTGATGCAGATGAAGTGAGGCCTATCTTAAAACATGGTGCATATTTTGCATTGCTGTTGTTTCAGAAAAGTGTCGCAAGACACTAAAATTTTAAATAATTGCTTCAGGATGCCAATAAGATGTCTACTATCCAGAGTTTTGTTTCAGGTGAGGCCTACTCAGGGTTGCAGATGAAATTTCGAGTTGTTGAAGAGAATAGAGGACATAATACATGTGAAGGTCTACCAATGAAGTGAGTCATGTCCACTGTACTCTTCAACAAAGTCCAAACCTCCTATGTTTCCCTGGACAGACCTAAACTTGATCTGCACAATGTGATTCATAATGATAGGAAACACAGGTGATCTAATTGAAATACATGCAATTTATTTTGCTCATTTCTCAATCACATCACTTGCGTTTCCTTTGCTTAGGTATCTCATTGTGCAGATGTAGTCTAGCATATGAAAGAATACGCAGAAGTGCAGCACTGCATGCAACAACTTTGACACTTACAGAAGCCTCACCTTCTCCATGCCTCCTACACAGTTCTACATATACATCATAAATGCAAACAGTACAGAATTAATTATACATGTTAAATGGTTTATTTTTGCTGTTCTCAGAATGTATCAAAATTCACTAAAAACAGTGACTTGAAGGTATTCATCATGTAACAGCGGGGAAAAAAAAACACAATCAAAATGATTGTGTTTAAAAAACCCATACAACATCAGAAATCAAAATTCAGAACTCCTTAAAGTTAACTTACTTTCCATGACGTCCAAGGATGTCCTATGAACAGCTTACACTCTTTTGTGCTGTTATTACTTTCAGCCCGCCACTTTCTGAAAGAAAATCTCCATCGTTTTTAAAAACACGTTACATGCAATAAATGACTTCTTGCTCTCTGCCACAATTTTCCACAAGGCCAAATCTTGTCAGAGCCATTTATAACTCTTGGATTTCTTGTAAGCCAATCCCGTCATTTGGCATTTCCGCAACTTTCAGAATTAAAATGTTGAAGATCATTTTCACAATCCTGGAATAGTAATATCTTCCCCTTCTTGCTCAGTCATGTTCTACTTTTCCTATGACACTGATACAAGCAGACTTACACTACCTCTATGACTACTACAATTATTTAATTCTCTACATCACTTTTAATCACAAAGCAATATAAAACAGTAGACAGCATTGCAGACTTACATTCCCTCTACTCCATGTTTTGATTGGCTGCTTCAATTAGTTTATAAAAAGATACAGTTTTTCTGAACTCATTCAAAGTGCACGTATTTCTCCATAATGTCCAGTCCTATGGTTAGAAGTTATGTCTCTGAACTACACTTATCCTCAAGGCCAAATTGTGTAGGAGCCATTAGAACTTCTTGAAATTCCACAGAGCACATCCCGAGATTCTTTCCCTAAAATTTTGGTTTTAAAAACACCAGGTAAGAGTTTTTAAGGTCATACGGCAATTTTTTTTTGAAAATTAAAACAGAATCATTGCAGAATGACCAGCCATTTCTAGACTTTAAATAAGCTGTGTAATGTCCTGATGTTATTGAAGGGCCGTCATGATATATAATTGCTGCAGTTACAAAAGTCCTTCCTGATATTGACAACTGCGAAGCTACAACATTTTTAATTAAAGTTGTCAATTTTGTTCCATCAGGCCTACATCGTTGGAACATTAAAATGACATACTGGCCATATGTTCGTATAAATAATGTGGACATCATTTCAGATTTACATTGGCTACACTCCATGTTGTGATCAGCTGCTTTTACTAGCTTATTAAAGGAGACTGATTTACTGTCTGGCAAAGTTAAATATATAAATCTTTCTGAGTCTACACTAGTAGTACTTGATACCATACAGTTCTCGCAGTCATGCTGCCATTGATAAGAAAGCCCAAACAGCTGATCTACACCTACACCTTCAGCATGTAATACATCAAGCATATACATTAAAAACTCCTGACAATCTTGCTGAATATTTTGAGAGAATTGTGTTTGGCCTGAACATCTGTCTAACAGATTTCGAATTTCAGACACACTTTCTATGTTTCTTCTATCAGTGGTACATTTCTCTAACACAGAATTTAACAAACTGCAAAATCTTTGATCAGAATTGACCACAATCTCTTCTTTTACATTTTTTAGAGAAAATAAAACATTAACTACTACATTAGCATAGCAGTTGACACCAGAACTGTTTTCAAACTGAAAACCAACAACATCTTCAACAGAATCCTTTTTGTTTCTGCTTGTAATTTTAGGTTCATTGACTTTTTGTCTTTTTGCTACAACCTCCCCAGTATTGTTCTCATTTCTTCGTTTCCGGCCTACCACACGTTTCTCAAACAAAGGATACTGAGGCAAATGTGGCGCATACTCTCTTCTTAACCTATTGTATTCCTTAACACAATCTAGATCTGCACAAATGTTTGTGACATCACACTCAATCAAGTACAATCCCGATAAAGTTCTAACTCGTGACAATGCCACATATGCCATACCCTCCTTGAACACAGAACTGCCAATATTCACCAATGCACTGTCTACGCTTAAACCTTGCGATTTATGAATTGTCACCGCATATGCCAAGCAAACAGGAAACTGCTTACGGCGAACATATAAGTCTTTTACAAGCAAAAATCTAGCAGAACAACGACCAATTAGCTGTACTTCCTCAATGCCATCAAATTTAATTTTTAAAAATTCAATTCCATCTCTATTTCTGTATTTCACAAAATCAACAACATTACCCATTGATCCATTTACCAGACCTCTTTCAACATGTAAATTCCTTCTTAAAATTATACGGCAGTTCAAGCACACATTCAGAGTCTTTTCAAAACCTGCAGTTTTAGATATACTCTTCTCTAATGAATCCAATTTTGTTTTCAGATTCTCAGACAAAATAATTGTTGATCCCATATGCTCTACTCTATCAATAGCTTCCAGTTTCACAATCTCTTGCTTTTCTAAATGCAACATTTTGTTGTTAAATTTGGCACATTCTGCAAGAGTTGGCATCAAACATATTCCAGATTTCTTCTCAGTAATTTTCTGAAAAATATTCTCAGGCACAACATCTTGTTCTGGATATAAATTTGACAGTAATCGTGCATGTAAAGCTTCTTTCCCATGCTCGGTCACTTTTCCAATTCTAACATCTTGTAGAATAGTCTTGTAAACTTCATCCTTCGCCTGACGCATATTTTCATGCAGTTCAGCATAATTGAAGTTTAACCATATATTGACGTTGCCAATGCTGCCTAGGCACTTCCTGGTATCTTCATGCGTGAGCATTTTGAACACAGGTTGCCCTTTCACTGGTGTCAGCTGCAAAAGATCTCCGAAAACAATGATGTGTTTGCCACCAAATAACACATCATACTCTGTTTTGAGAACTTCTTGCATCCTCAAATGCACAAAGGCAAGCATGACATTGGAAACCATGCTTACTTCGTCAATGATAAGAAGTTTCATTTTCCTCAAGATTCTTGAAACTTCAAAACAAGCATCTCCAGATAGCTTGTGATATTGTAATTTGTTGTCATGCTCCACTGGCAGCATCAGTAAACGATGTAAAGTAATCCCTTTAATATTATGTGCTGCCAGTCCAGTTGGAGCAGTGACAACACAAGACAGCGATGACTCTGTCCTTTCCTGCAAATAGCATGAACTTGCTTTAATGAGGAAACTTTTTCCAGTTCCCGCTTCTCCACTCACGTACAGTCGGACAGGCTTCAACGACGTACATGAGCACTCTTTCTTGTCATGACTTAATCCATGATCAATTTGCAGGGTAACTTCGTCATATATTTTCCTCTGCTCAACGTTGAGTTGTCTTTCCAACTCTTCTAAGTTAACCGCATCCTCCTGAGCATGTGCCATGGCTCTTTCCACTTCATTCATGGCAGTGGCAGCTTCATTTTCGATAACAGGTCCTCCTAGTGGATCCTGACTCAATGAAGCAGAACTCTGACTGTCCTGAGAACTGTCTCTGGCAATCTCGGCTGCAATCGTTGCTTCCTGCTCAATTTCCGCATTCAACATTTCTACATATTTGGGAAAAGCAGGACATTCTATGGTCTCCTTGGCGGCATTGAAAGAGTCTTCGTAACAGAGGAAATCTCCAAGCAGTTCCTCTTCTGCACGCCAAGGCTTGAAAAGTTGCAAAAGTGCTAAATAGAAAAACTCCTTTTTTTCAGGAGATTCGCCACTCAATTTTCGATGGTTTACCAAGTGGCATTTTCTTTGCTTGACCAGACATCCCTCACTTACTATTACAGCATACACTCCTTTCTCAGTATCTTCTTTGATGTTCCTCTTGAATATGTAATTTTGCAGAACCTCATACAGACAAACATTCTCGAGGTGACTGCTTCGATTTGGATAATATGTATCCAACATGTTTGTCTTCAAAATGTCGGTACTGTTTGGCTCCTTTTCCGCCAAATACTCAATTTCCCGCACAGGTTTGAGAACTCGATTACGCGTTGCAGCAAGACCAAGACTCGCCCAAACGATACTCCTGGACTTGGCATAGAGACTTGCTGAAGACAACCGGTCAGAACATTCGTACGCTCCGATTTCTCGATGCGACAACATCTTCAGACTGAAACTGTACAACTTCTTGCTGAGGCTCTTTTCATGGGAAATGTCCTCCCACATATCCTTCAATTCTGTCTTCTCTTTTTTGGTGATGTAAGACGTCACATACCGAGCCACAGCCATACAGTTATCAGCCACAAACTGTATATCCATGTTAGCATTCCACATGGACAAAATCACCGGGTTGTAGTCGTTGATGTACTTGGACTCTTCGTTCCTCTTCAAATTGTAAGTGTTTTAAGGTGATTTCTTCATGACATTGTGTCGCAGCGAAGACATCAAACTGTTTACTCTTCCTTTATAAATCACCGGTCGTGGAAAGCCGAAACGACATTTAGTGTAGAACTTGTCCTTGTTTCGGAATTTACGACGGCAGTACTTTCCACATCGATGGCTTTGGAAACGCAGAACTTTTTCTCTTAGGCTTTTCTTCTCCTTTGCGTTTGGAACAGCACACGTAGAATACTGTTGGATGAAACTCATCACTGAGTCTTCTGGATCCGTTCCAAATTTAGGTGCATCCTTGATCCACAGCAACATATGTATATGAGGAGCACCTCTTGCTTGGTACTCTTTTCTCCAGAAGAAATCCAACACCTCTCCAAGAGGTGGATTCTTCTTATTCATGATGAAAGACATCATAGCTTCAAATCTATGATTGAAGTACCTACATACATTGACTGGATCCAAAGAGCACAGTTCTCCGGGTGTCTTGAATTCGATGTTATCTACGTTAGCATTTGCCTCTCGTAGAAATTCAAGTAAGTCTTCCCAGCCATACTCGGCACAGCTCAGAGTGAGGAACCATGTGGGAGTACCTAAGTTCCTCAGCATACATTTTAAATCACCATGACGACGGTACCAGTACTCATTAGTACCACGCTGACACGCCATGAGATTAATCAGGTGAGAATCCAAAATACTATCTTGGACATTGACTTTATCCATAAAGTCACTTGCCGAGATGTTTTGCATGTGTATACCACTTTTCAAGATGTGGTTCACTGCATATGACAGTCCAGACAGATCGCTTTCAAACAGGAGATGAAACAAATAAGGAATGCATTGTCGAAACCTAGCATCTCCTGCATACAATCGCAAAGTCCGGTATTCAGAAGCAGGAATTTGATGAGGTCGCTCATCATATCTTCCTCCCTGACCTGTTGGAAAAAGCTGTGGGAAACACCGAGCTTCCAAACTTTCCTCCCAAACACTAATGGGACTCCCTTTGGCTTGTTTCATTTGAAACAACTCAATAGCATTCCCCATGACTTCCTTGGAATGCAAAGGATGAACACTATAATGTTCATATATTTCTTCACTAGTAGAGGGTTCTACTTTCTCAATTTGACCAGCACACAAATCGCTATCCTCTTCCTCACTTACTTCCTCTTCTGCAACATATACATTCTTATAGTATTTATTATTTTTTTTCAAATACAATGTTGCCTTTTTAACTTTCCTAACATCTACTAAATCTTGCCATATTTTCTTATTCTTTGTCGGAACCCCATTAACTAAGATAACCAGAGGTTCCTCTTCCACTTTTTCTACTCCAATTGTGTTAATGTTTTTCTTCAAATCTAGAGGCAAATAAACAACTCTTCCCTTTAATCCTCTCTGTAAATCTGATGGAGGCAATTTCCCTGTCTTTGGCTCCATTCTTACAATAGCCTGAAAGGGATGGATACTTTGAATCAAAATAGATTCATAAGTATTTAAATCCTTCAATTCAGAAGGAATCTCAACCAATTCCAGATTATTATGAACTGCTCTAGCAGGCATCTGGTTTTGATTTAATTTGCAAGAACAATAAGTACACACACGTTGATCCAATCCCAAATCAAAACAATTTTCTACCATCAAGTATGTTGCAAAATCCTTCCATTCACTATTATTTTCCCTTTCACTTTTTGCATATAAATCCACTAACTTAGTCTGATTCTTATAATAAGTGCGTCGACAACACACACAAGTGAAATTCGGCCTCTCACTTGATTTCACCTCAAACGTCGCAATTTCCCTCTGGAAATTATCTGTACTGGAAACCTGTACACTATCTTCCACAAGACCCTCTTCTTCTTGCTCAATTTCAACATTCTCCTCTTTACTTCCAAAGTAACAAAACTCAATTTCTTCACATATATTCTTCACATCTATTTCAGAACCATGCAAAAGAGCAGCGCATAATTGTTTAAGCATAATTGCTGGACTCTTAGCATAATACAACATTCTAACTAATTTCCTCACTTTGTTATGATGCACTGCTAGCATCCTGAAATGATGAAAAACACTCTGGCATACTCTCCTGGAAAGACAAGCCAGTGAATGTCCATGCAAACTTGTCACTTCTCTTACTCTGCAAGGATCTAATTCTTGCAACAACATCATTTTCTGCTTCAAACTTTTCTTATTAAATGACCGTACAAAATCACAAAGCAAATTGATGGAATCCTGTCGCACACTGCAAATACTACTACACTTCCAGGTGTACACAGGACCCTTAGCACGTCTTCCTAAAACCTCATTACCTAACACCTCTTCTGCCTCTGTTGTCACAAGTTTTTCTTTTTCAACTGGACAACCATCTTTCACTTCATAAGCACGACCACTGGTGTCAACTGCATGCACCAAATCATTATCCTGGAAATAACTCTCCTCATTAAAAAATGCCTCACAGCTTGAACTATGCATCCATTCTCCAGAAAAAACTTCACAAAAATTACTACGATTAACTATTCTCTTCCATCTACTATTTCTTTTGAAATCAAAAATTGCCTTGTTTAGCTTCCTAATTCTATTGATTATCAAAATAAATAACTTACGTTTAATTTCAAATGCCTGATCAATAACTTTCTCAACTTTTTTTTTTTGTTATAAAAAACTAGTTTATGTTGACCTTTCTTAATATTTTTTAACAAATTGCCAATTATCCTGTTCCGGAACATTCGTTTACGAATCTCCCTAAACTGTTGTTTCCTTCTACTATCATGCACAGAGTTATCTCTTGCTCTAGCAGTAACATTTTTCATTGGCCTTTCTTTTCCATTTGATTTACTTCTCGTTTTATGGACTGAAACATTTTCTGTAGTAATATTTTTTTTAGTACACATATTTCTTATAAAGTGTTTTGTGCTCTTACCCGGTGCTTTCTTCGTGACTTGACAAATCTTTTTGTTAGAGGACTGCTGCGTATTATTTTTCACCTGCTGTCTTTGACGTTTTGCAGCCTTTCTCTGTCTTTCTATTGTAGGCATGGTGAAATCTTGAAATGATCTGCAGTTGAATCTGTGGAAAAATATAATAAATAATGTTATTAACCATTATTACCAAACAGTAAATCAGTAACAGTGATAAAAAACTTAACACACTACTTGACATTTTAATTGGAAGATTTTTTAGTCGTTGGCAAATTTACAATACAGAAATACCAGAAAAGAAATGACATTTATATTTATGTTACCTATGCTATTTTATATGTGAATCTGATCTAATTTTATGAGCATATTTTAATATTTTATTGAAGACACTACACATAACCTGCTTTTGAATGTGTCTTTATTTTTAAATTAAACGGTTTACCTTTTTACTTTTTATTAATTATAAATTTTAAAAATAAATGTTTATATTTCCAAAGGCTCAAGCAGGTCAGCTTCCCATCCTATATCATATAATTCGGACAAATCTGCATCCTCATCACGCTCTTCTTCATCCTCATGATTTAAATCATCCAATGGATCAACATCCACTGATGTTTCAATTACAAGTTCAATGATGAGGTCAAAATCAACTGATTGCAGATTGTCGCTCATGTTGAGGTTGTCTTTATCTTTAAAGAAAGATAACAACAATGAGATGTTCCAGAGTAAGAGACAAATCTCACAGATTATAATAGTAAAATTGTTTAACAAGAGTAACATTTTGCAGCTATTATTTAGCCATGTCCAGCGATGCTGAGCAGGTGAAGCCTATGTCTAATTTTTCACTGAACAGGACTCATCTGTTCTTAACCTTGGATAAGCCTCACCGACTCTGTGTCCCCTGCACATACTTAAATGTAAAGGGGCAGATTTATGTTAAATGGCACATCCCCAGGCATGCACCAGTTAACGTGCACCACTGCTCTGCCACCCATGGTGTGCCGCATTTACAATCAGATAGGAGAAACCTGTGTCAAAACCCTGCGCCTGCTTGAAGCAGGCATAGGTCTTGACGCAACATTGTGGAGATGGTGCACCCCTGAGCCTTGCTGGAGCTGCATCGCACTTGCGATACAACTTCAGCAATGCGCCACCTTAACGGCACAGATGCGTCAAGCATCTGTGCCGTTTTTGCCCCATGCTGCGCCGCATTGTAAATGCAGCACACCATGGGTGGCGGAACAGCGGCGCAAGATGACTGGCACATCCCTGGTGATGCACCAGTCATCATAAATCTATCCCTAAGCTTCTTATCATGTTAGAGATGAACTGCCATATGTATCATCAAAATATTTTGCATTTCCTAAATAGCGAATTTTAAGGAATAAATAGCGATTCTTTACCATTCCTAATTTGCGATGAGCAAATTGCTAGTTGCAAGTTACCCATTCATTTCCATGGGCTAGGAGGCTCATAGGAATGAAGGTTTAATTTGCGATTAGCATTTTGCTCATCACAAATTAGGAATTTTTCCAAGGGTGCAGGGGTGTCTCAAGAACACCCTGCTGCACCCCTGAAAAAGAAATTTGGGGGCATATGGCACACATACATGCCCTAAGGGCATGTGTTGGCGTCATATGGGACCTTTTGTTTTTTTAAAAAAAAGCTTTTTGAAAAGAATTCACAAATTACCACCAATTTACCACAATAGTTTCCAAATCCTTAATGTCATTTTTTACATATTTTTTGTTTGATACATTGCATTTAAGTAGTCACAAAATTTGCAAATCCTTCAGTGCAATTGCAAAATAAGGAATAGCAAATTTTGCTACTCCTTATTTTGCATCCAACTTGTTTGATACATACCATTTGTCTAATTAACATTCGCAAAGGCCAAAATTCGTAGAATTTTGATCTTTGCGAATGCTAATTAGCTTGATACATATGGCCCCAAGTGAGGCCTGTCTTACGACATGGTGCATCTTTTGCATCACTGCTGCATCGGTTTCATGTGGTACGTTTTTTTTACACCATGACATATCTGCCTAAATGCATCAATTTGTAATGTTGTCGCCTCATAGCAAATCTTTTGCACCACCGCTGCATCATAAAAGTGAGGCACAGTGGCACAAAAGAGGCATACACCTATCATAAATCTGTCCCTAGCATTTTAAATGATTAATCCAGGATGACGATAAAGTGTGGCCTATCCAGAGGTTTGTTTAAGGTGAGGCCTACTCAGGATTGCAGATTAAAGTTACGCTTGATGAAGAATACAGAGGAGATAATACATGTAAAGGCCTACCAATGAAGTAAGTAATGTGCACTTTATTGCGCCAGTCATCATAAATGTATCCCTAAGCTTCTTATCTTGTTACAGATCAACCACCATATCTACCATCAAACTATTTTGCATTTCCTAAATAGCAAATTTTAAGGAATAAATAGGAATTCTTTACTATTCCTAATTTGCAATGAGCAAATTGCTAATTGCAAATTACCCATTCATTTCCATGGGCTAGGAGGCTCATAGGAATGAAGGTTGCAATTTGCGATTAGCAATTAGCTCATCACAAAATAGGAATTTTTTCAAGCGTGCAGGGGTGTCTCAAGAACACCCTGCTGCACCCCTGAAAAATAAATTTGGGGGCATATGGCACACCTACATGCCCTAAGGGCATGTATGGGCGTCATATGGGACCTTTTGTTTTTTGGAAAAAAATGCTTTTTGAAAAGAATTCGCAAATTACCACAAACTAGAAGTTGGTGGTAGTTTCCAAATCCTTAATATCATTTTTTACATATTTTTTGTTTGATACATTGCATTTAAGGAATCGCACATTTTGAATTAAGGACATTTTAAGTCATTTCCACATGTGCAGTGTTTTCAAATTATGATTTGAAAATCGTTTTTGGGGAAAAGTAATGGTTTGCAAATTTATGACAAGGACATAATGGTGTATGCTTCTCTATAAGGCATTTCAGTGTCTCTGATGTCATTTTTCCCATATTACATTATAAGACCTTTCCCCATGGAGCACATTCCTTGTAAATATGCTCCCACCTGTGCATGGCGAATTTAGATTTTGACTGTTTGAGTCACATAGCCATGTTAAAAGTGACCCAAAAAAATTGCAAACGTTTTAAAAAAACACATTCATGTGTCTTAAGGACATTTTAAGTCATTTCCCCATGGACAATGTTTTCTAAGTGGCGCAAAAGAGGCATACACCTATCATAAAACTGTCCCTAGCATTTTAAATGATTAAATCAAGATAACAATAAGATGTGGCCTATCCAGAGGTTTGTTTAAAGTGAGGCCTACTCAGGATTGCAGATTAAAGTTACGCTTGATGAAGAATACAGAGGAGATAATACATGTAAAGCTCTACCAATGAAGTAAGTGATTTCTACTTCATTGCGCCAGTCATCATAAATGTATGCCTAAGCTTCTTATCTTGTTAGACATCAACCGCCATATGTATCATATAACTATATTGCATTTCCAAAAAAGCGAATTTTAAGGAATAAATAGCGATTCTTTACCATTCCAAATTTGCAATGAGAAAATTGCTAATTGCAAATTACCCATTCATTTCCATGGGCTAGGAGGCTCATATAAATGAAGGTGCAATTTGCGATTAACAATGTGCTCATCACAAATTAGGAATTTTTCCAAAGCTGCAGGGGTGTCTCAATAACACCCTGCTGCACCCCTGAAAAAGAAATTTGGGGGCATATGGCGCACATAAATTTTAACAACATTCCTTTACCTCAAAAACGATTTTCAAATCATAATTTCAAAACACTACACATGGGAAAATTACTTAAAATGTCCTTAAGACACATAAAAGCGTTTTTTGATTGCCTTTCCTGCATGGTTGGGTCACTTTTAACATGGCTATGTAACACAAACATTCACAATCTAAATTTTCCATGCACATGTGGGAGCATATTTACAAGCAATTTGCGCCACAGAGAAAGGTCTTACACTAAAATGAGAAAAATAACATCAGGGACAGTCAATTGCCTTATAAAGAAGCATACACCATTATGTCCTTGTCATGAATTTAAAAACAATTCCTTTACCCCAAAAACGATTTTCAAATCATAATTTCAAAACACTGCACATGGGAAAATGACTTAAAATGTCATTAAGACACATGAAAGCGTTTTTTGATTGCCTTTCCAGCATGGTTGGGTCACTTTTAACATGGCTATGTAACACAAACATTTAAAATTTAAAATTACCATGCATAGGTGGGAGCATATTTACAAGCAATTTGCGCCACAGAGAAAAGTCTTACATTAAAATGGGAAAAATAACATCAGGGACAGTCAATTGCCTTATAAAGAAGCATACACCATTATGTTCTTGTCATAAATGTAAAAACAATTCCTTTACCTCAAAAACGATTTTCAATTCCTAATTTCAAAACACTGCACATGGGAAAATTACTTAAAATGTCCTTAAGACACATAAAAGCGTTTTTTGATTGCCTTTCCTGCATGGTTGGGTCACTTTTAACATGGCTATGTAACACAAACATTCAAAATCTAAATTTTCCATGCACAGGTGGGAGCATATTTACAAGCAATTTGCGCCACATAATTCATAATTTTCTCCTTAAAGCACACTATTCTCTATCTAAGTTAAAGAAATATTTTCTCACCTTAGCAAATACTTTGAGTTTGAAAACAGTCTCAGAAACACACCAATTTGTCTTCAGCAGAGCAAAAGGTATGCACTCCAGAGTCTGCAGCTATCAAAAGCACAGAAATGCTGTAATTCTTCACACATATTTCTCATGTCACCCAATCAAAACTCTTCCCTCACTTTTTTTCAAATGAAAACCCTTCCCCCCTCTGCCCTTTCTGTCTTTTCTGCATGGCAACCACCTCATTGGAAGACTTCTGGTGTTTGCAAGTTCACACAACTTTGTTGCAATTGAACTCTGAACTCTCAGTGCACCTGCATATCCAGTGCATTCTTTCATTTATTGATTTTTTATTGACCATTCAAAATACATCTTTCAAAGAACACATCCATGCACCCTAACTTTCTGTTTTCAGCAATCAAAATCCACCAATCACTGTTACTGCTTCATGAACACAGAAACTCCACAGTTTTTTTCATTTTAAACTCTCATTTTTTCAACTGCCATTTCATTGCCACACTTCATCTGACTGCAGGAGAACCTTCTCTCACCATGTTTTCTGTCTGGATTGTTGGACATAGTTATATTCACTGGGCTCAAAGGTACGTTGAAAACAGGAAATTACCTAACCTCAATTTACAAGATGTGGAAATTAAGTGGTTTGGCCACAGAGGATTAAAATGTCACCAATTGATACCATTGGTGAAAACCTTTATGCATTTGCCCAAACCTGACCTGTTAATTGTGCACTGTGGAGGTAATGACTTGGGCACTTTGACTGGTGTAGGTCTGGAAATGCTTTTAAAGGACACCTTTGAGCAATTAATGGCACTTTTTCCTCAGACTGCCTTGGTATATTCAAATATATGCCAAAGACAGAAATGGAGGTGGTCAAACCAATTTTGTCCACAAATTGAGAAGTCGAGGAAGCATGTAAACAAATCTGTTTCAGCTTACATGAGAGACCATGGAATGGGCTCCCTGTACAACAATAACTTGCGATACTACATGCAAGATATCTACAGAGGAGATGGAGTTCACTTCTCAGATGAGGGCAACAGAGTTTTCACTCTGAATTTAAGAATGTGCATTGGTACCTACTTATAAGTACCTAAATGTACCATAAACCCAAAAGCTCTTCTCAGAGCTACCCTACATCTAATCACTCACAATTATTATTTTACTCTAACATTTTCACTAATTTTCAACAAAGTACGCTCCCCGGGGCGCTACCCGGTACGCGAACCGGGAGCTAACCTCGCGAAATTTTTTAAAAAAATGTTTTTTTTTCGCACATATGGGCCTCCTCAGCCACCCTCACAAAACCTAGGGGGTCAAGATAAGTCTACCGTGCCCCCTTCTACCCATTCTGAACATTATTTGCCCTCCATCTTGTATCTAAATTCGACCGAAACACAAAATGGTGGACTCCCGGAACGCTTAAGGTTCGCGAACCGGGGCGCTCAACGGTTCGCGTACCGGGTCGCTCCCTGGGAAGCGCACCATCAAAAAAGGTGGGAAAGTAGTTCACAGAAAAGCCACTGGAGACAATTTCACCAAATATAGATTAGCTCATACTACATACCAATCCCTACCATTTTCACAAATTTGATTGGAATTCCATTTAGTCATTTAGCCTGTAGACCTCTCTAAATACCCTGAGGTAAATTACTTCACAAAATACATCTGAAGTGTTGGAATTGACAACCAATGAAAATGTTACTTTCATTTTCTATTTTTTTTACCTGACATTTCATTGGTTATATACCTGAATATATATAAAGGAAGAGAAGAAAACACAGCCATTTTGACTACTACTTCTTGCTGTACATTTCAATAGTATTTTCACTAATTCCTTCAACTTCTTTCTAAAGGTAAGTTTTTATTTTTAAAACTGAAGTATATTGTGCACTATAAGTTAATATGGTAAACTTTTTCTGATAGATATATACTATCCCTCTGTAGTAGTTATAGATTTAGAGAGACTTCTCTGTTATAGTTAAGGATGGAGTTAGGCTTCTCTTGTATAATTATGAATTTACTTACGTTAAATCACATACACATTTTTATATTCCTACTTCCACTCTGATACTATACACTGCCCAAAGATAAATTCACTGATAAAAAATGCCTATCTAAAATTATTCCCAACATTGCCCTATCTCTACTAATATATATTTTTTTAATTCAAATTTCAGGCAAAATGGAAGGCGAAAACCAAGTTTCTTTTGAAATGGACCTGCAAGACAGCAGCCAAGAATTGATTGATACAATTGATCAAATTGACATTGAATTTTTCGATGAAACTTGGGACAATGAACTACTTCAATGTGTACAAGCAGTAGATAACCTCCTTGCAAATGAGGACATTTTACACCCTCAAAGACTACAATGTATATTCCATGATAATTATGAAATTTCTGACAATGAAATGTTAGAAAGTTTAATAAATTATGAAACACAATCACATTAAAAAAAAATGCTTAAAAAATAAAGAAAATAAAAAATAATCAACAAAAACAACAATCAATTAACATACAGCATTTGAAAAGTCTATCATTCATTTTTCATTGCAGTACGCTGCCCAGAACGCTTCCCGGTTCGCGGACCGGGCGCTCCCCACGCAAAAAAAAAAAAAATTTTTGTTTTTTTTGCCCCGCGGGGCCCTTTTAAAACCTCCACATTAAACCTAGGGGGTCAGGGAGGATCTAGTATGCCCCCTTATTGTAATTTTCGCCTTTGTTTTGGCCTCCTCTTGTCTCTCAATCCTACCGAGAGACAAGATGGCGGCCGCTCCGGACTGTTTAGAATGTTGACAGACACCGGAGAGCCAATCAGCTTCGCTACGCAAAGTTCCGTTACGCGTCAGGTCCGCGGACCGGAGCGCTGCCCGGAGCGCGCTTACAGATATATATCTTTTTTTAAACGTTAATTTCTCAAAATCCACTGGAGCACATATATTGAGACCTAGAAAAGGCACATCGGGCTACCAGTCCCTACAATTTTGCCAAGTTTCGTGCAAATCCATTCAGCCGTTCGGGCTAAAAGTGAGGCCAACCGCCCTATGGAAAACTCAATGTTAAAAACACGTTTTGGGACCCCCCTTTTTTCTCGGCCCCCCCTGGACGAACCCCCCCCAAATTTTCAGGGGCTGCTCAGAAACAAAATGTTCCATTTTCCAGAAAATTTCAGCCAATTCCGTCCTCAAACGCCAAAGTTATTAGACATAGAATTTTCAAAAATCCCATAGGGAAAAAATCCTAACTATATATACCTACTGGCGACCGCCAGTAGGTAATATATATATATATATATATATATATATATATATATATATATATATATATATATATATATATATATATATATATATATATATATATATATATATATATATATATATATATATATATATATATATATATATATATCCACAAGACACGCCACCTATACTAGGTGCATCACCACAAGATGATGAGGTGGCATTATCAAAAAGACAGACCTGCTGACTTTGTCAGTGTGTTACAACGGTAGTAAAAGCAAGCACAACCACCTCTTGTTCCATGATGGAGAACCCAAATATTCAGTAGTAACTAATCATATTTAGATCACACAACCTTGCTGATATAGTGACATAAAAGGTGCAGCCAAATATTTAAGACTTAACGCTCTAAGATAATAGAGGCATTGATGTCAATTTGAACTGTATATTAAATGTTTTGTAATATTAGGCAAATTGTATTACTGTGTTTCACCGCATTGAATAACCTAAAATTCTAATAAAAATAATTTAAAATGGAATATTAAAGCAATCTTCAATACATGCTATGACTCACCATTGAAGTCAATGGGTGTTGCACCAACAACAAATACTAGTACTAACTTCAATATTTTCAATAGAGTATTTTGTTTAAAAACATGTGTCTCAGAGACCTTCTTTTTCTTGTACTAGTCTACTACTGAAATCATAGGACTATCCAATAGAGATCCTCGCACTCCAGAACCTCTGTACCAAAACTAAAGACTCATGGAGAATATTAGAACTGTCAGCCTTAGGATGGCCTTCCCACAACATTTTGTCATGGTCCTACAATTTTGTGCTACTCTTACTGGCCTCAGTGCTTGTGCTCTCTCCTCTAAACATATAAGCATTGGCTTATACCCAATTGACATATTTAATTTGCTTATATGTTCCTGGTAAAGTGTCACTAAGTGTGCCCAGGGCCTGTACATTAAATGCTACTATTGGGCCTACTGCACTAATTGTGCCACCCTCTTAATTAGCCCTTTACGCAGGTATCAGGCCTGCCATTGCAGAGCCTGTGTGAGGAGTTTTAAACTGCCATTTTGACCTGGCAGAATACATCTTTTTTAATGCATATGTTACCCCTAGGGTAGGTCCTGGGCAGCCCAGAGGGCAACGTGTAATATATTTAAAAAGTAGGACATGTACTTTTAAGTGTGACATGTCCTGGTAGCGAGTCACTCTTAAATTTGTTTTTCAATACTGCAAAGCCTATCTCCTCCATTAGGAAACATTGGAGTTGCCTTATTACATTTTATAAGTGTAAATTTCTATTAGGAAATTATAACCAGTTCATGTTTGGTGCCTCTTGAGTCACAATTTAAAATCTTAACTTATTGTGAAGTCGGATCTTAAATTGTAATCCTGAAAATGCCGCTTTTTGAAAGTTGGCATTTTGTTGCCTTAGCCAGTTAGTGCCTGTAGTTTGTCTCTGGTCACATGACTGGGTGTAGCTGACAGTTGAGCTTTGTGTATTCCTCCTTGACAGAACACACAATAGGGAGCTTAATTGTGCCTCGCTGGTTCATCCCTGGTAGGATTGGAGGGAGAAGCTGGGCTCAGCTCCACTGTCACCTGAATAGGCTGTTTCCTGCCTCCACACAGAGGGCTGCATAAACCTTGTAGTTAGTCTGGAGCCAGGACAGGTAAGGCAGGATACCTGGGGACTTCAAAGGGAAACCTCAAGAAGCTTCTCCCTCACTTCAAAGGCACAACTCGGTATAAAGTAAGGATCTCAGACTCCAACCGTTCAGTACACTTCTGGACCTGTGGATACTCTGCCAGGCAGAGAGAATGCTGTGCTGCTACAGTGACTGCCATTCTACTGGGCTGCTGCTCCAAAGGAAATGCTTCTCTGATGTGCTGACTTGCTGGATGCTGCCCTCTTGCCTGTGTAAGAGGAACTGGACCTCTACCTTCATCTTGAGCCCAGGACCTCAGAGTGATTCAAAGGGCTAGTCTGTGGGTCTGATGAGCTGAGCTTCAGGGACATAAAAGGCTCCTAGACCCATCCTCTGTAAGTTCCTGACCCACAAGTGGGCCTCTCAGGTCCTGGACCTTTGGTGTGACTCACACACTCTTTAAATCAAGCTTTTGGGCTCTTAGCAACCTCAAACGGGCTTGTTCATACCAAAACCAAGCCATTCACATCAAAATCCAGTGCAAGCAACAAACAGCCCATTTCTTCGTACATCAACATCGACAGCCCAAGTGGTTGCACTTACGCAAAGCTCCAGCCTACCAGTCTGCGACGATCAGCCTGCTCTTCTTACCACACAAACTGACACCCACAACAATCTTCTTGCTCCTTGAGACCCTCCCCAACATGAACCGGACTCTTGATGTAAAACTTGAGAAGGTAGTACTTCACACAACTTTTTTGCTACAGTGACATAAAAGGTGCAGCCAAATTGTCAAGGCTTAAAGCTGTAAGATAATAGAGGCATTGATGTCAATTTGCATTGTATATTAAATGTTTTGTAATATTAGGCAAATTGTATTACTGTGTTTCACAGCATTGCATAACCTAAAAATCTGATAAAAATAATTTGAAATGGATAAAGCAATCTTCAATACATGCTATGACTCACCATTGAAGTCAATGTGTGTACTACCAACAATAAATACTAGCAGTAACATCTGTATTTTCAATAGAGTATTTTGTTTAAAAACATGTGTCTCAGAGTCCTTCTTTTTCATGTACTAGTCTACAACTGAAATCATAGGACTATCCAATAGAGATCCTCGCACTCCAGAACCTCTATACCAAAACTAAAGACTCATGAAGAGTACTAGAACTGTCAGCCTAAGGATGATCTTCCCTCAATGTTTTGCCTTGCTCCTACATTTTTGTGCTACTCTCGTTTTTGCTGGCCTTAGGACTCTGTGCACTTTACCACTGCTAACCAGTTCTAAAGTGCTTGTGCTCTTTCCTCTGAACATGGTAGCATTGGTAGCAATAGATTTGAATACTAACTGCCAGCGCTTGCCTTTGAAAATGAGCACCTCTGATACACAGCCATGGTGAGAGGGTCTGGACTAGTAGGTGTTTATATGGGAACAGGAACGTTCATGGGCGGGCCAGTGACTGTGACTACCTTCTAAAGCAGCCCAGCATCTGCTCACAAGTGGCCTGTGAGAGATGGGACCTTTAATATATTGTTCACGTCCAGTGAAGGTCACATACTCTAATTGGGCATTGAAGTCTGCAGTAATTTACTTAAAGCTAGCAGAGCACATGGGTACTAACAGTGTACATGAAACGTGCATAAAGAATAATTTTACATTGGCTGGTCCTAGAGAGAAGTTCAGTGTGCGCTTCTGTAGGTAAACATGGGTCGTGAGTGCAAATATCCCATTACTTTAATCCCATTTACACTGCTTCATGTGAGTTATGTTCCTCTGAGACAACCTTTAATTAAATTTGAAATTTTAACTACCTACTCGGTCAAGTAAAACGTAAACGTGGTTACTTATATAGCGCACGTATCACCCCCGCAAAGGGGTCTCACGGCGCTTGCTTAGGGAACCTGTCCTGGTATTCCCCTGTGAGATAACCCCGGCAGGGTATCCACAAGGTGAAAGCCAGGCATCCCGCCGCGAGGGGCCGTAGTGGAGATTAAGCAAGCTATTGCCCAGAGTCGCAGAGTGTGAACCCGTGAGTCGAGTAGGCACCAGGGCGAGAATTATCGAGTCCGTGGAATTTTTAGACCAAGACCCGCCGAGGCGGGGAATTGAACCCTGGTCCAGGACCGATTTCAGCTTCCGGGTCTGCTGCCTCTAACCCCTGAGCCACACTTCTCCACTAAGTGAATTACTTTGGTGGCTAGCAGTTAGAGTGATCCCTTTGCCACCCAATATGCCCATCTGAAAGGATTTACGCAGCCTGTTTGTGGGAGAAGAAGAGGATTGGGGGCAGAATGCCCTTAGGTTCATTACATTTACTCTGCCAGACAACCCTAGACATGCCTTTTCCATAGAAGCAATGGGGGGCAACCAAGACCTCTCAGTCTAGTCTCTCAAGGAGACCCCTGTGAAGTTTGGTAGTAAAGAGCCCGTTTCACAGTGGCAGTTAAAGAGAGAGCATAGATCTCTCAGTGAGCTATGACCCGTGACTGCTTGAAGTCTCCATGTTGAAAGGTTCCAAGATGCTACACAAGAGGGATGGGACAGGGGTGAAGTGACAATGTGTTACCGTTAGACTGGGAAGAGGAACCTCTTTCTGAAAACTTTGACTCCCCACTTCCTCTGCACAAGGGAAATACCCTTGATTTGAACAAGGAGGCACCTAAAATTGTATTGACTTAGAATTAATGGATCATTCTCTCCATGGCCACTGGCAATGGCCTTCCCCCTCCCCCTGTAGAACAACTAGAGGTGGACTTGTGGGTGACCCTGCAGGAGAAGCTTTCCCAGCAACTTCTGTAGCTTGGTCCTGCAGGGATACAACCCTCAATGGAAACTGGGCACCAAAATATATTGAAAAAGGAGTAAAAGTGATTTTCCCCACAGCAGTGGAGAAGAGATCAAAGCAAGCTACAGTCTCACGCTAGTCAGGAAGCACAGGGACTGTCTTAATTTTCATATTGTGCTTGCAGGAGCCTTGTCAGAGTGGTTGTCCTCAGAAATGAGTAGTGGTTGGCCCCCCAAGCACCTTAGGTGCCTTCTTAAGGTTGTCCTTAGTCTCCCAGGTGCACACAAGAGTGTTCTGGGCGGACTCTTCCTTGCTTATCAAGGCCCCCAAAGCTGGAGCTTTAAGCCTTATTTTTCTGGGTGACAGATTCTTTGTTTTTAGTTTCTGAGGTTTCTCTACATTGGCTAAGAAAGTAGAGGGAAAGGTTTATGCAATGCATGTTGGGCAATGATTTAAATAATGATAGTATAGAACTATTTTTAATATCAGTGTTATTATTAAATCAATGTATGTTTGAAAGTTGGCACTCTCCCGAGATCTTTTATTATTGATTGCACTGGATTTGACCTTTTCGTTCTGCTTTTAATTTATGAGCTGGCACTCTGACAGAACACAGACAACTAGCCAGGTTTTTCTCCGTTGGAAAGTGGAAATGACACATATCTGCAACAGCTATCTTTTCCCAATTCCACTTTAAATGTGGCAGTATCCATTGAAGACCTCACAGAGGAGCTGACTAGTAAGATAAGGGAAAGGGTAGGAAATATAGAAGAAAAGAAAGGTGATTTCAGCCTCATCACAGGGATGATCTCTAACATTGTTTTGAATGTCTGGTGTATTCTGAGGTGGATACATCTGGCGTTGCATCTACTTGGATTCAAAATAGAGTTGGTTAAACTGCAGGTTGTATCCTGTTCTCTTTTACTTATCCCTTTGATGTTTTTTTCTTTTGTAATCTATCGCTATACTAAACTCTCACCCTTTCCCCACTATTTCTGTGTTGAGTTGTTCTCCTTTCATCTCAGTGCTAGAAACAGGAAGGAGTATACTATTATACCTTTTCTCTAATCATCGAACAGTCTACTAGTTACGGCTGTTCCTCCTATTTTAACGTTTGTATTTTCACGGCAGTATTTCTAATTCATTTAACCACGAATGCTTGTGGATTAGGCAACTACACTAGCTGTTAATCGCTAAAGCTTTTGTTGCACATTTTTTGGGATATTATAAAATAAATTGTTCAGTTTAATCAAAAGGTCATTTTGAACTGTTGAATTCTCTTAAATGTAACTGTACAACAATTACACTAACTCAAATGACGTGAACATCTATTGCACATTCTCAAAATGTCACTGGAAGCAAAGCGTATTCTCTAAGGTGTTATTTATGAGAGCCTTGCATCACTTTTGCAATATGTGGTACATGCGTGACGCAGGGCTCTGAATCAGATTTATGAAGGCACGCAAAGCCACCTTGCGTGGCTTTGAGTGGCCTCCTAAATCTTGAGTAACGTGACACAACACAAATCGCTGTGTTGCCTTACTCTGTGCTCGTGAGCCATTCTATGGGTGTTGCAATCAGTGTTCCACGCAACACCCATGGATTTTGACGCTGCTCCAGATTTCCAAAATCATGTAAATGGGGGGAAGCGCCAAATCCTTATGCCTCCTGAGGTAAGGTGTAATGAGGAGAAATATGTTTCTTTTTGTTCATTATGCAGCAGACATAGAAAGAGGAAATTCCTCTTAGAATTCAATTAAAAATGTCCTTTATTTCGGCTCATGGAAAGCCATAAAAGGCGTCAAAACATTACATATAATCAAATTAAATTATGATCATAAATAGCATTATTTTAATAAAGTTACATGATTAAAACATTTTAAACCAGGTTTTTATGAGAATTTTAAAAGACCAGATACCAAACTTGAAACATGAGTCTAATAGAAAGCGTACTCAATTCAATAAATTAATCATCATCTCTGGGCAAGGGCTTTGGGCCTAATATACCCTATTGCTGTTAAAAAAACTTTACAATTGAGAACACAACTGAGCTGCTGGTATTGTTATTACATGCCCTCAAGGATAGCTGATGATCTCTAAAGCCCACCAATTTACAAAGGGGTTTTATCCAATGGGAACGTTGTCTATTATAGGCCATGCAAAAGGATAAAACATGTTTGATGGACTCCACTTCATCACATCCCATCGAGCAGATATTTGTGATGCACTGCTTATTGTTCCATGAGCAAGTAAAAGCTGCAAATGGTAAATTCCCTGCCTAATCCTGATGTAAAGTGCTCAGGAAAATAGTTTAGACGCCATATCTAAATAAATATCGAATTCATTATTTAAATAATAGGAAGCTGTTTGCCAGGCTACCTGAAGCTACTCTTCATATTTTTCCACTTAGACAAAATGTCAATAGGCCAATTTTAATTTTTAATGTGCGTTACGAGGGAGCTCCACAGGATATAGCCAAAACTCCTTTAGGCCTAACTTGAACAGCCAACTCTTTATATGAATACGAGGGAGGGTAGCACTGTTGTCGTCCCCGAGGAGCTTGCATGAGCCCCCCCACCCCACTTGCGAGCCGCTGCCCAGCAGCAGCAGGACACACACCCCGCCTCCAGGCCCACTTTCTGGGGGTGGAGAAGGGGCGGGGGTGTGGGGACACTCACCAAGAGTAAAGCAGCTCCTGAAGAGTCCAAGGCGACAACCAAGGATGACCGCTCAACGTCGAGTCGGGCAGCAAAGAGGCCCAACAATGGCGGGCTAAATACCCCTCCCCATCTCCTGACGCGCCGGACATGACGTGTCCAGCGTGCCCTGTAAGGGGACTCCTCCTGGAGTCCCGAGGCGTGGATGGGGAGGCACCTAAATTAAACTAATGATGGCCGCCCTCCGAGGTGACCGCCTGCGGGGGTCGCGGGCAGCCGCAAACCCTGGATCCGTTTCCTACAGGGTGCCAAGTCTTCAATTGTCCACAATCGTATCCAATATTGGATGGGGCTTAGCGCCAATATAAGTGAGATGGATATCAAGTTTAAATCTATACTGATGGGTAAAGTTGGAGCACTGGAAGGGATTTTTAATAATGATTTGAAGAATGCATTCTCTGATTTTTCCAAGCCATCCATGTTACAATGCCCCAAAATATCTGCACCATTGAGAGCTGCCCCACATGCTTGAGTCCTGTGTATTTCTATAGGAAGAGAAATCGGGAAAGTAGATGCCTTGTTAGCAAATCTTATAACGGACCCACTCTATGTTTCCAAATCATGTGACTTTTCTGCAGCTGGGCAACCCATCTGTTTCAGTCTTCTAATCTCACTTCCAAGTAATCAAACTCAGGGACTCTTTCTAAAACTTTCCCATCTAAAGATATGCTCCTTATTTTCTTTTAGCAGTTTCCAAACAACGTGTATTTAGTTATATTGGTGATAATTTCGAGGCCATAGTCTTTACAAAAAAGGGAGAACTTCTCGAGAGGAGTAGATAGGCCTGTGGGACTTTTTGATAACAACAAAGTATTCTCTGCAAAAAGTAGACAATGGGGTCGATTCCGATCCGGTAAAAAGCGCTCCGAATTGCCGTTCGGAGCATTTTTCCCCGTACGAATCATACTCGTAAACGTCCCCATATGAATCTGCAAGTACGATCCCAACCCAACGCGTCACTCCGTACGACTCGTAACAAACTCCGTACAGATCAAAAGTACATACGATTTGCATCCGGCTGACGCTTTACGCAACGTCCGAACGTAAATAGACCGTGCTATCTGTACCAGGAAGTACGATCCGTGTTGATGACACTCTGTACGACTCTTTTGCTACGAGAGCTGAAAACTGCCGTAAAGGTAGAGTTCGCCCCAAAACAGGTACGGACCCCCCCGGGTATGGTGCGTACCCCCCATGATTGCAGGGGTACACACCGTACCCCTGCGATCATGGGGGGTACGTACTGTACCCCACGATCTTGGGGTGTACGCACCGTACCCCATGTACGCTGGGTGTACGGTGCGTACCCCATGTCCGCTGGGTGTACGGTGCGTACCCCCCATGATCAGAGGGGTACGGTGCGTACCCCTGCGATCATGGGGGGGTACGCACCATACGGTGTGTATGTGAATGTGCGAATTTCCGTACGAATCGCCCTTACCAGACGTGGACCGTACGAATCGCGTCCTGATACCCCGTTCCGGATCGTACTCGTCGAGTCGTACGGTGTGTGTACGAGTCGTATGGAGACAGCTCCGGATGCGAATCGTACGGAATGGGCCCAATGTGTTTTTGAATCATTGGTCTTGGGGGAGTCATTTTCACAACTATAAAGTACAAAATGTATACATTAATATATAAAAGAAAGAGTTTTGGGGTTAAAACACAACCTTGGCAGACACCTCGTCTGTATACAATTCCCGTGTCAAAGTTAGCAGTTCCCTTGGTACCCCAATCCCAGAAAGTACCTCCCATAGTTTAGCTCTTGGGACAAGATTGAACTCGGATATAAGATCCATGAAAGCCACAACCAACCTCCCATTTTCAATGTCAACAGTTCTCCATTTGATGGCCAGAAATCGTATGATTTGGTCGACAGTGCACATTTTTGGTCTAAACACTGCCTGTAGATTGGACAGCACCTTTTTTCCAGCCATCCAGTCTCATAGTCTGGCCAGTATTTGTGAACAAATCACTGGATATTATTGAACAGACTTATGGGTCTGTCATTTTTGGATTAGATCCATCTCTTTTTTATGAATCAGGATTATTATTTCTCATTTCCATGAACTGGGCATCTGACCCCCTGCGATCAAGGCATTTGACAAGGAATGCATATAGGGGCCACAGATCTGTGGTTCGCTCCGATAGGTATTTGTTCGAATAATGTCTAAGCCAGGGACTTTGTCAGGCTTCTGAGCATGAAAAGCTGCAATAGTTTCTTTAAGTGAACATTCTATTTGCCCCTCTTTCCTGGCTTCTAGGTGATAAATCAACAGATTATCATCCTTAACAAAAGTCAGATCATTTTCCTCATTAAGACCCCTGACAATACGCAGGCCAATCCTCAGGGGAAATGTGATATTCTGGTCATGAGTTACTAGCTGGCAAAATCTTTTGCAATCTTTGCTTTCGGTTACTACTAACAAGTCTTCCCAGATTCCCCCTTCCCAGAGAACCATGCTGGCCTTAATGTCTTGCTGTGATAATATTAATTCTTTCCTTGCATTTTAGGGCTTTGCTAAGCACTCCCTTAGCTCTTTTGCTTTCCTCATTAAACCACTCATTTGTCCTCTTAACCCTGGGACCCATTTTCCCCTTGCAATTTTTCACGAACAGATTTCCCAATCTAAAGAACAAACTGTTGTGGGTTTGCACTTTCTCGGTTGGGGTTACTTCATTTAGCATAAGAAGGCTAAATTCTTCTAGTACTAATTTGCACAATTTAGCTAGTGATTCCTTGGATTTGGAGAATGCCTTACATTTGACCTTGCGCTTATTGTTACTGACTACCACCAGATTTACAAGTTCATGTATAACTAGAGCACCTCTCCCCCTATTTACCATCTTATCCCACAGTAATAAAATAGGGAAATGATCAAAATCGTAACGATCAATTACAGCCAAAATTGATATTTCATGCCAGATATTTAAATCCAGTAAAACAAAATCAATGAGGCTATTGTAATGCCCTCTGGAAAAAGTGGGCTGTGCAAGAGGTGTTGCGCAGTGGCCAGGATCCCTGACTCTAGACCGCAGGGTTCACGGTTCGATCCCCGGCTTTGGCGGCAGCTTAGCTTGGCTTGGCACCAAGTGACTCTGGGCAATAGCTTGCTTATTTTTCCCTATGGCCCCAGTGCCAGGACACCTCTCCGGGGGTAGCTGTGTGCTTTACAAATGCTGGCATTGTTTTTATTTACAGCTGTCTGAAGGGAATCACCCATTACCATGTTTAAGACCGTTTGAAACCATGATGTCTTTAACCTGCAGGGCCACTGCACTCATTTTAAATGGCTTTTGTACATTACTAAGGGGTGGCATTCCCCTTGAAAGATCCTCTCCTTTAATCACTTCCAGGTATGGAGAATAGGGTTCAAAACATGAATTAAAATCTCCGGAAACAATCATACTATGGGTAAGAGCCTTGTCTGCAAGCAAAGCATTTATCATTTTTATGAGATGGATGAGCAAGCAGAATTGATCTGTTGTAGATATTTATCTCCACGTAGAGGCACCTGCCCTGTGATGTTATACTAAGAGCTAATAGGTCAGGAGAATCAACATTAATCTGTTTTATGATACAGCCTAATGAAATTGGAGACTATACTGTGTGCCCCGCTGAAGTCTATCTGCAATTGACGTGATAGCCTCAATACTGTATGATGTGAAACCCCGTCTATGCCATTGAGTGATGGTCCACCTCTCCTGACATAAGCACAGTTCAAAGTTGTCTATAAATATTCCCCATGCAGCATCATCCATTTTAGATCTCAAGGCTGTTATGTTCCAAAAGATAAAAGTAAAAGGTCAACCAGAAAGGTTCCATGGAATATGAACTTTTGACTTTGAAGATGTTTACTGCTCCACGTCCTTTATAGGGCCAATTCCATTTCATATTTTTGTTCTGTCTTGGAAATTTGTCAAATGACCCTGAATTAGCGTTAACGAAAAAGTAGTTTTAACTGTTTCTAGACCACAGGATGATTACAAGTGCAGGAGCACAAACTAATTGATGTCAGTCCAAGTCTCATCATCCCCTTTCCCAAATCTAGTACACTGCAAACTATTATTCTTGCATCTTTGGCCCTCTATGCTTGAAAGAACCTCTTTTTCTGATCCACCCTCTCTCACAGGCTTCAAAATGTGGCAGAGTCATCATTATCATCATCATCATCATCAAACCACTGTATTCGCTTAAGTTAAAACCATAAAAGTACAGACACAAGGATACAAACATATAAGTGCAAAAATACAAGATACAGTGTCAACAGTGTAAAGTAATCCAGCAATAACAGTATATGTACAAAGGTCACAATACAGTACTGGTCAAGTAAAGTGCATTCCAGGACAAAAGTGACAGTGCATCCAGGAAAATTGATATGAACTTCTTAAAAAGTATCCACCATAAAAAGAATTTAAAAAGATAAAAACAGATGATCTAAAACTTCATTGATTATGGGCTATCCTCACGGCTATTCCTCAGCCTAACAGCTGCCATAAGGAAACTAGCTATATAGAAAATCTCATTGGGATCATTTAATAGCTGTAGATACAATAAGGCTGGCTTTACCTGAATAAAACCCTTTCTTTTTAATAATGGGAATAAAAACCTTTTTCTGATCTCACTATACAAATCACAAAACATTATTAGGTGCATTGTATCCTGGACTTAAAAGTTATCACATGCGCATGGCCCTAACTCTTTCAGTCTGCACCACCCCTTTGAACTTCCAAGGGAAAGGTGAATTATAATAAAACGGAAACGCGTTAAAAGTATACAGTGAAAAGGCCTAGTGACAATTTTCAGGTAGGGTTCCAGCATTGGCGAAGTTTTTAAAAGATAATGTGCTTTTACTGTTACTAAAGTCAACTCCAATTCTTCCCGTTGTACCGCCCATAGATTTAAAAGCAGTTTTTTCACCCAGCTGTGATCCGTTCTTGTAAATTTCTCGGGGTCTTCAAAGAGGTCCTGTCGACCAACTGTTGCCAGTGTTTCCTTTACATAAACAAGCCACCTAATCTTGTGTACATGATCCAAAATGAGACAATCCCTGATCAGTCTATGATTAAGATCTAATTCAGGATTAAGCCATATGGCAGAGTCATCTTAAAGCAAATGGTTGAGCCATTTATTGGCGAAATATGAGCGTCCAAAGAGATCTAACCATTTACCAGCTCCAAAATAATAACATTTATTTCAGTTCTAATCCCATGGCTCGACCAGCGTTGTTAGATATTTAATTGAGAGAATGTCAGAATAAACAATGGACCAAAAATTCCTTTCATGTCTATACCATTGTAGGACTTTGGGGCATATTATCAACAACTAACGATATTTATCGCTAAAAAAGCTTAGCGACATATTTTTTTATCGCCAAGCAACGCCGGATTTTATCGCAGATATAGCGTGCTATTAGCAACGTTTATCTCCAGTGCGATAAAATAACCAGCGATAGCGGCAAAATGCGTGAATATTGCTGGAAAACCAGCGATATTCACGCAACATCGCCAATTGGGTCTTAGCCAGAATATCCACCTCCCATTGGATATAATGGCTAAGAACTGGTCTGAGCAGGCGTTAATTTTCAGCAATATTCGCGCTTGGCGCACATTTTTTAATCGCTACTACTGCATTGATAAGAGGCGATAGCGATGTTAGCGACTGCTTTCAGTCGCTAAGAGGTTGGGTACGCCCACTTTGCATGTCATTAGCGATAAATATCGCTGACATGAAAAGCGGGACCCAAACCACTCGCTATCGCCTACAAACTGTCGCTAACTGCTGTTGGCGACAGCTTGCTAATAGGGCGATGAAATTATGGCCGCTTTGCGACCGAAAACGGCAGCTAAAGCGACAATAATTTCATATTGCCCGCCTTGATAATATGCCCCTTTATTCTTTAATGAGTCACTGTCCTTGTAGGAATCAGGACACATTTTCAGGACTTTGGTCATCAAGAATTTTTATGGCCTGCTGGCTTTAAATTGTTTTTATACCGATAAATAGGAAATATTTGACTTTGTACAGTTGGTTGATTGGTGATACGAGCCATGTAGCCAAGACTGTATGGTGATAAATAGGATCGGCTGACTTGTGCGATTAATGCTGGCTCCTGCGTTCTGGCAACCAGGGGCCCCCTTTCAGCACGGGTCCTTTGACTCAATATTGGCTCTGGGTTTTTATCTAAGGCAAGATTTGGTTCCAAAGTCGTAGTAGTTGTGTGCTTAAGTACTTGCTCTGGTGGAGCTTCTTAAGGATTTTTACAACATCCAACAAGGCACCCTTTAAGGTGGCAACTTCATTTCTCAAGTACCGAATTAAACTCACAAATTCTTCAAGAGAAGGGGTGTCTTCCTCAAATGTTGCTGACAAGGAAGTTCTCATTATTGTCATTTCTGGAAAGACCATTGATGTATGTGCGTTTTGTAAAACAGCAAAACGATTCGAGCACACTATTTATATATGAGGGTGGGAGGCTTCCTTTGTTTGCAGTGAGCTCGGATCCATGCCTAGCTCCGGCTTCACCTGTTTGGGGGTTTTCAAAGCTATATTTTTGGGGGGACTTGCTTCCTCTTTGGTTTTGTTTTAAACAAATTCGGGACCCTCCAACGCTTTTTCACTGCGCCCAATCCCATATTCTTTCCTTTTAAAACAGTGTCTATTTCCTCCTTTAGCTTGTCAATTTCATTTTAGACACAGTTGGATGCCTTGGTTATATTCTGCTTGGAGATTTTCAATTAAGTAGGCCCGCCTACAGGACTAGTTTGGTCCTTGCATCTTCCCATATTTATAGGAACAGGATTCGAAACAGCCAAGCAGGGGCAGCTTTAAAATGCAATGAAAAGAAATATAAAACCAAAACCTGAAGTAAAGAGGGGCTCTGACAGGCATGGATGAGCACGTCCTTGGCCCGAGCTTTGCCCAGGCGCGTTCTGCACACTTCCGGTGCTGCGGCACTGGCAGGTGCCTTAAATGCACCACTGCAGATCAGGTGGTGATGTTTGGATGCAGGTAGTTGTGGGACATTGATTCCCCAGTGGCTGCAGGGTGGTCACAGCGGCTCCCCCCTGTTGAAACACTGATGCTGGACCCAGATGGTGATGGTCCTGTTTGATACAGTCTATGCAGGAAATCCCAAAATGTTGCAGCTGCCAGGCAAAAGTACAAAATAACAGCACCCAACACTGCGGGACTGGCAAGTGCCCTAAATGTGCCGCTGCGTATCATGTGGTGATGCTTGGATACAGTGGCTCCCCCAGCGGCTACGGAGTGGTTGCAGTGGCTCCCCCTTGTCGAAACAGTGATGCTGGTCCCAGATGGTGACGGTCCTGTTTGAAACAACCTCCTTAGGAAATACCAATGTTGTGGTAGGAAGAAAAGTTACAGGATATAAGTCCCCCCTCTTAGGATTGTTTCTCCTCAGGAAGGTGCCCCTTACTGCACAAAACAATCCTGCATGCAACCGAGTCACCCTTGCACCATGGTGCAAGCGTGCCTATATTGGGGCTGGGCTGCCAAAGTGGCACCAGCAAAATAGGAAACAACAGGAATGCACTGTATTCCATAAATACGGTGTATTCCTGCCCTTTCACTTTGCAGTAGGGCAACACACCTAACTGACTTGCTGCACTGCCCTACGCCAAATTCCCGTAAATAAGGGTCTTAGGGCTAGATGTAGGTAATCTGATTTTACCGATTCTTAAATACCGAATTTTACCGATTCGGTATTAAAAAATCGGTAAATGAGATGTAGGGAAAAAATCGGTATTTTTTACCGAATCGGTAAAATTCGGTTTCGGACAATCGGAAATTACCGAATCGGTATTTACCGAATCGGTATTTACCGAATCGGTATTCCCAATGCATTCCCATGGGCCATTTGGCCCATCGGAATTCATTGGAAATACCGATTCGGTAAATACCGAATCGGTAAATACCGATTCGGTAAATACCGAATCGGACAACAAGCAAAAGTGAAACTTAACACAACAGCCAATCAGGTGCAACCACCCTCCCCCTTCCTACCAGGAAGTGGCTACACAGGCAGCTGCAAGTAATTAGAAGGTTCTGGAGAGTCAGTTGGAGCAGAGAGATGGGGAGCAGCAGCAGACAGAGGTTGTGCTCTTTTCACATTAAAACATGGCAAGCAGCAAGGACACAGAGCAGGCTGAAAGGAAAAGAAAGCTCAAATTCAGCGGCATGGAGCTACAGGTCCTTGTTGAGGAGGTGGTTAAGGTTCACCACAGACTTTTTGGTAAGCGGTCGCTTACTGTGCCAGAATCAGCAAAAAGGAAGATTTGGCTGGAAATCCTGGAGAAAGTAAATGCTGTGGGAGTGACCACCAGAGTCACTGAAGATTTAAAAAAGAGGTTCTACGACCTAAGGAGCCTCACAAAAAAGAAATTGGCTGACCACCACAAACAGGCCTCCCAAACAGGTGGTGGAAAGAACACTGCATCCCCCCTCACCGACCTGGAGGAGATGGTAGCCACAACCCTGGAGCCTGAAAGTGTCCATGGACTGGGAGAAGTGGACAGTTCTGCGAAAGCTGCATCAAAAAAAGGTAAGATGCATGCACAGCAATCCCACTCACACCCTCATCCATCCCTCACCCCTTGCAGCTAAGTTACCCCAGTCCCAGAGTGTCTGTGACAAACTGTAGCAATGCATCATGGTACACGTAGTCAGTTAATGAAAGAGCATGTCACACAGCACTTTAACCACCGAGTTTTTCAAATGAATGCATACATAATGAAGGGCAGGCAGAATGTACTAAGTGCAATTACATATGTTTAATTGTAGTGGCTGTGAGACATTTGCACCTAGCTGATATGTGCTCATATGTCCACAGGTCACACATCCAGAAGGCAGTCTGAGGAGGCAGAAGGCATGGCATCCGAGAGGGATGACAGTCATGAGCCAGGACCCAGTGCATCACAGGACACAGGTGTTCCGAGTGGGCAGGCACCTTCCCAAGAACCTGACGTCAGTGAGGAAATGCAGGCCTCCCCAATACCAACACAGTCCCCACTATTGCTTTCATCACCCGAAATGCCAGCATCCCTGGAGGTAGAAACACCTGCTGCACACCCTAGCAGGAGGCATGTTGTTTCCCCACTGCTGGAAATGGAGACAGCTGCTGGTGAAATGGTGGGTGAAGACTCACACAACTTGGCTGAGGCTTCCATCTCTGTCACACTGCAGCCCAGCACAGGGCCTGTACCAAGCACTACTAGATGGCGCACAGTACAAGGAAGGAGTGTAGGTGCACGTGGGGAGGGGTCCAGTGTCTTCCAAGGCCTGGAGGGATCCATGGTCAGGATTCAGAGGATGCAGGGCAAGGGCATCATGGCCTGGCAAAGACAAATGTGAAACCTCAACATCAACATGCAGGAAATTGGCAAGGGCATCAGGGAACTGGTGGAAGTCAACAAGAGCATGGCAACAGGCATACAGCAACTGTGCACAAAACTGGACTCTGAAATTGCATCAAGGCGCAGGGAGAAGCAGCGTGCAGAGAGAACTGAGAAATCTATACACCGGCTGGCAACAGCCACATCCCTGCTATGCAGACGTAGCATGAATAGTCAGGAAGTCCTGACTCATAACAGCAATCAGCTCACAAGGGGCATAGCCGGAATGACCGGTGTGCTGGAGGCTCTACTCAATGCCCAGAGTGCACAAACTGCTGCCATTGACGTGCCGGACACTGAAGGTAGCACCAGTAGGAGCAGCACAGCAAGCCCCCATGTCGTAGAGACAAGGAGGAGCAGCAGGCGACAGGGTGAGGCTACAGGCCAAACGCCCAGTGAACAGGTTGAGCCACAAACACCTGCTAGTGCAAAGCGTGGCCGGAAATGAACAGTTGATAATATGGCCTACTGCCATTGGACATACTAATCATAGTTCAAAAAGTTAAAGTTGCACATTTGTGCCATTTAAACCTGCCTAGTGACAATATACAACTATGGTGGGTGGATTCAACACCTGTGTGTGTGTGTTTGCTCACTGTGAGCATTGCTGTGAAATGCTTACTGTTGCACTTTTGTTCTTTAACATACCTGGTAATATACTATATTAAACAAAAGCTTGTGGTTTCAATATAGGTTTCAGTGTCATCACTCACTCAGAAATAGTTGCGTGTTATTTCCTCACGTCTGTATCTGCCATCATTTGGTGTTGACACTCCAGCAGGTTGTGTTTCAGGCACAGCAATGTCGTCGTCATGATCCCCATAGTCTGACAACTCTACCTCAGTCCCCCTCTTCACAGCAAGATTGTGCAACATGGCACAGGCAGCAATGATCTTACAGCAGGTGATGGGGTATACTGCCTTGCACCTCCGTTCTTGTGCAAGCATCTGAACCTGCTTTTCCAGATGCCAAATGTTCTCTCAACAACATTGCGTGTGCTCTTGTGTGCCCGGTTATATCTCCTTTGGCTGGGTGTTGAGGGGTTGAGGTAGGGGGTGAGTATGAAGGAGCGGAGGGCATATGCACTGTCTCCTAAAAGTAAATGGGTATGATTTAATCACATGCATATTTGTACTGCTTACTGCAATAGGTTTTATAGGGGTCGCACACTGTGTCTTACCTAGGAGGTATCCTTCACCAAATTCACCTGCAGTCAGCCGTGCATAGATGCCACTGTTCTGAAATATATAGGAGTCATGGGTACTCCCAGGGAATTTTGCCACAAGGTCAGTAATGGCGAACTTTGCATTGCAGATCACCTGCACATCGATGGTGTGTGTGGACTTCCTATTCCTGTAGATATATTCTGTGGCAGCACGGGGACAAATGGGAATGTGCGTGCCATCAATGCAGCCAATGATATTGGGGAAACGTGCCATCTGGTAGAAGTCTGATTTTGTTTGGACCAGTTCAGCATGGGTTGCAGGAAATGATATGTAATGCTCCATCCTCTGTAACATTGCGTCAAGGAATTTGTGGAAAAACCTTGACAGGCCGCTCTGGGTCACCCCACCTACCGCAGCAACCACACTCTGGTAGCTCCCAGAGGCAAGCAGGTGTAGGCTGCACAGCACCTGCACATGGGGAGGAATAGCGTGTGCCCTTGGGGTAGTGTGATCCAACAGTGGGTGGAGGTCCCTGATGAGGTCAGTGATGGTGTCTGGGGCCAACCTGTACCTCTGGAGTATCTCTGCCTCTGTGAGCATGAAAAGGGTTATCCTCTGTCTGTAGACCTGCTCCTCTCTCTGCCATTCCCTCTCCCCTTCCTCCTGTAGCCTTAGCCGTCTTGCAATCACATAAAATGCCGCCATTGTGCAAGAAGAATAGCATTTTGGGTCCATTTTTATAGGTTGCACCTGTTTACCACCTGATTCCAATCCATGGTAAATACCGACTCTTAAATACCGAATTTCAGACAAATTCGGTATTTCTGAGCTTCCCTACATCTCAATATCCATTTTTACCACTTCTTATTTACCGAATCGGTAATTTACCGATTCAGTAAATTTACCGATTCGGTAAAATTACCGATTCGCAAACCTTTGCGATTCGGTAAATTTACAGATTCGGTAATATTTCTGATTCGGTATTTTACCGATTCGGTAACTTTACCAAATCGGTAAATTTACCGATTCGGATGATTTTCGTTCGCCTACATGCCGAAAGCTAAATACCGGTCGGTAACGGCCAAAAATACCGATTTTCTGCCGTTACCGACCGGTAAAGGCCTTCCTACATCTGGCCCTTAGTACTGTAGACATATTTGCGCACAAAGGGGGATTTTCTCAAGAACGTGCGATAATCATCGCCAAAATAGGTTGACGCAATATTTCATATCGCCGTCAAACGCGGGAAAATAACTCAGTGTTAATGTCCTATTCACAACACTGCGGTAACATGCGATAGTTTCCTGATAACACGCCAAATGTCCGAGATAAAGTCACTGGGATGGCGATAAAAATCTAAACCCAAACGTGAAAAAAGTTGCGATGTGCCCAACCGCGATCAAAAAATCTGCGATAATCTTCGCCAGGCCTGCAATTCACACACGTCACTATAAAAGTAGAAAAAACCCCACAAACAAAAGCAAAACAACTGCTAAGCACAATGGAGGTACCCGGAGCAAGTGCAGAGGACAACCAGAACCCCACTAAGCTCCACGGAGGACCAGCCTGGGACCTCGGGGTCAGGGAAGTGCAAGGAGAAGAAGAAGAAGACGCGGTTCAGTCCGCAGGAAAACAGGTTCCTGATAACGGAGGTGATAGAACACCATCATCTACTGTTATTCACCTCCACTGTGTTATTCGCAACAAAAAATGTAATATGACAGTCCATCGTGGACAAGGGGAATGCAGTTGGAGTGCTGAGGAGTACAATGGACGAGGTCAAGGGGCGCTGGAATGATGTGAAGCGCAAAACCAAGATGAAACGCGGCAACAACCAGAAGGCAGCAATGCAGACTGCAGGTAGTCGTCCTGTTTCATACCAATAAAAGGCAGGTGTTAAATCCCTGCTGCTAACGTGCCTTATCGCCTGTTTTTGGAACGCATCGCAGATCTGGCTGGTCGTTGAGAATATCGCAAAGTGGTGTTTCCGTGTGTTTTTGCATGGGAACGCCTACTCTGCATATCATTACCGTTACTTGTCGCTCTCATCCGTGGTGATGTTTTTTGCTGAAGCTATCGCTGGAAAACTGGTGATATTGGCTGTTTGCACCAGCTTGAGAATGGGGCGATAATTCTTTGGCAACGTTTGCTGCACTAAACTGCCGATAACTCGGCGATAAGTCCTTGCGAATATGCCCCAAAGCCTTTTATAAGTTCCTCAGCCACAATATTCACTAAGTCCAATACTTTTTGTACCAAAGTTGTGTTCTAAAAAAGGCTCAGATTAACAATTATTACAATAATGCAATGTCTCTTTTCTTTGTTGCAAGGCTGTGAGGCGCTGGCATGTGGATAGTGCACCAAATACTTCATAACAATCTTCTTGAGTTGAGCATGAATGTGAGTTTGGGAGGGGGCACCTTACCTTCTCAAACCGGGTTTAAGTATTTGTCTCACTAATTCTCCTCTTCTTTCTTTTCAGTGGGAGGCAGGCCCCACCCAACAGATGTGGAGATTCTCTAAGGAGCGAGGAAAATTAGTGGTTGAAACAGGAGATGGAAAGCAGAGGCCCATACAAGCTCCATCCTCAGCAAAGTCCTCCATAAAAATTGAGGACACACCTCCATGGTTGTGGCTTAATTAACTGGGCCACCCCAAAGATTTTGCTGGTTCCCTGCGATCTCTAAGCACTTTCATGCCCAGTAAAGAAGCCAACATATTCATTCATGCACGCATCTCAGCAAGCATATTTACATAGATCAACCTACTTTAATGCTACATGGCCTGCTTATCACCATAGCGCTATAATACTTCACTTTCATTATTAAATCTTTTTGGAAAGGGCCAATGCCCATCCCCAACCGCCCTTTGGTTGCGAGGAGGAAGCCTGACACTGACCAAACCAGTAGCTCAGACTTTTATTGACTGCATCCAGTGTATTGTGTTTAGCAGATAGGGGGAACATTGTGGCTTAGGGTTCAAGACTGGCTGGTGAACAGACATTTATAAGTGTCTACAGGAGGAGAAGGTACATTTAGGGCATTATCTGACTGGTGAGACTTGTCTGTAGTGTGTGCCCTTTGTTGCTTGTGAAGCCCTTTAGTGGGTGTCACCATGAATGATGATGGGTTTTATTAAGTGTATCAGGTACTCCAAGGATTGTCCCGGCACTCAGAAAAGACTATGGCACCCCTTCACTCACAAATTCATGAGATATAAATAGATTTATTTTAATTGCTTTCTTGAATTGTCTCCCATTATTAATGTAACACAGCTTTATCATAGAGCAACTAAAACTCGGAGTCCAATGACGATATCGGACGGTTGGACCACCATCCACTGTTGCAGCGGTCAGGTGATCGCCCAACAAGCAGTCGGCAATCTGACCTCCCAGTTATGATACGATCATCGTAGAGGTGGTCGGAAAATGCTCATGCAAAGGGCTGCAGCACAAGCCACAATGTAAACAACACTTTGTGCACATCCATGTGCTGTGTGCATCATTTGGTGCATGGCACACGGTACATGGATGGACGGTTTAGGGCCCTACAAGTCCCTGTCTGATAGACTTTTCATGGTGGTGGCACTGCACTGAAAAGGCTGTCGGAAAAGACATTACAATCCAAACATCAGTGCCTGCCTCAGCACCGCTTTTTGTCAGGACTATGTTTCTGACCGCCACCCCATTGGGATGAGATGATCCTGTTGGAGGCGGCGGACTTTCCCCCGAACTCTGCTGTCCGACCGTCTGCATTGTAATGTAGCACTCAAACCGATGACCTGTTGGTTGGGCAGACTGCTACTGACAGCCTGTCAGTGGTGGTCCACCCGACATCATAATTATGCCCTAGGTGTCTAAGTGAGCAAGACTTGGAAGATCTGAGAGGTTTAGCTGGTTAATAGTGAACGGCCCAGTTTAAAGGTATTTTGGTCTCAATTTATAGAAAGCCCAATATAAACCATATGTGTTTCTGCATCCGAGACCATACATGTTAGTACATTTGTTGCATAGTATTTAGCAGTGTGTGTGTGATAAAGTACCTTTCATTTTTATAAGCCAAATACAAAAAAATTGTATAACTTATTAAGTATTGCTTTCTGAAAGCTAAATCTTTACCCGAAAGTAAGCCTTGAAATTCTCTAACTAAAAAGGGGTGCTTGGTTCCCAGTAAAAAGCTCTGCGGTATGGGGTCCAAACGGGTCTGCCTTATGGGGTTTCCAGGAAACCAGTGTACCCCTTTGCCTGTCCTGGAACTCATCAATCCAGATTCCTTACAATTGTCATATTCATATATGCAGTGACTAATTTGTAAAAAGTTAAGTGCCAGGGCTCTTCTCCGGAGGCCACTGTAGCCTGTACCACCCATTGCTCCTGCCAGCGCTGCCAAAAACAGTGCCAACACATGTACTAACCATCGCACTCCTACCATTGTGACAATTAAGACTATTTCAGACCACTCAAAGCTATACTAATGGTGTGAGTGGCAGGTATTATTCATTTTAATGTATGCTGAAGTATTAAACACTGTGTTTATTCTCATGTGAAAATTAAACAGTCAACACCACCATGTGATGGACTGTCATTAATGCACCGGAAACTACCAACTCAAATTAAGCACAGCATGTATGCCTTTTGGAGACATAGATTGACGTTTTTCAGAACAAACAGCCTGATCATGAAGCGAAATAGCGCCCGCAATCGCTGCGAAAATGCAATTGCGGGTGCAATTTACGTAATTGGCATTCAAGAACAAAATAGCGAAATCGCTAACACATAATAGCGAATACGCTAACACATAATAGCGATTACGCTATAAAAGTCGCAGATTCCCGGTAGTCGAGCATTAGCGATACGGAAAAAGCGACCAACCACGGAATCTGCTAAATAAATAGCGAAACGCAATATATTCTCAATCGGCATTCATGAAAAATCTCCAATTGCGAAAAAACCCAAAATCGCAGTTTGCGCGGCGCAAATTAAGGACAACTCAAAGCAGGTGGTAACCATAAAAGCCATGAATAAGTAAAATTTGAAAAACCGTTGGCCAATCACCAACAGGTTCAGGCCTGACCAATCACACATAAGGACATTCAGCAGCAGCATTAGGCGTTCCACAATGCCAGGAATGTACATGGTGGTGAGGCGGCGAAGGCTACAGCGAGCAGCACGGAGGAGACGCATGATGCAGGAAAGGATTTACCGCCAGCGGGTCACCTTGCTGTGCCAAACCAGAGAACAGATATTTGCTAAATACAGGCTGAATGGGGAAATGATCATCTGGCTGATACATGAACTTGACCCCCTCATGCAGCACCCAACAAGGCGAAAAAATTCGGTGCCTACACATGTGCAGGTATTGTGTAGCCTGCACCTCCTGGCCTCCGGGAGTTTCCAGGGCATAGTAGCGGCTGCTGGGGGGATATCCCAGCCCACCATGTCACGCTGCCTCCACACTTTCGTTGACGCCATGCTCACCCAGCTCCACCGTCACATCACATTTCCCACGAGCCAACAGGAATTGGACTTGACAAAGCTACAATTTTACAATGTAGCCCATTTTCCCCATGTCCTCGGCTGCATAGACTGTACCCACGTCGCCATCTGCCCACCAGCTGCCATGGAGTATATGTTCCGCAACAGAAAGTCCTACCACTCCCTCAACATACAGATGGTCTGCAATGCCAAGACCATCATCACTGACATTGTCGCCCAGTACCCAGGGAGTACCCATGACTCCTTTATCTTCAGGCACAGCGGACTCCACACACGACTGCTCAGGGGAGAGTTTGGGGAAGGACACCTACTTGGTACGCCCTACGGGAATACCTCCTGACCCCTTACCTCAACCCTGCCACACCTCAGCAACGGCGCTAAAATGTTGCGCACATCCGGACAAGGAACTGTATAGAAAGGACATTTGGCCTGCTCAAGAGCAGGTTCCGTATACTGCACAAGACAGGTGGGGCCATGTATTACAGTCCTGCTGTGTGCTGCCGCATTGTGGCTGTCTGTGCAATGCTTCATAACATTGCAACCAAGCGCCGGATACCTGTTGACATCTCAGGCAGTGAATCAGAAGGGGACGACCGGCCACCAGCACATGCGCACCATGCACGCGGGGAGAACCCAGCTGAAGGCCACAGACGTCGCAACCACATCACAGAGAACAATTTCTAGCCCACCCTCTTCCCTCACCCCACAAATCACAATTGCATGCAAAATGTAATGATTACACAACGCTAATGTGTGCTGCAAAATAAATATATTTGTTTCATTCACAAAAAATGTCACCAGTACAACTATTTACTACTAACAGTATTCCTTCATACTGCAGTGTCAAAGGACAGGGCAGGCTTATAGTCAGCCTGTGCCTGTGATTGTCTGAATGAGTCAATTGCGCCTCCTGCGCGTTATGCCCAAGCGCCTCTGAGGCTCTTCCTCTTCCGGGGCACCTGTACCTGGCGTTGCCCTGGTGCTGCGCCTAAGTGGCGGGACTAGTGTGGCAGAGTGGCTGCTGATGCTGGATGCCCCCTCACTGCCATCGTCACCCCCTACAGTGGCAGGTAGAGCAGGAGGGTGTAGTGCCGTAACCGCCGTGGTGAGGTGCTCCAGGACCCTGGTCATGTCCTCACAGCACTGTACAAGTTGGTGCTGCTGTGTTAGTGACCGCCGCGACAACTGTGAAGTGGCATTTGCAGCCACATAATTGGACCTGCTGTAGGAGGCCAGCCGGCTCATGAGCTGGTGGTGGCGCCGGCTTGATGCACTGCGCTGCTTAATCATCGCAGCGGTGTTGGCCTCCATGGCTGCAGTCATGCGGGCCATGGCCGCCGTCATGCGGTCCATGCGGTCTCCCACTCCGGCCACATTGCGCCCAATCTTGTGGAGCTGGAGCTGAATGGCACCTTGCTGCTGTGACTGGCGCTGATGTATCCTCAACATGCGTCTTTCGACGCTCAAACAGGCATGACTCTGTCCATTGCCCCTCCTGCTGATTGCAGCAGTGGTGTGATGGCGAGACCTCCCACGCCTGCTCTGCTGGCCTGTCACTGTGGCTGGCCGCTGTGTTGGCGCTGTCGCAGGCCCAGATGTTGTAGCACCAGCTGCAGGTGGTGTCACAGCAGGCGTTGCTGGTGCGGCAGGGACTGGAGGCACATTAGTGGCGTGCCTGGCTTTGGCTGTGGGTGGTCCACCAGATGCAGGGGGCACAACGGTGGGGGTCCTGGCTTTGGCTGTGGGTGGTCCGCCAGATGCAGGGGGCACAACGGTGGGGGTCCTGGCTTTGGCTGTGGGTGGTCCGCCAGATGCAGGGGGCACAACGGTGGGGGTCCTGGCTTTGGCTGTGGGTGGTCCGCCAGATGCAGGGGGCACAATGGTGGGGGGCCTGGCTTTGGCTGTGGGTGGTCCGCCAGATGCAGGGGGCACAACGGTGGGGGGCCTGGCTGCTGGTGTTGTTGCAGCGGCAGGGGCTGGTGCCTGGGTTTGTGGTGGAAAATCCTCCTCCTGGGCCTCCTCATCTATTTGCAGCCTTTCACTGTCGCTGCTTTCTGCGCCACCTGTGAGGGTAAGTGGACACTCATTAGTTGCATGTGACTGTCAGACGTGCTGATGTTACATGCATGCTGGGTGACATTCCCTGGATGGCTGTGGATTTGCGTACTTTGGAACCTGTCTGGCTGCATTGTGGTACTACTACATTGTGGCCAAACTACATCTCCCACAGTGCTTCAGGGCATTTCCTGATGCGCAACAATGGCATGACTAAGGGACATTATGTGAGCCTATTTGGTCAGGGACGGTCATAGGGGACAGGGTCGCAGTCGCATGCCACTTACCTTGGGTGTCTTGGGTGGGGCGGGAGGAGTCCAGAAGTGTGACGCCAACGCACGCCTCCCTCTCAAGGGTGTTCTCCACCTGGTCCTCCAAGGGTGTGTTAGGAGGGACTGTAGGTCCGCCACCTCCAGTGCCCGATGACTCTCCAAGGCGCTCCGCCACCCTCTCCTTGGCACGACCTCGGAGGTCATACCATCTTTTCTTGAGCTCCTCAAGTGACCTATCGGCCACGCCCACGGAGTTCACAGTGGAGGCTATTCCCACCCAGATCCTCCTTTTTTCTTGCTCTGGGACCTTCCTGGAGTCTTTGCCAAAGAGTTTTTCGTGGTTGGCCACCACCCCTTCTATCAAATTTTCGAGCTCCTGCTCAGAAAACTTTAGCTTCCTCTTCCGCCCTGTGTTGTTGCTGGGGCCAGGAACAGGTTCCTCTGACATGGCAGCAGAGTAGTAGCACTTTCGCAATCACCAAAATAGCTGCAGCTTTCCAACTTGCTCCCTCGAGGTCTGCCTCACTGTGGTGAATGGGGGTGGGAACTGCCTGCTTCCTGGTTGTGATGTCATCACTGAGCTCGAAAAGCGACTTCCTGTTTTCCCGATCTCGCGAGATGGCGATTCGCATTCCCGACGCAGGTAGCCGGAAATAGCGATTATTCTGCGATTATCGTTAGTCGCTAACGGAATTTGCGCCCGCGTGCGAGTCGCTTTTTTTTCCCGGTAATCTTCATGAATTCTGATTTGCGAGTTCTCAATAGCGATTCGCATTTTATCGCTATTTGAGACTCGCAAATCCCGTTTTTCATGAATCAGGCTGAAAGCATTTTTTGTCTGAATGTTGTTCTTCTTCTGTTTCTTCCTCTTTCCATAATTGGAGCATGATTTTACTATTACTGTAGTGATATTGTTTCAAGTGTCCACATACTTGTGAAGTCATATTCATTGTTCTGAATTCTTATTCTTGTTTCTTCCAGCTATTTTTTTCAAGTACAGTGTTCAACATTTAGGGCCAGATGTACGACCATAAATTGCATGCACAAACAGGTTAGCGATCTGTTTGAGTATACAAAAACGAATAGGGCAATGTACAATTCCTATTTAGCGAGTCACAATTATTTTGCGATTCGCTAAATAGGAATTGCGACCCACTCCTAGGAAGGGGCGTCCCTTCCTAATAGCGACTCTCTACCCCATGTAGGAATGTTTTGAGAGCGCGATTGCGGTCTCAAAACTCTCGCAATTTACCGCCCTCTACAAGAATGCACTTGAAAATAGGAAGGGTTCCCTTTAAGCAAAAAGGGCTGCATTTTTAAAACAAAACAGTTTATTTAAAAGCAGTCCCAGACATGGAGGTCTGCTGAGCCCAGCAGGCCACCATCCATGGGAGGGCCAGCCATTCCCGAGGGGGTAGGAAATTGCAAGTGCCTCATGAATATTGATGAGGAATGCAATTTGCGACCCCATTGGGAATCACAAACAGTGTCTCAGACACTGTTGTACGTAGAATTTTGCAAACTCGCAAATTGCGACTCGCAATCGAGTGCAATTTGCGAGTTCTAAATTGTCATGGTCGTACATCTGGCCCTTATTTTGCTACAAACATAATCTGGTGAGGTATGCAATGTATTCAATGTCAAATGTTTGGCAATCTTTTTTCTACATTATCTGTCCCAATGTGCTGAAATACATTTAGTGCTTTAATTCTATTACCAGAATTGTTGTATCCTAGGCAAACTCACATTTTTAACCCCTTGCGTGCTCCCGTTGGCCGTTGGCCAACGGGAGCACTACCTCGCTAGTGCTGCCGTCGTCCAACGGCCGACGTGGCCCCGCACATTTTGCGGAAGAGCCGCACTGCCACGAAATCGCGGCTGCGGCAAAGGGGTTAATAGTTGATGTTTGGTTTTGTGCTACAATAAAACTGCTTTGATTGATTCAGCTTTAAAATGTTGACCCCTCTAAACTGTGGATGCTGGTAACCTTAGGAGATACATATTCTAACTGTAAAAACGTCCAGTATTTTGTTGACCTCTCTTAAGTTTTCTATTGGGTCGATTACTGAGTTATAAACATACCTTTCTAAACCTGATTTTTTGTATTGCTAGCCTTATTTTATATTATTTGTTGAGTCATTTAAAATATATCATCATCATATCATCTTTCTTTATTTTTTTAGTATGTAGACCTCCAGGCTACAATAAAAAAACATAACCAACTAGCAAAATACCACGGATAAATCCCGGCATCTGGCAGAAAGAGTTGCTCTCCATTTCCTTTCCAAAGTATTTTAAAAAATCCAACATGGGTTTCTAGATCTTTTGAAGATTTTGTCATTTGTTATCACGAATAACATTAGCCATTTCCATTAACACCAAATCCCAAAATTCATACAACCATTCCTTTATATCAGGCGGGTTACAGTCCTGCCATTGTCTTGCAATCAGTAATCTGGCGAGAACAACAGCAGCAAAGATTATACCCTTACATGTTTCCAGAATATTTTTGAAATACCCCCAAAAATATTACTATAGGTAACATCACAATATCTATTTTCTTTTGTTTTACCTGTTGGTTGTAGGTCTGTACAGCCTGGCATGTAATAAACATGTGAACTGTGCCAGCATTCTTGATATAGTATCTAGGGCATTTTGACTCTGCACAATTCTCCCATTTATACATCCTATATGGAGCATAGGAAATGTCCTATATATATTTATAGTGGTAAAGTTTAAGCCTGGAAACATTCAAGAGTCTATGACTTAAGTTAATACTAAATTGTCCCTGTGTGAGTAAAATTGATTTTGAAAGTTTCCAGGACCATCAAACCACAACTTTATGGCTTCTATTAGGTTTTCTCTTGAAACAAAGAACATAAACTTTGCCGATAATGCTCTTACGTCTAGAAGACAGACAATATTCTAAAAATGTAATAGGGTTCTGATTGGCTGTAAATACTTAGAATATCCTGAATCTGTAATTCAATAAATTGATGATAATGTCTCAAAGTAGAGAATCATCTCTGAATAATTGGCTCACTGTCTGTACTTTTGTGCAAGACCAGACATGGACTAACCTATCTAAAGAACGACTGGGAAAGCATGACTTATGCCATAACGCAATGTATTTGTTAATTCTAGGGATCTGCAACTTATTAGCTACAGCATTCTAGACTCACACAGATATCTGCAGGTTTTTAAATCTTGTTCTTTTACAAAGGGAAGGTTAAAAAAATCCAGGCACTGACATTAAAGCACAATAGAGCCCCTAAGAGGTCAGGTGATTGCAGAAAATCTAGGAACTTGTGAGAGCCTCATTGAGAACCTAGATAAAAAAAAAGCCTTCAAGCATGGAAGTGTCCATCACCCTTTGCTTAATGCTTACTTCAACTGAGAAAGTGGTCTCCTTGGTTTCCTGTTTTGCCATATGAATTGGGACCATATTCTGTCCATCTTAATATAGAATGAATTTGAGATCCAGGCAGATAAAGCCTGAAAACCCCCAAAGTTTTGGGTGAAGCTAACATCTTAATGACGTTGTGTTCACCTTGATTACCAATAGGTAAATTTTTTTAATTGATGGAACAGTAACAATATTGTTCATCAGGTGGATGTAATTTAGGGTAAATACCTCACCAATATTAGGTGTAATCTGAACCCCAAGATATGTAGTAGTGGTTACAAAGCAAGAGCCTCCAAGAGGATGTTTGTCAATCTTGAGTCTTACCTATGTTTAGCACATAGCCAGACAAAGCGCTATATTTCCTGTCTGTGTATTTTTTTGCTAGTAATTCCATGTCTGGATCAGATATAAATATTGCCACATTGTCAGCATAAGTCACAACTTCCCTAATGGATTAATTTAGAGCTACCGATGGCATATGTGTGGATTGAGCTCACATCCTGATATAGGGCTCCGTGTGTCAAATAAGAAATTTGGGGCAAGAGGCAACCTTGATGCACACCCTGAATTATTGTGAACTGATCAGATTGCATACCCATAGGCACTACTCTTGATGAGAGGTTTTTATAAAATACCTGTATTCTTTGCATCAGCTTTGGACCAAACCCAAAACGTTTCAGGACACACCAGAGAAAAGACCAGGAAACCATGTTGAATGCTTTTTCTTCCACGTCCAACAGTACCATCCCAGCTGACACTCCAAGTTCTACAGCCACATCGAAAACAGCAATAGCTAGGTTTGTGTAGAGAGTGGTATCCCTCATTGGGATAAAGCCTTGGTGAAAGGGGTCTACCCAACTATTAATCCAAGGTTTAAATCTATTGCCCAGTATTTTAAAATACAGTTTTGAATCAGCGATAACAAGTGATATTGGTTGAAACAACCCACGATTTAGAGGATATTTGTTTTTCTTTATGACAAACTCTTTATTAGTTTCTTTCTAAGATAGAGGGATCAAATTACTTGTATCAATATAATGTAGCACATTCATAAAAAGCAGCACAAGAAGGGTAATAAACGTTGCATAAAATTCAGCAGGAATGCAATCTGGTTCACTCACCTTGCCTGCTGGAAGGTTGCTAATCGCCTTTGTGAGTTCCATTCATGTTATAGAGGCTTCTAACAATTCATATTGCTGGGTGGTAATTCACTGAATCTTAGTATCTTCTAGATAAGCCCAGGCTTCTCTCTGGGAGAATGCTTTAGATTTTTCTACAGTGTGTCCCATAAATAAATCCGAAAAAAGTCCAGAGAATCCCCTCTTACTCAATCATGTTCTGACCCAAAGAATTTCAAATTGCCTATATAAGATTTCTGCTTTCTTTCTCCTTACGCAGCCAAAATGTTCCCCTTTTTCTCATTATTCTCAAAATGTCTCGGCTGAGCCGATCTTAGATATCTATCCGAAATATCCATATATGAACAAAAAAGGACAGCTCCTTACTGAATCTACCACATCCAAAAAGTACTCATATTATGAACATTGATCAGTATTACTTGGAAACTAGTACGTCTTTTAGAGGAACCCTCATCCAACAACCTAGTTGGTGCCATGCTTTATCTTCGAGTTCCCACCTAGAACGCTAAATGCATCCCAGGTGTGCTTCAATGCCTGATTACAGCGGAGCGGGTGTTTGTAGTGCAGGATAGTGAGAAGTGAATTTTCTGAAATTGTGTCAAGGATCCCCCTCTGTTAGAATTGGGGGTCTCTAATTGGCAGGGGTAGGTACCACTGTCCAAATAGGGACCCTTGCTTCTAGTCAGGGTAAGGAGCAAACCCTATGAGATAACCCCTGCTCACCCTCTAGGTAGCTTGGCACGAGCAGTCTAGGCTAACCAGAGGCAATGTGTAAAGTATTTGTACCAACACTCACAGTAACACAGTAAAAACACCACAAACTGACTCCACAACAGTTTAAAAAAATAAAGGTATTTAATCTAAACTACACAAGACCAAAACGACAAAACGCCAACATACACAGTTCAAGAATATGGTTTCAAAAGAGTTCTTAAGGTTGCGATAAAAATTCTTCAGGTTGCGTTAAAATTCTTTAGGTTACGATAAAATAATCCACAGTTACGTGAAAAATTCACAGTTGCGTCACGTTTAGCTCACAGTACCTTTAGTTGCGACAAAGTTTCAAAAGCAGAAGCTGGTGCGGTGGAAAACAAGCGATGCGTTGCTCCTGAGACCTTGGGGAGGCGTTTGCGACAGCCCCACTGCAGCAGCGGGCATGTTGCGACGAATCCGGTCTGTATGGGGAGGAAGACCACTTGCATGGATTCCGGTGCGTAGGTTCCGTGGGAGGTTTGTTCTCGCAAAGGCACGATGCGACGATCTTTGGAGGTGCGACGATCTCCGGGGCGACAATGCGCGGACCAGCGGTGATCTTTTCTCTCGTAGCTCCTCGATGCGTGGGCTTCGGCGATGACTCTCGCAGCGACGTGATGCGGTCCGCAAGCAGGCGGTGCGGCGATCTCACCCAGCGATGACGCTCGCAGCGATGTTAGACCTTCTGCACCGATCGGGTGCGTCCCGCAAGCGAAGGATGCGACGGCTCTGAGAGCGGCAACAGGCGCTGCGACGATCTCGACCTTCGTATCGGCGGGAATCTTCTTGCACTGTCGGGGATGCGCTCCACAGCGAGCGATGCGATAACTTTTCTTTAGCAAAGTCTCTCAAGCTTAGTTTCCAGCTTCCCAACACAGGTACAACTTCCAGAGGCACCACACATGGGCCAAGCACTCCAGGAAGGACAGAACTCTCTCAGTAGAGCTCAGGGGAAGCTGGGGGTGAAGTCCTTTTGTTCCTGGGACTTCAGAACAGGGAGCCAGCTCTTCTCAGGCTCTTGGAGATTCCTTCAAGCAAGGGACACAGCACAAGCAAAGTCCTTCCCCTCTCCTTGGCAGCAAAGCAACAGCAGGGCAATCCGGCAGAGCAACAGCTGGACAATCTTCCTTCTTCAGTTTCAGCTTTCTCCTTGGCAGAGGTTCCTTCTTGATTCCAGGATAATCTAATTTTCTTTTGTCAAGTGTCCTGTACTTATACCCCTAAAAGTCTGTGTTCTCTTTGTGCAAGGGGGCCCTGAGCCCGGTCTGAACCAGTTCTGGGTGTTGCTTGAGCACTTTGTTTTCCTGGCTTCTCCTTTCCTTTCAGAGTTAGGGGCAGGGTCGTCAGCCGCCCAGCAGGAGGTGAAGCCAGCATTGTGGAAGGCAGGCACAGCCCTATTCAGGCCCAGGTGCTATCTCCTCCCACCACTCAAGTTGCAAATGCAGTCATTCAGCCTAGGGCTGACTCAGCCAGCCTCCTGGGGAATCCCCAGCGCCTGTCACTCTCAAACCAGACAGTCAATACACAAACAGGCCAAGGCACACAGAAGGGTCAGACAAAAGAACAGCAACTTTCTAAAAGTGCTGTTCTCAAACACAGGATTTAAAATCAACCTTTCCTAAAAGATGCGTTATTAAATTCTGAGTTCAGGGATACTAGACTCTTATGTCCTATCTTGTTCCTATGAGAAGAAATGCTGGTAGCCACTGTATTTACAACAAGGGGTGGTGAGGGACAGAGTCTCTGAATTAAGCAGAATACTCTCACCCAGTCAAGAGATCAGGGCTAGATCCAACACCGTTTTTTAGCTCATTGCACCATCCCAGTTTCAGAACCTGGCTGTATGCAAATTAGTCTGTTCCTGTCCCAGTGCATGATGGGAACAGGGCAAACCAAACTACAAAAGCCAATTCTTACACTGGGAAGGAAACAAGCTTCCGGGGACCGGTTTCTGGCATTACAGCCGTCTTCGGCCCGGCTTGCTTGAATCCTGATGGTGCAATGAGCAAGGGACTCATGTCTGAGTATACCCTTCCACGCTTAGGGTGGACAAAATTATTTACAACAAGGGGTGGTGAGGGACAGAGTCTCTGAATTAAGCAGAATACTCTCACCCAGTCAAGAGATCAGGGCTAGATCCAACACCGTTTTTTAGCTCATTGCACCATCCCAGTTTCAGAACCTGGCTGTATGCAAATTAGTCTGTTCCTGTCCCAGTGCATGATGGGAACAGGGCAAACCAAACTACAAAAGCCAATTCTTACACTGGGAAGGAAACAAGCTTCCGGGGACCGGTTTCTGGCATTACAGCCGTCTTTGGCCCGGCTTGCTTGAATCCTGATGGTGCAATGAGCAAGGGACTCATGTCTGAGTATACCCTTCCACGCTTAGGGTGGACAAAATTATTTACAACAAGGGGTGGTGAGGGACAGAGTCTCTGAATTAAGCAGAATACTCTCACCCAGTCAAGAGATCAGGGCTAGATCCAACACCGTTTGTTAGCTCATTGCACCATCCCAGTTTCAGAACCTGGCTGTATGCAAATTAGTCTGTTCCTGTCCCAGTGCATGATGGGAACAGGGCAAACCAAACTACAAAAGCCAATTCTTACACTGGGAAGGAAACAAGCTTCCGGGGACCGGTTTCTGGCATTACAGCCGTCTTCGGCCCGGCTTGCTTGAATCCTGATGGTGCAATGAGCAAGGGACTCATGTCTGAGTATACCCTTCCACGCTTAGGGTGGACAAAATTATTTACAACAAGGGGTGGTGGGGGACAGAGTCTCTGAATTAAGCAGAATACTCTCACCCAGTCAAGAGATCAGGGCTAGATCCAACACCGTTTGTTAGCTCATTGCACCATCCCAGTTTCAGAACCTGGCTGTATGCAAATTAGTCTGTTCCTGTCCCAGTGCATGATGGGAACAGGGCAAACCAAACTACAAAAGCCAATTCTTACACTGGGAAGGAAACAAGCTTCCGGGGACCGGTTTCTGGCATTACAGCCGTCTTCGGCCCGGCTTGCTTGAATCCTGATGGTGCAATGAGCAAGGGACTCATGTCTGAGTATACCCTTCCACGCTTAGGGTGGACAAAATTATTTACAACAAGGGGTGGTGGGGGACAGAGTCTCTGAATTAAGCAGAATACTCTCACCCAGTCAAGAGATCAGGGCTAGATCCAGGTTCTGAAACTGGGATGGTGCAATGAGCTACAAAACGGTGTTGGATCTAGCCCTGATCTCTTGACTGGGTGAGAGTATTCTGCTTAATTCAGAGACTCTGTCCATCACCACCCCTTGTTGTAAATAATTTTGTCCACCCTAAGCGTGGAAGGGTATACTCAGATGTGAGTCCCTTGCTCATTGCACCATCAGGATTCAAGCAAGCCGGGCCGAAGACGGCTGAAATGCCAGAAACCGGTCCCCGGAAGCTTGTTTCCTTCCCAGTGTAAGAATTGGCTTTTGTAGTCTGGTCTGCCCTGTTCCCATGATGCACTGGGCCAGGGACAGACTAATTTGCATACAGCCAGGTTCTGAAACTGGGATGGTGCAATGAGCTAAAAAACGGTGTTGGATCTAGCCCTGATCTCTTGACTGGGTGAGAGTATTCTGCTTAATTCAAAGACTCTGTCCATCACCACCCCTTGTTGTAAATAATTTTGTCCACCCTAAGCGTGGAAGGGTATACTCAGATGTGAGTCCCTTGCTCATTGCACCATCAGGATTCAAGCAAGCCGGGCCGAAGACGGCTGAAATGCCAGAAACCGGTCCACGGAAGCTTGTTTCCTTCCCAGTGTAAGAATTGGCTTTTGTAGTCCGGTCTGCCCTGTTCCCATGATGCACTGGGCCAGGGACAGACTAATTTGCATACAGCCAGGTTCTGAAACTGGGATGGTGCAATGAGCTAAAAAACGGTGTTGGATCTAGCCCTGATCTCTTGACTGGGTGATAGTATTCTGCTTAATTCAGAGACTCTGTCCATCACCACCCCTTGTTGTAAATAATTTTGTCCACCCTAATCGTGGAAGGGTATACTCAGATGTGAGTCCCTTGCTCATTGCACCATCAGGATTCAAGCAAGCCGGGCCGAAGACGGCTGAAATGCCAGAAACCGGTCCCCGGAAGCTTGTTTCCTTCCCAGTGTAAGAATTGGCTTTTGTAGTCTGGTCTGCCCTGTTCCCATGATGCACTGGGCCAGGGACAGACTAATTTGCATACAGCCAGGTTCTGAAACTGGGATGGTGCAATGAGCTAAAAAACGGTGTTGGATCTAGCCCTGATCTCTTGACTGGGTGAGAGTATTCTGCTTAATTCAGAGACTCTATCCATCACCACCCCTTGTTGTAAATAATTTTGTCCACCCTAAGCGTGGAAGGGTATACTCAGATGTGAGTCCCTTGCTCATTGCACCATCAGGATTCAAGCAAGCCGGGCCGAAGACGGCTGAAATGCCAGAAACCGGTCCCCGGAAGCTTGTTTCCTTCCCAGTGTAAGAATTGGCTTTTGTAGTCTGGTCTGCCCTGTTCCCATGATGCACTGGGCCAGGGACAGACTAATTTGCATACAGCCATGTTCTGAAACTGGGATGGTGCAATGAGCTAAAAAACGGTGTTGGATCTAGCCCTGATCTCTTGACTGGGTGAGAGTATTCTGCTTAATTCAGAGACTCTGTCCATCACCATCCCTTGTTGTAAATAATTTTGTCCACCCTAAGCGTGGAAGGGTATACTCAGATGTGAGTCCCTTGCTCATTGCACCATCAGGATTCAAGCAAGCCGGGCCGAAGACGGCTGAAATGCCAGAAACCGGTCCCCGGAAGCTTGTTTCCTTCCCAGTGTAAGAATTGGCTTTTGTAGTCTGGTCTGCCCTGTTCCCATGATGCACTGGGCCAGGGACAGACTAATTTGCATACAGCCAGGTTCTGAAACTGGGATGGTGCAATGAGCTAAAAAACGGTGTTGGATCTAGCCCTGATCTCTTGACTGGGTGAGAGTATTCTGCTTAATTCACAGACTCTGTCCATCACCACCCCTTGTTGTAAATAATTTTGTCCACCCTAAGCGTGGAAGGGTATACTCAGATGTGAGTCCCTTGCTCATTGCACCATCAGGATTCAAGCAAGCCGGGCCGAAGACGGCTGAAATGCCAGAAACCGGTCCACGGAAGCTTGTTTCCTTCCCAGTGTAAGAATTGGCTTTTGTAGTCCGGTCTGCCCTGTTCCCATGATGCACTGGGCCAGGGACAGACTAATTTGCATACAGCCAGGTTCTGAAACTGGGATGGTGCAATGAGCTAAAAAACGGTGTTGGATCTAGCCCTGATCTCTTGACTGGGTGATAGTATTCTGCTTAATTCAGAGACTCTGTCCATCACCACCCCTTGTTGTAAATAATTTTGTCCACCCTAATCGTGGAAGGGTATACTCAGATGTGAGTCCCTTGCTCATTGCACCATCAGGATTCAAGCAAGCCGGGCCGAAGACGGCTGAAATGCCAGAAACCGGTCCCCGGAAGCTTGTTTCCTTCCCAGTGTAAGAATTGGCTTTTGTAGTCTGGTCTGCCCTGTTCCCATGATGCACTGGGCCAGGGACAGACTAATTTGCATACAGCCAGGTTCTGAAACTGGGATGGTGCAATGAGCTAAAAAACGGTGTTGGATCTAGCCCTGATCTCTTGACTGGGTGAGAGTATTCTGCTTAATTCAGAGACTCTGTCCATCACCACCCCTTGTTGTAAATAATTTTGTCCACCCTAAGCGTGGAAGGGTATACTCAGATGTGAGTCCCTTGCTCATTGCACCATCAGGATTCAAGCAAGCCGGGCCGAAGACGGCTGAAATGCCAGAAACCGGTCCCCGGAAGCTTGTTTCCTTCCCAGTGTAAGAATTGGCTTTTGTAGTCTGGTCTGCCCTGTTCCCATGATGCACTGGGCCAGGGACAGACTAATTTGCATACAGCCATGTTCTGAAACTGGGATGGTGCAATGAGCTAAAAAACGGTGTTGGATCTAGCCCTGATCTCTTGACTGGGTGAGAGTATTCTGCTTAATTCAGAGACTCTGTCCATCACCATCCCTTGTTGTAAATAATTTTGTCCACCCTAAGCGTGGAAGGGTATACTCAGATGTGAGTCCCTTGCTCATTGCACCATCAGGATTCAAGCAAGCCGGGCCGAAGACGGCTGAAATGCCAGAAACCGGTCCCTGGAAGCTTGTTTCCTTCCCAGTGTAAGAATTGGCTTTTGTAGTCTGGTCTGCCCTGTTCCCATGATGCACTGGGCCAGGGACAGACTAATTTGCATACAGCCAGGTTCTGAAACTGGGATGGTGCAATGAGCTAAAAAACGGTGTTGGATCTAGCCCTGATCTCTTGACTGGGTGAGAGTATTCTGCTTAATTCAGAGACTCTGTCCATCACCACCCCTTGTTGTAAATAATTTTGTCCACCCTAAGCGTGGAAGGGTATACTCAGATGTGAGTCCCTTGCTCATTGCACCATCAGGATTCAAGCAAGCCGGGCCGAAGACGGCTGAAATGCCAGAAACCGGTCCCCGGAAGCTTGTTTCCTTCCCAGTGTAAGAATTGGCTTTTGTAGTCTGGTCTGCCCTGTTCCCATGATGCACTGGGCCAGGGACAGACTAATTTGCATACAGCCAGGTTCTGAAACTGGGATGGTGCAATGAACTAAAAAACGGTGTTGGATCTAGCCCTGATCTCTTGACTGGGTGAGAGTATTCTGCTTAATTCAGAGACTCTGTCCATCACCACCCCTTGTTGTAAATAATTTTGTCCACCCTAAGCGTGGAAGGGTATACTCAGATGTGAGTCCCTTGCTCATTGCACCATCAGAATTCAAGCAAGCCGGGCCGAAGACGGCTGAAATGCCAGAAACCGGTCCCCGGAAGCTTGTTTCCTTCCCAGTGTAAGAATTGGCTTTTGTAGTCTGGTCTGCCCTGTTCCCATGATGCACTGGGCCAGGGACAGACAAATTTGCATACAGCCAGGTTCTGAAACTGGGATGGTGCAATGAGCTAAAAAACGGTGTTGGATCTAGCCCTGATCTCTTGACTGGGTGAGAGTATTCTGCTTAATTCAGAGACTCTGTCCATCACCACCCCTTGTTGTAAATAATTTTGTCCACCCTAAGCGTGGAAGGGTATACTCAGATGTGAGTCCCTTGCTCATTGCACCATCAGGATTCAAGCAAGCCGGGCCGAAGACGGCTGAAATGCCAGAAACCGGTCCCCGGAAGCTTGTTTCCTTCCCAGTGTAAGAATTGGCTTTTGTAGTCTGGTCTGCCCTGTTCCCATGATGCACTGGGCCAGGGACAGACTAATTTGCATACAGCCAGGTTCTGAAACTGGGATGGTGCAATGAGCTAAAAAACGGTGTTGGATCTAGCCCTGATCTCTTGACTGGGTGAGAGTATTCTGCTTAATTCAGAGACTCTGTCCATCACCATCCCTTGTTGTAAATAATTTTGTCCACCCTAAGCGTGGAAGGGTATACTCAGATGTGAGTCCCTTGCTCATTGCACCATCAGGATTCAAGCAAGCCGGGCCGAAGACGGCTGAAATGCCAGAAACCGGTCCCTGGAAGCTTGTTTCCTTCCCAGTGTAAGAATTGGCTTTTGTAGTCTGGTCTGCCCTGTTCCCATGATGCACTGGGCCAGGGACAGACTAATTTGCATACAGCCAGGTTCTGAAACTGGGATGGTGCAATGAGCTAAAAAACGGTGTTGGATCTAGCCCTGATCTCTTGACTGGGTGAGAGTATTCTGCTTAATTCAGAGACTCTGTCCATCACCACCCCTTGTTGTAAATAATTTTGTCCACCCTAAGCGTGGAAGGGTATACTCAGATGTGAGTCCCTTGCTCATTGCACCATCAGGATTCAAGCAAGCCGGGCCGAAGACGGCTGAAATGCCAGAAACCGGTCCCCGGAAGCTTGTTTCCTTCCCAGTGTAAGAATTGGCTTTTGTAGTCTGGTCTGCCCTGTTCCCATGATGCACTGGGCCAGGGACAGACTAATTTGCATACAGCCAGGTTCTGAAACTGGGATGGTGCAATGAACTAAAAAACGGTGTTGGATCTAGCCCTGATCTCTTGACTGGGTGAGAGTATTCTGCTTAATTCAGAGACTCTGTCCATCACCACCCCTTGTTGTAAATAATTTTGTCCAACCTAAGCGTGGAAGGGTATACTCAGATGTGAGTCCCTTGCTCATTGCACCATCAGAATTCAAGCAAGCCGGGCCGAAGACGGCTGAAATGCCAGAAACCGGTCCCCGGAAGCTTGTTTCCTTCCCAGTGTAAGAATTGGCTTTTGTAGTCTGGTCTGCCCTGTTCCCATGATGCACTGGGCCAGGGACAGACAAATTTGCATACAGCCAGGTTCTGAAACTGGGATGGTGCAATGAGCTAAAAACGGTGTTGGATCTAGCCCTGATCTCTTGACTGGGTGAGAGTATTCTGCTTAATTCAGAGACTCTGTCCATCACCACCCCTTGTTGTAAATAGGTAGCCACTGTAGCCAGCATCCCCCATGTTAATCTATGGAGCAAGATAGCCTTACAATAGTGAAAAACGAAAATGGCTGCCATTCACTACCAGAGCATGTCACCTGCACCAGTACATGCTCTACCTTTCACATACACTGCACCCTGCCCAGGGGGGTACCTTGGGCCTTCCATAGGGGCAACTAATGTGCACAAAAAGGGAAGGGTTAGGCCTGGTCAGTGGAGAAACTGACCAGGAGGACATGGCAGTACACACACTGCATGCAGGCACTGCGGTGGCAGCCCCGAGACATCATTTTGGGGCTACTGATGTGGGTGGCACAATCAGTGCTGCAGGCCCACTAGTAGCATTTGTCATCACCAGCCCTGGCACACCCAGTGCACTTTACTAGGGACTTCTTGGTGATACAAATATCCTAATCATGTATATCCAATCATAATAACAATTTACATAGGGAGCACTTACACCCTGGCACTGATCAGCAGTGGCAGAGTGTCCAAAACATCTAAACCAGCAAAAACAAAATCCAGCACAGCATCAAAAATACAGGAGGTAGAGGCAAAAAGATAGGGGAAAACCACGGCAAAGATGCCAGGTCTAACACACTCCAAGCCTAGAGAGAAGATTTCTTTAATAATGGGGTCCTTGGACAAGGTTAAAAAGAATAAGGGTGGATGTTTATGTGATTGCATTAATCTCATACATCCGTGGGTTGGTCTAAATGTTTCAGCCTTTTTTGCTAAATTACTAGGCTTTCTTCAGGACCAGATAAATAGAAAATCCACCCCTATTCTTTTTAACAGTGTCCAAGCACCACTAGATGGGAACCCTGTGGTGAAGCATGCTGCCACCTAGGCGTCCTATGTGGGAACCCTGTGATGAAGCATGCCACCAACTACTAAAAAACATAAACGTTCCCAAATAATACTGAACAATTTTCATATTATGAGTACTTTTTGTATGTTCTAGATTCAGGTAGAAGCAGTCCTTTTTTGTTTCTATACGTATTTCCCATGGGATAAGGACGAGTTCCTACTAAGTCTCTCTCTCTTCTTGTTGATCTTTTTATCCAACATATCCCACAAATGTTTTTTAATAAGCATTAAGATCCAATTGATTTGATTAAAAACAGCCTCTAAGTCTAATATACTGCCTGTCCCTCAAATTAACAGATCTTTGTTGCTCCCTCTTATCTTGGCTTATCATAGAAGACAGTGCGGCCCCCCCTAATTATGGCTTTTAAGCTGTCCCATATTATGATAGGGGAGGCGCTGCCTATGTGAATGTCAATATAGTCCCTTATTTTGTTTGTAATACAGCAGCAATAATCATTGTCACGAGGAAAAGACTTTTAAAGGTCAAACTAGTAGAGCTATGGAGAGTGTGCAGTGAGCTCCTATCATTAGGTAGCCCTAATAAGTAATGGTCCAAGCTGATTCATGGATAGATATCTATTGTAGCATTGCTAATTAGGCTTTAGCTGATTAAGACCATGTCAATGCTTGAACAGGACTTATGAAGAGCAGAATAAAAGGTATAGACCTGCTCTTGTTGGTGCACAGTGTGCCAGGCATCTGCCAGCCAAGAACCTCAATCATTTGGAGCAGAGCAGTTTGACTTGCATTTACAAGAATAGGTATGCAAGCTGGTAGAGTCACTTTTGTGATCACAAAATGAATGAATGAATGAAGGCTTTATTTCGATATAAAAAATACCATAAAAGCATAATACAATGAGTTTAAAAAGATCAACATTTAGGCAATTTCATACTATTTACACAGATAAAACATTGTATGAGCAGTTAAGACAAGCATTAAATTGACAAAGAAAGCCTTTTTAAGCGAATTGCCTAAGACCATTTTAGGAACTTGGACACGGCACAGGCAAACAAAGTACGTGTGTCAGACATTAAAATTCGTAGTGCCACTTTGTACTGCGGAGTGCCTAATAGTCGGCATAATGGTTTGAGCCAGCACCGCCTCGGCGCTAAATAATCCGGACATTCAAAGATAACATGGGCAACCGACTCAACTCGTGTTGGGCACGTCGCATAGAAAGGAGAATGCTGGTGGGAAGTTTTCCAGCGGGTAGTTAATTCGCTTACAGGCAAAGTCCCGATTCTAAATTTAAAATACAAAGCCTGGTCTACAGGGTTAGATATAATATCAAGGTACGGTTCATAGGCCACCACATCCTTGATCTTCATAAAGTTAGTGGTGGATTTGCAATGTTTGGACTCGGTGGAAATTTTACAGGAGATCCAGTTCCAATACAGCTTCTTCAGAACAGCCTTGGGGGGGGAAGTCCTGGAATCCCACGCATCTCCAAGACCTAAGTCCCCCAACAATCGTTTCACATCCCTCAACCACTTGATCTTAGACCAGCCCTCCATTAGCATAACCTCTAACAGAGCCTCTGCATATGAGGCCAGCTCGGGCACACGCCACAAGCGTGCCCAAAGTAATAAGGGGCGTAATAGGGCTTGATCCTTAATCTATCTACAACCCAGATCCATTATTACGGGAACTCTAGGGGTGCTCTGCGGAAGGGCCATCAAGTCCTTCAGAAATTTACTCTCTGATCTTGATAGCACTTCAAGGTTACACATACCCCACAGCTCCGCACCATACAAAGCGGCGCTTACCCCTCTTGCTTTGTAAATCTCCAAGACTGGGACAATAGGCTTAATTGTAGAGGAGCGCTGCTCCTTAAGGAGGGCACCACCCACCCTTTTGTGGCCAAGTAACATCTTTTGGATGTGTGAATTCCCGTGCATTGAATCTGTAAGACGGATGCCTAGGTAGTCAAATTCGGCCACCCTCTCCAGAGGTACGGAATTTAACACCGGGGGGCGGCCCAGTTTTTTGGGCAGGTTCAGAACCAAATATTTGGTTTTGTTGTTGTTAATAATCAAGCCTCTATGTGAGCAAAACTCCTGAAAACTATTTAGAAGGCTCTGTAAACCCATAGGGGTCTTTGAGATAAGGAGGGTGTCGTCAGCGAAGAGCAATGTGGGGATGCGCTTGCCCGCCAGGGATGGTGCATCTGCAGGTGTTCTTAGCAGGTGCTCAACCACTCCGTTCACATAGAATGAGAACAGAGTGGGAGCGAGCACGCAGCCCTGGCGAACGCCCCTTTCTACTGGGATCCTATCAGTTTTCTCACCTTGCATGCCCCACCGCACCTGCGCAAAATTATCAGCGTGGAGCCTCACCAGTAGGGACAGGATGTATGGGGGCAACCCCATCTCAGACAGAACCCTCCACAACCCCTCCCTCGGTACTAGGTCAAAGGCAGTCTTCAGGTATATAAAGGCCAGATAAAGACTGCCCTTGCCCAGCACCACCACCTTCCAATAAAGGAGGACCAGTCTGAGGGCCTGTTCTATAGTCCCCATTCCTGAGCGAAAGCCGGCTTGGAAGTCCAACAAGATGTTATTATCGTCTACCCACTGGAGCACCCTCCCCAGAATCACCTTCCCTGCCACCTTTTGCGTTGAGTCAATAAGGCTTATGGGCCTATAATTGGCTGGGTCGTCCCGACACCCCTTCTTAAATATTGGGACGACCTCCGCCCCTTTCCAGGATTCAGGAACAGGTGCACCGTTGTTAATAGCATTAAGTAGAGATGAAACCAGCTTCCCCCACTCTTTATGATTAGCGCGCAACAGATCACCCGGTAACCCGTCAGGTACAGCAGCTTTGAGGGGCACCAGGGATTTTATTACGCTCTCAACTTCTCTTGGGGTGAAGGGATCGCCCATTGTATCCCCCAGAGTTTCAACTCGGTAAGAGCTACTATTTGAATTTGTCTGGGTATTCGTCTCATCAGAGGTGTAGAGGGAGAGAAAATGGTTGTATCAGGTTTGGGCTGTGATGTTACATGTAATTAGAGTGCTATATGGTCTATTCCTAGTTCTAATTAAATTCCAAAACCCTTTGGAATCTCTACCCTCACTTGCTTCCTTGAGGTTAGACCAATACCTGTCCTCCCACTCTTTCTTGGCTGCAATAATAGTCTGGGTATACTCTTTCCTAGCATGCCTGATCTCTGACGAGGATTTACTTTTAACGGCAGTGATCAAGGCATATTTTTTCCCCCTATATTTTTTTGTAAACCATCCTGGTTGGTTCTTAAAACTCTTATCTTTCCCCCCTGGAGGGTCCCTGCTTTGGAGAAGGAAGAATTTACCCAGGGCCTAGATTGTATTACAAAAGAGGGATGTCACATCGCTAGATGTCTGGGTGGGCGAGTCCAAGTCGATCAGAGCTGTGGTTAAGAGGGCCCCCATAGCTAGCATTTTCCCCTCGTTCATAGCAGCCCTGCACCACTTCAGACGCCTCCCACAGTTGGAGGGACGTACTTTTGAAGTAGGGGTTGGATTTGGGGACATACGCACACCCAATTCCCCGGACCACAAGGGGAGCAAAGTCAGAGAGAGGGGATTGTGGTCACTATCGACTGTCTGTAAAACCTCCATGTCCCGCATAGAGCTCCATAGCTTAACGTCGAGGAGAATGTAGTCTATCCTCGACGTGTGGTTAGCCCTGTTATAAGTGTTAGCTCCCAAGAGATCCGAGGGCGTCCTCCCGTTCACTGCCCTCAGACCAAATTCCAGGGACAAGGAATTAAGTTGTACTGCCCGTTGGGTCCATCTTCTAATAGGAGGGAGGGTTAGTGTGGGAATTCCACTCCTGGCATCTTCAACGGCAAAGCCCAGGATGTCCTCAGACGCAAGGGGCTCAAACGTACAGTTAAAGTCCCCTGCGACCAGGACATGTGATCTAACCGGGCACTGACTAAGAAGATCCTCCAAGCCCGAGACTGTAGGTGACAGCGAACCACCTTTCGACCCCCTAGCATAGATATTAATAATGTCCATGGTGAGCCCCCCCCCGGGGCCCCTTAAGTGAAATTCTTAGAAGGTCATGGGAATTGGTCGCATGCTGCACAAATTGGCACCCTAGGGAAACAGCAACCCATATGAGAAGGCCACCTGAGGGACGACCCTTCCCTGAGGAGGAGGAGGAAACTGCTGGTATAAAGAAGGATGAATACCCCACCTTGTGGCAAGGTTCCCTGCACCACATTTCTTGAAAGATGCAGATTGGATAAGCCTCTATAAAAGTATTCCAATCAGGTAGATCCAGCTTTCTGGAGATGCCCGCAACGTTCCAGCTGAGAATCCTAAAAACTGGATCCGCCACAGCCGGTTCCCTGCGGGGCTTGGGCCTGGATATACCCACCTGATCAGAAAAGGCCAGTGGTGAACCTTCCCCCACAGTCCCTCCAATGCTAGAATCGACAAAGTTGAGAGCCAAAGCTGGTGGCAACCTAGGGCGTGAGGGACTAGGATTGAGGGGACTACCTGGATCAGGCTGCGATGGAGGAGTGGCACTAATAGTTCCCGAGGCGCAGGTCGTGGGAACTACTACTGGGCTCAAACAGAGGCGTGAGTCCCGGTAGCAAGTATCAGATCAATACCCAAACACCCTCCTTTGATTCCCAGGGCAAGGAAATGGTGGATAGGAAGAAGAGTAATGGTGGTTCTCCAGACAAAAGGGGTCTTGCCTCCCACCCCACCCTAGCTGGTTGACATTTGAAATACCCAACGGTCTAGCATAAAAGTAGCTCAAGTCTACTACTCCAATACCCACCCCTCCCTAGCCTGGCTGCTGGTTGCAGATGAATTGAGCAACCCTGACGTCTTTAAAATTCACCACCACACAGTCCCCCTGTAATTGCTTGTGACCATTTCCTACCCACCCTACCCTCCTAACATTAAGTATCTGGCCATCCAGCTCACTAGGGAGAGGTCTATTCACTCTTAACCAGTGCATTGATTTGTTTTCAAGCGCCTGGTAAGTTTCATGCTGGTCAGCATGCAGGGGCGGAACATTGATAAGGACAGCAACGTAAGGCTGACACTCAGGTGGGAGGTTTACGGGAGGAGGTCTAGCAGCCTCAAAAGGAGGCTGGGGGGGCGGCTGAATGGTAGATACAGGTTCAGGTCTCTCCTAGGACGCTCTGTGAAGGCTTTAGGGTCCTTCCTAGAACGCGGTACTTGTGGTCGCATATTATGGGGGCCCTTGGGGTTTGTAACTATAAGAGCAGGGCTGGCTGGCTGTTGCCCCGTGGCCTGCGAAACACTGGCACTGGATAAAAGCGTACCAGACGAGGGTCCAACCGGTCCTGCAGCCTGCTGCACGAACCCAGAAGAGTGAGCTGATGTATGGAGGGCTGGGGCCTTACAGCATCAGGGGCTGGGGCTTCTCCATGAGTACTAGTCTGCTCTCTCTCTCTCAAAATGTTCTTAGCTTGTAATTTCAACAGAGAAAAAGTTGTCCAGGGTTGACTGTTCAAATCTATCTAGTCGGTCTGCAATATCCTTGACCCTTTGGAGTACAGGGAGGATCAGGGACCTTACCAACTTCTCAACCAGCTCTATAGGGGGAGAGGGCGAGGGAAAGCCAATAGCAGGAGAGCTTGCTGCTGGACCCTCCGGGTGTGAAGCTAGGTTGGGCAGGTCAGAGGTCATACTATTTTTTTCAGATGGAATCAAAGGGTGTACCCTCCCCAACACTGCGAGTTCCTCACCACCATTAGTACGTTTAACTTCAAGTTTTTTAGAACGCTAGGCCAGCCCACCCCTTCCTCTATTGATAAGTCTTTTCCTTTTAAGAGCAGGATTTCTAGAATATGTAGAAATCCCAACCCCCTCAGCTTTCCCTTTTAGGTGGGAGGTGCTAGTGGCATTTAAGTCTTGGGGGTGAATAGTATCAGTCGAGGAAAGAGCAAGCGGGAATGAAGAAGAAGAAAGAAGCTCTGACGACTCGGGGGGAACAAGAGACTCTAACCTTGAGACAACTACCCCATTCAGGCTATCAAGGCTGGCCCTAATAGCGCCTTTACTATCGCGGTCAGGGGCCGGGGGCACTCCATCACCTTGCATAGTGTTATTGGCTGGGGATGTAGCTAGTGCTAAGGCCTCTAAAGAAGAACGCTTTTGGAAAAGAGGTTCAAGTGACAATCTGCGTTCAGTGAAGGCGATTTCTTTCTCCAGCACAGAAAATTTGCGAGTTATAAAATTCACAAAATATAAAAGGGTGATGTCATAATGACAATTCCAGCATATTGCCTCATCTGTATTTGGACCATACAAGATCAATCAAGACACAAATGAAGACAAGGAGCCTGTCATTATTAATCTGACCAATTACCCATCAACCCTGAGGAATCTATCATAGACTTAACAGCTGTCCAGGATTTTGCTTTTTTTATTGGCAATGCTACCCCACTAGTAAGAGTGGTTTGAGTAGAACTCAGCAGAATCCTATATCCCAGCTGTTCCAATTTGAAGGACCTGTGACCTAGCAGATGCGTTTCCTGTAAACAAACAATTTCAGGTCCATGCTGTATCATTTCCTCCCTCACTAAATATATCTTGTTATTTGTGCAGAGCCCAAATAACTTTCCAAGTTAATTCCTTTGTGCCTTTTACTACTATATTGCAATGTAATTTGGGGTTGGATCATCACAATAAAAATAAGAAAATGAACAATATCTTTTATATGTTTGATATGGTTGTACTTCTATTATAGCAAAATATGAACTTTTCTTTTAGCTTTTTATGCCCTCTGCTACACAGTCACTTCCTTCTTCCAGGGCTCTAATGAAGCAGATACGTCCCCTCCCAAATCCACCAATAAAAAAGACTAGAAAAGATTAAAAAGAAATGGTGTTCATAAGCCAATATGCTCCTGGAAAGAGAGATCAGCCACAAGAGAAGAGAGATAAAATATAAAATAATAAGAAAAAAGACTTCTTATACTGCTTTCCTATCCTGCTGTAGCTTTTAGTGCCTTCCCTGATGCTCCTCACAGCCCCTTAATATTTAAGAAGAGGATAGATTAGCATCTGAAAAATAGACCCCAGATTATTCATATATATGAGAGGATAAAAAAACTCCTAGTGAAATATAAAAATAATGAGATCTTATAATTTTAAACAAAATGATTTAATTTGGTTTAAATCAATGTAATATACTATTTGCAGGCTTTATCAAGGGCTTCACTATTTCCCCATTTTGCAGAAAGAGCCTTGACCTCCTCCGCAGTTGAACAAAAGTAAGACCTGGCCCCATATCTAATCTTTAAGTGGGAGAGGGGGCTCCAGAAGATAGACCTTTTGCACTAGTAGCCTGAAGTTTGGGGATAAACCTCAGAAGCTGCCAGAGCATTGTACCGTATTATGGCAAACATCTGAGTGAACAAAGAAGGTGTAAGTTTCAGCACTTGCTGGGTTTTCTGGTTGTGCAGCTTTAAACAGGAGTTGCTGAAAAATAAAGTTGCTAATATAGATTAAAATTGCCCTAGGATGCTGGTTGTGCTGGGTACCCTTACATTTTTTAAAAGGGAACCTATGCGCTCTTTGATTTTCACAGTCCATGTCCCAGTCTTGAAGATCAGGAAAGGAATGCTGAAACAGTGTACAGTGAAACCTCTTTGATCATCACCCTCAGCCCCCTCCTCAATGCCTGGGACCCACAAGTTATGGTGGAGCAACCGAGTTTCAATATTGTGCATTTTATTGATGAGGCTCTGTCTAACTTCCTGTTGTAGGACTAGATTGCATTGAATAGTGCTAGTAGGTGCCTCCAGTTTCTCAGCCTTGTCTTCCAGTTTTGTAAGGTGGTCCCCCAGTATAACCGTTTGCTTAGAAAAGTTATGAACAACAGCTTGTGTCATGAGGTTGGTATTTGTAATCCCAGCAGCATCCTTTTTATCCTCCTCTCATTGTAAAAAAAGTTATTGATATATAGTTGCAAGAGTTGGGCCACACTTTCCCTTACCAGTCTGATTCTGAATCTATGTTTGAGTCAGGTTTTCTATTGGCAGATCATATGTAAAGGATTGTGATAGCACTCAGTTACTCTCATACCTTTCTTGCACTCTATAGTCCCTGCTGGGGGTGCCCATAATATCAACACATATTGTAGGATGATGTGCTGAGCTTTCCCACATTAGACAGTCCTCCTCATCCTCCTCAGCCCCATCTTCACTAGCTCCATCAGCTGGGGTGCCATTGTCTGCATCATTATGCATGTCCTTTTAACGTTGTTGTGGAGTTGCAGTAGCTTCCAAATCCATCAGACCAGTTTTCAGATCTTTATCTGACAAGCTCCCCAACAAAGGACAAGCCAAAAGGTAGTAGCCTGCTTGTTGTGAATAGGCTCCCCCTCCTCACTTTTCACCTGACATCTGTTATCTTTATCTGAAGTCCTATCCAAAATTTTCTGACATTGAAAAGTATACCTCTGATGGATCGTCATTTTTCTTTGCCCTGCCATTACTTGCAATATCATCATCTGCAAGGTGATAGTTATCAATTGATCCCTTCAGGAATGCGCCATCCAGTTTTTTGCCTCTCCTAAACTGTAAGGTCTCACTTACCCCTGAACAGACGGAGAATATGTTTCTAGGGGTTAATAAATCCGAGAAGTCTGGGAAGACACTGAGGGCTGAGGCAGAGAAACCAACGGCATTGCCACCGGATACAATGAAGAGTCTTCAAATGTTCCCTTGCCAGGAGGTGAAACACTGTCATGCACACCACTGACTACATGGCAGGAAATATTGTTGGCATGTCCTCCCTCAGTGCTGTTCTGCAAGAGAGCTATATCTGACTGCCTGATATTAGTAGGGCTCATCACTGTGATTTTAAGACTAGTATTAGATAAGAGTGGGGCTACTATGGTCTCAATATTATCAGTGTGGCATTGAGGGATACTCTTCGGAGATGCAGTTACTTTAGTGTTAACCCCAGAGATTAGTCTCACATTCAATGATAAAGTCTAACTTACATCATTTTCATGATCTCCATACATTGTGAGAGAGTCCACCTTATTTAACTTTTAAGGTATCTTTACAAAATAAGCCTCACATTCTTTGTCCTTGGTGACAATGGGCAAGGCAGGCAATCTACTCCTGCCTTAGTTCCTGACATCAGTGTTTGCCCAGGTGCTGATGAAGTTTTTAATGATCCCCCTTCTTCATCTTTATGATATCAAGTCCCAGGTTGGATTCCAGCCAGAGAAGGGTGAGTATGAGGGCAAAGTGCTAGCTCTTTCAGAGATCAGAGCTCCTGGTCTGGGAGCTTTATTTGCCCTACCATAACAGGCAACAAATAATCAGACAGCACTTCCCTGAGCAGAGTTAAAAAGGTCCCAAAGACCACCAGAAAATTAAAATGTGCAAGCCAGGATGAAGGGGCAGCCTCCAGGAACGATGCTATGCAAGGCACATGTGGGGCCCTGCTGCAACTTCCATGCCTGGGCCAAAGAATAATCAGGAGAACAGGATGCAGGATGCACAGCGGGAGAAGTAAATTTAGCCTGGGACAGGGCCGTTGAGGCAGAGTTAGTGATAAAAAATACTTTATTGCATGATTAGTTTATACCTATGCAACATAAGTAAATGACATCAAGTCCAAATGTACGCATTCCATAAAAGTTGCCTCTTTGTAAGATACATACCTAAAACAATGTGAGTTCAAAATCATTAAGACATAAAAGGTAGCCAGTTTTACATATTACTAACACAGTGGTGCAATAATGTAAAGTGCATGCATGTTTGAGATCAAGAGAAGCCGAAGAGTTTACATTATTATACTGATAAATGGGTGAGACAGGTTTAAATTAAAAGGTTTGTAGAATTAAATAGACACCCATGATTTATAATCCAGTAATGTATGCTAGGACCGTTCAATGATAGAACATCGATGACACAAATATCGATGTTAAAAATATCGATTAAAAATATAGACTAAGAAAATATCGATACCTATACAAGTAAGTATTAAAATATCAACTCAAAAATATTGATATAAAAAATATTGATTTATATATATATATATATATATATATATATATATATATATATATATATATATATATATATATATATATATATATATCCAACTTTGTGCAGAAACCCCATTGAGAGTAAAGCCTCACGAAGATAAATTAAGCCAACTTTATTGGTGACAAACAGCCTGCCAGCAGTAGCTGTCTCGGAAAACATCAGTGTTCACAAATTGCACCACGCCAGACGCGTTTCAGGTAAATGTTCCTTTCATCAGTGGCATTTCGAGGCAAGTGCCGGCTAGAGGCGCTTGTTGAAGAGAGCTCTGATATTAATCCCCTGCGCCGGTGGGCGTTGCCTCATGCGAGGTCTGCTGGGCGATGTAGTTCTCTCCTGTGACTCCCAAGTGGGCGCGCCTGCACGCCAGCATAAATGTCTGCCAAATAATTGTCAGTTTCCGTGAAAGCACCTGCCCTGCTTTGTGTGCTGTTCACCCAGGCTTAGGGCAGGAGTCCCCTGCAAGACTCCGACTCCGTGTTCGCTCCACAATGGCAGTACCACCTGGACGCTGCCTTGGATCCGCTGTTGCGACAGGCTCACTCTCGCGACCGGGCCGGCCGCTTTAAATCCAACTTTGTGCAGAAACCCCATTGAGAGTAAAGCCTCACGAAGATAAATTAAGCCAACTTTATTGGTGACAAACAGCCTGCCAGCAGTAGCTGTCTCGGAAAACATCAGTGTTCACAAATTGCACCACGCCAGACGCGTTTCAGGTAAATGTTCCTTTCATCAGTGGCGTTTCGAGGCAAGTGCCGGCTAGAGGCGCTTGTTGAAGAGAGCTCTGATATTAATCCCCTGCGCCGGTGGGCGTTGCCTCATGCGAGGTCTGCTGGGCGATGTAGTTCTCTCCTGTGACTCCCAAGTGGGCGCGCCTGCACGCCAGCATAAATGTCTGCCAAATAATTGTCAGTTTCCGTGAAAGCACCTGCCCTGCTTTGTGTGCTGTTCACCCAGGCTTAGGGCAGGAGTCCCCTGCAAGACTCCGACTCCGTGTTCGCTCCACAATGGCAGTACCACCTGGACGCTGCCTTGGATCCGCTGTTGCGACAGGCTCACTCTCGCGACCGGGCCGGCCGCTTTAAATCCAACTTTGTGCAGAAACCCCATTGAGAGTAAAGCCTCACGAAGATAAATTAAGCCAACTTTATTGGTGACAAACAGCCTGCCAGCAGTAGCTGTCTCGGAAAACATCAGTGTTCACAAATTGCACCACGCCAGACGCGTTTCAGGTAAATGTTCCTTTCATCAGTGGCGTTTCGAGGCAAGTGCCGGCTAGAGGCGCTTGTTGAAGAGAGCTCTGATATTAATCCCCTGCGCCGGTGGGCGTTGCCTCATGCGAGGTCTGCTGGGCGATGTAGTTCTCTCCTGTGACTCCCAAGTGGGCGCGCCTGCACGCCAGCATAAATGTCTGCCAAATAATTGTCAGTTTCCGTGAAAGCACCTGCCCTGCTTTGTGTGCTGTTCACCCAGGCTTAGGGCAGGAGTCCCCTGCAAGACTCCGACTCCGTGTTCGCTCCACAATGGCAGTACCACCTGGACGCTGCCTTGGATCCGCTGTTGCGACAGGCTCACTCTCGCGACCGGGCCGGCCGCTTTAAATCCAACTTTGTGCAGAAACCCCATTGAGAGTAAAGCCTCACGAAGATAAATTAAGCCAACTTTATTGGTGACAAACAGCCTGCCAGCAGTAGCTGTCTCGGAAAACATCAGTGTTCACAAATTGCACCACGCCAGACGCGTTTCAGGTAAATGTTCCTTTCATCAGTGGCGTTTCGAGGCAAGTGCCGGCTAGAGGCGCTTGTTGAAGAGAGCTCTGATATTAATCCCCTGCGCCGGTGGGCGTTGCCTCATGCGAGGTCTGCTGGGCGATGTAGTTCTCTCCTGTGACTCCCAAGTGGGCGCGCCTGCACGCCAGCATAAATGTCTGCCAAATAATTGTCAGTTTCCGTGAAAGCACCTGCCCTGCTTTGTGTGCTGTTCACCCAGGCTTAGGGCAGGAGTCCCCTGCAAGACTCCGACTCCGTGTTCGCTCCACAATGGCAGTACCACCTGGACGCTGCCTTGGATCCGCTGTTGCGACAGGCTCACTCTCGCGACCGGGCCGGCCGCTTTAAATCCAACTTTGTGCAGAAACCCCATTGAGAGTAAAGCCTCACGAAGATAAATTAAGCCAACTTTATTGGTGACAAACAGCCTGCCAGCAGTAGCTGTCTCGGAAAACATCAGTGTTCACAAATTGCACCACGCCAGACGCGTTTCAGGTAAATGTTCCTTTCATCAGTGGCGTTTCGAGGCAAGTGCCGGCTAGAGGCGCTTGTTGAAGAGAGCTCTGATATTAATCCCCTGCGCCGGTGGGCGTTGCCTCATGCGAGGTCTGCTGGGCGATGTAGTTCTCTCCTGTGACTCCCAAGTGGGCGCGCCTGCACGCCAGCATAAATGTCTGCCAAATAATTGTCAGTTTCCGTGAAAGCACCTGCCCTGCTTTGTGTGCTGTTCACCCAGGCTTAGGGCAGGAGTCCCCTGCAAGACTCCGACTCCGTGTTCGCTCCACAATGGCAGTACCACCTGGACGCTGCCTTGGATCCGCTGTTGCGACAGGCTCACTCTCGCGACCGGGCCGGCCGCTTTAAATCCAACTTTGTGCAGAAACCCCATTGAGAGTAAAGCCTCACGAAGATAAATTAAGCCAACTTTATTGGTGACAAACAGCCTGCCAGCAGTAGCTGTCTCGGAAAACATCAGTGTTCACAAATTGCACCACGCCAGACGCGTTTCAGGTAAATGTTCCTTTCATCAGTGGCGTTTCGAGGCAAGTGCCGGCTAGAGGCTCTTGTTGAAGAGAGCTCTGATATTAATCCCCTGCGCCGGTGGGCGTTGCCTCATGCGAGGTCTGCTGGGCGATGTAGTTCTCTCCTGTGACTCCCAAGTGGGCGCGCCTGCACGCCAGCATAGATGTCTGCCAAATAATTGCCCTCGAAACGCCACTGATGAAAGGAACATTTACCTGAAACGCGTCTGGCGTGGTGCAATTTGTGAACACTGATGTTTTCCGAGACAGCTACTGCTGGCAGGCTGTTTGTCACCAATAAAGTTGGCTTAATTTATCTTCGTGAGGCTTTACTCTCAATGGGGTTTCTGCACAAAGTTGGATTTAAAGCGGCCGGCCCGGTCGCGAGAGTGAGCCTGTCGCAACAGCGGATCCAAGGCAGCGTCCAGGTGGTACTGCCATTGTGGAGCGAACACGGAGTCGGAGTCTTGCAGGGGACTCCTGCCCTAAGCCTGGGTGAACAGCACACAAAGCAGGGCAGGTGCTTTCACGGAAACTGACAATTATTTGGCAGACATTTATGCTGGCGTGCAGGCGCGCCCACTTGGGAGTCACAGGAGAGAACTACATCGCCCAGCAGACCTCGCATGGGGCAACGCCCACCGGCGCAGGGGATTAATATCAGAGCTCTCTTCAACAAGCGCCTCTAGCCGGCACTTGCCTCGAAACGCCACTGATGAAAGGAACATTTACCTGAAACGCGTCTGGCGTGGTGCAATTTGTGAACACTGATGTTTTCCGAGACAGCTACTGCTGGCAGGCTGTTTGTCACCAATAAAGTTGGCTTAATTTATCTTCGTGAGGCTTTACTCTCAATGGGGTTTCTGCACAAAGTTGGATTTAAAGCGGCCGGCCCGGTCGCGAGAGTGAGCCTGTCGCAACAGCGGATCCAAGGCAGCGTCCAGGTGGTACTGCCATTGTGGAGCGAACACGGAGTCGGAGTCTTGCAGGGGACTCCTGCCCTAAGCCTGGGTGAACAGCACACAAAGCAGGGCAGGTGCTTTCACGGAAACTGACAATTATTTGGCAGACATTTATGCTGGCGTGCAGGCGCGCCCACTTGGGAGTCACAGGAGAGAACTACATCGCCCAGCAGACCTCGCATGGGGCAACGCCCACCGGCGCAGGGGATTAATATCAGAGCTCTCTTCAACAAGCGCCTCTAGCCGGCACTTGCCTCGAAACGCCACTGATGAAAGGAACATTTACCTGAAACGCGTCTGGCGTGGTGCAATTTGTGAACACTGATGTTTTCCGAGACAGCTACTGCTGGCAGGCTGTTTGTCACCAATAAAGTTGGCTTAATTTATCTTCGTGAGGCTTTACTCTCAATGGGGTTTCTGCACAAAGTTGGATTTAAAGCGGCCGGCCCGGTCGCGAGAGTGAGCCTGTCGCAACAGCGGATCCAAGGCAGCGTCCAGGTGGTACTGCCATTGTGGAGCGAACACGGAGTCGGAGTCTTGCAGGGGACTCCTGCCCTAAGCCTGGGTGAACAGCACACAAAGCAGGGCAGGTGCTTTCACGGAAACTGACAATTATTTGGCAGACATTTATGCTGGCGTGCAGGCGCGCCCACTTGGGAGTCACAGGAGAGAACTACATCGCCCAGCAGACCTCGCATGGGGCAACGCCCACCGGCGCAGGGGATTAATATCAGAGCTCTCTTCAACAAGCGCCTCTAGCCGGCACTTGCCTCGAAACGCCACTGATGAAAGGAACATTTACCTGAAACGCGTCTGGCGTGGTGCAATTTGTGAACACTGATGTTTTCCGAGACAGCTACTGCTGGCAGGCTGTTTGTCACCAATAAAGTTGGCTTAATTTATCTTCGTGAGGCTTTACTCTCAATGGGGTTTCTGCACAAAGTTGGATTTAAAGCGGCCGGCCCGGTCGCGAGAGTGAGCCTGTCGCAACAGCGGATCCAAGGCAGCGTCCAGGTGGTACTGCCATTGTGGAGCGAACACGGAGTCGGAGTCTTGCAGGGGACTCCTGCCCTAAGCCTGGGTGAACAGCACACAAAGCAGGGCAGGTGCTTTCACGGAAACTGACAATTATTTGGCAGACATTTATGCTGGCGTGCAGGCGCGCCCACTTGGGAGTCACAGGAGAGAACTACATCGCCCAGCAGACCTCGCATGGGGCAACGCCCACCGGCGCAGGGGATTAATATCAGAGCTCTCTTCAACAAGCGCCTCTAGCCGGCACTTGCCTCGAAACGCCACTGATGAAAGGAACATTTACCTGAAACGCGTCTGGCGTGGTGCAATTTGTGAACACTGATGTTTTCCGAGACAGCTACTGCTGGCAGGCTGTTTGTCACCAATAAAGTTGGCTTAATTTATCTTCGTGAGGCTTTACTCTCAATGGGGTTTCTGCACAAAGTTGGATTTAAAGCGGCCGGCCCGGTCGCGAGAGTGAGCCTGTCGCAACAGCGGATCCAAGGCAGCGTCCAGGTGGTACTGCCATTGTGGAGCGAACACGGAGTCGGAGTCTTGCAGGGGACTCCTGCCCTAAGCCTGGGTGAACAGCACACAAAGCAGGGCAGGTGCTTTCACGGAAACTGACAATTATTTGGCAGACATTTATGCTGGCGTGCAGGCGCGCCCACTTGGGAGTCACAGGAGAGAACTACATCGCCCAGCAGACCTCGCATGGGGCAACGCCCACCGGCGCAGGGGATTAATATCAGAGCTCTCTTCAACAAGCGCCTCTAGCCGGCACTTGCCTCGAAACGCCACTGATGAAAGGAACATTTACCTGAAACGCGTCTGGCGTGGTGCAATTTGTGAACACTGATGTTTTCCGAGACAGCTACTGCTGGCAGGCTGTTTGTCACCAATAAAGTTGGCTTAATTTATCTTCGTGAGGCTTTACTCTCAATGGGGTTTCTGCACAAAGTTGGATTTAAAGCGGCCGGCCCGGTCGCGAGAGTGAGCCTGTCGCAACAGCGGATCCAAGGCAGCGTCCAGGTGGTACTGCCATTGTGGAGCGAACACGGAGTCGGAGTCTTGCAGGGGACTCCTGCCCTAAGCCTGGGTGAACAGCACACAAAGCAGGGCAGGTGCTTTCACGGAAACTGACAATTATTTGGCAGACATTTATGCTGGCGTGCAGGCGCGCCCACTTGGGAGTCACAGGAGAGAACTACATCGCCCAGCAGACCTCGCATGGGGCAACGCCCACCGGCGCAGTGGATTAATATCAGAGCTCTCTTCAACAAGCGCCTCTAGCCGGCACTTGCCTCGAAACGCCACTGATGAAAGGAACATTTACCTGAAACGCGTCTGGCGTGGTGCAATTTGTGAACACTGATGTTTTCCGAGACAACTACTGCTGGCAGGCTGTTTGTCACCAATAAAGTTGGCTTAATTTATCTTCGTGAGGCTTTACTCTCAATGGGGTTTCTGCACAAAGTTGGATATATATATATAGATATATATATATATATATATATATATATATTCACTGAAAAAAACACAGGTTTCAGGGGTGTTATAGTTAATTTCACTCTTACAAAACCATTGAAATTCCCCCGTTATAGTTAGTTGTACTAACTATAACTCACACGCCCGCAATCCACTGCTGATGATGTCACATATTATGTCATTCATGACATGGTCAGATGACATCACTGATGACATCTCGAATGACATCACTGATGACATCACTGATGACATCATCAAGTGAATGTGGTTTGCTTCGATATTTAAATAAGTATTAAACATATATAGGAATCTGCCTTGAACACTGAGTGGATGTATAAGTGTCTGAATGGAGGATTTAGTAGCAATGTGATTGAGTGTCTATGTGACAAATTTAAAGTGTCTCACTAAATATATGGGATAGTGATTAAACTTTGTCAATACCTGTATCACTCTATCTCTTGTTGTGTAAACTACTACATAAGTTGGTTACCAGGTATGTGAAAGTCTACATTAGTTATTAATTAATTAAGTGAGTATTTGTATGGGATAGTGAATGAATGTGTGTGTGGTTGGGTGGGACGGGTGTGACTGTCGAAAGATGTGTAAATAGTTGATTTAGTCGGTAAATGAGGTTAAGACTGTATGTGGAAACAGTTGTTTGGGTCAGTGAATCTCTTTATGGGTGTGGTGATGAGTAAATATATTTCTCAATGATATATGTCCAACAAACTAAAAATATAAAAGGAAGTGTATGTGAAAATTGTTGTATATAAATAAGACTCAGTGATTGTATGTCTGATATATGGATAACTGTATAGTTATAATAGTGATTTTATAACACACTAAGTACATGTTACTATCTATATGAATACATAAAGTGGTGTTTGTGTAAGTGTGTAGCTTAGTAAATATAAGTATGATCAATTATTTGCATAAGTGAGTAGGATGTATGCATAAGTGAATAGGACATTTGCTGATGTGTAATGTTGATGTAGGTGTATAAGTATAATTAATAGTGTTCTATTGATCTTTGTGAGCATGTATGAGTGAATCTATAGGTAAGTGTTTAGATGTGTGTGTAGATCTAGGAATCACTGAGTGGGTTTTTTGAAACTTGTAGTGGTGTGTCAATGGTTTCAAATATGGTACTTCATATTTTATAATGAGTGTTGAAAGGTTATGCTACTGTATGATGAGGTGTATCAGTCACATGGATGATATCATCAGTGATGTCATCCGTGATGTCATTTGAGATGTCATCAGTGATGTCACTGACCATGTCATGAATGATGTAATATGTGACATCATCAGCAGTGGATTGCGGGCGCGTGAGTTATAGTTAGTACAACTAACTATAACGGGGGAATTTCAATGGTTTTGTAAGAGTGAAATGTGCAACTAACTATAACACCCCTGAAACCAGTGGTGTTTTCAGTGAATTTCTAAGGTTTTTTTAAATGCTAATTCCTAACTATAACATGTCTGAAACCTATGGGTTTTTCAGTGAATTTCAAAGGTTTCTTAAATGCTAATTCCTAACTATAACATGTCTGAAACCTATGTTTTTTTCAATGAATTTTAAGAGTTTTGTAAATGACAATTTTTAAATATATTTATTCTTATATTTATTTTTTGATACTGATTTACTAATTTTTTTTAACTATTTATTTTAGATATTTTATTTTTTAAATTACGTTACATTCTGTGGCCCCCCTTCTTTTTATTTTTTTTGGGCCCTGGACCCCATCCCCTAGAGCCTGACCCGCAAATCTAAATTCATTAATTTTTTTTATAGGAATGGGATTCCTATGGAAGTAAATACAAGTTACTTGTAAGTATGCTTGGAACTACTTTTTAGGGTCAGTGATCGGGTAAAAGATGCAGCACCGGTTTCTCTCCTGATAACAAATGAATAAATCGTAATTCGTTCTTCGGATTACTTAAGGTGAATATTTTAACGTTTGAAAACTGCACACTTAGAAGAATTTGCAATTGAAACCAGTCAATGTCAGCCTATGAAAGGAAATTCACTTAGCAGGTAAATAGTGTTATTATTACTTTTTCTTACTATGGGGTGGATCCTGAATCCAGCACTGCTGCATCACCTCTAAACAGTTGAAAGAATGCAAATGACCAAAGATGCGTAGAAGCCCACGTCTCTTTTGTTTTAATATCGCTAGAATGTGGGGATCATACGCGCACCCCACGATTTTACCCAGAAAAATAAAAGATTTGGGGCCAAGGGGGTCCTTGTGGAACCACCTGAGCAGACCTAGAGGGTCAGGGTGTGTCTACCCTCCCCCTTTTCACATTTTAAACTCACATTTCACACGATTCTTCAGCCTCCCTTCTACTGAGGCATAAAATGGCTGCCAACAGTTTCAAGTTTCGAATGTTGACAAGCACTTGACAGCCAATTAGCATTCAGCGCGGGATCGGAAGGCTGCGCTCATGGTACGCTGACAATAAGCGGAGTATCCGTATTCAATTTTCATATGGGAAGACAGGCCGCGTGGCCCCCCTCCCGTGGTCAATTCCGGGCACCGAGGTCCCCACCCCCGGGGCATGGCTAATTATGTATTATTATTTAATGGAGGAGGGCTGCATAGCCCCCTACTGAAGCCACTTTAAGGCCCCGGGGACCCCATTCCCAATGTTGTATTTTAGCACGCTCTCCAAGTTTTTTAATAACCTTAAACTTGATTTGACCCCTGTTCTATCTCATTATACAGATATCTCAGCCATGAGACTTACTAGTCGCCACAAGCTGTTTATTCCTGCCCATGCACTATACCAGATGGTGGTCAACCACTCGACATACCAGATCCATCAGGTTTGACTTAAACATTTCATTATTGAAAAGCATTCTGAGATAAGCATTTGTGTATTTCATGTGTTTGCAGACAGATAACTGTGCTGTTCTCATGTTTTGGTAGAATTAGTGGGCATTCTGGTATCAAGAAAATGTATAAAAACATGTCCTCGCGATTTTATTGGCCAAATATTTTATTTGAAATTGAACAATGTGTGTTATAATTTCTCTTGCTTCTATAAATATTTTTTATAAAATGTAAATCTCCATTGTGATAGTCTTATAGACGTTTGATTCTGAAACCCATTTGTTTCTCATTCAAATGCACATTTTCAGCCTGCACTTGATATACAAAGTGAAAATGTTGTTTTGAGTTTTTTTATTTGAAGACGTGTGTTTCAATTTTTCTTGATGTTTATTTCTCAATTTCTAGAACATGGAAGACCAAAAAGGGTTCTATCAGATCAAGGCCAGGAGTTTGTAAATGAAGTGAGTGACCAATCTTGGCCTAACATTTGTATAATGCAATGCTATTTCCTATTTCGTTTGCCAAATATAAACTCTGATGATTGCTTTTCAACTCCAATCCTATTGAGAACAAACGTTTTTATGTACATTTAAATTAATATTGGACATATGTGCAAAGTATCCATTTTTAACTCTTTTTTCAGTTTTGCAGAACGTTACATAAATCAGCAGGAAATTGCTGAGGTTGAAGACAAGTATATCCTCCTGCTCCAGCTGATTATACCGATGTCTCAAATATGGCATGAACTAGTTGTCTGAAGCCATACAGATGCACACATTTTTAACGGATAACGTTAAGGTAAATACTCTCAATATGAGTAGTCGACGAAGTTAAAAAGTAACAGATATAAGTACTTGAGAGGTTTTTGGTGTCAAATAATGTCCAATTCACACTTGTACGGATGAGTCTGATACAAGGTGGATCTCTGTATAACTAATGGATGATTAGGTATTAGGATGGCATACAAAGCTCCCAACCTTCTTACTTTTTCTCTTAAAAGTTTCCAAATTGGGGACGAATATTGGGCTGTGCAGTAGAGGTTGACGGTGTTGCTCCAGTGGTACTTGGGCCTTCTCATAAAACAGAAGGAGCCTCTCTCAATATCCTTAACTGTTCCCTCTCAAAGTTGACCGGATTCTTAGTCTGCAAGTCCTTCCGCATACTTGCAGTTCCACACCAGTAATCTTTATTGGGGTCTCCTCTTGAAAGCAGTCTTGCATATCCGGCAAGTAACCAACCAAAGAGTTCAAGATGTCAACTCTGTTGGCCACAATGTCTACACAAGGTAAGCAGAGCGGCCTAGAAATACAATACCTCCAATTAAATGCATTAGACATAAAAGAGCTTATTTACAACCCCCTTGCGCCACTTTTACATCACTTTCAACATGAGAAAAGTAACACAAAAGTGGCACAAGAGTTTTGTAAATGAGCCCTAAAAAATATTGCCCTGCATATTGACTTCATTTCTCACCTAATTCTGTCTCATATGTGAATCATTTTAAAGACCTGGTCATCTGTAATATAAATATGACGCAGTAGGCACTTCTATACAGACACCGTTTGAATGCAAGCCTATAAGATAAGGGAAATCTATCAGGTACACTGCACACATAAAAAAATAGATAATATCATTGTGTTACTTTGACTTGTAATATGTGACCTCATTTAGCCACATCGATCTAATTTTAAACACTCATTTTCTTTTTTGTTTTGCAGATTAACTACAGTACTTCTATTGAACTCCATATTATATGTTGTTTGTTATATTGTTTTGTTAAAGTTATGGCTCTAGTTATTTATTGTATTGTTATCATTAGTTATATTTCCAGTTATTTATTGTTTTAATAAAAGTTAATTAAAAAAATACATACGTCTTTTTTTTGTGGGGGTAGCAGTCCACATTAGAAATTATATTTATAATTTGAAGTATAATTCTGAGGCTAGCTCTTCACCAGATCTTTACCAGAGAGTATAGCTACAACTTACGGTTCCAATTCAAAAGAATAAAAAGTACGTCACCATTAGCAACATAGTGTGGTGAACTTCTACCCTCTGTGCTCACGTAAGTGTTCCACGAACTGTTACTATAGTAACAGGCATAAAACCGTTTGGGGGTAAGGTTAAAAGTTACTGGCTGTACAGAAACCGTTATATTTACCCTGGATCCTCTACATGACAGAAAGGAAAGCAAAGTAAAACAAAACACTGTGTATCAGATTTACAACCCCCTTGCACCACTTTCGCATCCAACCCCCCCTACAAAATTACAAGTATGTGGGCCTTAACGGCCCCCCTCAAGCCCCGGGAATCACCACCGCAGGAAATTTGCATATTATGGGAGGCAGACTGCGTGGCCCTCCGCCTGGTGCCCTCGAGGGCCCTGAAAACTACTACCACTGGCTCCTGCAGTGTCCCGGGGTGCGTACCCCCGGTATACTGCTGTTTGCTTTGACAGAGCGGGACTCATGCCTCCCACCCTACCATAGCAAACATAGTTTGCACTTTGAAAGACAGAGCAGTGAAATCTATTCTCACTTTCAAAATCCAAAGCAGATTGCATTTCCATATACAAATTAGCATCTACCAATGCAAAAAAGCAATACTGGCTCCCGAAGAACGCAAAAGTTCATCACACAATGTTGCTAAAAAAACAGCAAGTGTGCTCGACTTCTCAATATGCTACCTTATCCTACGTAATGTTATTTTCAATCACGTTCTGATAACCGATAAGAATCATGCTTTTAAAAAACAAAAACATGCACCCTAGATTTTTGGGTAGAATGTTGTCAAACAACCAATCATTTCTTTTCTGTTTTAATTTCACTTTTCCCCCAAACTCCCTTTGTCTATTCTAACATATGCCAAAGGCAGAAATGGAACTACTCCAATCTATTTTGTCCACAGATTGAGAAAGCTAGGAAAAAATGTGAATAAATCTGTTTCTACTTTTCTCCGAGACTATAGAATGGTGTCCAAATACCACACAAATCTGCGTTTCAATATGCATGGCATCTATAGGAGAGATGCTGTATATTTTACAGATGAAGGGAACAGAGTCTTTCTCATGAACTTTAGGCTCTGCATCGGTACTTACTTGTTAGTATTAAAATCTCACAATAAACACAAGGGCTCTTTTTAGAGCCACCCAACATCTATACACATAAGCTTGATGTATATCTCAAAAACACATGCTTTTATTTTTTTTGCCGGCGAAATGCGCGGATCCTATGCGCATCCCACGACTTTTTAAAAAAAAGAAAAATAATATCTTACTTTTTTGGCCCTATGGGTACTTATGTGACCCCCTGAGCATGCCTAGGGGGTCAGGGTGTGTCTACCCTGCCCCCTTTTCACACGTTCCACACATATTTCAATGACTTCCTTAGCCTCGCTTCTACTGAGGCACAAAATGGCTGCCAACAGTTCCTGATTACGAATGTTTACAATCGCTTGACAGCCAATTAGAATTGAGCGCGTGATCGGGATGCTGCGCTTATCCTCCGCACCCATAGATATATAAATGACTTTAACCATAATTTTCAAAGAAACTACTGAATAGATTGACATCAGATATGCGAAAGGCACAAGTCGGAAATGAGGACTACCTCTCTGCCAAATTTGGTGTAATTCCGTTCAGCCGTTCGAGCTGTAGCCGTGGCTAAATGTCGTATGGGGAAAACATGTTTTGGAACCCCGTTTTTTCTCGGCCCCCACTTCACCAATCAACCTCAAACTCAGGGGCGGACCTGAGCTGGCCAAAAGTTTGGAAAATTTCAAGAAGATTCATCAATCGACACCAAAGTTATTGCCAATAGAATATTGCAGATTTCCTATGGATAATAGGTCCTAACTATAACTACCTACTGGCGGCCGCCAGTTGGTGAAATATTTATATATATGGAAATTTGGGTCTTACTTGTTCGTTCTTGATCCAGTCTGAGGAGCGTGACTGGGATGCTGTAGCATCGAGCGAAGCAAAAAGGATATATATATATATATATACATATATATATATATATATATGATGTCAAGTGGAAAGAACAGTATCTCTTTATGACTATGGATGTGCAATCCCTCTACACCAGCATCAGACACAGCGACGGCCTCAACGCAATCAAGCACTATCTGGGCAAAAGACCAATACATTTGTTTGAACACACAAGAATGATACTTGAAATGACTGAATGGTGCCTTACGAACAATACATTCATTTTTGATAGGTTACACTATAAGCAGGTTCAAGGTTCGGCCATGGGTACTTGCTTCTCCCCCAGCTATGCGAATCTACATATGGGCTGGTGGGAGGAGCAGGTACTGTGGGCACTATACCCGGAAATTATGACCAACAGTGTGATCATATACAAAAGATTTATTGATGATATTTTCATTTTGTGGGAGGGAAGTGTGGAGAGTGCGATGGAATTCGCTGAAAGCTTAAATGAAAATGCTTTGAATTTAAAGTTTACCTGCAGCAGTAGCAGAGAAAGTATTCAGTTTTTAGACCTAGAACTGTATGTTGAAAATGATAAAATTCAAACACGTACCTACCGTAAGCCAACAGCAGGCAATGCTATCTTGCACGCCCATAGTTTTCACCCAACTCCACTCAAACAATCAATCCCCTATGCAGAATGTCTGAGAATGACACGCAACTGTAGCACAAATGAGGGATTAAAAGAAGCCAAACAGAACCTGTTTTCGAGATTACTGCAAAGGGGATACACATCCAAAACTTGCAAGAGTGCAGAAGCTAAATGTAATAAAAGACCCGAAATGAATTATTGTTCCCGAAGGTAACAGAGAAAGTGCATGACAAACAAGAGAGGCAACCGCCAAGGTTGATAACAGGATTCAACCGGTATCATGCGAACCTCCGCAAAATCTTAACTAGGCACTGGCCGCTTATCCGCAATGACCCTACAATAGGTCATATGGTGGGCAAAACACCCTTAGTATCATTCAGAAAAGCCAAGTCAATGCGTAGCGAATTAGTCTGTAATGCCCCTGTTGTGAAATCCCAAAAACCCAGGGACTCGTTCCAGGCACAGAAAGGATTCAGAAAATGCAGTAAGTGCAAAGCCTGCAACCATGGTAAAAACACATCGAGTGTGGATGTACCTTTTAGGCGTTTCCCTTACAAAATTAGGGAAGCCTATACATGCAAAACTGAGTATGCGGTATACGTGCTCACCTGTGAGTGTGGGAAAAGGTATGTGGGATCAACTACCCACCCTGCTCACGTAAGAATTTTGCAGCACTTGCGTGCTATTACAAATGAAGATCCAGCTTACCCAGTAGCTAGACACATACACGAGAACCATGGTGGCAATGCAACAGGCCTTACGTATTTTGTCATTGACAGTATACCCAGGAATGTCAGAGGCGGAAATCGCAAATTGGCTTTACGCCGCCTGGAGTCTAGGTACATTATTCTCCTAAACTCTAAAATCCCGTCTGGATTGAACGCGGATGAGGCTTTAAGTGTCCATATTTGAACAGTAAATCGATTTGTTCTTCCTTCTGTCCCTTCCCTCAGTACCACTCATAACCATCTGATGCTCTAAGCATTATACACTCACGTTCTATAATTTACATGTTAAACAGTGCCAGTGAGGTTATTACACACTCTATGGCACCACACCCAACTGCCTCCCGCCGCTATAGTTTGACAGGTCCCCATGTCTGAATCAGCACGACTCCGGTCAAGTTCCTTTAAACATCCTCCCCCTTCCCGGTTAGGGCAGGCATTCCGCACGGTCTCATAATTGGGGCCGAAGGAAAGGTCACGGTGATAATTCGCTATCAGCAGTTGCCTGGTAACAGTATATAACATTGAGTGACTCGCTAAGACGGCCAAAAACAATGAATAATGCAAGTATGCAGGCCGCATGTCCGAGCGCTCATACAAGTAGACACGAAGACACAAATCACACACTCACCTCGAGTATACGTGTCATGCAGTCTCAGCGGCACAGGCTGAGAAAAGACTAATCACCGGTTTCCTAAACCAGAGAAACCTTTGTGTCAGAAGCGCGATTGTGCGCATCCAATTACAGAGCGACACATGTCGTATTGTGGGCTTAGGTTAACATGGGAGGATTGGATAGGCCCATACAGTGACTCATGGGATGAGTAGGCAGTAACTAAAATAACATATATGAACAACAGACTCATCCTAGGAGGTATCACGTGCAAAAGGACATCTTTTAAGGGGCAAGATTAATTGTGTTTAATGGGTCAAAATCGTTTATTTTGGAAATTTGTGGTAATGGGAAGGCATATTTTAATTTAATTTATTGTAATGTATAATTTCTAAGGATGTTTTTTCAAATGTTACATATAACTAGTGAAGAAAGACTAACATGTAACAATGAAATGTGCAAGTCATTAACTAGTTATGGTAATTCACAGGGTGGGTCCATGTTTGACAGAGTAACAGCCAGTCAAATGGCAGATAAATGTATCACATGACTTAATTAACATGTATAAAGAGGCTAAGATTTAGCAATACAGATGTTAGTGAGCAAGGCGGGAGCAAGCCACCGAAACGCGTCTGAGCAGCAACTGAACATGGAATAAACGTTTTGAACTAAGATTCACGGAGTCAGCGCCTTCTTTGAATGGAAAAGTTTGGTGTGGTAAAGAATATATATATATATATATATATATATATATGACAGCTTCCAAACACCATCCAGCTGCACACGTGAGCGGGTGCATACACAACGGGGGTGTACCCGTTATTTAAACCAAGCTACAAAACATCCCAGGATCCTTAGTCCATAAAGAAAGTAGCACTCACAGGGGGTCGTTCCACACAGCAATTTATTCCGGGAACACACAGCAACGACGCGTTTCGCCTTAGGGCTTTTTCAAATTGTGCAGAGAGCCGAGGCGCACGTCTACTTAAAAAGACGTCATTCAATGTAACCAAAAGCAAAGTAGGACTGTGATACACGCATAGCCGCCATCTTAGGACGGTGCAAGTTGCTACGTGATATTCATATATACAACTATATTAGATAACCTGGTCGAGATTCAATAATCAAAACAGGTCTAAATCAATACATACACATTCAATAACAGAAATAATTGAAAATGATGATTATTAAGCTCTGTATGAGCAATCACAGTCGGAACCTTTGCGCGGAAAGCTGATAGCGCCCTGAATGGGCATATCAATGCAAAATGGAGTGTGGCAACAAAAGGCATAAAATCTACAGAAGAACCAATTGATAGCACATACATGTGCCAAGCTCTAAACGCTATCTCGCTTAGAGCCATACAACATTTATATACTCTGTGCATATGGCATAGAACTACAGTGCGGATTCCATATATTGGAAAGCTATAATGCTCATGCTTCTGAGATTACCAACCACACTCAAACAATGTCTTGCCCTGGATGGGCATGTTGAAAGTATCAGCTTAACATATATGGGAATGACATCCAACCATACAAAATACATATTAAAAATTTTAGCTTAATGTTCATACTAGTTCATCAGAATATCATCAAGGATGATCAGGACAGAGATAATAAGTCTTTAAGAAAAGACACAAAATGCAGTCAGTAAATATACAATGGTAATCACCACCAGACGATGTTACACTCATCAACCCAAGTGTACTGATAACTCTTCATGCATGTTCAGGCCATTAGGGTTTTTACTCTGCATGTCGATTATATACCTGGATTCAAGCCGTCTAAGTTTTAAAAGGCGATCACCCCCTCTAATATTGGCTGGTACACTGTCAAGACAAACATAAGATAACAGATCCCTGTTATTATTATGCATTCTGTCAAAGTGCCTGGCTACAGGATAGGTTTCATCTTTTTTGGCAATGGCACGCATGTGCTCCAAAATTCTGAGCTTAACTGCGTTGGTGGTGCTGCCAATGTAGTTCAGGCCACAAGGGCATGTGAGACAGTAAACAGCATAGGACGTGGAGCAATTCAGAAATTTCATGATCTGTCTAGGAGTCGCTAGGCCAGGTATCTTGTAAGTAAGCGTCCGCTTACTATATTTATAGGCCTTACAACTCCCGCAGGGGTAAAAACCACTAAGTACAGGTAATCTGGGGGTTCTTTCTGGAGCAGAGAAATGGCTGGAGACCAAATGTTCCTTGAGAGATCTCGCCTTTCTAAAGGTGACTAGGGGATTAGAGGGCAGGTCTGCCTTGATAATATTATCAGACAGTAGAATATTCCAGTTCTTTTTTAGTATTTTCTTCACTTGCCCGGCATTATGAGAGAAAGTGGTAATCAGTCGAAAAGTTCAGTTGTTAGGTTTCGCTGTCTTAGTTGATTTTAGCAGCTCATGTCTTCTCATCTTTTTAGCTCTCTCATAGGCATGTGTTAATACACCGTCACTATAACCTCTCATCCTAAATCTCTGCATGCTGGCATCCGCCGCTTTCTGAAAATCACCATCGTTAGAGTTATTTCTTCTTAACCTTAATAGCTCTCCATAGGGGATACTATCTATCAAAGGCCGAGGGTGACTACTAGTGGCAAAAAGAGTGGAATTTCCGGAAGTTTCTTTTCTAAACAGCTTAGTCTGCATTTTACCATCCTTATCAATGTACACTGTAAGGTCTAAGTAATTTACCGAAGTCTTACTGATATGTCCAGAAAATTTAAGGTTAACGTCATTACAATTAAGAGCTTCCACAAAAGTACTAGCTGTTTCTACAGGGCTTTCTAGAATAATAAAAAGGTCGTCGATATAACGATACCACCCTATAATCCGACTGTCCCATTCTTGATATGTGTCACTCCAGGCTGCCCGCTCCTCCCACCAACCCTCGAAGAGGTTCGCAAAGCTGGGGGCGGAGCAAGCACCCATTGCCACACCGGACATCTGCTTATACAGCTGCTTGCCGAATAAGAATATGTTATTATTCAAACTGAACATCATAAATTCCATTAACATTTTGTTGTGCTCATAAAATTGCATTGGGCGTTTATCCAAAAAACTGGCCATGGCTTTGAGACCATCACCATGTGCTATACAAGTGTATAGATTGGTGATGTCAAGCACCATCATACAGTATGTGTCCTTCCAGATGACCTCGTCAATACAGTTCAAAAAGTGCTTCGTGTCTTTTAAATAAGATTTCAAAGACATAACCAAAGGTGAAAGAAACGAGTCCACATAAATAGAAAGATTTTCTGTAAGGCTCCCATTGGATGCTACAATGGGCCTACCCGGAGGGTTAAGTATGTCTTTATGGACCTTAGGAAGGTAGTAGAAAGTAGGAATCACAGGACTTAGACAACGCAGAAATAAATATTAATCGGTGCTTAACATGTTGACGTTATACCACTTTAATATCATATCGTGGTAATCAACCACGCTCTGATTGTACACTCTTTCACTCACAGTCATGTAAGTGTTGATGTCTCCCAACAGACGTAAAGCCTCCGTTTCGTATTGGGCAGCGGTGAGGAGAACGATATTTCCCCCCTTATCAGAGGGCTTGCATACCAGCCTTGTGTCTTCGCATAGAGTTTTCAATGCTATCTGCTGTTGTTTCGTAAAATTGTCTTTGCATGGTACATATTTTCTAGTGTTCCTCAGTTTGGCGAGATCCCTCACCACGGCGTCAGAAAAGTTATCAATAGCATCAGTGTCCATGATTGGCATGAAGGTGGAAGCCGGTTTAAAAGCACTGGCTCCACCTTTTTGTTGCACCTCAAAGTTATCCAATATTTGGGTATTGGTTACGTCACCATTACCTCCTGTGTTTATTTCTTGATTCAAGCCCTCAATCGCTCTGAGGCCCCCTAGGTCACCACACCTGAGTTCTGTACCTCCGGTATCTTTGTTTGTCACAGTATTAACACAATGTGGTTTTAATTTGAAAAATTTATGTAATTTAAGTTTTCTGATGAATTTGAAAACGTCAATTCGAGTCTGCGCAAATTCAAAATTTCTGCGTGGACAAAAGGATAAACCCAATTTGAGTATCGAATTTTCTTCTTTCGATAACACCTTATTCGTCAAATTGATGATGGTAAGATTATCATTGGAATCAGGATCCGGTCTTAATTCTTCTTCCTGTAGAAGTTTTTCCTGCTGCGGGTGACCGGTGGAGAGCCTAGTGGATTTCTTCCCACAGCCCCCCCGCCGCGTCTTCCTCTTGCCACTTGGTTGTCCGGAGGCTTTCCCCTGCCTCCTTCTAATTGTTGTTTGCGCATGACTTTGTACTCTGCGTGAAAAGGAGCTGCCTCTTCACTGCCGTCCTCGCTGATTACATCATCAGGATCAACATCGGATTCCGAGATAGCGTTTAGAGCTTGGCACATGTATGTGCTATCAATTGGTTCTTCTGTAGATTTTATGCCTTTTGTTGCCACACTCCATTTTGCATTGATATGCCCATTCAGGGCGCTATCAGCTTTCCGCGCAAAGGTTCCGACTGTGATTGCTCATACAGAGCTTAATAATCATCATTTTCAATTATTTCTGTTATTGAATGTGTATGTATTGATTTAGACCTGTTTTGATTATTGAATCTCGACCAGGTTATCTAATATAGTTGTATATATGAATATCACGTAGCAACTTGCACCGTCCTAAGATGGCGGCTATGCGTGTATCACAGTCCTACTTTGCTTTTGGTTACATTGAATGACGTCTTTTTAAGTAGACGTGCGCCTCGGCTCTCTGCACAATTTGAAAAAGCCCTAAGGCGAAACGCGTCGTTGCTGTGTGTTCCCGGAATAAATTGCTGTGTGGAACGACCCCCTGTGAGTGCTACTTTCTTTATGGACTAAGGATCCTGGGATGTTTTGTAGCTATATATATATATATATATATATATATATATATATATATATATATATATATATATATATATATATATATAAAAACAAAACCCTTTCAGGCATAAAGTGGCGCATAAATTATGCACAAAAGAAGGAGAGAACTCTGGTTAGTTCTCAGTTTAGGTGGAAAGCAGCTCCTGTTAGAGCACTCTCAACACCAGCGACACTCTAGATCTGCTCACCTCAAATGTAAAAACTTTGATAGAAAAACAGACATTTGAGGTGAGCAGATCTAGAGATTCTGCCATTTTTTTGCATAATTTATGCGTCACTCTATGCCTGAAAGGGTTTTGTTTTGACTTAATACTGGTTGCTCCCTTGTGTCTGGACAAAGCTATACCTCTCTGAAGAGCTCTAATTAGAGCGAAACACTGTGTCAGGGGTTGCTTTTACTCATTTCAGGTTGGCTTGAGTTGGTATTTTACCAATTCAAAGCTCTAATGTTGTGCCTGTTGTGATAAATGGCTTTTGTTATTTTACAGCTCGGCAAGGACAGCACTGCACTAGTCCTATGCTTAAAGACTTTGCTGTTTAAATGGCAAAAGACTTTGTCATTTTCTTTCTCGGCGTGGATAGCACTGTGCTAATCCTATGCTTAAAAACTTTGATAGAAAAACAGACATTTGAGGGGCGCAGATCTAGAGTGTCGCTGGTGTTGAGAGTGCTCTAACAGGAGCTGCTTTCCACCTAAACTGAGAACTACCCAGAGTTCTCTCCTTCTTTTTTGCATAATTTATGCGTCACTCTATGCCTGAAAGGGTTTTGTTTTGACTTAATACTAGGTGCTCCCTTGTGTCTGGACAAAGCTATACCTCTCTAAAGAGCTCTAATTAGAGCGAAACACTGTGTCAAGGGTTGCTTTTACTCATTTCAGGTTGGCTTGAGTTGGTATTTTCCCAATTCAAAGCTGTAATGTTGTGCCTGTTGTGATAAATGGCTTTTGTTATTTTACAGCTCGGCAAGGACAGCACTGTACTAGTCCTATGCTTAAAGACTTTGCTGTTTAAATGGCAAAAGACTTTGTCATTTTCTATCTCAGCGTGGATAGCACTGTGCTAATCCTATGCTTAAAAACTTTGATAGAAAAACAGACATTTGAGGTGAGCAGATCTAGAGTGTCGCTGGTGTTGAGAGTGCTCTAACAGGAGCTGCTTTCCACCTAAACTGAGAACTACCCAGAGTTCTCTCCTTCTTTTTTGCATAATTTATGCGTCACTCTATCCCTGAAAGGGTTTTGTTTTGACTTAATACTTGGTGCTCCCTTGTGTCTGGACAAAGCTATACCTCTCTGAAGAGCTCTAATTAGAGCGAAACACTGTGTCAGGGGTTGCTTTTACTCATTTCAGGTTGGCTTGAGTTGGTATTTTACCAATTCAAAGCTGTAATGTTGTGCCTGTTGTGATAAATGGCTTTTGTCATTTTACAGCTCGGCAAGGACAGCACTGTACTAGTCCTATGCTTGAAGACTTTGCTGTTTAAATGGCAAAAGACTTTGTCATTTTCTATCTTGGCGTGGATAGCACTGTGCTAATCCTATGCTTAAAAACTTTGATAGAAAAACAGACATTTGAGGTGAGCAGATCTAGAGTGTCGCTGGTGTTGAGAGTGCTCTCACAGGAGCTGCTTTCCACCTAAACTGAGAACTACCCAGAGTTCTCTCCTTCTTTTTTGCATTTATATATATATATATCTATATATATATTCCTTTAAAAACGGAGTTCCGTCGAGCACTCGGTTAAATCACCACAGGAGTCAGGGTTCTCGTGCCAAAGTAAAGAGGTTTATTAACTCATAAACCTTCGTGACGCGTTTCGCGCTTAGAAAGCGCTTGTTCACACCTTTCTAAGCGCGAAACGCGTCACGAAGGTTTATGAGTTAATAAACCTCTTTACTTTGCCATGAGAACCCTGACTCCTGTGGTGATTTAACCGAGTGCTCGACGGAACTCCGTTTTTAAAGGAATAGTTTTTTCCGGTGGCTCCGCCGGATTCGAGCCACCTCCCAGAACGCGAGGGTTTGCCGGAAGGAGCCTTTTTTGGATGATATATATATATATATATATTTATATATATTACCTACTGGCGGTCGCCAGTAGGTATATATAGTTAGGATTTTTTCTCTATGGGATTTTTTAAAATTCTATGTCTAATAACTTTGCCGTTTGTGGACGGAATTGGCTGAAATTTTCAGGAAAATGGCACATTTTGTTTCTGAGCAGCCTTTGAAAATTTGGGGGGGGTTCGTCAAGGGGGGGCCGAGAAAAAAGGGGGGTCCCAAAACGCGTTTTTCCCATGTTAATTTCCATAGGGCGGTTGGCCTCACTTTTAGCCCGAACGGCTGAATGGATTTGCACGAAACTTGGCAAAATTGTAGGGACTGGTAGCCCGATGTGCCTTTTGTAGGTCTCAATATATGTGCTCCAGTGGATTTTGAGAAATTAACGTTTAAAAAAAGATATATATCTGTAACAGCGGACCGGGCAGCGGCCCAGGACGCGTACTTTTCGCGCAACGGAGCTTTGTGAAGCGAAGCTGATTGGTTCTCCGGCGTCTGTCAACATTCCAAACAGTCCGTAGCGGCCGCCATCTTGTCTCTCGGTAGGATCGAGAGACAAGAGGAGGCCAAAGCGAAGGGGCAAATGACCATAAGGGGGAATAGTAGATCCTCGCTGACCCCCTAGGTTTGATGTGGAGGTTTTAAAAGGGCCCCGCGGGGCAAAAAAAAACAATTATAATAATAATCTTACGGCTGAATGGATTTGCACGAAACTTGGCAAAATTGTAGGGACTGGTAGCCCGATGTGCCTTTGCTAGGTCTCAATATATGTGCTTCAGTGGATTTTGAGAAATTAACGTTCAAAAAAAGATATATATCTGTAACAGCGCACCGCTTCGCGTACTTTTCGCGTTACGGAGCTTTGCGAAGCGAAGCTGATTGGCTCTCCGGTGTCTGTAAACATTCCAAACAGTCCGTAGCGGCCGCCATCTTGTCTCTCGGTAGGATCGAGAGACAAGAGGAGGCCAAAGCGAAGGGGCAAATGACCATAAGGGGGCATAGTAGATCCTCGCTGATCCCCTAGGTTTGATGTGGAGGTTTTAAAAGGGCCCCGCGGGGCAAAAAAAATAAATAATAATGATAATCGAACGGCTGAATGGATTTGCACGAAACTTGGTAAAATATTAGGGACTGGTAGCCCGATGTGCCTTTGCTAGGTCTCAATATATGTGCTTCAGTGCATTTTGAGAAATTAACGTTCAAAAACAAGATATATATCTGTAACAGCGCTCCGCTTCGCGGAGATAAAATTATATCTGTATTACCTAGCTGTTGCTAACACCAGTTAGCGACGGCTAGTAGGAGATAGCGACCATCTTGGGCCCCACTTTGCATGTGAGTGATATTTATCACTAATGACATGCAAAGTGGGCATGCCAAGATGTTAGCGACTGGAAACAGTCGCTAACATCGCTATCTCCTATTATCAACTTTTGGAAATATTCGAGATAAGCGCGAATATCTCCAAAAAGTAACAGCTGCCCTGAGCAGTTCTTAGCCATGTTATCCTATGGGAGGTGGATAACATGGCTAAGAGGATTAGCTCGGTAATGCATGAATATCGCTGAGTTTTCAGCGATATTAATGCATTGCGGTCGGTTTTTATCGTATATGCGATAAACTTTGATAATAGCAAGGTTTATCTGCGATAATTTCTGACGGTAAAAAAATCTTTGCAATGCATCGTTAGGGATAAATATCGCTTAACTTTGGTAATATGCCCCAACGTCTGTTAACGTTCGATTCGAAGGAAATCAGGAAGTGTTGAAAAACATTGTCTGCGCCATCTTGTCTTTTTTCAAATGCCACACTTTTGTCGTGCACGGCAGCCATTTTAGATGCCTTGACCAGACCCACTCTGTGCACGCTGTCGATCCTTAGCATGGCTCCCCACCCTCGCAAGCATCTCCCCCAGGCAGTGGTCACCCCCGCTCTCTGTCTTATGCATGGGTAATAAACCTCCCCCCATCTGCGCTGCTCTTTCCTGAGAATCACACCCTGTGCCCGCCCGACACCTCCCTTTCGCCCTATTCACTACTGCACCCTCTGACACTCCTTTTCCTCTGTGTCCGATTGTCCAGGCTGGTCCTAGGGTATCAGCTAGCCCTGCAGATGTAGTTTATGGCCACAGCTGTAAAGAATCACCCCTCTTCAAAGGAGTTATAGTAGATCAAGGCCCACACTCGATGAGATCCGTCACAGCAGAAGCGTTGCTATTATCTGAAAACCATCCTGTATTGTGATTGGGGAGGGGACCGAGCGTGAAGCGGAAGATTCCAGGGATGACTCTTTGTACATCAAAGTTTTTACAATTATGTGTCACATTAAAAATATATAGCACTCTGACAAAGTAGTAAGATTATAAAACTTTAATAATTTATAAATATATACAAGAAAACAAAAATAGTAATAACATATAAACATTTTTAGGGAAAAACAACGAAGTAGCGGTCGGCTGTGCGAATAGTCCCAACGCAGCACAACGTCCAGATTTCCGGCGTGGGGCGTCGCGGGGGGTGGGTCATCAGTAGCAAACTGTTGTGCGAATAGTTCCAAGGCAGCAGAACGCGCTGAAATCTAGATGACACGAAAGTGATGTCTAGTAAGTTGCCACCCAGCAAATAACGGCGTGGGGCGTCGCGGGGGGTGGGTCTTCAGTAGCAAACTGTTGTGCGAATAGTTCCAAGGCAGCAGAACGATGGCACCAAGGTGATGTCCAGTAAGTTGCCGCACTGGTTTTGGTATCCTACAATGCTGCTCCGAATAACGGCGTGGGGCGCCCCGGGGGAGGCGGCGTGAACGGGCCTCTCCAGGTGGAGTGTCATCTGTTGTAGTGGGGCGCCCCTTTACCGTTTCAGTTGCCATTCCGTCCGTTTTTGGTCCACTGTGTCAAAAGCCGCAATTCAGCTGAGTTGCGCCCACTCTTGCGGTGCAGCGATAGGCGGCTGTCACAGGACTCTCAAAATGGCGGCAGGCTCTTTCCTTTTTGGGCCTGGTCCACTGAAATGGCCCTGGGACACCTTGGAAATCGGACGCTTGTCTGCTAGGTCTTGGACCCCATTCTCGAAAGCGTCCCCTCCGCCTTGAGAATTCATCAAAAGTTTTGGGGGCCCCGACTCCTGCAGGCTTCTGGTGGGGAGCGGCTGCCATGATTGCTCGCGGAATGACCACGACGGAGCTACGAGATGGTGGTGCTCTCATGCTGACGCCAGCTTCAGTCTGAAACATCCAGAAACAAGGTGGGGCTTTCATCGTTTGGAAAAAAAAAAAGTTTTCATCCAATGAAAAGTGTTGTTTTTAGGTCATATGATCAAGCCTTCCATCATTAGGAAACCAAAAGTAAAATGAACCAATGAAAAGTTTTATAAACAAGTCACATGACCTGTTATGCGGCATAGGGTATAAAATGCGGAGAAAATACGTTGGCACGTGAGGCGGCGTCAGTAGCGGACCGATGTGCGAATAGGCCGAAGGCAACACAGCGCGCCAAGATCCGGATGGCACCGAGGTGGTGTCCAGCAAGTTGCAGCACTGGTGTGGCCATCCTACAATGTTGAAAGTCGGCGTGGGGCGCCCCGTTGGCCTGTGAGTTTGCGTCAGTAGCGGACCGATGTGCGAATAGGCCGAAGGCAGCACAACGCGCCAAGATCCGGATGGCACCGAGGTGGTGTCTAGTAAGTTGCCGCACTGGTGTGGCCATCCTACAATGCTGAAAGTCGGCGTGGGGCGCCCTGTTGGCCTGTGAGATGGTGTCAGTAGCGGACTGATGTGCGAATGGGGCCAAAGGCAGCGCAACAATATTTTCTGACTGACACCACAAGGCGCTGAGATGCCAAGATCCGGATGGCACCGAGGTGATGTCTAAGTTGCGGACTAATGTGCGAATGGGGCCAAAGGTAGCGTAACAATATTTTCTGTATGGAAGATACCACTAGGCGTTGAGATGCCAAGATTCGGATGGCACCGAGGTGATGTCTAGCAAGTTGCTGTACTGGTGTGGTCATCCTACAATGCTGAAACTCGGCGTGGGTCGCCCCATTAGCCTGTGAGATGGCGTCAGTAGCGGACCGATGTGCGAATAGGCCGAAGGCAGCACAACGCGCCAAGATCCGGATGTCACAGTGGTGGTTTCATAGTTGAGAGGCACTTCATCTGCAGTGGGGCGCCGAGATCCGGATGGCACCGAGGTGATGTCTAGCAAGTTGCTGTACTGGTGTGGTCATCCTACAATGCTGAAAGTCGGCGTGGGGCGCCCCATTAGCCTGTGAGATGGCGTCAGTAGCGGACTGATGTGCGAATGGGGCCAAAGGCAGCACAACGCGCCAAGATCCGGATGGCACCGAGGTGGTGTCCAGCAAGTTGCCGCACTGGTGTGGCCATCCTACAATGCTGCGCCGAAAGTCGGCGTGGGGCGCCCCGTTGGCCTGTGAGTTCGCGTCAGTCAGTGGGGGCTGTTTGAGGATCTGACTGCATTGGAAAGCAATGTGATGCTGTGCGTCGCCCCCAAGATGGAGGTTCCTCGGCTGCAGTGGGGCGCCCCTTGGTGTTTCACTCGCTATGCAGCTGAGTTGCGTGCGCACTTGTGGCGAATAGGCCGAAGGCAGCACAACGCGCCGAGATCTGGATGGCACCGAGGTGGTGTCCAGCAATTTGCCGCACTGGTGTGGCCATCCTACAATGCTGCGCCGAAAGTCGGCGTGGGGTGCCCCGTTGGCCTGTGAGGTGGCGTCAGTAGCGGACCGATGTGTGAATAGGCCGGAACCAGCACAAGGCGCCAAGATCCGGATGGCACCGAGGTGGTGTCATAGTTGAGAGTTCTGAGCAGCGCTTGTAACACTGTCTGAAGCTTATTTGCACCTGCTGCAGCTTCACTATTGCCCTGGTGTGGCCTAAGATCGCCCATGACATAGGCGGCCACCTCCCGGGGTCCGGCGGAACTTTTTTCCTTTTCCTTTGTGCATCTTGTCCCACAATCCGTTTGACCTGAAGACACGACCAGGTCCCTGAATGTGTGCAGGGGGACGCTATTGATTGAATCAAAATGGCGGCTTCACACAAAGCTGACTCAAGCGTTGCTGCTGATGCTATACAGACAAAAACTGGTTTTCAGTTTGTACATTCTTCAGGATTTTTCCATCCAAGGCTGGTTGAGAGTTTGTATAACAATGGCTTCAGATTTTCAACATACTACTCTTCAACATTCTTCCTAAATGTAACAATGTGAGACTCACTAGGAGAACGGTGTAGTGAGGGCCACAAACGGCTGTTTATCTTTCCTTTCAAAATGCTGCCAACAATATTTTCGGAATGGAAGACAACACAAGGCGCTGAGATTCGGTTGGCACCGAGGTGGTGTCCAGCAAGATGCCGCACTGGTGTGGCCATCCTACAATGCTGCGCCGAAAGTCGGCGTGGGGTGCCCGAACGGGGGGGGGGGGAGGCGGCGCAAACGAGCCTCTCCCGCTTCTCCATGTGGAGGCAGTTCATCTGCAGTGGGGCGCCGAGATCCGGATGGCACCGAGGTGGTGTCTAGCAAGTTGCCGCACTGGTGTGGCCATCCTACAATGCTGCGCCGAAAGACGGCGTGGGGTGCCCGAAGGAAGTGTCCTTATCCAGGGCATTATCGCTGTATCATGTCCTCCACTAAAATGGCCCTGGGACACCTTAGAACTCGGACGCTCGATTTTTTTTTCCTTTCCTGTACATGCAAAAAAAGGTAAATGCCCGGTACGTTACACGCTTCATCTGCCACGATGAACTCTCCAGAGGAACTGAAAAAAAATATAGTTGTGGTAACTATACCATGCATCGTCATATGGAGAGGTGGCACCAATTAATTATAGTGCTGCATAAAAGAGAGATTTGGAGGAGAACCCCTGACCTGCTAGTACATTCATCAAAGAAGTGGCACTGAGAGCTTCAGAGGCAAGGGAAACGGTCCCAAATATTTAGAAGAACTTTGGAAAGATTAAAATGACATGTTTAGATTGTGGCAAATTAATTTCATGTGGACAGATGAGTGTTACTCTAATAAATACAGCATATGAACATCATCATAGTCGATGGTTGGTAGAGACATTTTGACTATATCCTGGACCTGCCCGTCCTCGCCCAAAATGGCGCCGGAATAAATGGGACTCGTAACTCCTTGCTGTGTACTGGTTGCAGAACCTTGAAATCACGAGATACGTATGCAGTTTTGAAGCACATGGCGGGCGGGGACGAGAATTGATTGAATATTTCGACATCCCTATTGATATTAAGTTCTGATGTGTTATTGATTACTGTACTGTTGAAAGTTCGAATTAACGTCACCCATGGTACTTGCCCGCAAATGTATATCTAGATCATTTTATTGTAACTGGCCCTGTCGTATTTTAATTATAAAATGTACGTCCACCGATTCCGTAACTGTTAGACACCTTAGTTCTTGCAACCTAATGGCCCGCCCGTTACGTTCCTCTACAGTGTAAATGTCTACTCATCACATACGATTACAGTTTGCTCCGTGGCCGGCCCACGTGGTTATAGGCTCGTATTTGTATAATGAAATTTTCACAATAAAGGTTTTTAAAAGAAAACATGGTAGTAGTATATACATTGGTAAAGTTTGTAATAATAGTCACTGTTTTAGAATCATTAAAAGGCAAGTGAAATAAAGCAGACCAATTACATGAAGGGTAAAAGGTATAATACGAAGGAACGCAGTAAAGATAAATGGTCAAGGGCTGTTGTGTTTTCTATTCCTGCAACATAAAGTGATCGATAAGAATCTCATATTCAAGCGTATCGGCGACTAAGACAGCAGGTCGACCCTCTTTTGCTCAACGGCTCCATCATGGGACGAAGAAACGCTCTTTTTCTCGAAAAAAGAATATATTTTACTTGCAGGACAGTTGTAAAATTTCCGGGAAAGTACATTAGCCTGGAACATTATAACATATATTTAAGAGAAAATAATGAAGTAATTAAAAGCGTAATTTTTAGGTGATATGACCAAGGCTTTCATCATTAGAATAAGAAAAGTAAAATGAACCAATGAAAAGTTTTATTAACAAGTCACATGACTTGTTATGCTTACGTTACGCGCTGCGCGCCCCGGATGACTTCCGGATGCGCTAACGCGGCGCGTCATATGACGCATTACGCGACAACGCAGGTCCAGAATATAGTCAAAATGTCTCCACCAACCAGCGGTCGAAACACAACCCCTTTCAGCAGGCTAAATAGTTCTGTTAAATGACAACAGAAAGGACAGGCAACAAGAACCATCAGTCAAAGAGGGGAGGGCTAGTTCTTCTCTACCGGGTTACATTGGGGCGCTACCGGAACTGATCGAATTGGTAGTCTACAGTGTTTCTGGATGTTTCAGACCGAAGCTGGGGTTAGCATGAGAGCAGCACCATTTCGTAGCTCCGTTGTGGCCATTCCGCAACCAATCATGGCAGCCGCTCTTTATCGTTATTTTGGGCGGGGTGGGTGGCGGAGCCGAGCTGTTTTGCAGCCATCATTGTGTGGAGTTCAGTTCATCTCACTAGTTTTGTATTTGTCATGAGGGGTTGTTCCTAATGTTTCTATTTTAGCGAGGTCAAAAAGAGATCCCATTAGTGGCCTACTGATTTTGCTCGATTCCTTTTCTTTTTTTTTACACGATTTTTCGTTATCTGCAAAGACTAAACAGAGTATTGCGACTCTGTGTTTGTTTGTAAATAGAGAATGAACCAAAGAGAACTAATTCTAAAACAGTAAATACTTGGATAACAATCAATCAAATGGAGAGAGAAGCAGGCACGACGGATTACAACGGGGGCAAAGGCCTGCGTTAACTACCTTTCACTATCTGCAAAGAGAGAGTACTCCTAATAGAAATGAGGGGGGGGGGGGGCACCGTTCAAAGCAGATCAGTGTGCATAAACACGAAAATGTTTTCACTTACCACGTACTTGACATTCGACAGCTTATGATATTTGCTATTAAAAAACCATTGAAATTCACTGAAAAAACCATAGGTTATAGACCATATATAGTTAGGAATTAGCATTTACAAAACCTTGAAAATTCACTGAAAAAACCATAGGTTATAGACCATATTTTTTTTCGGTTCCTCTGGAGAGTTCATCGTGGCAGATGAAGCGTGTAACATACCGGGCATTTACCTTTTTTTGCATGTACAGGAAAGGAAAAAAAATCGAGCGTCCGAGTTCTAAGGTGTCCCAGGGCCATTTTAGTGGACCAGGCCCAAATCCAAAGAACAGCCATCTCACAGGCTAATGGGGCGACCCACGCCGAGTTTCAGCATTGTAGGATGACCACACAAGTACAGCAACTTGCTAGACATCACCTCGGTGCCATCCGGATCTCGGCGCCCCACTGCAGATGAAGTGCCTCTCAACTATGAAACCACCACAGTGACATCCGGATCTTGGCGCGTTGTGCTGCCTTCGGCCTATTCGCACATCGGTCCGCTACTGACGCCATCTCACAGGCTAATGGGGTGACCCACGCCGAGTTTCAGCATTGTAGGATGACCACACCAACTTGCTAGACATCACCTCGGTGCCATCCGAATCTTGGCATCTCAACGCCTAGTGGTATCTTCCATACAGAAAATATTGTTACGCTGCCTTTGGCCCCATTCGCACATCAGTCCGCAACTTAGACATCACCTCGATGCCATCCGGATCTTGGCATCTCAGCGCCTTGTGGTGTCAGTCAGAAAATATTGTTGCGCTGCCTTTGGCCCCATTCGCACATCACTCCGCTACTGACACCATCTCACAGGCCAATAGGGCGCCCCACGCCGACTTTTACCATTGTACGATGGCCACACCAGTGGCACAACTTGCTAGACATCACCTCGGTGCCATCCGAATCTTGGCATCTCAACGCCTAGTGGTATCTTCCATACAGAAAATCTTGTTACGCTACCTTTGGCCCCATTCGCACATCGGTCCGCAACTTAGACATCACCTCGGTGCCATCCGGATCTTGGCATCTCAGCGCCTTGTGGTGTATTCTCTTCAGAAAATATTGTTGAGCTGCCTTTGGCCCCATTCGCACATCCGTCCGCAACTTACACATCACCTCGGTGCCATCCGGATCTTGGCATCTCAGCGCCTTGTGGTGTCTTCTACTCCGAAAATATAGTAGAAAATATTGTTGCGCTGCCTTTGGCCCCATTCACACATCAGTCCGCTACTGACACCATCTCACAGGCCAACAGGGCGCCCCACGCCGACTTTTACCATTGTACGATGGCCACACCAGTGCCACAACTTGCTAGACACCACCTCGGTGCCATCCGGATCTTGGCATCTCAGCGCCTTGTGGTGTCTTCAAATCAGAAAATATTGTTGCGCTGCCTTTGGCCCCATTCGCACATCGGTCCGCTACTGACGCCATCTCACAGGCCAACGGGGCGCCCCACGCCGACTTTCAGCATTGTAGGATGGCCACACCAGTGCGGCAACTTACTAGACACCACCTCGGTGCCATCCGGATCTTGGCGCGTTGTGCTGCCTTCGACCTATTCGCACATCGGTCCGCTACTGACGCAAACTCACAGGCCAACGGGGCGCCCCACGCCGACTTTCAGCATTGTAGGATGGCCACACCAGTGCGGCAACTTACTAGACACCACCTCGGTGCCATCCGGATCTTGGCGCGTTGTGCTGCCTTCGGCCTATTCGCACATCGGTCCGCTACTGACGCAAACTCACAGGCCAACGGGGCGCCCCACGCCGACTTTCAGCATTGTTGGATGGCCACACCAGTGCGGCAACTTACTAGACACCACCTCGGTGCCATCCGGATCTTGGCGCGTTGTGCTGCCTTCGGCCTATTCGCACATCGGTCCGCTACTGACGCAAACTCACAGGCCAACGGGGCGCCCCACGCCGACTTTCAGCATTGTTGGATAGCCACACCAGTGCGGCAACTTACTAGACACCACCTCGGTGCCATCCGGATCTTGGCGCGTTGTGCTGCCTTCGGCCTATTCGCACATCGGTCCGCTACTGACGCAAACTCACAGGCCAACGGGGCGCCCCACGCCGACTTTCAGCATTGTAGGATGGCCACACCAGTGCTGCAACTTGCTGGACACCACCTCGGTGCCATCCGGATCTTGGCGCGTTGTGTTGCCTTCGGCCTATTCGCACATCGGTCCGCTACTGACGCCGCCTCACGTGCCAACGTATTTTCTCCTAATTTTACACCCTATGCCGCATAACAGGTCATGTGACTTGTTTATAAAACTTTTCATTGGTTCATTTTACTTTTGGTTTCCTAATGATGGAAGGCTTGATCATGTGACCTAAAAACAACACTTTTCATAGGATGAAAACTTTTTTTTTTCCCCAAACGATGAAAGCCCCACCTTGTTTCTGGATGTTTCAGACTGAAGCTGGCGTCAGCATGAAAGCACCACCATCTCGTAGCTCAGTCGTGGTCATTCCGCGAGCAATCATGGCAGCCGCTCCCCACCAGAAGCCTGCAGGAGTCGGAGCCCCCAAAACTTTTGATGAATTCTCAAGGCGGAGGGGACGCTTTCGAGAATGAGGTCCAAGACCTAGCAGACAAGCGTCCGATTTCCAAGGTGTCCCAGGGCCATTTCAGTGGACCAGGCCCAAAAAGGAAACAGCCTGCCGCCATTTTGAGAGTCCTGTGACAGCCGCCTATCGCTGCACCGCAAGAGTGGGCGCAACTCAGCTGAATTGCGGCTTTTGACACAGTGGACCAAAAACGGACGGAATGGCAACTGAAACGGTAAAGGGGCGCCCCACTACAACAGACGAGACTCCACCTGGAGAGGCCCGTTCACGCCGCCTCCCCCGGGGCGCTCCACGCCGTTATTCGGAGCAGCATTGTAGGATACCAAAACCAGTGCGGCAACTTACTGGACATCACCTTGGTGCCATCGTTCTGCTGCCTTGGAACTATTCGCGCAACAGTTTGCTACTGATGACCCACCCCCCGCGACGCCCCATGCCGTTATTTGCTGGGTGGCAACTTACTAGACATCACTTTCGTGTCATCTAGATTTCGGCGCGTTCTGCTGCCTTGGAACTATTCGCACAACAGTTTGCTACTGATGACCCACCCCCCGCGACGCCCCACGCCGGAAATCTGGACGTTGTGCTGCGTTGGGACTATTCGCACAGCCGACCGCTACTTCGTTGTTTTTCCCTAAAAATGTTTATATGTTATTACTATTTTTGTTTTCTTGTATATATTTATAAATTATTAAAGTTTTATAATCTTACTACTTTGTCGGAGTGCTATATATTTTTAATGTGACACATAATTGTAAAAACTTTGATGTACAAACAGTCATCCCTGGAATCTTCCGCTTCAGGCTCGGTCCCCTCCCCAATCACAATACAGGATGGTTTTCAGATAATAGCAACGCTTCTGCTGTGACGGATCTCATCGAGTGTGGGCCTTGATCTACTATAACTCCTTTGAAGAGGGGTGATTCTTTACAGCTGTGGCCATAAACTACATCTGCAGGGCTAGCTGATACCCTAGGACCAGCCTGGACAATCGGACACAGAGGAAAAGGAGTGTCAGAGGGTGCGGTAGTGAATAGGGCGAAAGGGAGGTGTCGGGCGGGCACAGGGTGTGATTCTCAGGGAACAGCAGCGCAGATGGGGGAGGTTTATTACCCATGCATAAGACGGAGAGCGGGGGTGACCACTGCCTGGGGGAGATGTTTGCGAGGGTGGGGAGCCATGCTAAGGATCGACAGCGTGCACAGAGTGGGTCTGGTCAAGGCATCTAAAATGGCTGCCGTGCACGACAAAAGTGTGGCATTTGAAAAAAGACAAGATGGCGCAGACAATGTTTTTCAACACTTCCTGATTTCCTTCGAATCGAACGTTAACAGACGTTGGGGCATATTACCAAAGTTAAGCGATATTTATCCCTAACGATGCTTAGCAACGATTTTTTTACCGTCAGAAATTATCGCAGATAAACCTTGCTATTATCAAGGTTTATCGGAAATACGATAAAAAACGACCGCAATGCATTAATATCGCTGAAAACTCCGCGATATTCATGCATTACCGAGCTAATGCTCTTAGCCATGTTATCCACCTCCCATTGGATAACATGGCTAAGAACTGCTCAGGGCAGGTGGTAGCTTTTAGAGATATTCGCCCTTATCTCGAATATTTCCAAAAGTTGATAATAGGAGATAGCGATGTTAGCGACTGTTTCCAGTCGCTAACATCTTGGCATGCCCACTTTGCATGTCATTAGTGATAAATATCACTCACATGCAAAGTGGGGCCCAAGATGGTCGCTATCTTCTACTAGCCGTCGCTAACTGGTGTTAGCAACAGCTAGGTAATACACATATAATTTTATCTCCGCGAAGCGGAGCGCTGTTACAGATATATATCTTGTTTCTGAACATTAATTTCTCAAAATGCACTGAAGCACATATATTGAGACCTAGCAAAGGCACATCGGGCTACCAGTCCCTACAATTTTGCCAAGTTTCGTGCAAATCCATTCAGCTGTTCGATCCTACCGAGAGACAAGATGGCGGCCGCTACGGACTGTTTGGAATGTTTACAGACACCGGAGAGCCAATCAGCTTCGCTTCGCAAAGCTCCGTAACGCGAAAAGTACGCGAAGCGGTGCGCTGTTACAGATATATACCTTTTTTTGAACGTTAATTTCTCAAAATCCACTGGAGCACATATATTGAGATCTAGCAAAGGCACATCGGGCTACCAGTCCCTACAATTTTGCCAAGTTTCGTGCAAATCCATTCAGCTGTTCGATTATTATTATTTTTATTTTTTTTTGCCCCGCGGGGCCCTTTTAAAACCTCCACATCAAACCTAGGGGGTGAGCGAGAATCTACTATGCCCCCTTATGGTCATTTGCCCCTTCGCTTTGGCCTCCTCTTGTCTCTCGATCCTACCGAGAGACAAGATGGCGGCCGCTACGGACTGTTTGGAATGTTGACAGACGCCGGAGAACCAATCAGCTTCGCTTCACAAAGCTCCGTTGCGCGAAAAGTCCGCGAACCAGAGCGCTGCCCGGTCCGCTGTTACAGATATATATCTTTTTTTAAACGTTAATTTCTCAAAATCCACTGGAGCACATATATTGAGACCTACAAAAGGCACATCGGGCTACCAGTCCCTACAATTTTGCCAAGTTTCGTGCAAATCCATTCAGCCGTTCGGGCTAAAAGTGAGGCCAACCGCCCTATGGAAATTAACATGGGAAAAACGCGTTTTGGGACCCCCCTTTTTTCTCGGCCCCCCCTTGACGAACCCCCCCCAAATTTTCAAGGGCTGCTCAGAAACAAAATGTGCCATTTTCCTGAAAATTTCAGCCAATTCCGTCCACAAACGCCAAAGTTATTAGACATAGAATTTTCAAAAAACCCATAGAGAAAAAATCCTAACTATATATACCTACTGGCGACCGCCAGTAGGTAATATATATATATATATATATATCCACACACAAGTTTGCAATCTGTACACTTGTTAGCAGGCTGTGATAATGTTAGTGATGATGCTATTGTTAACTTAATTGGAACTGAAAACACAGTCGATATGTGCAGCAAGAGTGGGTTCAAACCTAAATCGGTTTTTGTACCGCAGATTAACAACAGTAATATTGACAGCTTTGAACAAAGTGTAATACATGACATGAGGCTAATGGACAGAACGAAACATAGAATGAATTGGAATTTGACTAAGAACCAGTTTGTTGCCTTAAAGGAGATGGAGAATTGGACTGATGTGGTAATCAAGAATAGCGATAAGGGTGGAAATGTTGTTGTCTGGCCCCTCGAATTGTATCTTAAAGAGGGTTTAACACAATTATCTGACACTAACAGTTATGCGCATGCTAACAAAGATGATTATAATGCTTTGAAAACTGCATATGGGGACAGATTATGTGACTGGAAAGCAAGGGGGTTGTTAGAAGATGATGAGTACAACTACCTCCATGTCAAATACCCTAAAATACCGGCACTTTATTTACTGCCCAAGTTACACAAGAATTTGCAGATACCCCCGGGCAGACCTATCGTGTCTTCGGTGGGCAGTCTTTATGAAAATACCAGTAGGTATATAGACTATTTCTTGCAACCTTATGTAACTAGCTTGCCCTCATACGTAAGAGACTCTTCTGATTTTTTACGCATTCTTGATGAGATTACATGGAGTCCTGAGTACTGGCTGGTGAGCTTCGATGTAACCAGCCTGTACACAAGCATTCCCCAGGAACTTGGTGTGGAGGCATGTAAATTTTACTTGCAGGAGAGGTCAATCTCTTTACTATCACATACTCACATGCTGCTGGATATGATGCTTGAATGCTTAACAAACAATTACTTCATCTTCAACAAATCTCTGTTTAAACAAATCCGGGGGGTGGCGATGGGGACCTGCTTTGCCCCCAGCCTAGCGTGTCTTTACCTGGGCTGGTGGGAGGAGCAAGTGGTGCGTAAGATCTCCCACTTTGGTACCCACGTCATCCTCTGGAAAAGATACATTGATGATATTTTCTGTATCTGGAGGGGCACTCTCAATCAGATACATGAATTTGAGGATACTCTAAATGATAATGTCCTTAATTTGAGGTTTACCAGTGTGATCAGTAAACAACAACTGGAATTTCTGGATATAAAGTTGGAAGTCAACAATGGAACTCTGAGTAGTGTCCTGTTCCGGAAACCCACGGCAGGCAATAGTCTGCTCCATGCAGGAAGTAGCCATCCTACTAGTCTCATACACAGTATACCTGTGGGAGAATTGATCAGGGCTAAGAGAAACTGTAGTTCTGCTGAAGGGTTTTTCGCAGAGAGCCAGATAATGGCCAAACGATTCTCCGAGAGAGGATACAGTCAGCGAATAATTAAACAGGCACTTGCAAGGGTTAATGTCATGGACAGAAATGATCTGTTAATTCCTAGACAAAGCAGCAGTGAGGACAAGGTACGGTTTATAACCACCTTTAACAGTCAATCATGGAGACTGCGCAAATGCTTAAGTAAACATTGGGATATCCTCAAGCTTGACAATGATATAAAAGAAGCTATCCATGACATTCCCTCTGTAACATACAGAAAAGCGAAATCCCTTAAGGACACACTAAGTAGTACACTGATTAAAGAAAAACCTAAAACTGACACCATTCAGGGATTTTACCCGTGCCGCAGGTGTAAGGCCTGCAAGTACAGTAATAATTGTAAATCTATACAATTGTCTACAGACCGTTGTGCACACAAAATCACTAAGCATCTCAGTTGTACAACCGAGTATGTTGTCTATGCACTAGAATGTCCCTGTAAGAAGTTTTATATAGGGTGTACTACCAAACAAGCGAAACTCAGAATTCTAGAACACCAGAGAGCGATTAGGAGTGTCAACCAACAATACCCCGTAGCAAGACATTTTGCAGAAAAACATAACAAACATAACAAAAATCCTAATCTGATGAAATTTTATGTGTTGGACAGTGTTGAGAGAAATGAGAGGGGTGGCAACAGATGGTTGGAACTGAGAAAGTTGGAGTCAAGATATATCATAATGTACAATACCATGCAGCCTGTTGGACACAATTTGGGAGAAGAACTAGCCATTCACCTACAGACTTAGGTTTCAGTTTAATTATTAATTTTGGATGTATATATGTGATGTTGCTTCCTGAGCATTTGAAATTCAGGTTTTAATTGGTTTTAACTGTACACGTATCAGTTCAAAAAGATTTGTTACATACAGTTGTGTTTCCCCTTTTTTTTCAGGATTCACGGAACTCAGAAGGACTATGCCCACTAGGGCTATATATGAAGTCATTCTATGGGACAAAGGACTTTTACGACATGCCCACTGGGGCAGCACTGTTGGTTATGAATATTTCCTCCATTGTATGTAACTAATATAATGGTGGCACTAGCACATGAATTGGGGTTGGCAACTTGCCTGATATCGTTTACACGCATTAATTTGTTTGTGGACTCCGTTTAATTTTGTATCGTATTTTGTCAGACCATGAATGACAACTTGCTTATTTTTGAATTCCGCTCCTGTATATATTTGTTCATTTATGAATTGAAAACACAGAGTGTATTTTACTTCCTCTATGTCTATGATCACGTGACTAGTATGCAATGTACCTTTAAATGATTGATGGTGCTGGCAAGCTCCACCCGTGACCAAGAGATCGGCTGATCTCGAAACGCGTCGGGCGTATTTGTTTTTTCGGCTGATTAAACACTGATGCTGCACCGTGATAATTGGGCTTCGACTCTGGTTTTTCCTGCAAAGGATTTCAGGCCTGAAGTGTGTGTAATATATATATATATATATATATATAAAATAAAATAAATATATTAAATAGTAATACTAATTTTAAAAAGATAGATTTAATGTACATTTTAACAAAATATAACAAATAAACCTATTTAAAAAAAGAGAAACACACAAACATAATCATGTATACATAAATATATATTTACTTTAAAACAATTAATAAACTATTATTTCTAATTTATTTTGAAAGTTTAAAATTATATAAAAATAAAAAATATATATCTGTAATTTAATATATAACAATAATCTATAACAAATTAAAAAATTAAACTATTATAAAATATCCAAACTTACATTTCCCAATACCGTCAGTGCAACAGTAGGGAAAGTGTTGGATAGCAGAAAGATAAAATTTATTATTCTCAGTCCAATAAGTACAACAGTAGGGAAAGTGTTGGATAACGGAGGGGTACAAATTACTATTCCTGCTCCAATTGTATTGTATTGTATTGTATTGAATATTTGTATAGCGCATAAAACTGTCACCCTACGCTGGCGCTCGACCTTGATGGTTAATACAACAGTGGGGAAAGGTTGGATAGTGAAGAGGTGAAAATTACTATTCCCACTCCAATGAGTACAACGGTAGGGAAAGTGTTCGATAGCGAAGAGGTAAACATTACTATTCTCACTCCAGTAAATGCAGCAGTAGGGTAAGTGTTGGATAGTGGAGGGATTACATTTACTATTCCAACTCCAGTGAGTGAAACAGAAGGGAAAGTGTTGTATAGCGGACGGGTAACAATCATTATTCCCACTCCAGTGAGTCAACAGTAGGGAAAGTGTTGGATAGCGGAGGGGGCAAAATGACTATTCACACTCCAGAGAGGGTAACAGTCGGGAAAGTGTTGGATAGCACAGGGGTAAATATAATATTCACACTCCAAGCAGTTCTAAAATAAAAGCTAAATAAATAAATCTAGAATGTATATTCTGAAAATAAATAAATGAATACATTTATAAATATATTAAATATTAAAACACAATGTTTCATATATAAAAAACACAATTTAATATTAATTACTTATAACATACCTACAAATATTATATAAAATAAAATATGAATTTTTACAAACAAAAACATTATTTATTACATAAATGTATTTACTTTATTTCCTACCCTAGAACACCACACAAATAACAAAACACTTCATAAATATTTTTTTAAAACATATACTTCCATAATTAACATAATTAATAATCAATTAAAAATAATAGTACTGAAAAAAACAAAAATTATTAACTACCTACACTTTAACCCTATAATCCACACAACACACACCTAAATTAAACAGTAAAATAATACATTACACAATTAAAACTTATTTTAATATTAAAAACTATTAGTATTAAACAAATATTTATGAAGTAGGTAAAATGTATTTAATACCCACCCTTTACCACTTTAAGAATAAAACAACACACATAAATTGAACAGTTACCCCCAAAAATATCAACTACTTAACATTAATTAACAACTATTTATTAATTCATTAAACACAAATTACATTCCACCCTTTACCCTTATAAAACCCAAAACACACACCTAAAATTAATTTCACAATTACCATAATTATTTACCAATTAATATTAATTAATAATAATCAACCAATGATTAATTCATCAATAAAAATAAATTACGTTCCACCCTGTACACCTATAAACCCCAAAACACACACCTAAAATTAATTACACGATTATCATAATTAATTAACAATTAATTGATTAATATTAATTAACAACAGCCAATTATTAATTAATTAATAATAAATTAATTTACACATGTAACACTATCACATCTCAATAAAAATGTATATTAATAAATAAAAAATAATCATTAAATTAATATCATTAAATGACTTCCCACCCTATTCCCCTATAAACCCATAATCTGCCACGGACCTAAAAAACCAAGAAATTCATATTAAAAAAAATTAATACCTACAAAAAATTTACCAATTATATTATAAAATATAAACAATTCATCTTCAAAAAATAAACATTAATTTAATATAATTAAATGACTTCCCAACCTATTCCCTTATAAACCCACAACCCACTACCGAACTAAAAAATGCAAAATTATAATTAAAAAAATATACTAAAATACATAACATTAATTAAAATATCGATAATTTTAACAACTATATTTTTGCAAACGATATTAAACACATCAATATTTTTACATTCGATATTACTTACCTAAAGTCAATATTTTTTACCAGGATATTCTTGCTGTCGATATTTTTCAATCACGATATTTCTGAATCGATATTTGTGTAACTCGATATTTAAAACTCAATATTCTGTCCCTGTACCAGCTATGACGTGTCAGATGGTCTCAGGTAGGAAGGGGGATATGTCATTAGGGGGTGTGATCAAAGGCTGGGGCCTCGTAGTAGTATGATTATTTTTCACCCCTTCGCCTGTCTTCCTGGAGAAGCATTGAATGATTTTGACCAAGGCACAATTTAGCATAATATTAAATAGGTCAAAGAAGGCCAGGACTGCTTCCCTACAGGATCTTATTTCTTTAGCAATCCACCCTCTTCATAATAGGTCCCTCCTATCCTCTAGAATGGTGGGGTACAGGCCCAATACAGGTATTATATTCTCCTTTTGCTGATTGGAGGCCCAACACATTGCCTGATCCGTGCCCATTTTCCATGCTGAGAGATGACAAGCAATAGGGATTACCCCCATCCTCAGCTTCATGAACTGTGACTTTGGGGTTGATTACGATGGCAGGCGGACATCAGTCCACCGGACATTGTTGCAGTACTGGGACCACCTGCCGGTAAGGCGGCAGTCCCGCTGAGTGAATCTTGATGTACCCGCCACTATGGCGGGCACATCCAGGGCCCAGATCATTGCAGACAGTGCTGCTGGCTGCTGCACCTTTTGCAATGCCAAGATACCACGTAGTGCATTTCCATGCACAACGTGGCATGCACCACTCGTTGCCTGCCACCTTGTGCATCGAAATTTAGGTTGGTACCATGGGTACCCCCAGTGCACATACACCCTCCCCTCACACAGAGGGGGCCAGCAACGGGTCCTCAAACCCAGCCTCTGCCAGCCTTTCCATGGCGGTTCCACCGCCATGGAAAGGCTGGCTGACGCCACCATTGTAATCTGGCAGGCGGTGCCTGCTAGGCACCGCCGCCATTTTGCCCATGCTGACTTCTCCGCCAGGCAATTGTGACAATTGCCTGTGGCGGAAGCGTGGAGGGCAGTCTTTGTGACCGCCGCATTCATAAAGCAATTCCCCCTGCCATCCTAATGTGGCGGGGAAAATGGGAGTCAGATGGAGGGACCGCCACCGCAAGCTCGGTGGGGGCAGTCCTTCCGCCATCATAATGACCCCCTTTGTCCTTTCATCGTAGGGGTTATTTAGGTATCACTGAGGTTTCATTGTTTATAAGTACTAAGGGGGTCATTAGGATGACGGGCAGACTTAGTCCGCCCACCATCCCATCGGGGGAAGGGACCGCCTGCCATAAGGGTGGGGTCTCGTGGGGGTATTAGGATGCGTCCGCCACAGTGGCGGGCGCATCATGCATGTTTAACATTGTGGCGGACGGTGCTCACAGCACCACCCGCCACAATGCAAAAAATGCTTGTGATGCATTTGCATACACAAAGCGGCAGGCACCGCGCGGTGCCTGCTGCATTGTGTATGCAAATACAGGGGGGGTACCACTGGTACCCCCAATGTGCACCCCCCACCTCACCTTCACTGGTCCCCCAAAGTGAAGACCGCCTGCCTTTGCCGCCATAGAATAGCATCTCCCACAGCCCATGCGAATATGGCTGGTGGTGTCTGATAGACACTGCACCATATAAACCCTTTTCCGCCCCGGCTGCAAGGCGACTGGGGCGGAAAAGCGGCGGATGGTGTTTCCGTCTGCCGCGGACTCCCCAGCCATACTAATATGGCGGGGGTCATTCCGGGACGGATGGCGGGCGGTTTGCCCCCGCCAGGCCGGCGGTGCCTACCGCCGGCCTGGCGGGGGCGAACCGCCCGCCATCCTAATGGGCCCTATAGTGTCATCCAGCTGTGTTTCCGTGCAGAGAGGCTGACCTTGTCTTTTACTGAAGAACACCATTTTGTACTGATTTATGGCAACCTTTTCAATTCCTGGTGGCTGGTAGGAGGTCCCAAGTGGATACCATGCCAAGTATGTTGAGGGCTTGTGTCAAATAGTGGTTTACCACTGACTTATGTTTTGTAGCCAGTTTAATTTATAAATGGTGGGCCAGTGTACCTTCCTTTGAGGCCCTGAGCTTGTGGCAGCTTATTGCAAAAGTCGCCTAGCGAGCCAGTGCCTGTGTGTCTATTCTGAAATCCAGTCTTATTTGGGATGGTGATGTGTGGGATGGAAGCTGAAAAACTGTTCTGTAGATCTTTATAAGCATTTTATCAAGAATCACACTCTCCTGTCCTTTCAGTGCCTCACTCCTATATGTTAGGATTGGAAGTACCTTCGCCTGAGAAACTTAGAGGATCAGTGCGAGTGTGGGACCTTTTAGTTTCATATTTGTAGATCTAAGAGCGAATAAAAGTGCAGTGCCTTTCTTTTTTACTTCAGTCATCTGACTCACATATCTACCATTGATGTTAAATAGGACTCCTAAATACTTGTGGTGGTTGGTTGCTTCTAATTTCTCCTGCACAAGAAACCAAGTTGGCATTTGTTTTCTGGCAGCTCCAATCGCAAGAATATTGGTTTTCATTAAGATTATCAGCAGACCATTCTGAAAGGAGAATGTGGCGGTTGCATCCAGGAGACGTTGCAAACCAATCTTAAGGGGCTCATTACAATGGCGGACATCGAGTCAGGGCTTGAGACCGTCCGCCTGTAATGCGATGCTCCCGCACATGAGATTAGGATGCGACCACCACTGTGGTGGTCGCATCATGTATCTCTGACATTGTGGAGGGTGCTGCTAGCTACAGCACCCGCTGCAATGTCAGAAATGCACTGTTTGCATTTCCCTGCACTACGTGGCAGGCACCACACAGTGCCTGCCACCTTGTGCAGGGAAATGTAGGGGGGTACCATAGGTATCCCCCCAGTGCACACCCACCTCCCCCCAAAACAAGGGGGGCCTGCTACGGGCACCAAAGTGCAATCCCCTCCAGCCTGTGAATGGCAGTTTCTCCGCCATTCACCGGCTGGTGGGGAAGCAGCATCATAATATGGTGGACGGTGCCCTGCTAGGCACTGCCAACATATTGTTGATGTGGGGTGGGTCCGCCAGGCAATCGTAAAGATTGCCTGTGGTAGACCCATGGCGGACGGACTTTGCGTCTGCCAGCACACTGCCTGCCATTGTAATTTGGCAGGAGAAGAAGTGCCTTACAATGGTGGTGAAACCGTTCACAGCCATCGTAATGACCCCCTTTGTTTTACTGATGCGGACCAGTTCATCTGCAGAAAGTAGGTTTGAAAGGCAAAATTCACCCAATTTGGGAAGGTGAGAAGTTTAAGGACTGGAGACAAATCAGATAGAAACAAGTTGAATAGGGGAGGCGCAAGAACGCAGCCCTTGCATGGTAATTATAGGCCGTGACAGATACAATCGATCTCCTATATTTATTCTGACCAATGTATCATGATGCAACAACTGCAGGGCCCCGGGCAAGGCATCCGGATTGTCGAAGAGTGCAAGTTTCTGCCAAAACTTCCACCTATCAACCATGTAAAAGGCAGATTTATTAGCTATGAAGCCCATGTATACGGGACGGTTGTTAGATTCTGCCTGGTCAATCAATAAGGAGAGTGCAATAAGGGTCACTGTTGTCCCTGGGTGTCTTATCAATCCAGTTTGATTTGGGGGTATGATTTTATTAGTCTCGGCCCATGTTAGTAAAGAGTCCAACAGCATGCCTCTAAAGAACTTCGCTTCATTATCGATTAGAGCTATTATGTGGTAGTTCCCGAGGGACTTTTTATCAATTTTTTTCCAATATGGATGAGTAGAGCGGGGCTAATTTAATATCCCAGAATGATGGACCATCCTTATTTAGAGCCGGTGGAATTCCTCCTGGACCTGGTACCCCATTCCTGCTTCCTCTAGCAATTTGTTTTTTATTAGGGCCTCAGAGATGGGGCACCCGGAGATAGCCTTATCACTACTCTCTGATGAGACTTCCAGGACACTGCTGGCCGCTGATCCTTCCTCCTGCCTGTCGAGTTGATCAGATAGTGATTGAATATTAAAGTGATCGTGTAGAAAGTGGTTCCACACTGGGTCAGAGATATTGGAAGAAGCCGTCTTTGGGCGGAAGCCTCACAGTCCATTTATAGTGCGCCAAAGGTTTACAGAATTATTTGTCCTGGTATCATACTGTAATTTAGCCTAAAATGAGTTCCCTATTTTCCTTTGATGTTCCCTTTTTGTCATCTTCAGATGTATTGGAGCCTCCCTTAGGTTGCTTATTATTTTTGGGTCCCTTGGTGACCTTTTGAGACTTCTCCACAGCCGATTGATCCTTTTTTTGGCAGTCCTTATTGGATAGCTGGAACCTGCTCCTTGTGTGACATACAGTTTTGCTTTGCCCGGTACCGGTTTTCCATACCGGTCCACCAATATTTGGGTGAACGTTGACTGGCTCATGACTGGGTCTCCCTCTGAATTGTTGATGTTGGCTAGTAACAGTTTGTCTTCAGCGACCAGGGTTGAGTGGGAGTTGATGCAGCACTTGATGCATTTGAGATTGATTGTTTAACTTTCAAAGCATTCATCTAACCTGATGTTGAGGGTAAACTCTTGAGGGCGATGATCACTGTCCATATTGTTACCAAAGCCGAATGAAGTGATTTGGTTCAGTAAAGGAAGTCTGGCAAATGTGTAGTCGATCAGGGAGGCCCCAGCGTTGGTTAGATATGAAAGACCAGGTGACTTGTCGGGTTTAAATCAGCCATTAAGGGCTCTCAATCCAAGATGTTCCAGGTTTCCCTGGAGTGCCTGTCCTCTTAGATTATCTTTATGCCATCGGGGAAGGTCCTGAGGTGGTTTTGCCCAATGTACTTTTTTATGTCAGAATTATCTCATTTGCGGGGAGATCGGTCATTAGCCACATGTTGAAGTCTCCTGTAATTATTAAGTCCGTGCTGGGATTTTATGATCTGAGATTTAGAATCATGCTGGTCAATTTCTTGGAGAGGGTTTCCTTGAGCCTGAATTGGGGCGGATGTAAACATTTATCAGAGTTTTACTCTTGACCTGGTCATTGGCAGTTGTAAGCAAAGTGCCTACTTCTTGCAGCCCTGAGGAGTTGCTCTCTTGTTCCCAAGAATACATTGCACTGTTAGCCAACACATAAATTGCCAAGCTTCCAATGCTGTGGCAGAATTCATTTGTTTAATTGCAGGTATGTAGTGGTTTATGTATCCTTCTAGTAGAAATTAGTTCTGTATGTAAGTCTCTTGAATTGGGATGATTTCAAAGGAGTATAAATAAGATGTAGTGACCCGGTCGCTCAGTTTGTTAGTCAGTCCATTGATATTCCATGAGCATATCTTGAGAGGGCTTTCCAAATGTGCATTATGGAGACTGCTTTTCACCGTAACAGCCGGGTTGAGTTCAAAGGCCCTGGCAGCCACACCCAATTATCTGCTCCTTCAGAGCCAACGGTTTGGGTTTTGTGGCCACCCTTGTATCCCATGTCTGGGATGCCAGTGTTTTGCTTAGAGCTCCTCTGAGAACTGAGTAAACCAGTCTTGGCTGTCCTTTAGACTGAATGCTTCTGGCAAACTACCAAGGATGTGTGGGTAACCCGGTTCCTTGAAGGGAGTGATGGGAATCCCCCACTGTTTGAAGATGTCCGTATAGCCAATGATTTTCGTGGCTAACTCCATTGAGGCAGAGTTGATGAAGGAGGTTCCGCAGGAGCCAGAGGAGCTGAGGCCATTGTGTGGCAGATGTGAAGCTGGGCAGGTAAAAGGAGGAGTGAGTGATGTGTACCAACCACCAGGAGAGGGGCCAGGGATGCCAGAAACAGCGGACTCCCAGATATAAAGATGCTCCCTGAACACAGAAACAGAACAGGAACTGCCAAACCTGCCACAGCCTGACCCTGCAGTGTCTGCCACATACCAGGTAAAGCACACTGCAATCATTAGTTCTAGCGTGCAGTGATTTGAGGCATCTCTCTCCTGCCAAAGACGCCCCAACTCCTTCCTAGGTTAAACCCGCTCAGCCTACCGACGCCATCTGATAAGACTCCATCATCATATCATCTTTCGACAAGTTGCTGCGAGAGGGGACTTAAGTACATGATGCTCTTTCCAGCTAAGCTCAGAATTGTGGCAGATGGTTAGACTTGGCACTTTGTCGCCCCGGACAAGGCGTGGAAGTGGCTGGAAGGGCGACAATGGAAGCCGTAACAGAGAAGGAGAAACAAAGCGTAGCCGAAGTGACTGAGGCCAAAAGAGCTTTTCCAGTTTCTAGTCAATTCCTGACACGAAGATTTGCATGGTGTTAAGCAATTCTACCTGAATGTCCATTTTATTAGAATGATGAGTTAGGGCCAAAACTGGAGAGTTGTCAGCATGATATATTGTCTGCTCCTTCCTAACTAGCTATTCATCCACAATAGCTTTCTGAGTGTCCGTATTAGGCAGGCCTGGCAATATAGGAACTACATCAGTGTTTGGTACAAATTCAGCAAATGCATAAAGCTTAGGTGCACCTTCCTGTAACCAACCCTCCGGGCCTGCGGCTATCATAGTGACAGGTTCCATATCTCCGGGCTCATGACCAGATAACCGGCTATGTAGTATTATATGTTGGGAAGTCGATAAATTGAGAGATGGAAGGGAACATGGGAAACGTTCCCGCTCCGGGCTAAAACAATCCTTTTCATTCCCCTTTCTGGACAAGACTTATCATTCGTGATTGATTGGAGATTACCGTCGTGTTTGCCTATCTGGAAAAAGTAATCTGTTATCTTGGATGATTTAGCCTAATCCACCAGTTCTCTGTCTTCTTTATTCTTCTTTTTCACTGTGTGCTGGAGTGTCTCCATATTGCTGTCACAGGCCAGACTTGGTAGCACCTTTGGGCTAAACACAAGCTTGGGATGTGGCTCTAGTGGTATACACCCGTTACAACGGATCTTTTACTCCGCACTACCATTACAACGCGACTTTGACTCCGCATACCATTACAACGCATTGCGCTGGGGGGCGCTCTAGGATAGGGAATAAGTATAATTTACTATCCAACACCTTCCCTAGGGTCCACGGGGACTGGAGTTAGAATAGTAAATTATACTTACCACTATCCAGCGCCCCAAGGCGCTATGTGTTGTAACGGTATGTGGAGTAAAAGTCGCGTTGTAATGGTCTGCGGAGTAATAGTATGCGTTATAACGTCATACATCCGGCTCTAGTCATAAGTGAGACTATTAGTCCACAGGGGCAGGGGGACCAGTGTCAGGGCCACTTGCTTTACTCAAAGGTCTGCATTTTGCAGTTGGATCACCTGATGTAAATTCCCTCTCCTGTTTCCTTTTGATGGGAGCTTGCGCCTTTCCCCGCACTCTCCCAGATCTCATCCTTGTAGTATTGTGACAGTGTAACGGGGTGAGAGAGGGCTTCTCAAGTGGGGTGCCGACCTGCAGTGCCCTGACGGGTCCCTCGTTCCCCTCTTCTATATGTAAGAAAGGCCTCTTCAGATAAGGATTGACACCCCTCTTGCATCCAGGTATTGGATATATGGAATTGTAGTGGGAACCAATAGGACCTCAGTCTCTTTGTGTATGTATATAATAAGTGTGTCTCTTGGAGAAAAGCAACGTCCATCTCCTTGTGCTTGAACCACTGAAGTAAGGTTTTATGCTTCATAGGGGTTACTGCTGTGTGAGGCATGATATCTGCAGAATCAGAAGGTACGGAGTGTGTGTCCCAATTCTCATGGCTGGTCTAGGGAAAGGGAGAATACCAAGAAAAGGGAACCAAAAGAGCAGAATATGATGGCCCTGGGCTCTCATTAAAGAGTTGGGCCATGAGAGCTACATCAGAAGGTATAACCAGGGAACACCAAAGGCACCTTTGGCTTCTTTGGTATTGCAGAATGGTCTATAGACATTTCTATTTGTAGTACTCATGGTGTGTGCATGTTATTAGAACCCATGCAATACAAAGTGGGTGTTTGCATGTGGGATTGCCCCCATGCATATGTGTCAACAATTTATATAATGGTCCTGCTTCATACTACTCATGCATGTGTATTATCTGCACTCTAACCCAGGTGGTGGCACACAGTATGCACTTCCAGGGAAAAGATTATTGGTGGGCATCGACCACCTCCAAAAGCAGGCTGTGGGTATCCCAGTAGACACAGTGGCAGGGACTACTCTGTCACTGTGAAATAGGTGCTCCCTGTATCAAAGACTGTGATGGTGGACCACAAGCCCCTTGCTATGGAGAGTCTAGTGTTTGACTGAAACAATCATTGTGGGGGCTTTGTTGATCTCACTTATTGGCCGGTTTCACCTGCACAGGTGGACTGCTGCACTGTTTCCATGCTGCACTATCGGCAGCACATAAAGCAACTCCTCAAGCTACTGCTTGAACTGCAGACACTATTGTGTTTTAGCTAATGGGTGCACAGTCAAAGTCTGAACCAGGCATACCCAGTTGTAGTCCATTTTCAGACCACAGTATTAACATATGCCCAATTGAGTATCCAGCTCCACATGTGGTGAAAATACTCAAACCTATAGATGTAAGTATTCTCCAAATGAGGCTACAAATCACAATCCTTTTGATGTACATGGGATTTCCTCTTCAGCTGCAATATCAAAATCATATGAAATACCTGAGACCTTTTAATGGTGATAAACTTTATCTCTTAAAATGTACAGGATCAACTTCACTCCAAGCCCTATATACAGTGGGTGAGCATAGGGAGTGGTGGATTGAGAAAGTCTCTGCCACAGTTTTAGGCTGACTTGTACCTTAAGTAGTTGAAGAGCTGCAGCAGTGCTATTTTACTACATTAGTGGTAAATTGTTGCTTATCACTGAAACTTTAAAGGCATGTACTGCTTTTGTGTGAAAATGCAGCAGCATTTGTTGACATGTCTAAAGTAAACAAGAGAGCATAACACAATAGCATACACAATGCAACATAACAACACAATTGAAACAAAACAAAGGACATCAAAACAAAATAGTCAAAACAGAATGCAACACAACTGCAGCACAACACGACAAAATCACTTGGAAGTAATGCACAAATACACAGCAGCGCAGAAATAAATGAACAGATCACCAACACATCAAGATGATACACAAATATGCACAAATATTCTTGTCACACATTACCACCTCTAGAATCCTTTTACCATAATAAGTGGCCTTAACTTACCACAAAGGTCATGAAATAGCGCCACTCAAAACTGTTTCTTGATCTGACCCAGTATGTGTTGTAACTGTATTCTTACATGTTTCCCATGATTACAGCTGTATACTTAATAAGCTGGCAAAACAAATAGTTTGTAATAATGCAAAAGAAAGAGAACAGTGTTGAGTTTTACCATAAACTTTTTCCATGCAACCATAAAGCACCATATATATTAGCAGCTTTCAACTAAAAAAATCCATATATATAATGTTAGCCCTTTTGCAATGTTAAGAAAATGTGCTTCTATTCTTTGGTGAGCCCTTAAACTTCAAAATACAGTGGAAGACTACAAACATTTCCCACTCTGTTTACAACATCTTCTAAACATCCTTCAGACGCCACGCATTGCTTTTATTTTCTGGCCGCAAACATTAAATGATATCCAGACTCAATAGTGAAGAGTGTTCTAAAACTGAAATGAAGAGTTTCCAACCAAATGAATAACTGTTGAGAAAGAGCAGGATAATGAAAGGACCATAGACAAATAGTTGTACAGTATCATATAGCACTTATTGACATAGGCGTGCAGATTGAAAGCAATTAAATAACAGTTAAAATATATTTCCGCTGTCAGTTTATGATACATAAGAACCTGTGATTAAAAGTAGTGAACTGTAAGTTGCACACAGATCTCACCAGCAGACTGTTACCTTCTGATATACATAGGGCCTGATTACGATAGCGGTCGAACCGCAACAAATGGCTCGTCGGTTGCGGTTTGACTGCCATCTGCTACTGCGTCTGACCGACGCATTACAATGCGTGTGGTCGAGGCAGCAGGTGGAGGGACCGTACAATGCTTTCCGATGAGCTCAAGGAGCCTGTTGGTGCTTCGTGGTGGATGCATAATCCGTTAATGACGCAGTCGGAATTATAATGTTGGTTTCTGACAGCCATTCCATGTTGGCCTCTCCAACATGGAAAGGCAGTTGGAAAGAAAAACTGGGGACCCCTAGTGGTGCCCCCTTCCCCTGGCCCTCCGCAATGTGGCCTGGGGGCACTTATTGTGACCCCTTAAACATCCCTGCACCTTGTGGCAGTTACCACACGGTGCAAGGAGGTTTTTAAAGAGTACGTTTTCTATTGTGGCTTGTGCGGCAGCCTTCAGCACAAGCTGCAATGGAAAATATAGACTTTGCGACTGCTGTGAAGTTGGTTACATTGTAACAAGTGCAGCGGGACTGCTGATTCCTTGGTGGGCTGTCCCGTTTCCGCTGCGGTGCCGGTCCTATGAGAGTCCAACCAGCATCGTTGTGATGCCCTTAGGGTCTAACCTAGAAATGGGATTAATTTCAAGCACACATGACCCATGTTTTGGACCCATGACTTCACTTGTCTGATTTTCCAGGTACTACCTATATCTGTCAACCCCTAGCATGGAGAACGTAGCTATCTGGAAACTTCTACAAATGGCAGCATCACTTTTCCTTTTCTTGAATGAATACTGAACTTATACAGCGAACTGTCACTGATGGGAGAGCATCCTGGCACTAAGCTGGGTATCCAAATAAAAACACATACATGAAACCACTGGAAAAAGAAAAGAATAACATTTGAGAGAATACATTAAGGAGATAGAGAGAGAGTCCAGGACAAGATAAAGACAGGTCTTAAAAAATGTAGCTTCAGTGTCAAGGAAACAAAGAGTGAGCTTGGGAGTTCCTTTCAAACTTTAGTGCCCAACGCCATGAAGACTTTCTGCCACCGTATTTCAGTCTGCATGGTGGGAAGTTTCAAAAGATTGCCATTGGAATATCTCAGCACCCTCTGGGTTCTATAATAACAGAATCAGGCAGTGAGGTATTTGGGTCCAGTGGCGTTGAAGGCTCTGAAGACTAGTAGGCGGATCTTGAATAAGAGCCTCTTGTGAATTGGAGGTCCACGTAACATTTTCAGAGCTGCAGAAGCAGAGCTCCATTTCATAAATGTCAGTGTGCATCTTGTTGAGGCATGTTTTACATTCTGGAGCTTGTGCAGAAGCTGCTTGGAGCATCCTGCATTAAGACTATTGCAATAATCAAGTTGCGAAGTGATTAGAGCAAAAGCTACTGTTTTCCTGGTAGCCAGTGGAAGGAGGTTAAATAATGTATTTAGAGATTTGGTTAGGTTAAAGCATTTGCCTGCTACTGCCAGGGCTTGAGGGTAGAAGGAGAGGGCGGTGTCAAATTTGACTCCAAGCTTTTTTGCCAGTTTAACAGTGGCCGGGGGAGTTTGGCCACCAATGGATGCGGATTAACAAGTTGGTTATTTTCCATCTGAGGGATGACATTAGTGAAGCACTTTTGAAACTTAAGTTCGGATCTTCATGAGCCTTTGTCTAGGGGTAGGATCAATTATGTATTGTCAACGTAGGATGTGGTGTTGATTCAATAAGAGCCTATCAGGGAGATAAGGAAGCCATATAGATATTATACAGCACAGGACTGAGCAATGAGCCCAGTGGGACTTCCAAATTAACTGATCTCTCAACTGATGAGAATTGTCCTAATAGTACCGTTTGTCATCTGTCAGTCAGGTAAGATCTGATCCAGGAAAGTGCCTTGTGGGAGATGCCAATTTTTTTGATCTGCTGCAGATATATCATGTGGGAGATGGTATCAAATGGTACAAAGAGATCAAGCAATATCAGCACCACATTGTTACCATCATCCAAGGTCATTTTAATAGTTTCTGATACTTCCAGTAGTGCTGACTCAGTAGTGTACTTGGGTTTAAAATTGCATAGTCGAATGTGTAATAAATTGGAGTTTTCTAGAAATTAGATAAGTTGACCATTTACAGGTTTTTCAAGCATTTGGAGAGCAAGGGAGGTAGGGAGATGGATCTGAGGTCCAACAGTATTTTGAGTCTACAAGGGGCTTTTTTGCAGGGGGTTTTCGGCTGCCAGTTTCCAGGCTGTAGGGACTTCAGCCATAGATCATGATGTGTTGAATATCTGGTTGATTAGTGGGTTGAATGTATTGATGGCCATGCATAGGATAGCTGGGGGGCATGGGTCACATGTTGGCCCAGACTTACAGGAAAGAATGGCTTGGTGAGATTGTGAGAGTAAAATCTCCAGGAAAGTGGTCAATCTGGGGTTGTTCAGTTGAGGAAATGGATATTGAAAAGCCCTGTTGTATGATCCGAATCTTGTCCTAAAAAATGAGGACATTTGGTCACATAGTGCCTGGTGAGGGGAAATTCAATTTGGAAACGTTAAATATTTTTGGGGGTCGAAGATGGACTGCTTGATTTGGGTGGCGAAGTGCACTTTTTGAGCTTCCTTAATCAGCATGTAGTAGACTTTCTGCGCACACCTGAAATGAGTCATGACCTTATTGCCACGCACTTGCGTTCAATGCTGGTGTTTTCCAAACTGTAGGGAGGTGTCTCTTGTGAGTGGCATATCAACAGGACCAGTCTATGTACCACCCTTAGCTCCAATGTTTTTATTCCCTTGGTCTACAGTAAAGCCTTCAACTTACATGTCTATACTTATCTTGTTCCATGAAGAAATCCATACAGCTCAGCCACTGGACAAAGAATTTCAGTGGTGTTAATCTGAAGTAGAAAGGGAAACCATTAGCATTGGTGGTCAATTGCACTTAACCAGAGAACCGGAAAAGCCAGAGCCTACCATTTCATGCAGTTCTGTTGTTGCTACCACACTAAGTTTAGACATATGGTGATGTAGTGCCTTTATGGTGACAATGGAAACACCTCGAATGGCGACATTGAGGTCCTACTTGTTCCACTACTTAACAGAAGCTGAGCACCATCTGCTATATCACCCAAAAGAGATGCAGCATGTGAATTGCTAATGCCCCGTAGGTTGGTCAACATGCACTTCCTACCACTGGCACATTCCAGTAGGGAAGTTGAGAACATCCTATTCACGTATTCACTGGGTAGGTATGCACAGGCATTACACAGCAAGCACCAGAAAGCATCCACTGTGACCAATGTCTTCTGAAAAACATTATGGGTGGCCAACAGGCCTACATTCAGAACAGGGTTGCCACTTTTAGACCCGGGTGAATGGGTCCATGCTGGCTTTGATAGTGGCAATGAAGACTCGGACGTCCTCCTATCATCCTTAATGTAATATTCAGTCGGCGTGTTTTATAGGGCATTGCTCGTCATGCTAGGCACCTGGGAGCCACAGCAGAAGGCCAAATGAAACCAGATTGTGACAGGCAGGAGCATGCCTGCAATTTCACGAGAAATAATTATACTGGGTTAATTGCCTTCTACTTGTGTTTCTGGAAGAACACCATCCCTCCTACAGACATCTGTATCAGTAAGAACAAATTTGACAGTGGGCCGGAGATAGGCCCACAGTATGTGATATGCTCTAAAAAGCAAATGAAGAAGTTCAAGCAACTGGCCTCTGATGTCACTGTCAAAAAATGCTAAGGAGAACAAGGACTCCTTCGACTCGATCGTCTGTATTTATTGTAGGGTCTGAGGGCTACATGCATCCAGAAATAACGTTTTCTTTTGCTCTCAAAATGGTAACATCCTCTCCTCTCTCTTCGCCTCTCCTGTTAGGTTCTCTTCTACCGAAATCTGCACCCTGATTTCCCACAGTGTAGAGCTGCTAAGACTGCCGTCTGCCTTCCCAGCATCTCTGTATAAAAAGCCTAGATGACAAATCTCTGTCTAGATACAGCAGGCAGGCATTTCAAACATTTCAGCCCTTCTTAAATGGCTTTCTTTAAAGAGAAAAATAACAGCACAATTGCCGTGTGGATACTTCAAGAGGGATCTCACTGGTACTAACACCAAATCCTCTTTTAACTTGCATGCCACACTGAACAGACACGCAGTCTCTGAAGACACCCGTGGGATCATTTTAGTTCCAACACCTACAGATAACATTAAACAAACACATTTTTCAGTTGCTGTAGCGGAAAGAACAAGGCAATGCGTACAGAGGATTTTTAAGAAATATGTATACCTTGGTTTACCTATTTCTTGTATACTATTGAGAGGTTCCACACGTTCATTAATATCACTTACCGTTGCTTGCAACACCTGGGATGTAATTGACTTCTCAAGTGTATTCTATATGTAATTGTACCAAAAGACCGTGGTAATTAAGTTATAGGCATAACTGTGTGCAAGGCAGATTCTAAAAACACATGGCCGGCTGCCAAACTTTCATGAAAACTTCCGATGTTTGTCCTCCTTAAACTAAACTGCTGAAATCGTTTGCTGCAAAATTAAAAACATATGAAAACATATGCCTCTTGTTTATAATGTGATAGTGTTCCATTTGGCATCAATAATGTATATTGTTTTCTCTTTCATGGCCATAATGTAAATTAAAACACAGGCAGCTGAAGCTCCTATAAACACCATGAAACTATTATCTTTATTACATTCAGCAATAGATCAATGAATTACACACTCGCTGCTGACTACAGTACTTATACCAGTAAAATGGATCAATCAGTTAAGCACCCGCTTAGTTAATGTATTTTTCACCACCTCTGGGCTCTATGGGGAAAAAAACATTGATTAGTTCTCTGAAATAGTTACATAAAAAATGAAAGTTTTATATTAGTACCACATTATAAAATATGTGGGAGCCAGACTGGGAAGCAAAGTTGGAAGACAATCACAATAAAGGGCAGTGACTAAAGTAAATTGAGATAAGATTGCATAAAAGTGCTAAGAGGCAATTTGGGGCTTTATTACAAGTTTGTTGGTCCTTTTGTTGGCGCTCCACCATCGTGGCGACAGGAAGACTGCTAAGCATGCAGTGTGCCCGCTTGCCAGATTAAGATTGTAATCCGTGAAGGGCAGGTGGTGCTGTTGGGGTTTCACAGCGGTGGTCTGTTAGGCTCATAGGGGAGCCTTTACAGCAGACCGTCGCTGTGACAGCGCCTGCAGCACAGAGTCAAAGTCAAATGTTATCATGATTTGGAACTCACAGAGGTCCATGTACACAAAGGTTTATAACACAATACACATAGTATACAATATACAAAAAGAAAATATATGAAAACATCATTCAACGCATAAATATACACTGCTGTTTTAAAATTGCATAAATATACTTCACTTTGTTAAAAAAATAAGGACTAATAAAGTGAAAATGCTCAATTAAAACAATAAAAATTCAATTCATAAAAGATACAGGAAACTATCCAAGCATAAAAAATGAAACAATTAAATAGTGCAAAATATTATACAGAACAACCCTTATACAGTACTTGTATTTAATACAGTGCAATCAGCTTTACAGAACAATATACATACTGTAAATCTATTAATACTGTGCAAAACTTATGGCCTTAAGAGCCCAATTCACTAAATGCTAAGTCAAGTAAAACTGAGATAGGCACAATAAAATAAATGTTCAAGAATTGTTTAAAAAAAAATAAAAAATATGATTAGACTACTTGTGGGGTGGTGCAAAAAAACATTTCTGAGCCTCTGCTACCGATGTAATATTATACTTCAACAACTATGGTCTTATCTGTTGACGTTATAATGAATGTAGGAAAAGACAAAAAAATACCACATGATTTAAATCTTGAACATAATTCCCACAGGGGTCACAAACCCTCTCACCCCTACGGAATCCTTCCAATGCTGCAATAATAATTTGTAGCAGAAGCAAATTCAGCCTTAATAACAAAATAGTTCTGCATACACCATGCGGGAGGTTCAATAGAACATATGGTTGAGTTTTTCTTCAGATGCTACTCTCTACTACTATATAATTTCTGGCATGCTGAGTACACAGTAAAATATCCCTTTTCCAACCAACGTCATAAATAGATTTTTTAATCACATTTTTCGGAATAAGCTTTGGGTGGGTGACACCTCACTCTGTCCAATTCCAAAACATATCCAAAGCTTTCATGTAATTTGAAAAGACAGCACTTCTTCCTTTCATGCAACAAAAGATTTCATGTTTCAATGCAGCCCATATAGAACCTGAGTCACTATTCTGTATGTTATTACCCGACCTCAGAGCTACTGCCAAAGCAAACACATTTGTAGAGAGGAGCCCGAATTCAAGCCAGAGAAGTTAAGGAAGAGCTGGAACATTCAGATTACATATTTGGCACCAAATGCGCCCTTCGACCTTCTAAAAAAAGAGCCAATGCTGCTGCACAATTACTTAACCGGCATAACTCATTGAAGGTCAATCCACTCCGGGGCCCCCTTTGACCCCTGCCTCCATCACATTTTCAACAGAGCCAACGACACCATCGCACCCATGCTCTGCCACACCATGAACCGCTCCCTGGCAACTGCCTCGTTCCCTGACGACTGGAAACACGCTGAGACCAACCTCCTCCTGAAGAAACCCTCAGCAGACCCTACTGACCTCAAAAACTACAGACCCATTTCTCTGCTCCCGTTCCCAGCGAACATCATTGAGAAAGCCATCAACAGCCAACTCGCCACATTCATCGAAGAGCACAACATTGTCAACTCCTCCCAAACCGGCTTCAGAAGAAACCACAGTACTGAAATCGCCCGCCTCACTGCAACTGATGACATCCGTACCTTACTGGACAAAGGAGAAACAGCAGCCCTCATCCTCCTCGACCTTTCAGCGGCGTTCAACACAGTCTCTCACCGCACCCTAATACTCAGACTTCACAGTGCAGGGATCCAAGACAAGTCCCTCGACTGGATCCACTCCTTCCTCTCTGGCAGAACGCAGTGAGTCAAACTCCCCTCTTTCCTCTCAGACCCTACACACACCACCCGCGTAGTCCCCCAGGGGTCCTCCCTCCGCCCTCCGCTCTTTAACGTCTACATGGCTCAGCTCGCCCCCATCGTCAGAACCTACGGACTCAACATTGTGTCATATGCAAATGACACTCAACTCATCTTCTCCCTATCCAACTAACCCAACACTGCCAGACATAACTTTCAAGAAGGCATGGAAGCCGTCGCCAAATGGATGAAAAACAGCTGCTTACAACTAAGCACCAACAAAACGGAAGTACTCATCATGGGTCCAAACCCAGATGCCTGGAACGACACCTGGTGGCTGGCTGCCCTTGGAATCAGGCCCACCCCCATGGACCACGCACACAACCTGGGAATCATCCTGGACTCAGAGCTCAAAATGGGCCACCAGATCAACTCCGTCTCGTCCTCCTGCTTCCACATCCTCCGACTACTACGTAAGGCCTTCAAATGGATCCCCAACTTACACAGAAAGACTGTGAGTCACACCCTGGTCACCAGCAAGCTCGACTACGGCAACGCACTCAATGCTGGAATAAACAAAAACCTCACTCGCAAGCTACAGAACATCCAAAACACCGCCGCAAGACTGGTCCTCAACCTGCCAAGATACTGCCACATCTCCCAGCACCTCCGCACACTCCACTGGCTCCCCATGGAAACTAGAGTCATCTTCAAGATGCTAACCCACACACACAAGGGCCTCCACTACACCGGACCAGCATACCTGAACAGCCGACTCAATTTCCACGCACCCCAAAGGACCCTATGATCAGCCCAGCTCTCCTATGCCGTGGTCACCCGCACCAGGTCTGTGCGGCCAGAGCCTGGAACGACCTTCCGCTCCACCTCAGACAGATAACATCGCTCCCCATCTTCGCAAGAAACCTCAAAACCTCGCTCTTTGACAGACCCCCTCTTTGATGGACTGGAACCTGCAAACCACCCACCCCCCACCCCCCATCGCCTCAAGACCCTTACTGGTGAGTAGTCGTGCTTAACAAACACCTGATTCAATTTGATTTGAAGGTGAAATTTTAATCTTATATACCACCAGAACATGAGAAAAATGCCTTTGCCCACACCATGTTTATAGCCTGTTAATGGTTGAGGTCTGGAATAATGCCTTACTTCTGCATTGAATAATATGATCATTATTTAGATAATTACTAATTAAATTCTACCTAAATATGGGTACATTTTCACCCCTTTCAACTTATCTGTCCCCAAAAACCAGTGCAAATCTTTCCTAACTCTGCACCCCAAGACCTAAAAACCATAACTTTGCCCTTAAAAATATTTATTTTTCAATCAGTCAGTCAAAAAACTTTATTTCAGCTTTACAGCCATAAAAGCACAGATTACACAATGTTGCAAGAATCACATGACAACAGTTATGAACTTATAACAGTTTGTACAAAATGTGGTTGATGTCAAGTAAGATATTATTCTACAATAAGGGTTACCAAAAGCCAAAACAATCGTCTAAAACGATAAGAATTTTTTTTCCTTCTATTTATTAGACAAAAATCAACAAATAAACACAGCAGGTGACATACGCATAGTTTTCCTGAGATTCTCAATGACTTTCCATACAGTCAAGATTTAACACCGTTATGACAGTTAGTGAATCAAGGGGACTCATGCGCCCCCACATCCTCATGACAGGCTGGTGCGGCACAGACATCTCCCCTGTAATGATTACAAGCCTCCCAAACCTTACCCCACTTCCTCGGGCATCCCCTAGCAGAACAGACTACTCCCTCCCTAAGCATACACCCGTCTAAGTCTTCCCTCCATTTCTTAATCTGGGGCGGCTGGCCAGCTCCCCACAGTTGGGCGATATTACACTTCGCTGTCATGAATGCCAATGTAGCCCATTGCTGTTTGGATGTGTTTAGGTCCGTGGCTTCCCAGACATTCAGAATACATCTGCGGGTCTCAGGTCACAGTCACATCCCCAGGACCTCCCGCAATGTATGGTGTACCTCTCCCCAAAACGCTTGTACACTACGACAGTGCCACAATATATGCATGAACGTCCCCAGTTCTCCACATCCCCTCTTGCAGTCTCCGCTCTCCACACGACCCATACGGACCAGACAGGGCCCAGTGAAAAATGACCTGTGTAATATCTTTAGTTGCACCAGTCTAAGCCTCATCTGGATTGCCACCCACCATGTGGAGGAAATCGCCTTCTGCCAGTCTTCCTCATCCAGCTCCAAATCATCTTCATTCCAATGTCAATGGGTCTTCCATATTATTTATGAGTTTCCTATATATCAAAGATATAGTTTTCTCTGGATGATGCCCATCCAGAACTCTATCCACGATGGGGGAAGCATCAGGGAGTGTCGGGCCCCTGGGAATGTGGGTGAGCAACGCATGCCTAACCTGGAGGTAGCGGAAACACTCACGGTGATCCAATTGATACTGCTGTTTGAGGAAATCAAATTTTGTATTGTATCCTCCCCCAAACATCTTTAATTTGTGTGATCCCTATAAGGTCCCACTTGTCGAACCCCTTGGACTTCCATAATCTTCCCAACCTCTCTGAACTCCAAAGCGGGGTAGCGAGTGTGACGTTCCCTTCCCATTTTAGGTGTCTGTTGGCAGCGTGCCAAACTGGATGGCATGCGCCGTGGGTCCTGTGAGCAGAAACCTGCGGGACCGGCGTACAACGCTGTCGTATAGTCATCCCCGGATGCTGCCAACGGTCCATTGCATACCCAGGGTCATCTAGGGGTCCGTATATCCCGTGATTCACCGGCGCCAACTGGGAGGACCAGTAGTACTTCTTCAGGTCCAGCAATCCGATTTCCCCGTCATACCAGGGAAGGGTAAGTTTGGAGAATGCTATACGGGGTTTACTGTCCCAGAGTAGCTGCCTCTGGAGGGCCTCTATTTCCCTAAAGTAGAACGCGGGAACGGGATCCATCGTATTCTGGAGCTCGTATAGAAACCTGGGAAGAGCCATTATTTTGAAAAGCACCGCTCTACCCTGCAGGGAGAGCGGGAGAGCCTTCTAGCACGCCACATCACCCCTAAGGCGCATCAGAGGGGGGTTTGGGTTATTGGCCTAACGGAGGTTTCGGGTCCAGTGTGATATAAATACTGAGGTACCTGAATACCTCTGGGGCAACCTGTATTGGACAAGTGTCTGTAATGACTGGCAGGTCTCCCCTAAGGACATAGACACCGATTTGGACCAGTTAATCGCGAAGCCTGAGTACCTCCCGAAAATCGCTAATACATCCAAAAATCAAATCAGGGATCCCCTCGGGTTTGAAAGGTAGAGTAGAACATTGTCTGCGTATAATGAGATTTTATCTTCCTACACCATTGTCCTCCGCATTCCATGTATCGAGTGGTCCCATCAAACCCAAGCCGCCAATGGCTCCAGGGCCAAGGCGAAGAGGAGCGGGGACAGGGGACCTCCCTGTCTGGTGCCCCTGCCCAATTGAAAATCAGGAGATCTGCGGTTGTTCACTACCACCCGGGCCAACGGAGCAGAATATAGAAGGCGTACCCAACTCATGAATTCAGGGCCGAAACCTAGTTAATCCAACACTGCAAAAAGATAAGGCCACTCAACTCTGTCAAATGCCATAGTGGCGTCCAGTGACACCAACACCCCTGGCTCCTGAGTCGCCAGGGTCCGGCCAAGAACCTCATGCAGCCGACGTAGATTGAGGGCCGCATTATGATGCAGCATAAAGCCCGACTGATCAGGGTGTATCAAGGTCGTAATGACTTTGGCCAACCTTGTTGCCAGCAACTTTGCCAGGACCTTGGGCTCCACGTTTAGCAATGAGATGGGCCTATAGGTCGAGCAGCAAGTCTTAGGCTTGCCCTCCTTGTGAATGACCACAATATTGGCCACCCACTGGTCATATGGAAGTTGCTCCTTATCTTTGCTTTCTTCAAACATAGTGCGAAGAAATGGAGCAATTCTATTGGACCTTAATTTGTAAAGCTCTATGAGAATGCCGTCCGGTCCCGAGGCCTTCCCGGAATGCACTGCTCTAATAGCTTGTGCCACCTCGTCATCCGTGAACAGGGAATCCAGATATTCCCGATTGTCACCCGATAGCCTCGGCAGTTGAATATCCCTGATCATCTCCCTGTTGTCCTCTTCGGTATACACGCCCATCGAACCATACACCCCACAATAGTAGTCCGCAAAACCGTTGGCGATAGACTGTGGGTCTACAATAATGCTAGCAATATCTCCCTGTAGCACCAGCCTCGACGCCCATTCCCTCCTTTCGAGCAATACGATCAATTTTCCCGCCTTGTCCCCATGCTCGTAGATTTTACTCTGAACCTCTCTGTTCTGCACCCTAGCTCTATCCCTGGCGAGGCTACCAAACTCATCTTGCCGTAGCTTTAGACGGTGAAGACCCTCAGGTGTCACCGCTAGAGATACCTCCCTTTCTAGCTTCATCACGTCCTCTTCAGCTTTTTCCAAGGCGGCCTGCCGTTCCTTCTTTTTACCTGCATTCAGAGCTACCGCCTCCCCTCGAATTACAGTTTTATACGCCTCCCACAGGGTCTGCGCCGTTTTCTTGGAAGTACCTATCCGTGGCTTTAACTATATTTTTCTTCGTGCTGGGGTCCCTCAAATGCCATGAATTATTGGGGGCTATCCTGCCTGCGTCAATCTGATCAAACTCCATTCAGAGCCAAACTGGAGAATGATCTGAAATGCCCGTATCAAGGTGTCGCACCTCCCGGAGGGCGTGCGTCTGCATGGCAGGGACCAGTACGTAGTCTATCCTGGACAGGCTGTTGTGCACACAGGATATGTGTGTATAATGCACACTGCCTAGGTTGCGCATCCGCCAGCCATCCACCAGCCCCGTTGTGCCCAAATAATCGGGGAGCCACCTCTGCGCAGGTCTCAGCGTCCGGACGGGATGTCGATCTAAGTCGCCGTCTACTACCGCATTGAAGTCGCCCCCCAAAACCAGGAGTCCCAAGGGCAAGATTAAAAAAATAGACCCCATATCATGAAAGGTATTGGACAGTAGGCCAGGCGGGACATAAATGGAGACATAGGTAGCTGTCTTCCCTTCCCACTGACCCGATACACCAACATATCTGGCTCTCTGGTCGGACCACATGGCCTGGATGGTCAGGGGAAATTAGTTTTTTACCATTATGCCGACCGACCTCGACCCTGTAGTGAACCCTGCATGTGCCACCAGTTTGTCACCCCCTTCATGTAGGAGCATACACCTATTTCCAACAAGATGCGTCTCCTGCAGGAGCACAATGCCTGGTGAGTGTCTTCCAATAAACTGGGTGACCATCCCCCTCTTTATTCTGTCGCCAAGCCCGTTTACGTTCCAGCTAAGCACACTTATCCCCGTCTACAGTTTGACATTAGGCTGGTATGAAAATGTCGCTAACACACCACTGTCCCCTGATGTTTTAAAAGAAAATCCCACTGATAGTGCGACCCTTAAAATAATGATCGCCGCCAATTCCACCCCCCACACCCCTCCCTGCACCATGCTCATGGCGTTCGCCCATCCTCAACTGGCAGAGTGCATGTCGCCCCATACACCAAACTACTAGTTAACTATAGGTAGAAAAAGGAAGGAGGGCCAGGGCTCCGTCTTCCCCCCAACCCGGATCAGATCATCACTCTGAAGCCAGCTTCGCCTAGTCAATCGTGGCATTCCCCACAACCGGATGAGCCCCGATCCGAAGGTCAAGCCCAGAATACCTGACAATGTACATAAGTCATTTGCACTGTGTCGCCACTCACTACCCTGCTCCAGTGGTGGGTCCTCTCCGCTCCTGTCGCGATCACCGTATATGCGATCCTCAGCCATCTCAACAAGGTATTCAAAGAATTTAGGAATGAACAAATGAGCCAACCAGAAGACATTCCAAAGGCTGGGCCGCTGGGTACATGACTCTTATATCCACAGGTTACAGGTCTGAGGTAGAGGTTCCGACAAAGTAAATCAGTCCCGGGTGCTGCCCCTCCACTTCTCATTCCTGCTCCTGCAATGCGTTCTCACCGCCCGTCTCACGGTCACCCATGTCACCAGGGAAGTGAGTGTTAATCCAGTCCGATGCCACCTCTGGATTATCGAAAACCATGCCTTCCCCTCGACCTCCAGTCCACTCTCAAGCACGCCGGAAACATCTCTAAGCTTTTTCTTAACTGCAAGGAAATTCCGGCACTGTTTCTGGACCATTTGCATTGAAATCAGGGAAAAAGTTGAGGGTAGAGTTCTTGCATCTCAGCGGAGGGCCCAGGCGAGTCGCCTGCTGGGTGGCATCCCTATCTCAGAAATTCAGCACCCTGGCGATTATCGGATGCGGGGGTGCACCAGGCCTGGGGCACCCACCCGGGACCCTCTGGGCCCACTCGATGGTGAAGAAGTTACTCAGACCCTTGGGCTTGGCACGTTGTTGCGCCAAGCGCGTCCTTCGTACTCGTCCAGTTTGCGCTCAGTCAAGTCGGGAGAGGGTTTGAGCTCCCTCATATCCTGCTGGAGCAGCATCACATCATCAGTCAGGCTGGCGGTTTTGATGTCCAGCGATTTACCCTTCTCATTAACTTTGGTGAGGTCTACGCGAATTAGATTGACCTCAATGGTGACCGTGTCTAGCGTATTCCCAAGAGACTCCATTTTCTGTCCCAGTGACGACTTGACCCCGTCTATTGCTGCCATGATGTCATGCAGCGTCAATTCGGGCGAACAGCATGAGGAGTCACCCCCAGACAGCTGAGCAAGTCTTGAATCTGTAGAGGATCCCTTGGATATCGTGTACCTATCCAACTTATTAGACTGTACCTGCCTCATTCCTTTAGATGTCCTTGTCTGGTGCCTGTCCCCCTCCGGTTTAGTCGCCATCTGAAAGTCCACAGTCGGGTCTCCCGTCACCGCCTCCCCAGGGAGATATGTTGTCCTGGCTCCTGCCTGGGTTGTTCGTAGCGGGACTACCATACCACCGTCGCTCCGCCAGAGGCTTATAGGGCAGGTCTTAAATAGCAAGTTCTGGGCTGTCGGACGCGCTCCCCCTCAGTGCCCCAATTCAGCTCTACCACTCGCCCAGCTTCAGGGGCAGACCCCAGAGGAGTCGCAGTCAATTCCCAACCCCCTGGCATTCCAACATTATGTGGGCCGAGCAATCACTCCCAGTGCAGGCAGCTGGTCTCTCAGTCTCCAGGTTCTGCCCTCCGGGGCGCGCAGCGAAGCCCCTCTCCAATGTCAGGAAGAAAGTGGGAGAAAAAAGGGTGGGCTCCTAGCAACAGCCAGCAGCCCCCCAACACCACCAATCACCCCTACGGTTACCTTCGCGGGACTCTGTAGCCCCGCCCCCTCAACAGCCCCCAAGGGGGGAGGCGGTGGGGCCTCCTCCTCAATGTTCCTCAAGTGTCCCCTCCGCCACGGATGCCGCTACAGTTTCACCCAGGGAGCTGCAGGGGACGAGCTGGATCGGCCCCAGGCACAGCCGAGGTCGCTGAAGCAGGATGTGCCCCCCCCTTCCCTGCAGTTCACCTCAGTGCGCCTCCTCCTCAGAGGCTCTCCGGGGTCCCCTGCAGCCTTCCTCAATATGTTCTGGGGGACAGGGCAGGACCGGTGACTTCTGGTCCGCGACCCCAGTGTTATTCAGCTCTGCACCGGCCGCCGCACACACTCTGGACCCATGCTGCAGGTGCACTCAAGGCCACAGGAAGGCAAGCCTGTATCTGCGGCCCCCGGTGTCACTGAGGGGCTGGAAACGCTGCCAAGGGGTCCGCCGTCATTCCGCCAACTGACAATGCGCTTTAATGCCAGAAAACTTCACAGGATCGTAGGGCTGGGGGACGAGCACCAGGGAGCTGAGGACTTACGGGGCCATCTTGGACTGGCACATGGCTCCTCCCTGAACAATAAGAAAATTAAAAATCTGTGCAGATAAAAATTTTTTTTAGAAATAAGAGCATTTAAGAACAAATGACTATAAAAAGATTTCGGGTAATTTCCCCAATTTGGCGAGATATGGTTATTTGGGCTACAGTGTATCTAGTCGGAGGCCATAGTTAAATTACTGGCCAGCTGATTAGCCTTTGTGATGCCTCTACGAATGCACCACATCACAAATAAAAATTTGGATGGGACAGCTACAATTAATGGGTTTGTATCATATCATACTTGAGTAGTCTGGTGCTTGTTTCCAGTCCAGGGAAGACATGGCTTCGCAGTTCAGGCTGGACTGTTACCATGAGGCACAGGGTCAGACAGATTTGCATATGGCAATGTCTGAACTGAGGTGGCGGAGTGAGCTAAAGAATGATGATGGATTAAACCCAGATCAGTTTACTGGGGGTGAGTGCTTGCAATGTTCAACACTCCATCCATCATCCCCTTTGGTTTTGCTTTGTTCTTCCTAAGTTGGCAGGGTATGTCCAGACGTGGGTCCCTTCCTCACTTTGCCACTGAATTCAAGCTAGCCTTGCTGATGATGGCTGATTAGCCAGAAAAAGGTCCCAGGATGCTTGTTTCCGGTTCAGGGAAGACATGGCTTGGCAGTTCAGGCTGGACTGTTCCCATGAGGCACAGGGTAAGACTGATTTGCATATGGCGATGTCCAAACTGGGGTGGCGGAGTGAGCTAAAGAATGATGATGGATTAAACCCAGATCAGTTGACTGGGGGTGAGTGCTTGCAATGTTCAACACTCCGTCCATCATCCCCTTTGGTTTTGCTTTGTTCGCCCTAAGTTGGCAGGGTTTGCCCAGACGTGGTTCCCTTGCTCACTTTGCCAGTGGATTCAAGCTAGCCTGGCTGGTGACTGCTAATTAGCCTGAAACCGGTCCCAGGATGCTTGTTTCCGGTCCAGGGAAGACATGATGGCTTGGCAGTTCGGGCTGGACTATTCCCATGAGGCACAGGGTCAGACTGATTTGCATATGGCCATGTCCGAACCGGGGTGGCAGAGTGAGCTAAAGAATGATGATGGATTAAACCCAGATCAGTTGACTGGGGGTGAGTGCTTGTAATGTTCAACACTCCGTCCATCATCCCCTTTGGTTTTGCTTTGTTCGCCCTAAGTTGGCAGGGTGTGCCCAGACGTGGGTCCCTTGCTCACTTTGCCACTGAATTTAAGCTAGCCTGGCTGATGATGGCTGATTAGCCTGAAACCGGTACCAGGATGCTTGTTTCCGGTCCAGGTAAGACATGGCTTGGCAGTTTGGGCTAGACTGTTCCCATGAGGCACAGGGTCAGACTGATTTGCATAGGGCCATGTCCGAATAGGGGTGGTGGAGTGAGCTAAAGAATGATGATGGATTAAACCCAGATCAGTTGACTGGGGGTGAGTGCTTGCAATGTTCAGCACTCCGTCCATCATCCTCTTTGGTTTTGCAAATAGCCAGCAAGTATGCTGGGTGCATTGATCCATTCTTCACAGGCACACAAACCTTCAATTCCGAAGCAATTGGTGTTCCTAGTACCAGCAAATCCGAGTGTTTGGGGTGCGGCGCCATTTTTTAAGCGTCAACATCCGATAATGATCAAATGAGAAAACGGACTAAAGTTGCTCGGCCCACCCATTCAGCATTCTAGCCTTTATTTGCTATAGTGGTTGTAACGATTATGTAAGCTTTATTTTACATTATAAATACTCCTTTTGTACAAAGATTTTTTATTCATAACAAAAAAAATTGCCAAACTATTAAATATTTGTTATGTGAATTATTCCATTACTCACACACCTCACAATGTTAGAAATCAGCTAAACCATCCCCGTAGATAATCAACAGATTGTTGTGAATTTTCATAAGCTTCAAACCAAGTGTCAGAAAATGAGATAACAATAGAAAATGGACTTCGAACAGAGGCTCTCAAGTGCCTGTACGATCGCGGCCATGTTACTCTAGTGTGATATTGGTGCCACTATTGCATATTCTATTAATTTTAAAAAGTTATACGAAATAAAATGAGTTAAACAAGAAATATGATACAAAAAACATGGAACTATTGCCTATTAGAGTGAGAAGATACGTATGGCGAGCGGAAGCGACCCCATAGTCATTTTTACTTTATGGACGTTAGTGATCAAGTAAAAGAGCGGTAACAAACTCTAACTAAAGGCTTTCATGTGCCTGGTGAGATATGACCATGGCCATGTTGCCGCGATGTAAAGTTAACAATATTGCTCTTTGAGTCAATTTTAAGTCATAATTCGATATGGGAGTAATTGACATATAGTTGATTTAAAACATGATCAGTAATTTACCTAACAAATTCGAAAATTGCAAATGGCAAGAGGATCGGATGAAAAAGCGGTAACAAACTTTAACTAAAGGCTTTAATAAACCTGATAAGATGCAACCACAGCATTGCTACTGCAATGTAAAGTTGATGCCGATACTGCCCTTTGAGTCAATATTAAGTCATAATCCGATGTTAGAGTAATTGACATACAGTTGATTCAAAACATGATCGGTAATTTACCTTACGAATTCGGAAATTAAATAGATCAGCCCAGGATGTATTCCCCTGTTTGTTTCTACTATATAGATGGTAGTGGCCCAACGAAAGACGTAACGGTCATTCAAGATATTATAGTCAGAGAGCGGAAAGAAGCTGAAATTCAGTTCATATCAGCATAGAATACCCGCATCATATTTTGTATAGAAACTCACACATCTCCTTATCAATGTTTCAACCACATTCCACCGCCCTCAATTTGATGATCCATTGACTTTCTGTTTTGCGTAATTGTGACATCCTATTTCCACCCCTCAGACCAGGATTAAGCACATCCATGCCATGAAAGCCCAATCTCATTAATTCATTTGACTTGTGTGTTGTATTAAAATGAACCGCCAGAGGATACTGTACATTATTGTTGCATATAGCTCGTATATGTTCTTGAATTCTCTCTTTCAACAGTCTTATTGGTGCTACCAATGTAGACTTTTTCACAGATACACTTGATACATACAGTAAATTACAAATTTAGTGTTGCAATTTAGAAAACTCTGCATTGTATAGGTTTTCTCAGTATTTTATTGGAATGTGTTGATTGTGTGCATCCCGAAGCAACAGATACTACATGAACGACATCTGTAGAAACCATTTGGAGCTAGTGGTAACCAAGTTTTATTTACCAGTGGTGGTATGACACTGATGGCACAGGTGCTGTCTTAACGTTTGACCTCTTTCATGTATAATTGTAGGTTTACGTCCAATGGCACCTTGCAAAGTAGTGTTGTGTTAATAACTGCCAGTGTTTCCTTAAAATCTTATACACATTGGTACTCATGGTGGTGTAAAGAGTAATGAACACCAATTTACTCCTATTTTTGTTCTTTGCTTTGTTATTTTTTGTCAAAAGGCAAGTTCTTTTCACTTTGTTTACCTTCATTCTGGCCTCTCTGATCACAATCTGTGAGTAACCTCTAGCCTGAAATCGATTTTCTACAAGGTTTAATTCCTGAACTATTCTGATTTCATCATTACAGTTGCGTTTTATCCGCAACATTTCCCCATAAAGGATGATATTGATTTGTGATGGAGGATGCGCTCTGCTTGCATGTAGTGTAGCATTTCATGCAGTGTTTTTTCTGTATGGCAAAGTTTTAAGCTTGCCCCTCATCTACTTGGATGGTGACATCCAAGAAGTTTATCTGCATGGTACTTTCTTCTTTGATGAAGGTCAAGTTGTCATCATTGTTAATGATTTATGCAAACAATTGGTCTAGGACCTCGCTAGTCCCTGCCCAGAACATAATAATATCATCAATAAACCGTCCCCAGTGTAAAATGTTCTCCAATAAGTGACTTGGACTTTTCCTCCATAAATGTGTGTGCTCATATAGTCCCATTTATAGGTTGGGATAGAACAGCGAAAATTTAGCCCCCATTGCCACTCCTCGTATCTGGCGATACCACTCACCATTATGCGTAAATACGTTGTTATCCAGGACTAGTTTGATTTAATCCAATAACATGTTCGTATGCTCGTACAAGTTAATTGGCCGACTGTCCAGAAAATGTTATGCAGCATTCAGACCCTGTTTTCCTGGTATGCTAGTATATAATGAGCACACATCAAGGTTAACTAGTTGGTTTCCTTCCACCCATTCTACATCTGCTATTTTACTTAGAATATCTCGAGTATCCTTGATGTAAGATGGTAAGTTATTCACCAAGAGTTGTAAAAATAAATCAATGCATTTGGATATTCTTTCTGTGGGAGTCCCAATCCCCAAAATAATGGGTCTCGCTGGGGGAAAACCCCCTCCCTTGTGTATTTTTGGTAAACAGTAGATGCAAGGATTGGTCGGCGTATCCTTGAATAGATATTTGTATTCCATGTCTGAAATAAGACAGAGATCTCGCCAATGTTTTAGTCGGTTTCCTACAGTTGCTGTGGTTGCTTTCATGGGATTACTGCTCACTTTTATATAGGCAGTGGTGTCTGATATTTGTCTATCTATTTCTTGGAGGTAATCAACTCTATTCATAAGCACCACATTCCCTCCCTTGTCCGCTTCTCTAATGACTAGGGCGGTGTCATTTTTAAGACCATCTTATGCCCTTCTCTCTTCCATCATGATGTTCTGTTTCATGGTCACTTTTTTGGAGTGAAGCTTATCCTCAAGATTGTATGTATCTTGCTAGACCAATTCCTGGAATGTATCGATCAAGCTAGGGCAGGTAGGTGGGGGATAAATCTTGATTTAGACCTTTAACCACTCTCTATGTCAGAAAATGTGTCAAGGTCCAGGTTTGATGTTAATGTCTGAATGGATGTAGATGCTCCATGTTCATCTAGAGAGAGCAAGAGTTGTATATCTTTTATATCCCTAATTGTCTGAATACAATCTGGAGTGTCAGATAGAGTTCTGTGTGGGATTGAATGTTGTTTATCTAAAATAAATTGTACAACTTCAGTTTTCTAGTGAATTTGAAACAACTAGCATGCAGTGTTGTAAAATTGGGCAATGCACTTGGACAAAATCCCAAACCTCTGCTTAATAAGTGTATTTCCACATCAGTTAATGTTTAAATCGAAAGATTAACAACTTTGATCTTATCAGGTACATTTGTAGAATTAAATTCATTCACAATTGTTAGGACCATTCCCCCGATCTGGTCGTTACACCCACTTTTTCTTTTACATTTGGATCTGGTTCTGGATTCCCCCTCCTTGTCTTCTTGAAGCCCGCTCTTTTTGAAAGGCTTGCTTGTTCCCCTTTCTGAAACTTTGTAGTTCTATAAAAAGGGATCAGCAGTACTCCCTGACGGTTGACCCTGTGCACTGGAGGACTCCCCACTGGAGTGTCAGATAGAGTTCTGTGTGGGATTGAATGTTGTTTATCTAAAATAAATTGTACAACTTCAGTTTTCTAGTGAATTTGAGACAACTAACATGCAGTGTTGTAAAATTGGGCAATGCACTCGGACAAAATCCCAAACCTCTGCTTAATAAGTGTATTTCCACATCAGTTAATGTTTAAATCGAAAGATTAACAACTTTGATCTTATCAGGTACATATGTAGAATTAAATTCATTCGCAATTGTTGGGACCATTCCCCCGATCTGGTCGTTACACCCACTTTTTCTTTTACATTTGGATCTGGTTCTGGATTCCCCCTCCTTGTCTTCTTGAAGCCCGCTCTTTTTGAAAGGCTTGCTTGTTCCCCTTTCTGAACCTTTGTAGTTCTAAAAAAAGGGATCAGCAGTACTCCCTGACGGTTGACCCTGTGCACTGGAGGACTCCCCACTTGTAATGATACTGACACTTGAAGAATCAGAAATACTGGTTAGTTCCACTGGCTGTGGTCTATTGTCTGTTATAGTTAAGTACAATCCAGTTTTTACATTATCAAACTTATTTGCAAAAGTATAGACCCTCCCACTATAATAATCTTTTTTGTCTCATCTTATTTTTTATGATTTCTTTTCCTATATGTACAATTGGTGTTTTTGTAACTCTTCTTTAAGGATAACTAAATTGTGTTTGGTCGCCTCAGGTAGATTTAGGTCATGGATATCCTTCTCTAGAATGGAAATTTAGAGTAATAATTTATCTAGTTTGAGATCGGAATCCCTGATAAGTATGCCCATCATTCCCACAGAAGATTTAAACAATAGTTGTTCCCACTCCTGTAAATGACCCTTATCGAAATCTTCAAAAGAGGGAAAAATCAACATGCGAAGCCCCCTTGGTACTTGTTCTTTATCAATGTATTTGCGTAGGACTGTTGTGTCCTACCATCTGGAGAGCTCTTGTTGTTTTAGCTTCTCCAGTCTCAAAACAATTCTGCTTTAGTCCCTCCTTTCCTGTATCCCTAGGTTTGTTGAAATCCTGTGGGGTATTAGGATTAAATAAATCGTCCATAAAGGCATTTCTATTGTCATCGACGGTGGCCATGGTAAGCCATACTAGACCTGATCCTCAAGTATTTGAAATCTCACAAAATATGTATAGTACACAACAGTCAGATAAGAGGTATTGTCCTTATAGATTTGTAATTACAATACATATTGTTGGTCCAAAACAGTCACATAAGAAGTACATCAATAATAGAGTGCTAGATCAGCAAAATGTCATACAACTTTCAAACATTATGGGTATGCTAAATGAAATGCACATCTATTAGCACCAGTATTCAGTATGTTTCATATTGGTGAAACATACCGAATACTGGTGCTAATAGATGCGCAGTTCATTTAGCATACCCACAAAATTTGGAAGTTACATCTCCAATTCCTTATTTCCCGCCCCTCTTCCCCTCTTTGAGAACAGGGACAACACAGAGGTATGAGACTACAGAAGAGACAAATGGGACAACTGGCATTGGAACGTCTTGTGCTGAAGAGTTTTTTTTTTAGCTTTTAAACATTTGGGAGAGCTAATGCGGTTAGCAGTTGGGGCTGAAGAAGTAATTAAATGACCAGAGCTCAGGTACCTAGATGGCATCATATAAAACACTTGACCACAGAAGCCACGAACACCTGATGCATGCTTTCCTTTCCCTGCAACTCTTGGAATTAGTGATGCCCCCTTCTACTGGGTGAATGTGAAGCAAGGGCACACTCAGGGCACAGGGTATACAAGGGCAAATGAAGCAAATAATAAACAAGCGTGCAGGGAGCAGGCCCCCCACCTGAGGCCCAAGCCGCACCAGCCTAATGTTGGCCGCCTTCATACCGCAGAGAAGGACGCGGCCTCCCCAACACACGATGCACAATGGGCACTCAGCCTTTCAAGCCGCCAATATTCAAAACATACAATACTACAATGCTGAAGGGGCTTGTTAAGGGCATCTCCTTGCATTTATATGATGTCTTGCATCTGACAAAAGAGCACCCTGAGGGACCCGTTCTCACCCCAGCAAGATAACCACAACTAGGCAGCCAGACAGGAATCCAATACGGGCCTCAAACTACCCAGTTACACACAGTCTCCTGGCTTATTAGTGAAGATTTGCTATTCGCTGCTTGCTTGCTGTTTGCCCCTCTTCCTCTGACTTCAGATGAGCAAGGCAATGAACTCTATGACTTTGGCCCCATTTTGGCAGGCCCTATTTTAGCACGCTTGGTCCTAAAACTAGGACAGGACTACTGCACTGGATCGCTTCCAAGACTTTGCTGAACCGCTAGGCTGCTTGGGCTGCTGCTGGAACTACTAGGGGAGCAGAGAACAAAGGAACACCACTCAGCACTACACCACACTGGCACCAGCACCAACACTGCACCAGCACGCTGCCCTACACCCACTGTCATGTGGCTGTGTCGAGTCCTCCCTCACCATACGGTCCAGACAAATGTGGTTCGGCGCAGAGTACCGCGGATCAGGAGCAACGTCAGGAACCACTACAGGGACCACAACAGGGGTCCTGCTGCCACAGACTCAGCCACAACCTCGGCAGTCTCCACAACCTCAGGGAGCTCCTTGCTCCTCTCTGCAATCACCAGTCTCCGATATGTCACTTTCGTCCACAGTCAGGAAGTCGGAGCCTGCAGCATGTTCCTGAATGGTGTGGCATTCACCATGTTGAGCATGCCTTGCCATGCAGGAACGGGGATGCTATTCCAGGGCCACACACGTATCCCCCTGAATGCACCCTCAGGCCCAGAGGCACTAGGGGGCCCTGTTAGGGCCCCATTACTTCCATGTGCATGACCCTTTTCGTGGCGGGCTCACCGCCATGAAAAGGGTGGTGGAAATGAAGGTCAGAATATACTCGGCAGTGCCACAACAGCACCACCAGCATATTCCTGCCCATTTCCTGACCACTGGTGCAGCGGGATCCTTGCTCCCGGTGGTCTTGTCGTGGTCCGACTAGAACACTCATAATACGGCTGGCGGACTGCCAGTGTGGTAGTGGTCGAGCCGCCACCATGAGTAAGGCGGTCCACAGGACGGCCATACTCGTAATACGGCCCTAGGTTTTCCAGCAGATTGCTTTGTATAAGGATTCCAAATATTCATTATCTCACTCACTTGACCAATTTCGGCCTGGGTGGAATTTCTGTTTTGTCAGAATAATCTGAGTAATTTTGTTAGTTCCATGTTACTCTTTGATGTGAAATTAATACGCATTTACTCTTGCTTGAGTAATTTGGGGGAAGAAAAAAAATCCGACAGTGACTGCACATTTAACAACCCCTTTCATGTTCTTGTTCATTTACCTCTACTTCTTATTGCAAAAATGTATCCTTGTGCCCATTTTGAAAACAAGGGTGCATTTTGCACTAAGAAAATAGCACTAAATGCCAGGATTAAATTGGGGGAAAATCCCCAGGAGCACATTTAGAGAGTGCAACTGGCTGCATGGCTTGCTACTCATGTTCTGTTTCATTTAGAGCTATTTCTAAGCACAAAATGCCTCCTCATGTCCATTGTGGATGCACAGGGGCATACACACAGAAATACTGCTAAGCACCTCTCAGTACTGTGTACTTGTTCTGATACAGGTTATAATACTGGAAATAACACTGGGTGATGCTTCTATCAAAGGTTTGTGGACTCTCCTTTGAGTAGGGAGCCCTGGGGACCTTGTGTATGAGCTCCCCTCTTTCTCCATGAGTAATAGGGGCACGGTCATGAATCAGACTGAGGAACCTACTTTTAATCACTTTACTTGATGCTCATAGCTTAAAGAATTAATCATGTTCTACAGGACATAACTTAACACCGGACATAAAGATTCACCTTACTTAGCAAATTTGGAAAAACACCCATCAGATGACATTGGAATCAACAGAAATGTTTTCTCATTTCCATTGTTTCTTTACGTTGAGTATGCTTTTTGGTACTTGAATTATGCTAGCAAGAAAATGTAGGAGTACCGCCCTCTTCCTTACATTGCCTCTCCTTGTCGAGTTTACGTCTTCTATTCACCTACTTCCTCCTCTTTAGCTGCGCCTTCTTGGTGCGAATAATAAAAATAAAAGCTTCCTTTGTTTGAAGGTCGTAATTGTTAGACACAGGTGAATTCAGCCCGGGAATGTATCCATAATTTGTACATTATAAATGCTTTGTTTTGAGTAGAAATGCAAGTAACGTAAGACAACACAATTTTTTAACTAAAATACATTTTAAAAATCTCGAGAAGATAAAAGGCGTACCAGTTTACGCTCATGAATTTATACTAGTTCATCTGTCTGCGCACATGCTCTAAACTGGCTAGTCTATACACAGCGCGAGATTATGCTCTCTCGGCTTTAGCACACAGATGGAACCTGCTAGAATCCATTTTCACGCCCCTTCTGCTCAAGTTAAAACAGAGACTTTCTTTCTTCTTCTACAGCAGGAATCAAAACTGCCTCAGAAGCGTGACAGATGGGCTAGAATTCGTGGCAGACTTTTTAATCACTACAACTCGGTGACTATCTAGGCAGCCTCGCGCCTCGCTCTCTCTTGGTTTATCGTATCTTCCAGACCTCGGGAAATGAAAATAATCGAATGGTTAAATACATGCCATCTGCTGCTCACTATTTATCTTGTGCAGTACATGATCTGTATGGCCTACTGGTATTTATCGAGCCTGTTTAAAGGGCAATTACATTACAGAAGGCGTATGCCCTTCAGTTCTCCTTCCTGCCCAGATTTTCAGAGGAGTTCAAAGTCCAACGAGGTCTTGTGGAAAAAATTGGAACACATTTTATTGTTGAAGTTCTAGGGCGATCGACAATGGTTTTAAAACTACTTCATGAATGTCTACTCCACTGCGTGATCCTGACCAACGAAATTGGCAGTAGAACACATGCAGGTAGACGCTGGAGTCCAAGAGCATTCATTCAAAAAAAGCAATGAAGTAGTTCAAGACAAATAAACGTCTCCTTTTAGAGGAATGCGTCTCAGAATTTGAAATGCACCACTGACTTGATTGGAGGCAAATAGCCGTCCTGAATCTAGTCAATCTACTTACATTTTTTGTGAACATGGACTGCTGTAAAGCGCTCTGATACTTTCAAGTATTGCTAGTGCTGTATAAAACTCTTAAATAAATAAATAATTGACAGCGGAAAGAGCATACAGCTAGGACAACGTGCCAAGCGGTTGGCAAGCAGGGTGTCCAGAGAGCAAATACATTTCTTCTCACTCTGCTAAAATGCAGATCTCCCTGCCAGGCCCGTGTCTGATGCAAATCCTGCACTGGATGCGGGAAGCCCATGTGCTAAAATGGAATCCAATACGGGCCTACAAACCAATCAGTAGCCTATGATGTGACTCACTGAGTGACTAAGGCCATTTATAAATCGCATAGCCGAGGATTTGATTGCCTAATTTTTCCAGTTTGGGGCAATATTTATTCCCAGGCTCAGTAGGACCCCTTTGAAGGGCTGCTACTCAATCATTCGCTGAAGAAATTGATTCCTAAAGCAAACAGTGATGGAGTGGCTGTCAGTCTAATCACAGCGCCATAGCATTCTCTAGCATCCTTTCGCTGAAATGTTGATTTCTCAGAATGCAATACCTAATTACTGGTACAGTTTGTTGACGTCAGATAACACAACAGCCAAGTGAATTTTTAGAGAGACATGAAAGGTGTGGCAACTCTGCTGGTATAACCATGCACTAATAGTGTTACTGACTTTGAAGCCAGTCACTAATACTAGTTGCTATCCCTTACCCACATTCATTTCTTTTAGGACAAATACCTTGAGCTATTGACTGGTCTCATGGACTGGCCATGCACAATTTAATAGTAAAAAATATGTTTATACTCACAGTCGTTTGCACTGCTTTGTCATGTGAATATCCGATGCATCATATTGATATTTAATTACTTCTTGCTCGCCAACAAGGTTTCCAAAATATTAAGGTTAGCAAGAAGATCCAGATACATTTTTTAATCAATCAATCAATATTTAATTTCTCAAGTTAATGTGCCGAGTAGGTTTAACAATTTATTTTTAAGGCCAGTATTAACGTGTTGAAGTAAAGTACTGAGTAGTTCCTAAACTTTCATGATATTGCAGGAGGAACATTTATTTCATGGATGAACTGGTAGAGTTTGTCAAATTAAAAACACATGTATGATTTCATTAATATTGGAAAATGTAATGCATTGCAAATAAACCGGCTAGCAAGTTTTCAAATGTGTGATCATTTTTAAATTTACCAGTATGTGTCAGGTTTGCTTAATTTGATCAAATAGTTTGCCTGCTACTAGCCAGCGCATGTAATATATAAAGAGCTAAAATAGTACGGATTACACTAACACAGCTAATTCATTTAAGGATGAAAATTACAATTTAAAAAAAAACTTTTTTTTCATTGAAGTAAACTTCATAATTTAATATTTCAGTGCCTATGTTAACATGATATTGACAAATGATCACCAGCTTGTGTCCTTTCTTGGAGGGCGTTATTTTATGAATTAACTGGGAAGAGCTTGTGAAATAAGATGCATGTGTGTATTTTCGGAGTTATTTAATAATAATAATCCACATATGTAAAGCGCACAATCACCCGTAAGGGTCTCTAGGTGCTAGGGGCCGTCGGGAAGATTAAGCAAGCTATTGCCCAGAGTCACATGGTGCTGGGCTAACCTGCCGCCGGCGCTGGGGATCGAACCGTGATCCCCAGATTCCAGCGTCAGTCGCCCTGGCCGCGGCACCACACCTCTCCCTGGCATACTTGGCATACGGTTCATTGCAGAGCTGATCCAAATAGTGTGCGTGCTCAGCCGAATAGTTTGACTGCATCGCTAACAGCCACTCTGTATAAATAGTGTTGCAAAGTCATCCTGTGCACTGGGCACCCCCATTTTTTTGCTGACTGATACTGGTGGTAACTGACTCAGACTGTCCCTGAGCTCTGCCTAACCAGACTCAGGGGCAGTGCTATGGTGAAAACACAGTAAAAAACACACACACAGACACATTAGGGTACACCATGTGTTAGAGTACCCATATAATTGTCATGACCTACCATAAAAGTCCCTAGTACGTAATAGGGCAGGAGGATCAAAGCTACCTTTAAGTCCCTAGTATATAAGAGGGCATGGCAGTTTGGAGGCCAGCATCCCTCTCTGTACTTGCATGTGTGCACTGCTGAGACCCTGAAGTAATCTTGAAAGCAGCCCTTTGTTGCAGAACTGCTTTTGATATAAGAATTGTTCCCAAACTCGACTTTGGTGGTAGGGGCTACAATATTATGGCATAATCGGTGCCCCCAGGCTCCACCCCTGGGACACTAAGGGATTAGGTGTCCCAGGGGTGGAGGGGGACAGGTACTTATAAGGGGGATCCTTATAAAAGAGGTTCATATGCCCTGTGGATAGATACATTGCACATTTCAATTTCCCCATTGTAGTAAATTGATTCCCCAAATTGACTTTTATGCTAGGAGCACTGTGGAGTGAGGTTGTACATTATTTATGCATATTTAAGATGCCTAAAGTCTCCCCTAGTTGTTCCAAGGGATGGGGGGCATGTAGCTATAAGCATGGTTCTTGCAAAAAAATGTGTTATAGGCCCTTGTGTCTGAGAAATTGGACATTTAATGTTTCCCCATTGTAGATCCCCAGCCACATAGGTTAACACAACAGTAGTTTAATAATGCATAACTATTGGTAGGAATCAAAGAAAATATCATTCAAGGACTTAGGAGGATGGTATTGATAAAACTAATAATATGCTATTGTTTAATTTATCCTCAAATATACAGACAAGAAGCTATAAGATTCTCTTGTCTGTCAGCCAAAATTCAGCCTTTCTGTGGTCTCCCATGGTTGGTCAGAGTTAAGAGGATTAGTGAGGCTGCTTTCATGCAGGAATAAGTGGCTCACCCAGTGAGAGGCTATCTCTTGTAAGATAGCTCAGCAATACAGGAATGCCAACGCAGGATGGAGGGGTCACAAATCATGGAGTTTCAAAGGGAGAGAGGACAGGCAGAGAATAACAGGTGCATCTACAACCCCAGTCCCCAGACCCAACCAGCAAGCAAGGTTTAAGGCAGGAATTATCAGTGGGTGGGGGGCTATGGAAATGAGCCATACTAGAGGTTGGTTTAACTAGTTCTTGCTCCTCTCCAGCAAGTTTAGCCATATTTAATTTAGGAAAAATAGTCTTTTCCTGGAGAAGATAATGCCACACTTTGGAGTAAGTGGTCATTTTCTGGGGTGATGCTCTGCACCTCATTGGACAGGAGTGATTTCCTGCTTGACCCCAGAAACCACTGAATAAATATGTGAGAGGTGCAGAGGATCTCAGAACTACCGCTTGACACTAAGAGAAGAAGAAGGCTTGCCAAGCTGGAAACTTGATTTGCACCATCAGGCCCTGCTCCAGCGTCATTGCCTTTGGATGTACCTTGCTTCAAGAGGAATAAAGAATGGACTCCCTGCAAGCTACAAGTTAACAGAGCTCACCTGGACCATCACTACCAGGAATCTCCAACCTGGAGTGCATCCAGTGGATTTGTGAGAGTTTTGTCCAAGTGGGTTGTGGGAACTGAAGTCCCAAACTTTAAAGGGCCATTTTGGGGATTCCAGACCCTTGGATTGTATTTTGGACACTTTGGGACTCCATGAGGAACCTCAGGAAGAAGTTCCAAAGGTTTGGAGAATGGTGGAACAACTTTGGAAAAGAGCTCAAGAGGGGGACAGACTCAACTGCAAGAGCCAAGCCAGTGACCTTCAACCATGAAACAGCCTGCCCTGCTGGTTCATCCCACTGAAAAGCTGTGGAGGTCCAACTTCCAGAATTTGACCAGGAGCACCCTGGAAAGCAAGCTGACAAACCCCCAATGAACCCAGACTGGTATAGAGAATCGAGGGACACCGTAGAAAAAGCTCTAGGAAAGTTTCTAAGGGTCATATTTATCAAGCTACCCTTTTTTGATTCTCAAATTGCGATTTTTCGCGAATCACAATTTCAGAATCGCAAAACGGTATGTGTATAAAAAATTGCAAAAAAATAGCGATTCAGTAAAAATCGCTATTTTCATTGCGAAACCCTAAATAGCGATCCCTTATTTAAAAAATCGCTATTTTGCGAATTTTCGCAAATCAGAGAATCTGAAACTCAGGTGCAGCTTGATGACATCACAACCAGGGAGTGTGACTACCCTTGCTGCAACCGAGTTTCAGAATCACAGTGAGAGAGAAGGAGTGGTGGAGAGGGAACTCTGCAGTACTACAAAAAATGGAAGACACTGGAGACATAGCCAGACAGGACAGACAGCAGCAGCAGGGGGCGACACAGAGGAGAAGAAAGCAAAAGTTTTCTGAAGCTGAGTTGGAGGTCCTGATCCAAGAAATGGTGATAAGCCATGAGCACCTGATGGGGAAAAATCACTCCGGGTGCCTGATAAACGCAAACGGCGGATTCGGTCTGAAATCCAGCACAAAGTGAACGTTGTTGGTGTCCCACACAGAAACATGGTAGACTTAAGAAAATGCTGGCACGATATGCGCCAGCGTTCCAAGGAGAAGGTGGCTGCCAAGTTGGAGAAGGCCAGGACGACTGGTGGAGGGACCTCCACTGAGGGACCTCCACTGCCGCTGACTCCACACCTCTAGAGGAACTGGTTGAGGGGACCCTGCTTCCAGAGAGCGTAATGGGCGTGGCTGACCTGGACAGCTCCGACCCGCCGGTACCAGGACAAGGTAAGAAGCATGCCATCACAACCCTGATACCCCCCAACTACCCCCAAACACCCAGGAGCGACCCAGGGGCAGGACAAAACTAAAAGTCCAGTGAAGGTACAGAAGCACACACAGCAATGCATTATGCGAGATGTAGTCACATGCACATTATAGTGGTGCATTTACACCCAGCCAGTCCCCAATAGCATGTGCACATGAGGAAAGGCAAATACAAGACACATGTAATCCCAAAGAGTGATATTTAATACATGACAAGTGCAAGTCAGAACAGTAAATTAATGTGTGCTTTTACGTCCACAGCACCATCTGTAACACAGGCAACAGGCAGTGGAAGACAGGACGATTCCCCTAACCCACAAGCAGCAGGGCAAGAGGAAGAAACAGAGGAGGAGGACAGCCCAGTAAACCCTCCAAAACGCCGCAGGAGGAATTTAGTGCCACCACTGCCCCCATTGGAGGATGAGGGCCAGGACACCGATGGCGATGTCCAACCTGTCCCAACACAGCCAGAGCCACAACACTGTGCACATGCTGATCCGATCCCAACAGTTCCAACGAGGCGCAGGGCTCGTTCATCCACCAGTGCTGAAGTCCCAGGAGATGACACAGTGTTCAGCGGACTGGAGATGCACATGTTGCAAGTACAGCGCCTATAGGCCACAAACATAAAATCACTACAGAGGCAAATCAGGGTCGGCTTCATGGGCATGATGGGTGCCATGGAGGCACTCTGTGCGGAACTAAAGGCCGACCGTGCTGCTAGGCGCAGGGAGATGCAGGGCCTATATCTGTACACCCGGGCGGTGAACCGCCTGTCCTCAGCTACAAATGTGTTATCAAGGCGCAGCATCTGTATGCAGCGTGAGGTGGCACACAACAGCCAGGACGTAGCAAGGGCCCTGGTACAAGTCACATCTGCTGTTGATGAGCTGCGGGCAGCTCGCACTAATGGGCCAGGAGTCCTAACACCCACAGATGAGGACACACAATCAGGAAGGAGCAGCATCACCCCCCGCACCCCATGGATAGGCGCCGTAGTGGGCGTAACAGTAGGCATAGTGGGCCAAGTGAGGAGGGCACTGTGCAACCCCAAACAGGGGCTTCGTCCCGACAGCACCGCAATTGAGGTGCACTGACTAGGACCACTGGATGGGTGCAGCTAACCACTTTACATAGACACTTGCTCCTGATTAAAAAATTGCACTGTGACAGTAACATGTGCTGGACATTGGGAGATACATTGTGTGGCACTCAGGCTGTGTGCCGTCATTCATCCTGAAGTACAGGAAATAAAAAACAGTCTCACAAATGATATCTAGCATTGTGTCATATTTTCTTACCTAGAAATAGTTGCGTGTAATCTCAACTCACCTCTGGTACCCAGCAGCTGCACCAAATACACTGGCTGGTATGCGTCCTGGAGCTGCCCCCTCCACATCTGATGAATCCGATTCACTGAGCTCTACCGGTGTGCCTTTCCTGGTGGCGATGTTGTGCAGCATGGCACATGCTACCACTATCTTGCAACAGGTCTGGGGGCTGTATTGTAGTGCCCCTCCACTCTTATGTAGGCATCTGAATCTGCACTTGAGTATCCCGAAGGTCCGCTCAATAGTGCCTCTGGTTGCTGTTGTACTGCCGCTCCCCAGCATTGGCTGGATTTAGGTAGGGTGTCAGTATGAACTCACGGACTGCATATGCACTACTATCACCTGTGGGGTGGGAGGAATATGGTTAAACACTGTCCTGCACATGCTATCCTTGACTAGTGTGTCCTCTGTACAAATACATTTACCTAGAAGATATCCCTCACCAAACTCCCCACTTGTGAGTCGACGGTGTATCCCACTGTGGCGGAAGATGAAAGTGTTGTGCGTGCTGCCTGGGTATTTTGCGACAATGTCGGTGATGATGTGTTTGGCGTCACACACCACCTGTATGTTCAGGGAATGGTAGGATTTGCGATTCCTGAACACATACTCATTCTGGGAGGGGGGGGGGATATGGCAACATGTGTCCCATCTATGCATCCAATGACGTGGGGAATTGTGCTATTTGATAGAACTCCTGCTAGGTCTGGCCTAGTGCCTGTGGGGTGATTGGGAAGTGGATGTAGTAATGCAGCCGCTGTACCATGGCATCAAGGAACGCGTGGAAAAAGTGCGACAAGGCACTCTGTGACAGCCCTCCTGCTGAGGCTATCACCCCCTGGAAACAACCTGATGCCAAGAGGTACAGTGAGCACAGGACCTGGATGAGGGTGGGGATGGTGTGTGTCCTGCATGCGGGGTGTTCAAGAATAGGTTTGAGTTCCTCAATTAAATCAAGGATGCTCTCTTCATCCAGCCTTTAGTGTGACTAGGATGTCCTCCTCAGTCCGCTGGAACAGGGTAATGCGCGCACAGAATATCCTCTCCTGGCGTCTCCTCCTCTGTGCGGCAGCTCTGAGTCGCAGCCTCCTGGCTTTCACATACAGCCCAGCCATTCTGGAAAAATGTGTTGCATTGAGGGACTCCTTAAATAGATTGCACCTGGTTACCACCTGCTCATACTTGGTGGTAATTGCGATTCTCTAATTTGCGAATTTCGTGAATTCGCTATTTGCAGTTTTTTATACATTACATAGCGATTTCTTAATTTGCGATATTCCATTTGCAAATTTTGCAAACTGAGGAAATCGCAAGATAAGAAATTGCTAGGGAATTCGCAGAATTCTGGTTCTCGCAACAGAAGGAATCGCTATATTTGCGATTTCTACTTTTGCGATGCGATTGTGCCTCATACATATGAAATAGCAGACTTTTAATCGCAAACGCTGTTTTTTGGGAAATGCAGCGTTTGCGACTAAAAATGAGGTTGATACATATGGCCCTAAGTCAGAAGGTAAAATCTGGACCGAGGCCTACCGCTAGAGATATCCGAGCAGGGCTCAACCGCAGTCAGCCTGAAACTTTGACTTTGTCCCCCATTCAAGGGTGGCCAGATGTCCCAATGTGGCGATATAGGTTTCGATGTGCTAAATAGTGCTAAACCTTTAAAAATTCACATCTCCGGTTCCCTACATTGGATTATTTTTGTTATGGTGTCTTTCTAACGATACAAATATTTCCTATTTGTATTTTTATATTTGTGTCTTGATTATTCACTAAATTGGTGGTTTTAAATGCTTTATATTTCTTAAGTTAAGCCCGCCTGCTCGCAGCCAAGCTTCCATGGTTGGGCATGGGAATAATTAACTGAGACCTATTCTCAACCACAGACAGTGTTAGTGTCCTTATTTCCAGTGATGGATGCGTATTTACCACTACTAATTGCCCACTTTCTAACATTTGGTGTTCAGCGATGTGGATGAGGACTTGTGTTGAAAAGTACACTTTTCAGTGTAGTGAATTAAGATTATAAAAATCCTCTAAATTGTCTTAGAACAAAACTTTTGAGTTTTGAATTTTTTGAATTTGGACTAAACTGATTCTAAGTACTTTGTTTTGATTTTTCCAAAATTGTTCTAAGTCTGATTGCTTGTTCTGACTAAACTCAAGATTGCTGAGCCTAGGGTACAGGGTAGGCTTTGGGGGCTGCCTGCCTCCAACAAGATTAGGAAGACAGGATTTCCTAAATCCCTGAAGGCCTAAGCTGGGGTAGCTGAAGAAATCCAAGGGAGGGGGGTGGAGACTGACCCCGCCCCATGTCATCCAGGAGGAGGGTGAGGATGATCCCTCTTCCATTATTTTCAGTGTTAGCTATGTGTTTTAAGATGGTGGGAGGAGGGACGGGACCCCTACTCAGGAACAACCAGCACCCTTTGCAGAGAGGCTGCTTGAGACCCAGCTAGCTTCCATTGTCTTAGAAAGGGAAAAACTCAAATTAGTTAGGAAGAAGTGGCAGAGGGAGAAGGAGAAAAGAAATGGTGGCAGTGGAAATGATGAAGAGTTTGAGATGTCCAGAGGTGGTGGATTTGACAACAAGATTTCCAAGGGTATAGGACCAGGTACACAGAGAGGGGTGACATTGATACATGGCTAGCAGCCTTTGAGAGAGCTGTTAGGCTGAGTAGGGTCCACTCTAAGTACTGGGATACACTCCTGTGTGAGTTGATTCCAGTGGCTGCAAGGGATAGACTCCTGACACTGAGAGGGGATGATGCAGAACCCAACCAGCAGACAAGGACATGCTTAGTCAAGAGATTTGGTCTGACTTCAGAGCAGTACAGGGCGAAGTTCAGAGACACCCAGTAAGTGAGTGTAAAGGCTTGGGTGGACTTTGTGAATGTCTCAATGAAGGGACTAGGAAGCTGGATTGGTAGTAACAAAGTTGACACATATGAGGAATCATATAATTTGTTTGTTGAAAGAACATATTTTTACTCATTGTGCTGAAGAGAAGTTACACCAGCACCTAGTGGACTCAAAGCTGTTAGACCCCTGAGAGGCGTGGAAAGCTGCTGATGAGTGGGTGAGAACTCGGGTTTCCAAACTGCACTAAGGGGGTGACCATTAGAAAGCAGGACAAGTCCCTCATCATGGGAAAGCCCAGTGGAAAGAAGGTAAAAAACTGAAGGAGACCTCAAACACTCACAGGGGTTTGCCAACCCAAATTCAAAGGGAGGGGGTATCAGGGAAAGAATGGTGGGTACTTTGGTCCCCAAAGGTGGGTAGGTGCTTTGACTGAAATCAGCCAGGGCACAATAAGTGAGATGCTGTCTGCCCCAAGAACCCCCCACCCACTAGTGGTCCATCCCCAGGGATTTCTAGTGTAAGTGTGGAGTTGGAGAGTGCCGCAAAGAGGGGTAGAGAAGTGACTGAGGCAACCATAGTGTCCTTGGTTGGGATGAATATTGCAACCTTGGCCTCCTTACCTCCAAACATGGTTAAGCATACAGGCTGAGGCCTCATATGAATGGGACTGAAGTTGAGGGTCTAAGAGACACAAGTGCCTCAAGAGAGTCTGGTACCTGGTGAGTTTCACCAGGTGACCTATGCAGACAGCAGTATCAAACTCCATCCTATGGCTATGATGTATTTGGAATGTGGAGGTGTGGCAGGCCCTGCTAAAGTAGCTATGCCTCCTCTACTCCCAGTCTAATGTTTACTGGGCAATGATCTCAAAGCATCTGAGTGGTCAGAGATGAAGAGAGAGCTCCATATGAGAATATTGGAGTTCCCTGAGTGGGTATGTTCTGTGACGAGGTCACAGACTATCTGGAAGGGAAAGGCTGGGCACATGGACCCTGGAACAAGGAGCCAAGCATCCAAGAACAAGGGTACTGGACCTGGTGAGCCCACCCAGGAAACTACTGAGGTGCAGGAGGAATCTGACCCTGATGGGGAGGGACTGGCCTCTGAGGTAGGGACTCCATCCCTGCCAGTACTGTCAGATTTGTCAGAACTGACAGGAAGAGGTAGACCCTCCAGAGAGGAGTATTTTCAGGGACAGAGAGACTGTCTGAACCTTGAGAACTTGAGGTAAATTGCCTCTAAGCAAGAGGAGGGGGATGACAGTGGATTTCACAGAATCTACAGGGAAGATGTACTGCTTTTTACTGAGGTCAGACACCTCAAGAAAGGGTCCACGGGGAGGTAGGTAGTGCCCCAGAAGTACAGAGAGTTCATCCTGACATATACACAATATATACAACATTTACAAAAACCCTAATTATAATTTATAATTAGGGTTTTTGTAAATGTTGTATATACTGTGTATATGTATTGTATTATACATGTGATTATGATTTATATGTGATTATTATGTATTTGTTTATGTCCTGTATATATAAATTCATGAATATTTAGATGTACAAAATATTGAAAGCGTCAGGGTAATTGATGGTGCCCTGAACGAAAATTAAAAGATTGATTGATACCTCCGTACTTTTTTCTGTTATACATCTTAGATGTTTCATGCCCAGGTATAGGAGGGTCGTTTGGGCATACCCCTTCAATTGCAGCTTATCTGGATGAAACAGCTGTATACACTTCTACCTGGGGGGATCGCTTTATCCACCTGGCCATGAAACAGGCAGGTGTGACTACTAAGGTAAGTAAGTGTCAAATTGGGGAGAGTTCTGTTGTGTATCTGGGCCACCTTGCAGCGGAGGCCATGTACAGCCTCTCCAGACCAAAATTAAAATCAATTTGGATTGGACTGCTCCTGTTATCCAGACTTAGGTCAGGGCATTCTTTGGAGTGACTGGGTACTATAGAACGTTTGTGGAAAATCATGGGACCATTGTGACTCTCCTAACATAACGGACTTCTAAGAGGAGGCCCAAGAAAACATATTGGACCCCAGAGTGTCAGAAGGCTTTTGACACTCTGAAAACTGCTATGTGTTCAGCACCAGTATTACTGGCCCCTGACTACACAAAGGAATGTATGGTTCAGACAGATGCTTCAGAACAGGCGATTATGGCAGTGCTGTCATGAGTGCATGCGGAGGGCCTTGATCAGCTGGATTCCTTCATTACCAGGTGACTTCTTCCCAGAGAGCAGAGGTGGAGTATCATTGAGAGAGAGGCGTTTGGTGTGGTTTGGTCCCTGAAAAAGATGAGACTGTATTTGTTTGGGACTCACTTTCATATTCAAACTGACTACATGTTACTCAGATGGCTTATGAAGATGGGAGGAGAGAATCCCAAGCTATTGAGGTGGTCCATTTCCCTGCAGCAAAATGGACTTGCCAGTGGAACACAGACAAGGGGTTGCCTATGTCAAAGCAGATGGACTTTTTGGGATGTTTGACTTAGCTGATGAGGACAGCTGAGTCTAGGTTAGTGACCCATCACCTTTTGTTTGTGGGGCTATGTACCCTGGGCACCCCCATATTATTTTGCTGACTGGCACTGGTGACAACTGACTCTGACTGTCCCTGGACCCACGTCCAGTGCTATGGTGAAAATACAGTGCAAACACACACACGCATTAGGGTACACTATGTGTTGGGGTACCCATATGATTGGCATGACCTACCATATAGGTCCCTTGTACATAATAGGACAGAGGGATGAAAACTACCTTTAAGTCCCTAGTATATAATGGGGCATGGCAGTTTGGAGGTCAGCGTCCCTTTCTGCACTTGCATGTGTGCACAACTGAGAGCCTGAGGTGATTTTAAAAGCAACCCTGTGTTGCAGCACTGCTTTTAAATGTAAATTGCACCCAAACTGAACTTTGATGGTAGGGGAACTTACAAATTGACAATCTATAATATTGTGGCATATTAGATACCCCCAGGGTGTCCCCGTAGGTGCCCCAGGGGTAAGGGGTCAGGTACTTATAAGGACAACCCTTATGAACGAGGTTTTCTTTGCCCTGGGAATAGAGAAATTGCACATTTCACTCCCCCCTTGTAGTAAACTTATGCCCAAAATTGACATTTATGCTAGGAGTGCTGTGAAGTGAGCATCTATATTATGACTCCTAAAGTCTCCCCTATGTGTCCAATGGGTGCGGGTCATGTACCTCAAAGCAGGGTCCTTATAAAATATGTTTTATAGGCCCTGGTGTTAGAGATTTGTACCTTTCAATTTGTCCATTGTAGCTCCCCACCACATAGCTTAATTTGACAATAGTTTATTAATGCATAACTATTAGTTGGAATAAAAAATAAATATTATTCAAGGACTCAGGAGAATGGTATCAATAAATCCAACAATATGCTATTGTTGAATTTATCCTAACGTACACAGAAAATAAGTTATAAGTCTTTCCTGTCTATAAGCCAAAATTCAACCTTCCTGTGGCCCCCTGATTGGTCACAGTTAGAAGGATAAGCCAGGCTGCTTTGATGAAATGATAAGTGCCTCACCCAGTGAGAGGCTATCTCTTGTAAGATAGCTCTGCTGCACAATAATGCCAGAGCAGGTGAGTGGGGTCATAAAGCATGAAGTTTCAAGCGGAGACAGGACAGGTAGAGAAAACAGATCCATCTACACCCAGCCCTCTGATCCAGCCAGATGGAAGGTCTAAGGCAGGAACTTGTAGATGGTTGGGGAGGAGAGCTGTGGAAATGAGCCACATTGGAGGTTGTTTGAACTAGTTCTTGCTTCTCTACTGCAAGCTCAGTCATATTAAATTTTGGTAAAATAGTGCTTTCTGGGAGAAGATTGTGCCACACTTAGGAGGAAGTGGTCATGCTCTGGGGTGTTGCCTTGCACCTCATTCAACAGGAGTGGTCTCCTGCTTGGCCTCAGAGACCACTGCATAAATATGTGGGAGGTGCAGAGCATCTCAGATCTGCTGCTTGAAACTAAGAGAAGAACAAGGCTTGCCAAGTTGGAAACTTGATTTGCACCTTCAGGCCCTGCATTCTGACTGACTGTGTCTGCTGCATTATATGGGACCATAACTCTTTGGATGTACCTTACTTCAACAGGAATAACGAGTGGACTTCCTGCAAGCTACAGGTTAACAGAGCTCACCTGGACCATCACCACCAAGAATCCCCAACCTGCAGTGTGTCCAGTGGATTTGTAAGGGTTTTGTCCAAGTGGATTATAGGAACTGAAATCCCAAATTTTCAAGGACCATCTAAGAGATTCTAGACCCTTGCTTGCGTTTTGGTCACTTAGGGACCTCCAGAGGAACTTCAGGAAGAAGTTCCAGTAAGTTGGAGAAAGTTGGAGGGGGACCGACTCAACCCCGAGAGCAAAGACGGCAACCTTCAAATGCCAGCCGGCATGCCCTGCTGGTTCGTCCCACTGAAAAGCCTTGAGGTCCCACTTCCTGACCGGAAGTTCCCCAGAAAGCAGCCGGTGAACACTCACTGAAGCCGAACTGGTGAAGAGCATTGAGGTACCCCTGCAGAAAAAGCTTCAGAAAAGTTTCAAATTACGCTGTAAAATCTCGGCTTAGTCGCGGTCAGCCTGAAACTCTGACTTTGTCCCGGTCAAGCCCCGGTCAATTCTGCAAAAATGCAATATAGCAGGTACAGCAATCATTCATTTATAGCTTGGCTGCAGACAAACCAACAGATTGGTCCGACTAACTAAATGACTAAAAGCAACTAAAACAAGGAATATATATATATATTTTATAAAGCTGGTTAAAAATAGTCACTGGTAGTTCATTGGAGCCTGCTTTATCTCTTCTTTAGTACATGCCGTCTGATAATCCACATTTTCCCTATAAATGTTGCCACTGCACAAACTATTACTGGGCTGGGATCTGTTTTTAAAATACGAAAAGCTTCTTGATGGCACCGGGTTCCCCTCAGCCTAGAGAGAGGTGCTTACCAATTTAATCTCAGAACGGAGTATAAAGGGCACACAAAACAAATGTGTTTAACCATCTCAAGGGACCCGGAGCAACCTGGGCAATGCTGTGCAGCCTCAGTAGATCGCTTCCAAGCCACTGTGAAAGAGTTCACAGGAAGGCAGTCGAATCTAAAATGTATGTAGAGCTTCCTGTCTTGTGGTGTCGAAATTACCTCTGGATACTGTTCATAGACTCCATAAACTCTAGTGATAAACGGCCAACTGAGGTTTGGGAGGCAGTTGTCTGTGCCACCCAATTCCAGTAATGGGTCTTTATAACTTCTCTTCGCTGCATAGCACTACTCTACCACAGGAATGCGTTCCGTGGGTTGAGCGTGGATTCACCCATGGATTTTGGCGCATTCCCAGATTTACCAACAATGTTAAACCTGGGAATGCCTCAAACTTCTATGCCTCCACAAGGGAGGGCCAACTAGGAGATATATGTTTCTTTCTGCTTGTTTTTTCTCCTTCTGTGTGCCCTACATTCTGCAGAACACATAGAATGAGGAAAATGCCTCAGGGCATTGTTTTTGTGCAGGAGGGTGTCCTTCCCTGCACAAACATAATCCTGCTTACAACGCAGGCACAGTTTTACCATGGTGTAAGGGTGCCTGCTTCGGCACTAGGCATGGCTTGGCAGTTCGGGCTGGACTGTTCCCATGAGGCACAGGGTCAGACTGATTTGCATATATCCATGTCTGAACTGGGGTGGCACAGTGGGCTAAAGAACGGTGATGGATTAAACCCAGATATTTTGACTGGGTGTGAGTGTTTGATTGATTCAGATGCTCCGTCCATCACCACCCCCTTTTGTACCGCTTTTGGCCGCCATAAGTGTGGCAGGGTATGCTCAGACATGAGTCCCTTGCTCACTTTGCCACTGGATTCAAGCAAGCTGGGCTGAAGACGGCTGGAATGCCAGAAACCGGTCCTCAGAAGCTTGTTTCCGGTCCAGGGAAGGCATACCATAATTTTGGAACTAGGCAGCACATTGTATACCAGCACTGGGAAGAATAGAATGCGCCATATATTGCTAAATATGGCGCTTTCCTGCCCTTTCCCTTTCAATCAGTGCAGCAAGATGACTTGCTATCTGTGTGATTTCGTAAAAAATATGCCTCAAGGTCTTTCCTTCTACTTTGGCATAAAGTCAAAGGAGTGCATACATCGAACGCGAACCTGCCTAAATCTGATTTTATAACACACTTTGATGGTGTCTTCTAAGTAGCCTTGTGGTTGGTAACTTTTAAATGTGAGCATTGCTAGACAGACGGGACATCTTTTAATGAAATTGTGTGCAGTTTATGCAGCAGTTTCCTAAAGATGCCATATGACAGATTTTGTTCCCACACGTCTTCAGCTTGCAGAGAAAGAAGGCCTGTGGTGAGGAGTAACACCATGTATTTTTCATGGTGACCACGCCAAATTTGATCTCCACCCAGTTGTAATGTGTCAAGGTGGGGACCTGTCCATGTTTCAGCACGTGCAAGTATTTTAGAAAAGCTGATTTTAGGGCCACTTTTTTATTCACTAGGCCAAGTTCATGTCTCATCAGGGAGGGCTCCTCCGTAATGGCAGAGGAGTGTCTTCTCACTGCCTGGCTCAAAGACCGCAAATGAAAAATAAAACGATGTTTTGGCATCATTTTATTTTTCATTTGAAGCCAGCTTGTGCAGGGAGGGGTGGTGCAGGGCATGGTGGAAGGAGTATTATCTGCACTGCCTAAGTGCGCATATGTATTTGGCAGGCCGTCTCAGGCTGACCAAAACACATATGCACACTTAGGTTTCTCCAACCCGTCTGCATTGTACAGCCGGGCTGGAGATATCCCCACAGACTCCCTGGCCTGAGCAGAGCTTCTTTTCAGTCTGCTCAAGCCAATCTCCATGCTGCTCTCCATCAGTACAGAGATTGGATGGGAGTCTGTGATGTGGTGATCCCTGTGTCTTCTGGGACGATGCAGAGAAGAGAGGTAGCACGATGTGGGAGGCGGGTGGCAAATTACGGTAAGGTATTATTTTTTAAAATATTTGAACACCCCCACCCGTGCGACTCCCTCCTGTGCCCCCCCCTTCAACGTTCCCTACACCCACCACACCGCCCTTTGTTTGTGGCATCCACCACTGAGTCTTATCTGGGCTTGTGAAGAATTATGTGGGAGTTTGAGCAAAAGGCAATATATTTTGTGATGTTAAAAAAGGGCAAACTTTGTAAGCAAGTGCTTCTGTTCTATAAGCAATGGTGGGAGTGAGCGTTGCTTTGATCAATTCAACTAGATTTCAGCTGTTTCATGTGTTCTGGCATTAGCAAAGAGCTTTAGATTTTAAGACAATTATAAAATAACATACTTACTTAACACCTTCAATGCTATGGAGATTTTTCTCCTACGCTAGATATTATTTTTTACCATTGTTCATGACAAGGTCAGCTCGTCATAAGCACACGTCCAGTGTACTGCATGACGAGCTGACCTTGTCATTAGCATAGAAGGTGTTAAAGGGACTTTCAGCCACACATCTTCATCCTTTTGTCTATTGTTGTGCCATTCACTTCTTTTTCCTTCTACCTACTACAACGTACAGCATACAAAAATGGTAAATTGGTCAGCCCACTTCAGTCATTGGTTAAATTCTTTGTGAGCAATTTAACCTGATCTTTCACAAGGTGTATATCGGCACACAAAATAGTTCTCTTAATGCTGGAGTTTAACTATGGAAATGTGTGCTTCTTGAATCAAAAAGAATATTTTTGTTTTTGCCAACCAACAAGAGCGAGCACCTTATTTACCTAACCAGCAATCCTTTAGAGTCTCTCCCTTTCAGAAATACAGGGGGTAACATTCAAGGTTATTTCACTTTCACTAAAAAAAAAAACAGCTCTGGTGTAATCTGGTGGTGAAGCACATATTTGAGGCACTCAGCTTCCAGGGTGGGAACTCAATGATGAAGCATGTTAAATATTTTCACAATGGCCCACAATAGGCCCGCAGCCGCATTAAGCCCAAAAGAATGACGTGTAAAGCACACGTCATGCTTTTGGACTTTCTGCATTTCTTTTCTTAACACCATCGGCGCTGTGCATTTTCCCCGCTGTGCACTGACTTTTTGAAAAACCTGCGGTTCATGACGAGCTCAGCTTGTCATGAGCGTATGAGAGGTGTACCTCATGACAAGCTGAGCTCGTCATCAGCGTTGAAGGGGTTAAAGGAGCGTGGCTGACGGCTTATTGCAGGACATTGTGAAAATATTTATGTTAATTGCAGCGCACAACAGTGCTGCTATTAACAGGAATATTTTTACAATGGTCAACAGACAGCCCCCAGCTGTGCTCCATTAAGAAGGAAAAACCGCAGAAAGTACAGGAGCCCCCACAAGCCGGAAATTACAATTTTTCGTGCCGCTCCTGTTCTGAAAGCGGCGGCGCAAATGCTCTCCTAAGATGTGCTGTGGGTGCGCGCTCCACATGCAGCACTGCGCGCTCAGGGATTAGACGTGTTACTGGGAACACTGCTTTCACCCCTTAGATCTATGCAGTATCTCCTGTTCCGCAGTCTGGTTATGGTCTGATATCAATTCTCTGATTTGATCCAAGAGTGTGGATGAGGGGCGCTGTTCATACTCACGCTCCAGTGCACTAATCTTGTCAGCTAAGACCCATAGCCTATACCGAAGATCCTTTTGGACACCAGCCCATGTCCCAATACATTCCCCCTGATAGTGACTTTAAATATCTCCCAAAGTGTTAAATCAGAACATTTTGGGTAGTAGTGTTCCCTAAACCAAGAGAAACGTCCGCACATTCGGAAAAAAGGCGGGTTTGTACACATATAGTAGCAACAGTTGTTTAAAGGCGTCAAACTTTGGGTGCTCAGTTTTACCCTCAATACACCAACTACCCAGTGGTCTAAATTGCACACAAAGTGTGCTCCAAGTAACCACAGCAAATCAAGGGTTTGACCAGCACACCTATTTGTTATAATAACAGTATCCTATTGAGATCAGTATAGTTTCATTAAACTTGAACATAGAAATAGTCTCAAAAGATGTTCTTATATAAAAGGGATCCAAGACATATGGTGATTCTTGATATTCTTTTATTCAAAAGTACTTCATTAGGAGGAGGAGCCTAGCCCGCAACCATGATGGCCGCCTGATTCCTCGGCTCCGTCGACCCTCTTGCCTTTCTCCCGTATTCCGCCCTATCCTGCTTGTGATCCTGATTTTGAGTGGCGACATCGGAATCGGGAGGCGACCCCGGTTCTACCGGTGTGCTCTTTTGTTCGGTCCCCGCAGTGGAAGCGACGAGACGCCCTCACCTCCTCCTGGTGCTCCACGGCGGTGTCCGGGTCTTTGTTCTCCCAGTGCGGTCCGCCCTGAACTCAACAACAGCGGCCATTGCAGGCGAGACGGAGCCGGTCGGCGAAACGTGTTTGCCGCATTGTGTTTTCCGCATCTTGGCTCGCCGCTTCACAGGCTTTGTGAACTGCCGCAGAGGGGGATACGTTGTATCGTCTCCCCAGCCCCCGGACGGCTCTGCTCGCTACTTTGTCTCCCCGAGCGCTGTGGTGGGCGCCATTTTGCTGACTACGTTCGGCACCTGAATGTGAGGATCCTGGGCTGCTACTTACGACGCAGACGCCTGTCCACGCCACTTTGACACCGTGTGGGAATGGAGTGTGCTACCCCTGTGCCCCTGGACTGGTTGCGCTACGATGAGTGCTGGCGGGGTGATCAACTACTTGCTGGGGGTGATGGCGGCCAGCTTCCGGGACTACTACGCGTTTGTGTGCCCCATGCTCAGGGGACTGCTGCATCCTCTCTCCCTGAGGCACCAATGTCGATTGGTGAAGTTTTGGGCGCTCTAGGCACGCTGAGAATTGCCCTACGTATTGCTGCTCGGGATTTGGGGGACCGGCTGGACGCGGCTCTATCTGTGGTACCCATGCCTGTCTGTGACTGCCCTCGAGTGCGGGACGCTGCGCCACACCCTGTGTTTGATTACTGTGGTTTTTCTGCCCCGGTCGCCGTGGAAGCGTTGGGGGTGCGAGACCCTGCTCCTGCTGAGGTGCCGGCTGGAATATCCTCGGAGAGGTCTGAAGTTCGTGGAGCTGTGAAATGGCTGGGAAATCGTCACCGGGTGCCATATATAGCGACTCCTTTTGGGACTACTGGCGTACCTCGTTGCCTTACCCTGGAGCGGTTGCTACTGCTTGGGCTGGCCGACCTTGGAGGATCACTACTGTGCGCTTCTTCCTGTACCACTGCTAATCGCATGGCTATGTGTCGGATGGACTTTGGTGGGCGGCGTCCTACCTTGCTGTGGTCACCTTGTTCGCTCACTTTATCCAGGATGACTACTATGAAACTGGACTATGTCGCTACACCGGACCGCGGGGGGCAGGGTTGAGGGTGTCTCCTCTCATGTCAGGATTGTTGTTGCTCGCACTGCTGGGATGCTGATGGATAGCCGGGGATATTGCACAATCGTCTTGTATCGGTAACGGGGTCTAGGGACGGGCGGCCCGAGTAATGCATGCTGGGAGTGGGTCTATTTCTCTCCTCCTCCACTCTTTATATCTTTATATTTTTCCCTACTATGGGGCAGTTCCGGGGCGACAGGCACGCTGTTAGTGGGCTTGGCCGTAGCCATTACAGGGGTGCGGGGTGGTGGGTGCGGGGGGGATTTGTTATTTTAGTTTGTTTTGTTCTATGGTCTCTATCGCTCTTTTCCGGCTTTGGGAGGGTTCTTTCCTCTTCGTAGGGTTGGCTGTTTCTGGGTCTTGCACCTTTTCTCTTCCTGTGTCTCACCAAATCTTTGTTTCCTGTTATTGGGGGTGGGCTCTCTGGGATTACACTTGGAACTGTTGCTTTTTGTACTGTTGCTTATTGTCCACTCTTATTGTTGCGGTTGCTTAGCCTATATGGTTGCTGTATTTATAGCCTAATTTTGATTGTATATGGGGTACGCCCCTCTTGCTGCGTTTCTCTTGTGTCCCTTTATGTAAGGTGTGTGTTCCTTCCTGTTGCAGCCCCCTCGCTTCATCTAATCTTAAAAATGAAAACCTCCTATCCTGTGTTGCGCACCCCGTAGTCACTCCTGGCGTACTTTGTAATATCCTGATTGTATGTTGGCCTGCTGTTCTCCTGTTTTTAATCGCCTATCTTTGCGGCCGGCCGTGATGGTTGTGGGCTTGCGCATGTATCTCCTACTTTTATCTCAATAAAGGTTTTCAAAAACAAAAAAACAAAAACAAAAAAAAAGTACTTCATTAAAAGTTCCCAGCACACGACTTGCCGACACGTGTTTCGTCTTACAAAGACTTTTTCAAGGCAGCGAAACTATGTATCCGGATGATTGAACTAGTTCCCAAAGTCACATCGATTGCACACAAAGTCACCATGCAGCCTCCATCTATAGGGCAATCCAATAGTGAATTATTAAGAATGTTGTCCAATTCGCGGTCCCAAAATATCGCTTAGAGAAGTTCACGATTAGTACAGATGGTTAAGTATAACCTTGTACATAAAGATAACCGCAACCTAGTTGGAGCCTCCGTTTATGACTGAAATATAAGTTAGGCGATGGAACAGATGCACCGGCTCAAACATACGTTCCTGCTATAAATCGTAATAGGGTTGCCAGATGTACAGAGCCACCCAAAATCAATACTGTACCCCAAAGTTCAGTAGGTCATGACCATGATACGTCTCAACCTAATAAACAGTAGCACACGGAATGACGTGATAACCCTCTTTCCCGGCTCAGGGAGCCTCAAGGTCCGAAAGTGATCTTCCAGGGGAAAACCATTTTTGAGCACCCTGTCAAAGTTTGGGAGTGGGTAGAAGAGCGCCCCCCAAAACATCCTGAGAGACAAAACGGATCCACCCCGGAGTCCTGCAGCTGAGGCAGAGGAGGGACTTGGACAGAGAAAGCGATGTCGAAGATGGGGTGAAGGTGGTCCAGGCGAATCGAGTTAGCCTGGGACTTTAGCAGGGCCTCCTAGGAGAGAGAGAGACAGTGGGCTACACCTGAGACACAGAAATTGGCAAGAAGCCAAAACCCCTCCTTGGATAGATGCTATGGCAGGAATCTTGGGTAAAGCAACCTAAGCAGTTCCTGGGAAATCCGTCTGGCCAAAGTTTCAGCTATGCACCAGAGTTGTGTGAGTGTGTGTGGGGGAGTTAACCAGTGTGATTGTTGTTTTTTGGGAAAGAGTTTCAGAAGTTGGCTACATGTTGAGAGTGTGGGGTGGGCAACAGAACTTTCCTGAGTTTTGGCAGTGGATAGTTCAAGATCCAATTCACAGAAATATGTGGCAGGGGAACAGGTAAGGATGTTCTTAAACATTCACACACAGTTTGGCACCTCAGGACACATGTTCCCACAGTCCCATCAGAGTACAGAGCTGCAGGGCGCAGCTGTAGGCGACCACACAATTATGTGACTCCTTGACCATCCTTTCATGGAAAGTTAAGGGGCTTGGCTTGAAAATTAAGCGAGAGGTGATCACTCAATATGTACATCGACAGTCCCTGAATAGTGTTATCATGCAGGGGATGCACATATTGCCTGCAGAGAGGTTGCTACAGTTTTCAAGTGGGGTACTTAAAGGGGTCCTGAGTGGTAATGATACTGGTCAAGAAGACTCTCTCTTTTGGATTAAAAAAACTTTTGTTGACCCAGAGGGTTGCTATGTGGTGGTATGAGGGCAGTGGCAATGAAGGATGGTTCCTAATATCAGTGCCTATGCTCCAATGCGACTTCAAAAGCGAGCATTGGACACTTTCAGTCCTATCCTGTTGGATGTCCCTAGTGATCTCCACGTGGTGGGTGGAGACTTCAATGGGGTTATGGACTAGGAACAAGATAGGTGTTCACCCTGTCCGACCCCAAACAGGGCGCCAACAGAGCTGGCGCATTGGGCCTGGGTGATGCCAGGCAATTTTCTCTACTTTCGGGGGCACGTGGAATTTTGACAAGACTAGAATACCTGTTCATCCCACTTACGTAACTGATTGAGGAAAGGGAGTCACATGATTTGGCGAGGAGGATTTCAGGCCATTCTCCTTTGCTGCTCCAACTGGCTCCTCAAACCCAAGAAGGACCTTTAAATGGTACCTGGACACCTGGGTCCTGAGGGACCTTGACATACTGGAAGCCCTATGGGCTGACACTCAATTATAATTTGAGTAGGGGTGGGCGATAAAATTCCACTCCACAAGTAGAGTTTTCTGAACTTTGCTCATCTGCGCTCAGCTTTGAATGCGGAGTTTGGCAAGAAACACCACCAACTCACCGGCGAGCGGAGTTTCAAGGCACACTTACCCTTAGTCTGGGCAATCCTGCTTTGTGTGACTTACTGGAGGTAACAGGAAGGGTTGTTGGTCCTCGGAGACCTCAGAAGCCAAAAGGACGTCATCTTCCAACCAGTAGTTCGGCAAGAAGTCTCTTTGCAGAGTGGTTGAGAAAGGGGGCAGGGCCTCCAACAATGTCTCAGAAATCCCATTGTGGGGAGCTTACTTGGGGCCACAATGGGGGTTTTTGGCCCCAACAACTATCAGCAGCCAAGTGGACTAAATCCCCCAACTAGTAGTGTATCAGCTGGCCCTTTTGCAAAGTGGTTGAGAAAGGGGGTGATGCCTCTGATGATGTCACAGAAATCCCACTGTACACAACTTATCTGTGATAACAATAGGGATTATTTGGCCCAATGACCCTCAGCAGCGAAGAGGACTTCATCCCCCAACCAGTAATGCACCAGGAGTCCCCTTTGCAGAAAAAGGGAGTGGGGCCTCCGACGACAACTCAGAAATCCTGATGTGGGGGACTTACTTGTGGCCCCAATAGGCTTTCTTGGTCCCCAACAACCCTCAGCAGCCAAGAGGACTTGATCCCCCAATCATTAGTGCTCCAGGAGGCCCCTTTGTGGAATGGTTGAGAAAGGGAGTGGGGGCTCCAATGACATCTCAGCAATCCCACTGTAAGGAACTTACTTGTGGAAACGATAGGGGTTCTTGCCCCCCCCAATGATGCTCAGGAGCCAAGGGGACTTTACCTCCCAACCAGTAGTGTGCCAGGAGGCCTCTTTGCAGAGTGGTTGAGAAAGGAGACAGGGCCACAGATGACGTTGCAGCAATCCCGCTATGGGGGACTTACTTGTGGCAATAATAGGAGTTCTTGACCCAGGACTTCCTTGGGGGTGGCCAAGCAACACTCCACGGCAAAATTCCGCAAGCTCTGCCCAGGCCTAATTTTGAGAAGAATGAGGGCACAGTGACCACTCCAGTCACCCTGTGGGAGGCCTACATAACTGTGCTGAGAAACAAAGTCGAAAACATAATTGACAAGTCACAATCTCTGGCTTACAAATACCATGGTATAGAGGTCAGCCTGACCAGTGATCACTTTCTGTAACTCAACCTAGATCAGGCTGTTTGGGATTTCCTGGGTGTTGTGGACCCATGGGCCACGCTTTCTTTAATGCTAATGGGCAAAGCTGCACTCTATAAAATGCTTACCATCCCCAAACTGCTCGATGTGCTGCAGAACATACCATTCCAGGTGCTGGACAGCTACTTTGACAGACTGGACAAATCGATTTGCACACTTCTTTGGTACGGGGGTCCTGCACACATTTCAATAAAGACATTGTACAGGTCGGTCTACAATGGGGTTTTGGCGCTTCTCAACATGTGTGCGTACTACAGAGCCGCGCACTTGCATGTGATTAATGGCTGGGACCACAGGCCGCAGGATGATCCTGCTTATAGGATTGAGAGAGAGGTGATGTGGCTATGGTTGTTTCCTTATTATGTGTATGGGAAGGTGGAGAGGAGGAGCTTGCCAGAACTAACGATGTTTGCCTGAGTGTGTGGGATGAAGCCACTGCAGCGATGGGTTGGAAAGGGAAACTTACTCTGGAGACACCTTTATGGTGGAGGTATGCTGTTGTCTGACACGAGCAAGCTCAGGGACTTTTGCAGATGGGAAAAGATTGGGATTGGAACCCTAGGGAATGTGTTGGGTAGAAGGAAAACCTAGATATTTGAGGCATTGCAGCAGGAATACTCACTGATACCTGCCCAACAGTTCAAATACATGCAATTTGCACATATCTTGTGAGTGGAGGGGTCCAGGGGATGCATAAATCAGAACACTCTCCGTTGGAAGACTGACATTTTGGGGATGCTTTTCCTTACAAAGCTGCTGCCCAGTTATACTACACCATAATCTACAATGCACCAGACAATTTGATGAAGCGCCAAGGAAAGAGGGAGGCCAAGGTGGGGGCAGAGGGGCAGTGGGGTAGAGGAGCAGAGGTATTCATTTTGAGGTGGACTTAACTCACCTTAGTGAAGTTGCTATTACAACTTGATTGCAGCTGACCCAGTTTAAGATCCTTCATAGAGCCTTTTATCACTTATCCAATATTTTATATTAAATGGGGAGGGTGGTCAGCCCCATATGCCTATGATGCAGTGTAGAGGAGGGCACGTTCTTAAATACAAAATGGAGCTGCCCCACAGTGAGTGCATGTTTGGGGGATATCATAACTGTATATCATTACTGTAACAGAGGCAGTGTACCCAGGACAGCACAACTGATCATGTTTGACATACCTAATGACTCATGGGAAACATCCATTACAACGAAACTTTTACAACGCACTACCATTACGATGCAACTTTTACAATGCAAACCATTACAACGCATAGCGCTGGGGGGCGCTCTAGGATAGGGAATGTATTTAATATACTATCCAACACCTTCCCTACTATCCACGGGGACTGGAGTTGGAATAGTAAATTAAATAAATCACTATCCAGCGCCTAAAAGCATTATGCGTTGTAATGGTATGCGATGTAAAAACCGCGTTGTAAAGGCATGCGATGTAAAAGTATGCGTTGTAACGTCATACATCCATGACTCATATATTCAGCTAAAGCAACTGCTGTTTTGCACATTGGGCTTTGCTGTGGTGAAGAGAGATTTGCCTAAAAGATGGGGGAAGGAATAAACAGGTGTATGGAGGCGGGGAGAGAGAGTGGTGTGTGAGATTCGCGGCTGCCCTCACAAACTTGACAGTCTGGGAATCATGGAGAGTGTACCACGGTCTACCTGATGACCCAGATTTCCCCTTGCCAGGGGCGACCCTGTGGGGCCCCTGAGTGGAGGTGCCCGATGAGTGCTTGAGCCCATGGCGCTAATGGGGTTCTGCATTATTCCCCGACTGTTGACAGGCGTGGGAGCTGGTGGAAGCCCCTCTGGTGGAAGTGAGGTAACTTTCGGGGGTTGACTATGTGTGCATAGTTTAATATGCTTGTTTTGATTTGCAGATAACCAATAAAATATAGTCCCAAAAAATAGTGAGAAATTTTTAACCAGGGCCATAGACTACTATATCGTTAACATATCAGAAAGTGGAATGACATCTTTAGCGCTGCCCATTTCACCTTTTTTTCCCGGAATCCTTCACCATCCTTCTATTTTTTATTTGTGACCAAGAAAAAAAACTGCCAGGACTCTTCAGAAAAGGCATTTTACTGCAGGTCCGGTTTCTTTCGATTTATTTAAATATTACTGCAGTATAGAATCTCATCCTCGTTGTAGAATGTTTTCGAAAATTACACCCAATAGAATTAATAAATGCTAAACACTAATAACATACGAAACTTTGAATTTGCATGTTTTCATTTGTGTTACATTTTTTAGGTGTTTTACAAATCCGTATGTATTGATTTGCGAAGACATTTCTGCTGCCCACGGTGCCCAGAAAACAGTACACTGAAATATAGTGTTATGCTAATTTAATTAAGGTCTCCAGTAATTTTTCGTTACATCTGCAAACCTCTACTGGGCAACTTCATGCCTGAAAGATGTTCTTTTTTCTGTATAGTTTAGTGCTTTACCCTTAAATGGAATTTCTCAATTTGCCTATAGACCATAACCTCATCAAGAAGTTTGAATGTATCTGAAATTATTATTGAAACCATGGTTACACATATCATGTGAAGATAATGTATATATTCAGATTTGATTATCCCCGTGTATTCTATAGGGCATAAAATTTACCCAGGAGAATGAACTTTCAGCATCCCCCCCTCTCTTTGTGAACACATGATTGGCACATATAAAAACCTCCACAATGGTGGAAGTGCAGTCCCGGCCATGAGGATGCACCCTAGTATGGTGTCTAAATAGAACCAATATGTGCCTCAATATACCCAACGCTGTCTCTGACCTTTTCCCACTATGCGGCCAAGAAGCTGAGTTAGAAGCAGGCAATGGGGGAAGAAGGACTCGGAGGCCTTGATTCTAAGTGGAGCGCTGCACTGCATTTGTCGTACACCAAGGGTGTAACACAGACCTCTGTAGCCCCTCGGTGTAGAGTGACCCCAAAACGTCAGTGGCTCCTAACCATTTAGGGGGCCCCATACAGCCCAAGGGCAATGGATATCATGATACCTATGAGACTTAGGGTCCCCTCATCACATTCTGCAGTTTGATTCCAACATTTTACCTACTGTTGAGCACCAGCCCCTTGCATGTGTTTTATGGTTGAAGTGCATTGTTTGGATGAGTGTAAAATCAGTGTAAAATCACTCAAAGTTCGAGGGTATTATTTTACTAACGAACTGTGGGACATTTTATCAAGGACAGGCGTTAAAATTATCGCCGCTTTAGCGGCAGAAAACGACCCCTAAAGCGGCGATACGCCAATTATCACCGCTTTAGTGGCAGTTTTCTGTCGCTAAAGCGGCAATAATTTTATCGCCGTGCTTGATAATATGCTCCTGTGGGGCATGTTATCAAGACAGGCGATAAAATTATTGCTGTTTTAGCAGCAGAAAACTGCCGCTAACACGGCGATAACAGGCTTGATAATATGCTCTTTGGAATTCCAATTGAAGCCCATGTTAGATGTCCTTCACATTTAACATGGGCTTCAATTGTAATTCCATAGAGCATATTCTCAAGCCCATTATCGCCGTTTTAGCGGCAGTTTTCTGCTGCTAAAACAGCAATAATTTTATCGCCTGTCTTGATAATATGCCCCCGTATCTCAAAGGTAACACATTTCTGAGTTTTCACATGTCCCAGACTAATAGTAAGCAGTGCAGACGAGGCAGAGTACCTGATTTTGGCACTCATTCATATATTTAAATTTTTCTTTGGAAATGCATACGGCAGCAAAGTGCCTCTGAGCGGTGTTTGTAATGCCTCTCAAATGCCATTAACGATGTTTAAAGGATCCATATATACACAATGAATCACCGGCTCATATGGGAAGCATATCACTACCTCCAAGCATATCAGTGCATACAATCAATTGTAAGGTGAACAGCAGACATAAAGAGCCGTAGCACACCACTGTTCCCTGTATGTATGAGAGCCTGGGCACAGAAAGCACACAGAGTGCACCCCATTCTCAAGAACTGTATGGTGCCCCTCCATGTCTCACCATGGATCGGCACCCAAAACCTCAGCTCTCTCTAGGTAGAAAAAAAGCATAGCAAACAAGCACGTCTGTCAAACAAAGGTGATATGCCATAGTTAAGCCCACTTCTAATAAAATTTCGTCTGTGAAGCTGTCCTAATACTGCCCAACCCCAACTTCCTGATAATTGCAAACACATTGGATATCACACCACATTGCAAATCTCTTCCTATATGATGTGTAGCACGTGTTTGGTAGTAGGACTCAGTTAGACCTGTCAGCCTTGTCGTGCCTTTCCCCTCAATTTTTTATGCTTTCCACTTTTTCTGACCTCTTTTTGGACTCTGCACACTTATCCACTGCTAAGCAGGGCAAAAGTGATCGTTCTCTCTCTTTTACACATGACAATATTGACTTAACCTCAAATGGCATATTTATTGTACTTATAAGTCCCCAGTAAAGTGGCACTAGCTGTGCCTGGGGTCTGTAAATTAAATGCTACTAATAAGTCTACAGCACTGATCGTGCCACTGACTTTAGTAGCCTTTTCACCATGTCTCAGGTCTGCTATTGATGAGCCTGGGTGTGCCCCTTTAAACTATCATTTCAACCTGACTAAAGAAACCTTTTTCTAGGCTCTAGCCTTCCTTTTTAATACCTATAAATCACCCATAGGGAATGCCTTGGACAGTCCAGAGGGCAGGGTTTGAGGTTTTAAAAATGAAGACATCTACTTTTAAGTTTTATATATCCTGGCAGTCAAAAACGTTTACATTGGTATTTCGCTACAGCAAGTCCTAGCTCTCCGATAGGATAACAATCGAGTTGCCTTATTTCATTTTATAAGTGCAAATTCCAAATTGGAAGACATGATTAGGTCATATTTGGTGTCTCTGGGATCCTAATTCATTATCCTAACTTATGATGAAGTCGAATCTTAATGCCTTAGTCATCTGGCGCATGTCTCTGGTCACATGACTGGGTGTAGTTGGCAGTTGGGCTTTGAGTATTCGTCCTATTCACACACACTGGGAGTTTAGGTGTGACTGGATGGGCCATCACTAGCAGGATGGAAGGGAGGAGATGGGTGCAGCCTCACCAACACCTGAATAGGGTGAGTCCTGTCCCCACACAAAGGGCCTAAAAACCCCACATTGTCACTCAAACCAGCTTGTTCCCGGGGCAGGGGAGGCAGGGAATTTCTTGCACTTCAAAGCCACTGCCTAGAAGCTTCTGCCGCCTTCCAGGATCAGGCATCTGATTATAAAAGATGGACCTCAAACACCCCCACTTCAGTACTCTTCTGGACCTGTGAATGCTCTGCCAGGAAGAAGGACTGCTGTGCTACTGTAGGACTGCCACTCTGTTGGACTGCATTCTGCTGGACTCCTGCTTTGCTGTGCTGACCTACTACCTGTTGCCCTCTTGTCTGGGTGCGACGGACTGGACCTGCATCACTTGATCCTAGAACACAGAATGATTCTAAGGGCTAGTGGACTAGCCTCCTGTTCTGAAGTCTCAGGAACATAACAGGCTTCCAACAAGCTTGCACCTGGACTCTTGGACGTGGACTTAAGGTGCTTTGTCAGCCTCTCTGGATCCAGCAGAACCGACGCATCACCTCTCCCGCTAGGTGCAACCCAGAGCTGAACCGAAACATCTCTGCTGCTGCGTGGATTGGAGCAATTGCAAAAGGCTTGTATTGTACCCGCATCCCACATTGCCTTCAGAACTGCCACTGCATGGTGCCTTCATGGTACAGGCCCTTGCATCTTTCATCAACGGCAGCCTCAACGATGATGACAGACACCGCATTGAAGCCTCACAGTCTCAGAGCTTTTTGGAACCACCGCATCACCCCAACGGTGTATTGTATTCCCAATGCTGGACTTCGCAATGCAGGCCCATAGAAGGGATCCTCCACGTTGATATAATAGCACCTCACTCCACAGCCTCGCCTCACCTCAGATCCGATGCATTATTTCATCGATGCAGATCCACCCAACACTCCGCAACCCAGGATTTAAGGTACTCTGTTCAGCGGGCCTAACTGGTTCTCTGTAGCCTGCCTGTCCTCTATTGTGGTCAGCCTGAACTTGTGACTTTGTCCTGGTGTGGTGTGATCAGATATTTGCAGTTGGCGCTTTATGCTTTGTGGCGCTTTTTACCCTAAAAACTTTTAAATTCAATATCTCCTGTTCTACTAATTGCATTTGTGTCACATTGGTCTTGGTATAAGAAAATCACCCTATTTTTCTAATACTGTCATGGGTCCTCATGTGGTTTGTTTTCTCTGTTTAACTGTCTGAAGAATTGCACAGATATACTTTACACATCGCCTCTAAATTAAGCCCTACTGCTCTGTGCCAATCTACCAGGGGATTGAGCGCATATTTATTTGGGGTTTCCTTGTGCCTTACCCTGACAAGGATTGTGGTTGCTACTTGACAATGGCTCACTTCCCAGTCAACCAACAACCCCATTTCGAACACTGGTGATCAGCGGTGAAGATTGGATTTGTGATTGTGCAGTGCCACATAGTCATTTTGTGTTACACTGCCACCCCACATGAATAATCTAAGACCAATTTGAGTTGAATTCTCCCTAAATAGCCTTTTTTTTTATTTTTCGAAAATTCGCTCTCTCTGTTGTGCCTGAATCCACCTGTCAAGAATGGAGTTTGAGATGGCAAAAATGGAGTCCTATACTATGACCCAGCTCAAATAATTCTGTAAAGAGAGGGGAATTCCAGCCGAGAGCACCACCAGGAAGGTATTGTACTAAATGCTGTCTTGGAATATGGATTCATTCCTGCCCCTCCATCCAATGTTATGCTGTCTCCACTCAAATATTAACCTAAGACAATATAATCCTAATCATATCTCATATATTCAGAAGGTGAAATATACCCAACTACTACGTATTATTTCATCATAGGTATACCAAACTCCAAAGAAGGATTTCATAACCCCTCAAATATAAGGACTTACTAAAATTCCAAATGAGTTAATCAAAACTTCGAAAACCAGATAAGTTTAAATTCTTCACAAAAAACCTACTGTACAATGAAAATAACATAAGAAAATGACCTTAAACTCCAGCACAAACACATAGTAATCAAAACACAAGCCATTAAGTGCTCACCACCACCACAAACGTTCTTACCTCATGTGTTCTTACTAAAATCTTCTCATATGTAAAAACCGACATAACCATCTATTCTCTTTGCATTCTCTTCTTAAATATTCCCTCTCACACTGCTGGCAGAATAGGGTAACATTATTATTGTACCTCTCAGCAGCATGATCTCAAATTCCTTACAGTAAACCAATGCTCACCTGTGCATTGGTTTGTTTGTACACCATTCTTCCCCACCCCCTTTTTACTGTAATGACTTTGAGATCATGCTGCTGAGAGGTACAATAATAATGTTCCCTATTCTGCCAGCAGTGTGAGAGGGAACATTTAGGAAGAGAACATGACCAGAAGGTGTGGACTGTGGAGCCTGTAGGGCTAGAGGTCTCCATAAATGTTGAGCTGGCCCATATGAGGTGAAGATGCGGCAAGGGGAGTCCAGCTACCTGGTGGATCACAAGACCCCTAGGAACATCTTAACCGTTTGACCGCGGTGCAAATTCCGCCGCGGTGCTGGCGGAATAATGAGTGGGCTGGGTTCTGACGGCCCCTGGCCGTCCTCTGCAAACGTCCACCATGATGTCGGACGGCCAAGGGCCGGCCGACGCATGGAAGGGATTAAGGGTGCTCCACAAGAACCACCTCAAACCACACTTTGAGAGGTCTGAAATGAGCATGCTCCTGGTGACAGATGAGGGAGTGGATGAGGAGAGTGAGCCTCTCCCTGACCTGCTTTCTTCCCAGGAACATGATAGGTCAGTGGAAGGTGTCAACATTTCCCCTACTCTGACCCCAGAACAGCAGGGTGACTGTCACCAGTTATTGGGGCAGTTTGCGTCCCTGTTCTCCCTCACCCCTGGACTCACACAAATGTGCATTCATAACATTAACACTAGAGACAGTCCATCTTTTAAAAATAAAATGTTCAGGTTTCCAGACAAGATGACTGCCAGTTTCAAGGAGGAGGTCTCCAAGATGCTGGTGTTAGGGGTGATTGAACCCTCCAACAGTCCCTGATCCAGCCCCATGGCACTGGTACCCAAGACTGCCCAACCGGGCACCACCCCAGAAATTAGGTTCTTCATGGACTACCAGGGTCTCAATTCTGTCACAAAGACTGACGCACACCACATCCCCTGAGCTGATTAGACCATAGACAGGCAGGGTTCTGTCAAGTTCCTTAGTACAGTTGATTTAACATTAGATTGCTGGCAGAGTGCTCTGACTAAATGAGCAAATGAGCGGTTTGTTTTCTCAACCCCAGAGGGGTCCATGGGGTCCTGGCTGGGAAGGAGGCCTTCTGTGCCACCTAACTGGACAACATAGCTGTCTACAGCTACTGCTGGCAGTAACAGCTTTACCCGCTCCCAGAGGAGCTTAAGTCCCTGCAGCAGGCAGGCCTGAATATCAAGGCCAATAAGTGTCAGATAGGGCAAGGTTTCGAGATTTATCTGGGCCACCTGATGGGTGGGGGCAAGGTGCTGCCCTGCCAGGCCACAATTAAAACTACCTTGGCCTGGCTACCCCCTAAAAAACAGACTGAAGGGAGGGCTTTCATGGGCCTTACAGGACACTATAGGAGGTTAGTTAAGGGATGCAGAAAAGAGCCCTTTTTGGATGGTCACTACCTCCACATTTTGCTCTACATGGTATGGTAAATGATTTGAAAGAGCACTAGGATCTGCTAACCAGGCCCCAGTGCCAGTGCTCTTTCCTTCAAAAGGTTATGTGAATTGGTACACCCAACTGACAAGAGGCTTTAACCACCTTTTAAGTTCCTAGTAAATGGTACCAGTTGTACCCAGGGCAAGGGAGTTTAAGGGGGTCACCAGGGCTACAGCACTATTTCTGCCACCCTGAGTGGCCGGAGTAAAAGTAAAGCCTTCAGTGTTGTTATCGCAGCATGCACAAGCGGCCCCCTGATGGAGATCAACCCTGCACACCACATACATGACAGGGTTCCCTAACTGCCTTAATATAATTAAACCACCTCTTAGGTAGGCCTCCTTTAGTCCAGGAGTTAGGGTGCATTATATTATTGATGAGGACATGTATATGCATGCATACATGTCCCTACAGTGATCGCTCTGCTAAAGGTCACTGTAAGTCAATTACGGTTCATAGGTTAATGTGGACTGGCAACCAGGCAGCTCAGAGTTAGCCAGTTCCATTATGGTACCACCGATTTTAGTTGTGTTTGGTATCAAACACATTGCTTTTTCACCCCTAACATGGCCTACATGTCGAGGGTGAGCTGCCATGTACCTGGGAGGAATCCCTAGAGGTTGCTCCCAAGTTGCCACAGACTCCCTGTGCTTTGGTGGGCTTTTTAAGCCGGTTGCCGTCAAGACTGAATTCTGCCCTTCTGCTGGGGAGTGCAATTACTTTGAGAGGATGGAGACAAAAGGCCTGGTCAGAAAGCAGGTCACACCTTCGCCCTCCCTAGGATGGCTAGTGAATGACACATCGGGGTGGTGAGCCTCAAAGGACACACCAACTCTCATATTTAAGTGACTTGTCTCCCAGTGGAGACAAAGATTCCCCCACCCCCAGGAGCACGTGTGGGAAATTAGGGATTCAGGAAGCATACAGCCCTCAAAGGTTAGCCACACCTCTAGAGTGGGCTAGTTGTCTCTACAGCTGAGAATGGCTCATGCCATCTTGAAAAGTCCCCAAAAAAGTGGGTTTTGAGTAGTTTGGTGACATACACCTCCTGGAGGTGGTCACCTCAGGGGTGAATTATCCGCAGGATCCGTATACCAGTGGCTACTAACCATCACACCCCCTAAGCACCCCCTAAATCCAGGATTTAAGGGGCACCCCTGGCACCAGCACTTGAAATCTGCTCAGAATAAGAAGGACAAAGAAGAGACCTGTGTCCTCACAAGGGAGGACTCCACAAAGAAAAGGTGCTAAGTTCTGTACCTCTGGCAGCCCCCCTGCACCCTCCAGACTACGACTCATCCCAGACCAAAGACCAGTGCCAAAAGAAAGGTGAACCCCTCTGCAACCAAAAGACTTCACCAGAACTACGTAGGGCTAGATGTACTAGTCCCATGCTATCGGCAGGCACAAACTGCAACTCTGAAGAACAAGAAGGACTGTCCGCTGGGCCCTGTTGAGGACTAAGCCAAACGTGACTGGCACTGTGCCTTCTGGGAAGTTTAGTCCTGAACCCCAGTCAGTTTCTGCTCACTACATCATTCCTACGACCTCCGGAAAAAGATTTGCTTCAAGCGCTGGATTTATAGTGGCCAAGGTTTGCTGGTGGTCTTGCTGACTACTGGCCCCTTTATTTAACACTCCAAGAAGAGGGAATTCTTTGCTGTATCAACCTCCTGCTTTTGTGTCACAATTGTTGAGTACTTGCATTCCAAACCTGTTTGCTTTGGCAGGCCTGGCAAAGCAGTCCCTGCAGCTCCCATTCAGCATCAAGGATAGCCATGTACACCTCTGCACATGAGATGCCCGAGCTAGGCAGAGCTGTTCTGCTTGGTGATTCCTGGTCCTGAGGCACCTCCAAGCTTAACCTTCACGGGGCTCCCCTGAACCTAACCTGCAAGTGACCGAGTGTCACAGGAGTGCTTTTTCAGGAACCGGGGCTCCCATTTTTCAGCTCCTTTGAACTCACCCTGAAAGTGACCTAGTGTCACCTGAGAATTTCTCGATTGACCACAATGGCAAGGTACAGCTCTGTAAAGTACTGATTTCCTGAACACTTTAAAATTGATAACTCCAGTTATCCACCTTGTATTGATTCCGTTTTGGTGTCTAAATTTATATAAAATTAAGCTCTATGTTTATAAATTGGCGCTGGATTTCTTTCAAGTCGTGTCATTTACTTATTGTCCATGTTGATCCTCTGAAATGCATAAAACATGTTCCTCTAAGTAAGCCTGGAGTCACTCTACCAGGACTGAGCTAAGGATTACTAGTGGGAATCATAGGTCCACTTTTGGGTATTGTGTTATTATTACATGGTAAAGACGCCATGCATACCACATAATATTTCCACCTTCGAACAAGGCATATGGCACCAATATTGACCCCTTAACAGAGCGGACTTCAAAGAACTGCCCAAATAGGTAATATGGGCAGTGGGCTGCCAGAAATCCTTTGACACATTCAAGGAGGCCATGTGTACAGCACCAGTATTCAAGGGTCCTGGCCTTTCTAAGAGTTAATAGTGCAGACAGACGCTTCAAAGCATGGCATATGGACAGTCTTAGCACAGTTAAATGAGGAGGGCCTAGACTGAAGGTTACCCTTCACGTAGAAAGAGGAAAAAGCCTCAAAGGATTGTTTTGGTGAAGGAAAGTGCCCCTTTCTGCATTAAAATAATCCTGTCTGCAACACAAGCATCATTGCACCATGGTGTAAGGGTGTCCGCATTGCCTGCATTGGCGCTAGGCACCAAAAAGTGCGCCATCCCAATGAGAGAGCAGGAATGCGCCGTATCTTGATAGATAGGACCCATGCGTGCCTTCTTCCCCTTTCAAGCACAGCAGTAAGATATCTTGCTGCCTTGCGTGAATACATGATGAAAATAGCCCCATAATTCAGGTAGAAAAAGCTGTGCATAATATTGGATTCCAAGAAAAGTTCATAATCTTCTATGAGACAAATTAAGCAGTGAAATGTGCAGTTCTAATATAAAATCGAACTCCTCCGCCCAAAGGCGCATTGGGTGGGCTGCGCCTGGTCAGGTGCGTAGTGGGGGATCTTTCTTTAGCAGCGAATCTATGCTCTTGCTTCTCCTCAGAGCTATTCTTTACAAAAGGATAACAAAATAAAAGGCGAGCCCGGAGCTAGATATTTGAACAAATCTAATGAGATTTCGTATGCAGGGAAAACAGAAAACTAATCTGCAGCAACGCTGAGAGGAAATTGTACTTTCTCATTGTGCTAAGCAAAGAAATGTGTTGAGCGCCTGACAGAGCCATATATTATCAGTCTGAGAGATTTGCTTGAACGGTCCAATAAAAATGGTGGATAAATATTGCTGCTGCTTCTCCAGTTCAGATAAACCTCGGTTGAAAGAGGTCCGGATCGCGTCATTATGGAAGCGGCAGCTCTGCCTAAATCTTAAAATAAAAGGGATGGATTGGGCCATTGGGGTCATCGTTTGCCCTTTCCGTTCGCCTCAAATATGTCCACTTTCCTCTGTACTTTAATAATATAATAACTGTAAAAAAGCCTTTCTATTTTGGTAACAAAAAAAGTCAAAAAACGGCCTCTTGTCTTAAAAGGGACGAGCTTGGAATGGGAGAAATGATTGACAGAGATAGGAACGCACAAGAGGTTACGAGGTCAACATAACCCTGATACCGTTTAACTGTTTGTGTGGCACCTCGTCTGGAATGCCTCCTGCAAAAAAGGGGGAACATCGCTAACTCGATGTCACTGATTTTATATAAACCTCTGCACACAGATCTCTGAGGTGACTGAATTAACACTATTGTTTAACAACCTATAGCCGCAATCCAAATGAACGAAAGCCTTCTCATTTAGCAGTGAACATTTACATAGCCCAATCAAAAATTAACAACTAACTGGTTTTTTTAAAGTTTGGTGTTAGTTAATCCCTTTTGATTTTACTACATTTATATATGAACAATATGCTTACATATAGGGGTGTTCAACGAGTCCTCTTCATCTTTTGGCCATATATTGTGTCATTCATATTTTGTTTCCACCAATACAGCATGCAGCATGGGGCAGTGGGTCATCCCACTTCAGCCATTGGCTAACTTCACTGTGAGTGACAGCATTCTGCATTTTGAAAGGAGCACATCCACACACAATTCAGTCCCCCTCAGAGCCAGGGGCTACTATGGCAATGTGCCCATTTTGAGACCAAAATACATATTTTTGCTTTCATGCAAGTTTTTTTAAGATTGACAAGGGCCTGCTAAATTCCCCAAGAATAACATTTTTCAAAAACCCTGACCAAAAAACTCCCCAATCATTGACTAAGCTAAAAGGTTGGCAACTAAACCCAGACCTATTAACATTGCCAAAGCTTGCTAGGTCTTGGCTTTTTAAGTTGTCTGGATGGAAACTTATTGTTTCCAATACATAACATATACTTAGAGCAGAGTTTACGACAAATCTTTGCTTATAATTTGGATGTCGTTGTTATCTATCTCAGTTGTCCGCCCTTGATTCAATGGCATTCCTCTCTGTTCTTGTGCTTGCCCTTCCAAGGAACATTTGATGAGTTGCATCTTTCCGTGGAATAATTGAGGGGCCTTTTTTATTTGCTTTTGGTCACTCCGTGAGAGTGCATGTGTTTCCTTGTCCTCTTCTCCTTATCCTCTTTAGGACTACCTCAGCCATTTAAAGTCAGGACCTTTTCACTTTGCCAGAGTTTGACAGTAACAACAACAAGTAGCAGAAAAGAGACTGGAACAAAAGAGATGAGAGGGACATTGAATACACCATCAACAAACCACAGTACGGAGTTCTAAAACAAGAGGTAAGAGGGACATGCAAGTCCATTAACAACAACACACTGCAGGAGCCTTGGTCAACAAAGATGACAAGGGCTTTTGAATAACCCTACAGTAAACTACACATACCTACAGGAAGCTCTGGGTCGGGGGAGGGGCGGCCCGCCAAATAATCAACAGTAAATATTATCAGGGAGCCTTACGCCAGGCAGATAAGGAGGATCAGTGAATTTACCAAGAACAAATTACATCAGGGTGTACTGGGCCTGGAAGGTGAAGGCAATATGTGAGTTCATGAAAGACATATTACATCACTTTTAGAATAAGAACACAAATCTAACTCAAATTTGCGACATAGTTCACTTCTAATTATGATGCTGCACAATGTTCATAAAACACAGTACTACTAATTTTCACATCACACTGCTCTCCCCTGGATGAATGGAGGAGCGACAAGCCGGCTAAGCATAGCAGTGCGATCTGAACTTGTTTGTACTGCTAATCCAGAAACTTTCTGGATAACCGAGGACTGTTATTCTGCATATTTTTGACAACTCAAAAATTATCTCCAGTTGTCCATTGAGTACTTACACTCTCCATAGCAATCTGATAATACGTTGCTATAAATATTTCATCCTGGGAGAAAATACAGTGAAATTCTGTACACGTTACCGCACTACAAAAAATATCATAATGTTCTATGATTCGATTTAATGTATAAAATTACATGTGAGTATATCAAAGATATTATAGCACGTTTCAAATAGGAACACAGTACACACATAAATCCATCCATCTATAGATACGTACAAACATACATAGATACATACTCATAGACCAAAGAGAGTAGTGAACTCTAAGTCAGGGAAGTTAGTTGATCGAAGGATTATACAAATTACATAATAGACGAGGGAGGTGACAGCAACAAGCTTTCAGCAAGCAGGGTGTCAAGGGAACTGGTGATTACACCAATTACAAACCACAGTAATGTTCACTTGGCCAGGGAGTTAAGGAGACTCATGAATATGCAAATGGCAGTAATAGCAAAGGAGAAGCCCTAGGCCAGGCAGTAGTTTGAAGGGAACCAACGACTACACCAATGATGTACCAAAATCATAGTAGTTAGATCAGGGGAGAAGATGGCGATTGGGGTTATGCCAATGACAGATCGCTACAAAGAGACACTGACCAGAGAAGAAAAGGGATCCCGCGAATATACCTAGGACAATTCACAGAAAGTAACCATGTACAAGCAAGGCGTATAATGAATCAACAACAATACACAGAAAAAAGCCTGAGTGAGGGCATGAATGTCAATTCACCAAAATGACTGGGGTAGTGGAAGGGACATCACACAACCTTTGACACCAATGACATCACAGGAAGGAACATCATTTGACCTTTGACCTGATGTTATCCTAGGAAGTGATGTCCCCAAAATTCACAACGATGAAATAAGTGCAGTGCCTAATTTTACAAAAAAATAAAAAAGCTGAAATTTCCCAAGCACAACTATTGAATGCTTAATCACTATTTCTCTACTGTCCACCATAGAGGGCCGTACAACCATCATACGGTACTGTATTTATTTGCTAGAGAAAATTACAGGTTTCCTTGTCCATGTCGCCCTCTTTTATTTCGCCCCTTCTCTCATTTCAAATCTCTCTCTCTCCCTTGTCAAATTTCTATATTGCATATGTGTCTGCAGTGCTTCACATCTCTCTTTTCCTGTTTTGTCATTGTCCTCTCTCTTGCTTCATCTCTCATAGAACCTCTCTCCCAGGCCCTCTCTTCCCCTTCATTGCTATCTTTTCTCCCGTTTCTCTAAGTTGTCATCTGTGTACTCTCCCTTTTCGTTATCAATTGACTCTGTTTCACCTCTCTCCCTCTAGCATCTATCCCTTTTTCACCTGTCTCCCTCATTAGCCCCCTGTTTCCCAAATGTCAGTCTCTTTATCATCTCTGACATGTCTTCTCTGCTCTCTCAACTAAGGTTCTCACCTATCTCTTTCTTTTTACTTTCACCTCTTTCTGTTTCTCATCTTTATCTTTTATCTGTTCTTTCTCCTCACTTCCCTATCGCAGCTGTCTGTTTAAAACCTGTCTGCTTTTCTTTATACACTATGTCTCTCACCTGCCTATCTGGCTTTGTCTCCCTTTCAGCTGTCTCTTACCGCTCTACCTCTTTATTGTCTCTTTCTAAAATGTTTCCACTTCTCTCTCATCAGTCAATGATCTGTTGTTCACCTGTCTATCCTTCCAAACTCTCTCAGCTGTCTCTTCCTAGTCTGTCTCTTTATCATTGGTCTCTTTCTCTCTTCTGTCGCCCCCGCTCACTCTGAGCTGTCTCTCACCAGCCTGTTTTTTACCACACCTATATCACTGGCCGCCTTCAATTCTCACCTTTCTTACCCTCTTACTTGTTTTCTCCTTTCATTTTCCTGTCTCTTTACTGAATGTCTGGTTTGCTACCCCTCTCCCCTCTGTCATGAACAACTCTCTCACAACTGTTTTCTATCTCTCCCAGCTCTGTATTCTTTCTTTCTCATATGCATGCACACACACACACTTTCTCTCTTATTTCTTTGTAGTTTACTCTTTCTCTCTTCCATTATTTCAGCTCTCCCTGGTGCTCTCTCTCGCCTCTTCTTTATGTTCTGTTACCTCCAGTGACAGCTAAAGAAATGGAGATACCTTTTCCCAGTTTGTTACTTTCAGTTTTTTTTATGCCTTCATCCTCAAGTTGAAAAGTAATCTAAGGAGCTCTCACAAAGGAGTCACCAGGTTACAAAAGGTTTGATATGGCAGCATTTTGTTCTCTGAATGGGCTTTACATTGTCACGTTCCCTGCAGGCGAAAGAAAGTAAACAAAACTACGCAAGGTCGCAAGCCCTGTTTAATGGCTATTCCTTGCACTGCCTTTGCTACCTTTGAGGCAGGGGTCGCAAAGGCATTGCTAGTGGTTGCCAGGGGTCGCTTTTTGCGATCCCGACATTACGTCCATGTGTCCAATAAAACAGCAAATCAATCAATCATGCCATTTGTATAGCGCACTACTCACCCGGGAGAGCAATGGTCTGCCAAGGTGGTCTGGGTGGCCAATGAGTAGATTAACAACAAATCACAGCAGGAAGCTCATGGTCAGTGAGGTAAAAGGGTAGTGGTGGACGACTAGTGACAAATCATAGATGTGAACCTGTGGGCCAAGGTGGTAAGCAAAGCCTCTGAATACATCTATAAGAAATGGAATAACAAATGATGGCCAGAGAGGTAATAAAGTCTGGTGAATACAACTGTGACAAATCACATCAGAAACCCATGGGCCAGATAAGTGAGCGCAAATGGTGACTACATTAGTGATAAATGCAGGAGGTAGTTCTGGGCTATGGTGGCGGGGGGCTGATGAGCTCACTGAACGAGTCACAGTAGAAAGTCCGGGTATAAATAGGCGAGCGCCACCAATGAATAATAGACTAACAAGTATTCACAGCGGAGAGCCCTTGCAAGGGAGGTAAAGAAAGCGTGGCCAATTTATTTAAGAACAATATCACGTGTTAACCTGGGCCAACGGGGTAAATAGCCTGGGAACAAACCAACAACAATTTAATTACAAGACCGGAAGCTCCCATTATGCAATAGTCCTTTAATGTTACTCCAGGCCACATTTAAAAGTTGCACATCACAAAGAAACTATTCCAGAACATAACCTTCCTGGCATACAATAGAGACACACATGGGACAGTCTGCTTCTTTTAAATGCGACTCCACACAATTAAGTACTTTAATCTTTTCCTTGCTTGTTCCTAATGTTTTTTCTTTAGGCTTTGTGTGATTCCATTTTCTCGAGTATTTGATCAGTTTCCTATTTGCGGAAACTTACATTTGTACATGGTTTTTTTTTTATTCTAGGGCCTTTCACGTGTATTAGCTGATTAGACACTTACTGTCGGTTTATTTCTAGCGATGGTTTTCCTTTGGCCCGGTAGACGCTTACACAATCTCCCGATCAGGAACCGCGCCTTCTCCCCATGCAGGCGGGCCCTGCGAGGAGGGGGAGGGGGGGGGGGGGGTATGGGGTTGGGGGAGGGCATTCTCTTCATCTTTTGGCCTGCGTAGCCCTGGTGCGTCTCAGGGCTCACAATGCATCGGGTAAATATACTTCCACACTGAGTGCTGGGCAGTGGTTTCACCGATCCTCCGCACAAAAGCAACCTGTTTAATTCAGTCCTGCCAAGCGTCACGCAACAGGTGTGACACTCACGCATTTCAGTGCGGTGATCCGCATCAGCGCACTGAAATGTATTGTCACGCATTTTGCCACCTGTGCCAGGCATGCCACCAGCGGCGCCTGTGCCCGGACTCTGACTGCTGCTCGAGACGTGCTGTGCTGCCTGAGCCCGCGTTCCTAAATTGTTAACTGCTCTCAGCCTCTGTGGAGTGGCTGAGAGTGCTACAATGTATCTGCACTCTGCCCGGCGCCGGCGGCTCGGGGCTTACTCATCACACACTGCAGGGGGAGGCAGGGGCTGCCCTCTCTCAGCAGACGTGATACTGCTGTCAATCCCCGGCCGTGGCACCATGGGGGCCGGGATAATATCCGGATGTGCCGCGGTAGAGTGTGCCGTCACGTCCGGACTCGGAGGAAGTAGGCAGAAGTGGCGGGGGAATCTGAAGTGCAGGCAGGAGCCGGAGACTCGGACTCCCTCTGTCAACTACTTGCCAGCCCAAGTTTAAGTTAATTCTGCGTAGAGCAGCCTGTCAAAAGAGCGGTAAAAAAAAACAATTCCTGCAATCAGCCCGAGCCAAGACCCACTATTGGCATGTATGCTGCCAAGAACCACGCACGCATAAAGGTGAGGCTCAGAAAACAACTTACGGGACACATGCCTTTTGTAACCTTGTTCAGTCCTGCAGCCCGCTGCCTTTCTACTCACGTGAAACCTCTACCCTCTGCAAGGTAATTCTTTCTACTCCGGCTCTCCCACGCTTTCATCAATGGTCGTCCAATGTCAGTGTGTTGAGAAGGGAGGTTCCGCTGACAGGCCCTTTCACAGTAGTGAAAAAAACCTGTTTAAATTCAGATGAAGCCAACGTGAGCTGCTAAGGCTATGCAAACCACACAGGCTTAACATAAACAACAACAGTGACTAGCTCGCCAGCAGCAGCACGTGGATCTGGCAACGCCGACCTTGCCTCGTTTTACAGCATACATCATCAGGCGGCACCCAGAAACTTTGATTTTTCTTTGCGGCGCATGCTGCAAGTAGGAGAAATGCAGCCTGCAGCATTTATGTTCTGCGCCCTCTCTTACCCAGTGCTTTCAAGTTTCAAGTTTAGTTTATTATGTTAACGGAACTCTTTACGAGGTCCACATAAAAGACATCAAATATACATACAGAAAAGCAAGAAATTTTCAAAGATAGTTATAACATCAGGAACACTGCGTTAATACAAATCCAAAAAACACTTTAAAAACTTGTACAGTTTAAAACAAAACATTTCATTTGGCGGGGAGATCAAGGCCGCCTGAAAAGCAGTAGCAGTCAAAATGTTAAGTTGGAGGCAAATTGGTCTTAACCATCTTCGCCTAAAAGGCATCAAAGCTGGGCAAACGAAGATGACATGGGGCAAATCTTGATCAAACATCTGACAAAAATCACAAATCGGTGACAGGCCATACCATTTGGAATGTAGAGATTTCAACGGAAGCAAATCCTGTCTTATTAAGAACATTAGGCGTCTAACGCCATGAGGAATATTCCATTGAATATAAGGTTGAGCTTTCCTCAAAAGACAGGACTCAATAACCGGCGTACCGCCTTTTTTCACCCTCCGCGAATCTCTATCTAGTCTGAAACCTAATTCCCACGTAGAAGATTTCAGAAGAGATTTTAACTGATAAGGAGATAAAGAAAATAAAACATCCTTATCCAATTGCAATTGACCCACAGCGAATCTAAATTTTTTTACAATCGATGAGAAATTATTGAAGTTTCCCAACAGCTCACTTTTTAGGAGATGTCTTAAGGTGTTAGGCTCACTCCTTGCCAGACTAGAAACCCAGCGTACGATGCCTGCTAGCCCCTGGACCCAGCTGCTTCGTAAACCGAGTTCCTGTCTTATGGCCGGAGTTGAGTTTGCTGTGCTAACAGATAATAAACTGCGTAAAATTTTTCCTTCCGCGGAGTTTAAGGCGCTCCAATTTTTTAGGTCAATTAGCTCTATTCCGTAAAGAAGGGAGGCAGGAACTTTTGCTCTAAATACATCTAATAGTATAGAGAAATGCCTTCTACCGGTAGCTTTATACAAGGCTACCAAACTCTTTCCCTGCGAAACAGCTTTCTGCAAATTATTGGCCATATGAGCTTTCTCAGTTAAATTACTCAGCACAATTTTACCAAGGAAGGTATAAGAATTCACAGTTTTCAATTTTTGGCCCCCTACTGTCCATGGAAAGTTGGGAAATTTAGGTTTCTTCCTTCCTGACATGCACATCACTTTACTTTTTTCCGTATTTATCAACAAATAATGGTTTTGAGCATACTCATGAAGAGCTTGCAGGCGATTATTCAGGCCCTTTGGAGTTAGATCGAGAATCAAAATGTCATCAGCATACATAAGGCATGCAATGGGGGTCCCCCCCAAGGACGGAGCAATACCCGAGCATGCTGAGAGAGCCAGAGGAAGATCAACTGTATATAAAGAAAAAAGCAAAGGAGCCAAAAGGCACCCCTGCTTTAACCCGTTGGATGTGGGTATTATTCTGGATAAACCTCTTTCACCGCCAAGAAGCACTCTGCACCAGGTATCTGAATAAAGCGCACGGATTAATGTGATAAGAAAGGGGGGCATCCCTAGGTCGAATAGCTTTCTCCACAACGTAGTTCTATCCACTTTATCAAAAGCCGTGGAGAAGTCGATGAATGCACCATACACGTGCCCTCCACGAACTTTCACATATTTTTCCGTGATAACCTGGAGTGCAGTCAAATTATCTAACGTTCCATGATTTTGCCTGAAACCAGTTTGCTCAATGGGCAGGATTTTAAACTCAATTACCCAATCGTTGATTAGAGTGAGAATGCATTTTGCAAATACCTTACCGATTGCGTCAAGTAAGGCTATTTGACGATAATTTTGAGGGAGGTCCCTTGCCCCCTTTTTATATAAAGGGACAAGGATACTCCCTTTGCAGGAAGGGGGGACTATTCCACTACCAAAACAGGATTTAAACACAGGAAAAAGTATTTTGCTCCATAGCTCCGCCTGTTGTTTTAAAACCGAGATGGGAACCTCATCGGGACCCATCGCGCCAGAGGAGCGCATATTTTTAATGGCAAATTCTATTTCCTTTTCCGAGGGGGAATCATACATACGAGAGTCAACATAGGAAACATCCTTAATTAAATGAGAATTGTTATTACTATATAAATTCTCAACAAATTGGACCCAAATCTGCTCATCAATTGCGATAGGCGTGGGGCTAACCCTAGTACCGCATCCTTTGCCAATTAATGTCCAAAATGACTTTGCTTTGCCATTGTATACAGCTTCCCTAAGCTGAATCCATAAGGAATCCTCCTTATTTCGTTTCAAACTAGCCTTTAGACGGGATCTCCTTCTTTTTAAGAGTGCTAATTTCTGACTAGCTTCCTGGCTAAAAGATAGATATTGTCCCCTTAATATTTTATGTATTTCTTTATTTAATGCCCGAAGCGGTTGGGGGACTACTAAGGGTTTATTACCAGGGGGACTCTTTTTAGCTAGTGAAGTTACTGATTCTAAAAAATCTGCAAATCCCACTAGTACCCTCCCATCCCAGCAGGACAAATTCTCTATAGTAAAGTTTAAAAGCGTTACTAAATTCTCATAAGACCCAGAATTCCAGTAACATTTTCCAGAGTGTAAACCAAAATTTACCATATCCGTATTGATGCTCCAAGAATCCACCATAGGAGGGCTAAGGGAAACCGAGAGCATCAGCACATTATGGTCACTGAGATTAGTATTTAAAACCACAAGATCTTTCAAGGAAGAATAAAAAGAGCAATCTGTAATTACATAATCAATAATAGAGTTTCCCTTATTAGAGTTATGAGTAAAAGCTGCCGGGGTATCCGAAGGGAGTCTCCCATTTACTATTAAACAATCCATATTATGTAGACCCTCCAAAAGAGATTTACCTCTTTTATTGGATTTAATATTAGCTGGGAACTGGGCCTGAGGTATAGACAAAGACTCTTCCCTAAGTTTGTTTCGAAACAAATCAAGCCCACAATTAGATATATTACAATTTAGGTCCCCAAGTACTAATATATAAGGGGAGGGTAAAGTATCCATTATTTTAGTTATAAAGGATTGGAGTGCTGTTAAACCATTATTAAAGCAGCGATTAGGAGGGATATAGGCGTTTATCAAAACAAGGGATTTATTAGGGCAATCCCTAAATACATTTTTTAAAGTTATTGCCTGGAACAATTTATCGGGATCAGTATAATGAGTAAAGTTCCAATTAATTCTATTTGATAAAAGGCAAGCTAATCCGCCCTTCGCATGACCCCTCCTAGAATGAATTGCGCTAACTTCTAAGACAAAGTACTCTTTTTCTAATATTAAATTATCTTCCACCCACGTTTCTTGTAGGCAAATTATATCTGCATCAAGGGAACACAAGAAACGCAGTTTTTCCTTATGATCTTTAAAACCAGCTGTGTTCCAAGAAATAAACTTCAAATTGCTGTTAAAAATTAGAGGGCAGTTTGGAACAGGAAGGGGATTTACTAGACAGAATTCCTGGTAGCCAACTCCATTTAAAATGATCGTCCAACAAAGTTTGTTTAAGCGGGGGGGGATTTTTATAGAGAACTTGTCTTTCATTTTTGGACACACATATTTTTAAGTCCTCAGATCTAGCTGAGGCCAAATCAAAAGGCATCAAATTAGTATTGAAAGAAGAAGACAAATTGGAGGGTACATTTTGACTTTGTTTTTCCATAACATATGGAATAACATCAATTCCTCTAATTTGGAGCTCCTCAGCCCACTGCAAAATATGGTTTAACACCACTTTAGACTGAAATTTCACCCTTGCAGTTTTCCCTGCTGGAGTATTAAGGAGAAGTACCGCATCCAGATCTGAGGTTTGAATTAATTTCAAACCTTCAATCTCATTGAAACAGCTAAGTAAAGCGGATCTGTTTAAAATTAAGTCAGTATCAAATAATGGTGAAAACTCAAGAAAAAATGTATTCACATTTCTTTTTTCCCTAGTAGGCGCCGTCGGAATAGCTACAATTGTAGGAGAATCTAGAAAAGGTCTTGCTAAGGGATTAAGAGAAGAGGGGCAAGAAATTCCCGGGGGTAATAAAATATTAGGGTGAAAAGGGTTTGTGGAACTTATGGAATCAAACCCTATGGACGTTAGAATTGCCTTAGGAGCAACAATCCTATCTTCCTGGATAACAGAGGACTGCTCAGTCAAGGCGGAATTTTCTAATATTGGTTCCAAATTTTTTTCGAACAAGAGTTTCCTCTGCCTTTTTTTAGTAAATCTTCGCGTGGGTTTTCTCTTTTTTATTCTGTTCTTTTTTTGTTTTGGGGAAACTATCTTTACCGGAGTTCCAATGGAAGTTATAACAACATCATCCTCTTTTTTTAACTGAGACGAAAATATAGGGAAGAGAGAGGGAGTTTCCAAATTTTGAATAACTGGGGAAACAGATATCACCTCTATCTCATCATTATTCGTAACTATACAATTAGCTCCGGCCGAAACCACCTTAAGAGCCTTAGCATCAGCTGATGTTACTGTTGGATCAATTATTATTTGACCTTCAAGATCAGGGAGCGTTTTGACTGGAGCTAATATTAACTTTCCCTCCAGGGTTTTTTTATTTAACATCTCCACAGGATTAGCTGGCACTGGAAGAGAGTCAGAAACTGGCCCGCTCTTAGACTGTAAAAGAACTCTTAAGATTTGAGTTACCGTATCGAAGATACACTCTGACCCTCCCACAAATTTTTCCAGTAAACTCAAAATAGAAGAAATTAAAGATTCCAGGGAGGACAAAGAGTTGGAGATTAACTTCCCTTGGGGACTAGTAGGGCTCACTGGTAAATTATTCAAATTGGGGCCAGAACAGGAATTAAAGTTTAATTGAGCTAAAGAGTAATCCAATTTATTTGAGGGAGTACTACTAAGAGGACAAGGAGACGAAATTGTTATAGCTTCATTTACATTAAGGTCAACATGGACAGTGTCCTGAGAAGGTCTCTGTAAACCTTTATGAGCTGTTAGATCAATATCAGGGAGTGTAAAATCGCCCTCTGCGATAGCAGCCTCAGAGGGAACAACTGATGAAAAAATATTATTTACTAAAGAATTAGAAGCTGCCACTTGAGAAACTTGAGGGAGACTTGTATAGTCAGAACTCCTAATATTACAACCCAAGATCCCACAAGGAAGCTCCAATTTCTGTTGCGTGCCAAAAGACACCAAAGGAAGAGCCTCCACTGAATCCGAATAAAGAGAAGCAGACTGAAGCTTGTTAGAAACCAGGCCCGGAGTAGAGTTATCCATACTAATAACTGCTGCTAGCTCAGGAACTTTATCCTCTAAGATATCACAAGAGGGGCCGGGCTCTACCACCTTTTCCTTCCCTTTATCCCAGAGATTAAAAAGTTGGCATTGGCCTTTCAGAAGTAATGAAGAGGAAGTTTTATTACGTAACGGGTTCGATTTGGTTTTAGATCCAGATCTCCCCACTAGGATACGACCTGAGCGAAGTTTTTTTGCCGTCATAATTAAACTGGGGAAAATACTATATAGGATTAAACAATAAAATAGCACAATATAATAAACAGAATATACAACCTTGTAACAAAAAATTCAAAATTAAACAAGATAAAATGAGGGGGAAATCTCAGAGAGAGGGCCCAGCCCGGCCTACTTCGGCCTCTGACGGCCTCAGACGGACCCGCCCTTGTCCCGGGCTTCTCCCGGCGCCCTCCCGCGCGCTCCCGCGCAGCGGGACTCGGTACTGAAAATATACTATCTGCAATAGAAGGGGAGGAGCCTGCAGGGAGAGCGTCCCAGCTGCTGACAATTGCGAGGTTGTGGGCGCTCCTGGGACTTTGAGTCCTGCGCCCACAACACGCTCGCAGCCCTGCAGGTCCTGCCTCCCAAAGTCCCAGTTCAGTCAGTAGCGCTGTTGGAAGGAGCCTTCAGGCGACGCGGGACCCGCGCAGCGGGTACCGCTAGCTGTGATGAAGAAGGTGACAGCAAGCTTTCAGGAGCACAATGAAGCTTCACCAGCGGAACGGCAACAGAACAGCAAATAGACACAGGAATCCGCTGATAGTAGAGGGAAGGCGGGTTTATACCGCGACTGACCAGCAAGGGAGGAGCCTGCAGGGAGAGCGTCCCAGCTGCTGACAATTGGGAGGTTGTGGGCGCTCCTGGGACTTTGAGTCCTGCGCCCACAACGCGCTCGCAGCCCTGCAGGTCCTGCCTCCCAAAGTCCCAGTTCAGTCAGTAGCGCTGTTGGAAGGAGCCTTCAGGCGACGCGGGACCCGCGCAGCGGGTACCGCTAGCTGTGATGAAGAAGGTGAAAGCAAGCTTTCAGGAGCACAATGAAGCTTCACCAGCGGAACGGCAACAGAACAGCAAATAGACACAGGAATCCCAGTGCTTCCCCTCCTATGTTAACTGTTTTGGCCCAGGGGCCCCATTTAGCACTCATTAGGGTCCCGCGATCGATCCCAGGGGTCGGAGACCGATGCTGACCTGGTTGCTTTCTCCCCCCCAATTCAATATCCATCACAGCCACATCAGGCGCTGTACGTGTGCCCAGCAAGCCCCCTGGGGGGCCGAGGGCAATGCAGCACCGAGGTTGGGAGGTAAGGGCCAGCTCCAGTTGTACAACCATCCAGTTGCCATTACAGCCTGCCAATGAGCGGGGGCTCCTTTCCCCAGCCACGACAGATTTCACTGCATCTATCTCCAGCAGTCAGACATGGGACGAGCTGAGTCAGGAGGGGCAAGCTGAGTTAAACTTTTAAAGTGTGCAAAAGCAGCCAAGTGCAAAATAGGCAAACTAAGAATGGGTAAAAACAATATATAAAACTATTTAAAACGTCGGAGCCCTTTAACAGGTGCTCAGCGTAATGAAGTGCAGGTTAGAATTGCTTTAAAAATAATGCTATTGAAATATCGCTAGTGAAAATAGCATGGAGCCCTTTCCCAGGCGCTTCGGTTAGTGCACAACAGTCAGTCTCCTCAGACATCGCGTCCGCCATTCCCATAGCCAAAGAGTGCCAGTACATCTGGCGAGGCCATCTTTATCAGTTCCAAGCACTTCCATTTGGTCTTTCTCTCAGCACCTTGGTGTTTCACTGAGATAATGAACACAAAACACATCCTCCGAGCAAAAGGAGCCCCCGACCCTACAGGGCGGCCTCACTGGAAATGGGCACGGAGCAACCCATCAATTTCACAAAAAAACGATGTGAGGCCCAATACTGGAATTTCCGCATTTATTCGAGGCACAGCAGCGCACAATAGCTTCCATCACCTTATGTCTCTGCCGCCTTGTCCACACCAACATCGTGCAGGTGCAAAATGTAAAGAGGATTTCCTTACCTGTATTTCAACAAGAAATTAACCTGCATTATGGGAATTGTATTTTTAAGAAACAGTCATGTGACTTTCATTTCTTAGGCAAGCACGTCTGCACTATGCAAATGATATTGTTTCCACCTGTGAACAAGGTTGCAGAGACCGCTGAAACACGTAAGGTGATGGAAGCTATTGTGTGCTGCTGTGCCTCGAATAAATGCGGAAATTCCGAAGAAACTCGGGCTGTTATCCTGTTATCCTTATCCACTTCAACTGTGTTACGTTCAGCTACCGCAATTCAGTTTATTTTTGGATTCATCGAACTGCAAAAGTGCTGCGCCAAATATTGAGAGGCATGGGTCCGGGAGCTCGGGTTTACACTACCATCAGCACGTTTGCCATCTTGCCTCCATGTTTACACTTGATATTTCCAATGGTTTTTACAGTCATAATCTTGCTCCTGAGAGTTGTGACTTGACAGCATTTGCTGCCGACGGGAATCAGAAAAAATTTACACGTTTGCCTATGGTGTATAAGAATAGCCCCGGGGCATTTGACGCACATATTGTGTCTTTGTTACACGACATAGACCCAGATGCGTTCTCATACGTGGATGACATTTATCTGACGAACGATGAACTTATGCCGCATCTAATCCGAGTCGAGAGAATTAACTTTTCGTTTGCCAACTATGGCTATAAATTCAATATTGCAAAATCGCACATCGCCCATTTGGCTGTACTCTTTTTGGGCTACAAGCTTAATAATGAAGGCAACGGCTTAGCCCCCCACTTCTTGGAGAAATGTGCACAATTGTTATCCCCTTCTACACTGAAGATTCTTCAGTCCTTGCTGGGATTTTTGAATTTCGGGAGGACATACATTCCTGATTATGCCAAGCGTATCAAACCTATTTATGCATTGATACAACCTACATATTCTTCTGCCAGCTGGGTTCAGGAACATACCTCTATCCTACATTCTTTGCAATCTGACTTGCTTGCAACAAACTACTTATTAACGCATGATAACACCACAAACCTGGTAATACGGATAGTTTCAGGGACAGTGGGTTTCATATACTTGACGTTCAATGAGGGGGACACAATACCTATTGCATACAAATCACATTTATACACTGCAGCGGAAATGTGTTTCTCCACTGTTTAAAAAATGTTAACAGCAGTACACAAGGCGATTCTGAAAGAATGCTCATTGGCACAAGGTAAACGCATTCTTGTGGTCACGCCCTTCCCTGCCTTGGAAGCTGTGACTAAGGCGAGTGTACCTAACACAAAGGCACTAAACCCCCATTGGATACAATGGGCTACTTCTTTGACATCGGCTGATGTCACGTTTACCTTTGATCCTGCTATCCAGACACAGGAATTTTTATAGTATGAACAGGTTCATCCTCTTCCCTTGTCTTTGCTTCCTCTACATGAGTACGACAGCATCATTTATACCGATGGGTCTGCACAACCGGCCACGGTTTCCAAACACGCTTGTTCTGCAGTTTGCGCAATTTTTGCTGACTCATTTGTTAATAGGGAGTTTAAGTCTTCCATTGTGCACATTCAGACACTTGGAGACTGTACGGCACAATTGGCAGAACTGCGTGCTCTTGTTCTCGCGCTCAAGTTTGCTGATCCAAATGTGAATACTCTTATTGTGTGTGATTCCTATTACTGTGTTCAGTCTTTTAATGACAACTTATTCTATTCTTTTGGTCTCGGAATGACTATCGAGACTCCAAAAGCAGCGCAATTAAACATAAAACACTTTGGGTTTGAGTGGCAGACTTTAAACAACATCTGCCCTCAAACATGTTATACATACTCTTGGCCATCAGTGTGTGGGAGCATATGCTCTTGGTAATTCTTTGGCTGCCAAATCTGCAGTAGCCACATGTTCCGTAGCAGCAGCTGCAAGGTCCATGACCACAATAGATATTGATTTTCTGGCAGCGGTAGCTGCTTCCAGGGAAGGAACTGCTTATCCTCAGGGTTTCCTTTCGAAATAATCTTATCACATAACTCCAAAACAGGTTCCTTATGCTATGATTCCTTCAATTGGGGATCGGCTGATTCCCAACTCGGACCACAGACTTGCTTTGATCAAAGCCGCACACGAAGGCATTGCGTCTGCACATGCCGGTGTGTTGACAACAGTCTCTATTTTACAGCAACGTTACTGGTGGCGTGGTGTATATAAATAGACCCGTAACTATGTACTTTCGTGTGACATTTGTCAGCAAATCAAGCCATCCATGGTCACACGTCCACCTCAAACACAGCTGTGTATTTCTACTCAACCTTTTGGCTGTGTGTATTTTGATCACTGTGGTCCACTCTCTTCTGATACTGCATATAAATATATATTTGTTGCAGCTGATTCATGCACTAGATTCCTTTGGGTTTGGCCACAGTGCAGTGCTGACGCTCGAAATGTCATCAGGGATTTGCGTGTCTTTGTCTGGATGTTTGCCTGTGGCACCTTCTATTCTGACCAAGGTCCAGCATTCGCCTCCAAAGCGTACATGGGTGCAATGAAGTTGATGGGGGTGCTGGTGCAGTTTTCATCTCCATACAGGCCTCAGGGAAATTCAATTGTGGAGCGAATGAACCGTGACTTAAAGCAATCCTTGGCAGCTAGAGTCTTAGGTACCGGCAGGAACTGACTGGCCCACTAGTATGGGGTTCAACGGGCACTTAATTACTCTTTTAGAAGATCTCTGGGTGGGCAGACCGCATATGAAATGCTCTTTGGCATTAAAATGTTTGTGCCAGACCTTGATGGTCTAGACGTTGTGGCATCTGTTGCAACCTTTGACGTAGATCATCATTCTACTGTGTTACAGGATCTGCAAAAGACAACTGACAGCTATGCATTTACCCTCTTCCACTGATGAAGCACTGCTGATTCCAGTTGCCAGTTGGCTTCCTAAAGTTGGAGATCTGGTACGAGAAAAGCTGGAGAAGAAAAAAGAATGTGATCCCTCTTATCATGCACAGATCCCAGTGCTTGGACTGATGGGTACTCGTACAGTCATTTTACCATCTTTATCTGGTCGCAAAGACAACCAATACATCTCAGTGGACAATGTCAAGTTACACCGTATGGCTGATTCTGAATAGTGTTACACCAGCTATTTCGTGTAACGCAATTTCATTGGATCCACTGACTTCATCCTCTTCCACTGGTCCTCGTGTGGCATAGGAAGTGATGGACACTGTAATAGACCTTTCACCCATCTGACCTCTATCTGTCACTACTGACGTTGAGTATACATATCATGCTGATGAGTCCATGAGTGAGGTGCCGAACAGTCCTCGACAACATCAGGAGGACCCGGCGCTTCCACCTCTGATTAATCGTCCAACGAGTGTTTACTTTGGAGATCATGGCAGTCTCTCTTCTGACTCGTCCTCTTTGACATCCAGTTTGGCAGACCCACCAACTAAATTAAGTAAGCTCTTCTCTTGGTTCAAAAATACTTACCTGATCCCACTATGGTCCTACATTTGGTTGGTGCTTATCCTAATTTTGCTCTTCATGTTGATTCGATTTGTGACAGAATTCTTTTTACTCATCAATGGTCACTATTTGCCAGAACGCCCTGCTGTAAACGTGGTCAATGAAATTCTGGCTCCTTACACATCGTCCTACATCATGAAACGTGACCAGACACTTGTTTATATTTCAGCATTCCCGGTCGCAGATGGCATAGTTTGGGACAAAGTAGCCTTTGGAATCCATGGTCCGATCGAGGTACTCAGGGTGCCATATGTGTTTTGCGTCTCATTAGGAGATATGGTAACAAGGGTAACACATTCTGACGATTGGGATGTGCAAGCAGTACATGCATTGTTTTCAGATTTAAAATATTATGCTGCTTTTGATGCTGAAGATTTGTAATTAATTTCGGCAAATTATGGTGATCTCTTTGATATCAGCATTATGGGCATCATTTTTTGCACAAAACAAACACGCAAAAGACCTGTTTTTAATTACACACAATGGGAACATTGTCCTACTCCTGTAGAGGGCAGTTCTAAAACTCTTAGAGATAAACTCACTTATTTTACAGATTGTGACATGTCCAATACGGAATCCTATTTTTTTAAACTTCATTTGTCTTCACAATGCAAATTTATGCTGACCCACACTAAATTGATTTATGCCAACTTGTTTAGAACTAAATTGGCAACAGAGGGTTATGATCACTGGAAAGAGACCGTTGATTTAATATCGTTCTGGGGCACGAAGCCTTGGCAGGTTCAGGGAACTGAGGCTTTACATCGTGCCTTCCTCATCCAAGCTCAAGTTGTATTTTTGAATGATACAGTGTACCAGACCACTTGTTTTGGCCTGGAAACGGGAAACATCCTTTACGACACAACTTTTACCACACAGTGCCTTTACAACGCAGGTTTTTCAACGCAAGTCATTACAATGAATTGCGCTGGGGGGCGCTCTAGGATAGGTAATAGTTTAATTTACTATCCAACACCTTCCCTACTATCCACGGGGACTGGAGTTGGAATAGTAAATTAAACTATTCACTATCCAGCACCCCCCAACGCAAGTCGTTGTAACGACTTGCGTTGAAAAACCTACGTTGTAAAAGCATGCATGGTAAAAGCATGCATTGTAACAACGTACATCCCCTGGAAACTGTAAAAAATCTAAATACCCCATCCATTCCATCCTTAGCGGAATATGACAATCGGCGCACTCACACAAATTATACTATTGAGGCATTGCAAGCTTTGCTTGGGAATGGCACTTTCAATGTGTCTGAAATTGATTCTTCTGGGTGGTTGGTGTGGCAAACAAATATAAATGCATGCCAATTGCATTTTTATAATGTTACACCTGGTTTTCTTCTGACTAGACCGGATCCTCTTTATCCACTTACACATTCAGTCACCACATACTTGGTGGGTAAATTATGTCAACAATGGTTGGAACATTCCACATTAACATCTGTAAAACAACACCTTACACTCTTGTCGAATGACTTCAATCTGGCTGATTTCATTTTAGGACCTAGGAATTCTAGATCTAAGAGGTTTACTTATGCCGCTTATAATGAAATTTGGAAACTTTCGCAGATAAAAGCAGTGCTTTGTCTGCGCCACATTGATCAAGCCAATTTAGAAAAAGTCCTTGCCATGGTAGATGATAGCATCAATATGCTTTCATCACACATTTATACGTTGGATAATATTGTCTTATCTGTTACTGATATTGTTCAAAGTGATGTATCTGTGTTATATCATGGTAAAAATCAGTTAAGATATGTTATGCAACTTGCATGGACATTGCAAACTCTTAAAATGAGGAAAGTACTGTGGGATTATTTGAATGCCACTGCTCTGTTTTTACCATTTAATTTAACTGATAAACAAAGATTTATGTACCTGAAAGATGCTGCATATACAATCTTGCATATTGAACTATTATAGCCCTTGCCATTCTCAATAGCGGAAACGGACTTTGCTGTTTGGTTAATTCAAGGGGTTATCTCTCTCCCTTTTTTGCTGTTTCAATTTAAATCATGCATGCAGCATTTACCAATTGGCCATTTTTAACCACTGGGTAGTGCATTTCTACATGAATTGTGGCCCCTACCTTTCACTTACAGATGTCAGAGTAAGGGTAAAGAAGTTTCTCTTACAAGGGAGAACTGCGATTCCACAGTAGTACATTCCCTGGTTTGTAAACAAGTTAAGTTGCAAGGCACTTGTAGTGTGTCAGCGCCCAATCTAGCTTGTTTTTCAAAAGGAACCCCAGTACCATCAATAATTCCTGCTTTTACATTGCTTACTAATAGCAGTTATCTTATTTTGAACAACCAAGACTGCTGTGGTCCATGGCCAGGTATCCCGTATTTATTAACGTTTTTCCAGCGCATAACTTGTTGTAGCAATGTACTTTTTCCGCCCCGCATGTAAGTCTAGACAGTTCTATTTGGCCTTCCATTACGACTTTGAAAAAAGATTTCAACAAATTGAGCAGGCTCAAAGCGCTATTATTCCAACAAGAGGTGGCTCTCACTTCGGCTCGAGAGACCTTCGAGTTACTGTTGGCTAGGACTTCTAGCGAGATACAGTTCCTTCTGAACACTAACCTCCCACTTCACTTTGGGGAGCTTATACATCAAATATTTAATGCGTCTGACACTAAAGGCCTCACACATTTTTTTAAATGTGTGGGATCTGGCCTTGTGACTTCTTTTCAGACGATATTTGGAGTAATACTGGCTTTTATTCATTCTATTGTTCCCCTTAATATTGGCGTTAGTTGGTGGGACCCTGCTTCTTCTGCTCCTACTGCACAATGTCTGCTCATCTTGTGGTAATGCACAGACCAGGCCAATTGTAGCTCTAACGTGATTGAATTCAGCAGGTTTATTGATGCTTGCCATTAGCAACGCTTGGCGTCAGTTATGGATTAACATTTCGCTTTGCCTTCTTTACTTGTGTGCAACCAGTGGTTAACTATTGGCGATGCCCCTTCTATCGGGCAATGGATATATGCCTCTCCAACACATCATGTCCTGTCCCGGATTTTCGCAAGTTCATGGGTCCCTTAGAGACTCATGACCGGGCTTGTTCTGGGGTTGGCCGTATGGCGCGTGCGGCTGCACCTTGACTATTGACTGAATGGGATGTCTGTGCGGCTGCGCAGACAGACCTGCATCAGAGTTTCATCAAATATCACGCAAGTTGTCCAGTTATGCTCTTGGAGGCATCTGAGTACGAGGAGCCTGTTTGTTCCTTCGACTTACTAAATTGGATGGCATCCCTTTTTTCTACCAATCATAAGGATGATCTTTTGGAGGGAAATTGCATTCCTCGGTTCACACACCCTGATGGATTCACCACCTCCTTCATAATAACTTTGTTATAGCTGAAATGGCACTCTTTTAATAGGCCCAAATGACAACAATGAATTTTTTTTGGGGTGGAAATTTTGTTTTTTCCCCAATTTATTTTTCTTTCATATGCTTTGAACTATGCTTGAGTTTTGAACTCTGTTTTGGTGCTTTGTCTATGTCCTATGACCTTACCAAGGGGAGGGTGTTATATGGCCCATAGGGACATTGTCGACATGGCTAAGTTAGCATGAGCCTTGCTGCCATGATGCTGCTTTTGCGCATGTTACTACATGACTTTGTTTTTGCAAGAGTCTGTTTGTGCCTTTCACATGAGAACGGGCTGCTTTTCGCGTTCTCTGCCTTTCCTGAAGTTTAGTCTGAACAAGATGTGCAAGGTTGATAAACAATGCCCCTTGTTATTCTGTTCTGGTCAGCCCCTAGAACCTAGACATAACATGCTACACACAGCTGCAATACTGAAGACTCGTGCTTTGATATTACTGCGTTACATGTTGTTTTAACACACTTGGAGAAAGCTGTTCCATGAAGAGCTCCGCTGTTCTTATAATGTAAACCTTACATCCAGGGTTTAAGGTATGGGGTCTGCTGTCAAAGCCCAGAGATCTTCCTTTATATAAAATACATTTCTTCTAGTCAAGGGGAGGGTGGTTAGGCCTTATTGTCCTTTTTCCACGGTCTTTATAAATGACTTCCCCCTTTGGTACTCTATGGTATTGTAACAATGCTAACTGTGCTGAGTTGATGCATTTTGCTTCTGGTACTGGCTTGTATACTGTATTGTAGAGCACGGTAGTTAAAGTAAACATTTTGAACTATTTCAGTGACTCTGCCTATTCTTATAGTGGAAAAGTACGAGAGAGTTAGCGAAAGAGTATGTCTTGCTCCCGCGATTCCTTAGAGAGTTTGGAGTGTTGTGTTCTGGGTTGTCTATTCATTTGCATCTTTGTGATATTTGAAGGATAACAAATGAGACACTATAGCTAGTCGGTTTTGGGATTTTGGGTACTAATGTGGTAGGTTGGTGCATCCCTATACACTGAGGTCCTGTTTTCCTGCCCATAGTTCTGTGTATGTGCAGAATCCCTGCAACAGGAACATCATACAAACAGCAGTTATTTGCTTGAATGCCACCCCCACTCTATCCAACTGCTTTTTGCCAACCCATTTAGAGTATTCAATCTCTAGATGGAGAAGCTCTATATTTCTTTTTCCTTTTGTCCCATTGTATACTGTAGCAAAGAGTCTGGCCATAATCCATGGCTTTCAGCGTATCCCACACTATTATTGAAGAAGCTGAGTTTTTATTAAAATTATTATACTCTTTCATAGAATCAGGCATATAACTTATGTACCGTGTATCCAATAATAATTAGCAGAAAAATGACCATAGTAGAGCAGTAACTCAAATTTGTAAAAACTGAAATTGCATTATGATCAGAAATAATCAGTGGAATCATTTTAATTGAAAGAGCTGGAACAACAAAACTACTTGCTAAGTCCATATCTATCCGGGAAAGCATATTATGTGATGCAGAATAAAATGTATAACACATTTCACAACCCCGGCAAACCCACCATACATCCATAACAGCATAAGAATTAATAATATGTCTTAATGCAAATTGAAACTTTTTCATACGCTTCTCAACTAACAAGGAACCAGAAGTAGAATCAGATCTTGGTATGAGCAGCAGATAGTAATGTCCACAGATAAAAGTAGGGGCACATCATTGACTGAGCTCTAGTAAGAGAAAAATCGATGGGTCATCCTTATTTGCTGCATATAGAACACAGATAGTCAAATAAAAATTGTCCTTCCTAACATAGGCAAAGACCACCTGCCAAATTGGTCAATTGTGACCTGTTGTACCTTCCACTCATGGCTACTAGCTAACAAGGCTACCCCACTGTAGGGTGCCTCCACCCCTGATGCTACAAGAATATTATAGCCCAAACTATTCATTTCATTAGTCCCTGGCCAAGTTAAATGGATTCTTGTATCAAAGGAGCTGTAGTTTAAGTATCATGAGCTCCTCCCTAACGTTTCACAACTCAATCTCAATCCCTTTACATTCCGCTGAGTAATTGCATAACCTGACCACCATTCCAAGCATTATCCACCATTACTGGACATCCTAATCACTGCCTACTGTATAACACCCTATTTAAACAAACCTATTGATACTTTCCTTTTTTCTGCTCCCTGTAACACCCTCTCAAAAGGAACCTTGTGACAATCCTGCAGCAATGCTACCTTAGCCTTACCTGTGCCTCCATCCTCTCCCACCCAAATACTCACCCTCCCATACCTATCCTGGTATCCTCAGAGAAACAAGAATCGTCTGCATCAAGCATACTGCACCAGGCAGTAAATATCCCAGTCTTCAATTTGACGGAAAGCTGACTTTAATAGATGTTCAATATATCCTCAACCTTCAGGTATGCCAATCAACCGCAAATATTAGGGCACATTCGTTTTTCCATGTCCTCCATCTTATGGGAGATATTCTTGAGCCTTGTTTCGTGGTTGTCCACCTGGACATGAGTTTGCTGTACCAATGATTGTACCTGCATAGAGCAATTCTCAGCTTAATTCAATGTACCATAAAGTATATATGTGTGTTTTTGGATATTGTGCAGATATAATGTGCATTTTAAGGTGTGATGTTGTTAAAGATAATAAATCTTTCTGGTACTCTTCTCTAAGCACTTGTAGCAAATCATATATTGATGGCATGGAGGATGAAGTGTGAGCCTGTTCGGGAAAGACCTTAGTCCCTCCCTGATCAGACAGGCTCAAGGCACCAAGAAAAGGGAAGATAGCTGAGGACCCAATGGCTCCCCCATGTTCCACTAGTCCCTCGCCACCAAGCACGTCCTCTGTCTTATCCTCTTTAACCAGAATGTTTACAGGCTCAGTGATCTATAATGGGCCGGTAAGTAGTCTTGTGTGCCTTTCAATAGGCTGGTGATTTAGATGCCTTCAAATCCATAAATAGACCCTCAGACTGGTTACCATAAAAGTCAGTAAAAAATCTTTGCACAGGGCCAGGGCAGAGGACCAGGCCAAGACTCAAGTCTGATGCTGGACGTGCCCCCAACCCCCAAAAGAGCCCTCTTTCAAAGTGCCTTGCAAATGCTTCTGAGACAATGCAATGGATAGTGGTGCAATCGTTAGGGTTGGTACCTGCCCTGGCAGAGAGACATTCTCTACTGATGAATTAATATCTGCTCCCCTCATCTCCATACTTGCTTCTGGCTTGCAGGAAAGTGGAGCATTATGTAGTGTGGGGGTTAGACCTCACCATGTAATACTATCACAATATCCCAAATATGGTGGATTCCCACTAATACATCTTCAGCTCATTCCTGGTAAAGTGGCAAAGAGCAGCCAGGCTTTACTAGAGGAACTTGTGCTAAGCATTTCAGAGCACTAACATGGACAATAACTAATTGACACGACTCGAGAAAAATCCAACACCAATTTCACCACACCAAACCAAATGGAGTAGCATGCATATAACTGAAGTTATATATTTGCAAAGCATTATTTAATCAATGCAGAATAATACATGACAAAGATAACATTGCGGTAAATTGGAAAACCACTAGTGACAATCGGTCACTCACAGGCCAAGTTATATGCAACCCTTACAGGGTTAAGGTCATGAGGGGCCTTGGACAAGTCCATGACAGTCAGATCAATTTTACCTAGCCCATGGAGTCATATAGATGCAGAGTTGTCCTAGCTGCCCTTGGTGCTGAACAGGAGCCATGGTGGTGCTTATTTTACCACTTACATGGTTGTGCGGTGAAACAGAATTCAAAACTAAAACAGATACACAGCTGCTTATGTCAGATGAAGGTGAGAAGGTCTTTTCTGTAGATTCAGTGTCGAGTGTGGGGTCTGTTACTGGATTGGTGATTAACAAGTCTTGGCAGTATGAGGCACAGCGTAAAGGTAATGGAACTTCACTGGGTCCGGAGGAGTGAGATAGCCTTCAGAGCAGGTGAGACTACATCTCCCACAATGCACTGACCCACTTGGATTTGGACAATCCCTTGGGGGGCCTGATGGCCAGTAATTCCTTGGATCAAGCGAGTGTTTTTACCTGCAGTTATCAGGAGACTAGTGTCACTAGTCCAGGGGAGTCTGAGCGTGCTTCTGGGTTCTACTCTTTTCAGGAGTGCCATGTTTTAGTTAAGGACAATGCTTATTCACCCAGTTCCAAGTCTGTTGCCACAGGGTCAAGGTACTCCTCTTTTGCTTTAGTACTATCGGCAATCAATCAATCAATCATTCATTCAATTAGCATTAGTGAATCACAACTCTGTAACCCCCAGGGGTATCTGGGCGTTGTAGCTCCATCGAAGAGCCAGTTTCTTTCTGAAGTCTGCCAGCAAAGGGGCAATACAGAGCTGGAGGGGGAGGTCGTCCCAGCTCTTAGCTGTGATGCAGGAGGAAGAGAGGCCACCGCTGCAGGTATGGCAGATGCAGGATGTGTGTGCGAGAGTGTGTGAAGAGGAACATAGGTGTCTAGAAAGTTGGTGGAAGTTCAGTTGATGGCTGAGTTAGGCTGGACATATGTCATGGAGCGCTTTGCAGGCATGCATGAAGATCTTTAACTGGCTTCTTTTCAGAATGGGGAGCCAGTGGAGGTCTTTTAGGTGGGGGAGATGTGGGTTCATTTAAGGAGGTTCAGGATGAGTCTGGCTGCCGCATTCTGTATGGACTGGAGTCTTCCGAGAAGCTGCATAGAGATGCCAGCATAGAGGGCATTGCCATAAACGATGTGGCTGGTGGTGAGGAACTGAGTCACAGTCTGTCTCGTGTTGGGTGGAATTCATCTAAAGATTCTGGTGAGCATGCAAAGTGTGTGCAAGGTCGGTCGGTGTAGGTCTGAGTTCTGCAGGCCAACAGCTGTGGTCCCATGTGGAGGTGTTCTTCCTGAAGATCAGTACTTCAGTTTTGTTGGAGTAGAGTTGGAGACAGTTGTCTCTCATCCATTTAGCTACGTTGGTCATGGTGTTGTAGGAGATGGTTTTGGCATTGGGGGTCTCCTTGCCGAGTGAGAGGATCAGTTGAATGTCATCTTCATAGGAGATTATGTTGAGTCTGTGGGTTCTGACGATGTCTGCGAGGGGGGTCAGGTGGAGCTGAGGAAGGCAAAGTTCTGTTGGTGGCAACACAGGTCTCCTCTTGGACCTTCTTTGATACAAGTTGTTCAGATCTGAGGCTCTGGTGTCAGGAGGTTCCTTAAATCCTAGATTTAGGGGAGGTAGGGGTGTGAGAGCTAGTAACCAATGGGCAGGTAGTCCTTGTAGTTAGTCCTCCCTGAGGTGACCACATACCGGGGTTTATATCAACTTTCTACCCAGACGAATAAAAAAGGGGGGACTCCAGGGCTTTGTTAGGGGTCCAGCATACGTGCCCTACAACAGTCATCAACAAGAATGGTATGCTGTTCCCACAAGGCAAAACATGTAAAAGAGGGGGAGAGGATGAGGGATCCTCCTATCTGGAACTAGAGTCCTCACACACCCAGCAACCTAGGTGTCATGCTTCATCATATGGACTTGCTCCTCGTCGGGCCGTCGCTGCAATGCCTGACGGGCACCCAAACAGGGCTTTTTATCAGAGATCTTTTGTTCCTGCTGTTTGGTGCGTGTGTGTGAGGGCCCTAAAGAACAGTGTAGACGTGGTGCATGTGAGTGATATTAAAAAAGGTTGGATAGTCCATAAAAACCTTTATTCGAATGGTAATCCACCTTCCTAAAGCCAAGCTGAGTGGCTGTGCTCAGGCTCAATGATCCAACAGAGCTCAGCTCTACTCATGTGAAGTGGTCGACATGCTTCATGCGTAGCGGTCAATACTGATCCATCGCATTTCATCAGACCTATACTATTCAGAAACAATCTACACGTGGTGGTGTGGTGGACAATACTACTCCTACCTACCACACTCCTTGGAAGCGAGCACACAGTCCCGTCAATCCTAGTGGTAACCTGTACATATGGGGTGACATGAAATGAAGATACATGGTACAGATACTGGAAAACTATGTCTAGCATATTAGATGCTCCCTCAGCCTCTCTACTCTGGTGTCCGTTCCGTGATCATTCAGGGGTACTAGTGTGAAGCCTGTCAGGGGGGAACTAATAGACAACTAAGTGAGTTAAAAACCTAAAAAACTAACCCTCTATTAGAATCAGTCAAGAGACCAGGTTTGCAAATAACAACAAGAGAGTTATGTTATCCCCATCAGCATTGTAAACAACATATTATAGTATTCTCAAAGCAGGGAGTCAGTCAATTAGCACATCATGGACTCACCTGGCTATTAGCTGCTACTCTCTCCATTCGGCAAGTAGGCGGTGTTGACACCCAAGTGTTGGTGTCCTGATGTGCCCAGAGTGGGGAGAAAGTAGAGTCAACATAGGGACTAGAGCAACATCGAAGAGGAGGGTTAGACCCTTTTTTTTTGGCCCAAAACTGACCCGTACTGTGGCCGAGTATGGTGCCCATGTATTCAAGGTGTTGGGATGGGGCTTTCTGCATCCAAGCCCATCCAAACCCATCACCTTAGACACTTTGGAACTCGTGGCTCCCTTTGTGGCCCCCATAGGCCACAGTGCCCCGTTAAGCCCACCGCCCCAGACACCAGAGGAGTGAGCGAGGCGGCGGAACTCCCCCGGGCCCACTGCACAATGGGAAGTTGCCTGGGGAGACGTGCCAACACCGACAGTGTCCAAGTGGATGATAAGGGCAGGAAGAACAAGCCCTTCCCACCCCCCCTGGATGCAGGACCCAAACGGGTTCCTAACAGCACTTAAGTAGTTAACCGCAACCCAACACCACACGCTCACCTCGCCTCCTTGGACATTCGCTGGATAACCTCCCGCGCGTGGTACCGCTGATCATCCGGATGCCGTTGTGGCGGCCTCTCGCCGTTTATAAAGGTAAATTGGAGTTACCGCAAACTCCCTCGTCCCTGGGCGAAGTCACGTGCTGTAGGGTGGGCGTTGCCTGTGCGCTAGTCACGCAGCCTCACATGGTGTCAGAGGTCTGGGAAACAAGGCGGCCATCTTATAGTGTGCAAAAAAACTATCTGTCCCCCTAGTTAGTGTTAATGCGCGTTCTCTGCGCCCTAGCTTAGCCTTGGGGGATCATTGTTTGTACACACAATCCAGTTATCCCTGCCAGGGGTGCCCCTCCAGCAGAGAACAGGGCACTTTCAGCTAGTGAAATATTGTAATGTTATATGCCTGTACCCTCAAGACTCCATCAAGTAATAGCGGAGTCTCGTTCAAACCAGTGAATGCGGCGCGACACCACGGGGGTCGAGTGTGAACCGAGCACACTTCTTAACCATATGTCTCAGTGGTGTGGAGGCATCCCATGGGGATCAGTGCTAATCTGGAATACGGTGCTATAGTGCCCTCATGCCCTTCAAGTCAGTAAAAGGCATATACCTAACCAGCTGGTTGGTAAATCCTCTGTGGTGCGTCACTTGTGGGCATAGTCATAGCCATTCACGTATACACATACGGGCAGTGTGTGAGGGGGGATTCCTGCTGCATTTGTGTGCATGCTAGAAGCCAAGCCACTCTATAGAGAGCTATAGTGCTGGTGCATCTAGCTTGCTACCATGGAAGCCCATGGGATATCATCGTTCAACCCCTCTAGGTTTGTCGAGAGGCAGTGCACCCATCTCTGCTCTAACCTGAACAGAGCCTGTTGTGTGATCCCGGGGTGTGATTCCAGAACTACCCATGTTATGGACTCCGCTGGGTGATTGTATGCCTTGCAGTGTGTCTACAGTTTGGTGGTGGTGTTCATGCATCTCACATTACTTTTGTGTTCCGTGATGCGCAACTTCACGGCCCTCATGGTCATCCCTATATACTTCTTGTGGCAGGGACAGGAAAGCATGTAAATACATTTCTGTGTGTTGCAATTAGTGTGCCTCATCAGCTTCCATGTGAACGTTTCAGTCAAGGGCACCTCCTTCACTGCTTTAGTTTGGTCCCTGACCAAGCAGGACCCGCAAGGGTAATGTCCCATTACTGGAGGGAGGTCCCATAGGGTCCTCTGTGCCAGTTGTTCCTTAGCCCTTGGTCTGGTGTGTATCAAGATGTCTTTTAGATTGTGAGTGCCTTCAAAGGCAAATCTGGGTCTAGGGAGATGTAATTCACCTGTGTTGACTATACCCCAGTGCTTATTAATGATTTTATTGAATTGGGCGGAATGTGGTGTGTATGATGTAACACATGTGAGGACTCCTGTCTTTTCTATGGTGGATACCTGCAGAAGGGATTCCCTCGGGTTATTCAACCCCTCGTCATCAAGTTGTATCCTCAGATCCAGGAAAGGAATACTGGTGTCAGAGATGGTGTGTGAGAACTTGAGAAATGTATTCTGGGTGTTGATCCATTGGCAGAATGCCTCACATGATGCCCTATTGTCCTTCCAAAGCACGAGGATGTCATCTATGAACCACTTCCAGAGTGTTAAGTGGGTCCGGTAGGGTTTGGCTGGGTTCATGATGACATCCTCTTCTTTTACATTTTTTGCCTTGTGGGAACAGCACCCCATTCTTGTTGATAACTTTCTACCCATACCCTCTATTCAGCCACTCCCAAAGATGGCAGAACTCAAATTGTGGTGTATAGACCAGGCTACTCACCCTGGAAGTGTAGCGAGCCTTCTGGGAGTGTACACCTCCCTGTATAGCTAATTTCCTACCTTTCCTGGTGCAAATGTACCTGGGGAGGTTTGTGTTCTCCACTGGGAGTCAGCCCTGATGCATGTCAGAGACGTGGCAGCCTTTGAAGCTCAACGCCTTGATGTGTCACTTAACTAGCTGCCTGGCAGGAGGTCAGAATCCTGTCTTGGCAGCAGCAGGCATGGAAAAGCGTCGGCTGGCCAGCTAGAACACAGAGAATCTGGGGCAACCAGGTGGGCAAACTCTAAGGTTGCCATATGGGTGCATGACATTTCATGCAGGGCAAAGATTTGTGTCAGGGACGAGAAGGCACATTGTTAGATACCAAACATGACATATTTTGACAGTGTAATAATGGAACTGCCAACCTCGAGAATGCCTGGGTGGCAGCCCATGTTATCCTATGGAAGGCTAACACTTATAGTAGTTTCCAGAGGAGAACACCACTATAGGGACATATAAGCTTGCATTTATATGTCCTCACCTTTAATATCCTGCACCATGCTTCCTGGGCTGAGAGGGCCTTCCTTAGGGGTGCCTGACATATAATAAAGATAATGGATGGACTGTGCAGGTACAGTGGAGTTGGAGCAGTTTGCGCTGCCCCTGCTGTCAGTAATTTGCTTGGGTCAACCAGGGTGACACAAAACCATGCTGCAGCCCTCTGGACGCCTTTGCCACCTATGCCTTGGGTACCCCTGGTACCTTATAATAGACACTTATAAGAGGTAAAGTCCTTGTCAATTGGGATTGCCAATTCCCACATACCAGTTTCAGAGAGAGAGTTTGGGCTCTCCTGTCACCCATGAACATGCATCCTCCTTCCTTGGTGCTGCTTGCGGCCTGGTGATCTTGCTTCACTCAGCTTACCCTGTGGCCAACCAGGAGGCATACAGGCACACCTGGTCTGCCAAGACCAGCACAGGCCTCTGCCGGCACGATGCTCCCCAGGCTCACTGGGCTGGTGCACGCCACAACCTCGCTACTGCCACCTCCTTCAATGCAGCAATCCGCATCACACCACCACAGTGCTGCTGTGCACCAGCAATCACAGCCCAAGGCACAGCAGCGGGTGAAATAACCAGCAGCACAACTCACAAAAGGTGAGCGACAAAACCGCAATCTGTACAAGTCCCTTAATGAATTGTATCTGTCAGCACTCTTCATCTGTCTGCATATCAGCAATGCTGCCCTCTCACCATCCTTCCTTGTGCGTGTCGAGAGTGTAAACTGCCCAAAGGGTTTCCTCAGGAACCAGCGCCAATACACTAACTCAGAAGCACTCAGGTGCCACTTCTCATCTCTAACGTTACTATCAATGGGGCATAATCCGCAATTTATCTCAGCAGGTATTTTACCATGAGGTGGGCGGGGTGCTTCCCAGATGGAACATAAAGAGAGTCCAGTCTAGAGACGGTCCAGTGAGCAGCAGATTATCTGTCTATTGTTTTTCACCTCACTGAAATCCCCAATCACTATGTGTATGTTGACTTACGCCTCTAAGAAGAGATGCTCCAGGGCCTCCAGGATTGGGTGCTGGAGGGTAGGGGTCAATAAACACTCCAGGCAAATGAGTGGGGCTTCCTTCTGGTGCCCTGCACCCCCACGTATTGAAGGGTCGAGCCAAGCATTATTGATTTGGAAGGGGAGGCTCTTATTTACTGGGATCCTCTGGTATAATCAGAGTGTTGCCAGGTCATATATTGAGCCGTGTTCAGGCAGGGAACATTATTGCCCTCCAAATGTGTTTCTTGCAGCAGCATCAAGTCAGGTGATTGTTTCTTAGTGCCACATTTACCAAATAGTAACTCAACATAATACAGCAAGTCACCTTGCTATGCTGCACTGCATGAAAGGGCAGGCATGTAACACTGTACGGTGAATTCTTATCCTTTCCTAGTGCTGGCACACTTTTAGCTGCCTAGCGCCAATGCAGGCACAGCCTGCGTTTTAGGAAGGGATTCTTTTTGTGCAGGAAAGGATGCCTTCCTGCACAAAAATTATCCTCAGAGGCATTTTCCTCTTCCTACGAGTGCTGCAGAATGCAGCATATAGAGACAGAGGAAACAACCAGGGAAAATAAACATATTTACCCTCCGTATCGATTCTACTGGAGAGGTGTAGGATATTGATGCATTAACAAGTCAACCACTAATGGTAAATCCAGGAATACGCCAAAATACATGTGTGGATGCTTGGGAACACCCATGCTTCACCCAAGTTACGCCTCCCTGAGGCAGAGCAACACAAGGCAGCAATTTGCACTGCCTTGCATTTCTCCACATTTACTAAGCCATGCAGGGTCATGCATGGTGTCCTTGTGTAGCTTGATCAATTTCATTGAAGATTTTGCATACCCGTTGCGCCCCCTTCCGTGGCATGAGTGACACAAACCCATGATAAATATGGGTCTTAATGTATTGAGCGGCCACTCCATGTTTGAGCTTGCTGAGGTGGCCATTGACATTCCTAAACAGGATTTTCATTTGGTGGGGCTTACCCCCGTCATGTCACTTGTCGTAGCCATGCTTCAGATCAATTTCTCCCATCGGTTCACCTACCTTATTAATTATCCCTCCTGAGAGGGCCCCACCCACAGGCTCCTTAATCACCCCATCCAGTATGTACGGTTGGTCTTTACTCAATTGCTAACCCTGCCTCCCCATTGTATTAGTGGACCAGCCATTTGTGCTTATTTTTTCCCTTGTGTACTTCAAATTGAAGCATTCCCAACTTGGAGAGGCAACAGGCCTCTCCTTGTTGTATAGCATTTTAGGACCCTAGTGTAAGTTTCCCGATTCATGCCGCTATATAGGTATACATCACCTTGTCCTTATATAGGCATAGAAATCATAACCATATTTAGACATAGCCCATGCAGTCCAAATACAGGCATGGCTACTTCCACTAGTTCCGAAAAGCCACAACAATTTCTTGGAAAACTCGGCTTCAGCAGTCAGGGACTTCCCCTTGCTTGAATATTGATTTATCCAAGAACTCATGGAGTTTTCAAAGAACTTTGACTCTTTGATGACATTATTATGTCCAACTTTATGCCCACACTTGCCATAGCAAACACACGGTGGTTGAAGCAGTTCGACTATCTACTTGCCCGACGTAACTCAATACAGCAAGTGCCGAAGGAAGCCGACCCTCCAGCAGATGCACTAAGAGATATGCTGTCTTTTCTCTTGCAGAGAAATCTAGCTCCAGTGTTTCCAAGCTCCCCTTGCCTGGTGTTGGGAAATCGAGTCCGGAGACAGAGAGATACCAGACCTCTTTCATTCTAACCCAAGGTACGGAGCCGATTAGACCCTAAGAGAACTCTTGGATAGATTCTTGGCAAAAGAATACTAAACTTATGCTACACCACACTTACTTCTTCCCTTGTACTAGACTTGGTTAGGTACATCGGGGTAGGCGTATTTTAGAAGCACCAGTTGAGTACTTTTTAGTCTTTATTTATGTGTATGTATTTTATGGTTTAGAAATCATACCATGCTTTTACAGTATTATTTTATAATACTCTTCTTGCTGTATTCATTATACTTTACATCCAGTATTACGATTGTAGCAGTTCATTTCTTCTGCATGAGAAAGAAGACTGTTCAATAAATACTTTTATTGAAAACGCCCATCTCTCTGTTTCTCTGCACCTCTGATGAAATGAAGCATGCACGATTGACTGAGTAAAATATCATCTATTGTTTCCACGACTCTGAAGATACGTTTTAACTTGGGGAAACAAAGTTGTCATGTTTATGTAATTGTCAGAAACTAATCCCTTCTTGTTTATTCGAGAATGTTTCTAGTGACCTCTGAGCTAGCTGGCACTCACAATTAAGTTTAATATATTCGATAGAGACCTAGTAGACATAAGTCCTATGTCCCATCTATAGCATATATAATTCCAATGCGCAGAGCCTATTGGGAATATAGGAACTTCACTACATCCTGTACTAAATACCTTCATCCCACACATCATAAAAGGAAGTGTCTGTCACCCAAACTGGAGCTCCCCACAATATTTCATGTGCAGTGCAATGACTTGCCACCATTCCCTCGCCCCATTTGACATTATAACGCCCTGCTGGTGAGTTAGTGCAGCCCTCATGGGCCTTGGCGAGTCTCTTGCTCCGTCAGGTGGTTATTCATCTAGTGTTGTGGCTCTTGCCCCCATCGCCATTCACGAAAGATGGATGTAGCTCCCTCTATGCCAGTTGGGGGCCGAGCCGCATTGTAATTATTAGCACCAAGGTCATTCCAGTCGTGCAGGCACAGTCAGGCCCAAGGTAGTGTCCCTGGCAGGAAAAGCCAAGGCAAGATTCAGATGGACCCTCACTGTCCGATAACAATCAGTCAGTGGTATCACTTTCCTATCATCTGGCACATGAACTGCCACCTCTGGGGCAGCAGGTGTAGGTCTCTTCTCCACCAAATGCCCGGCTTCTTCTGCTGTGTCAAATATATGAGCCATCCCCAGGTGAATGGCCTCCATTTGGGCTTGATAAAGGAGCATGCACTTGATTTGCATTATTTAAACTTTAATCCTTTACCCCCACAAATGTGCGTTGCTGCTTTTGAATACGCATAGTGCAGTCAGGGAAGATCATGATCTATAAGCATTCCAGCATGACTGTTTGATGATCGTGGGCCAACCTGAGGATGGTGTCTCTGTTGGAGTAGTTGAGCAGCCTGAAAATGACCGACCTAGACACCAGTCACTAGGGGTTGAACAGACAACAGGTGGTCTGTGAGGTGCCCCCCACCCTTAGTGAATTCATATATAATTGTAGGGAGTGAACTTGCAATTCTACCAACAGACAATGCAGAACAGCCACCTCAGCTCTAAATGGCCTCTACTAGGAAATGTTGGAGGGGACAAACTCACCCAGCAACATCTGCAAATCTTGCATAAGAATCCTTGTCAACCCCATGTGTAGGTCCAGTGGGCATGTCAAGATAGTGTGAGGGAGACCAGGGCTCATGTTGGCCTGTCTCATCCTTAGTGTCTCCTTGCTGGGTCCCAGCACTCAGTCCGGTCTCTGCTCTCTGTCCACATCACCTCTCAGGCCACAGGAGGGACACAGGGGGCCAATGTAATGCCCTACTCAGGTCCCTCTGTTTTCCTGGGCCCTTCTAGCTCTCAAGAACACCACCAGGTCTCGGCGATGGCATGTGGCCTGCCTCCCACCGAAGCGATGAGAGTTGCACAAACTGCTACACTGTCAATAATCGTGGTGGGGCTGCATGTGTGGGGCTGTTCTCCTCCTGGAACACATCATAGATTGCTGTATGAGTGTCCCTCCCTTCAGGGCCCACATGGCCCATCTAATTCTGGGCAGTGGCAGGGACGAATTACTGCACTGCCATCTGCTCTAGGTCCTGCGTACATGTAGGCCACCCCCCACATATATCTCACTGCCACAACGGCTCAGGGAGACCGCTCCAACAAGCCCATGTAGTGCACACTATCCAATAAAGTGCATCCGCCTCTGGCAGCACACAATGTGTTCTTGGAGGTGCGATTCAGAAGTATTGCCATCACAGATTATGAATTGTGTGTGGACATAAGGTCCTTGGACAAAGCTTCACAGAAGTGCGACCGCCATTTATGTTGGCTTAGCCAGGCCGACAATTGGACTAATTGTTATTGTGATGTCACTTATTATGATGATATGAGGGGATCAAAGGAAACATATTATCACTTTCGAACAATTTTTGGGGAATTTAAATCACAGGATCAATGAGAAGGCATGGATCAAGCAGCCATAGGAATACAACAACCGTCAACACTCTTATTTATATTACTAAATGTACAATTCAAAGAGATACTTTGTGACTATTTTTTGAAGCACACTATGGAGAGTGAGTGCGCATTCTCACTTCTTTGTGCAGCTTCAGATATCAGTACAACAATCTGGGAACGAAATATGTAATGAAACTCTACAAAGCATCCAGAGCTGGCTCACTTGAGAGCTTAAAGTCCATAAACAAATCTGTAAAATAAGCTATTGTTTCCCATGTGAAAATTGCATTGCTATTATTTTTTCAGTGAAACTAATTCAGAGACTCATATTGTGGCAAAACTAAACATCACATACTGATACCAGAATATTGTGTTAAAACATTATAACTCTAAAAATATTGTGAAACATATTATTCAAACTAGCGACATGCACAAATCAAGCAGCGACAGTATACACGACCTTCAACACTCTTATTTAAATTACAAAGGGTTTGATTCACAGAGATATTTTGTGACTGATTTTTGAAGCACACTGTGGAAAGTGTCTGGGCATTCCCAAAAGAACAAATATTGCTGCTAACGGATTTGGAAAAAGTGTCTAAAAACAAATGAAATATAAATGTACTCATGGTTCCGCACGTCGATAATAAAAACAACAAACAAATTGCAGAGAAAAGAATGGGGCTAAGAGAAAATAAAAGTTTCTTGAAATCTAAATGCATCAAGCTTCCACAAATACTGAAAGCTACACTAATGATGAACCAGAAATACCAGAAAGAACAATGAAAGAAAGCACCAAAGACTTTATAAACAGAAAACAAGCTCCTAAAATCACAAACCTTTGAGATCTAAATGACCCCATATCAGAAGTGCAAACATTTTCCAACATCAAGAAGCTGGTGCGGTGTAGGTGGAAGAAACTGGTATGTATATCAAGAAATATACAGCAATATCCATCCTAAACCAGCAACCGAAAATCAGACTGAGATACCAAAAGATAATAGTGCTGAACCTATGAGCAGTGTTCAAGGCAAGAACCAAACTGTTATAATCCAAAGTAACGTACCCAAAAAGGCAAGAAAAATGGGAAGCTCAATACAAATCCTAAAAAATATATGCAAAATCCAAGGGCACCCTTAAAAAATAGCTGGCAATGTTCAAGAATGAAAATAGAAATACTGATGAGGCAGAAGATGCCAGCTGCCAAACAGATGCTGATGGTCTTCATCATGACTATAAAGTCATTTCTAAAAAAGAAAAAGAAAAGCCCTAAATTTGCACCAAGTGGTCAAATCCCTGAAGAATTAGACTACAGATATCTGTGTAAAAAAAAATCACAATTCTTGAAATAACAAATGCATTTGAGGAAGCCAATTTAACCAAAGCAGTGGGGTCTGACAATGCTGACATCAACTCAGGTGACATTTTTCTGCCCATCGATAGCCTCTATGATGGGGGTTCGGGTATTCATCAGAACAGATATGTTGGTTTTCACTCTGTTCAATAGAAAAGAAAAGAAATAAGAAATAACTTTTTATTGCCTATAAAATGCCTAAATATGGCCAACAATTAAATCACATAGGTTCACTCTTACCAGCACCTAAAAGTTATAGAAAATAAGAGACAGTTATTTCATAAAACCACAGAGGTCAATATCTCACAATTCACATATAACAGTTGTGTATTGTGTTAGTAACACATGTAGATAGTGAATCACCCCAGTTTAGTGCAATAAAGTTTAGCTGCTCACCCGCTAACAAGTCGGTAATCGGCATCAAAGCAAGCCTTAATTGACGAACAATGACAGGAATAGGGAGTAATAAGACAGAGGCACATATTCGATAAATCAATGAAAAGTCACTTATTAATTGTAAAATAATGGAGAGAGGGTACTTTAAGACCAAAAACTCCAATTCATAAATGTTAGCTATTCTTAAAAACGATGATGCTCGATATAACAAAGCGCGAGCTGGTCATGAATGCTCAGTTCGCCTTTAAGCAAACTTTGATGAGTCATCAAAACAGGCAAGGAGGGTGTGTATTATGAATACTGCTCACCCCCAACATCCAAAGAATTAATGTCACTCGCTCACTGAATCAATGGTGCTCGGCATAAGGGTACGGACTTCTGGCCAGAGTTGTGCTCAATTTTAAACTACCTACTGTTCTCTAAATTCATCAAGGCAAGGAGGCAGCGCAACCAGTTCTCGGTCACCAACGGTCAACTTGGTGGTTGTAATTAGGTTGAAGGTTTCACTCCCCTCTGAATTCAAATTTGTGTTTTGGGGACATGCAATAAAGTTATTAGTTCACCATAAGGCAGTTTTATTGTACATTCTTTCTGTCAAAAACACTTGCACTCTGCACACTCACACACCTAGGGACCTCAATTACCACAAAAAACACTCTTAAGAGCCCCTTCCATTGCCTTTTTCACTAAGGGAAGGAAGTTGTAGCCCACAACACTAAGCTGACTTTCATGGTATGAAGAGGGACACAATGATGAAGCATGTCGCCTTAGGGTGTGTGAGGGTCTTCATCCTAAATAAAAAAAGTTTCCTTGATAAATTAGTATAGAATTTAATTTTAGCTGCACTTGACTAATTGCTTCTCTTTGTGGTATATTTTGAAAAACAAAACATCGATAACATACACCCAAGAGACAGTGAAAAATGCCCCGTACTGACATTGTATCCTCACACACTTCTTATTACACACAACAAAATAAATGAAATACCAACAGAATGGGCTACTAAACTTGAAAGTCTAACACTCAAGCCTACACAAAAGGTTGAAATATTGTGTCGATACTTGGTTCCTAAGCTGGTATTCAAATTGGAAATGAGAGACACACAAGCAATAACTCATTGAGTTAGACCAGACAATAAAGAAATATGTTTATCTATTTCTCCACCTATCTGCATACACATGCAATGCTCTGTTGTACTCTAAAAGGTCAAATGGTGGTTTAGGTATACCAAAGTTGAGAAGAACTATAGGAATCAACAAAGTGAACAATGTATTATATCTCAGAGTCTGGGTTCTGTAAAACATTAATACGTTTGAACCAGTCTCCAAAGCCAAGGAAGAACTTCATTGGCTACCCATAAAAAAGAGCGTTGCTTTTAAGGTGCTCTGCATAGCTCGGAAATCAATGTATCACCACGGTCCTGATTTCCTTAAAAACAAATTATCTTGGTTCACTCCAAATAGATTCCTTTGCTCAGCCACAACTAAGAAAATGTCTGTCCCATCTTTTCACGAAGCCCCTTGGGGTGGTAGAAGCTTCTCCTATGCTACCTCCCATCTCTGGAATCAAATGCAGGAGCATATGAGGAATCAATCTAACTTTTTGCTTTCAGAAAATCACTTAAAATCAGGTTGTGTAATCTTCCCCTGTAGATACCTTTTAGGCAGTTTCCTCCTTCACAGAATAGGCAGCACCATGAAGCCTTTGGGCATATGCAGCGCTTTACAAAATTTAAATCAAATCAGAGAAACTCTAGACATGTATAATGCTCACTCTTATATGATGCCGGAGATATAATAAATACTAGAATTGGTCACATGATCAAAACTTACCATGTAAAACTATCGAACAGCAGATTCCTGGACTACTCTTTACAATTCCAAGCATCTTATGACTGGAGAAAAAAAGAATTGGAGAAATGGATAAACTCCCTGGAGATGGTATAAAATACTTGGAAAATAATCCAACTTCAAATTTTTGGATTGTGAAATGCATTACACTAAAGAAAAATCAATACACAGCTGCGCTTAAGCTGAGAGCGAATGATGTGGATAAGCCTAGGTGGAGTTTGCGGAGTTTTTCATGCTCCGTGCTCCTCAGAGCTCTCTGAGTTTTTCCTTGCTTATGCTCACAAATGGTACGTTTGTGAGCTCGAGCGAGGAAAATCCAACGCTAGACCACTTCCCAGTGAGATTTCTAAACACGGACAGGCGCAGATGGTCGCTACCGCTCGCGTTGAGAAACCTTCTGTTCGCGCTGAGGAAGCTCCGCTCAAGTAGAACTTCTACTCGAGCTGCTGAAAGAAGCAGCTCCCTCTTGCAAAGTGCGAGATGCTTGTTGCGTTGATTTTACAGTGTGGGACAAACACCCAGCGGAGTATTTTTTGTCACTTCGCAGAGCTCCGCTTAGTGGAGCTCCGCAAACTCCGTCCAGGTTTAGTTATGAACACTAGAGAAACAGTATCCAGTGGAAGAGATCGATCATTCACTAATTGTAGATATTGCAAAGATGTATGTGAAACAATTGTGCATGTGTAAGGTGCATGTCCTAAAACAAAGGACATTAGAATTAAAAGACAGGTTCTGGAGCTACTCATTGATTGAGCCAAATGATGTGTGTGGCTCACACACAGGAAACCTCAATTAAAGAGCAGTTAAGGTAACTAAGAAAACCTGATGTAGTGTCCATTAAAGATGCTACTGCTGTGGTGATCTATATTTCAATCCATTGTGAAAACTCACAAAGCTTGTTCAACAAGTGTATCAAAATAAAATAAGTCATGTCATGCTTGACTTTTCTTTTTTAAATAATGCATATTCTGGAGTTTGTAACAAAGTTAGGCATTGCAGTGATACTATGCATATAGCTGTTTCAGTTACCTAATTAATATTTTGTGACAAGAATATGCTTTTAAAGTTGCAGGTACCAAAGATTTTCCATTTGGGAGCTGCATTTCTGGAGTTTTGGAGTACAAACTTTGGAATTTATTTGTTTTCCAACTATTTTGTTTCCTTCTATTTTTCAGTTTACCTGAATTTTTTTACGGACTTTTAGGTTATTGGAAGGTATTAATGGATTTGATATGGAATATGGATTATATTGTTGGCATTATTTCATGAAATTGACTACTTTTATCCCTGAACTTGGTATTTATGTTAAAGACCTGAAAGAGATGACTACCTCTACCATTGATCTTGCTTTTCATCATGAAGCCCTGAAGTAGGTGATGGCTCTGGATACCCATCACGAAATTCCCCGGTGACATTACCTGCATAGATCATTGCCAAAACGGGGGAAAGCCTCATGTTGGCTAGAAAGAGCTACCATTACAATTCCTACAAAGCAGGAACTTAAGGCATCCTATTGGGATGCTAGGGTAAACGTGGAAATTATGGCCACCTGCCAGCCGAGGTGCACAGAAGTATTCCTGGAACATAAACCCACCTATTCATATGAACCATACTTGTATATGATTAGCAATTCATCTGACAGGACGCTTTTTATTAGGTTTAGGGTGAGTTCTCTGCCCTTAAATACCTTTGTTTTAGATCGAAATTGCTTCCCACCCACAATTCTATTTGCACATGCTGTCTCACATTAGAAGAATTTATTTCACACTTCCTGTTCTTCTGTCCGATTAACACTTCCTGCTCACTTCTTTCTCACTTGCAAATGTGCATGCAATTCCTGTATCCTGTATTTTACTTTATTGTTCAATGAATTAAAATCGTTACAATATGCTATCATTACAATTTACTATAAATAAGAAAAGTGAAGAGGTTAAAACTCACAGGGTTTGCTAAAAAACTAAACATAGAAATGAAACCTTAACCCCTTCAGCGCTCATGACGAGTGGCGCTCCGGTGCTGACCGCGCCCGTTCCGTGGAACGCTCACATGCTGGGCTGATTCCCCTGCAGTGCTGAGTCTTCCATTGGAACGGGTGTGGCCATGACGAGCTCAGCTCGTCATGAGCACCGGAGCGCCGTAGCTCACGACGAGCCCCCCGCCCCCCAGTACAGCGGGGAAACAGCCCCGCATGGAAGGGGTTAAAAACCATTATCCAAGCTGAAACTAAAGTGCTGGTGCGTCGAACTTTGGGAGATGTTTAATCATAGTCATTCTTGGTTAGTGGCGGACTGATAACTTCTGATGCTTCTGATGTTTCTCTGCATCAACCAAGGCCGTGAGACCTGCAAATTGGAAGAACCAGGTGGTGCCGCTCACTGCCGCTCACTGACTAACTTTGGGCAGCGCTGCTTAGATCAAAAGGGAGAGAGAGGACTAGATAAGCTAGGCCTGATCCCCAGGGTTATATGTATTTATATCAATAAGGGCTAGCTAGTTTAGTAGGATATAAGAGACTCAGTTAGGTACGTCAAAGAGCAACATAAAGTGAGGAAAGACGTTGTTTTCCTCATAAAGCCCTCACCCACCGACCTAGTCGGTGGCATGCTTCATCATCGGGCCCACCACAGTGGCACCGAATGTGCCCCGGGTGTGCTTCAACGCCAGGAGACTGCGGAGCTGGTATGTTGCTGAGTGTGCGGTGAAAAAGGGTGAGAAGGTGTAGTTTAAAAGCTATGCAGGAGGTCCCAGCACCCGAGGGTTGTTTATTTTTAATGAACTGGGCCTCTGCTAGCAGATAAAAAGGCAAGGAGACGTGATGGAGTGCTAATTATGACCTCCAGCGTCTAGTGCGGTCTACATGTTTCAGCCAGTGCCTTGTTAATTTAAAGCTGGCTTTCCTCAGGACCATTTACTATGTGAAAGAGTGCAAAATAAACTTAATTTAAGTGATTGTGTTGTTTTTTTCGCTATGTGTGGCGCTCGCTAAGGCGCTGTAGCTGTTAGAGGGGATTCCCTCAAGCTTGACTACATATAACACATAGGACAGGGACAAGACGTACAAGGTAGAGTCATTTCAGTATGGTAATTAGTTGTACCACAATGTTGCCGACTTATTAGGTGGTGTACGACCTATAAACGGCTATGGTGAGCTCATGGCACGTGCATGAGGCTGGTGAGGATTTAGCAAAAACCGGAGGTGTTTTTGTGGTGGACTAAAAGAGCTTATTTACAAGGTGAGGTACAGGTAAGTATGGTAATAGGTCCTCACTCTGTTTTAACTTGTAAAAAGCTTCATGGGTCGCCCAATGCCCACAAAGACAGTCTATCAGCTCGCGCTCAAAACGCATGCGCTCATTGCCGGCGCATGCGAGAGAAGGCGCACTACTCGATAGCGCTTGCGCGCACTGCCTGCAATGACTGCACCCCTCCCTCTGTTTCTACTACACGCAGGTGAATCTATTCAACTGGGCAGTACAAATAAGAGACCGGACGCCCCTTTCCCCTCATACCGGGCGCCGCGGCAGGACGAATAGGTCCAAGGAGGAACCAGACCGAAAATCTCGTGAGTAAAACAGAACCGCTACAGCTACTACAGGGTAAGCCAATACCTTTCTCTCCCTACAGGTTGGACATATGTTGAATATACCTTTATACCCACAGGGTCTCTTTCTCTGCCAGGCGACCCATGAAGCTTTTTACAAGTTAAAACAGAGTGAGGACCTATTACCATACTTACCTGTACCTCACCTTGTAAATACGCTCTTTTAGTCCACCACAAAAACACCTCCGGTTTTTACTAAATCCTCACCAGCCTCATGCACGTGCCATGAGCTCACCATAGCCGTTTATAGGTCGTACACCACCTAATAAGTCGGCAACATTGTGGTACAACTAATTACCATACTGAAATGACTCTACCTTGTACGTCTTGTCCCTGTCCTATGTGTTATATGTAGTCAAGCTTGAGGGAATCCCCTCTAACAGCTACAGCGCCATAGCGAGCGCCACACATAGCGAAAAAAACAACACAATCACTTAAATTAAGTTTATTTTGCACTCTTTCACATAGTAAATGGTCCTGAGGAAAGCCAGCTTTAAATTAACAAGGCACTGGCTGAAACATGTAGACCGCACTAGACGCTGGAGGTCATATTTAGCACTCCATCACGTCTCCTTGCCTTTTTATCTGCTAGCAGAGGCCCAGTTCATTAAAAATAAACAACCCTCGGATGCTGGGACCTCCTGCATAGCTTTTAAACTACACCTTCTCACCCTTTTTCACCGCACACTCAGCAACATACCAGCTCCGCAGTCTCCTGGCGTTGAAGCACACCCGGGGCACATTTGGTGCCACTGTGTGGGCCCGATGATGAAGCATGCCACCGACTAGGTCGGTGGGTGAGGGATTTATGAGGAAAACAACGTCTTTCCTCACTTTATGTTGCTCTTTGACGTACCTAACTGAGTCTCTTATATCCTACTAAACTAGCTAGCCCTTATTAACTTTGGGCAGCAACACAATAATTGGAGCCAATATTTTCAATAGTGACTGCAGAGGCGACAGGTAACTGAGTTGTCTTGTCAGGCCCAAGAAGGATTAAAGTCCACGATGGGCAGTGCAAGAAGTCTCAAGTAGGCGATTCTTTTAGGGGCCGGAACTGACAGAGCTTTCTCAAAGTAGGGCTGCGGTTTTCCCGGGATATAAGAGGCATCCAGTTGGGTTGATGGTGTAGACTTTCCAGGTCCCTTTCAAAGGATATTCTCCTGACCTGCGTGTTCACCATCTTTTTCCAGGCTGTTACCGGGATATCCAGATTGTGTGAATTTTGGGCTTCTATTTCGAGTAGACTTATAGCTGCTGCCAACTGGGCCTGCCATGGAGAGCCTCCCTCTTTAAAGATTGTTTTAATTTGTGCTTTCAGTGAGAATGGAGGTGCATGCAACGTGCTAATATAGTATTCTAATGTGCCCCCTGAGCAAGTGATATCCCGACGAGGGAGTCCCAGCTCCAGCCTTACTCTGGCTCTCCTGGCCTGTCGTGGGAGGGCCAGAACCTTCTTATATGCAGAAATTTAGAGGTTCAAGAGGAGTTTATTGTAAGCACCAGGAAAGATCAGGAGACCATAGTTAAATGATGGAACAAGTTTAGCTCTTGGAACTTTCAAAATAGGTTCTGCTGTCGGACTGTAAAGACGCTGGTTTAGACGTCTCAGACTGTAAATAATGAAGGCCCCCTTACTACTTAGATGTTTCAGATGGCCCTTCCGATAGCCTGATGCCCAAATAGTTATAACTTGCACATGTTTTAAGTTGCAGTTCGCCTAGGCACCATTGTGCTGTTTTCTTTCGGTGGTACTGCCCACAAATGAGTATCCTGGTCTTCTCCTGGTTCACCAAAAGGTTGTTCTTTTGATTATACCTCTGTAGGGCATTTAGGGCTTTCTGTAAGCCTGTCCGCGTGTGATCCATTATTACAAGTCATCAGCTTACTGAAGGATTTGGAGCCGTACTTTCCCCAGCCTTGGTGTTAATAAACGTACCCCTTCCAGGGCTTTTCCCAGGTCAGCAGTATAGAGATTGAAAATTGGAGGGGCAAGGACACATTCTTGTTTCAGGCCGTTATTAGTTGGTTCCTTAGCTGTTACAGTCGTTTGGGTGGTCTTGATGCGGACCCAAGTCCCCTGCTGTAATGCAATTATTGCTTGTAGCAGCTGTTGGGGGATTCCCCAGGAATCTAGTTTTTCCCACTGTTTTCCTCGATCAACCCAGTCAAAAGATGCATGGTAGTCCACGAAACAGCAAAAAAGGGGTCATTGTGATGGCTAGGTTGCTCGGTATAACAGGTGACCCAGTACTAGGATGTTGTCTATGGTGGAACTTTTGGGCCTAAAACCGGATTGAAAGAAAGGAAGGATATTATTATCTTTTGCCCAGGCTTCTAGGTCCTTCAGTAATATTCTTGCATATGCTTTCGCTTCAATATCAAATGGGGCAATAAGCCGATAGTTTTCTGGTTTCGTGTTGTCCCTTTTTTGTAGATGGGGGAAAGTATAGAACCTTTCCATGACGATGGGACAGTGGATGTGGTGAAATTGTACTTAAAAAGTGGTGTGAGCTGTGCTGCCCAGGATACGTGAGAGGCTTTAAACACTGATTCGGGGACCCCATTGGGTTCTGGAGCACCAACTGTCCTCATTTTTTGGATCAGAATGGTTACCTCGGCCTCTGTGATATTAGGTGTTTTGACAACATTGCATGATTCTGGAGAGGGTTGTTGTGAACAAGTATGGCACATGTTCTGATGGGTTAAGTATAGTTGTTTTGCGTTTGACCCACTCAGTGGCTGCCACTCAGTTCCCTTTTGTCTGAGCAGTGTTACTAAGTTGAGTAATGTATTTCCAAAGTTGAGTATGTTCCCTTTCCATAAGGAGGTTAAATATTTTCACCCATGCTGCCTCAATTTTCTTAGCTCGTGTCTCCTAAACTTTCTTTCTGTGCTCGGCGCGAAGAACTGTTATTGCCTGTATTTGGGTGCCTTTGATTCCTATTCTTCTAGCCTTCAAGGCCTTTAAGAGGCTGCATTTGGTTTGATGAGGTCCCAATGGTTTGATTTGTGGCGGGGGACAGTAAGTGTGGGTAACCTGTGCTTGAGTGATTCCAAGTCACCCCCTAGAGCATGTTTTAACTCCACTAGGAGTGCTTTCCAGTGCTCCGGGGGGTGGGGGTGGGGGGGGGGTGTAGCGGTGCATACGACTATAGGATTCAAATCTTAGAGTGTTATCCACTCCAAAAGATTGGGCCAAGGTTTGTGGACCATTTTATTCCGCTCAGAACTTCATGGTGCACTTCTCCAGTAGAAGCCCCTAATGTTTCCTGTTGCGGTGTGGTTTTCCCATTTGGCTGAAAAATTACCCTCAGTGGTCTGTGGTCGCTCTCACCCCTATTGAGAACTTCAACGTTGTTAAAATGTGGGACCAGGTCGGCTGGAATGAAGATGTAGTCAATTGTGGACTTGTCCCTGAAGGTAGGGAGAGGGAGCAGCGAGGATCCACAGCTATTTTGATGGTATGTGTGGAAACCAAGTTTTGATTGTGAAAAAGTTGCTGCAGGAGTGCAGCTTCGGTTTGTGATAGGGAGTGAATTTTCAAGTTCCCTAACTCCCTGGTATTTAGATCCCGGACAATAACAGGAAAATGTGAGACGTATTTGTTTAAAAGAAGATCCATTTTTGCTGTCAATATTTTTAGTGCTTTTTTTTGCTGGGCGACAGGTTTAACATACCAGTTGATTAACAGAAGACAAATTGATTTGTTGTTACTTTTTGGACCACTAATGAGTACTGATTGCAGATCAGGAGTGTTAGTTGCAATTAAGGTAGTCTCTATTGTACAAGCATGATTAATGTAAATTGAGAGGCCATCAGATGCTCTCCTGAAGATGTTGCGTTTTATAGCTGCGGAATAAAGTCTGTAGAAACCTGGGAGAACTAAGGGTTCCCTAGCCCAAGTCTCTTGTAGGCACAAGATCATTTTCTCTAAGATAATTGGTTACTGAGGTGAAACCAAACTGCCTTTTTAGCCCAGCTACATTCCAGGATTTAATGGATTGCTGTTTGTTGGTTTCCGAGATTCTGGTATTGGTATTGTGATAGGTGGCCTTTGTGTAGTTAGTGGTGCCGTTGGAGTGGCCAGAGATGTGCGTTGGCCTACTGATGTAAACAGACCTGTTATCAAAGGTACTTCTTATCTTATAAGCATTATAAGATAATGGCTTTGCAGCTGGACTGTTCCCTGGTGAGTTGCTCGCTTTCCCCTTAAAACAGAGTAGACTTCATTCTTTGGCGGGAGTGCTGTTAGCATGTGTGGATATTTCTCTGGTACAGGGAATATGGTGCCAATCCCCCAGTCTGCCAATATGGATTGTTCTTCTGGTGTTAGCCCCACACAGGTATGACGACTCAGCCCAATTGAGGTTGATTTGCCATGAGAATCAATGGGACCTTGACCTAGGCAAGGTCGTCCGATTGTGTTTCTGCCAGAGTGGGGATATGCTTAAATAAGCAAAGTATATTGCCCCTGTTTAAGATGTCATGTTGGCCCTTGATGTGATATCTGGGTGTAAGAATTTCTTCATGGGTTATTTTGCTGATTTGATTTCCTTTGGGCTGCGCTCTTGGTCCGGTCTAAGCAGTGCCCGAGTTACAGCTTGGGCTGGCCTCTCCTTGACAGGTCTCTAAACTGAAAGTGGGGCTTTGGAATGACAGGATTGTTGCATCGTGGATCCTCTGGCGGTTCAGGTGGAGAAGCCCCTGAGCGATGTGTGCCCTGATCGTAGGACCTTGTTCCTTGAGTGAGCATGGTTGGCTCTATCTTAGTATACATGTAGGCCTTTCTTTACAAGAGGATGACAGTTGTATGCTTCAGCAGCTACTTTAATTCAATGAATGTGGCTGCTTAAATCACAGTACAATTACCTTCATACATCTGAACCTATTTGGGCTTCCTCCAATATATGTATTGGGAGGGAAGTTTATAGTGCAGCCCAAGCTACGTAGTTAGAGAGAGCAGAACACTGATTGGAGCAATACAATCTTAGGAGGGCAGGTTCATTGTGGAATGAGAGTGGAAGGTTATTAGGAAGCAGTGATGGCAATTCCATATAATACAGTAGAGATGCATAAACAGAGGAAGAGAGAGGAGGGAAGGTGAAAGGAAGAAATTGGTCAGCAGGAGTTAGGTATGGCTAAGAAAGAGTTGGCAAGGGCTATTGGGCCTTCTTCCTATGGTTAAGATAGCAGAGAGGTTGCCTCCTGACAAGATGTTGCAAAAAGAGTAAGAATTATGGTGTTATGAATAGAGGCAATCCTCAACGTTTTCACTCATTTGAACAGTTAGAGGCGAATTTTCAAATTAAAATTGTTTTCCTTGGTGAATCTGTAAAAAAAGCATTGATGTAAATGTCAGTGCATGCAGTTTCACAACCTGCATGTTAGGCCAGGGGTGAAATAAGGAACAGCCAGTGCAGCTAAGAGCGGTGGGGCGAGGTGGTGTGGGACTCAACTGACTACGATGACGGAAAATTATTTTTTTATTTCAATTTCCCTCGTCATCGCCTCTTGAGTCCCCCCACGCCACCCCACCACCCAACCAGTCTGACCTGCACAGTCCGCTCCTGTTAAAATGGCACAAAACGGTGTTCTGTTGGTCTTAGAGCACAGCGGGGAAGATTCCAGGTGGCCATGGACTGAAAAGGTTGAGGGCAAATGTAGTGGCAAAGGTTACATCTGTCTACTCATTAGGTCAGTATCATTAGTCTAAATTTTGTAGGCTTTAAAGAAAATAATATGGTAGGGTGGAAGGAGGTGGTGAGTTCTTCCTTGTAGATTTATGTGGACATTTAAAGGGGAATTGCTGCATATTGTAAGATCTAAAGACTTCTTTTCGATGGAGCCAAGTATTCTCCGTCCAATGAGTTTTTGGGGAAACATTGAAGCAAATTGTGAATTTGGTCAGCGGATTACTCCAGTAACTCTTGGTAAATTTTTATAGGACTATAAGACTACAGTATACAGGGGCAAAAAACAATTGCGAGCAGCCTGTTACTGCTACAGTTTTCAAAACGCTCCTAGTGGCACCACCTAGAACACAGATTAGGTATAGATCCAAGACCCTGGATCATGGCTCTGGTGGTTACTACCACAGGTTGTTGCAAACAGCATCAGCGAAAAGTAGCACTCTAAAAATAGAACATGACCAGCTATGAATACCTAGTAGAACATGCATTATTTTGTGAAGATCAAGCCAGGGCTGAAAATGTTCTAGCCTTTCACTTGTTGCTAACCAGGCTCCACTCCATTCCGTCATCATGCTGTTCCAAGAAATGCATAGCTTATTCACACAGGTAGGGGCTGCCTTTGTTTTCCCCCCTCAACTTTCACTGGCATGTTTATTTATTTGTTGAATGGGCAGGTACTGTTCAGCACTGAGTACCTGCACTTCTTTAGTTTGAAAGGTAGAGGGCCTGCACTTCTTTGCACTGCTGCAATACATTTCATGGGAGAGTACCGACACTTGTCAGGAGAAAAAAGGTACTGTGGACCAGTACTTCTAAGTAAATGTGCACTATGTTTACCATTTTGTCAAATACTACTTTGCAGCACTAGTTTGGCACCTGGGTGGTGGGGTTGCGGTAGGTGTTGCGTGGTAGGTCGCAATTGCGGAGGGAAGGGAGTTAATAAAATCACCTACCTTGCCGCCGCCGGGCCCCGCGTCTTCTCTGCTCCTGCTCTCCTGCTTCCTTCACAGGAACAGGAAGCAGGCAGCCATGCTCCCTCACCCAAGCCAATCACAATGCTGCAGAGCGGCGTTGTGATTGGTCTGAGCGCCATGACATGGCGTTCAGCTAGGGGCTGAAGGAGTGAGCATGTTCTCCATGCAGGCTGTAATGCCGTCTCTTTGGAGAAGGAGAAAGTGAGCATGACTGTTTTGGCCGGCCAGAGAGGGACGACCAAACAGTCATTGCGCTCTCTGGAGCGGGCAAACCACTCCAGCACTCCAAAGCCAGCCAAAACACATAAAATGTTAATAAATGGAAGTTATTATCATTTTATGATTTTGCTTCTCACACTGCTTGAAAGCAGTGAGGCGATGCTCCTCCGCCATAGCGGAGGAGCTGCAACTGGGTCAATAGCACAAACAAGTATGTTCTGCAAGACTAGTGAAGTTGCAGCGGGGGTAACTGAAAGGTAGGTGGAACAAAATTAAATTTCATGTTAGAGGAGGGGGGTGTGGTCCTTGCAGTAAGTCACATGTTGGTACTTTTAGAAATAGATTCGTAACCGAAGGTCTCTTTAAAAGAGTTGGGGGCAGATTTATGTCGGTCTTGCGCCACGTTTACGCCGCCGTTGCGTGACGCAACGGTGCGAAAACGTGGCGCATCCCTGCGACCTATTTACAATGTGACGCATCTAGGCAGATGCGTCACGTTGTAAAGGCCTACGCCACATGAAACTTGCGTCAGGTTTCATGTGGGCGTTCTGTCGCAGGGTGGGCGTTCCCTCATAGGAAAGTCCCGTAAAACTGACGCAGTGAAATCTACAAGATTTCACTGAGTCAGTTTTACGACACTGCTGCGTCAAATCCTTACGCCTGCTTGAAGCAGGCGTAAGGAGTGACGCACCACGTTATGTATGGGTGGCCTCTGTACATCGCAGGAGTTGCGTCGCACTTGTGACGCTACTCCAGCAATGCGCCACCCGTACACCACAAGATGCGTCACGCATCTGCCCTTCCTTGCACCATGGTGCGCCGCATTATAAATGCGGCGCATCTGTGGTGCCGCAAGGAGGGACGTGCGTGACGCATCAGTTCTGGCGCATCCCTGCTGATTTGCAGAGATGTGCCAGAACTCATAAATCTGCCCCTTGACTTTCAGTGAAGATTCCTGTAAACCTGGCGCTCATCGCCCCCCACCCCCCAATTCGAAAACTTGCCCTAGCGAAAAATGGCGTGCTGTCCACAGCAGGTTTCCAAAACTGCTAGCAGCAATTGCAAACGAGCCCGGTTACCCCATATTGAGTAGGGCTTTGACTGTGTTCTTTTGGACCATACTCCCATTTGTTCATGCTAGCAATTAGTGCACACCATTAACAATCTATTTTATTGAGTCACAAATATCTGCTTTTCTTTGCTTTCCTTGTGCTCTTTCACGGCTGAATTTTCACTGCTCTTCAGTCAGCCGCGCCTGATACCGGCGCGTGGCTCTAGCAGCACATTTTCTCACACTGAACGCCTTATAGCTACGCCATTTCCTGGCTTCTGAAGCAGAGAGGGAGAATAAAACCTTAATGAAACAGCACTTCCGAAGGGTTATTGCTGCGTTAATGTGGAGTTTACAAGTTCTTGTAAATTAAAAATGGGAAAACAAGCCCCTTCCTATCTCGCATTCACCTCCGCAGGGCATACACGTATTCCCAGCTTCGCATTCAGAGCCTACAAACATCTTATTGACCTAAGACACCGAAATAAATGCTTAACTTTTATGAGCTTTCTAGTAAGACTAGTCAAGTTGAATGATTATTCTATATGTCGTCTTCCTTGGAGTTCAGATTGTGTGAATATCGCTCCCTGGGTGTGTTATAAAGGCGACAATGTCCAAGTCAAATTTACTGCTTGCAATAACCAGGATTTTATCAACTTTCCAACAACAAATTACTTTTACTGTCTGCCTTTATTGCTCAGAGCTAGTGGCCCAGAGGAAGTTAGTTCAGAGAAAAAGTAATCATGTCAACGTATTGACTAACCCTAGGGTTGGACCAGTTGCATTGTACACTGATTTATTTTAGGGATTTGCAGTTCTAACTAGTGTTCTGTTCTTTGCAATCGATGACAACTCTTAGCAGTGATCAACACATATCACTGATAAACAGCTTAAAAAAAAGTAGGGCCATCGCAACGCATTTATTTTTTTATAACAGATTATTTTTATATTATGTTATTGACATTTGTGTACTGCATGATCGATCGACAACTACTGATATGGCTCGGGCCCGTCCTACGAATCAAAAGCAGCCCTGGTTAAAACTCACAAACCAAACCCTCTCCCTTCATTCCCTCACATAGGGACAGTGGCGGTTGGTGGCGAATCATATGGGGAGGCAAAAAATATACACATAACACATACACATAATAGACATAGCATATACACATACATATTCACATAAATACACATACTACATACACATAACAAATACACAATAATATACACATTAACATAAATATACACATAAAAAATTGCGTACCTTACACTGCTGCTCCGCGATCTGCAGCAAGTCCTCGTTGTTCTGCAGCACGTCCTATAAGTGCAAAGCCCACAGCCAACTCTCTCATCCAATCAAGACACTGTTCTAAAGTACATGTAGGCCTGTGCCTGCTCCCCAACCCCACTGCCCAAGACAGCTGGGTTGGAGAGGTTTGTATAGCGCATGTCAAAGACAGCTGGGTTGGACTGGTTTGTATAGCGCATGTCAGTTTGGCCGTAGCAGAGTAGCTGGCCAAACCAACATGGTAATGCAAACTTAAGTAGCCACTCCTCATTGCTGCCAATCATTGGCAGTGATGCACTGGCCCTGCCCACGCTCTCCGTTTGCTGGCAGAAAGCGTTAAAAATAAAATGGTAATAAAATAATTTAATTGCCATTTCGTTCTCGACGCTTTCTGCCAGCAGCGTGTGGTGAGCCAATAATCCTCTTCTCCCACGGAGGAACCAACACTGCATAGGGCCCGATTCACAAAGAGCCAAGTGGTGGATGCTCCCTGCTCGGGGCAGAATCTCTGCAATGAGAAACTGCAGTGCAAAGATTTCTCTGCGAGCCCGGCGACTCCACCACGACTGCAGAGGCTCTTTGTGAATCAGGCACTTTGTCTCTCATTCTATCAATCTATTCGCACCCTCTCTTTTTCTCCTCCCTCGTTTCTCTCTCTGATACATTCTCTCTACCTTTCCCCTCCCTTTCTTTACCTCTGGCTTGAAGTCTCCCCTTCTGCTGCAGTTAACCTCGAGGAGCTGGGGTAAGTGACAAAGGGCCATATGTAGGCAATTTGTGTTTTGCGATTCTCAAATTGCGATTTTTAGGGAATTGCAATTAGAGAATCGCAAAACGTAATGTAGGTAGGATTAGCAACATTTTTTGTGAATCCCACGTATTCCTTATTTGCGAATCGCAAATTGATATTCGCAAATAAGGAATACCAATTATCAATACGACACCCTTTTGCACCCCTGAAATTAACATGTGTGCTCATGTGGCCCACATACATGCCCTAAGGGCATGTATGTGACCCACATGGCACTTCGAAAAAGGCAAAAAGTGAATTTTTCAAAGAAATCGCAAAATACCACCAACCTGAAGTTGGTGGTGTTTTGCGATTCCTTAAGCCAAAATTTGTACAACTTGGGTGCTTCCTACATTGCATTTACGGAATCGCAATTTGCGATTCTTTAAATGCAATAGCAAAATAAGGAATCACAAATTTTGTGATTCCTTTTTATTTTGCATGCGGGTTTTTGTGTGCTACATAGCACAGCCTTCATTGCGATCGCAAATGCTGAAATTTGGCGAATTTCAGCATTTGCGAGCGCAATTAAGCTTCCTACATATGGCCCAAAGTCAGTAGTAGCAGCTCCGAGATTTCACATTCGCCCTCCAAGGGTTCCAGCCCAGGGGGATATGCTCGGTGAAATCAAAGGCCTATAGGGCCTGATATGGCATTGCCAGTCTATAGGTAAACCCGGGATGAGTTTCTGAAAGGCTCTGAGGATTACACATGGTCTGGGACTGCCGGCCACCCCCCGCCCTAACACACAAATCACATTACCCATTGAACAAGTCAACACTTAGTTCTTTGGAAGTCAGGGGATCTGAGACCCCGGGCCGTATTTATTAAAATATGAAACAAAATTAAAAATTTTAATAAAATAAAACTTTTACGATTATTAAATGCAAATTTCAGAACATTAGATTTACATCAATTTCGGACATGATATGATGGGCTAACCTTAACAAGTAGCTAATACAGCGTGGTTCCTAACCGAATCTAACATCCTGAAAATTTACTTTGCATTCTAATCATTTTTGGTCCTACGGCAAGGTCGCTAACCGGTGTCAGATCCTTTTTACCAGCTACGCTCTCACGTCCGAGATGTGCATGCGCAACCCGGGCCCGTTAACCCGCGTGCGCTCCCTGAACTCCATTTAACCATAACAGGAGGGCCCTTACAATCGCGCCCCTTGATGACGTCATAGTGTATGTGAGGGGTGGCTACCAGCCTGAGGAAAGCGCAAACTCCCTCCCCCGCACTCTTCTAAGCGATGGATACTTGCCCCTGAAGTTCTGGGAGAGACCAGTGGCCCCTCCCCCTGGGCGGCCCCTTTCGTGAATGGGACCGCCCCCCCTAAGGACCTTCAATTGCTGCTCACCGATTATGACCTTACCGCCAGATCCACACAATAAATACGACATTATTAATCTAAGATGGAAAAAAGGGCCTAAGGAAAAAAGAGTCAATGCCACAGCAAACACACCCAACATTTTACATATTTACATTTGCCTGTAAACGGGAAAAGAGCCTAAGGAAAGAAAACAGTTACTCCTATGACATTACATAGCGTTTACACCGTATACCTACCAGTGCCCACACCAGGCTTCTGCTACCAGGGGATGGTGGGTGGGGAAAATTAGACGGCCCCACGGTGGGGGCGAGGAGCGAGCCTGGGAAGCGCGGGCACAAAGAGGCCGCTTCCCGCGCTCCCCAGGCTCTTAACCCCTTCCAGGCTGAAGTCCCGCCCCCCGACCCGGAAGTGTAACAACCACTTCCGGGGCGGGTGCGGGACGCGAAACCCAGTGAGGGTCGGGCAGCAAGGGGGGGGGCGGGCCCAGCCATGTGGGCGTGGGGGCCGATTGGCCCCCCCTTTTCTCATGGTCTGGGACTGCCGGCCACCCCCCGCCCTAACACACAAATCACATTACCCATTGAACAAGTCAACACTTAGTTCTTTGGAAGTCACGGGATCTGAGAACCCCTGGCCGTATTTATTAAAATATGAAACAAAATTAAAAATTTTAATAAAATAAAACTTTTACGATTATTAAATGCAAATTTCAGAACATTAGATTTACATCAATTTCGGACATGATATGATGGGCTAACCTTAACAAGTAGCTAATACAGCGTGGTTCCTAACCGAATCTAACATCCTGAAAATTTACTTTGCATTCTAATCATTTTTGGTCCTACGGCAAGGTCGCTAACCGGTGTCAGATCCTTTTTACCAGCTACGTTCTCACGTCCGAGATGCGCATGCGCAACCCGGGCCCGTTAACCCGCGTGCGCTCCCTGAACTCCATTTAACCATAACAGGAGGGCCCTTACACTCGCGCCCCTTGATGACGTCATAGTGTATGTGAGGGGTGGCTACCAGCCTGAGGAAAGCGTAAACTCCCTCCCCCGCACTCTTCTAAGCGATGGATACTTGCCCCTGAAGTTCTGGGAGAGACCAGTGGCCCCTCCCCCTGGGCGGCCCCTTTCGTGAATGGGACCGCCCCCCCCTAAGGACCTTCAATTGCTGCTCACCGATTATGACCTTACCGCCACAGGCCAGCATAGTTGACCGACTATCTGGCCCCCCCCAAAGACTACACTCCCTAACAAACAAGGTCATATCCCCCTCGCAAAGCCCTCCACCCATGCTAAGATGTTCCTTATGAATAGGGCATTCCCTGACTCAGTTAAGTGGACCCCGTCCCGCACGTAGAACTGCTCCCCCCAGATGCACCCATGAGGTATGGTCTGAAGGACCGGCGTTCTGAATAGTTTGTACAGCTTATAGTTGACCCTCTTCACCGAGTGATTCAACGCGCTGACTGAGTCCCCCCCCTCCACTGCAGTCTTGGTATCAACTGGGACCATACAATAGTGCAACCTGGTAACAGTTTAGCTAGCCACCCTGCTGTTGCTATGATTTCTTCCAGGAGGACCCTTCTCCCCAGATCTGCTAAGTCATTCCCCCCCAGGTGTAAGATCACCGCTGAAGGAGGTGAGCTGTGTCTCTTGAGTAGTTCAGCCATATAGGGCCAGATGTAGGTAATTCTATTTTACCGACTCATAAATACCGAATTTTACCGATTCGGTATTTATGAATCGGTAAAATAGAAGTACCGAGATGTAGGTAAATCCAGATGTGGATTTACCGAATCTTTAAAAGTCGGTATTTACCGATTCGGTAAATACCGACCGGTAATGCTCCATTCATTCCTATGGGCTTTGAAGCCCATAGGAATGAATGGGGCATTACCGGTCGGTATTTACTGAATCGGTAAATACCGATTTTGACAAGGGTGCAGGGGGTGTCACTTTGACACCCTCTAGCACCCCCAAAAAAGGTACGGGGGCCATGTGGCAGGCATACCCTGCCCTAAGGGCAGGTCTGCCTGTCATATGGCACAGGTGTGCATGCACACATGTGCATGCACACCTCAATCGGTATTTCACCATCAAATTGAATTTGATGGTAAAATACCGATTTCTTAGGCCTTGTGGGACTCATAAGAGTCCCACCTACATATCAATTTTACCGATTCTGTAAAAATACCGGTCGGTAAATTTACCGACCGGTATATTTACAGAATCGGTAAAATTACCGATTTGCCCAGTTTCTGTCCTCCTACATCTCGGTAGCCAAATACCGGTCGGTAACGGCCGAATTCGGCCGTTACCGACCGGTATTTGGCTACCTACATCTGGCCCATAATCCCTAAGCTGACTGAGGCGAAGACCCCCCCCTGCCGTGAAAGGAGACCATACAACCCTCGCTCTCCACCCTCCATCTACCCGCTCCTGCAAGGAAAATGGCGTTAGCACGTTTTACATATGAATGACCAACTACCCACACTACCAAAGTCTTCTTTGTGCCCTCCTGCCGGTTCCTTGATGTTGACGGATGGTTGTGATGATCCTTGTGCAGTTTCCGTCCTGCGTCACAGGCCCGAGAAACTGTAAATAAACCGAACAAAACAGCAGGCGTAAGAAAAAAGGTGGCGGCTGACCCTTACAACATGTGCAGCCGCACATAACGCTTATATTCATTCGAGGACCACCTCCCGATCCTTTGAACACTAGTTGTACTCAAGCCTCGAGCCGTGGCTTCCGTGGCCGCCCCTATCCGGAAAGAGTGTGTCCCGAATTCCTTGTGGTTAAAGCCTGCCTTGCTCACGCTCATAGCTAGGACCCTCTGAAATTGAAATCTGGTCAAAGGGGTGCCATCCTTATGCATTAGTAATGCTCCCCCAGACTCCTCCACTCGCTGCCTCATCAGTGCTTCCACATGTGCCACTGGGCAGCACGGATTGTTCTGCGCCCGGTGTAACACCAGGCTTTCCCCCCTAGCCTCCTGGTCAGTCTTGGATTTTCTAATGTGAACCCGCATCGTGTCGCCCCTCACGGTGACATCATGCAGCTGAAGGCCGCCCTCGCTATCCAACTTGTTGGCAGCTACCAGTTCACTTACCCTAAACGCCCCATAAAATGCCAAAGAGAAGGCAGCTCTAAACAAACCCACTTCGTCTGTAGAACTGCATATGTCCGGCAGAGCGAGGAGCACCGCTGACGGTTTCCTAGTATCAGTGGAAGGGACCTGTAAGCGCCGCCATCCTTTCAATGCTTTCTGCACTTGGAAGCTGTTTGTTGGGTCCCTTACACCCTTGGCGCGTGCGAAAAAGGAGACTGCTGCCTTGTGCCTGCTAGCTGTTGCCGCCGTGCGCCCTTCCTTGTGTAATGCGCTCATGTACCTGCTGAAACTAACCTCTAAGGTCCACTCGCTCTCCCAACCCTGACCCAAAAAATTACAGTAAGACCTGAACGCCCCTCCGTAAGCCGTCTTTGTCTTTGGCGCTAGGCTGGCTGCCACAAGGTCGTGTAGTTGGGGGCACCAATGAGCCAGAGAATCGCTGGGAAATGGGCCGGGGAAGCCTCTGCCTCCGGCATGTGGTCTCTGAATACCTGCATCTTAAAGCGAGAAAGGGCATCAGCTGCGTTATTTAACACCCCTGGGACATGCTTGGCCCTGAAATGTATGTTCAATGTCATGCAACACAGCACAATCTCTTTCATCAGACGCAGTATGAATGGACACCTCGCCGCCTGTTGATTGATGCATTCAACCACGGTCATGTTATCCGACCAGAAAATCACAGAGCGGTTGGCCAATTCCTCCGGCCACACTTTCACTGCCACCCAGATTGGGAAGAGCTCCAAGAATCCGATGTTCATAGTCAGCCCGGTCTCCTCCCACCAGGCGGGCCACTTTTGCGCCACCCACTTTTTCCCAAGGATTGCACCAAACCCCACACTGCCCGCTGCGTCAGTCCAAAGACCTAAGTCCTCTGAGGACAGCGTGGGGGCGCCCCACAGCACTCTGCCATTGAAATCCTCCAGGAATGCAATCCATATCCGCATATCCTGGCGAACCTCAGCAGATAGCCGTGTACGATGGTGTTTCTCCCGCAGACCCTTCATGGCTTGTGCGATTGAGCGGGAAAACGGGCGCGCCATGGGAATCACCCTCAATGCAAAGTTCAGCTGACCCATTGCTTGTTGTAACAATTGTAAAGTGACTTTCTTTGACTGCAAGCATAGCTCTAGAGTTGCCTTGAATTTTTGAATCTTTTCTATGGGTAGTCTAAAGCAGCCTTCCACTGAATCCAATTCAATTCCCAGGAATTCTAAGCACGTCAGTGGCCCTACCGTTTTCCCCTGTGCCAGCGGGAGCCCAAAAGTATGCATGAGCACGCAAAACTCCTGCAATGCTGACGCGCACTCCCGTGATCCCACCGGACCCAGGAAAAGAAAATCGTCTAGATAATGCATGACATACTGGTGCCCTGAAGATTGTCTGAAGGCCCACTCGAGAAAAGAGCTGAATTGTTCAAAATATGAACACGAGATAGAGCAGCCCATGGGCATGCACTTATCCATATAATACTTTCCTTCAAAGGAGAAACCCAACAGGCGCTGGTCCGCTGGGTGCACTGGGAGAAGTCTAAAGGCTGATTCAATATCTGATTTGGCCATCAGTGCCCCAGGGCCCAAGCTCCTCAACATATCCGCTGCCTGATCAAACGAAGCATATTTCACACTACAAATTGACTCATCTATTGCATCATTCAAAGATAGGCCCCTAGGTGCCGACAAATTGTGTATGAGCCTGTACTCGCCCTTCTCCTTCTTTGGCACTACTCCTAGAGGTGAACAGACGAAATTCTGTGCCGGAATGCCACTAAAGGGTCCCGCTACCCTACCTAAGCGCAGCTCCTTCTCAATTTTGTTAACTACCACCTTGGAATTGGCCAGCACTGATAACTGGTTCCTGCACTGTGGTGTCCCGATATAACTCCCAGCTGGAATTCGAAAACCATGCGTGAAACCCTCTTGTAACATCCTCCCAGAAGCGTGATTAGGATACCTATTGAGCCAGGGGATCATAGCCGTCAATAAAATAGGAGAATGTGCAATAATGGGATGCATCTTGCTATTCTGGTTTCCTCCTCCCTCTGTTGCCAGACCCATTGCCTTTTGCCCTGCATGTCGACTCTGGGTGGGAAGGATGGCCGCATAAGTTGCACGCGTGCCTGAATTTGCAAGTGCCCGGTGCTCTGCTGCACGTCCGCCTGTTGAAATCCCAACACACCCCTTTTCCGCCCGCATTACCTCTGTTTTTTGTACCCATCTCCCCACCCTGCGCTGGTCGAAAGGGCTGCTGAAAGGGTTGTTAGGGCTTGGGGGAATAACCTTTGTACCAGGCAGCACTAGTGTTGGCGGATTGACCCTTCTCAAACTGGGAATGCCAGGAGATAGAATCTACCTTGTCCCATGCCAAAGACCTGTTGAACTCCCTGGATTTCCTGAAAGCAATGTCGTATTCCTTCCATACATCCCCCCCATGATTCTCATGGTACATTGTAATCCTGCTCTGATAGCAGGCCATAACCGATTGCATACCTGGGAATCGTTCTCCAATCACTGCACTATACACAGAAAACGCCCTGAGCCAGTTTATGAGTGTCTCCTCCACCCTAAATTTGTGCAGATGTGATCTCCATTCGCTAGGCAACATCATATCTTTCTGTGATTTTGCATACTCCCATTCCCTGTTATCGAATAGCAATGAAAAGATATTAACATACTTGTCTGCCCAAATTAACTCCTTCACACTCTGGGATACATGCTGCGCTAGACACTCCCCCCTGGAGGGTATCGAGCCCTCGCCCATCACTGGCAGTGCAACCTCCTTACCATTTTCATTGGGTTGCGTAGAGTCCACTGTCTTGGCTGCTCCCCCAGTATTCGTTGTACCTGTTTAGGGAGAAATTGTTGTACCCGGCGTGCTGCCCTGACCACTAGCCATCAATATCTGAGCCACCAATTTTTGCGCCTCTGCCGTGGGGTCTGCTGTAGCCGGCAAAACTCCCCCAATCCCCAACCAAGGCAATACTGCCGCTATCTGTGCCGCCAATTCTGGTGGCACTGGCCCTGGCCCGGGCAAGACCGGCGGGACCACAGTTGGTACCGGGGTACTCGCAGGCGCAGTTGGCGGCGGGATACCCATGGGGACCGGGGCGGTGGATGGCATGACCGGTGCAGGTGGCACACCTACTGGGGCAGGAGCCGGAACGCCCGCAGGGGGCTGAGGGGTGGTAAGTGTCACTGGCAGTACATTCGGAATTGGACTCGGGGACCCCCCATCCTCCCCAGACCTCGGGGGGCGACCCACCACCTTCTTGGTTCTGGCACGCTTGGGCGGCGATTCAAACTCACCCCTTTGTTTGGGTGGTACTATCGTCCGCTTAGGCCTTAGGCCTTCCCGATGGGCCTGACTGGGCATCCACCCTTGCTCCCAATTCCGCCACGGTCTTACCCAACTTGTCAACCTTCCCCAAGCGCTTATCCATTGCTGACATCCTACGCATCATTGTCTGAAACATCCGCCCAACACTCGGATTCCCTGACCCCCGTCTTGCAGACATACTGTTCACACCCTACACTACACAATATGTTACTTGTGAGCACACCGTGCTCCGTACCTGACCCTGTTGTAGGTTCACGAGCTGGCCGCCAGAAACCGTCCAACGAAAATGCCCTCTGCAGCTGCCCTGCCCGCAGAATTCAGGTCTTGAGCCACTATGAGAGAAAATTTGTTAGAACCTAATTGTGACTAATCATAAGCAGGGAAAAATTCCAGTTCCAGCTATATCACAGCATAAATAACCCACCAACTGATGCCCGCAGTCACAGACACGAATATTTCTTAAAAACCACACTGCACAACAAAATTGAGACAGTGCCGCCAATGGTTATACTGCTAAAGACAAGCCCCGCAAGATTAAGCAAATATCACGTACTGAACCTTGAAGATCAATGTACTGGCATAAAAAACAGGCAGTGTCATACAGATCATAGTAATAGCATTAATTGGACATGTACAAAAACCAGGTCAACTTGCATGTACTTCTGCCTGTATATCATAAAACGATATGTTATGTTATGTTATGTTATTTATTCTTTTGTATAGCGCACGGCTACTCAAAAAGAGTGTCCCGGCGCTTTATTGGAGAAAGGAAGGCTGCCATACAATAACATAACACCGATAAAAGAAAGAACAGAAATGCAGAACAAGTAAAAACAAGAAAACCGGCTACTGAGTGAACAACCAGGTTTTCAAACCTTTTCTAAAAGCAAGGAGACTAGAAGCTCCCCGCAAGGCAAGCGGCAAAGAATTCCACAACTGTGGCGCCAGCAATCCAAAAGAGCGGCCTCCCAGGCGGGCTCTCTGCACTCGCGGGACGACCGCCAAGAACAGAGATTCCGACCTCAGGGACCTGGTCGGTTGATAGAAGACCAATCTCTTTTGAAGGTATTTTGCTCCCACCGCGTGGAGAGCTTTGTAGGCCAAAGTCAAAGCCTTGAAGGCAATCCGTTTCCGGATGGGAAGCCAGTGCAGAGTTTTCAGCAGGCCCGATGCACTGGCCCGTTTATTTAATCCGAAGATTGCTCTCGCGGCAGCGTTCTGCACCACTTGAAGCCGCTGCAGCAAGTACTCTGGAAGGCCCAGGTAAAGAATGTTGGAATAATCCAACCTGGACCCAATCAGAGCCTGCACTGTCACTATCCTGTGCTCCTCAGACAACAGAGGAAGGAACCTCCGCAGCATCCTGAGGATGCCGAAGCAGGTGCCCGCCACCCCAAGGATCTGGGATTTCAATGTTAATCCTTTATCCATCTTGACCCCCAGATTTTTAGCGACATGGGAAGAGCAGGATGGGGGAAACATATTAATCGTCCACCAGGCCTGCCAGTCTGGCTCTGTGTCACACCCGAAGAAGAGTACCTCGGACTTATCGGAATTGCACTTGAGGCTGTTCAGTTGGAACCATTGGAAAACAGCCCCAAGGCAATCCCGGATACTCTCCTCTTCAAAGTCTCCTCCCCTCTGACAAGAGAAGAGGAGCTGGGTGTCATCAGCGTAAGACACGATCCGGGCACCATACGACTCCGCCAACGCCGCCAATGGGATCATGACGATGTTAAAAAGGGTTGGGCTCAAAATAGAGCCCTGTGGAACCCCGACTCCCAGAGGCGGCATCACGGCGGAGTCTGGCGACGCCCAGACCGTTTGCCGGCGGCCGGCTAGAAAGGAAGAAAACCAATCGAGCACCGTCCCCCGCAGACCTATCTCAAAGAGTCTTGCGAGAAGGCCATCATGGGGGACGGTGTCGAATGCCGCCGACAAGTCCAGCATCACCAGCATGACTTTGCCCCCAGAGTCCAGAACACCTTTAATGGTTTCTGAGACCTCAAGGAGCGCAGTCTCTGTGCTTAGATGGGGACGAAACCCCGACTGGGTAGCATGCAAGATGTCGTTGGTTTCAAGAAAATTGGAAAGCACAGCCTGAACGTGCTTTTCCACAATCTTCGAGAAAGCCGGCAGCAAAAAAATGGGCCTGTAATTGACCGGGGCCTTCGGATCCATGCCAGATTTTTTTAGCAATGGAATCACCATCGCCTGTTTCCAGGCTTGCGGGACCACTCCCCGACTCAACGAGAGATTTAACAGCGGATTTGCCAGAGGGTTAATCACCTCCGCAACTTTCGCTAAAAATTTAGCAGGGCAAGGGTCGAGGGGCGACCCCGACTTAAGATTGCCCATTATCGCTAAAGAGTCAGGGGCAGAAATCGGTGGAAACACATTCAGCGTCACGACTGGCCAAGCCCGCGGGGATAAGGTGATCTCAGAATTAATCTGGACCGTGGGCCCAGGCGATGGAAAAGAATCCTGTATGCGTAGAATCTTGCTTGTAAAGAAATCAGCAAGGTCCGAAGCCCAGGTGCCAGAAGGTTTTTTGTCCGAGGTGTTAGACCATGGGGAGATAAATTCTCTCACAATGGAGAAAATCTCCTTGCAGGAGTTAGAAGCAGCTTCTATTCTCCTAGCTAGATATACTCTCTTTTCCAGGCGAATGTCCCGGTGATAGGCCTTGACCACCGTCTGATAGGTCAGCTTGGCTACCGTATCATATTGTGCCCGCCAGGCTCTTTCGGCTACCTTACACTGCTGCCGCGAAGCCGACAGTGCAGCGGTAAACCAAGGCGCAGAGACCCGTTTCGGTGTCAGGCGTGGTGTCAATTCCGGGGCCAGATCATTTAGCCTGTCTAGGAGCCAGTCTTGCAAGGTCTCCAGATCCCTGTCCAAATCGCCCGAGAGGGAACACGGGTGATCCACAGCGGCCTGGGCCAGCACCTCTGGGGTCACTCGATGATATGCTCTATGGACACGGCCCTGTTGCTGTGCCAGGGCAACCATCGGTTTAGCTATGCCTTTGATCGTATATTTGGCAAGCAGATGGTCTGACCAGAGTACAGGTGTAATCTCAATCTCCTCAAGAGGGGAAGACGAGAATACCTGGTCAAGAGTGTGCCCCTTCTCGTGCGTAGGCACCTGCAAATAAGGGATCAGTCCCAGCGGGGTCATAGCCTCGGAAAGTTTAATAGCAGCAGGGTCGGATGGATCATCAATCCGAAAGTTAAAATCCCCTGCCACGATGCAATGTTCCGCTTTCAGGGCCAGCCCCAACAGCACAGAGTCCAGATCTTCAAAGAACGTGCCGGGTGAGCCAGGGGGTCTATACACGAGCAATCCCTTAACAGATTGATGTGAAGACAGAGTAATAGAAAAAGCAAGGGTCTCCGAACCTCGAATGTCCTTCACTGGCAAAATCACACACGGGGTGCCCTTCCTGACCACCAAAGCCACTCCACCTCCCCTGCCCTTAGCTCTATCCTTCCTGAAGATGTTGTAATCAGGCGGGATTGCCGTAACGACATCAGGGTTGGAAAAATCACCCCACCACGTCTCAGTTAGCATAAGACATAGTGGCTTCACTGTATCTAGGAGCTCAAAAATGTCCTGCTGATGTTTACCCGCTGACCTGGTGTTAAGTAACATACAGCGGTAGCCCACACTAAGAATATTATAGTTGGGGCGTGAGAACTGAGAACGGTTAGGGCGCCAGCCACAGCCCGGGCAACAGCATTTCCCGCGATGACGTCCGGGAAAGACAGTGCGACAGCCTGTGACCAGAGTGTCAAAAGAGCGAAGTTCCGCAGGGGAGTAGTGCAGCACCGGTACCCCAGGAGGACACATCCCTGGTGGAAGAGCCCCGCCCGCCGCTCCGATCGCCTCCGGGACGCTGACGGGCGCAGACGGGCAGGACTCTGGCTTAACTCCGGCGCGAGTCCGGCGCAACCGCTGCGCGTCACCGCTGGGCGTGGAAAGCGAGCATTAAGTAGGGCTCACCTGTGGTCCTAGTGAGCGCTAGAACGCTCAAACAAGTGGCAACTCGCTACTCGCCACCCCCAAGATGGCGACCAAGCGCCAAACACGAAGGCAGGATGAAAGGTGAGACAGATCCGCGAAAAGCGCGGTGGGGGGCTCAAATTAAGGTGCAGGTATGAGGGCAGAGCAGGATCAAGTTAAAATCAGGGGATAATGCAATTTAAAGCGAAATAAAATACAAAAGCGGTATTTTAAAATATGAGCAGCGCTGTGAATAGTAATATCAGCAGCATAGCGCGCGTGCGTGCTATAGCCTTCTCCAAGGTCGAGCTACTGCCAAGCTCACCTTAAGTAGGGCTCACCTGTGGTCCTAGTGAGCGCTAGAACGCTCAAACAAGTGGCAACTCGCTACTCGCCACCCCCAAGATGGCGACCAGGCGCCAAACACGAAGGCAGGATGAAAGGTGAGACAGATCCGCGAAAAGCGCGGTGGGGGGCTCAAATTAAGGTGCAGGTATGAGGGCAGAGCAGGATCAAGTTAAAATCAGGGGATAATGCAATTTAAAGCGAAATAAAATACAAAAGCGGTATTTTAAAATATGAGCAGCGCTGTGAATAGTAATATCAGCAGCATAGCGCGCGTGCGTGCTATAGCCTTCTCCAAGGTCGAGCTACTGCCAAGCTCACCTTAAGTAGGGCTCACCTGTGGTCCTAGTGAGCGCTAGAACGCTCAAACAAGTGGCAACTCGCTACTCGCCACCCCCAAGATGGCGACCAGGCGCCAAACACGAAGGCAGGATGAAAGGTGAGACAGATCCGCGAAAAGCGCGGTGGGGGGCTCAAATTAATGTGCAGGTATGAGGGCAGAGCAGGATCAAGTTAAAATCAGGGGATAATGCAATTTAAAGCGAAATAAAATACAAAAGCGGTATTTTAAAATATGAGCAGCGCTGTGAATAGTAATATCAGCAGCATAGCGCGCGTGCGTGCTATAGCCTTCTCCAAGGTCGAGCTACTGCCAAGCTCACCTTAAGTAGGGCTCACCTGTGGTCCTAGTGAGCGCTAGAACGCTCAAACAAGTGGCAACTCGCTACTCGCCACCCCCAAGATGGCGACCAGGCACCAAACACGAAGGCAGGATGAAAGGTGAGACAGATCCGCGAAAAGCGCGGTGGGGGGCTCAAATTAAGGTGCAGGTATGAGGGCAGAGCAGGATCAAGTTAAAATCAGGGGATAATGCAATTTAAAGCGAAATAAAATACAAAAGCGGTATTTTAAAATATGAGCAGCGCTGTGAATAGTAATATCAGCAGCATAGCGCGCGTGCGTGCTATAGCCTTCTCCAAGGTCGAGCTACTGCCAAGCTCACCTTAAGTAGGGCTCACCTGTGGTCCTAGTGAGCGCTAGAACGCTCAAACAAGTGGCAACTCGCTACTCGCCACCCCCAAGATGGCGACCAGGCGCCAAACACGAAGGCAGGATGAAAGGTGAGACAGATCCGCGAAAAGCGCGGTGGGGGGCTCAAATTAAGGTGCAGGTATGAGGGCAGAGCAGGATCAAGTTAAAATCAGGGGATAATGCAATTTAAAGCGAAATAAAATACAAAAGCGGTATTTTAAAATATGAGCAGCGCTGTGAATAGTAATATCAGCAGCATAGCGCGCGTGCGTGCTATAGCCTTCTCCAAGCCATTTGGCATATCATTTGGCATTTTCACCAGCCACATTCCCAAATTTGTGCAATGCTTGATTATTTATATCACACCCCCTTCTGGTCTCCCCTCCGTTCCCTGCCCTAGCTGAGCCTGCTCAGCTTCAAAAACAAGAAAGGACAAGAGCCAGTCACCGGTCGATGAAACTTGGCCGGTATAACGCAGGCAGCCCCAGCTGCTTGTGGCCGCTCTCCGGAACCTAGCTGAGCCTGTTTAGCTTAAAAAACCAGATACAGTGGTCGAGAAAACTTGCCCGGTATAACGAAGGCAGCCCCAGCTGCTTGCCGCTCTCGGGAACGGCCGACGAGCCCCACCCGCCCCGCACAATACCTTGAGTCCCGCTGGCGTCCCAGAGCTGCTGCGCGCCTTGTGCCTTTCACTTCACCGGATGCTCCCCCTCACGACTAGATGCCGGCCACAACGAGAAGCCGACAAAGACAGTCCTCGATTCGTGCCCGCTAAATGCTCCGTGCCTCGCCTCCACAACGTCGCGATGACCACGTCTCCTTCGTGGGAAAACCTTTGAACGCCGCTCGAGTCTTCGCGCCCGACCAACCTGAAAATTAAAATAGAGAAAATTAGACGGCCCCACGGTGGGGGCGAGGAGCGAGCCTGGGAAGCGCGGGCACAAAGAGGCCGCTTCCCGCGCTCCCCAGGCTCTTAACCCCTTCCAGGCTGAAGTCCCGCCCCCCCGACCCGGAAGTGTAACAACCACTTCCGGGGCGGGTGCGGGACGCGAAACCCAGTAAGGGTCGGGCAGCAAGGGGGGGGGCCGGGCCCAGCCATGTGGGCGTGGGGGCCGATTGGCCCCCCTTTTTCTTCACATGCTGGAATTTGGTTTGGTTCGTGACAATGTGCCTTCAGTAGCGTGAATGGGTATGCGGTCAACCAATGCCTCTCCATAGTATATAGAAACTCAGTCAGCTCAATGTTCCACAGCTCTGTTCTGATTTAGGGTTGTTACAAGTTAACAACCTGATTGGATTCTTACTGCATGTGAAAACCCTTGCAGGCCTCTTAAAGGCAGTTTCAGTGTTTACAACTCACTGTACCTAACTACCATCGTTAGTGTTGTGAAACGCCATTTTGCAGAGAAGCACAGAATCTGGGAGGGAAGAAGCCTTTAGCTAGGAGGCCTGGCCATGATGCACTGGTAGCATTTCTACAAAAAGTTGTCATATGCCCCCTTTTAGAGCAGCTGAGAACAGTATTCTAAGAATGCTGTAGCATCTGGCATCATTATGTGGATGTTTGAGCCCTGAGGAAACGTGACGTTTTGATCTTTTGACATTCAACCTCCCAAAGTAACAACAAGGCCATTTACTCGTCTTCTTTTTGCAGTCTGCCCCCGTCGCCACGCCCTCTTTGTAGCGTTTGCCTGCGGTTTCCTTAGTAGGTACAACCCATGTTTACCACTCAACTTCTGATTTTTTTCTCACAAAAAATCGACACTCCAGCGCTTTGCGCAGTGCCCAAGACTAGACTACTAATCCTCCACAAAAGCAATTTATGTATGTGAATTTAAGAATTACATTGTCTGCTCCCTCTGTGCAACTCAGCGCTGCGGATCTCTCAAATCCCAGACCAAATGTAACCTGAAACAAGCATTTACAATGCAATGGTCTCGGCATTTTAAAAGGTAGAGCTATTGGCATTGCTCATTACTTATTTTTTTTTTTAATCATAAATAAATGGCATTGTCATTTACATTGCCAATAGCTTAATCGTTAAATAAATTGCATTGTCATTTACAATGCCAATGGCTTAATCGCTCACAAAAGCATGACCGATTGCATTTACGCCCACACAGAGCCACACACACACAAAGCCACCCACACACACACACAGAGCCACCCACACAGTCATTCATATAGAGCCACCTACACAGAGCCACTCTCACACAGACAGAGCCACCCACACATAGAGCCACCGACAAAAAAAGCTATCCACACAGAGCTACACACACACACAGAGCGCTACACACAGAGCGCTACGCGCTACACACACAGAGCGCTACACACACACACACACACACAGAGCGCATCACAGACAGAGCACCATACACACACAGACAGAGCGCCACACACACACAGACAGAGCGCCACACACACACAGACAGAGCGCCACACACACACAGAGCGCCACACACAGACAGAGCGCCACACACACACACAGACAGAGCGCCACACACACACACACAGGCAGAGCGCCACACACACACATGCAGAGCGCCACACACACACACACAGGCAGAGCGCCACACACAGGCAGAGCGCCACACACACACACACACAGACAGAGCGCCCCACACACACACACAGACAGAGCGCCCCACACACACACAGACAGAGGGCCACACACACACAGACAGAGCACCACACACAGACAGAGCCACACACAGACAGAGCCACACACAGACAGAGTCACACACAGACAGAGCCACACACAGACACACATCTTCTCACCTGCACAAAGGAAAGGACAAAAATGCACACAGGCTTCGATCAAACACCTTCCAGATTAACTGCCCAGACTGCAGCAGCACGCACAGCTTCAGACCCAGCACTTATCCACCAAATACACTTCTGCCACAGAAGCAGCACTGGCTGGTGAGACTAGCCAGCCACCAGGGTAAAATCAGACAGAGCAGATGTTCTGAAGTGGCCGCTACCCACAAGATAAGGAAGCCACCAATTTCCAGGACATGGGTCACCAAGACTAACTATTAGTCAGTCAAAGCTCTAGCCTGTAGAAGGGGCACTCCAAAAACCACTTGTAACCCAACCGTGTCCCCGTCCTTCCTCGCCCAAAATAATGTACAGTTAAATGAGATTAATAGGACACTTTGTAAGGCTGAAACAGGGCACATTAACTGTAATATCCAGACGTGGGTAGAAACCTAAGCTCGGAATCAGAAAGGGGGGCCCTGAACACTGCAGGGGGGCTAGGGAGTTCAGCAGTCAATTATACTCTGCCTTGAAAATAGTACTGTGCCAAAATGGCCTCTTACCCAGAGTGACTAGTACATGTCGCAGCTCAGCGCCCATCACAGAGCTAATGGCTTCTTTGTCAAAGACACTCAGCCCCTCCACAAAGTCATCGTAGGTACCCTGGTCCTTGTTCTTCGCAATTGTCTGCAGCATGGGCAAGAACTCATCAAAGCCAAGCATCTTGGTGTTAAGCTCTGGGGAGGAGAGAAGAGTTCAGAGGAGCAGTCACCTGCTGCAGCAGCGTGCCAGGCTGGCGAGTACACATTAACAGTGACAAACTTTAAACAACGTGATCGTCCAAGTTTCTCAAAACCCCCCCACCACCTCCAGTCAGGTTTTTGTCCCATCCCAGACTGCCAATGAATATTACTGATATGGTCCATCTAGCAACTGTGAACGAGGCAGAGATCTCCAATTCAATGTGTGAAAAGCCACCTAACAGATCAGATTACATAGAAACCCAGGACACTGCAAATTCCTCCCTGACTAAAGTGGGTCAGAGCCATCACAAACATACCCACACAAGTAAAATCTGAACTCAAAGGCATTACAACCTAAAAAACAGTGACTGTGTTCTGCAAACACTCACCCTGTGATTTGGGGTTTCCCAGCACCTTAAGGACCTCTGCATTTGTGGGATTATGGCCCAAGGCCCGCATGACGGCACCACACTGGCTGTACTGGATCCGGCCATCGCCGCTGCGGTCAAAGAGGAGGAAAGCGTCCTTGTACTCTGTAGAGGAAAGCAAGCGGAAAGTCAACACGCCTCATGGGACCGCAGTTACAATGCGAGAACGAAAGGAGTATAGGGAGTGGATCGTTAGGCGCAGAAAGAAACTAGGCAGCAAAGCGCTGAAAGAAAATATGGAAAACATTAGGAGAAATGTTGTATCAAGTGTCATCTCACTAAGATATTTGTGATTGTCCATCATGATGAGTCCCTACCAAATCCATTCTCCTGCGGCAAACAGACAGCCCAAGACTGTGAATCAAATAGGTTGCTGTGAAGGACTCGTAGGCAGCCAACAGTTAGGAACCTTACCTGAACATGTGTTTTCCAAACCTCAATCTGGCCCACCCAGTGTTCTCTGTCCTAGAGTTAAATCACTTAAATCAAAGGCAAGTGTCTATCCTAAATAGTTAAGTGGTGGGGGTGGAGGCATGCATGCCAGTTTCCCTCTTCCGAGTCGTGAGTAGTTAAGAGGAAGTGTCCCCAAATATTACGGAATTTTCACACAGCTCTCACAGCCCACACAGCTCTCACAGCCCACACAACCATCACAGCCCACACAGCCCTCACAGCCCAAACAGCCCTCACAGCCCTCACAGCCCACACAGCCCTCACAGCCCTCACAGCCCTCACAGCCCACACAGCCCACACAGCCCACACAGCTCTCACAGCCCACATAGCTCTCACAGCCCACACAGCTCTCTCAGCACACACAGCTCTCACAGCCCGCACAGCTCTCACAGCCCGCACAGCTCTCACAGCCCACACAGCTCTCACAGCTCTCACAGCCCGAACAGCTCTCACAGCCCGCACAGCTCTCACAGCTCTCATAACCCACACAGCTCTCACAGCCCACACAGCTCTCACAGCCCACACAGCTCTCACAGCCCCCGCAGCTCTCACAGCCCACGCAGCTCTCACAGCCCACGCAGCTCTCACAGCCCATGCAGCTCTCACAGCCCACGCAGCTCTCACAGCCCACACAGCCCACACAGCCCACACAGCCCACACAGCTTTCACAGTCCACACAGCTCTCACAGCCCACACAGCTCTCACAGCCCACACAGCTCTCACAGCCCACGCAGCCCTCACAGCCCACGCAGCTCTCACAGCCCACACAGCTCTCACAGCCCACGCAGCTCTCACAGCCCACACAGCTCTCACAGCCCACACAGCTCTCACAGCCCACACAGCTCTCACAGCCCACACAGCTCTCACAGCCCACACAACAGGGGCAGGAATGCAAGCACACCGGAACAGGGGGCAGCAAGCACAACGAGGGAACAGGGGGCAGGAAAGAAAGCACATCAAGGGAACAGGCACAAACAGGGGGCAGAGGCACAGGGGGCAGGAATGCAAGCACACCGGAACAGGGGGCATGAATGCAAGCACACTGGAACAGGGGGCAGGAATGCAAGCACAACGGAGCAGGGGGCAGGAATGTAAGCGCACCAGAACAGGGGGCAGGAATGCAAGCACACTGGAACAGGGGGCAGGAATGCAAGCACATCGGGACAGGGGGCAGCAAGCACAACGAGGGAACAGGGGGCTGGAAAGCAAGCACATCGAGGGAACAGGCACAAACAGGGGGCAGAGGCAAGAAAAAGCGAGCACAAACAGGGGGACAGAATGCAAGCACACCGGAACAGGGGGCAGGAATGCAAGCACACCGGAACAGTAACTAGCTCGCTGAGCTGTCATACTAGGATATAAAACAAGTGGCATGCAACGAGCAGATGTGGTCTGTAACAAGCCAATCAACTCCACTCTTCGACCAATGAGAGCTGCTTTGAGAAAGCTCGAGGGTGTAAACGGAGCGAGCTTCTTGAAAACATACCCTAAGGGGGCTACGCTGGAACCCTGGAAAATGCCCCGCCCTGGCTAAATAACTTCTAGTAACAACCACTCCACACCCACTTCCACCCACAGCTCTCCACCCCCTCACTGACCTGCACTTCTCCACAGGTAGCAGTGCCTCTTCCGTTCTGCCCTCCATGCCTGGACTCGGTTCAGCCTCCTCCGCTTCCTGCTGCAGCCTCTTCACACGTCCCCGAGGGATCCAGAGCGGTTTGTCTGGGCGCCTGCTGCACTACCGACGGGTGTCAAGCCTGGGGGGACCATTATATCTATCTTTTTTCTCGCTGTGGCCTGCGCGTAAACAGCAGCATAACTCGATACTGCTGCACACGTTTTATTCTTGCATTATCAGGGTCTGCCCCCGGAGCTGCCGGCCACTTATCACTTGTTGTCGCGGGAGCAGAGATTATCCTCTGCTGTTTGCCTGGAGCTGGGGGCCGTGTCTCGCGCCTCTGATCCCCCTCAGCCTTGGCATTCCAGGTGGGGATCGTGGTAGCTGGATGGGTGCCTGCATGGCAACTTGCTTCCTGCGACTTACCTCTGTGCGGACCTGGTGCAAAGGGGATGGGGCTAGTTTATCTGGGACCCGCAGGGAAAGGGAACCCCTAACATCATCCTAAACTGCTCTGCTGTGAGAGTGCGAGCACAAAGCCACACTGGGGGTGAGGCACCCTCCTCCACCCTCCCGCTAGGTTCCACCCGGGCAAACCGGGATCCCCAGCAGGTGGGCCAGAGTCAGGACCGCAGGGGAATGAGGGAAAGAACATGCCCCCGCTTGAAACCGACCCAACAGAATTGCAAGACCAGGGGGCACAGCGGCGTGCTGGATGGAGTAACTGGCCGCGGTGGGCACCGGAGTCTCTGAAGGGAAGGAGCCAAGCTCAAGCGCCTCCCGGCAACATGCCTGCACGGGCTGAGGCACTGGCGCTGGCCCCGCCACAGTAATAGTGCTACAGAGGGGCACTCGGACAGAATCAAGAGGGAGCCCCTATCGCTTGCTGCTCCTCCACCCCCAACAACATGCCCGTTCGGGCCTTTGGCCTGGTATCAGCACAGCTGGCATGGTGGTGCAACGGAGGTGGGAGCCACGCGGCTCTCTGCCCCCACCCCCTCCAGGTCCACTGGTGGGCTGAGGCCCCGTGGTGGCCTCCATTAGCACTGCAGACGCCACCCCCATGCCTGAAGACTCGCTCCCCTCCCCGCAACACGCCTCCCAGGGGCTTATTACTTACCCTGGACGAACCTCACCACGTCTGAACACTTCTTCCTAAACTCCGCAATAGATTCCGCGATTATGCAACGAGAACTGATTAAATGCTAAAATGGTAATTTGTCCCTCGGCTTTTCTCAGGCTATGACATTGGGTGAGCATATTCGTTATACTCTTACTTCCTTGCACCCACCTCCACGTGGCTCCGCTCGGGAACTTCAAAAATAAGACGATCCTCACCGGCAGACAAGAAAAAAAAAAAAGGCGTCCGCAAAGCTCCGCAAATTTTGGATTCGGGGGCATGTTTGGCCGTCCCCAAAAGGGGCGGGGCTTAAAAGTGGAAAGAACAGCACCAACACGCCCCCGAATCCGAAAGAGACGGAGCTTCTTTCGAGGGACGCCTCTCTCCTCCAATGGCTGGCCTCCGTTTAGGAAGCCAGCCAATGGAGGAGAGACGAGGAGAGAGGCGGGTTTAAAGCACCCACTGAAAGACATTAATTCTCCGACTTCCGGCTGGCAAGCCAGCCGTCGGTCCGAGACCTAAAAAGCAGCACCATGCCCCCTCCACACCTTACAATTAGGGCAAATGTGTGGCCCAACCAGAGGAGGGACTGACATGCAGTAGATGAAAGGTAAACATAACAGTTAAAATGTAATGATGGATACAAATGAAATCGGATGACAGAATTCTAGAAGGAAGAGAAGGGTCTTGTACAACTAGGGGAAGTGTGCTTCAGAAATGCGACAGATAGATGAATAAACAGTTGGAGTAGTTAATCAATTAATAAATCAAGGGATCATTCGAACACGTAAAGACTAGTGGATTTCAAGCTCCCAGCTGCAGAAACCCCTGAATTTTACACACCACCAGGCAAAACTAGAGTGCTCAACAGAGAGTCTGCCTCTGTACTAGCAATGTTGCACGAGGAATGTAAGGAACATATATATTCAGTAAAAAATAAAAAAAATAAAAACTAAATCGAAGGGTAATTGGTTTGAAATGGAAGTTATTAAAGTTCTTGATTTTAAATCCATGTAAAGAGCCAACAAATGCACCCTACAGACCAGTTATGTCTTAGCTTCAATGGGATATCTGTAGTGCAGTGTGAGCTATTGGTGGTAGGTGACTGTGATAGAGTCCACCATCTGAGGCACAACATTTTGCAAAGCTGGAGCCTCTTCACTATTTTCACACAGTATTTATGGTCGCAGCTCAATCTATCACCCTAAAGTTAAGATTAAGATTGATTAAGATTGCTATTGGCTTCTAATAAAAATGTATTATCAAAATGTGCTCTTTGTAGTTACATCTCCTTATAAAATACAGCATTGTCGCATTGTCTGTTTTGAAACGATTTTGATATTTTTATTTCAGGCCCATCCCCCTACTGACCCTGCTCCCCACTGACCCCACCCCTACCGGTGTGGTCATCGGCCACAAACCATGCTGTAATTTTGGCCCGACAGAATGTTTGTGAGTACCCATGCCCTAAACAAATCGAGACAAAAGCTGGAGCCAATGGACTAGAGCCGATGGAATGGAAGGTTGCAAAGTACATCAAACCATACTTTACCCTCAATCACCATTTATTACCCAATGTTATAGCTCCAGTCAAAGGTATGCCCAGGTTTATACTTTCGGCCATTGAAAAGGGGCGCATGACTATGATCAACAGGAATATCATCACAGCATTTCCAAACTTCACCCAACTCCCTGTACACACAAAATGAATTTCCATATTGGCTGCTGTCAGCTTCATTCAGTTCTTTTTCAGATTGCGTCATTGATCAGACACTGCAATAGGAAGCGACCCTCGGTCTTGCACGAAAAATAGACAAATGTCAGTACATCCCAGACATATTGGTAGAAATCTTGATCAAAACTTTAGGCAGTTTCTCCATGAGTCATTCACCATACATTAAGTCAAGGAGAGGATACATTATACTACCAGGGACATCATAAGTAGCAGCCTAAAAAGGGGGTACATGAAACTTTCCATATTGCAACCGGCTTATTCAACCCAATAGGATTGGAGGTTCAATGTAAAGATTTGCCTGGTATCTACTAGGCTACATGCACAGTTCAAGATCACCCTATTATCAAGAGAGGCAATGACCTCTTGTGTTTTCAAAAAATCAATCCTGATGTGGACACTTCACTATCTACCGATAACTGCGCAATGTTCTGTAGAGTGTGATCCAGTGGATTCAATCTCACGGTACTGGGCCTAACCTTTCATTTGAGGATGTACTCCTCTGGCTGGATCATTTCCTTCCGCTTTACCTACTTGCTAAATTGGGCCTATGATGAACCTTTTTGCGTCGCATTGAGGGGAAAGAGAATTAGCATTATTCGTCTGAAAAAAAAGACAAGTAACAGTGCTACCAGTTGGCTACACAATGAGGACCAGGAATCAGTAGCCACATTTTCGACTGTTTACTACAAATTAGAAATCAGATTTAAGTAGATCACTCTTAAAATCAAACTGTATAGATAAAGTATAGTGACAGGGAGGCTCAGGCTCCTGAAGAAATTTAAGCAAGGAAGAATCAAACGAACAAGCAGCTCTGTTGCAGCTATGCAGAATAACAACATACATATCTAATGCTCAAAATACATTCTAGCTTTGTCGCTCTTAGGCATTAGCAGTTTAGTCCTTTTCAATACAAACTAAGGCACATACTTCTCATAGTACATATCAACAAAAGGCAATAGGATTAGGCAAAAGAGTACAAGGATTATTAGCAACAGCATTGCAGAAGCTCGGTCAAGAGCCCTCAAAGAAGTGTGAAGTGTTGGTCTAAACTACACTTGTGGTAATTAACGTGACATTGGGAAATTTCTATAAGAGTCTATTTAAGGTGCCTTGGGATTGCTGGGGAAAATTGACTGAGGTTGGAGTCCAAAGGAAGGTTCTGTAAAGAACTTGCAGAAAGAGTTCAGCAAAGAGTTTCAGCATGTGCTCTAGAAAGATAGTCCAAAGTCATCTGCCCATTCATCTGCTCTAATCTTGCCTCATCTGCAATAATCTGCCATCAGCTACGCTCATCCAGGGCAGCTGATAAATTATAACCCGCAAACTTCATCGTCAACTCCCTTTTGGTACGTCATTAATAGTAATCCATTGTATTTGTTTAAAAAGTTTGTATAGTTGTACATGGTGTTAAGACTTAAATATCATAGGAAATTCACACACTGAACATGAGAACATCATTTCGGTCCCACACTTATGGGTAATGACAGCAGACCATTGTTTGTGTACAGAGTTCTCATGTGCCCATCATTGGAATCCGCTCCCAGACATGTATCTATTCAGTGGCACCTGGCACCGCTAAGACCGGTGAGGCAGTGAGGCGGGGAGGGGTGGGGGGAGTCGATAGATGATGGGTAGAATGAAATTTAAAAAAACCACTTACCTTGCGCTCAAAGGTAAGTGATTTTTTTAATTTTTTTTATTTTACCTATCCCGTCATCTGTTGACTTACCCTCCCACCCCGCCCTACCCTACCACTCTTACCTGTGCTGGCCTCAACTGTATCTATTACTTTTTACAAGAAATGTATCAATTCAAACTAACAGTGAGAACTCCTGCAAAGTAAGCAAGTCAGCAAAATGCAAAAACGTAATGAATTTTCATGGGGCCACCAATCAGGCCTTTAGTGAACTGCAGCTGACTTAAGATATCAAGGGCCAGATGTAAAACCTGCCAATTTGCGACTCGCAAATTGCGACTTGCAAATTGGGATGCACAACAGTGTCTGAGACACTGTTTGCAATTCCCAATGGGGACGCAAATTGCATGCCTCATGCATAATAATGAGGCAAGCGCAAGTTGTGACCCCATTGGGAAAGGCTGGCACTTCCAGGGATGGTGGCCTGCTGGAGTCATCAGACCCCCATGTCTAGGACAGCTGTTAAATGAAGCTGATATTTTTTTTAAAATGCAGCTCGGTATCCTTAAAGGAAAACGGGATGCATTGAAAAATACAAATGAAAATATTTTGAGGGTCACTCACAAAGAGGAAGGGGTCCCCAAGTGGCTTACCACTCTTCTGAGAAGAGTGGTAAACTGCGACGGTTTTGCAATCACAATTGCTGTCGCAAAACTGTCATAGATAGCTTAAAGAGTCACTAATAGGAAGAGATGCCCTTGGAATGCCCCTTCCTAATAACGAGTCACTAATCCTATTTGGAGAGTCGGAAATTAATTTGTGACTCGCAAATAGGATTAGTACATGGGCCACAGGTCATCGTGATATCTATCCTTTTGAGGAAGTCATAAAATTCTTGAGCTGAAATACCTGGTTGCTCTGCTGGAGGATTCAGAATTATTTCTCCACTGTAAGTACCACTGCTTAAGCCAGGCAGTGAGTGCAAAAGGAACATGTCTGAAGTTGGCATTCCTGAATGTAATTCTGTCATCGGGAAGCTATAATTCATCACTGGTGGGGATGTAGAACTATGCATGAAAATGGGTGATGGTCTTTGAGGAAACCTCCCAGACCAGTCAATCCCTGTTTGGTTAAAAGCAGAAGTTACATTGGAAACACCTGAAGTGTTTCCCTGTATCGGAACCAAAAGTATCTTGGAAACTTGTCTTGGTACTCGACATGTCGAATTGTCAGTTGCAATGGTTGTGTAAGTAGGAACAGCTAAAGTGTGTGTAGTATTTCCTGCTGCACCAGGCTTGTACAAAGGGACTACAGGACCTATAGTGACAGGAACAGTCAAAGCATCTGGAGCATTCAACTCATGTGATGCAGAAGGAATTGTCAATACTGGTCTTTTTTCAACAACATTTTCGTTTAGATTAAATGGTGCTGGAGGCATATCAAAGACTCCATCAACCTTTTCCTAACGCTTTCCCTACTAGTAGTGCACCAGGAGGAGTGTTTGCAGAGTGGTGGAGAAAGGGGGCCTGGCTTCCTACAATCTTTCAGCAATCCTGCTGGGTGGGACAAACTGGAGGTAACAGGAGGGGTAATTGGCCCTCAAGGACGTCCTTGAGGGGTTATCTGCAATACGTCCCTCACAGCGGGATTGGTTAGAGGTCTTTGGAGGCCATGCCCTCTTTCTCCACCAAACTTGGCTCAAGGTGCACTACTGGTTGGGGGATGAAGTCCACTTTACTCCTGTGGGACCAAAGGGTACAGGGACGCTACAGTTAGGAAATGGAATTTAAAAAAAAGATTGAAATTCACAGTAAAAAACAAAGGTTACAGAGACATTATAGTTAGGCTAAAATTTCACTCGTACAAAATCAGAGAAATTCAGCCATTATAGTTGGAGAGCTAACTGTAACTCATGCCCCGCAATGCACTGCTTATGAACTCTCATATTACATCAGCCATGACATGGTCAGTGACATCACTGATGACAGTGCTGATGACATCTCAAAAGACAATCACAGACCCACTCACAAACACTCACGTGATCACTCACAGACTGACTCACACACACACACACACACAGACTCATGCACCCACTGAGACACAGACCCAGTGAGACACTGAAACACTCAATCACACAACCACTGAGACACTCATGCACTCACTCACATACTCACTCTGAAGGGTTGCAGGTTACACTTAGGAAATAAAATGTAAAACACCATAGAAATTCACTGAAAGGTTACAGGGACATTATCATTGAGAAATAGAATATAAAAAAACCTAGCAATTCACTGAAAAAAACTAATGGTTACCAACACTTTATAGGTAGGAAAAACATACAAATTCAGCAGTTATAATTGCCTGAACTAACTATAACATTAAAAAGCAATTTTGTGATTCAGTCCGTCAGCTGGCATCTGTCCGAGGCATTTCTGAAAACATACTGGAGCTCTTTCTGTGAGAGATACCTCTTTCACGATGCGTCTCCCCACATTAGCAGGTAATGCACGCTCTTCTCACATCACCAGCATACCCCCAATAAACTTCTTGGGCCCGGAAGTACCCCTCTGCGAACATTAATAAGAAGATACTTGGGAGGTTGGACAAATAAGAATCTTAGTCATGTATAGATTTACATATAAAACATTTTATTAAAACAAAACAACAACAAATAAAACTATGTACAGCCGTGGCATGTCATCACTGGTCCATTTTTGAATCATAGCCTGCAAGACAAAAAGAAAGATAAGATGGTGCGTCATGCATCCAGCAAAGGAGATAGAGAGAGAGAGAAAGAGTGTGAGAGGGGACGAGAGGAAGAGAGAAAGAGTGAGAGAGAGGAAGACAGAGAAAGAGAGAAAGAGTGAAAGAGAGAGGAAGACAGAGAAAGAGAGATAGAGTAACAGAGAGAAAGAGTAAGATACAAGGAAGAGAGATATAGAGAAACAGTGTGAGAGAGAGGAAGATATAGAGAGAAAGAGTGAGAGAGAGGAAGAGAGAGAGAAAGAGTGAGAGAGAGGAAGAGAAAAAGAGTGAGGTACAAGGAAGAGAGAAACAGTGTGAGAGAGAGGAAGACAGAGAAAGAGAGAGAAAGAGAGAAAGAGTGAGATACGAGGAAGAGAGAAAGAGAGAATCAGTGTGAGAGAGAGGAAGAGAGAGGGAAAGAGTGAGAGAGAGGGAGAGAGAGAAAAGGTGAGAGAGGAAGAGAGAAAGAGTGAGAGAGAGGAAGACAGACAAAGAGAGAAAGAGTGATACAGAGAGGAAGACAATGAGAGAAAGAGTGAGAGAGAGGAAGAGAGTGAGATAAAGAGAGAAACAGTGTGAGAGAGGAAGAGAGAGAGATAAAGAGTGAGAGAGAAGAAGAGAGAGAGAGAGAAAGTCAGAGAGAAAGAGTGAGAGAGAGGAAGAGAGACAGAAAGAATGAGAGAGAGAGGAAGAGACAGAGAAAGAGAGAAAGTGTGAGAGAGAAAGGAAGAGATGGAGAGGGAGTGTTGACACGAGAAAATCTTCGCGTCTCACCTTTGTGCCACTGATGTGTCTCCAACCACGTGCTGGGACATAGCGCACCCTCAAGTTTAGTGAACTGAAAGATAATATAGATTTAGTTATTGCAGAGTGCATACAACTGCACACACGCATTCCCTGTTTTAAGAAAGAGAGAAACAGTGTGAGAGAGAAGAAGAGAGAGAGAGTGAGAGTGAGGAAGAGAGAGAGAAAAAGAGTTAGAGAGGAAGAGAGAAAGAGTGAGAGTGAGGAAGACAGACAAAGAGAGAAAGAGTGAGTGTGGTAGAGAGGAAGAGAGAAGAGAGAAAGAGTGAGATAAAAATAGAGAAAGAGTAAGATACAAGGAAGATAGAAAGAGAGAAACAGTGTGAGAGAGAGGTAGAGAGAGATAAAGAGTGAGAGAGAGGAAGATAGAAAGAAAAAATGAGTGAGAGAGTAAGAGACAGTGAAAGAGAGAAAGTGTGAGAGAGAGAAAGGAAGAGATGGAGAGGAAGTGTTGACACTGGGCAAAATCTTCACAGCTCACCTTTGTGCCACTGGTGTGTCTCCAACCACGTGCTGGGACTTAGTGCAGCCCTCAAGTTTAGTGATCTGAAAGATAGTATAGAATTAGTGATTGCAGAGTACAAACAACTGCACACGTGTAATTCTCTGTTTCGCCAATGCGCAAAGAGGCTGGTGCACCCCATCCACTCCCACTGCTCAGAGGTGTCTGTGCGTTCTTGTGCGCCTAGAATGCTGCACACTATCCACTCCCATCGCCCAGAGGTGACTGCCCGCTGCTGCGGAAAGAAGTCTTTCTGCTCACCTTCTGCCACTGGCGTGTGTGTAAGAGGGTCCACCGTGTGCCGAAACAACTTTCTCGTGTGTTGAGGATGGCCACGCATCATCGCAGATTTTTCGCACATTCAGCTCTGGTGGTGTTGGGGGGTGAACGTCGATTCGTGAGAAATGAGTGAGAAAGAGGAAGAGAGAGAGAGAAACAGTGAGAGAGAGGAAGAGAGAGAGAAAGAGGGAAAGAGTATGAGGAAGAGGAACAAAGAAACAGAAGAAGAGTGAGAGAGAGAGAAACAGAGAGAGAGGAAGAGAGAGAGACAGAGAAAGAGACAAACAGTGTAAGAGGAAGAGGGAGATAGAAAGAGTGTGAGGGAGAGAAAGGAAGAGATGAGGAGGGACGTTGAGTGCCCACACTGTGTACAAAACTGCCACAGCTTACCTTTACGCCACCGCTCTGTCTCCAGCCACATGTCAGGACCTAGTGGAACTCTCAAGCTCCCACATCTGAAAGAAAGTGCAGAATTAGTAATGGCAGAGCAGGGTTGGATTAGGATTCAAAATTGGCCCGAGCGCGCCAAAAAAAAGTGGCCCACATTTGCATATTGCCTTCCTCAAAACACTGCTTCGGCAAAAGATTTATATAAAAAAGGGGGGTGGGGGAGATGCAGAAAATGCACGGATTCGTTTACACTGGTGACTTAAAAACAAGTGAGGCCACTTCTTCCCAGGCCCCCTGCCCTGCCAGATATGCATACATTAATGGGCCGACCCTGCGAGAGAAAGAAAGTGACACCTGTGCCTGTTGCTAAAGGTGTGGTAATGACACCCATCTGCCTCCAGAAAGCCTATTCAGACACCCGCTGGGCCGCTGGCTGTATTAAAACTACAGCAACACCGCCCAAATCTGCCCCCCAGACTGCTCCAAAAAGCAGCCCACAGTTGGAACTCAGCACCGGCCCCTCGGGCATTGCACCAGGGCCCGTGCTACCAATCCGACGTTGTGGCCGAGTATATACGAGTCCACACACCTAAATCGCTCTACCGAATTTCTGCATTCAGGCTGCTATACCCCATCCACTCTCGCCGCCCAGAGGTATCTGCCAGATACTGGGCACCAAGGCCTCTCTGCTCACCTTTTCGTGGTCCGGGCACCCTCCACATCATGCAGCTCCGTTCTGCAAGCTAACAGGTCTCACATTTGGTACTGAGTCTTAATATCGCCATGGCAGAGGACATACTAGTGCACCTATCATCATTGCAGGTTGTACACCCGCTCAGTGCTTACAGTGCTACCAGCTCAGTGACAAGTGAGGCCACACGCTTGGCGGTAGGCCCTCGCTGATGGGCTCAGGCCTAAACTGTGGTCCAGCAGAGCACACAAAACATCAGGTGTCTGTACCACCGGGACGGGCTATCACCGTGGCAGTGTAACTGTGCCGGCCGCAGTGCATGCGTTGTGAGCAACTCTAAAAGGGTGTAAACCATGTGCGCCCAATCTTTTATATTAGCAGGGTCACGTGTCCTGTGACGCCTGTGCTGGATGGGTGTGGTGTGGGTGTATACCAGCCTTGAGGGTGTGGCTGTTGCAGCGGCATACTAACAACTAGACCTGTGTCCAGCAGATCACTACAATGAAAATCTGGTTCATGTAGCGTTGTTGTCCTTCTCTGTAAGCGTAAGCGGAGTGGGCTGACCTGGAGTATGCCAGTCCAGCGTGAGGTTGTGGAGAATGACGGCGGTGCTATGGGCGTGGCTCCGTCGTGAGCTCAATGAGGAATCAAGTGATGCGGGCAGTGTTGCCAGATTGGGCTAGATCATGCACAATTGGGCTATATTTTTCCTGTTTGTGCAGTAAAATGTAGGTTTGTGCTAGTTGCCAGATCCATACTAATATTATAAAGAGAGAGCCCAAACCTTTGAGGCGGGTAATCTCAGTAACCATAGCACCAATCACAACACCCAATACAGCTGCATACAAATGCAAAGTATGCATTTTTACCATTGCGGCGGGTGCAGCTTGAAGTCGCACCCGCCGCAATGGTAAAAATAGAGGATGTGACCGCCAGGGTGGCGGTCACATCCTAATTGGACTGGAGGGAACTCCGCAGGCCATGCAGAGGTTCCCTCCTCCTCTATGGATCATAATGGGCCCCATAGTTGGGATTTTCACCAGAAACTACTTTAAACTTTGTTATTATTTCTTTTACAAACTTCACATCAGTATTATCTTCCATATCTTTTTCAACACGTACACTTATCAAACTGTTATTTCATTTCTCTTGACTAGCAAAGAAACGTAATTCTATATCAACACAAATTTGTTTTACATCCAATACTGAACCATGCAAAAGAGCGGTACTAATTTCATTTAGACATAATGCAGGAGTTTTCACGTAGTATAATCTTCTAACTAACTTTCACATTTTGGAATGATGTACTGCTGACATTTTTAAATGATGAAAATGACTTTGACACACTTTCCTAAAAAGACAAGCCAGAGAATGACCTTGTATCCCTGTATTTTTTCTCACTTTGGAAGGATCTAGTTCTTGTAATATCTTAATGTTCTGTTTCACAGTTTTTTTTATATTGTCTTAGAAAATTTAGTAAAATATCAATAGATTGTTGTCGTATATTACAAATACTACTACAATCCCATATAAACACTGGAGCCTGGGTACGTCTTCCTTGAAGTTCTTCAGCTATTACTTGCTCAACATTTCTAGCAACTATCTTTTCTTTTTCAATTGGAGAGACATTTTTATTTGCATGCAGTAATCTATTTTGTTGAAAAAAACAAAATATTATATCATAAAGTGTCCATGAGGCGTGCTGCACTGAGTTAGTGTCCTGAAGTGTGTGTGCAGCCTGCGATGATGCTATAATTGATATAAAAAAAGTTCTTGAACCAAGGATACTAAAAGGATATTGTGTAGGTTTGAGGGACATTATAGTTAGTTGCCTACTCCACTCTGTAATTACTGACTGAAAATGTAATTTTATTTTTTAGCCCTGATGACCGCAGTGTAGATAGGAGGTAGCAGTGAGGAAGGGCGCAAAGCCACGTGGCGTTGAGTAGAGCTACACAGTATTGGCAATTCAGTGTACATGCAACCAGCGATGATAAGTGATGCACTGAGTTAGTGGCACCTGAAGCAACCAGCGTATGGGTACCCTGCGATGATACGTGGTCCGGGGGTGCTGCACTGGGAGCAATGTCTTTTGTCTGTTGAATTCTGCCTTAATAAGGCCATGTGGCGATGACTTATGGTGCACTGAGTTAGTAGTACCTCTGGCACTGAGTGTGTACATACCCTGCGATGATACGTGGTACGGGGTTTTTGTCTATTGAATTCTGCGTCAATAAGGCCACGTGGCGATGACTTATGGTGCTCTGAGTTAGTAGTACCTTTGGCACTCAGCGTGTACGTACCGTGCAATGATGCGTGGTCCGGGGGGACCACACTCAAACCAATGTCTTGTGTCTATTGAATTCTGCCTTAATAAAGCGACGTGGCGATGACTTACAGTGCACTTAGTTAGTAGGAGCTTTGGTGCTCAGCTTGTACATACCGTGCGATGATGCTTGGTCCGGGGGCCCGCACTGGGAGCAATATATATTGTCAATTGAATTCTGCCTTAATAAGGCAACGTGGCAATGACTTATGGTGCAGTGAGTTAGTAGTACCTTTGGCGCTCAGCGTGTATGTACCCTGCAATGATGCGTGGTCCGGGCGGCCGCACTTGAACCAATGTCTTTTGTCTAGTAAATTCTGTCTTGGTACACTGAGTTAGAGGCACCTGAAGCACTCAGCGTGTGCGCACCCTGCGATGATGCGTGGTCCGAGAGGGCCGCACTGGGAGCAATGTATCTTGCGCACTGGATTGCATCATCTGCGATCGCTACACCATCTGAATTGTGAAGCCTGCTGTCCACAGTGTAGATCGAAGGCAGTAGTCTGTACAGACATAAGTCTGCGGTGCTGTGCCACTGGGTTTCTTAGGGGGCCTATGTCGAGGAGACCCGCAGTCATGGCAGCAGCCAAGTGGCAGGGTGAGGTTTGCCGCTCTGGCACACTCGTTGGTCTTCACGGTTCACAAGTGAACCATGCCCAGAGCCCCGGCTTATTTATTCATACTCCTACGCTGGAGTGGCGTACGTTGAACCAGCCCACTGCGCTTCCGCTTCCAGGGGAGGACAACACAGCTACATGTCTGAGATCTTCCCCAATGCCTGAGGTAACATGGTTGTGTCTATTGTGCACAACACTACAAGCACTAGCAGTATATGTACACATGGAGAGGTTTGTGCTCTGCATAGTGAGGTCTGTCCAGCACCCTCAACAACAAATAAAACTATGTACAGCCGTGGCATGTCATCACTGGTCCATTTTTGAATCACAGCCTGCAAGACAAAAAGAAAGATAAGATGGTGCGTCATGCATCCAGCAAAGGAGATAGAGAGAGAGAGAAAGAGTGTGAGAGGGGACGAGAGGAAGAGAGAAAGAGTGAGAGAGAGGAAGACAAAGAAAGAGAGAAAGAGTGAAAGAGAGAGGAAGACAGAGAAAGAGAGATAGAGTAACAGAGAGAAAGAGTAAGATACAAGGGAGAGAGATATAGAGAAACAGTGTGAGAGAGAGGAAGATATAGTGAGAAAGAGTGAGAGAGAGGAAGAGAGAGAGAAAGAGAGAGGAAGAGAAAAAGAGTGAGATACAAGGAAGAGAGAAACAGTGTGAGAGAGAGGAAGACAGAGAAAGAGAGAGAAAGAGAGAAAGAGTGAGATACGAGGAAGAGAGAAAGAGAGAATCGGTGTGAGAGAGAGGAAGAGAGAGGGAAAGAGGGAGAGAGAGGGAGAGAGAGAGAGAAAAGGTGAGAGAGGAAGAGAGAAAGAGTGAGAGAGAGGAAGACAGACAAAGAGAGAAAGAGTGATACAGAGAGGAAGACAATGAGAGAAAGAGTGAGAGAGAGGAAGAGAGTGAGATAAAGAGAGAAACAGTGTGAGAGAGGAAGAGAGAGATAAAGAGTGAGAGAGAAGAAGAGAGAGAGAGAGAAAGTCAGAGAGAAAGAGTGAGAGAGAGGAAGAGAGACAGAAAGAATGAGAGAGAGAGGAAGAGACAGAGAAAGAGAGAAAGTGTGAGAGAGAAAGGAAGAGATGGAGAGGGAGTGTTGACACGAGAAAATCTTCGCATCTCACCTTTGTGCCACTGGTGTGTCTCCAACCACGTGCCGGGACATAGCGCACCCTCAAGTTTAGTGAACTGAAAGATAATATAGATTTAGTTATTGCAGAGTGCATACAACTGCACACACGCATTCCCTGTTTTAAGAAAGAGAGAAACAGTGTGAGAGAGAAGAAGAGAGAGTGAGAGTGAGGAAGAGAGAGAGAAAAAGAGTTAGAGAGGAAGAGAGAAAGAGTGAGAGTGAGGAAGACAGTCAAAGAGAGAACGAGTGAGTGTGGAAGAGAGGAAGAGAGAAGAGAGAAAGAGTGAGATAAAAATAGAGAAAGAGTAAGATAAAAGGAAGATAGAAAGAGAGAAACAGTGTGAGAGAGAGGTAGAGAGAGATATAAAGAGTGAGAGAGAGGAAGATAGAAATAAAAAATGAGTGAGAGAGTAAGAGACAGAGAAAGAGAGAAAGTGTGAGAGAGAGAAAGGAAGAGATGGAGAGGGAGTGTTGACACTGGGCAAAATCTTCACAGCTCACCTTTGTGCCACTGGTGTGTCTCCAACCACCTGCTGGGACTTAGTGCAGCCCTCAAGTTTAGTGATCTGAAAGATAGTATAGAATTAGTGATTGCAAAGTACAAACAACTGCACACGTGTAATTCTCTGTTTCGCCAATGCGCAAAGAGGCTGGTGCACCCCATCCACTCCCACTGCTCAGAGGTGTCTGTGCGTTCTTGTGCGCCTAGAATGCTGCACACTACCCACTCCCATCGCCCAGAGGTGACTGCCCGCTGCTGCGGAAAGAAGTCTTTCTGCTCACCTTCTGCCACTGGCGTGTGTGTAAGAGGGTCCACCGTGTGCCGAAACAACTTTCTTGTGTGTTGAGGATGGCCACGCATCATCGCAGATTTTTTGCACATTCAGCTCTGGCGGTGTTGGGGGGTGAACGTCGATTCGTGATTCCCAGCCTTTTAGATAAAAAGCAAGATAAGATTGTGTTTCATGCGTCCATCAAAGGAGAGAGGAAGAGAGAAAGAAAGAAAGAGTTAGCAGAAGACAAAGAGAGAAATAGTGAGAGGAAGAGAGAAGGAAAAAGAAAGAAAGTGAGAGGAAGACAGAGCGAATGAGTGAGAAAGACGAAGAGAGAGAGAGAAACAGTGAGAGAGAGGAAGAGAGAGAGAAAGAGGGAAAGAGTATGAGGAAGAGGAACAAAGAAACAGAAGAAGAGTGAGAGAGAGAGAAACAGAGAGAGAGGAAGAGAGAGAGACAGAGAAAGAGACAAACAGTGTAAGAGGAAGAGGGAGATAGAAAGAGTGTGAGGGAGAGAAAGGAAGAGATGAGGAGGGACGCTGAGTGCCCACACTGTGTACAAAACTGCCACAGCTTACCTTTACGCCACCGCTCTGTCTCCAGCCACATGTCAGGACCTAGTGGAACTCTCAAGCTCCCACATCTGAAAGAAAGTGCAGAATTAGTAATGGCAGAGCAGGGTTGGATTAGGATTCAAAATTGGCCCGAGCGCGCAAAAAAAAAGTGGCCCACATTTGCATATTGCCTTTCCTCAAAACACTGCTTCGGCAAAAGATTTATATAAAAAAGGGGGGTGGGGGAGATGCAAAAAATGCACGGATTCGTTTACACTGGTGACTTAAAAACAAGTGAGGCCACTTCTTCTCAGACCCCCTGCCCTGCCAGATATGCATACATTAATGTGCCGGCCCTGCGAGAGAAAGAAAGTGACACCTGTGCCTGTTGCTAAAGGTGTGGTAATGACACCCATCTGCCTCCAGAAAGCCTATTCAGACACCCGCTGGGCCGCTGGCTGTATTAAAACTACAGCAACACCGCCCAAATCTGCCCCCCAGACTGCTCCAAAAAGCAGCCCACAGTTGGAACTCAGCACCGGCCCCTCGGGCATTGCACCAGGGCCCGTGCTACCAATCCGACGTTGTGGCCGAGTATATACGAGTCCATACACCTAAATCGCTCTACCGAATTTCTGCATTCAGGCTGCTATACCCCATCCACTCTCGCCGCCCAGAGGTATCTGCCAAATACTGGGCACCAAAGCCTCTCTGCTCATCTTTTCGTGGTCCGGGCACCCTCCACATCATGCAGCTCCGTTCTGCAAGCTAACAGGTCCCACATTTGGTACTGAGTCTTAATATCGCCATGGCAGAGGACATACTAGTGCACCTATCATCATTGCAGGTTGTACACCCGCTCAGTGCTTACAGTGCTACTAACTCAGTGACAAGTGAGTCCACACGCTTGGCGGTAGGCCCTCGCTGATGGGCTCAGGCCTAAACTGTGGTCCAGCAGAGCACACAAAACATCAGGTGTCTGTACCACCGGGACGGGCTATCACCGTGGCAGAGTAACTGTGCCGGCAGCAGTGCATGCGTTGTGAGCAACTCTAAAAGGGTGTAAACCATGTGCACCCAATCTTTTATATTAGCAGGGTCACGTGTCCTGTGACGCCTGTGCTGGATGGGTGTGGTGTGGGTGTATACCAGCCTTGAGGGTGTGGCTGTTGCAGCGGCATACTAACAACTAGACCTGTGTCCAGCAGATCACTACAATGAAAATCTGGTTCATGTAGCGTTGTTGTCCTTCTCTGTAAGCGTAAGCGGAGTGGGCTGACCTGGAGTATGCCAGTCCAGCGTGAGGTTGTGGAGAATGACGGCGGTGCTATGGGCGTGGCTCCGTCGTGAGCTCAATGAGGAATCAAGTGATGCGGGCAGCGTTGCCAGATTGGGCTAGATCATGCACAATTGGGCTATATTTTTCCTGTTTGTGCAGTAAAATGTTGGTTTGTGCTAGTTGCCAGATCCATACTATTATTATAAAGAGAGAGCCCAAACCTTTGAGGCGGGTAATCTCAGTAACCATAGCACCAATCACAACACCCAATACAGCGTTGGAAAGGGCAGTTGCAGCAGAAGGACATAGGCTATGCAGATGGCCACCACATTATATATATATATATTCACTGAAAAAACCATAGGTTATAGACCATATATAGTTAGGAATTAGCATTTACAAAACCTTGAAAATTCACTGAAAAAACCATAGGTTATAGACCATATATAGTTAGGGATTAGCATTTACAAAACCTTATTTTACTGACACAAAACCATTGAAATTCCATATATAGTTAGTTGTACTAACTATATATCGCGCACCCGCAATCCACTGCTGATCATGTCACATATTACATCATTCATGACATGGTCAGTGACATCACTGATGACATCACTGATGACATCTCAAATGACATCACTGATGACATCACTGATGACATCTCAAATGACATCACTGATGACATAACTGATAAAATCTCATTTGACATTACTGATCACATCACTGATGACATCATTCATGTGATAATACGATGAACCTCTTCAGACTCTAATATAACCTTAGATACACTCAGTGTAAACAGACACTCACAGACTGTCACTCATCCATGGAGTTACTTACACACCTAGTCAGTCATGCAAAGAATCAATCACAGCTCCATTTTCACAACTGTACAGTTATACACACCTTATTTATTCAAACATATACTAAAACATATTTACTCACTTATACAATCCTGGATACAAGTGCACAATGATCCATACAGCCACTCACACATTCACTGGCTCTTATGCACAGTTATTTATATATGTCAACTCTCACATGTACTGTATTTTACATATGTACTTACTTTGACATGTAGCACTGAGATATCTATTCACTCACCAATACAGTCATGCACACAGTCAACCGCCCATACAGCTGTTTCCACATGCACTTTTGAACCCATACATCTATGCACAGAGTCATACACCTCCCAGCCACCCACACACACTCCCAGTTTCCCATACAAATGCTTGGGCAACCAATCAATAACCCATATAGTTACTCAAATAGCTACTGATCAACACATGCAGCAGTTTACAGAACAACAGACATAATGATGCACAAATTAAGACAGTTTAGTCACTAACCCATGCACTCAGTGAGACACATTTAACCACTCACTCATACAGTCAGTCATGCACTTACTAAATCCTTCATCCAGACACTTATACATCCACTCATTCTTCAATATGTAAAACATATTTTAACTTTACAGAAAAATACAGTCACTGGATGTTGTCATCAGTGATGTCATCAGTGATGTCATTTGAGATGTCATCAGTGATGTCATCAGTGATGTCATTTGAGATGTCATCAGTGATGTCATCAGTGATGTCACTGACCATGTCATGAATGATGTAATATGTGACATGATCAGCAGTGGATTGCGGGTGCGCGATATATAGTTAGTACAACTAACTATATATGGAATTTCAATGGTTTTGTGTCAGTAAAATAAGGTTTTGTAAATGCTAATCCCTAACTATATATGGTCTATAACCTATGGTTTTTTCAGTGAATTTTCAAGGTTTTGTAAATGCTAATTCCTAACTATATATGGTCTATAACCTATGGTTTTTTCAGTGAATTTCATTGGTTTTTTAACAGCTAATATCAAAACCTTTACAATGTATTCTTCTTTAAATAGAAAAATATTTTTTACATGTTTTTAATACAATTTTTTTTTAAATTATTTTTATTGTTTCGCTCCCGGTACGCGAACCGGTTAGCTTCCCGTTAGCTCAATTCGGAGGCGCGACCCGGTCCGCGAACCGGTAAACGTTCCGTTTGCGCACCTTTCGCGTTAGAAAACAACATCGTGACGCGTCGCGTCAGCATGACGTTTCGCGTTCTCGCGTAATACGTCATATTACGTGCTACGTTAGCGTACCCGGAAGCGCAGTGGTACGCGAACCGGAAGCGATCCGCGGCGCGGCGCCGACCGCGTAACGTAAACACAGCAGGTCATGTGACTCGGTAATAACACTTTTCATTGGTTCATCTCACTTTTGGTTTCCTAATGATGTAATACTAGGTCATGTGATCTAAAATGAACACTTTTCATTGGTTTAGAACTTTTGCTTTTCCCAAATGATGAAAACCCCTCCTTCTTTCCTCACTCTGACTTTCATCTTGGTGGGAGAAAGACCCTTTATTTACACTTTGACATGGCTTCATTAGTAGCTTCAGCTGGTTCTAACCCACCACCTCCACCAAATCCAAGAAAGAGAGGACCACCTGCTGAAGTAATTTTGCAAGAAGAGGAAGAACAGGAAGAGGAGGAAGAGCCAAGGTTTTTGCCAGAGGAGCCCAGGAGGTACAATCGAAAAGAGAATTACATTTGGCAATTCTATAGAATTCCTGAGGGGCAAAAAAAAGTGAATGAACGCTACGTGTTTTGCCGTATATGCGGTGATAGATTGTCAAGGGGAACTGAAAAAAAATACAGTTACGGCAATCACACTATGCATCGGCATATGAGTAGGTGGCACCCAAATAATTATAGTGCTGCCCAGCTACGTGATGAGCAACAAAATCCCCTCCCAATGGCAAGAAGATCGGTTGTTCCAGAGGTGTCGGGACCAGAGGCGAGGGAGATGATCCCAAACATTCAAATGTTGTTTGGGCACGTGAAGCAAGTGTGCGTGCACTGCGGCGATTTCATCTGCTACAGGGAAAGTAGCATCATTTTGATTATGAGAGCTATTCAGAATCATGTTAATGTTTGTCCGAAATGCCCCAAAAAATAAATTCTTTTTTTTTTGTTGCTCCTGTTGAGCCCTTTACAATGGATCGTTTTTGTTTCCCCCCCCCAAAAAAAACCAAAAAAAATATAAAAACGTTCAGAAAATACAAAAAAAGTAAAAAAATGTTTAAAAAATACTAAAAAAAATATAAAACAACAAAAACATTAAAAAAAAAGTTCTTTTCAGAACTACCTCCCCATTATAAAAAAATTGGTAGAATATTTGGAACTCTGCCAACCTCTATTTCTCTTAGTTCGCTCCCCGGAGCGCTACCCGGTACGCGTACCGGAAGCTAACCAAAAAAAATATTTTTTAAAAAAAAGAACAGTAAGTATAAGGTAAGCAAACAGACAGTTATGTGAAAAGAAAGACAGCTCTAGGGAGTAAACAAGAGATACTGTTACCTACAATCCACTGCTGATGATGTCACATATTACATCATTCATGACATGGTCAGTAACATCAACAGCAGTGGATTGCGGGTAACAGTATCCTTAGTTTACTCCCTATAGCTGTCTTTCTTTTAACATAACTGTCTGTTTCCTTCCCTTATAGTTACTGTTCTTTTTTTAAAAAAATTTTTTTGATCAGTCATAAACAGTGACATTAATAGAAACAGAGAGAGTGAACAAGAGTGAAGAACTATGGTCCTCCTCAGCCACCCTCAGAAAACCAAGGGGGTCAAGATACATCTACCGTGCCCCCTTCTACCCATTCTGAACATTATTTGCCCTCCATCTTGTATCTTGATTCGACCGAAACACAAAATGGTGGACTCCCGTAACGCTGCTGGTTTGCGAACCGGGCCACTTCCCGGGAAGCGGTCCAAAAAAAAAGGTGGGAAAGTAATTCACAGACACTAAGAGTAATAGAGACGGAGTGAGTGAACAAGACTGAGGAACTATGAGAACAGAGGGACTGAGAAAAAGAGTGGAAGGAGTTGAGTAAGTAGGTAATAGAGAAAGGAATGAGGAAAGTAGCAAAGGCAGGAAACTGAGGGTTAAAGAAGTGAAGCAGTGGATCTAATAGTAGGTGAATGTGATAGAAATGTAACGAAAAGAGTACAACTATTTACATTATAATTGCCGTTAAATTAATCACTTTTTATTTTTATACTTTCAATCTGTGAAAGAGAGAACCAACATTTGAAAAATATTAAAACATGTATTTAAAAATTACAAAAGACAAGGGAAAAGATTGAAGGACAAATAGTTTTTCAACAACTTTGACACTGACAGAAGCTTCTGCTTCTCCAGGTCCCCTACACAGTCCTAAAGATATACATTTTAAACTAACAGTATCTTGATGCAGATGAAGTGAGGCCTATCTTACAACATGGTGCATCTTTTGCATTGCTCTTGTTTCAGAAAAGTGTCGCTTCAGGATGCCAATAACATGTCTCCTATCCAGAGATTTGTTTGAGGTGAGGCCTACTCAGAGTTCAAGATGAGATTTACACTTGTTGAAGTGTACAGAGGAGATAATATCTGTGAAAGTCTACCAATGAAGTGAGTCATGTCCACTGCACTCTTCAACAAAGTAGAAACCTCCTATGTTTCCCTGGACAGACCTAAACTTGATCTGCACAATGTGATTCATAATGATAGGAAACACAGGTGATGTAATTGAAATATGTGCAATTTATTTTGCTCATTTCACAATCACATCACTTGTGTTTCCTTTGCTTAGGTATCTCATTGTGCAGATGTAGTCCAGCATATGAAAGAATACGTAGAGGTGCAGCACTGCATGCAACAACTTTGACACTTACAGAAGCCTCACCTTCTCCATGCCTCCTACACAGTTCTACATATACATCATAAATGCAAACAGTACAGAATTAATTATACATGTTAAATGGTTTATTTTTGCTGTTCTCAGAATGTATCAAAATTCACTAAAAACAGTGACTTGAAGGTATTCATCATGTAACAGCGGGGAAAAAAAAACACAATCAAAATGATTGTGTTTAAAAAACCCATACAACATCAGAAATCAAAATTCAGAACTCCTTAAAGTTAACTTACTTTCCATGACGTCCAAGGATGTCCTATGAACAGCTTACACTCTTTTGTGCTGTTATTACTTTCAGCCCGCCACTTTCTGAAAGAAAACCTCCATCGTTTTTAAAAACACGTTACATGAAATAAATGACTTCTTGCTCTCTACCACAATTTTCCACAAGGCCAAATCTAGTCAGAGCCATTTATAACTCTTGGATTTCTTGTAAGCCAATCCCATCATTTGGCATTTCCGCAACTTTCAGAATTAAAATGTTGAAGATCATTTTCACAATCCTGGAATAGTAATATCTTCCCCTTCTTGCTCAGTCATGTTCTACATTTCCTATGACACTGATACTGCTTAATATGAAGCAGACTTACACTACCTCTATGACTACTACAATTATTTAATTCTCTACATCACTTTTAATCACAAAGCAATGTAAAACAGTAGACAGCATTGCAGACTTACATTCCCTCTACTCCATGTTTTGATTGGCTGCTTCAATTAGCTTATAAAAAGAAACAGTTTTTCTGAACTCATTCAAAGTGCACATATATCTCCATGATGTCCAGTCCTATGATTAGAAGTTATGTCTCTGAACTACACTTATCCTCAAGGCCAAATTGTGTAGGAGCCATTAGAACTTCTTGAAATTCCACAGAGCACATCCCGAGATTATTTCCCTAAAATTTTGGTTTTAAAAACACCAGGTAAGAGTTTTTAAGGTCATACGGCAATTTTTTTTTGAAAATTAAAACAGAATCATTGCAGAATGACCAGCCATTTCTAGACTTTAAATAAGCTGTGTAATGTCCTGATGTTATTGAAGGGCCGTCATGATATATAATTGCTGTAGTTACAAAAGTCCTTCCTGATATTGACAACTGCGAAGCTAAAAAATTTTTTATTAAAGTTGTCAATTTTGTTCCATCAGGCCTACATCGTTGGAACATTAAAATGACGTACTGGCCATATGTTCGTATAAATAATGTGGACATCATTTCAGATTTACATTGGCTACACTCCATGTTGTGATTAGCAGCTTTTACTAGCTTATTAAAGGAGACTGATTTACCGTCTGGCAAAGTTAAATATATAAATCTTTCTGAGTCTACACTAGTAGTACTTGATACCATACAGTTCTCGCAGTCATGCTGCCATTGATAAGAAAGCCCAAACAGCTGATCTACATCTACACCTTCAGCATGTAATACATCAAGCATATACATTAAAAACTCCTGACAATCTTGCTGAATATTTTGAGAGAATTGTGTTTGGCCTGAACATCTGTCTAACAGATTTCGAATTTCAGACACACTTTCTATGTTTCTTCTATCAGTGGTACATTTCTCTAACACAGAATTTAACAAACTGCAAAATCTTTGATCAGAATTGACCACAATCTCTTCTTTTACATTTTTTAGAGAAAACAAAACATTAATTACTACATTAGCATAGCAGTTGACACCAGAACTGTTTTCAAACTGAAAACCAACAACATCTTCAACAGAATCCTTTTTGTTTCTGCTTGTAATTTTAGGTTCATTGACTTTTTGTCTTTTTGTTACAACCTCCCCAGTATTGTTCTCATTTCTTCGTTTCCGGCCTACCACACGTTTCTCAAACAAAGGAAACTGAGGCAAATGTGGCGCATACTCTCTTCTTAACCTATTGTATTCCTTAACACAATCTAGATCTGCACAAATGTTTGTGACATCACACTCAATCAAGTACAATCCCGATAAAGTTCTAACTCGTGACAATGCCACATATGCCATACCCTCCTTGAACACAGAACTGCCAATATTCACCAATGCACTGTCTACACTTAAACCTTGCGATTTATGGATTGTCACCGCATATGCCAAGCAAACAGGAAACTGCTTACGGCGAACATATAAGTCTTTTACAAGCAAAAATCTAGCAGAACAACGAGCAATTAGCTGTACTTCCTCAATGCCATCAAATTTAATTTTTAAAAATTCAATTCCATCTCTATTTCTGTATTTCACAAAATCAACAACATTACCCATTGATCCATTTACCAGACCTCTTTCAACATGTAAATTCCTTCTTAAAATTATACGGCAGTTCAAGCACACATTCAGAGTCTTTTCAAAACCTGCAGTTTTAGATATACTCTTCTCTAATGAATCCAATTTTGTTTTCAGATTCTCAGACAAAATAATTGTTGATCCCATATGCTCTACTCTATCAATAGCTTCCAGTTTCACAATCTCTTGCTTTTCTAAATGCAACATTTTGTTGTTAAATTTGGCACATTCTGCAAGAGTTGGCATCAAACATATTCCAGATTTCTTTTCAGTAATTTTCTGAAAAATATTCTCAGGCACAACATCTTGTTCTGGATATAAATTTGACAGTAATCGTGCATGTAAAACTTCTTTCCCATGCTCGGTCACTTTTCCAATTCTAACATCTTGTAGAATAGTCTTGTAAACTTCATCCTTCGCCTGACGCATATTTTCATGCAGTTCAGCATAATTGAAGTTTAACCATATATTGACGTTGCCAATGCTGCCTAGGCACTTCCTGGTATCTTCATGCGTGAGCATTTTGAACACAGGTTGCCCTTTCACTGGTGTCAGCTGCAGAAGATCTCCGAAAACAATGATGTGTTTGCCACCAAATAACACATCATACTCTGTTTTGAGAACTTCTTGCATCCTCAAATGCACAAAGGCAAGCATGACATTGGAAACCATGCTTACTTCGTCAATGATAAGAAGTTTCATTTTCCTCAAGATTCTTGAAACTTCAAAACAAGCATCTCCAGATAGCTTGTGATATTCTAATTTGTTGTCATGCTCCACTGGCAGCATCAGTAAACGATGTAAAGTAATCCCTTTAATATTATGTGCTGCCAGTCCAGTTGGAGCAGTGACAACACAAGACAGCGATGACTCTGTCCTGTCCTGCAAATAGCATGAAATTGCTTTAATGAGGAAACTTTTTCCAGTTCCCGCTTCTCCACTCACGTACAGTCGGACAGGCTTCAACGACGTACATGAGCACTCTTTCTTATCATGACTTAATCCATGATCAATTTGCATGGTAACTTCGTCATATATTTTCCTCTGCTCAACGTTGAGTTGCCTTTCCAACTCTTCTAAGTTAACCGCATCCTCTTGAGCATGTGCCATGGCTCTTTCCACTTCATTCATAGCAGTGGCAGCTTCATTTTCGATAACAGGTCCTCCTAGTGGATCCTGACTCAATGAAGCAGAACTCTGACTGTCCTGAGAACTGTCTCTGGCAATCTCGGCTGCAATCGTTGCTTCCTGCTCAATTTCCGCATTCAACATTTCTACATATTTGGGAAAAGCAGGACATTCTATGGTCTCCTTGGCGGCATTGAAAGAGTCTTCGTAACAGAGAAAATCTCCAAGCAGTTCCTCTTCTGCACGCCAAGGCTTGAAAAGTTGCAAAAGTGCTAAATAGAAAAACTCCTTTTTTTCAGGAGATTCGCCACTCAATTTTCGATGGTTTACCAAGTGGCATTTTCTTTGCTTGACCAGACATCCCTCAATTCCTATTACAGCATACACTCCTTTCTCAGTATCTTCTTTGATGTTCCTCTTGAATATGTAATTTTGCAGAACCTCATACAGACAAACATTCTCGAGGTGACTGCTTCGATTTGGATAATATGTATCCAACATGTTTGTCTTCAAAATGTCGGTACTGTTTGGCTCCTTTTCCGCCAAATACTCAATTTCCCGCACAGGTTTGAGAACTCGATTACGCGTTGCAGCAAGACCAAGACTCGCCCAAACGATACTCCTGGACTTGGCATAGAGACTTGCTGAAGACAACCGGTCAGAACATTCGTACGCTCCGATTTCTCGATGCGACAACATCTTCAGACTGAAACTGTACAACTTCTTGCTGAGGCTCTTTTCATGGGAAATGTCCTCCCACATATCCTTCAATTCTGTCTTCTCTTTTTTGGTGATGTAAGACGTCACATACCGAGCCACAGCCATACAGTTATCAGCCACAAACTGTATATCCATGTTAGCATTCCACATGGACAAAATCACCGGGTTGTAGTCGTTGATGTACTTGGACTCTTCGTTCCTCTTCAAATTGTAAGTGTTTTTAGGTGATTTCTTCATGACATTGTGTCGCAACGAAGACATCAAACTGTTTACTCTTCCTTTAGAAATCACCGGTCGTGGAAAGCCGAAACGACATTTAGTGTAGAACTTGTCTTTGTTTCGGAATTTACGACGGCAGTACTTTCCACATCGATGGCTTTGGAAACGCAGAACTTTTTCTCTTAGGCTTTTCTTCTCCTTTGCGTTTGGAACAGCACACGTAGAATACTGTTGGATGAAACTCATCACTGAGTCTTCTGGATCCGTTCCAAATTTAGGTGCATCCTTGATCCACAGCAACATATGTATATGAGGAGCACCTCTTGCTTGGTACTCCTTTCTCCAGAAGAAATCCAACACCTCTCCAAGAGGTGGATTCTTCTTATTCATGATGAAAGACATCATAGCTTCAAATCTATGATTGAAGTACCTACATACATTGACTGGATCCAAAGAGCACAGTTCTCCAGGCGTCTTGAATTCGATGTTATCTACGATAGCATTTGCCTCTCGTAGAAATTCAAGTAAGTCTTCCCAGCCATACTCGGCACAGCTCAGAGTGAGGAACCATGTGGGAGTACCTAAGTTCCTCAGCATACATTTTAAATCACCATGACGACGGTACCAGTACTCATTAGTACCACGCTGACACGCCATGAGATTAATCAGGTGAGAATCCAAAATACTATCTTGGACATTGACTTTATCCATAAAGTCACTTGCCGAGATGTTTTGCATGTGTATACCACTTTTCAAGATGTGGTTCACTGCATATGACAGTCCAGACAGATCGCTTTCAAACAGGAGATGAAACAAATAAGGAATGCATTGTCGAAACCTAGCATCTCCTGCATACAATCGCAAAGTCCGGTATTCAGAAGCAGGAATTTGATGAGGTCGCTCATCATATCTTCCTCCCTGACCTGTTGGAAAAAGCTGTGGGAAACACCGAGCTTCCAAACTTTCCTCCCAAACACTAATGGGACTCCCTTTGGCTTGTTTCATTTGAAACAACTCAATAGCATTCCCCATGACTTCCTTGGAATGCAAAGGATGAACACTATAATGTTCATATATTTCTTCACTAGTAGAGGGTTCTACTTTCTCAATTTGACCAGCACACAAATCGCTATCCTCTTCCTCACTTACTTCCTCTTCTGCAACATATACATTCTTATAGTATTTATTATTTTTTTTCAAATACAATGTTGCCTTTTTAACTTTCCTAACATCTACTAAATCTTGCCATATTTTCTTATTCTTTGTCGGAACCCCATTAACTAAGATAACCAGAGGTTCCTCTTCCACTTTTTCTACTCCAATTGTGTTAATGTTTTTCTTGAAATCTAGAGGCAAATAAACAACTCTTCCCTTTAATCCTCTCTGTAAATCAGATGGAGGCAATTTCCCTGTCTTTGGCTCCATTCTTACAATAGCCTGAAAGGGATGGATACTTTGAATCAAAATAGATTCATAAGTATTTAAGTCCTTCAATTCAGAAGGAATCTCAACCAATTCCAGATTATTATGAACTGCTCTAGCAGGCATCTGGTTTTGTTTTAATTTGTTACAACAATAAGTACACACACGTTGATCCAATCCCAAATCAAAACAATTTTCTACCATCAAGTATGTTGCAAAATCCTTCCATTCACTATTATTTTCCCTTTCACTTTTTGCATATAAATCCACTAACTTAGTCTGATTCTTATAATAAGTGCGTCGACAACACACACAAGTGAAATTAGGCCTCTCACTTGATTTCACGTCAAACGTCGCAATTTCCCTCTGGAAATTATCTGTACTGGAAACCTGTACACTATCTTCCACATGACCCTCTACTTCTTGCTCAATTTCAACATTCTCCTCTTTACTTCCAAAGTAACAAAACTCAATTTCTTCACATATATTCTTCACATCTATTTCAGAACCATGCAAAAGAGCAGCGCATAATTGTTTCAGCATAATTGCTGGACTCTTAGCATAATACAACATTCTAACTAATTTCCTCACTTTGTTATGATGCACTGCTAGCATCCTGAAATGATGAAAAACACTCTGGCATACTCTCCTGGAAAGACAAGCCAGTGAATGACCATGCAAACCTGTCACTTCTCTTACTCTGCAAGGATCTAATTCTTGCAACAACATCATTTTCTGCTTCAAACTTTTTTTGTTAAATGACCGTACAAAATCACAAAGCAAATTGATGGAATCCTGTCGCACACTGCAAATACTATTACACTTCCAGGTGTACACAGGACCCTTAGCAGGTCTTCCTAAAACCTCATTACCTAACACCTCTTCTGCCTCTGTTGTCACAAGTTTTTCTTTTTCAACTGGACAACCATCTTTCACTTCATAAGCACGACCACTGGTGTCAACTGCATGCACCAAATCATTATCCTGGAAATAACTCTCCTCATTAAAAAATGCCTCACAGCTTGAACTATGCATCCATTCTCCAGAAAAAACTTCACAAAAATTACTACGATTAACTATTCTCTTCCATCTACTATTTCTTTTGAAATCAAAAATTGCCTTGTTTAGCTTCCTAATTCTATTGATTATCAAAATAAATAACTTACGTTTAATTTCAAATGCCTGATCAATAACTTTCTCAACTTTTTTTTTTCTCTTATAAAAAACTAGTTTCTGTTGACCTTTCTTAATATTTTTTAACAAATTGCCAATTATCCTGTTGCGGAACATTCGTTTACGAATCTCCCTAAACTGTTGTTTCCTTCTACTATCATGCACAGATTTATCTCTTGCTCTAGCAGTAACATTTTTCATTGTCCTTTTCTTTCCATTTGATTTCCTTCTCGTTTTATGGACTGAAACATTTTCTGTAGTAATATTTTTTTTAATACAAATATTTCTTATGAAATATTTAGAGCTCTTACCCGGTGCTTTCTTCGTGGCTAGAGAAATCTTTTTGTTAGAGGACTGCTGCGTTTTTTTTTTCACCTGCTGTCTTTGACGTTTTGCAGCCTTTATCTGTCTTTCTATTGTAGGCATGGTGAAATCTTGAAATGATCTGCAGTTGAATCTGTGGAAAAATATAATAAAAAATGTTATTAAACATTATTACCAAACAGTAAATCAGTAACAGTGATCAAAAACTTAACACACTACTTGACATTTTAATTTGAAGATTTTTTAGTCATTGGCAATTTTACAATACAGAAATACCAGAAAAGAAATTACATTTATATTTATGTTACCTATGCTATTTTATATGTGAATCTGATCTAATTTTATGAGCATATTTTAATATTTTATTGAAGACACTACACATAACCTGTTTTTGAAGGTGTCTTTATTTTTAAATTAAACGGTTTACCTTTTTACTTTTTATTAATTATAAATTTTAAAAATAAATGTTTATATTTCCAAAGGCTCAAGCAGGTCAGCTTCCCATCCTATATCATATAATTCGGACAAATCTGCATCCTCATCACGCTCTTCTTCATCCTCAGGATTTAAATCATCCAAAGGATCAACATCCACTGATGTTTCAATTACAAGTTCAATGATGAGGTCAAAATCAACTGATTGCAGATTGTCGCTCATGTTGAGGTTGTCTTTATCTTTAAAGAAAGATAACAACAATGAGATGTTGCAGAGTAAGAGACAAATCACAAAGATTATAATAGTAAAATTGTTTAACAAGATTAACATTTTGCAGCTATTATTTAGCCATGTCCAGCAATGCTGAGCAGGTGAAGCCTATGTCTAATTTTTCACTGAACAGGACTCATCTCTTCTTAACCTTGAATAAGCCTCACCGACTCTGTGTCCCCTGCACATACTTAAATGTAAAGGGGCAGATTTATATTAAATGGCACATCCCCAGGCATGCACCAGTTAACGTGCACCACTGCTCTGCCACCCATGGTGTGCCGCATTTACAATCAGATAGGAGAAAGCTGCGTCAAAACCCTGCGCCTGCTTGAAGCTGGCATAGGTCTTGACGCAGCATTGTGGAGATGGGGCACCCCTGAGCCTTGCTGGAGCTGCATCGCACTTGCGATACAACTCCAGCAATGCGCCACCTTTACGGCACAGATGCGTCACGCATCTGTGCCGTTTTTGCCCCATGCTGCGCCGCATTGCAAATGCAGCACACCATGGGTGGCGGAACAGCGGCGCAGGATGACTGTCACATCCCTGGTGATGCACCAGTCATCATAAATCTATCCCTAAGCTTCTTATCTTGTTACAGATGAACTGCCATATGTATCATCAAAATATTTTACATTTTCTAAATAGCGAATTTTAAGGAATAAATAGCGATTCTTTACCATTCCTAATTTGCGATGAGCAAATTGCTAATTGCAAGTTACCCATTCATTTCCATGGGCTAGGAGGCTCATAGGAATGAAGGTTTAATTTGCGATTAGCAATTTGCTCATCACAAAATAGGAATTTTTCCAAGGGTGCAGGGGTGTCTCAAGAACACCCTGCTGCACCCCTGAAAAACAAATTTGGGGGCATATGGCACACATACATGCCCTAAGGGCATGTGTTGGCGTCATATGGCACCTTTTGTTTTTTTGAAAAAAAGCTTTTTGAAAAGAATTCACAAATTACCACCAATTTACCACAATAGTTTACAAATCCTTAATGTCATTTTTTACATAGTTTTTGTTTGATACATTGCATTTAAGTAGTCACAAAATTTGCAAATCCTTCAGTGCAATTGCAAAATAAGGAATAGCAAATTTTGCTACTCTTATTTTGCATCAAACTTGTTTGATACATACCATTTGTCTAATTAACATTCGCAAAGGCCGAAATTCGTAGAATTTTGATCTTTGCAAATGCTAATTAGCTTGATACATATGGCCCCAAGTGAGGCCTGTCTTGCGACATGTTGCATCTTTTGCATCACTGCTGCTTGGGTTTTATGTGGTACGTTTTTTTTACACCATGACATATCTGCCTAAATGCATCAATTTGTAATGTTGTCGCCTCATAGCAAATCTTTTGCACCACCGCTGCATCATAAAAGTGACGCACAGTGGCACAAAAGAGGCATACACCTATCATAAATCTGTCCCTAGCATTTTAAATGATTAATCCAGGATGACAATAAAGTGTGTCCTATCCAGAGTTTTGTTTAAGGTGAGGCCTACTCAGGATTGCAGATTAAAGTTACGCTTGATGAAGAATACAGAGGAGATAATACATGTAAAGGCCTACCAATGAAGTAAGTAATGTGCACTTTATTGCGCCAGTCATCATAAATGTATCCCTAAGCTTCTTATCTTGTTACAGATGAACCACCATATGTACCATCAAACTATTTTGCATTTCCTAAATAGCAAATTTTAAGGAATAAATAGCAATTCTTTACTATTCCTAATTTGCAATGAGCAAATTGCTAATTGCAAATTACCCATTCATTTCCATGGGCTAGGAGGCTCATAGGAATGAAGGTTGCAATTTGTGATTAGCAATTAGCTCATCACAAAATAGGATTTTTTTCAAGCGTGCAGGGGTATCTCAAGAACACCCTGCTGCACCCCTGAAAAAGAAATTTGGGAGCATATGGCACACCTACATGCCCTAAGGGCATGTATGGGCGTCATATGGGACCTTTTGTTTTTTAGAAAAAAATGCTTTTTGAAAAGAATTCACAAATTACCACAAACTAGAAGTTGGTGGTAGTTTCCAAATCCTTAATATCATTTTTTACATATTTTTTGTTTGATACATTGCATTTAAGGAATCGCAAATTTTGAATTATTGACATTTTAAGTCATTTCCACATGTGCAGTGTTTTCAAAATATGATTTGAAAATCGTTTTTGGGGAAAAGTAATGGTTTGCAAATTTATGACAAGGACATAATGGTGTATGCTTCTCTATAAGGCATTTCAGTGTCTCTGATGTCATTTTTCCCATATTACAATATAAGACCTTTCCCCATGGAGCACATTCCTTGTAAATATGCTCCCACCTGTGCATTGCAAATTTAGATTTTGACTGTTTGAGTCACATAGCCATGTTAAAAGTGACCCAAAAAAATTGCAAACGTTTTAAAATAACACATTCATGTGTCTTAAGGACATTTTAAGTCATTTCCCCATGGACAATGTTTTCTAAGTGGCGCAAAAGAGGCATACACCTATCATAAATCTGTCCCTAGCATTGTAAATGATTAATACAGGATAACAATAAGATGTAGCCTATCCAGAGGTTTGTTTAAAGTGAGGCCTACTCAGGATTGCAGATTAAAGTTACGCTTGATGAAGAATACAGAGGAGATAATACATGTAAAGCTCTACCAATGAAGTAAGTGATGTCTACTTCATTGCGCCAGTCAGCATAAATGAATCCATAAGCTTCTTATCTTGTTAGACATCAACCGCCATATGTATCATATAACTATTTTGCATTTCCAAAAAAGCGAATTTTAAGGAATAAATAGCGATTCTTTACCATTCCAAATTTGCGATGAGAAAATTGCTAATTGCTATTTTACCCATTCATTTCCATGGGCTAGGAGGCTCATATAAATGAAGGTGCAATTTGCGATTAACAATTTGCTCATCACAAATTAGGAATTTATTCCAAAGGTGCAGGGGTGTCTCAAGAACACCCTGCTGCACCCCTAAAAAAGAAATTTGGGGGCATATGGCGCACATAAATTTTAACAACATTCCTTTACCTCAACAACGATTTTCAAATCATAACTTCAAAACACTACACATGGGAAAATTACTTAAATTGTCCTTAAGACACATAAAAGCGTTTTTTGATTGGCTTTCCTGCATGGTAGGGTCACTTTTAACATGGCTATGTAACACAAACATTCAAAATCTAAATTTTCCATGCACATGTGGGAGCATATTTACAAGCAATTTGCGCCACAGAGAAATGTCTTACACTAAAATGAGAAAAATAACATCAGGGACAGTCAATTGCCTTATACAGAACCATACACCATTATGTCCTTGTCATGAATTTAAAAACAATTCCTTTTCCCCAAAAACGATTTTCAAATCATAATTTCAAAACACTGCACATGAGAAAATGACTTAAAATGTCATTAAAACACATGAAAGCGTTTTTTGATTGCCTTTCGAGCATGGTTGGGTCACTTTTAACATGGTTATGTAACACAAACATTCAAAATCAAAATTTTCCATGCACATGTGGAAGCATATTTACAAGCAATTTGCGCCACAGAGAAAGGTCTTACACTGAAATGAGAAAAATAACATCAGGGACAGTCAATTGCCTTATAAAGAAGCATACACCATTATGTCCTTGTCATGAATTTAAAAACAATTCCTTTTCCCCAAAAACGATTTTCAAATCATAATTTCTAAACACTGCACATGGGAAAATGACTTAAAATGTCATTAAAACACATGAAAGCATTTTTTGATTGCCTTTCCAGCATGGTTGGGTCACTTTTAACATGGCTATGTAACACAAACATTCAAAATCAAAATTTTCCATACACATGTGAGAGCATATTTACAAGCAATTTGCGCCACATAAATCATAATTTTCTCCTTAAAGCACACTATTCTCTATCTAAATTAAAGAAATATTTTCTCACATTAGCAAATACTTTGAGTTTGAAAACAGTCTCAGAAACACACCAATTTGTCTTCAGCTGAGCAAAAGGTATGCACTCCAGAGTCTGCAGCTATCAAAAGCACAGAAATGCTGTAATTCTTCACACATATTTCTCATGTCACCCAATCAAAACTCTTCCCTCACTTTTTTTCAAATGAAAACCCTTCCCCCTCTGCCCTTTCTGCCTATTTTCCATAGCAACCACCTCTTGGAAGACTTCTGGTGTTTGCAAGTTCACACAACAATGTTGCAATTGAACTCTGAACTCTCAGTGCACCTGCATATCCAGTGCATTCTTTCATTTAATGATTTTTTATTGACCACTCAAAATACATCTTTCAAAGAACACATCTGTGCACCCTAACTTTCTGTTTTCATCAATCAAAATCCACCAATCACTGTTACTGCTTCATGAACACAGAAACTCCACAGTTTTTTTTTCATTTTACACTCTCATTTTTTCAACTGCCATTTCATTGCCACACTTCATCTGACTGCAGGAGAACCTTCTCTCACCATGTTTTCTGTCTGGATTGTTGGTCATAGTTATATTCACTGGGCTCAAAGGTACGTTGAAAGCAGGAATTTACCTAACCTCAATTTACAAGATGTGGAAATTAAGTGGTTTGGCCACAGAGGATTAAAATGTCACCAATTGATACCATTGGTGAAAACCTTTATGCATTTGCCAAAACCTGACCTGTTAATTGTGCACTGTGGAGGTAATGACTTGGGCACTTTGACTGGTGTAGGTCTGGAAATGCTTTTAAAGGACACCTTTGAGCAATTAATGGCACTTTTTCCTCAGACTGCCTTGGTATATTCAAATATATGCCAAAGACAGAAATGGAGGTGGTCAAACCAATTTTCTCCACAAATTGAGAAGTCGAGGAAGCATGTAAACAAATCTGTTTCAGCTTACATGAGAGACCATGGAATGGGCTCCCTGTACAACAATAACTTGCGTTACTACATGCAAGATATCTACAGAGGAGATGGAGTTCACTTCTCAGATGAGGGCAACAGAGTTTTCACTCTGAATTTAAGAATGTGCATTGGTACCTACTTATAAGTACCTAAATGTACCATAAACCCAAAAGCTCTTCTCAGAGCTACCCTACATCTAATCACTCACAATTATTATTTTACTCTAACTTTTTTCACTAATTTTCAACAAAGTACGCTCCCTGGGGCGCTACCTGGTACGCGTACCGGGAGCTAACCTCGCGAAATTTTTTTAAAAAAATGTTTTTTTTTCGCACATATAAGCCTCCTCAGCCACCCTCAGAAAACCTAGGGGGTCAAGATAACTCTACCGTGCCCCCTTCTACCCATTCTGAACATTATTTGCCCTCCATCTTGTATCTTAATTCGACCGAAACACAAAATGGTGGACTCCCGGAACGCTTAAGGTCCGCGAACCGAGGCGCTCAACGGTTCGCGTACCGGGTCGCTCCCTGGGAAGATAAAGGAAATAAAAAATAATCAACAAAACCAACAATCAATTAACATACAGCATTTGAAAAGTCTATCATTCATTTTTCATTGTAGTACGCTCCCCAGAACGCTTCCCGGTTCGCGGACCGGGCGCTACCCACGCAAAAAAACAAAAAAAATATTTATTTTTTTTGCCCCGCGGGGCCCTTTTAAAGCCTCCACATTAAACCTAGGGGGTCAGCGAGGATCTACTATGCCCCCTTATGGTTATTTCCCCCTTTGTTTTGGCCTCCTCTTGTCTCTCGATCCTACCGAGAGACAAGATGGCGGCCGCTCCGGACTGTTTAGAATGTTGACAGACACCGGAGAGCCAATCAGCTTCGCTACGCGAAGTTCCGATACGCGTAAGGTCCGCGAACCGGGGCGCTGCCTGGTCCGCGCTTACAGATATATATCTTTTTTTAAACGTTAATTTCTCAAAATCCACTGCAGCACATATATTGAGACCTACAAAAGGCACATCGGGCTACCAGTCCCTACAATTTAGCCAAGTTTCGTGCAAATCCATTCAGCCGTTCGGGCTAAAAGTGAGGCTAACCACCCTATGGAAAACTCAATGTTAAAAACACGTTTTGGGACCCCCCTTTTTTCTCGGCCCCCCCTGGACGAACCCCCCCCAAATTTTTAGGGGCTGCTCAGAAACAAAATGTTCCATTTTCCAGAAAATTTCAGCAAATTCCGTCCACAAACGCCAAAGTTATTAGACATAGAATTTTCAAAAATCCCATAGGGAAAAAATCCTAACTATATATACCTACTGGCGACCGCCAGTAGGTAATATATATATATATATGTATATATATATATATATATATTTTTTTTTTTTTTGGGCAGAGTTTTATATAGCCCAAACTTGACCCGAACTGAATCAGGTATCAGAGTGCTTTACATAGCACCAGTTACGTTACATGAGGACACACATTCATTTTTGTTAGGCACGGGTAGATTGAGTGAATTTGCCCAAAATCACAGGATGTTTGGTGTCATTACCAAGACTCGAACCCAGACCCTAAGGTCCGAGGTGGAGCGCCTTAGCCGTTAGGCCAACTCCTCTATACATTTAAAATGTAAAAGATCCGTGCCAGCAAAGTAGTCCCTTGTGGGCATGTCTGCGTTGTGCTGTGGGCGTGGGCTGGGGGCGTGACTAATGCTGGGGGCGTGTGGTACGGCCATCACATCGTGGGCTGTGGGCGTGTGCTGGGGTGTGACAAACGCTGGGGGAGTGTGTCTGCCCTTCATGCCATGTGAGTCGTACATACAAGCGCCAATTATGTTGCTGCGCAGCATCAAAGGGCATGCTGGGGGCGTGACACGCTGGGGGCTTGAGAAAGGCTGGGGGCGTGTGTCCGGCCTTCATGCCATGTGAACGCAATTGCGCCGCATCAAGGGGCACGCTGGGGGCAAGAGAAATGCTGGGGGCGTGTGCTATGTTCCGCCCTTCATGCCATGTGGGTCGTACATTAATCAGAAGATCGTCTGCTGTGGGCGTGTGCTGGGGGCGTGACAAACGCGTTCACCTGGAAGCCCGGTAAGTAACGTTACTGCAGCCTCTCCTGCGCGCTGTTACTGAACGCTCTCGTTGAACGAAATTACACGCGCCTGCTACCATCAACCAGGGCTCTAGGCGGGCTCAGGCGGCGGATCAGTACACTAATTACACGCGCCTGATAACATCAACCAGGGCTGCAGCTGGGCCTCAAGTGGGGGAACACGCACCTGCTAACATCAAACAGGCCTGCATCTGGGCCTCAAGTGGGGGAACACGCAAATGAGCGTGTCTGCGGGGACAATTACTGCAGCCTCTCCTACTCGCTGTCACTCAACTCTTTCATTAAACGGATTTACCCGCGGCTGATAACTCTCTCATTCAACGACATTACACGCGCCTGCAACATCAACCGGGGCTGTAGCCGGGCTCAGGCGGCGGATCACTACACCAATCACACGCGCCTGCAAACATCAACCAGGGCTGTAGCTGGGCCTTCTCCGTCCCTATTCTAATGAAACAAAAAATGTTGTCTACCGCGAGATTTTAAAATAAATTGCCCTTGCCAAATACACACATTACACACATTTTATTTCATACCCGGACAACGTCGGGACGGGCTGCTAGTTATAAATATATATACAGCGCTCCAGCAAAGTAGTATGTTAAAGCGCTTTATTAGACAAATATTTACTCAGAATCCTGCTGCAACATCAATTCCAATGTATTGACTGCCTTCTTGACACTGTCCCTGCCCCTCCTTCCTTAAAGTAGCAGTATTGGGCTACTTTGGGCTACTTTTTGATTGGCTATGGGCTATAGAAAGCTTAAAACGCTGGATGCAGGTGTCCGTGTTGGAGTGCTGTCATCACCCGGGTTGTAAAAGCCAAATTGTCACTCTGTGAGCCAAGTCCAACAACAGGGCCAACATGGAAGGTACGGAGAATCACTAACCCTATATTCATCCATAGTTCCACGCAAGAAAGATGGTGGACATGCGACAACTTTGTGGATATGAATGTTTATTGCACATTCAGCGGAGTGTTGCAGCTGTAGCAATGCAGGGCCATGGAAAGATGAAGTTTCAGTTTTTGGCACATGGAGGGCAGCCAATTAGAGACAAGCTCGTTGTCGAAGTTAGGCTGCGCCAACATATGTACTTATACAATCACTGCAACAATCCTCACGCACTTATAAATTCACTATACACTCTGCTTGCAGTACTCTAATGATGCAGTCTCTACGTACGCACTTGTACAAAGACCGATACAAAGTCACATAACTAAAGTCTTCCCCCACTGTCAAAGGTAAGATGGTTGCATACGCTGTCCAGAGCACTATGTAATGTGGTAGGGCCCAGGGCAGCATGTTGCACACATAATGAACACATGGACACAGATAGATAGTGGAACTGGGTACGGGCACGTGCGCTTGACTCCTTTTTATTACCAGGGTCACATGTCCAGTGACGTCTGTGGTGGATGCGTGTGGGGTGATTGTAAACCAATGATCCGGGAATGGTTGGTGCTAGCAACAAGTACAACATTAATGATTGGATCAGACATAGAGATTCAATCATAAAGGGTCAATGATTTGTGATGCACTAAGGTACAGGTACCAGATATGAAATATTACAGAAAATATTCTATCGTGAAGGGTTCATGACTTGTGCTACACTAAGGTAGGGTTTTAGATGTGAAATTATACACAAAATATTGTATCAGAACGGGTGCAGGAGTTGTGCTGCACTGAGATAGGGGCATCAGAAGCATTTAGCGTCTGAGCAGCCAGCGATGATGCATGGTGTGGGCGAGCCACACAATTACAACTCGATGTGAATTGTGAGCCTTGCTATCGGTAGTGTACATCGCAGGCAATAGTCAGCACAGACATCGAGGAATGTTTTTAGTGACTTCCTCTTGACAAAGTTCGAGGACATAGAGTACAATGCTCTCTGTAATAAATAAATCATGTTTCAATTTAAATTGTGAGCTCTGCTGAACGCAGTGTAGGTGTATGGAACAAAAGATGAAACATTTATGGAATACTTGGTTGTTCTGAGTACAGTTGTATAGTATGGTATTCTGAATCTAGAATCCGAACTGGTCGTTCATCATATCGTCTACCTTTTCCAGTAGAGAACAGCTGTGGAAAACAACGAGCTTCCAAAGTTGTTTCCCACACACTAATGGGAGTTCCATTTCGCTTTGATCATCTGGAACAATTCAATAGTATCTCTTATCAGTTCTTTTGAATGTAGAGGATGTATAGTATAATGTTCATAAATTTCTTCTTTTCTTGAATTGTCCACTTGAAATATGTGTTTCATCTTCTAAAGTCATTTCTTCTTCTTCTACATTTACAATTTTATAGTAAATATTGTTTTGCACCAGATACAATGTAGCCTTTAGGACTTTTGTGACATGTACTAACTCTTGCCATATTTTCTGAATCTTTGTGGGTACACCATTAACAAGAATGACTACAGGTTCAGTATCCTCTCTTTCTACTCTAACAGTTTCAACATTTTTATTAAAATCTAAAGGTAAATACACAACTCTTCCTTTTAAACCTCTTTGTAGATCATCTTTGTAGATCTGTTGGAGGCAGCTTACCTGTTTTAGGCTGCATACAAATTATAGCCTAAAAAGGGTGCACAGATTGTATAAGGATGGCCTTGTATGTATTTAAATCTGTAAGTTTAGGAGGTATAGCGACTAATTCTAAGTCATTATGGAAAGCTCTAGCTGGCATTTTGTTTTCTTCTAATTTATTGTAACAGTATTTACAAATACATTGTACAGTACGTAACTCAAAACGACCTTCCACAAACAGAGAAGCAGCAAATTATTTTTATTTATCATTGTTTTCCTTTCCACTTTTTAAAAAACACATCTACATTCCTAGTTAGAATTTTTAAGAAAGTATGTTGAGAACAAATACAAACATAGGGGCCTATTACGAGTGCGGTTTTTCCTCATCCTCCGGGCTGGCGGAAGCCACCGCCGGCCCGGAGGATGCGGAAAAACCACAGCAGACCCACCAAAGACCCACCGCCACATTAGGATGGCTGGTGGGTCCTGGTTTCCGTCCGCAGCTTTCCCGCAGCGGTTGGCTTACAACCGCGGCGGAAAAGCTCTAATATGGTGGCGGTGTCTCTCAGACACCGCCAGGCATATTAGGATGGGCTTTAAAAAATGCTTTTCCGCAGCGGGTTTTCCGCCGTGGAAAAGCATGTGGAACTTCACTGCGGGGGCCCATTGCGGGCCCCCTGGGTGAAGGGGGGGTGGGGGGTGCACATGGGGGGTACCTATGGTACCCCCCTGCATTTGTGTGCAGAAATCGGCAGGCATCGCACGGTGCCTGCCGCTTTCTGCATACAAATGCAATGTATGCATTTTTACCATTGCGGCGGGTGCAGCTTGAAGTCGCACCCGCCGCAATGGTAAAAATAGAGGATGTGACCGCCAGGGTGGCGGTCACATCCTAATTGGACTGGAGGTAACTCCGCAGGCCATGCGGAGGTTCCCTCCTCCTCTATGGATCACAATGGGCCCCATAGTTGGGATTTTCACCAGAAACTACTTTAAACTTTGTTATTTCTTTTACAAACTTCACATCAGTATTATCTTCCATATCTTTTTCAACACGTACACTTATCAAACTGTTATTTCATTTCTCTTGACTAGCAAAGAAACGTAATTCTATATCAACACAAATTTGTTTTACATCCAATACTGAACCATGCAAAAGAGCGGTACTAATTTCATTTAGATATAATGCAGGAGTTTTCACGTAGTATAATCTTCTAACTAACTTTCACATTTTGGAATGATGTACTGCTGACATTTTTAAATGATGAAAATGACTTTGACACGCTTTCCTAGAAAGACAAGCCAGAGAATGACCTTGTATCCCTGTATTTTTTCTCACTTTGGAAGGATCTAGTTCTTGTAATATCTTAATGTTCTGTTTCACAGTTTTTTTTTTATATTGTCTTAGAAAATTTAGTAAAATATCAATAGATTGTTGTCGTATATTACAAATACTACTACAATCCCATGTAAACACTGGAGCCTGGGTACGTCTTCCTTGAAGTTCTTCAGCTATTACTTGCTCAACATTTCTAGCAACTATCTTTTCTTTTTCAATTGGAGAGACATTTTTATTTGCATGCAGTAATCTATTTTGTTGAAAAAAACAAAATATTATATCATAAAGTGTCCATGAGGCGTGCTGCACTGAGTTAGTGGTCCTGAAGTGTGTGTGCAGCCTGCGATGATGCTATAATTGATATAAAAAAAGTTCTTGAACCAAGGATACTAAAAGGATATTGTGTAGGTTTGAGGGACATTATAGTTAGTTGCCTACTCCACTCTGTAATTACTGACTGAAAATTTAATTTTATTTTTTAGCCCTGATGACCGCAGTGTAGATAGGAGGTAGCAGTGAGGAAGGGCGCAAAGCCACGTGGCGTTGAGTAGAGCTGCACAGTATTGGCAATTCATGGTACGTGCAACCAGCGATGATAAGTGATGCACTGAGTTAGTGGCACCTGAAGCAACCAGCGTATGGGTACCCTGCGATGATACGTGGTCCGGGGGTGCTGCACTGGGAGCAATGTCTTTTGTCTGTTGAATTCTGCCTTAATAAGGCCATGTGGCGATGACTTATGGTGCACTGAGTTAGTAGTACCTCTGGCACTGAGTGTGTACATACCTTGCGATGATACGTGGTACGGGGTTTTTGTCTATTGAATTCTGCGTCAATAAGGCCACGTGGCGATGACTTATGGTGCTCTGAGTTAGTAGTACCTTTGGCACTCAGCGTGTACGTACCGTGCAATGATGCGTGGTCCGGGGGGACCACATTCAAACCAATGTCTTGTGTCTATTGAATTCTGCCTTAATAAAGCGACGTGGCGATGACTTACAGTGCACTTAGTTAGTAGGAGCTTTGGTGCTCAGCTTGTACATACCGTGCGATGATGCTTGGTCCGGGGGCCCGCACTGGGAGCAATATCTATTGTCAATTGAATTCTGCCTTAATAAGGCAACGTGGCAATGACTTATGGTGCAGTGAGTTAGTAGTACCTTTGGCGCTCAGCGTGTATGTACCCTGCAATGATGCGTGGTCCGGGCGGCCGCACTTGAACCAATGTCTTTTGTCTATTAAATTCTGTCTTGGTACACTGAGTTAGAGGCACCTGAAGCACTCAGCGTGTGCGCACCCTGCGATGATGCGTGGTCCGAGAGGGCCGCACTGGGAGCAATGTATTTTGCGCACTGGATTGCATCATCTGCGATCGCTACACCATCTGAATTGTGAAGCCTGCTGTCCACAGTGTAGATCGAAGGTAGTAGTCTGTACAGACATAAGTCTGCGGTGCTGTGCCACTGGGTTTCTTAGGGGGCCTGTGTCGAGGAGACACGCAGTCATGGCAGCAGCCAAGTGGCAGGGTGAGGTTTGCCGCTCTGGCACACTCGTTGGTCTTCACGGTTCACAAGTGAACCATGCCCAGTGCCCCGGCTTATTTATTCATACTCCTACGCTGGAGTGGCGTACGTTGAACCAGCCCACTGCGCTTCCGCTTCCAGGGGAGGACAACACAGCTACATGTCTGAGATCTTCCCCACTGCCTGAGGTAACATGGTTGTGTCTATTGTGCACAACACTACAAGCACTAGCAGTATATGTACACATGGAGAGGTTTGTGCTCTGCATAGTGAGGTCTGTCCAGCACATCACCGCTACACTTGGTATTGTTTGCATCATTATTGATGGGCGAGTTGATTCCTTCACACATACTTGCTTGCCATATCTGCCAACATTCAAGTATTGTGCGGCTGAGTGACCATGCCATTTTTGGAAGGTCCGCTGTACTGATCTGCGCTGCCTCAGTGGAAGTTGGGAGGGGGTTGTCCGGGGGGGACGTTCTGAGGCTGGTGGCAGTGAGTGTTGTGGCCTTCATGGGTATTTGAGCTGCGTGATCAGAAACTCTATGGCATGTGCTTCAGATGTGATTCTGGGCTGCGATCCCTTTCACATTGTAGGTAGTCGTCCTGGTTTACATCGGTAAAATGCAGATGTTAGATTCCTACTGCAAACGCAGCTTTTTGCCTGCTTTTGGATAGCACCCCAGATTTGGCTGCTCGTTGAAAATATCGGGAACTGGTGCTTTTGTGTTATTTTTGCACGGGGACGTCTACTCTGCATATTATTTCTGTTAGTTTTTTTTTTTTTAGGAAGCTATTGCTGGAAAACTGGGGATATCGGCTGTTTTCACTAGGTTGACATTGAAGCGATAATTTAAAATCACTGGGTTTAAAGAAGAAAATCATTAGAAATTAGCATTTAAAAAAACCTTTGAAATTCACTGAAAAATCCATAGGTTTCAGGGACGTTATAGTTAGAAATTAGCATTTAAAAAACCTTTGAAATTCTTTGAAAAAACCATAGGTTTCAGGGACGTTATAGTTAGAAATTAGCATTTAAAAAACCATAGAAATTCACTGAAAAAAACATGGGTTTCATTGACGTTATAGTTATTTGGACATTTCACTCATACAAAACCATTGAAATTCTGCCATTATTGTTAGTTGAGCTAAGTATAATCTAGCGCACCGGCAATGCACTGCTGATGACGTCAAATATTGCATCATTCATGACATGGTCCATGACATCACTGATGATATCTCAAATGACATCACTGATCACATCATCCACATGAAAATATGATGCACCCCCATACCTTAATAAAACCTTTGATACGCCCATTCTGAAAAATACAGACTACATTTTTGAAAGAATAGAGACACCAATACCAGTTACTACGTACACATTCATGGATTCCTAGGTCTACACACAGATCATTTCATCCATCCATACAGTTAGTCATAGATGCAGTGACTCATCAATACAACACTATAATAGGCACTCATACACCTATACAAACACTCACACACCACCACTCATCCAGAGTTACTCAAACACCTAGTCAGTCATGCAAAGAATCAATTACACTTCTATTTACTCACCTATATATATTTAAACACACACAACCTCACTTATTCATACAGATACTAACATGTACGTACTCTCTTATACAATCACTGATACATGTACACACTGATCAAATACAACCACTCTCACAGTCACTGGCTGTCATGTATAGCCATTTATATACTCCAACTCTCACATGCACTGTGTTTTACATATGTAGTTACTTGGACATGTAGCACTCGGATATGCATTCACTCACCAACACACCCATACACACACTCACCCACTCATACAGCTGTTTCCACATGCACTCTTGAACCCATACACCCAGTGATGAAGCACTCACACATTTTTGCACAGAGTAACACACCTCCCATCCAACCACACACACACTCAGGCACCCATACAAATACTCACACAACCAATCAATAACCCATATAGACACTCATGTAGCTACTCACCAATCAATGCAGCAGCTTACACAGCAATATATAGACTGATAGAGACACTCACACAGTTTAGTCACTAACCCATGCATTCAGTAAGATACATTTAATCACTCACTTGTACAGTCAGTCACGCACCTACTAAATCCTCAATCCAGACACTTATGCACCCACTAATTTTTCAATACATCTTTGCATATATATAAAACATATAAAACATATTTAAACTTTACAGAAACACACAGTCACTGGATGATGTCATCAGTGATGTCAGTTGAGATGTCATCAGTGATGTCACTGACAATGTCATGAATGATGTAATATGTGACATCATCAGCAGTGCATTGCAGGGGCGCAAGTTATAGTTAGCTCAACTAACTATAACGGCAGAATTTCAATGGTTTTGTATGAGTGAAATTTCCAACTAACTATAACATCAATGAAACCCATGTTTTTTTCAGTGAATTTCTATGGTATTTTAAATGGTAATTTCTAACTGAAAGTATGTTTTTTTCAATTAATTTATATATATATATATATATATATATATATATATGTGTGTGTGTGTGTGTGTGTGTGCGTGTATGTGGTGATGTTTTCATAGTATTAAATCTACAATAATTAACATAAAATAAACCAAATATTTTTATTAAATATGTTTCACTATGACCATCGAACAATAATTAGCTCAATAAACTCTCCTTGGACTGTTGGAAAATGCCATATAAAAATCTATGTAAGCCATTGGAGCACTGGTTGGGGGGCTTGAAACCCTATTCAAGCAGCAACCACAATTATTGTCAGGATGAAACACAAGCAAACCCTATTTTAATCTGTGCTTAACCGTCTGGAAGCTGGTCACAAAAGCAGTGAAGCTTAACTTAGAGGCAACATGTAAAGTATTTATACAGCACACATCTACTAATGAAGTGAAAAAACAACACAAGAAAATCCCTAACCAATTCAGAATATAAATTAAAAATAAACCAAAGATTGTGCTGTTGCTTTGTGGACTTCTGCACAGACTTTGACAATGTGGGCTGGAGAAAATGATGGTACAAACTCCGTACTTGGAGGCACTGAGGGACCTATTGGCACTGATTCGGGCATTGCATACCGCAAATTGGATGCAGGTAGGAATGGATGAGACCATAAGAAATTAAAAAAAAAAAAAAATGGCCTTCGTTAAGGCTATGTGTTAGCCCTGATCTATTTTAGTCTTAAAGTAGCAGATCACCCTAAATGAAACAAAGTCTTTTGTCCCTAAAATGGGACAAAATTCATATTCCCTGTTCGATGTAAGTTTATGACTTTGTATCGTGTATCTTGTATATGTTATTTCTAAACCCCAGGTTTCACTCCGTGGGAGTATTTTGGCGCTGCACAGAAATAGACGAGAGGTACAGGATGGTGCTGCTGTCTCGGAGATTACCGAAGGGTTAAATAAAAGAGAAGCAGAGAGAATCTGGAGCTCCAAAAAAACAGGTTTTTAGAAATTTCCTGAAAGTGGCTTCAGATTGGTTGAGATGAAGATAACCAGTGAGTGTATTCCACGTGTTTACTCCAAGAAAAGTTAATTATCTACCCCCTTAGTTTTATATCTGGGTTTTAAAAGATTGGCTGAGGAAGACTTAAGAGGGCGTGTGGCGACATAGGGCATCAATCTAGATCTTAAATATGGGGGTCCTGAGGCCCTGAATCTCTGAAAGTGTAAATAGCACTCTTTTGTGAATTGGTAGCCAAAGCAACGTTTTTAAAGCTGCGGAAGCTGAGGAGTGATGTGACAGTTTAAACACCAGGTGGAATGCTGCATGTTGAATTATCTTAAGTTTTTTATAGATTGTTTTGTTGGCACCCACATAAAGATTATTGCAGTAGTCTAATCTAGAGATTATTAGTGCTGCTGTGACAGTTTTCCTTGCTGTAGCTGGGAGAAGGTCAAAAAACATTTTCAGGGATTTAGTCAGCTGGAAACACTTCCCAGCCACTGATAGTGCTTGTGGACGGAAAGATAAAGTTGAGTCTAATTTTAGCCTAAGATTGTTTACTACCTCTACTGTGTTGGATGGAGGGGGGTATTGAGCAGCCACCAGTGACTAGGGGAGAAAGTATTGGCTTTGTAGAAGCATGATTTCTGTCTTTTCTGAATTACACTTCAAGAGGCTCTGCTTCCCCCAGTGTATAACCTCAGTGAGACAATGTTGGAAGTTGTCTTCAGCAATGACAGAGTGTTTGTCTAATGCTAGAATCAGCTGAGTATCATCAGCATATGAGGTAGTTTCGATATTAAATGATGATATCAGTTCTATGAGGTGGGCCATGTAGATGTTAAACAGCACTGGGCTTAATATAGAAACCTGCTGGACACCTGAACGCAGTGGTTTCATGGCTGACTGGTAGTGACCAAGCATGGTTACTTGATGACGGCCTGTCAAGAATGATTTGAGCCAGGCCACAGCCAAATGGGAAATGGCGCACGCATTTGTCATTCTAGATTACACTTCGAGAGGTCTCCTTATGAAACTTGATGCACTGATAGCATGCTGTGAATCAAATCACCTGAGAGTTTATTTAGATAAGACAAAGGTTCTAATCTTTGGGATAGAAGTTCCCAATTTGAATTGGCGCATTTACAACACAAAAATAGAAGAAGTTACATCCTGTAGGTATTTCGGGTTGTCTTTTAATGCCAATCTGAATTGCATGAACATCTAAAGGATATAAGATTGAGGGCAATGTTATATGTGGTTTCCCTTGTGATGTGTAAAGGCATGTATGGGGGCCTGTCACCTACTCCACTTTTAAAGGCAGTTTTGCACAAGATCCTTCCCTTAGCTCTTAGCCCTACAGTTACTTTGGAGCCACTGGTGCTCAGTGCATCATCGATGCAGGACTTCACATCACACGCCCTCGTCGGGTCCAAGGGGGCCCTCAAGGAGAAGTTAAATTAGTTGCACATCTTTAGCCGATATTTCCTTCTTCAGAGCCCTTTCAACCAGGATGAATCTTGTTTAGAAATTCTTGAGCTTTTATTTCCAACGTGAAAGATCGAGTTATGCCGTTAAGGATAACCTTTAATCTAGCTGGGTTGAGCAAAAAAATGTGACATCCAGCATCTTGCTGAGGGGAGAACATCGGTCATAACCGCCACCTCCTTTCCACCGTGGCATGGCAGAAATCAGGTATCACAAAGAATGAATGGCCATCATGAGAGCACCTAGCATCTGGTCTTGCTTTTTCAAAAATGGCTTGCTGTAGCAAAAAAAATCCCAAAAAGACTACTATCACTCTGGACTTCTCAGGCTAACCTCCTTTCCCGGATTTCCATTGAACCAGGGGAAATATGTGTGCCTGTTGTATTTCTGTGTCTGAGTTCCAATTGGACAACCCAGGGCAAGCACCTCTAAGCAGGTTGACAATAAAGGCTCTAACATTGTTGCCCTCGACATTCTCTGCTATTCCCAAAAACCGCAAATTATTACGCCGCTGGTGGTTTTCCAAATTCTCACGCTTCCATTGGACATCTATAAGCTGGGAATCATGACTATCCACTGTCGTCTGTGAAGCACAGGTAAACTCCTCAATAGCAACTGTCCGGGCCTCAATTATCGACATCCTCTCTGTCACATCTGTACTAGATTTGTTGACCTTCCGAATTGCTCCCTGGATTTTCTTAGCGGCTTGATGACCTTTTTGAGTCTCCACTCTGGCTTCTCCTTGTACTTGCTTCAATGTATTATATATTACATCCATTGTAGGGATCTCTGAAGCCATGCTAGCTTGTTCAACTGATTGTCCCCTCTTGTCTTTATAGACCTGTTGGGTTGCAGAAGAATTCCAGACTAGCTGAGATGTTGCAGCCAAGACATGGGCTCATTATTGCAGATTGAGATATCCTTACTGGCAGAGCTATTTTTAATTTTCCTCTTCTTAACAAGGGGTTTTTGTGTAGTCGGGGGCTTAGCTCCTTCAGAGGTACTGCTATTGGAGCCGCCTGGAGACCAGATCTCCTTCGTCAGACAGATCCTCAATTACGTTTTAGCTGTCTGAATTATCTGTTAGGGAAAACAAGTCATCTCCTTGGTCAGGTGAGTTCAGATAGTTTGCCTTAATATGGTCCAATGGTATGTTAAGTTCTATATCAAGTATACTGAGAGGAGTTGCCTGGTTAATAGAAAATCCCAGGGCTATGGAGGGAGTGCCACAGGCACCCCCTCTACCACCACTAGCCCTTCTTGCCCCTATGCTGCCATCCCTGGAATAAGACCTGGAGCAGCTAACTCCTCAGCCCCCACCTTAGCCGCTTTATCGGTACTTACAGCATAATCTATCGCTGGAAGCCAGTATCCTCCTTCCTCCCTTCTGTCCATTTCAGGCGGGCCTACATGCTGAGTGAGAACACTAAAGATTGAGGGAATAACAGTCTGTTTAGACTCTGCCTATAAGAGTCTGCCACTTGTAGCCCTTAAGTCCTTTGGTGACCTTGGATTTACTAGAGCTTTGTCTGTGGTGTTTCCTGCTTTCGCTTTCAGTTTAGAATCCGCGTCTCCCCAGTCATTGCCTTTTCTCAGTCCATGGTTCTGCGAGTCGGAGGGGCTGCTAGCAGAGGCCCCCTCCGGTCTTTCTCCTTTTCCTTCACGACTTGCCGCTTGCTGATGCAAGGAAGCATTTTATTACTTGAATCGCCGTTCCATGGTGCACGCTCACGATCACCTTCCATCAGCCTCAACAGGATCCTTGAGACCACTCGTCGCGCTCCCCTGGAGTGAACAAGAAGCTCCAAGAGTGCATACAGTCTGTAAAGGGGGGACCGTCGCATGCCTGGCAGCTCCCCAGAAACGTAGCGGTAAGTCCAGAGTGAAAGAGCCCTCTTTAGCGACCATCCAAAAACACCATATCACCCGAGCTGTGTGAGGCGACTAGCTTGGCATTCTAGGCAGCTGCCATCTTGCTCCAGCTGACCAGGGTTCCATCGCGGCCAGCTAGGTCCCAATTTACCGCTCCCATGAACTAACATTGGCGCTTTGTGCTGTTTGGTGCTATTTTCACTTACATCTTTAAAAATCCATATTTCCGGTATCCCATAGTGGATGGTGTCAGTTTGGTCTTATTATAAGTATAAAATTGTTCTCTTTATTTTAGAACTGGTTACCAAATTTTACTTTGCTTTTTGTGACTTTTTCTACTGTGCATGCACTGCTTCAATACAGTACATATTGCCTGTAATTTAATGCTGACTGTTTTGTGCCACGTTATCATGTTTATTTTCTTTCATTTGAATGACTTTTAGTAGTTGTGGTCTCATCGTTAGAGCTGGACGATTGTTCACCCTAAACAATAATCCACTTTCCTACAAAATAATGTTTAATTAAATCAAAAGTTCATGGCTAACACCAGACGAAAAAACAGAGCACATTGATTTTATAGTAGTTATACTGCTTCACAATGAGAAAGGAAACAATTTTTTTTTATTTCATGCCTACGTATTTGTATAATTTCTTGTTATGTAAACACAGCTGTGGCCCAACAATCTGGGCTATGTAATGGAGCAATCTCTGCTTGTTTTAATCTACGTTCTGCAGGCTGCACAAATGGTGCAATTTTTCAGCATCAGTTTCATATAATTTGCGCCACTGCAACCTTCCCCTCATCTGCTTCCTATTTTCCTCATTCACTCAGTTCAAAATATGTTTCTACGGCGCACCATGGATCTCTACTGTATTTGAATTTACAATTTCACTAATGGCCAATCTGGCACAGTCCTAGTTATGCTGTAGCACAATAGGTCATAACCGGTATAGATTATAAAAGCTTTTTATATACCTGTTTTATGTTGACATTGCTGTAATCCAATGATTATGCTAAATTCACCATTTATTTTCACATTCTATTAGCATAAAACCAATGCCTTTTTTAATACAGTAATCCTTTCATCATTAAAGTGGCAGATTACGATGCGGTCAGAAAAGGCTCCGACCGTCGATCCTAATATGTCGGTTGGATTCCTTACCGAACACCTCATTAAGATGGAGGCGGTCAGAAAAGAGTCCGATTGGTCATTCCAACGGTCTTCCGATGGGCTCGGAGAGCCTGTCTGGCAGTCGGAACGTGGCCAGTAATCCCAAGGGCGGCTCTTTTCGCCCGAGGGATTACGATGTTGGATTTCAACAGCCTTATTGTGCCGGTCTTTCCAACACAGAAAGGCTGTCAGAACTCGACTTTTGGAGGCTCCCAGCAGGGCTCCCATAGGTGCAATGTCTCCGGTTGGAGGCCAAGGGGGCACCGATGGTGCACCCCTGTTGATCCATCCACCTGTGAGGTGCCTGCCACTGCACCTCCTATTTTAAAATGGGAGCATGTATTTCGGCCGGAATACATGCTCCCATTGTAAAGTATAGGCATGCGACCCAACAGTATTCTGCTGTATCCTAATCAGTCATTCAGTACCGCCAACTGGGTGTCTGTCGGTACTTTGACCAAGATGATGTCGGGCAGAGAAAACTCAGCCTGACATCGTAATGAGGCCCTGAGTATTGCTAATGAAAAATCATCAGTGGAGTAACTCAAAGGAATGGGGTCCCCTAGCAAAATATGAAGTGGGCCCCTGAGTCTACCATATCTCACAGAGGGTCATTAGACTTGGGCTTGATGGGAGCCCCATGATTGGTCGCGGCTCCCTGATAATCACCTTCCAAGTAGAGCACCTACATGAAAATTCTTGCCTACCATTCTATGTAAGTGGAAGTACCCAACTACAGAGCAAAAGTGTGCTGTACAGAGGTGGAGGAAAAGACACCATACAACATTAGGCATTATTGGGGAACAGATCGTAGAAACCTGGGGGCAGCGGGTTATAGTGGTAGGAGAGTGTGGGAGTGTCAGGGAAAAGAGGGGGGAGATCGAGCTTCACAAAGTGTGGAACAGTGGGGTCTAGGGAGGGTTAAGGTTGTGAGAAGAAGGATCAGTTATAACCTAGGGTACAAGGTAGATAGAATAGTATTTTGTGGAATAGAAATCTCCTGCAACAGTAAAAGAACTTGCAGCAGTTTGGCAGCCAGGTCTTAATATGTGCCTGTGGTTGGCTATCACAGCATTTAACTGCACCTGCGGTGGGCTCCAAAGATAAACCTTTTTGCCCATACACTTAAAAAAAAATATTAGGCACTGCCCACTTAAAAGCTATAAAGTATAATTGCACCAAGAGACAGGCCCAGATGTACTTAGATATTACGCAACACAGAGCAGCAAGGGAAGTGGCTGTGCTGCGTTGCGTGAGAAGGAGCAAGCAGAACTGTGCCAGATCTACAAAAGTATGGCACAGTCCAACTCTTTGCTTTGGCATACTTTCAGCTGTCTAGTACCAACACAGACACCCTTGCTTCTTGGTGCCAGAGTGTCTGTGTTTAGGTCTGAAGAGTGTTTTGCAGAAAGGGTTACCTTTCTGCAAAAAATAAATATCCTTATAGGCTTAGGCCTCTTTGTATGTGTGCTGTAGATTACAGCAGACAAGCAGAGGAAGTAACCTTGCTGTGCTGCACTCCGTGACAGGGAAAGGGCACGAATGCACTGTATTTAAAATAATATGGTGCATTCCTGCCTTTTCCCCTGCGCGGTGATGTTTTGTCTGTCTACCACCAACATAGGAACCTTTGCACCATGTTTCAAGGGTTCCTACGTTGTAAGTAGATTGTTTTTGTGCATGAAGGGGCATCTTCCTGCACATAAACAACCATTCATGGCGGATTTCTCTTTCTATGTGTGCTGCAGAATGCAGCACATGTAAAAGCAAAAGCAAAAACATGGATAAATAAAAGTATTTCTCCTTGTTTCGCCATTCTAAAACCTGCTCTTGCATGGCATTCGTTTTTGGCGCTGCCTCAGATACACACATCCTTGTAAAAAGCAATGGGTGTTGCAGTGGAACAGCCACAGCAACAGCCGGGGCTGAATGGGAGGAGGGCACGATATGCAGAGGAAGATCTTTACTTTGCACAGACCCTCTTGCTCCTGAAATATTTGGGGGCTGTGTGGGGGGTGGGTCCTCTTGCTGGAGCCCCGTCATTCAGTTTCTTTCAAATTCAGATACTCTTTGGGGGGGCAGAGAGGAAGGGATTTCTAATTTTTGCCAGCGTATTCCTTTAAGGGTTAACTCAGTGCACAAACTCAGAGGATTTCAAGTTTCAAACGATTTTTTTACCCTGCTCAGCAAACCTTTTATTTTACTTAAAACACATTCACAAAGTGAGAAAAAAACCAACAGATTGCTGTGAAACACTGGGAGTTTTCTCTCTGCATATGAAGGTCCCCGTTTGTCTTCACTTCCTGGATTGCCACAATTGTCATGTCAGTCCCAAGCATTGAAATCCACAGACAGATGTCACATCCTGAATAGAGATGAGAAAACCACTAATTTTTGCAGTCCTCCCATACCATCAAACCCTAAATTAGCCCCCCTAAATCCATGGTTATCATGAAAATGTATCTTGGATCCGGCCCTCATGGTCGTAGCTAGGCACCGCTGGCTAAAGGTGAGAGATGACCTTGTAAAAATAGAGTTAGTAAAATATTTTTTGCGCATCAATTTGGTGAATCCCAAAATCAGTAGTACTGCTCTAGATGCCGCATAATCAAGACCTATAATGCCCACTTCAGAGTGAATGAACAGAATTACCGACCAACAATAAAAAAAACAGCAAATCGTGCAACCCGGACTGCAACTCTCCTCCAGTCTTTTTCCTGGTGCTGATATTAATGAAGAGTGAGGTGTATTAACTGGTACACTATCGATGGCCATAATGTGAAATCAATATGTCTTGTAAATCTGTGATGAGGCAATTCTTAAAATAAATGAGGTAATCATTACAGTGTATGTAAGGTTAAGGGAATAAGTGCCACCGGGATGGAAACCCGAACATTCATTTTGATGCAATGCTCACAACAGATAGGCTTGTTGTATCTTGTTAAATTCGCTACAAGGAGATACAGAGGGGCATATTTCAGAGGCCAACTGTGTCACTCTTGCACCTCGAAATGTGGTGCAAGAGTGACACCTCTTAAAAATAAGATTTATGAAGCCAAGTCAGGCCACGCTGCGTGGCTGAGTGGCTCCATATTCTTGAATGAAGGCGCAAATCACTGCGTTGACTTACTCTGCACCAAGGAGGCATTCCATGGGCGTTGCGTGGGTGTTTGAACACAACATTCATAGATTTTGACTCATTACCAGAAGTTATAGACGTGGGGATGTGCCAAAAACATACATCTGCCCAGGTGAGGCTTGACAAGGAGAAATATGTTTATTTCTCCTCTTTTTTTCGAGGCCTTACAATCATTAAACAATGATGATGTGTGACTTCTGCAGCACACATAGAAGTAACAGATCAACATTATTGGTTGTTTATATGCCGGAAGGGACACCATCCTGCACATAAACAATCATTCCCTGCAACACAGACACCCTTTCACTATGGTGCAAGGGTGCCTCCATTGGTGCTTGTCAACTAATTTTAGCGCCAGCACTAGAAAAAACACAGGGGTGTGCCGTATTATTGTATGTACAGTGCATCCCAGTGTTTCGGGAATGTCGGAGAACGATGCTGGCAAAATTGGCGCAGCTCTGCGCTCCAACGTTTCCTTGTACATATGCCCCAGAGGAAGTCAGTAATTTAGAATATGAATTTGGAAATTCACAGGAGAATACAAACTGTAACAGAACTACTTAGGCTATCAGTTCTGAACCACTGGCACTAGCTTTAGAAATGGAACCGGAAGATATAATCCAGTGAGGCTTTCAGAATATCTTCATACAGTAGGCAATTGAAAAAGTAATTTACTCAATTTCAGAGGTGGTCAATGGCAAACCCCTAGTTTTACTGAAATTCCCCTGAGTTCTGCTGTTTAGTGGCTAATGAGCTCTTCTCTGTATCCTTACTGTGCTGTTGCAAACAAATGGGGCATTCTTCTGATATTAAATCCCATCACACCCTATAAGGATACCTATGGCTTGAACTGCTTCGCCAATTACATTCATAGTGTGAAAAATAAACTCAAAACTACAATTTTCAACTCCGCAGGTGTTTTTGCACAATTGGACCTAATCAGTGCGATGCAGCTTTCGCCTCGTGGCACATCAAGCAATACCCAGAAAAGAATAGGCATGATTTGGCTTAAATTAATAATGTATTTGTTTTTGACTAGACTAGACCTGGCTGACCATTTGCATATATAGAGGGAGGCTATTTTCTGGAGCATCTTTTGAGTTTCCAAAAACGTTCATGTATTATGTGCTTGAGCTTTTGATTTACTACTACAAGGTGAGAGTGAAGTATTTCTGCTTGGATCGTTTCAGAACACAATAAAGTGATGTAGATCACACCCTCGTTTCATTTTTCGGAGCTCCATTATAGATTTTGCTGTAGTAATCTGCCATGCTTAAACTGGGGTCCTGGTGAGGTATATCTAATACTTCATCTGGGCCAGTTGAATTCCTATGCAGCCTGAACTTAAGCTGTATATAACTGCAGGGACCTGCTAGCAGAAAGATTACTTAAATTAACACACACAGGGGCAGATGTATCAAGCCGCTTGCGATTCGCAAAGGCCGGAATTCGCAGAATTCCGGTGTTTGCGAATCGCAAACGGTCTTTTTGCATGTTTTGACATGTAACAAAAAATCGTAAAATAAGGAATCGCAAAAATTAGCGATTCCTTATTTTGCTTATTTTGCGATTTTGCAATTTTGCGATTCCTTAAACGCTATGTATGTAGCATTTTGGAATTGCGAATTTAGATTAAGAAATCGCAAATTACCACCAACTTGTAATTGGTGGTAATTTGCGATTTCTTTTAAAAATGCCCTATTTGGCATTTGTGAGGGTGGCATGTGACGCACATACATGCCCATAGGTCATGTATGTGCGCCATATGAACACACATGCAGATTTCAGGGGTGCAGCAGGGTGTCTTTGAGACACCCCTGCACCCTTGAAATAATTCTGAATTTGCGATTAGCAAATTGTGAATCGCAAATTGAGAATTATTTCACAATCATTCCTATGGGCCTCCTGGCCCTTAGGAATGCATGGGAAATTATTACTTAATTCCGAATTCGCATTTTGCTAATCGCAAATTGAGAATTATTTCAAGGGTGCAGGGGTGTCTCAAAGACACCCTGCTGCACCCCTGAAATCTGCATAGGGCAGAAATAAGGAAGACTAAGAAATCGCTAAAAAATAGCGATTTGCTACATACATTCCATTTTGCGATTTCTAAATAGCAATTCCTTAAAAATCGCTATTTAGAAATCGCAAAATTGAATCTTGATACATCTGCCCCACAATGCCGTTCTTAACTTTCTGAGGAACAGGGCCACTCTGATTTCTTGAAGACTTTTAAAAGAAAGGCTGTCATTAGAGCTGTTTTATGTCACTGTGATACCACTGAATTGTAGCCAAATCTCCATTATTGAGAAACAGATCCCAGCAAAGATCAGAAATATTTTATTTGGTGATCAGGGTTGGTCTGTTGCATATTGATCATTGTAACATCTCCATATTTTTAGAACTGTAGATAGCGAGTGCTGCACAAAGAATAGTTGGATCTCACAAGCTCTTTTTTACTGTAAAGTAGGTATTCTTGATTCCTACCTCCCGCCTGTGATAGGCGAGGACAGTGCCAGTCCTCTGAAGGGATCTCATCTCTATCCATGGGTATGTCATGATCAAACTTTCAAAATAGCATAGACCAATCTAGCTGGATAACAACTTTGCCTTGCTTCTTGGCAAGAAACGTCAGCATAATTTCTCTAATGTCTGCCAAAGTGTTCTTGGTTTCATTGAGAAGCCTGAATCCTGCTTGACTGTTGTGGGTTGAAAACTTTGTGAAGTTTCATGAAAGACCACTCCTTCCATGATTTATTTTTAGAAGAGGAAGGCTAGATGTGGACGCTCTATGCCAGCACATTGGAATTCGCTATAGATAGTTTCAAGAAGATAATGTTATTGCCCAATTTTAAAGTCCTAGGATATCAGTCTGGTGAAGTGTACAGTGGGGTTTAGGCACACTGAGCAACAGACCTATGTGGGAGTATAGCGACTGACATTGGCCAAGTGGGCAACACATGGAAAATACATTTTTGATGTAAATGCTTCAGCTAAAAGTACTGCAAAGCCATCATTATAGCTAATTTGTGATATTATCGAAGGGAATCATCTTTAGGGTGGTTGGTCTAATGCCATCACTTACTCATCAATGTATTTAAACTTCTAGGTCACTCTGCAGGAGACAACAAACAACATCAAAAGTAATGTATCTTTATTTAGCCTTATTTTGCCTCTTGTGTGAAATGTAGCTAGATCGCTTTACAAAAGAAGCAATTAGTTTATATTGGAATATAATTACTATATTTAGAGAGAAACCATATAGAACATAATGGTGACACTACTGGTTCACCTACCTCTTTTAAACAGCCAGATAACTACAAAGTAGGAAATAGTGTTTCAAGACACATCACCTGATATCCAGGCACTCAGCGACAATGGAAGTAAAAACTCTGAAGGTCAGTGTCAAAATATGTTGAGAGATTGAAAGGCACGTGCAAACACCTTTATCCAACATGCTCATGATGTTCACTATGTGTTGGTTCGACAAATCAGATCAATAAATGCAAAGTAGATTGTGTTATAACACATGGGTTCTAACAAAACAAGAAACCTCCTTTCAAGACAGGTCTGTGGCAAATAGAGGCCAATGACAGGGCAAAAACTGTTGTGATTTGGATCACGAGGATCCAGCCCAAGGTTAGGTGTAGGGACAAGTATCTCCTGGAGAGTTGCCTGAGTTCCTTCTGATGTTCCTTAACATCATCCCCTATGATTGTCTTTTCTGTAGATGTTTTAGGAGTATTCGGGAGTGTGTTCGGGACCTGTGTGGCCCTACTTTGGAAGTTGAGGAAATTATCACCCCTCCTCTCATTCTCCACCATGCGGATGGTGGTGACCGATTTGATCATGTCACGAATAGATTACGGTAACTCGCTCTATATTGGGTTACCGGACAAGTTGTTAGGCATACTTCAGGTGGTGATGAATGATGCTGCCAGGCTGATCTTCAAGCTCCCCAGACACACACGGGCCACTCCCATGTTGGAAAAACTTCACTGGCTACCTATCAAACAGAGGGCTAGAGTCAAGGGCTTCTGTATCGCCCACAAGGCCCTGTACGGACAGGCCCCAAGGTACATCAAAGAGCGCCTCAGGAAATACATCCCCGGCCGCACCCTAAGGTCCTCCATGGGCGGCCAACTAACCTGCCCACGGTTCAAATACACAACTAAAGGAGGGCAAGCCTTTTCAGTCCTCATCCTGCTGATGGGCGCTGCAGGAGGTAGGGCTGGGCAGCTGGAGCAGGCTCCAACTTATGAGATTTGCATACAAAACAATCCAGTAGTGCGGCACACCTGAGGCCCTTAGAATTTGGGTTGCTGAAGAGGGCAGCGATGGAAGAGCCTCAGCACGCGATGCAGTCCTAAATGTGAGTGACCTACTTCCCTAGGACCCATGGAAATCAATAGGATGGGGACTCTAAGGTACTGAGAAGAAAGCGTGGGGAGCAGTCGAGAGTCGCAGGAATGCTGAGACTTAGACAGTGCAAGAGGCAGTGAGGAACCCTAGTCAAGAAGGGAGATGTATGTCACCACAAGGGGTTCTAGCCTCCTGGGGTGGAAGCACCAGAAGGAATTAGGGATAAAGCTAGATCCCAACAACAGAGAGCAAGTGCTTTTAGTGGAACCTCCCAGTATTGCTGAAAACCTGACCATGGAATTTAAGGAGGTGTTTAATGAAAATCTGGGTGTGTTAAAGAACTATATGCACAAAATTACGCTCAAGGAAGGAGCTGTACCTGTGGTACATAAAACACGATCCATTCCTCTGCGAATGAAGGAGCCATTGAAAAATGAGTTGGACAAATTGGTCAGCCAAGGGGTGATCAAGGAGATAGAAAGTTCAGCATGGTTGGCTCCGGTCGTTATCACGACCAAGGATGGATGAAAGAACATTAGGTTGTGTGTAGACCTGAGGGATCTGAATGCAAACATTCAAGTAGACCGATATCCCCTCCCGAGAATTGGAGAGATGTTGAGCACCATTTAAGGGGCAAAATTCTTTAGTGTATTGGACCTGTCCTCTGCCTATTATCAGATAGAGCTACATCCGGAGTCACAGTCTCTGACAGCATTCACAACTCCTTTTGGAAATTTTAAATTCCTACGGATGCCATTTGGTTTGGCGTCTGCGGCTGCAGCCTTCCAACGGGTGATGCAGAACATTCTCAAAGAATGCGAAAAAACAATGTGCTTTCAGGATGACATCCTGATATATGGATCAAATGAAAAGGAACACAGCGAGAACATCAAAGGAGTGTTAAGGAGATTGAAGGATGTAGGGTTCACTACCAGAGTGAGCAAGTTCAAGTTGGGGGTGAGCTCGGTGGACTACTTGGGCCACACTATTTCGGAAGAAGGCATCAAACCAAAATGTGATCTTGTCAACGCAGTTAGAGATGCTCCAACGCCAAGAAACAGAGAGGAAGTGGTGTCATTTCTGGGACTGGCGGAATACATGGCGAAATTCATCAAAGATTTTGCCACCAGATCTTATTCTTTGAGAGAGTTGGTAAAGAAAGACAGCATCTTCAACTGGGGAGAAAACCAAGAGACGGCGTTCAGAGATATAAAAAATGCAATCATACAGGCACCCTTTATAGGAAAATTTGATCCTGAAAGAGACATAATAATTTCTACAGATGCAAGCAACCGCGGAATAGGCGCAACCTTAGCTCAGTGAGTGGAGAAGGAGCTAAAAGTGGTAGCTTTTGCTTCCAGAACCCTCACCTCTCCGGAAGCCAACTATTCCACGGTGGAAAAGGAGGCCCTAGCTGTATATTGGGCAATCAAACATTTCACGTACTACGTGTGGGAAGTACAATTTGAGGTGCATATGGACCACAAGCCTTTGGTTCCCTTGTTCACAAAGAAAAACATGGAGGAAATGACCCCGCGCATAGCAAAGTGGGTGTTGGGCCTGCAAGGATTTAATTTCAGAGCAGTATACATACCGGGCCAACAAAACAGGGTGGCGGATTTCCTCTCAAGGGCTCCTATCCGCTGTGATGCTGATGAGGAAAAGGTTGATGACACTATTTTGGAAATAGGCGTAGCGGCAGTGGAAAAAGAAGAATGGAAAAAACAAATGGAACAGGACGAAACCTTGAAGAGGGTAAAGAAGTATATAGTGTCAGGATGGCCCCAGAGGTGCAAGGAACTGGAATCCGAAATTCAACCGCACTGGAATGTTAGAGAAGACCTTTCTGTGGAGGCGAACTTCATCTTGAAGTCCGGAAAACTAGTTCCTCCCGAGGGGATGAGGAATCAAGTGATCGCCTTGGCCCATGAAGGTCATCTGGGCAGAAGTCTATGCAAGTCAAGGTTAAGAGCAGACTACTGGTTCCCAGAAATGGATCGTGAGATGGAGGAAAAGGTACGAGATTGTTATGCGTGTAGCTTAAGCGACAAATCTAAAGTATCTCAATCAATCAATCAATCAATCAAGCATTTATATAGCGCACTACTCACCCAGAGGGTCTCAAGGCGCTAGGGGGCGGGGGGGTCCGCTATTGCTCGAACAGCCAGGTCTTGAGTTGCTTCCTGAAGGCGAGGTGGTCCTGGGTCAGGCGGAGGTGGGTCGGGAGGGAGTTCCATGTCTTGGCGGCGAGGTAGGAGAAGGACCGACCCCTGTGGTGGCTCTCCGGATGCGGGGGATGGCGGCGAGGGCGTGGCTGGTCGATCGAAGCTGGCGTTTGGGGGCGTAGAAGTTGAGGCGGCTGTTGAGGTATCCCGGGCCTTGGTTGTGTAGGGCTTTGTGTGCGTGATTCCGGTGGAAGTACCTATGGCACCTTGGCAAAAACTGGGCTTCGACATTACGGGACCCATTCACTGAAGTGGCTCACAAGAATGGTACCTGTTGGTAATGATTGACTATTACTCAAACAGGATAACTCACAAGGTGGTAGTTAATATCAATACAAAGTCATTGATACGATTCCTAAAAGAGGTGTTTACAAAAGAGGGTATTCCCTCAACGTTGATAACAGACACCGGAGTGCAACTGATCTCGGAGGAAATGAAAGAGTTTCTTAGAGTCTGCTCGATAACCCATATCTGTACACCGTTGTATTGTCCTAAGGCGAACGGCAAAGTGGAAAGGGCGAACCGCTTGTTGAAGGAATGTATCAATCTGACCAGCAAGTCGGGGAAAAATGTGGAGGACGCCATCATGGAAACTCTGTGGGCCTATCATATCACCCCCAACTCCGTTTCAGGACACTCACCGTTTGAGCTGTTGAGAAGAAGAAAAGCTGGATCGAAGTTGTCCCCGAATTGGATGGGGAAAAATGGTCATGTGGAAGTTGATCAGGAGGAAATGAGAAAGAAAATTGAAGACAAGCAAAGCAAATACAAAGATTGGTACGACAGGAAGTGGGGTGTAAAGGAGAAGAACCTCAAAGAAGGACAGATGGTGTATATCAGAAAGCCGGACAGGTTTGGGAAAAGAGAGGACAGATTCTACGCCCCAGGGAAAATAAAGGAAGTTAAGAGCAATGTGGTGGTCATGGAGGACGGGAAAATGTGGAGTCAAGACCAGGTAGTCCCCGTTACCATTAGAGGAAACCAGATAGGTGAAGGGGTTTCAGAATCAGGTGACAGAAGGCAGGAAATGGGGCAGAGAAGAGAAAGTCACAGGAAAAGAACCACCCCGTCCTGGCACAGACAGTATAACATGAGGTAAAGGGTAGTTCTGCCATCCATGTAAAAGGGCTCATGGTATCTCCTGTCAGGTTAACCTAGGAATTAACATAGGAAAGGGTTTTCTGCGCAGGACCCATTGTTCTGGTGTTGTTGTACATTATGCATGTGTTGTTCTCATCCACACCAGCTCTCACCCGCTCTTCCCTGATCCTCTTTCCCTCTTCCCCCCTCCTGCTCGCTCTTACTCCCCTCTGGTTCCAGGCCCCGCACCCCCTACCCTTTGTGGTCTCCCTAGGGAGGATGATGTGTTGTAACTTCTCCCATGGTTTGCGCCACCTCTTACTGTCCCCCCTATGCTACCTCCCTACTTGGTACAGCCCGCGCTGTCACCTGAAGGCAGCGATAGAATGTTGATGTTGTGAGAGACATAATCCGACAAGCTGGGAGCACCTGTGTTAACTATATCTTAATAAACGTTCCTGAACTCATCTACGTGGATACTTTCTTTACTACAGGAGACTTGCTCCTCCATAGCTCCCATGGCAGAATTGAGCACCTGTGGACCGGGACTTGGTACTACTGACAATGGAGGCCTGAAGACTCTCACAGAGCTGGGGGCAGTGTAGGGGCCTTGGGTAGAGAGGGAGCATTACTTTAACATGGCTTCCAATGCATAATTGCACCCCCGAAGACCGGTACCTGGCATCCCTGTCTCCGTCCAAAAATGGCATGCGTGGGTCCCTTTGGAGGAGGCCTAGAAGATGCCTAGACATGGGAGTAGAATCCAGGTGGAGAATTGGGGGGCCCACAGTGTTTCATTGGCCAGCAATCCCTGCACAAGAGCACATATTAATATTCACTCAAGCATGGCATCAGGTAAAGGCAGGAAAGAATCCATCATCAAGGACATGCTATTAAAATCCCAAGGTGCAAATAGTAACACCACCAGCACCCTTGTCCCCAGGTCAGGGTGCCCAAGTGGGCAAATCAACAGATGAAGTGGAGGCCCCTCCGACCAGAGCATTTTCAGGGGACCACTTAAGGGGCCCTAGAAAGGACTCGCTAAGGGAAGAATTGAGATCAGGCATCCTGTCGCTAAAACAAGACATGAGGGAGATTGGCAAGAGGGTTGACACACTGGAGGGGCAGAGTGATGCCAGAGAAGAGGAAATAGCATTCTTAAAACAAGAACTCCTCCTCCTCAGGGATCCCACAGAGGATATGCAGGCACAAATGGAGGACAGTGGAAACAGCTCCAAAAGAGAGAATATCAGATTTAAGGGAGCACCCAGGTCAACACAGAGAGAGGAAATTGAGTCTTATGTCAAAAGGCTACCTAGCCTCAAAGATGAAGAAATTCACCTCAACTACACACAATCATCCCACCAGGCAAACTGGGCCTCTGATATTCTGACATGCCTCCACTACTATCGCTAAAAAGAGTCTATCATGGAAGCTGAGATAAGCAAAGGGAAGATTAAGTTTGAGGGACATAAGCAAGAACTTTTACAGGATTTTTTTATGTTTACCTTGCAGAAGCGATACAAATTGTGCCCCTTCACATAATTTTGAAAAACTAAAAACATACGCTACAGAACGGGACATCCATTGGAACTAATTTTCACATTGGAGGGCACTCTCTCCAGCAGAAATCCCTGACCCAAACTTGCTGCATCCTGGGGTTGGATGACCCCCAGAACCAGACCTTGCCTACTGCCAATCACACCTGGTGTACCGTGAGTGACCTCCAAACATTAGTCACTGAAAGGAGGTGCAATCAGCAAGAAATCTCTCTAAATCCCCGGGACATGAAGCAGCTGAAAGGCAGGTCGTGCTAGCCATGAGAAAAGAGGCTGGTGAGCATTAGGCCGGTCAGAAGCTGTGTGATGCAAGGCCTCACATGTGAATATGATGGAGAAACAAAAGAGGACTGCTGCAAACTATGCAGGCTGGGGAGGAGATGAGAGGACATTGTCACAACATACATTGAGAATATGAACACTTACACTCACTGGCGGTAGGATTACAATCTTCGCCCATTCGGGTGTGGGTATAAGGAGAGGAAGACAGCAGCCCTCTCATTCATCGTTCAATACTCTCTAACCAATGAAGATGGGAGAGAGTTCACAGTGCAACGCCACTCCCGTAACCGCCAGTCTAACTACACCATGACCAGGAGAATCATCAAGCTATTGAGTCTTCTTAATGTCAGGAGCCTTATTGCCCCTACCAAGCGAGGGGCAATTATGCCATTTCTCATAGACTTGGGCAGTCATATATGCCTCCTACAGGAAACTCATCTATTAGGTAAAGACTAGCACAGAATGCAAATGATTCCCCCAGCAGTATTTTTCCTCAGACCCGAAACAGAAGGCAGGAGTAGCGATTCTTTTGGCATATACGTTTAGTGGAAGTTTGAACGCCGCTTTCACAGATTTTAGCATGAGGGCACTAGCTCTGACATTATCCCTAGGAAAAAACATGTGTACAGTGGCCTCTGTTTATGCTCTAAACACTAATTCAATTCAATTCAATTCAATTCAGAATTTATATAGCGCTCTACATACCCAGAGGGTCTCAAGGCGCTTAGGGAGGGGTGGGGAATTATTTATCGAATATCCAGGTTTTAAGTTGTTTTCTGAAGGCTAGGTGGTTTTGAGTGAGGCGAAGGTGAGTGGGAAGTGAGTTCCAGGTTTTCGCTGCCAGGTAGGAGAAGGATCTTCCTCCCATGGTGGTTTTGTTGATGCGAGGTACAGCAGCCAGGGCTTGGTTGGAGGAGCGTAGTTGGCGGGAGGGGGTGTAGAAGGAAAGTCGTGTGTTGAGGCATTCGGGTCCAAGTTCGTAGAGGGCTTTGTGTGCGTGGGTTAGGAGGCGGAATGTTATCCTCTTATTGACGGGGAGCCAGTGGAGGCTTTTCAGGTGACCAGAGATGTGGTCATTGCGCGGGATGTCTAGTATGAGTCTGGCTGAAACGTTCTGGATGTGTTGGAGTTTTTTCTGAAGTTTTGCGGTGGTACCGGCGTATAGGGTGTTTCCGTAGTCCAGTCGGCTTGTAACCAGTGCGTGGGTGACCGTTTTTCTGGTTTCGGTGGGGATCCAGCGAAATGTTTTTTTGAGCATGCGAAGAATGTTGAAGCAGGAAGATGAAACGGCATTGACTTGTCTGGTCATCGAGAGTGAGGAGTCCAGAATGACGCCCAGGTTCCGTGCGTGGTCCGTCGGGATGGGTGCTTTTCCGAGGGACTCTGGCCACCAAGAGTCGTCCCAGGCAGAGGGGGAGGTGCCTAAGATAAGGACTTCTGTTTTGTCAGAATTCAGTTTCAGACGGCTGTGCTTCATCCACTCGGCTACTTCTTTCATTCCTTCATGCAGGTTGGTTTTGGCGGTGTTAGGGTCTTTGGTGAGAGAGAGGATCAGTTGAGTGTCATCAGCGTAGGAGATGATGTTGAGGTTGTGTTGACGTGCGATGGTTGCGAGGGGGCTCATGTATACGTTGAAGAGGGTGGGACTGAGTGAGGATCCTTGTGGCACGCCGCAAATGACTTCAGTGGCCTCTGACTTGAATGGTGGGAGGCGGACTCTCTGGGTTCTTCCGGCCAGGAACGAGGTAATCCATTCCAGTGCTTTTCCTTGGATTCCGATGTTTCTGAGGCGGTGTAACAGGGTGTTATGACAGACTGTGTCAAAGGCTGCGGAGAGGTCGAGGAGGATGAGGGCGACAGTGTCTCCATTGTCCAGTAGAGTTCGAATGTCGTCTGTTGCTGCGATGAGTGCGGTCTCAGTGCTGTGTTTGGCTCGGAAGCCGGACTGTGATGAGTCGAGGGATTTGTTGGGTTCGAGGAAGGCGGCGAGCTGGTTGTTGACAGCTTTCTCGATGACTTTGGCCGGGAATGGAAGGAGCGAGCTGGGGCGGTAGTTTTTGAGTTCGGTGGGGTCCGCTGTGGGTTTTCTCAGAAGGGCGCTGAGTTCGGCATGTTTCCAGCTTTCCGGGAAGGTGGCGGTGTTAAGGGAGCAGTTGATGACATTTCGAAGGTGGGGTGCGATGACGGAGTCAGCTTTGTTGAGGATGTGGTGAGGGCAAGGGTCTGTGGGGGATCCTGAGTGGATGGAGTTCATCAGGCGGATGGTGTCCTCAGTGGAGATTGGGTTCCAGTTATTAAGGATGTTCAAGGGGTGTAAAGGTACGGCAGAGGGTTGGGTGGGTTGGTCTCCGGGTTGGTAGTCGAAGCTGTTGTGGATATCTGCGATTTTGTCGTGGAAGAACAAAGCTACGGAGTCGCAAAGGGCTTGAGAGGGAGTGATGTCGTTGGAGTTGGCAGTGGGGTTGGTAAACTCTTTGACGATGTTGAATAGTTCCTTGCTGTTGTGTGCATTGTTGTCAAGTCGGTCTTTGAAGGCGGCTTTCTTGGCAGTCCGGATCAGTTGGTGGTGTGTGCGGGTGGCGTTTTTGAAGGCATCCCTAGAGCTGGTGTTTGGGTCTTTTTTCCAGGCCTTCTCAAGGGCGCGACAGAGTTTCTTGGATTTTTTAAGATCATCGTTGAACCAAGGGGCGTTTTTGTTGCCAAGTTTGCTTTGATGTTTTTTCAGGGGTGCTAGGATGTCGGCGCTGTTGGTTAGCCATTGAGTGAGGTTAATGGCTGCTTGGTTGGCGTTCGAAGAGTGGGCAGGGGGGTTTTGAAGAAGTGATGAGGAGATCTGGTCGATGGTGATTTTGTTCCAGTTTCTTCGCAGAGTAGGTTGGGGGTGGTTGTGGGTAGTGGTCTTTTTGTAGACAAAATGAACGCAACTGTGGTCCGTCCAATGGAGAGCAGTGGTGTGACTGATGGAGATATGTTTGCTGGAGGTGAAGATGGGGTCGAGTGTGTGCCCTGCAATGTGGGTGGTGGTATTAACAAGTTGTTTGAGTCCGATGTTGGCGAGATTGTCCAGAAGGGTGATGGTGTTGCAGTCGATGCTCTTTTCCAGGTGAAAATTGAGGTCTCCCAGTAGAATGTAGTCCTCGGAGGGGAGGGCGTGAGGGGTGATAAAGTCAGTGATGTCTTCACAGAATTGTGCACGGGGTCCTGGTGGTCTGTAAAGAAGGGTGCCTCTGAGTGTGGTCTTGGGGTCGGTGTGGATCTGGAAGTGAAGGTGTTCGGTGCTAGCGAGGTTGACGTCTGAGCTGGTTGAGATGCGGATGGAATTCTTGTGGACGATAGCAATGCCTCCTCCTGTTTGCTTGTAGCGGTCTTTTCGGATGATCTTGTAGCCTTCCGGGATGGCAATGGTGATGTCTGGGGCTGAGGAGGCGTTCATCCATGTTTCAGTTAGGAAGGCGACGTCCGGAGAGATGGTGTCTAGTAGATTCCAGAGGTCGATGGCGTGTCTGTGGACCGAGCGGGTGTTGAGCAGGATGCATTTTAGGTGGTTGGTGTCAGGTCTCTGTTTGGTGTTAGTGGATGAGGAGTTGGTCTTGGTGCCGTCAAACTTGCAGGAGTTGCATGTGAAGGGTCCATGGGTGTGTCCAGGAGCGGCTTGGGCGCAGTTGAGGAGTCGACCGGGGTTTAGGGCTAAGAGGGTGGAGGGGCCGTATGTAATGCGGGTGGGGTGGGTGGGACGGGGGCCAGGGGGTCCGGCGTTGGGCGCGGTCCAGGCGCGGACGGGCGTAGACGGGCTTACCTTTGGCGCACCTTCGGCGCGCGGTCGCTGCGCGTGAACGCTGCGCGTAGGTCCTATTGACATAAGTTGGGAAGAGGAGGGGGGCGGGGCGTGGGAGGGGGAGCTGGGAGGCGGTAGCGAAGGGGGAGGGACGGGCTGCAGGCACAACAAAATGGTGGGCTCAATAACAACAACAGGACGCTATGCGAGGGCAATGCGAAGTAACAATCAGCAGCGCTGTGCACACAGGTCGGGTGCAAATCCAAACAAACAAATGCGAGGTCTCAAACAGCCGCGCTATGAACACAGGTCAACAATTAATATTGTAAAGCCCTGAAAGCAATGGTAAACGAGAGTAAGCAGCGCAATGCACACAGAACCAAATATCAGCAATGAACTACGCAATGCGGAGCGCTACGCTGGAAACTGGGCGCTGAATCAAAAAATGAAAATGGCAGTGAATAGGCAGCGCTACGATACCACAGTAGCGCTTGTAGGTCAGGAGGTGGGCAGGAGCAACCGCTTCACGTGGAGTTCAGCTGGTCACAGAGGCTCCTCAGCCGAGTTGTTCCTAGTGATTCGTGGGTGGGAGGGGGAGCTGGGAGGCGGTAGCGAAGGGGGAGGGACGGGCTGCAGGCACAACAAAATGGTGGGCTCAATAACAACAACAGGACGCTATGCGAGGGCAATGCGAAGTAACAATCAGCAGCGCTGTGCACACAGGTCGGGTGCAAATCCAAACAAACAAATGCGAGGTCTCAAACAGCAGCGCTATGAACACAGGTCAACAATTAATATTGTAAAGCCCTGAAAGCAATGGTAAACGAGAGTAAGCAGCGCAATGCACACAGGACCAAATATCAGCAATGAACTACGCAATGCGGAGCGCTACGCTGGAAACTGGGCGCTGAATCAAAAAATGAAAATGGCAGTGGATAGGCAGCACTACGATACCACAGTAGCGCTTGTAGGTCGGGAGGTGGGCAGGAGCAACCGCTTCACGTGGAGTTCAGCTGGTCACAGAGGATCCTCAGCCGAGTTGTTCCTAGTGATTCGTGGGTGGGAGGGGGAGCTGGGAGGCGGTAGCGAAGGGGGAGGGACGGGCTGCAGGCACAACAAAATGGTGGGCTCAATAACAACAACAGGACGCTATGCGAGGGCAATGCGAAGTAACAATCAGCAGCGCTGTGCACACAGGTCGGGTGCAAATCCAAACAAACAAATGCGAGGTCTCAAACAGCAGCGCTATGAACACAGGTCAACAATTAATATTGTAAAGCCCTGAAAGCAATGGTAAACGAGAGTAAGCAGCGCAATGCACACAGGACTAAATATCAGCAATGAACTACGCAATGCGGAGCGCTACGCTGGAAACTGGGCGCTGAATCAAAAAATGAAAATGTCAGTGGATAGGCAGCGCTACGATACCACAGTAGCGCTTGTAGGTCGGGAGGTGGGCAGGAGCAACCGCTTCACGTGGAGTTCAATAATCAAGAACAATTCTTGCGAAAAGTGATCACACATATAGTGCAGTCAATGGATCGGGAGATAGTCTTTGGAGTTGACTTTAACATTGTAAGGAGCAATGAACTAGACATTTCTACTCTAATACAGAGGCAGGTGGGGTGTACTTTACCAGTGAAATGTGCTTGGCTCCAAGAACTGGGTTTGTTTGACGTGTGGTGATACTTACACCCCCAAGAGCGGCTTGGGCGCAGTTGGGGAGTCGACCGGGGTTTAGGGCTAAGAGGGTGGAGGGGCCGTATGTAATGCGGGTGGGGTGGGTGGGACGGGGGCCAGGGGGTCTGGCGTTGGGCGCGGTCCAGGCGCGGACGGGCGTAGACGGGCTTACCTTTGGCGCACCTTCGGCGCGCGGTCGCTGCGCGTGAACGCTGCGCGTAGGTCCTATTGACATAAGTTGGGAAGAGGAGGGGGGCGGGGCGTGGGAGGGGGAGCTGGGAGGCGGTAGCGAAGGGGGAGGGACGGGCTGCAGGCACAACAAAATGGTGGGCTCAATAACAACAACAGGACGCTATGCGAGGGCAATGCGAAGTAACAATCAGCAGCGCTGTGCACACAGGTCGGGTGCAAATCCAAACAAACAAATGCGAGGTCTCAAACAGCAGCGCTATGAACACAGGTCAACAATTAATATTGTAAAGCCCTGAAAGCAATGGTAGACGAGAGTAAGTAGCGCAATGCACACAGGACCAAATATCAGCAATGAACTACGCAATGCGGAGCGCTACGCTGGAAACTGGGCGCTGAATCAAAAAATGAAAATGGCAGTGGATAGGCAGCGCTACGATACCACAGTAGCGCTTGTAGGTCGGGAGGTGGGCAGGAGCAACCGCTTCACGTGGAGTTCAATAATCAAGAACAATTCTTGCGAAAAGTGATCACACATATAGTGCAGTCAATGGATCGGGAGATAGTCTTTGGATGTTGACTTTAACATTGTAAGGAGCAATGAACTAGACATTTCTACTCTAATACAGAGGCAGGTGGGGTGTACTTTACCAGTGAAATGTGCTTGGCTCCAAGAAGTGGGTTTGTTTGACGTGTGGTGATACTTACACCCCCAAGAATGTGACTAAACACATTATTCAGGCACACACAATTCCTACACTCAATTTGACTCCTTCTTCAGCGGCATTAAACTTGTAAAAAGAGGTCAAGATTGAAGCATTGGTACTGTCTGAACATGCCCCAATTTCAACTACCCTGCACATGCTACAGCTTCTAAAAAAGCACAACACTTGGCACCAGACACACATTTTCCTCCTTAGAGAATTGAGCAGGATGCCATTTGAGTGGCTATTTCAAACTTCTACCAAGAGAACAACATAGATGAAATGGGCCAACACACCCTCTGGGAAGCATTTAAGGTCACCATACCAGGAGCTCTTATTTCTTTAGCGTTGTCCAGTAATAAAGATTGAATGGCCAAATGCACTCAGCTAGACTACCAGGTCTGGAGATGGGAGGGAGAGCATACAAATATTGAGTCTTCGAAGGCAAGGTGCGCCCTGCAAGTGGCGCGACCACAGTTAAGAATGTTAAACATAGACAGGGCAGAGTATGCATGCCTTAGATTAAAGCAGAAATACGAAGGGAGCAATAGGGCTGGCAGGATCCTCACATGTAAATTGAGAGCACGAATTGCAATAACTCATAACTTCCATTTGCTTGCAGAAAGTGGCACTACACACCACAGACAATGAGTTCGAATAAGCATGCACTACCATCTACACTGACCTATATACAGCAGAAGAACCTTTTTATATAGCAGCACTGTTGGATAACATTCCCCTTTCAAAACTTCCAGACTCACAAGCATGTGTCTTGGGAAAACCCATCGAATTGGAGAAGGTTGTCTCAGCTATCTCAAGACACAAACTCTAAAAACCTCAGAGACCTGGCCGATTGTTATAAAACATTTTGCAAAGATTTGCCCCAGACCTCATAAAATTATTTAATGAAATAGGAAACACAGTGGAAGCAACAACTACAAGGCAGGAGGCAGTCAGTAAAATCTTGTCAAAACAGGGAAGGACCCACAGCTCTGCTCATCTTACCTCCTGATATGCTTGCTTAATGTCAATGCTAAAGTACTAAGGGGTATATGCTCAAGAACGTGGGATAACCATCACAAATGTAGCTTAATGCAACTCTACATATTGCAGTCTATCACAGGAAATGTATGCAGTGTTAACTAAGTATTCACAACACGGAGGCACCATGCGATAGGCCCCTGACAACGTGTCAAATGTCCGCGATGAAGTCAACACGCCGCCGCAAAAATGCAAAACACGAACGGAAAAAAAATGCGATGAGTCCAATTGCGATACAAAAAGCAGCAAAAACCAGCAACAGGCCTGCAAATCCCAATGCGTCTGGCGGGAAAATGCACTATAAAAACAACAACAAGAATGCACAAAAACAATCCAAAGTGCTTAGCAACATGGATGCACCCGGACCACGTGCAGAGGCCAACGCGAACCCCACCAGCCCCACAGACCACCAGCAAGGAACAACGGGGTTTGGGAAGGCCAAGGAGAAGAGAGGATGATGGGGTGTAGTCCGCAGGCACACCAGACCTGCATCACGGAGGTGACAGAACACTACCATCGACTGACCCACAATTGGACTACCGTGAATGCTGTTGGAGTGTCGAGGAGGCCAATGGAGGAAGCCAAGAGGTGCTGGCATGTTGTGTAAACCAAACGGAGGACAACCCCGCTGCCAACATGAAGGCAGCAACAGCTACAGGAGGTGGGTGTCCTGCGCCACAGGAGGAGCTGGAGGAAACGGAGGCCACAGTCAACAGTGTGGAGATGGTGCAAGGAGTTGGGAGTCCAGAAACACCCCGATAGGACCTGACACAACAACAACAGGGTGAGGACTGACCAGGGACTGGGGATACGGGGGAGATGGACACAATGGCACACATGCACAATGATGTGATGCACACTTTACACCCACAATGACCCTGGATCATGTCCCTGATACCCGCAGCACACTGCAGCACACACACATAGCAAGAACAGTAAATCCACATTGACGACAATGTGGTATAATGTACAACCCGACAATGCAGAACAGAGGACAGAACTTTCTCCTCTCATGTGCAGAAACAGGCCAACTACATCTAACATAGCAGGAAACTGTGAGATGGAAATGTACGCGTACAACCTCACATCCGTCATATAGTCCAAATGTCCACAGTCCCGCATCAAAATCCAGAACCTCACAAACAGTCACAATGTACATTGTCATACAGTCTGCATGTAAACAAAAACAATGCACCAACATACATGTCAACACAATGTCAACATGCATCTCCCCTTCACATTGCAGAGGGACTCACATCACTTCCAGCAGAGCAGACCAGACAACTCATCAGTGATGCTGGAGCGGACCACCACACCTCCGACAAGGACTACAACAGCTCATGGACATCCTAGGCAACCCACTCCCAGGAGCAGGGCAGCCAAGTTACATGGAGGAGAGCCCAGCCCCTGCACAGACCACACAGCAGGAAGCACCCGCCACCGCGCCTGGCTCACAACAACTCACCGACACACATGGCATTCCAATACCAGGTGTCAGAATGCCAAAAGGAGGCGGGCGAACAGATGCGGGGGATCAGAGTGAGGTACTGGGTTTTACAGAACCGGTACCGAACCGGTGACCCAGCGGTGTCAGGGTACACCCAAAGACCTCGAGTACTTTCCTGATTCAGACCACAGAAACTCAGAGTCTTCTAGGTGAAGTCAAGGATCGATTTTATTGGCTGCAACCAAGTAACAGGCGTCCTAGAAGTACAACAACAGGGGATGTATATTCTCAGGAGACTGCTCAATCTTACAAAGCCAGGCTTCTCTTTTTATACGAAATATTAAGCTTCAGGCAAACATTCTTAGATTTACAGTATACTATTCACATAGTTCCACTACAAAGGAAAAGCAGAGTCATGATGACAAGCTCACATTCCAGTTTGTCCAGCCCACAACAAATCATCCGGCAAGGCCCAGCATTTCCATCAGATACCGGTGGACCCCCAATAAAAACGGGCACCTCCCCATCATAAAGCAAGTGAGAGAGAAAAGAGCAGGGACAGGTGTGAGCAAGATTCGGCAGGGTGTGTGTGCGATGAAAAGGGTTTATGGCCTGTTGTGCCTTGATGCTATCTCATTTGGCCACTGGGAGAGGAACTGACCAAACAGGTTTGGCCTCGGGCAATGGTTCCAGCTTGCCCAGGTCAGAGAAAAGTCAATTAAGGTGTACGTGTCCTTTGGAATCAAATTTGGCTTAATTCGCTGCCTATGTGAGGGCAACTCACAAAATGGCTGCCAAGGGTTCAGAATGCAAATGACGATTTCGAGGTGAAATCGTCACTCGAATATGACGAAAATGCTTGTACATAGTGTACTAGCCATTCTCGGTCTTTTGATATAAAAATCGTCATGCTATGATGAAGTAAAATTCTCGAGTCTAGAATTTTCAGAACTACAAACCCTCCTTTTGCCCTTACATAGGCAATTTAACCTAATCTCATGCTAATCTGAGTCCAGGTCTATATTCCTAAAGTCATTGAGATGTTGCTGTAACATCATTCTAGTACTTAGTTCGTCTCTTGATACAGGTTTCCTTACACATGATGTAGCACAGAGGCCAAATATTGCAGGAGCACACTGCACGCACAGACAGAACAGGAAAAGAATGGCTAAGACCATCCCAATGACCATCAGAATCTTCCATCCCCAGCCGGATATCAGTTCCCAGAACCATCCCATTAACGACCAATCTCCTTTATCCACATGAATAGATTCGGAAATCTTATGCAGTTTGGAGATGGCCTGGTACACTGTTGGAGCGTTATCTAGAATGAAAACACAGCAACTCGATTGGATCAATTTACATACCCCACCTCGGTCTGCAAGTATGACATCTAAAGCGACCCTGTTCTGAAGGGTCATAAGACGATCCGACTGGAGCTCAGCAGTCAAGTTACTAAGGGCACCAGCAGTTTCAATTACGGTGGACTCAACCACCCTTGTCAATTGCCTTATGTTCCTGCTGTTAACCATGGGTCCCCAGAACGGCAGAAAACCCTTTACGAAGTCCCCAAATTCTTGACCTGCAGTGTCTTCTTTACTCAAGACACCTCTAACTACCCTTGTCTTGTGGTAGTCTGCCGCTGCTGTGTAGGTGGGAGGCAACAGGAACGAAACAAAACATGTCCACGAAAAGTCAGGGGGCAACCATGTATAGGCTCTATCATGGCAGATGAAATAGGTACCCTTAGCTGCTAAAAACGCAGGGGAAGTCTGAGACCCAAAAACATACGTTTCAGTACAGACACTTTTCCCTAACTGAGCTCTGGGATTCTTGCCAGTACCTTGCAGACATAGGTGAACCTGATGGGGTACAATCCAAATCGGGGACGATCTCTTAGCTTGCTGTTTCTCACTCAGAGTAGCTCCCTATCCGGTCACGTTCCATCCTATATATGCAAGTGTCTCATCTTCGGGGGTAGTTTCATAAGAAATATCTTCCTTAATCATGTCCACTATACCCTTAACCAGAGCACTATTTTTAGGATTGTCTTTTACAGAACGTAGGGGGTGGACTTCACGAGCATATACGAACATTGTTCTGTATGCCCACACAGAACCATTATGGCTGAAAGGCAGGACCAGATAAGGGATACCTTTATCCGTTGTGTGAGGCATAAGACCACACACCCAACAGTAATCTCCTAGTGGATTAGTGTTCAGGAAGGGGTTGAAAAGAGTGTGGGGAAACAGTAGAAAGAGGAGGTATGGGCGATGTAGTGGGTGCAAATGTCACTTGAAAAGAGAATAAAACATATCCTATTAAAAACATTATCATACTGAATAACATGAAAATGCAAAATATCAAAAAGATTTTCTTTGTCATCATTTTACATATCTTGGCATTAAAGTTCATAGTTTTGGCAGGTCTCTCCATCTTGAAAAACTCCATCCTCTCTAAAGTGCTGCCCGCGATGAGAGCTTGTTTCTGCTAAGGAATGCTTCTGTCAGTCTAGGGCAACTCCCTTGGACCAACCAGAACTGTCAACCTAACGTCGTCAGCTGCACCCCAAAGACTTTGGGCAATCGCGGCCCTAGCAGCGGAACCCGGATGGCGGTTCGAAAAACAAAAATAAGCAAGTTTTTCAGATGGGAGAGCTGCGCTTTCAAAAATAGTACTTGGAGGAAGAAAAAACCCCACTTTTATTAGTTCGTATTTCTCGGCCTCAGATTATACCGTTGTTTTCCAGGTATGGTGTGATCACGGAAAAGGAGTTCAGGTTCTGTAGTGTCCAATCGAAATGATGGTGATACAGCTGGTTGCAAAATGTTATCACTCTCCTGTTCAGTAAGTGTTCCTTTTACACGTGCATCACTGAAAGGCAGAAAACGAGGCACGGTTTCAGTCTCTGAGTCGCCGACACCCTTCTGGACCCACTGGTCGTACGGCAGAGGTAATGGTACCCTTTTACAATGGACCCCGTGGATCCAGTGCTTCTTCCCTTCCACTCGAACAGCTGATCTTGTGGAAAGAAGGACGAGGTGCGGTCCGGTCCACCTGGGCTGATCGTTCTTGGTGCGCTGGAAATTCTTCACAAGAACCCAGGATCCCGGGTCGATGGGATGACCTGGAGTTTCAGAGACCGGAGGCAGGGTGTCATGGACCTGTTGATGTAAAACACGCAATTTAGCCGTCAATTCGTACAGATAATCAAGCAAAACAGGGTGTTCGATTTCACTGAACTTTGTGGGCCTTGGCACTCCCCATATATTGGCCGGGCGGCCGAAAACTATCTCATATGAACTAAGTCCCACTCGCGAATGCACAGTCATTCTGGTGGATAGGAGTGCTAAAGGGAGAGCGTCAGGCCATTTAAGACCTGTGCTCGCTTGAATTTTGGCCAATTTTAACTTAAGGGTGCCATTATAACATTCTACTAATCCAGCTGATTGGGGGTGATTTGCAGCGTGGAACTTCTGTTGAATGTCTAGCCCTTCACATACTTTCTTCATCACACGACCCACAAATTCACTCCCATTGTCACTCCAGACCATTCTAGGCATTCCGAATCTGGGGAAGAATTCTTTCACAAGGGCTTTCGCTGTGGACAAGGCAGTATTGTCCTTTAGGGGATATGCTTCTACTCATCTTGAGAAGGCACAAACAACAACGAGTACATATTTTAAGTTGTTGCACCTCTCCATGTGGATGAAATCTAGCTGCAAAACCTCAAACAGATACGTAGGAGGTGCGAAATGACCAGCTGGAGTTGGGGTTCCCCTACCAGGATTGTGTTTCCGACACACCATGCAATTCTTGACCACATTCTCTGCACACTTGGGAATTCCTGCATTTTGCCATACTGGAGCCAACAACTTGCAAATCCCTTTCACGCTGATGTGAGCCATTCCATGAGCCATTGTAACCACTGCAAGCACATACGCATCGGGTAGCAACCATCTCTGATGCTCTGACAATTCAACCCAACAACCATTGGCATCCATTCTACCCGTACTTTCTCTCCACATGTTCAACTCTTTCTCTGTAGCCTCAGCTTGAATAGACTTCACACTCTCTATCGTGTCTTCACACATTCCAACATCACCAATCCATCTTGCAGGGCCTGCAACATACATTCGGCTCATCACATTCCTTGCAGTTTCTTTCGTGATTTTGTCAGCAAACGCATTTCCACGACCAACATCATCAGTCACCTTCTTGTGAGCACTACATTTCACAATCGCCACTTGCAGAGGCAAGGTCAGTGATTCAAGAAGCTCATTCACCAACTGACCATGCTGAATCTTAGCTCCATGCGAAGTCAGGAACCCACGTTCTTTCCACAATCGTCCAAAACTGTGAGCCACTCCAAATGCATACTGACTGTCGGTATAGATAGTCACTTTCATTCCTTTTGACAACACACATGCTCTTGTAAGTGCAATCAACTCTGCTGCTTGAGCTGAATTATGTGGAATACGCTGCTTGTCTCCAAACAACTGTATCAACACGGACAATGCACAACCTTCTTTCTCATGGACATACAATGTAAAGGGCTTACTGTAGTTGGGAGTACCCAACACAGGAGCCGAACATAATGCTGTGCGTAATTCAGAAAAACTTTTCTGACACTCTTCAGACCAAGGAACGGGATTCGGTGTATCTTTACACGTTAATGCCACCAAGGGTTTGGCTAATAACGAAAAATTTGGAATCCACTGTCTACAGTACGATGTAATGCCCAAGAAAGCACACACTTCTCTCTGTGTTCTTGGCACACTTAATTTTGCTATTGCCTAAATTCTTTCTGGGGTCAGTTTCCTTCCCTCCTTCGATAAGAGATGACCTAAGTAGGTCACTTCTTGTCGACAATATTGCAATTTGGAAAGTGACACCTTGTGATGCAAATCACACAGATGACGCAACAATGACAACGTGGCTTTCTTACATATTTCCTCAGTATCTGCAGCAACAAGCAAATCATCAACGTACTGTACAAGAGTAGCACCTTCAGGTAAAACAATCGTATCAAGCTGTGTCTTTAAAGCTTGACTATATATTGATGGACTTTCACAGTAGCCCTGGGGAGCGCGTTTAAAGCGGAAGCTTCGTCCTCCTAAACTGAAGCCAAAAATATCCCTGCTCTCCTCGGCAATCGGGATGCTGAAGAAAGCATTCTTCAAGTCAATCACCGAATACCATGTTGCAGAAGCTGGAATCATAGTCAATAGGGCAGTAATGTCAGGAACAACTGGAAATTGTGGCACAACTATTTTATTCACCTCTCTAAGATCAATCACAAATCTGTACACAGGTGGCTGAGAAGGGTCAGTTTGTTTCAAAACAGGCAGAACAGGACTATTGCAAACGTTGCCTCTTGTCTCTTCAATCACACCTTTTTCAATCAGATCGTAAGCGATCGCTAACAACGCTTTTTCACCTTCACTAGAGATTTTATATTGGGGAATTCGTGGCATTCTAACATTGGCTTTCAATGTCATAACATATGGTGGTATTTCCAAGAGACCCACATCATTAGGACCAGTGGCCCAAAGAATTTCAGGAAGAAACGACAATTCTGTTGGAAGTTTATCCCTTGACAAATACATTGAGGAAACCACTTTCTTACCCAGTGTAAGTTGTACTCCCGAAGGAGAACAGTACAAAGTCGCACACAATCTTTTTAACAGATCCAATCCCAACAAGTTTTCACCACAACCTGTTGTCAGAATAAGGGGTGCTTCTAATTCACAGGGACCAACAGAAAGAGACAAAGGGTCAGAAATCGGATTTCTAACCGGGGCGCCAGAAAAACCTACTGATACATTCATTTCGCCAGACAAAGGTGCGCCAGGGAGTTTGGAGTGCATAATAGAACTCTTTGTAGCACCAGTATCCAACAGAAAAGGCTCTGACACACCTGATGTAATCACCTCAACGTATGGTCCACTCTGATCTACTGGAACTGAAACAACTCCCTCTCTTTGTCTATGGCTGTCCTAGCAATCATTACCTTCCATATGCTCATCTTCTGCATAGTAATCATCAGCACAGTACTGAGCTGTCCTACCAGATGCGTTATTCTGTTGATCGAACCTATTCATAGAATTTTGAGGTGGAAGGGGACGTGCATTCTGAAGGACGTTTCCACGTCCTCTACCTCTAGGCGCTTGCTGAACACCTCTACCTCTTGTGTTTGACACACCATTTGCACGCTGTAACAGAATAGGGCAACTATACTTAAAATGACCCTCTTCCTTGCAATACGAACACTGGTTGGGACCTACAGGGACACGTGGTTGAGTATACTCGACTCTTTGCGAGTTCCTTTGATACTGTTGAGGCTGCTGATAATTATTCTGATAGTTACTCTGACCACCATTATTCTGGCCACCACCACCACGTGGCGAATACGCTTGCTGTAACAGAACCTTCGTTTTCAACTCTTTAGTTTTCTTTTCTGCTCTATCTTTCTCGTCTTTGTCTTTATTTTTGTAGTACTGTGCAGTAGCCAATATCTGTGCTGAAGAGGAAACTGCCCAAGAACTCTCTGAATCCTTCAACTTTTTACACAACTCGGGAAGCAGATTGTGCACAAATTTATCGACGAACAATCGCTGACCACCTTCTGTGCTCATATCTTGACCACTGTGGTCGACAAACGTTTCCTCAAACCTGGTGAAGAAATCTGACACCGTTTCATCTTTCTTCTGCTTACACGCAGACAACTTATCCCAATTTACACGCATCGCAGGCATTATAGTTTTCATATAATCAATGATTTTACCAGGAAGTTCTGCTACTAAAGGCTCAGGCTTAGCACCACCAACTTGTCGGGCATCTGCAGCAGTAATATTAGCCCATGAATCACCTAACTCTTGATCATGATCTGCATGACGAATCTTTCCCCATAAAGGCTGTGGAACAACGTTCCCAAATAACATATCGATATCGGCTAAATTCATAATGCATGAACCTGCAGTCTGCGACAATTCCTTGTAATACCCTGCAGGATTCTTACGGGGATCAGGCAATGTCTGTTTAAGGGCCAAAACTTCAGCTCGCTTCCAAGGAACATGTACCCACACACGCTGAAAGTGTGCTGGTATGGCTGGGGGGTTATTACCAGGACCTGACGCTACCTCTTCCTTCCATTGTGGAGGGACTTCTCTCATGGGATATTGTCTTCCCTTCTTCTTAGCAGAGGAATCTGACTCAAACAATGAACGAGAAACACCTTTAGTCCTTAACGACAACAACGTCGCAACTGCTTTCTCAACATCTGAACCCACAATTGCGCCTTTTGAAAACTCGAACCGTACATGGCTCAACTCGGGCGGATTAGAGTCCAAATCATTTTCCTCTAAATCTTCACACAGAAAAACACACATTTTCTCAAAAACGTATCTCTGTTTTGATGCTTCCCACTGATGGAAGACATCCATAACAGACTCTAGACCATATTTCGTCGGTTCGGTCATCCATCTATGTGCCAAATAATTCAACGTTTCCTTCTCCCTAGAATCAGGCTGTTGACTACGCAACTGCTTACGCTCTGTGTCAGGAGTTACACTTGTTGCACCAAAGAAAGGATATAGAAGACTGGTGACCGTGCTAGTCACTCTCTGACGAACAGAAGGAGAAGTCGATGAAAAGACAAGAGGGAAAGAAGGGTGAGATGAGGCAGATGCAGAGGCAGTGTCAGGAGAAGTACCAGGAGTGGTAGTCGATATAGTAGTCAAAGTTGTAGGGAGTATAGGAAGAGCAGATGTAAAAGCCGTTGGCCCTTGAGGAGGCTGCACCGGAGGAGCAGGAGCCAGCTGAAGAGTAGCTGGTGGGTGCTGTGGAGGAGCAGGAGGCAATGCAACCACGGGTTGCGCAGCTAAAGGTTGCGGAGGTGCCGTAGCATTTTGCGCATAGGGGGGTGGCGAACTTAACAAATGCGCCATTAACGGATCTTTTTCAAGCTCTTTTGCTGCATCTTGCTGAAGAGGCTGCAAAACTGGATAACATTTATCTATTACCATTTTACGTTGCCTGTGCAATTGCTCACTCATCTGTTCTTCTTCATTGTCTTTAAACTGCATGGCAGCTTGCATTATCGAAATACCCCTTTCTCTCTTATTTTTCTTCGCTAATTTAATTTCCTTCTGTTTGGCTTCCTTACGCCATAGGCGGAAAGAGTCAAACATTGCCGGCCGGGCTTTCTTCTTAAAAAGTCTAACTTCAAGATTATCTAAGATTTCCGTGTCAAAACTACCATATTGGGGCCATTTTAAAACACCATCTTTTCTGGTGTATTTGATCCACACTTCATTGTATGTGATGGGGCCTACTCCATGTTTCACATACAATTCATAAGTTGGAGTTCCAACCGGAGGAACCAGACACAAGTCCTCCAATCGGGAGTCCCTATTATTACAACCAAGACAAAACAAATTTCCAAGTCTGCTAAGACCAGGCATCTTCGCTCTCTAGTCTATCTCCAAACTTCAAAGGATTATCGATTACGATATTTCTTGTGAAAACACGAGTCCTTCGGCTTTGGCACTTGCAAGTTCCAAACAAAGCGATCCCAAAGGATACCCAAAACTAAGAACCAACTAAGGACTGGGAGACGCTCCACTTATACTTAACTGAGATATCGATGACGTCACCAGAAGACTCGTCTTAGCGTTTCGCTTTACCAAACTTCAAGGGTCCAAATCAGGGGGATAGCCAGGGCAGCAGTCCTTCGTAGCCGTCGGGAAGCGGGGAACCTCGCAGCAAAGACTTTCGGACCACGTCGACATGCAGGGGTCGATGAAGTGGCGGCCTTCCTCCAGAATTTTCACACGAAGCTCCTCACGAACCTCTGACTGGACCGGTACCGCTGGTATCTCCCTGCTTTGGGCGCCAACTGAGGTACTGGGTTTTTCAGAACCGGTACCGAACCGGTGACCCAGCGGTGTCAGGGTACACCCAAAGACCTCAAGTACTTTCCTGATTCAGACCACAGAAACTCAGAGTCTTCTAGGTGAAGTCAAGGATCGATTTTATTGGCTGCAACCAAGTAACAGGCGTCCTAGAAGTACAACAACACGGGATGTATATTCTCAGGAGACTGCTCAATCTTACAAAGCCAGGCTTCTCTTTTTATACGAAATATTAAGCTTCAGGCAAACATTCTTAGATTTACAGTATACTATTCACATAGTTCCACTACAAAGGAAAAGCAGAGTCATGATGACAAGCTCACATTCCAGTTTGTCCAGCCCACAACAAATCATCCGGCAAGGCCCAGCATTTCCATCAGATACCGGTGGACCCCCAATAAAAACGGGCACCTCCCCATCATAAAGCAAGTGAGAGAGAAAAGAGCAGGGACAGGTGTGAGCAAGATTCGGCAGGGTGTGTGTGCGATGAAAAGGGTTTATGGCCTGTTGTGCCTTGATGCTATCTCGTTCGGCCACTGGGAGAGGAACTGACCAAACAGGTTTGGCCTCGGGCAATGGTTCCAGCTTGCCCAGGTCAGAGAAAAGTCAATTAAGGTGTACGTGTCCTTTGGAATCAAATTTGGCTTAATTCGCTGCCTATGTGAGGGCAACTCACAAAATGGCTGCCGTACACAAAATGGAAGCCAAGGGTTCAGAACGCAAATGACGATTTCGAGGTGAAATCGTCACTCGAATATGACGAAAATGCTTGTACATAGTGTACTAGCCATTCTCGGTCTTTTGATATAAAAATCGTCATGCAATTATGAAGTAAAATTTTCGAGTCTAGAATTTTCAGAACTACAAGAGCTCATGGAAGCCGAAATAGGACACATACGTGGGTGTCTGATTTCCATCAGGGACCACCTACACCTTGCAAAGGATACCCACACTGCGACAGAGACACAAGCATTTGTACATTTCCTGTACGCACAGAGCCACACTAATATCATACACACACACAGACGCTGGACCTGCGTACAATGGCCCAGTCCAAACCCCTTATGCATTGAGTGGGTGACGACAAAGCTAAATGTCCAAGGTCACACCCGCTGCCTGTGTTGACATGGTTGCATCCCCTGCACACAGCACAAACGTAATATTGTAGGGCCTGGGCCCTCATCCATACATTATGACCACACAGACACACTTGGATATTTTGTGCGCCCAGCCCCTTTATTGCCAGGGTCACATGTACAGTGACGCCTGTGCTGGATTTGTGTGGGGTGAGTGTAAGCCAGCCCGCAAGGAGTTCTTGGTGCTGGCAAATACTTGTACAGTGAACACCATTAAAATGGAAACAGAAAACACCAGCATTACATAAACAACTGCGAAGCATCATGGTGGTAGCCAGAGAGAGTACGGAGGTCACCCAATATGCAAACATAAGTGCCTGCACTGGAAAAATAGTGCGGATACCACAATAAAGTGCCACCAAAGACTGCTCTCTTTAACAAGTTTACTTAATAAGTAAGCAGAGTTGATAAGCACAAGAAAGCAATGCCTAAGTACCTGAAAACATTATCGAAGCTACTCAAGATACCCCCAAATGTCTAAGAGCGATGGGGAAGCTGGACAAAACCCAACCCAAACTGCAATTTGAGCATCAACAGAAAGTACCAGAAATTAACACTGAAGCTCCTGAACGGGGTCCAGTGAACACCGCGACCAAAACAGGTTCAGATGCGACAGTGGACTTTCAGTCAATGTTTTCAACAATACAATCAACTCTGTCTAATATAGACCGGAAAATAGACTCCCTAACATATCGTGTGGACCGTATGTCCGAACGTCTGGATAAACACACAGAGCGTATAGATATGGCAGAACGCCGTATATCAGACATGGAGGACACCCACTGCAACTAGAACTGAAACAAACCAAAGCGGACGAGGACCTGCAGACCCTGCTGGCTAAAACAGAAGATTTGGAAGCCAGATCACGACGTTGCAACCTACGCATTATGGGAGTAGCGGAATCGACGCACACAGGAGCCATAGAAAGGTACATCAAGACACTATTGATCACAATGCTGGTCAGAGACACTTTCTCCTAAGTATTCATACTGGAACAAGGCCACAGTTCCCTTGCACCACAGCCAGCACCTGGGGCGCGACCCTGCCCCATAAATCGCCAAAATCTTAAACTATAGAGACAGAGGCGCTGCACTTCGCAAAGCCCGAGAGCTGGGAAACTTAAATCACGAAGTAATGACCATATCTATCTACCCGGATTTTACATCGCAAGTACAAGAGACAAGAAAGAAGTTCATGGATGTGAAAAAAAAATTGAGAGGGAACAATATCTCCTATGCCATGACCAATCCCGCTCATTTGAAAATTACTGTTGACGGAAGGAGCACCATATGCAACGATACTAAGTAAGTACTTAAATTCTTACAATTGCATCATCCGCATGTTCTCCATCGTAAATCTCCGTGCGGCCTGAACACTGAACACGATCACACCTCAGATGAGGCAAGACTGATCTACCAGATGCAAGAAAATGGAGATACTCTTATGACACTCCTTAGCAGAACTTACTATAATATCTTTTTCCACTTACTGTCTTATCTAAGGATATATAGAAACATGCCAGCTATGTAAGTAGAGATAAATGTATAAGTATTGCGGACTGCTATATTGCAGATGATACTAATATGTAGAACCCTTATGTTGCAGGTAAATGAAACTTCATATGTGGGATGTAACACACATATATTATGCTATAACAGCATTATGTAATAGTGACCTGGTCCCCCCAGCTATATAACCGCTGGGGCGGTTAGCTGGCAGCCGCCGCCCCCTTGTGTATGCCACAACCTTTGTTCCTCTTTATTGGTTACTAATCCATGGGGGGTTTAGAGGGGACTGTTTATATTTGTCAACAGTTCAAGGGGATTGCCTTTGCCATAATTGGCTTGGCGAAGTGGGTGGTGGGTGGGACAGGACGGAGTTTTGTAACATTGTAACGTTGATAGGCACCAGTTTGCTGAGTTCTGATATTCATACATGTACGTATGCACTTTCGTCAAGCGGAAGGTACACGTGTAGCACAGAGCAGTACCAAAAATTTGAAGCACCAGCCCAACTGCGCATGATTGTGGATACAAGTATCACATAGCATGACCGCAGCTACACCTCTGCGATTTATAACCTGGAATGTTAGAGACCTAAATAGCCCCAAAAAGATTAGACAGGTCTTAGCCTACCTTGATAGACATCATGTTGACATAGCCTTAATTCAAGAAACACACCTGCTGTCACACAAGGCAGAAAAATTGGGCTATAGATGGGCAGAGCATGTGCCATCAGCAACCTATTTCTCATATGCACGGGGTGACAACCCTAATACGCAAAGGCACTCAATTTCTATTAGAACAGACACTAACTGATTTACGAGGACGGTATGTTATCATCACTGGCACACTAAGAGGCACCAACGTTGGTATTATTAACATATATGATCCAAATACGGACGACCCTGACTTTTTAATGACACTATTGGTAAAAAATACGAAACCTGCCGCCTATGGAGCTGATATGGGGTGGTGACTTCAATATTACATTGGATACTGTGAAAGACAGATCTCAAAACACCACAGAATACCACAAACGTGCGGCCTCGTCTTCATAAACGGCATACCAGATGTTAGCTTACATGATGTGTGGTGTATGCGACACCCCACCACACTGGAAGGTACAGTACATTAAAGTTGATCAAGACTGGACTATTGGCTCCTCACTGACCACACTTCCACATAGACCAATGACGTACATCACCTCCCCAAGACACTATCTGACCATAAACCCGTTTTGTTAGCCCTAAAGATTCCGACATACATACCTCTGCCATTTGTATGGCGCTTCAACACGACTGCACTGCTAGATCCCATTTACAAAGAAATGATTCACCAGGTGATAGAAGGCTATTTTGCAGACAATATATGATCATTGGAAAGTGCTAGTGTACTGTGGGAAGCCTTCAAGCGACTCTACGGTGCATCTGCATTAGCACAAATGCTGGTATTCTAAAAGATATACGGACCCAATTGCAAAACTGCGAGGATCGTAAAAAAAAACTGGAAGCAGATTATGAGGCCACCCATAATGCACTCACTCTTGGAAATCTACGGGATGAGATTAGTAAGTACAATGCACTTGCAGAAGATGAAATAAAATACACTTCCCGCCGTTATGCGGTGCGTAAACTGGGAGAAGGCGGCAGACCAGGCCGAATATTGGCACAAAAACTACGTATTGAACATAAACAGCACACTGTACTACGACTGGAGGACGGTAGAGGACAGATACCGTGTGACACCCAGGGTATATTGACAACCTTTGTGGACACATACAGCAACTTCTATAGAACGCAACATACAGTACCGAAGTCTGAAATATTACAATATGTTGAGGACATAGCACTGGTGTGGTTATCTGATTCCCACCCCGAATACCTAGCCCAACCTATAACAGAGGAAGAAGTACAGATTGCTATCAAATCGTTACCCAATGACAAATCACCTGGCCCTGATGGCTACACCGGAGAATTTTATTAAACATATTCAGAACTATTGATCCCACAAATGCTTGAGATGTATGATGAAGCTTATAACAATAAAATTATTCCTCCAACACTACGAGAGGTGCTTATAGTGGCATTGCTAAAGCCAGACAAAAATCCAGACAAAGCAGAATCCTACAAGCCTCTCTCACTAATAAATAGAGATGTAAAGATACTGACAAAGATCATTGCAACAAGGCTGCAACCACTCATGTCCACTATAGTTCTACCTGCTCAATCGGGATTTATCTCTGAGAGATCAACCACACATAACCTACGCACCATTTTTGCCCTATTACACCAACTGAGTCCAGATCTACAAGCAGTAGCGGTCATACTGGACGCAGCTAAAGCCTTCGATTCAGTTGAATGGCCCTATATGTTCGCGATTTTACAAAGAATTGGTTTACCACCAATGCTTATTAACTGTATCGCCCTCCTCTATACTAAACCCACAGCCTGTATCAAAGTAAACAGACATATAGCAGATGTAATATCAATAAAACGTGGCACCAGACAAGGATGTCGGCTATCCCCTCTGCTCTTCTCCATAGCCTTAGAGCCGTTAGCTTGCATAATACGACAGAACTATGCACACACGGTGCTACGATTTAATCTAAGACCCATTAGCATATCCTTATATGCAGATGATATGGTATTATACCTGCGAGACCCTGAAGACAACCTCTCACTAATCTTACGAGAACATATAAAATTTGGGCGTCACTCAGGACTGCAAATGAATTGGAGCAAGTCGGCAGTGATACCATTATCGGTAAATACAAAAACACCGAATCTGGATTTCCCTTATATGGCAGGAGGATCCAATTAAATATTTTGGAATCTGGATACACCGCGACACTGAATTAGTCCTTAGATCCAATTATGGTGTCGCAATAGACCGCATAGAAACGCAAATAAATAGGTGGATCACTCTCCCTCTCTATTTAGCCAATCGAATATCATTGATAAAAATAGTGCTGTTGCCCAAACTGTTATACTTAGTTATTAATATACCAATACCACCCCCGCCTCAATTTTTAATAGGATATGCACAAACTTCATCAAATTAATATGGGCTGGCAAACAGGCCTGAATCAGTCTACAAACCATGACGCTCCCATACGCCACAGGTGGCTTCCCAGTCCCTAATATCTATTTATATTACTTATGCACCAGGCACAATATGCCTACTATTGGTTTCACCCAGTAAAATACCTACCACACCTTGCAGTAGAAGATGGCGATGCGGACCCAATACTGCTACCCAATATACTTACACATACACGTCCTCACTCATCAAAGCAGGAAATAAATACAATACGGACAACCTCACAAGCATGGCAACGCATTAGTCAATTAGCGAACAAAACTCCCATATAAACCCCAAATCTACCGCAAGCAAACAACCCACGTTATCTGTCACACAAGAACAAAATAGTTTGATGATGCTGGAACAAGTGGTTATAGCGCAAATGCCTGAAACCTAAATAGTCATACGTGTCCACAGAGTCAATTCGATGCTGAACCACCTTCCAGTTAAATTGCATTTTTGGCAATTCCAAATGAGAGTAATTTTTATTTTTTTGCAATATTATTCATCAAACTAATCTTTAAATTCAACTCATTTAGAGCTTTCAACTGATTCAGGAGTACAAGCAGTGTTTGTGAACAGATAGCAATATCATCAGCATAAGCTAAATTACATATCTTATGGGTTCCCTGTTTGGAGGTTTTTGTTAGGAGCTGTTGTATTTAAAGTCTTTCAGGTGGAGCAGGCTGAAATAATTGAGCATTGAGATGTTAACGCAGGTTGAAACCAATGGTTTAAAAATGTGATGGAGGAATGAATTTCTGGTAATGTGAGGCATTGTCTATTTTTAAAAGGATCCCAAAATAGTAAAAGAAAGAGACTTCAGCATAAGTATAGAATCACTTTTCTATATCTGTTTACTCAGCCTACCCACTTTCACAGTTGCATAACAGCTCATCATAGTAAGGTATGGCAATAATGGCTTACATTACATAAAAAAAACTATGAAATTCACACCAAAAGCACATTTTAAAATGAGATTATAGTTAGGTGAAACGTGGAAGTGTGTCCAAATTTCACACAATAATCAAGTTAAATGCTCTTAGGAGTGGGAAAGTGAAATCCCATTTATTGTGTTATTGGCTCAGTGAATAAAAACACCCCACGCGTTCAGGAAACAGGCATTGATCTTGGATGACAACCCAACAGGTCTAAGTGTAATTATAAAGTGTGTTGGGCACTATCCACAATGATTATTTGACTGGAGTTAGAATAGTACTAATCCTGTCCCATGTATACACCTTCCCAACATTAGCTGGACTTCAGTTAGAATAATTATTCTGCCCCCTCGACACCAATGTATGTACTTCCAATGATTGTCAAACTGGAGTTAGAATTGTGAAATTTACCCCAAATATATATTTACTTAGGTGATTATTAGACTTGCGTTAGAATTGTAAATCTGACACCCCCCACTAAATGTACTTTACCCAAAGTCTGTTAGTTCGGAGTAAAAATGGTATGTCTGGCACCCTCGATGTATGCATTTTCCACAATGTGTTTAGACTCAAGTTAGAATAGTAAATCTAACACCAGCCCAAAATATAAACATTTTGCCCACTATATATAGAACTGGAGTTAGATCAGTAAATCTACCCCAACCCCCCTAAAATATATGCATGTTGGAAATTGGGTTACCGTTTGAGGGGGGTGAAGCTCTACTCAAGCAGCAACCACAATTCTTCATTAGGGTGTAGTCACAAGAAACCACAAATTAAGCGTGCTCAAGCCTCCGGTGGCTTGGCGCAGAGCAGTCAGCATACAGCTGGGTCTGAATTCAGGTGGCAAAGTGAGCTAAAGAATGATGATGGATTCTACCCAGATCTCCTTGTGTTTCCTTAGTTCACCCTTAATTGGCAGGGTTTGCCCAGACGTGGGTCCCTTGCACACTTTGCCACTGGATTCAAGCTAGTCTAGCTGATGAAGGGTGTTACGCAGAAACCGGTACCAGGATGCTTGTTTCCGGTATAGGGAAGACCTGGCTTGGCAGTTCGGGCTGGCCTGTTCCCATGAGGCACAGGGTTAAGACTGATTTGCATATAGCTGGGTCTGACCTGAGGTGGCAAAGTGAGCTAAAGAATGATGATGGACTTAATGGTGCTGAAATTACACCTATAAAAACTGCTTTGAGTTTCAGACATAAACTGCATTTTAAAAGTGTCACTTTTGGTGCATGAAAAATGAAAACAAATGAATGAGGCCTGGTCAGATGCTTTCAGTCTGATGAATCATGCTCAATTCATTCATTTATGGTCGTTTAATTGTGTTTAGTTTAGATTTAACCTCACAATAGAATGTTCATTTAATTTAGAAAATGTGTTTTGAAACTTTCAGAAGTAGAATATATTTGCCTGAATTAACATGCATTTTACGGTGTAGAAAAGCTGAAATACACAGCTTGTGATTCAGTTTGCTTTGGAAGGCTCACAGTACAAGGCCTTGAAATAGAAAAGACTGCTCTCCTCATTTCTGTCTCTTCATGAAAAGACCTTTCTTATAATTTAAGCTTGTGGTTTACTTTTTATCAGTAGACTGTTGCTTAGACAATGCTTTATTCACTTGATAATGTAGAGAGAAAACTGCTATTCACACACTATATTCTTCTTGATTATAACAATATGTATTTTCTGTTTCCGCATAATTACTACTTTTTTGTTGAAGAAAATTTAATTGTTTTTAGGATGTTAGGAGTTGTAGTCATTCAGCACAAGAATCAATTGTGTTTCAAGAACTCGCCTGATTGATGCCGTGTCCAGTCAGCCCATGGGGTGTCGATGTGTTCTGAAACTCCAATTGGACAAAGTATGAAGACCAAGGGCCAGATGTAGGTAGGACTTATTTACCGATTTTTAATTACCGAATTTTACCGATTCGGTAATTAAAAATCGGTAAATAAGAATGGGGGACATGTAGGAACATCCAGATGTTCCTTTTACCGAATCGGTAAAAATCTGTATTTACCGATTCGGTAAATACCGACCGGTAATGGCCATTCATTCCTATGGGCTTTGCAGCCCATAGAAATGAATGGGCATTACCGATTCGGTATTTACCGAATCGGTAAATACAGATTTCCACAAGGGTGCAGGGGGTGTCACTTTGACACCCTCTGGCACCCCCAAAAGAGGCTCGGGTGCCATGTGGCAGGTATACCTGCCCTAAGGGCAGGTCTGCCTGTCATATGGCACAGGTGTGCATGCACACATGTGCATGCACACCGGATTCGGTATTTTACCATCAAATATATTTGATGGTAAAATACAGATTCGGTAAGGGTTGTGGGACTCAGAAGAGTCCCACCTACATATCAAAATTATCGAATAGGTAAAAATACCGATTCGGTATTTTACAGATTCGGTAAATTTACCGAATCTGTAAAATATGTGGCCCTACATACCATTTCGTTAATACCGGTCGGTAACGGCCGAAAATACCGATTTTCGGCCGTTACCGACTGACCTACATCCGGCCCCTAGTCACGTATATTTTTGTTAGAAATATTGGCTCCATGGCTGGGAGATGGGGGCCTTTTCCTTATTCTTTTAGCAGGATGCTTGCAGAAAGAGACTCTTTTTTTTAGCTCTGCCAAAGGGAGGAGGGGCTCATTTGGTCAGCTTTTGTCTGAGTCAATGAGAGGCAGAGATGAACAGTGCGAAGAGTCAGAGAATCAGCTGAAAATTAGGGCAGATTTAGATGCTACAACTCTAGTCCACCCGCCACTGTTATGGTAATCGGGACCGCCCGCCAGGGTGTGCGGTGGTCTCACCATGCAGATTAAGATGTGACCGCCACACCTGTGGTCACATCCAGCATATTATGCATTGTAGCGGGTGGTGCTGTCAGCAGCACCCGCAGCAATTGACAATATATATGTTGTGCATTTGCATGCACAACGTGACAGGCACTGCGTGGTGCCTGCCAGCTTGTTCATGCAAATTGAGGGGGGTACCATATGTACCCCCCATGTGCATCCCCACCCCTCCACACCTTGGGGGCCTGCAACGGACCCACAATTGCAAAGACTGCATTCTTTTCCATGGCGGCATCACCGCCATGGAAAGGCCTATTTCCGCTTCCATCATAATATGAATGGCGGTCCACCATATTGTGTTCTTTTTCCGCTGGACGACAGATCGTACCGTCCGCCGTGGTACCCCCGCTATCATAATATGGCGGGGGTAAATGGCATGCAGGCGGTGTATTATGGCAGGAGGGTCGCCACCGCCATTTGGGCGGCGGCAATCCGCCCGCCATTGTAATGACCCCCGGAGTATATGCTTTGACTAACTGGCTTTGAACAGATGTATTTGTCTTGTGCATTTATTTCTCTTTATGGGAAATGTGTGCCAATTATTAATTATTGATTTAGCTTTGCAAAACTCAAGCTTACATTATCATTTATTGGAACTCTTTAAGAGTTCTGACTGAAATTTATGCCTCATCATCCATTAGAAATAGGTTTTTCTTCCTTTATGGAGTGCTTTGTATGCAATCTATAATATGTTCTGTATTAATTCTATTTTTTCCTATTTTCAATTCTGTAACCTGATTGATATTTGACTAATGAATAAAGAGTCAGATAACCGTGATTTTTGATTAGAAAATAAATCCTTTAAAAACTATTCACAACTCTCAATATTGCCTAAATGTTTATTTGCATCTGATTTTTCATGATTATGCAAAGTCTCCTTATGGTGCTCACACGGTGGCAAAGTTCCATCCCCTTAAGCGGAAAACAAGAGGTAATGATGCTTTGCATTGAGAAATTACAGTGAAATTTCTGCTCCATCAGATTCAACCCAGGTCTGTGACTGGGGGTGAGTGTCTGAAAAGTATCAGCGCTCCATCCATCATCTTCTTGTGTTTGCTTTGTTTGCTCTAAGTTGGCAGGGTATGCCCAGACTTGAGCCCCTTGCTCACTTTGCCACTGATTTCAAGCTAGCCTGGCTGGTGAAGGGTGTTACCCAGTAACTGGTCTCAGGATGCTTGTTTCCGGTTCAGGGAAGACCTGGCTTGGCAGTTCAGGCTGGACTGTTCCCATGAGGCAGAGGGTCAAGACTGATTAGCATATAGCTGGGTCAGAACTAAGGTGGCAAAGTGAGCTAAAGAATGATGATGGATTTAACCCAGATCTGTGACTGGAGGTGAGTGTCTGAATAGTTTCAGTTCTCCGTCCATCATCTCCTTGTGTTTGCTTTGTTCGCCCTAAGTTGGCATTGTATGCTCAGACGTGGGTCCCCTTCTCACTTTACCACTGGATTCAAGCTAGCCTGGCTGATGAAGGCTGTTACCCAGAAACCAGTCCCAGGATGCTTGTTTCCAGTTCAGTGAAGGCCTTGCTTGGCATTCCGTACTGGACTGTTCCCATGAGGTACAAGTTCAAGACTGATTTGCTTGTTGTAATACTTTATTCGAAAAATATTTCATAAAAGTACAAACATTCAAGCATACAAAAATACATAAGGCAATATTACTAGTATTCCAATTCCATAACATTTATGATTTCATTTACTAAAAACAAAATAAGAAAAATAAAAAGGGGAACATTGATAAAAGGATATTTTCCTGATGGTACTGATCAAGCATTGGGTAGCAGTTTGGACCTGGTAAGCCAAGCACTTGCCAAGTATTTGGGGACCCCACAAACAATATACATGGAGGAAGTGTTGGTTAAAATAATACACATGGCTGATCTGTCGTCCCTAACTCCTAGCTCCCTACAAACAGGTTTCAGCCATTTTGCTCTAGTCTGTTTATAAGCAACACATGCAAACAAAAAATGGCCAAGAGATTCTTTCGGGCAAGAACAACCTGGGCATTTTAGGTCAGATTCCCTCCTGTCCTTCCACCCTTCCATAAATGAATTGAGGGGGAGGATACCGTATCTTAATTTCAGAAACAAAGTTCTATCACGGGGGGTCTGAATAAAGTCCAAAAATGACTCTAGCTTCCTGAAGGGCTTGTGTTCAAGGAAGTTGTTCATCAGGGGACCCCAGTTAGGGTTCTTTAGTTCCTTTGCCTCAACCCAGTCCCAAAAAAGTTTTTTAACGATTTGTTTCGAAGGGGGGGGGGGGGGGTGGGAGGTCCAATATTCACCCAGACCTATAGATACCACCAACTTCTTTAAATTGTTGAGCCATTTTATTTTATTGGCTACATTCAGACTAATTGGTTCATCCAACACTAAAGCATAATTAGCTAGTTCGGGGGTCCTTCTAAGGCGCACCCAAAATAACAAGGGGCGAATTTGGACTAAGTCAGAGATCGTTCTTTTGCCCAAATCTAAGAATAATGGTTTCAAGGGGGTCGATAAGGGCAGCGAGACTATATCTCTTATAAGCTTGTTTTCAGCCACTGCCAATGCTTTGGTGTTCTCCGCACCCCAAAGTTCAGAGCCATATACTACTGATGCTAGCGCTTTCCCCTCATAGACTGCCAAGGCAGGGGCTATAGGTCGACTAATAGAGAGCCGCTGATTCTTTAATATCGCTCCAGAAGCCCTTTTAAGATTTAAAACCATTTTAGAGACATGGGAATTCCATCTCATATTATTGCAAAGCCTCACTCCGAGGTAATCGAATTCATCCACTACCTCAAGAGGTGTGCCACTCAAAGAGAGGTTAACCCTCCTGTGCTTTTTATTAGCGGACAATACCATCAACTTTGTTTTGGTGGTATTAACCGTCAACCCACGATCTTTACAAAAAATACTAAAACGATCGAGCAGTTTTTGCAAACCCATAGGGGTTTTGGACATCAGGAGGGTATCGTCTGCGATGAGGAGTGTAGGTGCTTTCTCGCCGGCAAGGACGGGGGCGTCCGTGGGGTCCTCCCTCAAATGGTCCACCACCCCATTTATAAAGAGGGAGAACAGAGTCGGAGCCATCACGCATCCCTGCCTCACTCCTCTGTTAACCGGTACTCTCTCTGTCAATTGGCCCTGACTTCCCCAGCGAATCCTTGCATAATTCCCTTCGTGAAGTTTTATAATGAGCTGCAACAGATAGCCGGGGAAACCCATATCAAATAGGACTGACCAGAGTTTGGCGCGTGGAATAACATCGAATGCTGTTTTCAAGTCTATGAAAGCCAGGTATAAACTGCCCTTGGCGATTGACACTGACTTCCAATAGACTGCACAGAATCGAAAGACCTGGTCCATTGCACCGGCATTGCGCCTAAACCCAGCCTGGAAGTGGGACAGAATGTCCTTGTCCACAAGCCAGGATTCGGTACGATTTATGATGACCCTGCCAACTACCTTTTGGATGGTATCTATTAAGCTTATTGGTCTGTAGTTGGCAGGGTCATCTCCATCGCCTTTCTTGTATATGGTGATGACCTCTGCACCCTTCCAGGATTCTGGAACAGGGTGACCATGCTGGATCAAATTCATTAAACATGCTATGAACTCTGCCCATAGTTTAGGATCATGCAGTAGCAAATCCCCCGGGAGGCCATCAGGCCCGGCCGCCTTCCCTGGTAATATTTTTGAGATGGCATCCTGAACTTCTCGCTGGGAAAATGGGTCTACCTTGGAGCCTAGCTTCATACAGAGCTTGCTTTGAGGTTCAATGGCTGGGGATATTGTTAAGCCTTTCAGACTGTCCTCACAATATAAATTTAAAAAATGGGAATACCATTGCTGTTCAGTTATATGATTTAAAATTGGCTCTACCCCCCTTCTGTCAAGAGCATTAATCAATTTCCAAAAAATAATGGAGTTTTTCCCACAGGCTGCGGCCTTAAGCTGCTGCCAGTGTTCCTCCTCCCAATCTTTCTTAGCTAATGTTATACTGCTAGAGTACTCCTTTCTAGCCATTCGGACAGCCGCAGGGTCCTTGCTTTTTATCGCTAGAGGGATAGCTTTTCTTTTTTTCCTGCAATTTGCCGTATACCAGGGGTTGCTCTTAAAAGATTCAAGGTTTAGCCGTGAAGTCACCTGGGGCCTCTTGCAGAAAAAATCTCCTAATTTAGTTATTAGATTTTTATAGGAGACTAGCAGGCTAGATTCGGGAGGGTTAGATGTTGTTAAAACCATGGCTGTAAGGCTACAGGTTTCTACTGAGACTAACTCTTTAATACTTTTAAGTTTCTCCTCATCACACTTGACCACATTCCATTTTAATTTCCGATTACCATTTGTGGGAAAAACTTCTTTGGTAATCATCTCTGGTTTTTCACTTGAATCAATCCCTTTTACCCATTGGATTTCCATACATAATGGATTGTGGTCACTATCTGAAGACTGCCTAACCTCCATGTCAATTAGGGCAGACCATGATTGTATATCTAGAAGGATATAGTCAATTCGAGATGGGCAACCTAACCTGTTATAGGTCATTGCCCCATCGCTATCCGACGCGGTCCGACCATTAAGAGCCCGTAAGTTATGTTCTAATACCAGAGCATTCATCTGGATTGCTCTGGCTGTCCATTTCTTAATGGGTGCGAGTGCTAAGGGAGGTATAGTCTGTCTCCAATCGTCTGAGTTGAATCCCAATACCTCTTCATTGTCTAGGGGTTCAAAAGTACAATTAAAATCCCCCCTACTAGTATTTTGGAACTAGGTGGAAGGTCTGATAGCTTCCCATCTAGCAGCTCTATTGTTGGGGAGTGAAGCCCGCCTTGAAGGCCTCTAGCATAAATACAAAAAAGTTCAAAGTTAAAACCCCCAGACTGACTCTTAAGAGTAATGTGCAGAATATCATTAGAATCAATTTTATGGGTGATAACAGCACAGTTCAAATTCACCTTCACCCATATAAGCAGGCCACCAGACGGGCGACCTTTCCCCACCGAGACTGCAGGAATAAAAAAGGTTGAATAACCAATTTTATATTGCGGGGAAAGGCACCAGGTTTCTTGGAACATACATATATGGAAAGTATTAATGAAGTCATTCCCTCTTTCCAGATCGTCCAGAAGACTGGGGTGGAAGTCAATCAACTCCCTCCAGACCACTGAAACGATTATAACAAGGGATTGGATAATTGAGCTGTGGGCCCAACCATTCCTCATTAAACTGATTACCACCAGTGATGGACCTCCCTGCCCCTTTTCGTATTACGTTCCAACCTCCATTACCATCCCCGCCCCAATTACAAGGGTACTGCCCCCCCAGGGGCTCGGGTCTCATCCTACCTTTATCTTGGTGGGGGCCCTCAACCAACTCCACCTATTATCGTGATGTTCCGGGGACATGTAGAAATAGGACAGGGGTTTAGCCGTGATCGTTGAATCGTTTTTACATAGGGGCCCAGAGCAAATATACTCCACTAATCGCGGGTCTTCAAATGTTATAACAACACAGTCTCCCTGTAAGCTTTTCTTGTGGGGCTCTCTCCACCATAAGCATTTTATTATTAATATTAGGAGGAGGAGGAAAGTTTCTGTCTAGCCAATGGCAAACTTTGTTTTTAAGTGCCCAAAAGGGTTCAGAAGTGGCAGGTGCAAGCACCAGGACGCCTGTTAAAACTAGCACATAGGGGCAAGCGTCAGGTGGTAAACTAATATTCCGCCGTACCCTGGGTTTCTCTAAGTGAGAAGATGGGGATTAGGGGCTGAAATGATGGAGCCAGCTGCTTTCTTTGGTTTTGTAGGAGCGATGGGAGCTGGCTGAATAGAACAATCTTTATTACCCTTTTGGATGGAGGTTTTAGGAGGGCGTTTCTTGGGGGTAGGGTTAACCCCTACAGATTGAATCTTAGCCAAGGACAAAGGTTTACCAGTTGGAGCTGGAGTATCGGTAGCCCCTTGGGCGATATTTTCCCCCTTAGGTTTTAATTCCTGACGGAGGGCCTGAAGCTGGTGTTCTATTCCTTGGAGTCTGGTCTCCAGGGGCAAAAGTAAAGACCTAATGAGGATAGTTAGAGAACCTAAGAGTGGAACATTCTGGTCCTCTAAGTCTTCTAAGGATTCATCAGGGCTACTATTGTCAAGGATGCTGACCAGACTAATGTTTGAAACTGTATCATCTGGAATGCCCATTGGTAGGGGGTGAGATACGTGTTGTGCCTTTTCTCTCCCTGCTGGGGCTCCCAAAGAAACCCTCCCCTCCTCAGTGCTGCCACTGGCACAAGCCACATTTCCCAAAGAACCCAACATGTCTTGGTTAGTTGTAATTACGCCATTCACCTGAGGGGATGTTTGATTAGAATTGAGAATTACACCTTCCAATGTACCCCCTTTGGTTTGGGTGTTCACTCTGTGAACAATAGCGGATGTAACTATTAATTTGGTAACAAGAGGGGTCGATGCTAGAGATGTTAATAAGGGCACGGGAGATGGGTCTAAAAGGGGTGAATGGGGCCCAATAGTATTGAGAGTCACAGGATCAGCCTGCGTCGGGAGTGGATCAGAGTTACTCATGACTTTAGTTGGGGTGCGTGCAGAGGCTATACTCCCTAATGACGACCTTTTGGCATGTGCAAGGTCTTGTGAAACCCTCCTTTCCATGAGGACAATACCCTCGTCAATTAGGGAGTTTGTACGTAGAATAAAATTATCTAGTGTGCTAGTCAGTTTTTTGGTTTTGTTTTTTGCTCCTGCCGCAGCCTGACTGCGGGTTTCACGGGAGGACATGACTTTTTAAAAAGAAACAACAGCAACTGTCAACAAGAAACACAATCAGATTTAAACCACATAGGGAACAAGAAGCCTCAATGTTGCTAGGAGCTAGATGGGTATCAACTAACACAACAAAATATAGAGAGGGGTCATAAACAGACCTGTACAAAATAATGGCATATACTTGCTTGTTGACTGGCTTAAAATAATAAGACCTGCAAGGGGCCAGGGCCAGTCCGGTCTCTACGGTCCTCGGAGCGCCTCAGAGGGCCCGCCCTTTACCCGGGCTTAGCCCGGCGCACGCCCGTGCGCGTCCCACGTGCGCGCTATAGCGTGAGGCTAAATAGTAGATGAGGGAGAGGCGGGAAGAGGACCAGCTGCGGCCGATCCCAGCCGCACAGCACGCTGGTCCTCGCAGTCCCGCTAGGCGTCTGTAGGGTAGTCTCTGCACGGGGCTCCTTACTGCCTCTGAAAGTCCGTGGCAGCACTCCCACAAGGTTGCTGGACGAGCGGCACCTGCGGAGCGGGGGCCGCGAGAAGTGGGTTCGGTTGCAGGAAAGACAAAGTCCGCCGGTGGGTGACCAAATCAGCAGCACACCCTCGCTACGCCAGCCAAAGCACCCGAAGGCACAAGCCCTGCCGAAGTTCTTAACAGCAGGGAGGGGCGGGAAGAGGACCAGCTGCGGCCGATCCCAGCCGCACAGCACGCTGGTCCTCGCAGTCCCGCTAGGCGTCTGTAGGGTAGTCTCTGCACGGGGCTCCTTACTGCCTCTGAAAGTCCGTGGCAGCACTCCCACAAGGTTGCTGGACGAGCGATTCCCGCGGAGCGGGGGCCGCGAGAAGTTTTATAAAACATATTCAGAACTATTGATCCCACAAATGCTTGAGATGTATGATGAAGCTTATAACAATAAAATTATTCCTCCAACACTACGAGAGGTGCTTATAGTGGCATTGCTAAAGCCAGACAAAAATCCAGACAAAGCAGAATCCTACAAGCCTCTCTCACTAATAAATAGAGATGTAAAGATACTGACAAAGATCATTGCAACGAGGCTGCAACCACTCATGTCCACTATAGTTCTACCTGCTCAATCGGGATTTATCTCTGAGAGATCAACCACACATAACCTACGCACCATTTTTGCCCTATTACACCAACTGAGTCCAGATCTACAAGCAGTAGCGGTCATACTGGACGCAGCTAAAGCCTTCGATTCAGTTGAATGGCCCTATATGTTCGCGATTTTACAAAGAATTGGTTTACCACCAATGCTTATTAACTGTATCGCCCTCCTCTATACTAAACCCACAGCCTGTATCAAAGTAAACAGACATATAGCAGATGTAATATCAATAAAACGTGGCACCAGACAAGGATGTCGGCTATCCCCTCTGCTCTTCTCCATAGCCTTAGAGCCGTTAGCTTGCATAATACGACAGAACTATGCACACACAGTGCTACGATTTAATCTAAGACCCATTAGCATATCCTTATATGCAGATGATATGGTATTATACCTGCGAGACCCTGAAGACAACCTCTCACTACTCTTACGAGAACATATAAAATTTGGGCGTCACTCAGGACTGCAAATGATCGGTAAATACAAAAACACCGAATCTGGATTTCCCTTATATGGCAGGAGGATCCAATTAAATATTTTGGAATCTGGATACACCGAGACACTGAATTAGTCCTTAGATCCAATTATGGTGTCGCAATAGACCGCATAGAAACGCAAATAAATAGGTGGATCACTCTCCCTCTCTATTTAGCCGATCGAATATCATTGATAAAAATAGTGCTGTTGCCCAAACTGTTATACTTAGTTATTAATATACCAATACCACCCCCGCCTCAATTTTTAATAGGATATGCACAAACTTCATCAAATTAATATGGGCTGGCAAACAGGCCTGAATCAGTCTACAAACCATGACGCTCCCATACGCCACAGGTGGCTTCCCAGTCCCTAATATCTATTTATATTACTTATGCGCCCAGGCACAATATGCCTACTATTGGTTTCACCCAGTAAAATACCTACCACACCTTGCAGTAGAAGATGGCGATGCGGACCCAATACTGCTACCCAATATACTTACACATACACGTCCTCACTTATCAAAGCAGGAAATAAATACAATACGGACAACCTCACAAGCATGGCAACGCATTAGTCAATTAGCGAACAAAACTCCCATATAAACCCCAAATCTACCGCAAGCAAACCACCCACGTTATCTGTCACACAAGAACAAAATAGTTTGATGATGCTGGAACAAGTGGTTATAGCGCAAATGCGTGAAACCTAAATAGTCATACGTGTCCACAGAGTCAATTTGATGCTGAACCACCTTCCAGTTAAATTGCATTTTTGGCAATTCCAAATGAGAGTAATTTTTATTTTTTTGCAATATTATTCATCAAACTAATCTTTAAATTCAACTCATTTAGAGCTTTCAACTGATTCGGGAGTACAAGCAGTGTTTGTGAACAGATAGCAATATCATCAGCATAAGCTAAATTACATATCTTATGGGTTCCCTGTTTGGAGGTTTTTGTTAGGAGCTGTTGTATTTAAAGTCTTTCAGGTGGAGCAGGCTGAAATAATTGAGCATTGAGATGTTAACGCAGGTTGAAACCAATGGTTTAAAAATGTGATGGAGGAATGAATTTCTGGTAATGTGAGGCATTGACTATTTTTAAAAGGATCCCAAAATAGTAAAAGAAAGAGACTTCAGCATAAGTATAGAATCACTTTTCTATATCTGTTTACTCAGCCTACCCACTTTCACAGTTGCATAACAGCTCATCATAGTAAGGTATGGCAATAAGGGCTTACATTACATTAAAAAAAACTATGAAATTCACACCAAAAGCACATTTTAAAATGAGATTATAGTTAGGTGAAACGTGGAAGTGTGTCCAAATTTCACACAATAATCAAGTTAAATGCTCTTAGGAGTGGGAAAGTGAAATCCCATTTATTGTGTTATTGGCTCAGTGAATAAAAACACGCCACGCGTTCAGGAAACAGGCATTGGTCTTCGATGACAACCCAACAGGTCTAAGTGTAATTATAAAGTGTATTGGGCACTATCCACAATGATTATTTGACTGGAGTTAGAATAGTACTAATCCTGTCCCATGTATACACCTTCCCAACATTAGCTGGACTTCAGTTAGAATAATTATTCTGCCCCCTCGACACCAATGTATGTACTTCCAATGATTGTCAAACTGGAGTTAGAATTGTGAAATTTACCCCAAATATATATTTACTTAGGTGATTATTAGACTTGCGTTAGAATTGTAAATCTGACACCCCCCACTAAATGTACTTTACCCAAAGTCTGTTAGTTCGGAGTAAAAATGGTATGTCTGGCACCCTCGATGTATGCATTTTCCACAATGTGTTTAGACTCAAGTTAGAATAGTAAATCTAACACCAGCCCAAAATATAAACATTTTGCCCACTATATATAGAACTGGAGTTAGATCAGTAAATCTACCCCAACCCCCCTAAAATATATGCATGTTGGAAATTGGGTTACCGTTTGAGGGGGGTGAAGCTCTACTCAAGCAGCAACCACAATTCTTCATTAGGGTGTAGTCACAAGAAACCACAAATTAAGCGTGCTCAAGCCTCCGGTGGCTTGGTGCAGAGCAGTCAGCATACAGCTGGGTCTGAATTCAGGTGGCAAAGTGAGCTAAAGAATGATGATGGATTCTACCCAGATCTCCTTGTGTTTCCTTAGTTCACCCTTAATTGGCAGGGTTTGCCCAGACGTGGGTCCCTTGCACACTTTGCCACTGGATTCAAGCTAGTCTAGCTGATGAAGGGTGTTACGCAGAAACCGGTACCAGGATGCTTGTTTCCGGTATAGGGAAGACCTGGCTTGGCAGTTCGGGCTGGCCTGTTCCCATGAGGCACAGGGTTAAGACTGATTTGCATATAGCTGGGTCTGACCTGAGGTGGCAAAGTGAGCTAAAGAATGATGATGGACTTAATGGTGCTGAAATTACACCTATAAAAACTGCTTTGAGTTTCAGACATAAACTGCATTTTAAAAGTGTCACTTTTGGTGCATGAAAAATGAAAACAAATGAATGAGGCCTGGTCAGATGCTTTCAGTCTGATGAATCATGCTCAATTCATTCATTTATGGTCGTTTAATTGTGTTTAGTTTAGATTTAACCTCACAATAGAATGTTCATTTAATTTAGAAAATGTGTTTTGAAACTTTCAGAAGTAGAATATATTTGCCTGAATTAACATGCATTTTACGGTGTAGAAAAGCTGAAATACACAGCTTGTGATTCAGTTTGCTTTGGAAGGCTCACAGTACAAGGCCTTGAAATAGAAAAGACTGCTCTCCTCATTTCTGTCTCTTCATGAAAAGACCTTTCTTATAATTTAAGCTTGTGGTTTACTTTTTATCAGTAGACTGTTGCTTAGACAATGCTTTATTCACTTGATAATGTAGAGAGAAAACTGCTATTCACACACTATATTCTTCTTGATTATAACAATATGTATTTTCTGTTTCCGCATAATTACTACTTTTTTGTTGAAGAAAATTTAATTGTTTTTAGGATGTTAGGAGTTGTAGTCATTCAGCACAAGAATCAATTGTGTTTCAAGAACTCGCCTGATTGATGCCGTGTCCAGTCAGCCCATGGGGTGTCGATGTGTTCTGAAACTCCAATTGGACAAAGTATGAAGACCAAGGGCCAGATGTAGGTAGGACTTATTTACCGATTTTTAATTACCGAATTTTACCGATTCGGTAATTAAAAATCGGTAAATAAGAATGGGGGACATGTAGGAACATCCAGATGTTCCTTTTACCGAATCGGTAAAAATCTGTATTTACCGATTCGGTAAATACCGACCGGTAATGGCCATTCATTCCTATGGGCTTTGCAGCCCATAGGAATGAATGGGCATTACCGATTCGGTATTTACCGAATCGGTAAATACAGATTTCCACAAGGGTGCAGGGGGTGTCACTTTGACACCCTCTGGCACCCCCAAAAGAGGCTCCGGTGCCATGTGGCAGGTATACCTGCCCTAAGGGCAGGTCTGCCTGTCATATGGCACAGGTGTGCATGCACACATGTGCATGCACACCGGATTCGGTATTTTACCATCAAATATATTTGATGGTAAAATACAGATTCGGTAAGGGTTGTGGGACTCAGAAGAGTCCCACCTACATATCAAAATTATCGAATAGGTAAAAATACGGATTCGGTATTTTACAGATTCGGTAAATTTACCGAATCTGTAAAATATGTGGCCCTACATACCATTTCGTTAATACCGGTCGGTAACGGCCGAAAATACCGATTTTCGGCCGTTACCGACTGACCTACATCCGGCCCCTAGTCACGTATATTTTTGTTAGAAATATTGGCTCCATGGCTGGGAGATGGGGGCCTTTTCCTTATTCTTTTAGCAGGATGCTTGCAGAAAGAGACTCTTTTTTTTAGCTCTGCCAAAGGGAGGAGGGGCTCATTTGGTCAGCTTTTGTCTGAGTCAATGAGAGGCAGAGATGAACAGTGCGAAGAGTCAGAGAATCAGCTGAAAATTAGGGCAGATTTAGATGCTACAACTCTAGTCCACCCGCCACTGTTATGGTAATCGGGACCGCCCACCAGGGTGTGCGGTGGTCTCACCATGCAGATTAAGATGTGACCGCCACACCTGTGGTCACATCCAGCATATTATGCATTGTAGCGGGTGGTGCTGTCAGCAGCACCCGCAGCAATTGACAATATATATGTTGTGCATTTGCATGCACAACGTGACAGGCACTGCGTGGTGCCTGCCAGCTTGTTCATGCAAATTGAGGGGGGTACCATATGTACCCCCCATGTGCATCCCCACCCCTCCACACCTTGGGGGCCTGCAACGGACCCACAATTGCAAAGACTGCATTCTTTTCCATGGCGGCATCACCGCCATGGAAAGGCCTATTTCCGCTTCCATCATAATATGAATGGCGGTCCACCATATTGTGTTCTTTTTCCGCTGGACGACAGATCGTACCGTCCGCCGTGGTACCCCCGCTATCATAATATGGCGGGGGTAAATGGCATGCAGGCGGTGTATTATGGCAGGAGGGTCGCCACCGCCATTTGGGCGGCGGCAATCCGCCCGCCATTGTAATGACCCCCGGAGTATATGCTTTGACTAACTGGCTTTGAACAGATGTATTTGTCTTGTGCATTTATTTCTCTTTATGGGAAATTTGTGCCAATTATTAATTATTGATTTAGCTTTGCAAAACTCAAGCTTACATTATCATTTATTGGAACTCTTTAAGAGTTCTGACTGAAATTTATGCCTCATCATCCATTAGAAATAGGTTTTTCTTCCTTTATGGAGTGCTTTGTATGCAATCTATAATATGTTCTGTATTAATTCTATTTTTTCCTATTTTCAATTCTGTAACCTGATTGATATTTGACTAATGAATAAAGAGTCAGATAACCGTGATTTTTGATTAGAAAATAAATCCTTTAAAAACTATTCACAACTCTCAATATTGCCTAAATGTTTATTTGCATCTGATTTTTCATGATTATGCAAAGTCTCCTTATGGTGCTCACACGGTGGCAAAGTTCCATCCCCTTAAGCGGAAAACAAGAGGTAATGATGCTTTGCATTGAGAAATTACAGTGAAATTTCTGCTCCATCAGATTCAACCCAGGTCTGTGACTGGGGGTGAGTGTCTGAAAAGTATCAGCGCTCCATCCATCATCTTCTTGTGTTTGCTTTGTTTGCTCTAAGTTGGCAGGGTATGCCCAGACTTGAGCCCCTTGCTCACTTTGCCACTGATTTCAAGCTAGCCTGGCTGGTGAAGGTTGTTACCCAGTAACTGGTCTCAGGATGCTTGTTTCCGGTTCAGGGAAGACCTGGCTTGGCAGTTCAGGCTGGACTGTTCCCATGAGGCAGAGGGTCAAGACTGATTAGCATATAGCTGGGTCAGAACTAAGGTGGCAAAGTGAGCTAAAGAATGATGATGGATTTAACCCAGATCTGTGACTGGAGGTGAGTGTCTGAATAGTTTCAGTTCTCCGTCCATCATCTCCTTGTGTTTGCTTTGTTCGCCCTAAGTTGGCATTGTATGCTCAGACGTGGGTCCCCTTCTCACTTTACCACTGGATTCAAGCTAGCCTGGCTGATGAAGGCTGTTACCCAGAAACCAGTCCCAGGATGCTTGTTTCCAGTTCAGTGAAGGCCTTGCTTGGCATTCCGTACTGGACTGTTCCCATGAGGTACAAGTTCAAGACTGATTTGCTTGTTGTAATACTTTATTCGAAAAATATTTCATAAAAGTACAAAAATTCAAGCATACAAAAATACATAAGGCAATATTACTAGTATTCCAATTCCATAACATTTATGATTTCATTTACTAAAAACAAAATAAGAAAAATAAAAAGGGGTACATTGATAAAAGGATCTTTTCCTGATGGTACTGATCAAGCATTGGGTAGCAGTTTGGACCTGGTAAGCCAAGCACTTGCCAAGTATTTGGGGACCCGACAAACAATATACATGGAGGAAGTGTTGGTTAAAATAATACGCATGGCTGATCTGTCGTCCCTAACTCCTAGCTCCCTACAAACAGGTTTCAGCCATTTTGCTCTAGTCTGTTTATAAGCAACACATGCAAACAAAAAATGGCCAAGAGATTCTTTCGGGCAAGAACAACCTGGGCATTTTAGGTCAGATTCCCTCCTGTCCTTCCACCCTTCCATAAATGAATTGAGGGGGAGGATACCGTATCTTAATTTCAGAAACAAAGTTCTATCACGGGGGGTCTGACTCTAGCTTCCTGAAGGGCTTGTGTTCAAGGAAGTTGTTCGTCAGGGGACCCCAGTTAGGGTTCTTTAGTTCCTTTGCCTCAACCCAGTCCCAAAAAAGTTTTTTAACGATTTGTTTCGAAGGGGGGGGGTTGGGAGGTCCAATATTCACCCAGACCTATAGATACCACCAACTTCTTTAAATTGTTGAGCCATTTTATTTTATTGGCTACATTCAGACTAATTGGTTCATCCAACACTAAAGCATAATTAGCTAGTTCGGGGGTCCTTCTAAGGCGCACCCAAAATAACAAGGGGCGAATTTGGACTAAGTCAGAGATCGTTCTTTTGCCCAAATCTAAGAATAATGGTTTCAAGGGGGTTGATAAGGGCAGCGAGACTATATCTCTTATAAGCTTGTTTTCAGCCACTGCCAATGCTTTGGTGTTCTCTGCACCCCAAAGTTCAGAGCCATATACTGCTGATGCTAGCGCTTTTCCCTCATAGACTGCCAAGGCAGGGGCTATAGGTCTACTAATAGAGAGCCGCTGATTCTTTAATATCGCTCCAGAAGCCCTTTTAAGATTTAAAACCATTTTAGAGACATGGGAATTCCATCTCATATTATTGCAAAGCCTCACTCCGAGGTAATCGAATTCATCCACTACCTCAAGAGGTGTGCCACTCAAAGAGAGGTTAACCCTCCTGTGCTTTTTATTAGCGGACAATACCATCAACTTTGTTTTGGTGGTATTAACCGTCAACCCACGATCTTTACAAAAAATACTAAAACGATCGAGCAGTTTTTGCAAACCCATAGGGGTTTTGGACATCAGGAGGGTATCGTCTGCGATGAGGAGTGTAGGTGCTTTCTCGCCGGCAAGGACGGGGGCGTCCGCGGGGTCCTCCCTCAAATGGTCCACCACCCCATTTATAAAGAGGGAGAACAGAGTCGGAGCCATCACGCATCCCTGCCTCACTCCTCTGTTAACCGGTACTCTCTCTGTCAATTGGCCCTGACTTCCCCAGCGAATCCTTGCATAATTCCCTTCGTGAAGTTTTATAATGAGCTGCAACAGATAGCCGGGGAAACCCATATCAAATAGGACTGACCAGAGTTTGGCGCGTGGAATAACATCGAATGCTGTTTTCAAGTCTATGAAAGCCAGGTATAAACTGCCCTTGGCGATTGACACTGACTTCCAATAGACTGCACAGAATCGAAAGACCTGGTCCATTGCACCGGCATTGCGCCTAAACCCAGCCTGGAAGTGGGACAGAATGTCCTTGTCCACAAGCCAGGATTCGGTACGATTTATGATGACCCTGCCAACTACCTTTTGGATGGTATCTATTAAGCTTATTGGTCTGTAGTTGGCAGGGTCATCTCCATCGCCTTTCTTGTATATGGTGATGACCTCTGCACCCTTCCAGGATTCTGGAACAGGGTCACCATGCTGGATCAAATTCATTAAACATGCTATGAACTCTGCCCATAGTTTAGGATCATGCAGTAGCAAATCCCCCGGGAGGCCATCAGGCCCGGCCGCCTTCCCTGGTAATATTTTTGAGATGGCATCCTGAACTTCTCGCTGGGAAAATGGGTCTACCTTGGAGCCTAGCTTCATACAGAGCTTGCTTTGAGGTTCAATGGCTGGGGATATTGTTAAGCCTTTCAGACTGTCCTCACAATATAAATTTAAAAAATGGGAATACCATTGCTGTTCAGTTATATGATTTAAAATTGGCTCTACCCCCCTTCTGTCAAGAGCATTAATCAATTTCCAAAAAATAATGGAGTTTTTCCCACAGGCTGCGGCCTTAAGCTGCTGCCAGTGTTCCTCCTCCCAATCTTTCTTAGCTAATGTTATACTGCTAGAGTACTCCTTTCTAGCCATTCGGACAGCCGCAGGGTCCTTGCTTTTTATCGCTAGAGGGATAGCTTTTCTTTTTTTCCTGCAATTTGCCGTATACCAGGGGTTGCTCTTAAAAGATTCAAGGTTTAGCCGTGAAGTCACCTGGGGCCTCTTGCAGAAAAAATCTCCTAATTTAGTTATTAGATTTTTATAGGAGACTAGCAGGCTAGGTTCGGGAGGGTTAGATGTTGTTAAAACCATGGCTGTAAGGCTACAGGTTTCTACTGAGACTAACTCTTTAATACTTTTAAGTTTCTCCTCATCACACTTGACCACATTCCATTTTAATTTCCGATTACCATTTGTGGGAAAAACTTCTTTGGTAATCATCTCTGGTTTTTCACTTGAATCAATCCCTTTTACCCATTGGATTTCCATACATAATGGATTGTGGTCACTATCTGAAGACTGCCTAACCTCCATGTCAATTAGGGCAGACCATGATTGTATATCTAGAAGGATATAGTCAATTCGAGATGGGCAACCTAACCTGTTATAGGTCATTGCCCCATCGCTATCCGACGCGGTCCGACCATTAAGAGCCCGTAAGTTATGTTCTGATACCAGAGCATTCATCTGGATTGCTCTGGCTGTCCATTTCTTAATGGGTGCGAGTGCTAAGGGAGGTATAGTCTGTCTCCAATCGTCTGAGTTGAATCCCAATACCTCTTCATTGTCTAGGGGTTCAAAAGTACAATTAAAATCCCCCCTACTAGTATTTTGGAACTAGGTGGAAGGTCTGATAGCTTCCCATCTAGCAGCTCTATTGTTGGGGAGTGAAGCCCGCCTTGAAGGCCTCTAGCATAAATACAAAAAAGTTCAAAGTTAAAACCCCCAGACTGACTCTGAAGAGTAATGTGCAGAATATCATTAGAATCAATTTTATGGGTGATAACAGCACAGTTCAAATTCACCTTCACCCATATAAGCAGGCCACCAGACGGGCGACCTTTCCCCACCGAGACTGCAGGAATAAAAAAGGTTGAATAACCAATTTTATATTGCGGGGAAAGGCACCAGGTTTCTTGGAACATACATATATGGAAAGTATTAATGAAGTCATTCCCTCTTTCCAGATCGTCCAGAAGACTGGGGTGGGAGTCAATCAACTCCCTCCAGACCACTGAAACGATTATAACAAGGGATTGGATAATTGAGCTGTGGGCCCAACCATTCCTCATTAAACTGATTACCACCAGTGATGGACCTCCCTGCCCCTTTTCGTATTACGTTCCAACCTCCATTACCATCCCCGCCCCAATTACAAGGGTACTGCCCCCCCAGGGGCTCGGGTCTCATCCTACCTTTATCTTGGTGGGGGCCCTCAACCAGCTCCACCTATTATCGTGATGTTCCGGGGACATGTAGAAATATGACAGGGGTTTAGCCGTGATCGTTGAATCGTTTTTACATCGGGGCCCAGAGCAAATATACTCCACTAATCGCGGGTCTTCAAATGTTATAACAACACAGTCTCCCTGTAAGCTTTTCTTGTGGGGCTCTCTCCACCATAAGCATTTTATTATTAATATTAGGAGGAGGAGGAAAGTTTCTGTCTAGCCAATGGCAAACTTTGTTTTTAAGTGCCCAAAAGGGTTCAGAAGTGGCAGGTGCAAGCACCGGGACGCCTGTTAAAACTAGCACATAGGGGCAAGCGTCAGGTGGTAAACTAATATTCCGCCGTACCCTGGGTTTCTCTAAGTGAGAAGATGGGGATTAGGGGCTGAAATGATGGAGCCAGCTGCTTTCTTTGGTTTTGTAGGAGCGATGGGAGCTGGCTGAATAGAACAATCTTTATTACCCTTTTGGATGGAGGTTTTAGGAGGGCGTTTCTTGGGGGTAGGGTTAACCCCTACAGATTGAATCTTAGCCAAGGACAAAGGTTTACCAGTTGGAGCTGGAGTATCGGTAGCCCCTTGGGCGATATTTTCCCCCTTAGGTTTTAATTCCTGACGGAGGGCCTGAAGCTGGTGCTCTATACCTTGGAGTCTGGTCTCCAGGGGCAAAAGTAAAGACCTAATGAGGATAGTTAGAGAACCTAAGAGTGGAACATTCTGGTCCTCTAAGTCTTCTAAGGATTCATCAGGGCAACTATTGTCAAGGATGCTGACCAGACTAATGTTTGAAACTGTATCATCTGGAATGCCCATTGGTAGGGGGTGAGATACGTGTTGTGCCTTTTCTCTCCCTGCTGGGGCTCCCAAAGAAACCCTCCCCTCCTCAGTGCTGCCACTGGCACAAGCCACATTTCCCAAAGAACCCAACATGTCTTGGTTAGTTGTAATTACGCCATTCACCTGAGGGGATGTTTGATTAGAATTGAGAATTACACCTTCCAATGTACCCCCTTTGGTTTGGGTGTTCACTCTGTGAACTATAGCGGATGTAACTATTAATTTGGTAACAAGAGGGGTCGATGCTAGAGATGTTAATAAGGGCACGGGAGATGGGTCTAAAAGGGGTGAATGGGGCCCAATAGTATTGAGAGTCACAGGATCAGCCTGCGTCGGGAGTGGATCAGAGTTACTCATGACTTTAGTTGGGGTGCGTGCAGAGGCTATACTCCCTAATGACGACCTTTTGGCATGTGCAAGGTCTTGTGAAACCCTCCTTTCCATGAGGACAATACCCTCGTCAATTAGGGAGTTTGTACGTAGAATAAAATTATCTAATGTGCTAGTCAGTTTTTTGGTTTTGTTTTTTGCTCCTGCCGCAGCCTGACTGCGGGTTTCACGGGAGGACATGACTTTTTAAAAAGAAACAACAGCAACTGTCAACAAGAAACACAATCAGATTTAAACCACATAGGGAACAAGAAGCCTCAATGTTGCTAGGAGCTAGATGGGTATCAACTAACACAACAAAATATAGAGAGGGGTCATAAACAGACCTGTACAAAATAATGGCATATACTTGCTTGTTGACTGGCTTAAAATAATAAGACCTGCAAGGGGCCAGGGCCAGTCCGGTCTCTACGGTCCTCGGAGCGCCTCAGAGGGCCCGCCCTTTACCCGGGCTTAGCCCGGCGCACGCCCGTGCGCGTCCCACGTGCGCGCTATAGCGTGAGGCTAAATAGTAGATGAGGGAGAGGCGGGAAGAGGACCAGCTGCGGCCGATCCCAGCCGCACAGCACGCTGGTCCTTGCAGTCCCGCTAGGCGTCTGTAGGGTAGTCTCTGCACGGGGCTCCTTACTGCCTCTGAAAGTCCGTGGCAGCACTCCCACAAGGTTGCTGGACGAGCGGCACCTGCGGAGCGGGGGCCGCGAGAAGTGGGTTCGGTTGCAGGAAAGACAAAGTCCACCGGTGGGTGACCAAATCAGCAGCACACCCTCGCTACGCCAGCCAAAGCACCCGAAGGCACAAGCCCTGCCGAAGTTCTTAACAGCAGGGAGGGGCGGGAAGAGGACCAGCTGCGGCCGATCCCAGCCGCACAGCACGCTGGTCCTCGCAGTCCCGCTAGGCGTCTGTAGGGTAGTCTCTGCACGGGGCTCCTTACTGCCTCTGAAAGTCCGTGGCAGCACTCCCACAAGGTTGCTGGACGAGCGATTCCCGCGGAGCGGGGGCCGCGAGAAGTGGGTTCGGTTGCAGGAAAGACAAAGTCCGCCGGTGGGTGACCAAATCAGCAGCACACCCTCGCTACGCCAGCCAAAGCACCTGATTTGCATATAGTTGGGTCTGAACTGAGGTGGCAAAGTGAGCTAAAGAACGATGATGGAATCAACCCAGATCTGTGACTGGGGGTGAGTGTCTGAAATGTTTCAGCATTCAGTCCATCATCTCCTTGTGTTTGCTCAATGGAAAGGTATTACTTAATAAATGTAATAAGTTAACCCCATTGTTATAATGTGTGAGAGGTTGTCCTCACAGTATTGAAAAATAAAGTTTAGAGTTTTTCACTATCAGTACATTTTAAATTTAAAAGTACATTTCCAACTTTTTATGTACACTACACCCTGCCCAGTGGGTTTTGTAGGGCCTACTTTAAAGGTGCCTTGTACGTATTAAAAAAGGAGGTTTGGTCCTGGCAAGAGGCTTACCTTGCCACGTCGTGTATACAGTTTAAAACTGCACACACTGACTGCAGTGGCAGGTCTTTTTACATGTTTAAAGCTCTACTTAAGTGAGCGGCACAATCAGTGCTACAGGTCCACTAGAAGTATTTAATTTACAGGCCCTGAGCAAATGTAGTACATCTTTACTAGGGACTTACAAGAAAGCTAAATATAACAATTGGGTGTAAGCCAATTTGACTATGTTTAAAGGAGAGAGCACAAGCACTTTAACACTGGTTAGCAGCAGTAAAGTGCGCAGATTCTAGAGGCCAACAAAAATGGTTTCAGAAAACAGAAGGGTGAAGGCAAAAAGTTTGGGGATGGCCCTGCAGAGAGGGCCAAGTCTAACAACACACTTTCCTTAATATTTGTTAGACTGTTGTTAGAATAGTTAATCTGCAAAAAGAACAATTGATGGACAGAATGCAGAACAATGTCAAACATTTTCCCAAATATTTGTTAAAGTTTAGTAAGAAGAATAATTCACCCTACCAATATATTCACTTTCCAAAGTGGTTGTTTGACTGAAGTAGATGAGTAAATCTGGCTGTTGGACATCAAACAGCTGGATGCTTTCACCTATTTTTTATATGCGCTTTTTTCGAAATGTATAGCTAATAATTCAGCATTGAATTACCACGTCTTGAATTTTGGTAATAAATAAAGTTGCTCTACACAGGTGGCCCACACCCCGTAATGCCTGGCCACAAACATCTTTAAGACACCACAGTTGTGCTTACTGTGATTGTAGCTATTAAAAATACTATTATTATGTAATATGTATCGGCTTTCCGGAAACGATTGTTATTAATTTCTACAGATTAACTGATATTAAGTGCTTAGATGCATTTGAGTTCTGAGTTTTTTTATGAGAGTAAATTCTCTTATGCTTTTCATAAAAGATGGTTTTAAACTTGTAATACATTGTATAATACATATTACCGCAGCATGCGGTACAATTATGTGGTAGTACATTTTAGCCCACGCACAGGGATTGGGGGTTCTGAAACGGTGATGCCTTCAAAGGTTTATGAACATCCACAAATATGTTGCTTGTGAACATCTACCAATATCCAGTAGATATTTCAGCCCATTCCCAACCAGGAAAAGGTTGGAGTTTCCTACAGTCTTTAAACAGAAGTAAATCTTTTTTCCAAGCTGGGCAAGGGGCACCAAAAACTCGTGGGTGTTTTGGGAAATAGGTTTCTCCTTGGAAGAAAAGATTTCCACGTAGGGAAAAAAAGAGAAAACACATTTTGCATGCTTAATTATACTGCATGTGGACAGGGCTTCATTGACCGGAAATGGGAATTCGTAAACGTTTTCAAGAAACATTGTTAGGTAGTAGTTTTCCAGCCATAATCCTGGAAATGTATGTGAATGCCAGACAAAAGAGAGATCTTTTTGACGTGCAGGAGATTACAGGGCAAAGAATGAATCTCAGGTAAAAAGTCCAATAAGTATTTTAACATCACAGCAATCATGAAATGTTCATTAAAAAGGTGTGTACAATTATACTGTCTGTGATCATTCGAACAAATGCCAACAGCATGATAAGTGGCGATTACTTTGGTACAGCGAGAGAAAGGAAAGATGTATTTTTCTGGTAATCATTTGGAAGATCTATGAAGGTCAGGTAATCAGTCTCTTCAATGAGGTGTAGAAATGGCTTGGGTGTTGGTTCCATTTTAGCAGCAGTGAAAAGGTTATGCAATCAACTTTGTTTCGATGGTAATTAGCATAATGCATGGCAACAGCAAGTAATTGAGGTGTCTTAACATGCCTTTAATAGGAAAGCGTTTAGCATCTGTGAACATAAGTCACTTTGGCATCCACGAAGAGACAATTATTATAATTTCAAACCTATTTTTTTTCTCAGATGTAGTTTTAATAATTTCTAAATTCCAGTACTATTCCATTTAAAAACAGAGGCATCAATTCAAAATGGAATGATTTTAGACAGTACCATAATTGACAAGTATGAAGCATATGTCATACATTCTTTCACGTGCGATGTTAGTAATAATTTATCATCGCTTATCATCCTTTCTTTAATTTTATATTGTGTGCAGTTGTATTTCTTTCCATTGTTTTCAGTACACTGCAGGAACATACAGCCTGATTCATGTAGCCAATAGCGCTCGCAAAAGGGGCAGATTCTGAGAATCTGGCCCTTTGCGAGTGCGATTTTTGCATTTGGTATTCACAATCCCAAATGCAAAAATCGCTATGTAAGAATTCGCATATTTGCGAGGAATGGCATTTAAGGAATCTCTAATAGAGATTCCTCAAATGCTATTTATGACACAAAACAAAATTGCGATTTTGCACTTTTGGGGCCGCTATTTACCGAGAGGTCAGACCTCTCGGTAAATAGCAAATACTCAGAGAAATGCTTTTAAAAGCATTTTCCTAAGTTGCATGTTGCACACACACATGTCCTTTGGACATGTGTGTGCGCAACACCTGTTCAAATGTGCTTTTTAGGGGTGCTACAGGGTGTCCTTTGGACACCCCTGGCACCCTTAAAATCGCTATCTTATTTGCGAGTAGCAAATTGCTACTCGCAATTAAGGGATACTCCCCATTCATTCAATGAATGGGGAGTTTTTGCGAGTAGCAAATTGCTACTAGCAAATAAAGAACATGTAGGATTTGCTATTTAATTAGCAATTCCTACATGAATGCCGTTTTGCGTGTCCTCAATAGCGAGTCGCTATGATTCGCTATTAGGGCCACGCAAAACGGCCTGTACATGAATCAGGCTGATAGTCTCACCAACTTTTTCTGTGCAGTCGAAGTGACATCACGCACTCACTCACAGCTCAAATAAATACAGGAAGTGACTTAACATTGCCTTTGACTCTAACGTGACATCAAAAAAAGGTCATATACAAATACAAAAATAAACCTATTATAAATAAGTAACTTAAAACATTCACAGCAACAAAAGAAAAAGGTCTTGGGGTCAAAAGGGTTGGCATAGGGCCTACAACATCACCTGATGAACCCTAAAAGAGCTGTCTTCCAACCTGCTGCATAATTCCCGCACATCACATATACGGGCCATTTTCTCTGATTTCGGATGCGCAATTGCCTGGCATAAAGCTCAAATTGTCAAGTCTTACCAGCGTGTTAGGCATTCTTTACAGTGTCATGGCATCCTCTGCATTTGTGGCTCAACCTTTGATCATTTTTCCTGCTACATTTCATCCAGAATTGTGCTTGGTCCTTGCCTTTTGTATCCTTTAATTTTTCGCCTTCTCTCGATGTGAAGAAAAGCGTTTCAATTTTGTCTGTGTTTTGCAGTACGGTTTCAGACACAACTAGATAAAAAAATATTATTCCATATTGAAATGTGGCTTTTAGTACTTTGTGGCAAGGAAAACGTGGTGCGAACAAATGCGAATCCTGTCTCAGTCCCTTTCTCTCTCTCTCTCACACACACTCTTGACCTCCTCTCACTCGCTCCAACCATCTTAGTATTCTTGCCCTCCATGCTCTACATTTTAATATGTTTAATTCTGTTTATAACCACTGAGGTGCACTCCTCGAAAACATGCTGGTATTTTCAGGGTATCATGACTTTAACAGAGGAAGGCAGTGAGATAGCGTTTTAGAAAATATGAAAATGTGTATAATTGTGCAAGTGTTATTTCACATAATTAGTGTTTTTATAATGTGTAGAGCCGTAACTGCTGAATTAATTATGTTGCAACTAAAATGAATTGCCTAAGTAATTTAGAAGGGTAGATAATGAGACTAATAGTTATGTCACATTTTCATGTAAGACCCCATTATTACTAATATGGATGTAGTCTCTGATGTTGGTTTCATGCTGCTCCTGCTCATTCACCCTCCCATCAGTGTCCCGCTGCAAAGCCATCTCTCCCTTTGTCTCTGCAGAACACAAAGTGAATGATGTAAATAGGATAGTAATGTACAACGTTAGTAGAATGACTGTATTGTGAATGAAGCTTCTACCATGTACCCAAAATATCATTTTCAAGGATTTCCGCTGGAAGTGTGGATATAGATGCACATTATCTGTGAACCAGTGATAATGGAATGTTACATTTTCTATTGATCATATCCTGAGGGTGGTTGCTGAGGGAGAAGATGGAAGATTTCTTTTACCGTAAGAAATGGGTTAGTTTTCATGTCCTTTTAATTCCGTAAATGTTCCTGATTTGCCAATGTGACCCTAACCATGATAATGTCATGCTAAGGTTGCAGAACCTCTTTTTAGAAAGTGTCTTTTGTGTATAAAAGTTTTTGGACTTAATTGTTCAAGTTTATTCTGGGCTTAGTTGTGGATAAGGGTTGTGTTAAGTGGGATTTTGCAGCTGCCTTTAAGATGATGGCTATACGAGTCTTTATTTTCTATCTTCATTTACTTGGGGGCATATTACCAAGGGCCTTATCGCCGCTTTAGCAGGAATTTTTCCCGCTAAAGCGGCGATAATTTTATCGCCCTGTTACCTAGCTGTCGCTAACACGAGTTAGCGACAGCTATTAGGAGATAGCGATCATCTTGGGGCCCACTTTGCATGTAAGCGATAATTATCGCTAATGACATGCAAAGTGGGCGTGCCAAGATGTTAGCGACTGGAAACAGTCGCTAACATCGCTATCTCCTATTACCTACTTTTGGAAATAATCGTGCTAAGCGCGATTATCTCCAAAAGCTAACGCCTGCCCAGAGCAGTTCTTAGCCATGTTATCCAATGGAAGGTGGATAGCATGGCTAAGAGCATTGTCACGATAATGCATGAATTTCGCTGATTTTTCAGCGATATTCATGCATTTCCCACGATTTTTACCGCTTTTGAGATAAACCTTGATAATATCAAGGTATCTCAGCGGTAAAAATCGTCGGAGCGCGGCGATATTATTATACCCGCTAACCAAGCTTAGCGATAATTATCGCTATTGCTTGGTAATATGCCCCTTAGACTCTCTATTGGATGTATCTACAATCTTTATGAGAGTGACACTTAAAACACTTTCTTACATTTTGCTATCATGGGACTATTATGTTTCATGAATTTACATTTTTTTGTGTTCTGCATTTTGATCCTATATGATATTTCATGCTTATTTTCTCTTTACCTTATCTAACATTTCCTGTATTAAAAATCCAGCTATGCCTATTTTTTTATTAGAGCTCAGTTATTTACATTTCCAATATTCATTTCGGTTAAGCTGCTTTTAAAATTCTGCTATTCTGATAAGTAGTGTTTTCTCTAACTCCTTGGTCAACTGGAGACGCTGGAGCAGAACCCTTTAGGAAAAATTTCGGGGCATCCAAGTATTGGGGTTTAAGGAGGAGGAGCGTCGCTCGCAACCAAGATGGCCGCGTGAGCTTAGGGCTCCCGAGACCCTCGCAACCTCTGACATATATCCTGAGGATAATCCTGACTTTTCTCTATGTCTCCGTGAAGACGAACCACGGCAGACGCGAACACTGCAATCAGAATTCGAATCGGACCCGGGGTGCCGAAGTTGTGCCGATTGAGAGTTTGCAGCCTTCTACCCCCGTGATGCCCGGCGGTGGTGTAGGTGTGATGCCTGAGCTGAAGTTGAACAACATTGGCCAGCTGTGAAGGAGAAGACCGGGTGGGCCTACTTTCACTTTTGTTTCTGCTGGATGAGACGATCCCGCATGAGCAGTCATCACTCTCCTGCCGTTGTGGTTTGACCTGCGCTCCAGTGTTAACATTTATGAGTTGCATGACTTCATAGCGCCTCCGAAGCCGCGCTCTTGGGTCGCTTTTGGACTCCTCGCTGGCGGCTTGGTGAACCATATTTCTCGACCTCGCCTGTACATTGGATGTGGCCTGCCAATCGGCTCTTGTGTGTTGTCCCCATCTGACCTTTGTGGTAACCATCTACATGGCCCTTCGCCATGGCTGGCAAGCCAGAGGGGGACAAGCAGAGGTCTAAGCCCACTCGACAAGGTGGCTACACCCAAACCAACATCATGGATCGCTATGCTCAGGCGAAGGTGTCACCCGGTGGGACAAGTAAGACGCCCGAGGGAACAAAGGAATCGTCGACCCCGATGGCGGACCTCACTTTGCAAGACGTAATGGCCGCTATTGATGGGATCCAATCGTCTCTTGGCAAACAGATGGAGACGCTGGCTCATAAACTCGACACTGTTGCCATAGATGTGAATTTGATACGCATTGACCTAGTGAAAACTAACGAGAAGGTCAAATCGCTTGATATTAAAACCTCTGCCCTGACGGACAATGTTGTTGAGATTCAAACGGAGATCCGCTATTTGAGGGCCTCTAATGATCTCCTTGTGCGTCGCCTGGAGGATTTCGAAGGGAGATCTAGGCGAAACAACGTTCGCATCATAGGTTTCCGGAACAGACCGAAGATTCTGCGACCGATCTCTTTGTTCAAAACTTGATCACGAACCACCTCGCCCCCAAAGGGCTCAGTAACTTTTTTGCTGTGGAACGTGCCCACAGAGTCCCTGGTGGAAGGCATAAGACTGGGGCCCCTCCGCGGCCTATTATCGTCCGGATTTTCAACTTTCGTGACAGGGACGCTATCCTGCAGGCTTCACGCTTGAGTGGACCCATGAAGTTTGAGAACACCACCATCAGCTTCTACCCTGATTTTACCCAGGCAGTCCAGAAGCAGAGACTCGGATTTCTGGGGGTGAAGAGGAGACTTCGTGAGATGGGACTCAAGTATGCCATGCTTTTTCCGGCTAAACTGCGCATTGAACATGCTGAGCAAACTCATTTTTTCGACCGACCAGAAGTGGTGGCCGACTGGCTTGAGACACTCCCGGCCCACCGCCCGCAGGATGGGCAGAGCGGCGGGGCTGAGGGCGGAACGCCGGATCAAGAATGACTCTTTTGCGTTTGTTTGGCTCCTGGGTTTCTGCAGACTTTGAACTGTGATTCGTTGACTGTGCAGTAAGATTCGCGGAGACACTTGAGGAGGGGTGGGGGGAATCGGGGGGTCATTTTCCTCCTCCACTTAGACTTTCCGTAGATTAGTTGGGATGTGGGGGCGACAGGCACACTGCAAATTGGGGTGTTTTTTTGGTCTCACGCAGGGGTGCAGGGTGGGGGGTGTTGCAACGGGATGGGGTTGGGGGGAGGTGGGGTGTGTTTGTTTTTGGAGTTTTGTTTTTACAAGGCAATGCATCGTTTACATGTCTGATTCAAGTGCTGACTGTTACGTGTGGCTGGACTGTCCGATTTGTATGGGATGGGGGGTAGGGGGCTGAAACTATTGAGTTGGAATGTGAACGGGCTGGGAGATAGGATTAAGCAGGGTATAGTGCTGCAGCTGATTAAACGCCATTCCCCTGATGTTGTCCTGCTTCAGGAGACCCATTTGGTCAGAAACACGTGTCATGCAATGAATAGGAGGGGTTACCGTTTGGTTGCTCATGCGGGGTTCTCATCAGGCTCCCGAGGGGTTGGTATACTCCTTAAAAATTAATTTCCTTTGGAGATCGACACAATGACACTGGGCGATAGAGGCCGCTATGCTGTTATTACTGGCCGTTGGGAGGGTAAGACGCTGTCCCTGGTATCAGTATATGTTCCCCCTGGGTTGCAATCCACTACCTTTGCGGACCTGGGGGGTGCTCTCCTAGATCTTCCTGTGGGGCCATTGATACTGGGTGGTGACTTTAATGCGGTCGTCTCAGGTACCTTTGATAGACACCCACCGAGGGACCTCAAGGGCTCCCAGAGTTGGCTACACGACTTTATTGGTACTTTGGGTCTGGCTGATTGCTGGAGATTGTTGCACCCCTCTCAGCGACAGTATAATTTTCACTCTGGTGCTCATGGTAGTCTTTCGAGAATTGATTACGTCTTGGTACCTGCCGCACAAGCGGCGTCTGTGGTGGAAATTAGACACATGGCTAGAGGAATCTCTGACCACTCTCCTGTTTGGCTTCGAATTGACCTCTCTGTGGGATCGGAAGGGAGGGTTGCACCGATTAATCCCTGGTACCTTCGTAATCCTAAAACACGGTCTGCCTTGATAAAATCACTTGACTTATACTTCTTGAAAAATGAGGGTTCCGTGTCATCTGCGATATCGCTTTGGGAGGCCTTTAAGGCGGTTTTGAGGGGACAGGCTTTGTCGCTGATCTCCGGGGTCAAAAAACAAAGAGATGAGGCTGTAGTTGAGATTGAAACAGAGATAGCAGACCTGGAGTCTGTTCTGGAACACGACCCTACTCGCGCGAACATGCATTTACTGCGACTAAAGCAATTAGATTACAAGGCGTTGGTCATTGAAGCGGCTAAGACTATGTTCCGCGAGCAACAGGGCCGCCTCTATGATGTGGGAGATAAGGCAGGGAAATTGATTGCTTGGCTGGACAAAAAGGAGAGAGTTCATCGCGTAGTGCCCGTGATTGAGATGGCCTGCGGTACGCGGGTGTCTGATCCGCTTAAGATTGTTGAGTGTTTTGCGGACCACCTCAAGGCTGTGTATTCTTCTGTCTCGGACAGGCCGGAAGAGGACTCCTGCTGACTGTTGAAAGATATAGCCCTCCCCACGCTTACTGAAGAAGACAGGGATTTTATGGACTCTGCGATAACCGCGGAGGAGGTTGCCATCGCAATTCGTTCCCTGCGTTCTGGTAAGGCCATGGGACCGCACGGATTACCGATAGAACTGTATAAGTTGCAACCTGATAAGATAGCCCCCTATTTGCGAGATATGTTTATGGAATCTCATAAATGTGGCACTCTCCCTCGGGACCAGCGGCTGGCGACGATTGTTGGTATTCATAAAGAGGGAAAACCAAGAGATCAGTGTGGGTCTTATCGGCCTATATCGCTCCTGAATGCCGAACGAAAAATTCTAGCTAAGGTTCTTGCGAACCGGTTGATTACGGTCATTAGTGACCTCGTTCATCCGGATCAATCCGGCTTTATTCCGCACCAGAATACTGCCCTGAACCTCAGACGGTTTCATGGAGTTCTCGCGAGGGCAGCGTCATTGCGTTAGTCGGCCATTTTGGCGTCCTTGGACGCCACAATGGCTTTCGATACTATCGAGTGGCCGTATCTGTGGGCAGCACTAGCCAAGTTCGGTTTTGGTGCCGGGTTTATAGGATGGGTGCGACTTCTTTATGAGGAACCCGTGGCGCAGGTGGTGGTGAATGGTCGCGTCTCGGTTCCTTTTGAGCTTGGGCGTGGCACCCGGCAGGGATGCCCGCTTTCACCCCTCCTGTTCGCCTTGGCCCTCGAGCCCCTTGCCGCCTGGGTTCGTTGGGAGGCATCTATAAGAGGAATTCGGTGGTCCCCTGAACACGAAGATCGTATCTCGCTCTATGCAGACGATATTCTATTATACCTGACCTCACCCAGGAAATCCTTAATGTTTTTTTGTGATGTCCTAGCCTCCTTTGGGAGGAATTCGGGTTTGATGATCAATTGGGCGAAGTCCTACCTATACGTAATCTCAGGGGACCCACCCCTTCCTCCGCGGAACTGCCCCATTCAGGTGACACAGGCAGGCTTTCAATATTTGGGTATTTGGATTACCGCAGACCCCGTGGCTAGGTACAAACGCAATCTCCTTCCGCCCCTTGTTAGGCTACAGCGTGATGTCTTGGGTTGGCATAGGCTCCCACTCTCACCACTTGGGCGCGCGGCCCTTTTTAAAATGATGTCCCTACCTCGGTTCTTGTATGGACTCCAAAACACGTTAGATGTGGTCCCCGCCAGTTATTTTCGTAGGATTGAGAGCCTCCAGAGGAAATTAATATGGGATGGCCGACCACGCATTGCCATGGCAAAGTTAACTTTTCCGTGGTACGACGGGGGCATAGCACTCCCGGACATCAGGAGGTATTATTGGGCGTCCCAACTTAGTGCCATCAACCATGGCATGTATGGCCCTGCACTGAACCCGGCATATGCGTTGGATAAACTGTTGCTTCTGGGGGGTAATACACTAGAGCTCTGTACTCGACATCGGTAATCAGGTCATTGTCTGGGCCAACTAGAACGGCCGTCCGGGTGTGGCATGATGCTACCGCCTCATTGGGCTGGAGAGGCCGACTGACTCTGGCGACCCCACTCTTTGACTCTGAAAGGCTTGGTAATTTGTGGAAATCCAAAGGGTTCGAAAAGTGGGATCTCATTGGACTTAGCAAGGTGGGGGATTTGTGGGTTAAGGGACAGGTGAAGTCTTTTGATGCTTTGAAAACGGAATTTGAGCTGGGGGACTCGGAGTATTTTAGATATATACAGGTCCGTCATGCTTTGATGTCGGTTTTCACTAGCGGGGAGTCGGTTCCCGAATCGACTCCACTGGAGGATAGATTGCTAGATGGTCACGTTCTAGACAGTACAATCTCCCTGGTGTACAAGAAACTGATTAATGACAGAGCAGATCTCCTGTTGCCACTACGTGACCGGTGGGTCCAAGACGGTCTCGAGTTGGATGATGAGGACTGGCAATCTGCTGTCTCCTCGCCTAAGGAGATTGGGATCCCTGCGAGACTCCGACTGGTCCAACTTAAGATTCTGCATAGGGTATATGTCACTGGTCCCCGTCTAGTACGTATGGGTTTTTCTGAGGAGGGACTCTGCAAGCGGGGCTGTGGCTCGGTGGGGACGTTTCTTCATATTCTTTGGGAATGTCCTGAGGTTGTTGCTTATTGGAACGGAGTATATAAGGTGATGGAGGAAGTCACCGGTGTCTCCCTCCTACCGGAAGCTAGGCGCTGTCTTTTGAATGTCTGGGAGCCCACGGATTATAATGTGGCCCAAACTCAATGGGCGACCCTGGGTGCCATGATAGCAAAACGTGATATTGCACAATTGTGGGGTTCGCAAAGACCACCTCAGGTCGAACTTTGGAAGGAAAACATGGACTGGTGCATGTTTCGTGAAAAAACTGTATATGTGGCCCGGGGCCGTCCACGGAAATGGCAGAGTGTGTGGGGACAGTGGAACGCCTACCATGGAGATCTATGCACTCCCCCAATGATGGATAACATTGATGTTCCGATGTCTCCCTAGCCCTGTTTTTACTGATTGTAATTTTGATTTATTGTTTGCCCCTATGAATCCCCCCCCCTACATGTAATGTTGATTTTTCTCTTATTCACTGTCTGGCCTCGTGCCCGTAACGGCACTCTGTATTTGTTTATGCCTTTCTTGTTTTTATAATCAATAAAAATAAATACAAAAAAAAAATATTGGGGTTTAAATGATTATTGAGGTTTGACTCCCACAGTTTTGGTAGCAGACGATGGTTTCCGTTAGAGGTCCTCTTCTTTATTTTAAAAAAAAATATTTTTATTGTCATATTAAGGGTACACTTAAGCATATATACATGTCTTCTTCAGTTAGTCATATAACATTTTACTCCTCCATTACAGTTTGACCAACAACAATACCAATTTTCACTTTTTCCCCCGTTATCGGTGTCCCTCTCCTTGATCTCATGATTACTATCTAATAATTCCTTTTCATAACTTTGCGGTAATTAAACTCCCTCTCCCTCCCCCCCTGGCACTTCCATGTAACATAAGGCGTTGTATTTATGAGCAATGTCCATTCTGCAGTAGTCCGTGACATAATGTCAATTTGTCCCGCCATCACTTCTATACAATGGTACTGTAAAATACTACCAGTCCCAAGCCTGCAACCTGTACTCCATGTATATGGTATCCTGCGTCTTACACTCTACCTCCCTCGTTTGTGTCCCCTCGTGTACCCACCATCCTCCAGCACATTCACCATCAACACAGGCATTCACTGGATGTGCATCTCCGTACCTCTTTCAAATTCTAACATCATCGTATTCCAATCTAAAGAAATCGGTAGTTTGCATAGACCTCTACGCTCCTCCCTTTGTAGCTCCTGGCCCTCCGCCTTACCCCATCTCACCACCTCATTACTCCAAGATACCACACTCGGTGGTTTCGCTGACTTCCATTTCATTGCTATCATCCTCTTCGCTAGTATCAGTGCTAGGTCTACGAATCTGGTGGCCACACTCCTCTTCTTCTCTTTGTGTCCCAGCCCCAGCATGGTGTATAGTACCGACTCATAGGGTTTACCTAGGGCAACCTCCCTTAGGATGTGGTGAATTGTGGCCCAGTAACATCCCAACTTGGGGCAGTCCCAGAACATGTGTAGCATACCCGTGTCATCACGGTGACATCTGGGGCATTGATTGGACGCCTCGGGGAACATCGCCTGTATCCTGTGTGGCGTTAGGTACGCTCTATGTACGATCATGAGTTGAATGAATTTGAACTTAGGGTTTCGTGACACTTTCTTGGGGAGTTGTAGTATCCTCGCCCAGTCTTTATCACTAATGTCTCCGCCTGTATCTACCTCCCAGCGTGTACGAAGGTAGTGCAGCGTGGTATTTTTACTTGTTCGAATACCCTTAGCGATCCACTTTGTCAAGTGGCTGCCCGACCCCATGAGGTATTGCATAGTGAGTAGGGCCGTCGCTTCCGGTTCCAAGTCATCTCTCGCCCAGTGTGTGGAAATGTAGTGCGTGACTTGTGCATGTAATATAAACCTCGACCTCGGTGTCTGGTGAATTTGTAGAAAGTCCGCATGTATCAGAAGTCTACCCTCCGAAAAGAAGTCCCCTACCTGCGTCACCCCAGCCTCGCGCCATGAACTCAGCCTACGTTCTGTAAGTGTTCCTGTTCCTAAGGGTATGCCCAGAAGAGGTATCGTGGGTGCATAAGCCTGTCGATTGCCAATGTACCTTAACACTGCTCTCCACTGCTGTATTGCAAGTTTAAGCAAGGGGGGGGCGACGGTGGTATTTTCTCCTTGGGGAGCAACAATCGGTGAATGTGACCCCTGCTCCTATCTGCCTCTGACATGGTCAATTCGTGCAAGTTACGATCTGCCAGCCAGTAAGCCAGCCACTGGAGCTGGCAAGCGTATCCATACGCTACCATATCCGGCACTCCCAACCCTCCGCCGCCCGTCGGCAGTTGCAATTTGGCTAGACTTATGCGTCTCCTGCCCGTACCCCAGACCAATTCCGTCACCAGTGTATTCAGCTGCTTAAAGAAGGCCCTGGGTACTAGTACTGGCACATTTGTGAAGTAGTATATCAGTCTGGGCAGGACCACCATTTTCGAGATCGCCACTCTGCCTGCGACCGACAATGGTAAGGTGTTCCAAAATCGGATTTGTGGTTTTAGCGCATTAAGGGCTCTACCCAGGTTGCCTTCGAATAGATCCTGTTCGTCTCTATAAATTTGTATACCTAGGTATTTGAATGTTACCGGAGCTATTTGGAATTGGTAGGGGAAGAATTGTATGTGGGTATCTATCATGGGCCTGCGAAAACCATACCCGTATGATTTAGACGCGTTAATCTGGAGACCCGATATCTCTCTGAACGCTTCAAACACCTCCGATATTGGTTCTAATGGGTCTGTCATGTTCCACAGAAATAATAAAATGTCGTCTGCGTATGCAGAGATGATATGGTGGGTAGTAAGTCGGATTATCCCCATGTTATCCGCCATGGTGCGGACTTTTATCATCAGGGGTTCTAGGGCAATTATAAATAGTAAGGGCGATAATGGACATCCTTGTCGCGTTTCCTTAGCAATGTCAAGTTGGGCTGAGATGCATCTATTAGTCCTGACTCGTGCTGTGGGTATGTGATATAGTAGAGCGATCCATTTCATGTATGCTTGCGGAACGCTAAATTTGCCCAATACCGCCAGCATATAATCCCATCTCAGGGAGTCGAATGCCTGTTTAAGGTCTAGAGATATACACCCTTCATTATTCTCCCCTTCCTCCCTTCCGGCCATCAGTTGGTTCAGTCTCCTCAGGTTCAGTGCAGTGCTCCTGCCTGGTACAAATCCGCACTGGTCCGGATGTATTAGATCAGGAATATATTGTGATAGTCGAGTTGCCAAGATTTTCCTTAATATTTTATATTCCGTGTTGAGGAGCGATAGGGGTCTGTAATTCTCTAAGCACAGCGCATCTCTACCTGGTTTCAACAAAGATACTATCAGTGCCTGGCGCGTCGACTCAGGGAGTTCGCCACCTTCCATCGCCTCTTTGTAGAGCGCTAGAAGGCGGGGGGCCAGGACCTCAATGTATGTCAAACCGAATTCCACCGGTAGCCCATCCGAGCCCGGTGCCTTATTCCTCGGTAGTGTTTTTATGGACTGCCTAACTTCCGCCAGGGTAATGGGTTTAGCAAGAATCTGTTGTTGTGCATCTGTCAGTTGGGGAATACAAATGTCAGCCAAGAAGGAATCAAGTTCCGGTTCCGAGAGTGACGCGTGTGGACCGTACAGGTCTGCATAGTAATCCCGGAACGTCTCATTTATCTCAAATTGTGTCTGCACTATATCACCATTCCGGTCGTACACCTTGGTGATAGGGACGTTGTCCGGAGCATTGCGTGTCATGCGCGCCAGCAGCGCACCAGCTTTGTCAGCCTGCATATGTACTCTATTCGTGTATTCTCTATAATCTATTAACCTTAGCTCTTCCAACCATTCAGCATGCTGGATGTGAGCTTCCTGTAACTGCGTGAGGTTTCCGTCAGTGCCTGCCGCTTCGCCCTCAAGTGCCGCTAAACTCCCCTCCACTGCTCTTAACTTCTCCAGCACTAGGCGCCTCATTCCCACTTTAGTGCCCATTGCTACGCCGCGCAAAGTCACCTTGAAGGCGTCCCAATCTATTTGCCTGCTGCTGGCAGTGTTTTCGTTCTCTGTGAAGTATGTCGTGCATGCATCTAGCAGTGAGGATTTGAACACTGCGTCTTCCAGGAGGCCCGGCGATAGTCGCCATGTCGGGATCGGAGTGGGTATCCTCCCCCACTGCAAAGAAAATTCTACCGGGTTACGGTCCGACAGTGTCTTTCCCATGTGCGATACTGAGGCGATCGCCCCTCGTAGTGCCCTGGAGCAAAATATGCGATCTATCCTAGTGTGCAACCTGTGCGGTGGGGAGTAAAATGTGTATTCCCTGTCGCGTGCGTTGAGGGTCCTCCAGGCATCATCTAGCTCCCACCCGCTTGCCCATTGCGTCAGTGCTGCTGCTTGCTTCTTACTATCAGTTGCATTCAGCGGTGGGTGCGACCTGTCCAGTGCAGTGTCTAGAACCGCTCAGCAGTCCCCTCCTATTACCCAGTGTTGTCCCACCCAGTCCGATAGCACACCGCTAATGTTCTCGAAGAATCTCGATTGCTCTGTATTGGGGGCGTACACACAGCCCAACACCACACTTGTGCCATCTAGCGTTCCCCGCACAAACACATAACGCCCATTCCTGTCTATCCTTTTTTCCACTGGTGTGAACGGTATAGTATTCCTAATCCAGATCGCCGCCCCCCTCGAGAATGCTGAGTATTCTGTGGCGTACAGCTGGCCTTTCCATTTGCGGGCTAGTTGCTCACCCTCCGCCCTATTCAGGTGTGTTTCTTGTAGATACGCTATCTGTGTTTGTCTCCTATTCAGTTGTGCCCGCACTCTGTGCCTTTTGTGGATCGACCCCAGACCTCTCACATTCCAGGTGCAGAACTGGTAATTGTTAGGTAATGACATTACTCGGAAACTCCTTTTTCTCAGACATTGCACCCGCCCTTCGTGCTTGTGTCAGCAAATTGTACATGACATGTGCCATACCTGTGCGCAACTCCCCAACCTTGAGGTCCCCACCAAACAACTGGCCGGGACCAAACAACACTACCCAACAGGGGTATAAACTGAGTGCAGTCATGCCTTCGCCACGGACTGCCACGGTGCTCCTGCTGTATGGCGTGTCTGTGCTTATCGGCCACACAAGTCCTCCTTCTGCCCCTGTCCTTGTAATGAGTCTGTTCTCCTCCGCCGATTCACCATGCTCAGGATGTGTCCGGCGGGCTCATCCTCCGACTCCCGGCTAAACTGGTAGTGGCGTCTTGAAGCCGACCCCGCAGGCCTCCGGCGTGGAGTCCGCCAATCTCGAGTCCCGTGAAGTCACCAGGACAGCCGGTGCTACTGTTCACCCTCCGTGGCCCCGTACGCGCCTTTTGCAATGGCCGTACGTGCGCCGCGGTCCCCCTCTCCGCTGCACCCGAGAGCCGGCCCCAGTTATCTCTGTCAGCTGTCCCGTTAACTCTGCAGGGGGGAGTTTCAGGCAATGGGCAGTGGTCCGGTGTCGGCCTCCGGCGTCTACCCCGCGACACCCGGCCGGGCTCGATCAGTCGCGCCGTCAGGCAGCCGCTTCCGGTCCGATGCAGCAGTACTGTGGGATGCGGCTCTCCCTCGCGTCTCAGGCCTCTCCGCGTCTCCGGTGACAAACCGTTCTCAGTAGAACCCGGGTGCTCTCCCGGACCTCTCGCTCCGTCTCCAGCTTCGTTGCGTGTCAGAGGTACCGAGGGTGGTATTTCAAAGCAGAATCAGGATAATTGCCAGTATTTTAGGGGTTTTTGCTAACGGAGCTCACTTAGTTCGCGTCCGACATGCTCGGCTGTTAGCAACGCCCCCCAGAGCTCCTCTTCTTTAAAGGGTTCCCCAACAGAGCTTTAGACATTTTTTGACTAGGCATTTAAAATGGAGAAAATAGTTTTGAAGTCATTGCAACTTTTCTGGCGCTGGATATTTCTCTGGGATGTACGGTCCTGAATGAATTAAAGTGTAAGTATGAATAGGGAAATTCTGAAAGTGTGAGCTTAAGGGTCTGTAATGATGGATTGCTGTGTTTGTGGTGAGTTCTTGGGTAATGTGCTAATAACTGTGGCTTCAATTGGTGAGTTGATTATCATTTTAATGGTGTATTATTCGTATTTGTGAATCCATTTTTTGTTATTTTATCTATACAAGAAATTGAGTTGCTTATCAGATTGTTTTCGTAAATCCAAGATCTCGAGATGTTATTATTATTATCTTGTCTGTATTGTGATGTGTACAGCGAGGCGCGACTTACACATTGATAGTGATCTCCATTAACGGATTTACAGTTTTTAAGTTTGAGAGATAAACTTGGGTTACTGTGCTTCTTCTGAGTGCACAGTGTATAGTACATTTTTCATGTTGGAGATTTTTGCAGGACAAAGATTTACCTAGCGAGAACATCTGAGGTTGTATTGAGTTTTCACTATTGTTTCTGATTCTGTTTTCCTTTGATTTATTCAAAATTAAAGATTTTACAGTTGAAAATGTATTTCATTTGTAAAAACAGTCTTATTTTTTTTCTTCTTAATTTTCTTTTTTTTTCTTGGGTAAATGGACAAGGCGTTTGATCAGTTGTTAAGGTCTAATGTGGTTCTGTAGATGTTTTCCTGTTCACAGAGAAACTGCACTGGAATGGGCTGATCAGGGATGTTAGCCACACTGGGATTTGTGCAGCATCATCTCCAGCCATGTTCTGATTGGCTGTTTGTAAGTGTAGCCATGCTGGGATAGGGTGGCCTATGACAGAGCCATGCTGTTATTGGTTGTTTTTTGCTAAGTTTGTTTACAGTGTTGTTTTTTTTTTTAATTGTTCTATGTGTAAGAGAGTGCAAATATGGGTGGAACAGTGACAACCTGTCAAGACAGGGGAGAGGAGGGACCTAAGGATGGTCAGGAAATTTCAAAAGAAGGCACACCAGCATGTGAAATGGTAGAAGAGATTGAGTATTGCACGTGTGTCTGGATTCCTGAATGGAATAAATATACAGCGCACAATGAGAAATTGCGATTTCTTATGGAAGGCACTTTTAATTTTCCAAATTTAGAATTTTGTGACAGACAATGTACCATATAGAACCAATTCCTAAAGTTGCAGAGTTTGAAGCTGTCAAAAAATTGTATTGCAAAGCAGAAAGAGAGAGAAAAGTTAAAAAAAAAGTCCTTCCGGGACAGGTTAAAAGCTAAACTAGATAGAGAAGAGAACGTATGGAGAATAGGTAAAATGGAAAGTGTTAATACATTTCCTCCTATACTAACAATGACAGAGTTGCCAAAAAAAGACAGGACAAAAGAGAGGAAAGGAGATGAAGAATATGAAAATTATGACAATAAGGTCTTTCATGAACTATTGGTTTCAATACCTCCTCTGTATAAAGACAGAGCAGCAGAACTGACTTAAACTACTGTTGGAGTTGGTTGAGGGGAGAATGCAGTGGCAGTACAATCTTCTACTGGAGTTGTACTGAGTGTCTGAAGTGCTCCAGCGGAAGTTCCAGCTACCATAGCAATGCCTAGTGCAATCAAGACAGAACAAGTTATTTCTACAGTGGTGGTAGAACCACCTCCCAAAGAGATGTGTATTGGGATTCTTAAAATATAATTCATAGACAGATAAAATATATTCAAACAGATTATTGACCTATAACGCTGGTGATATGAGATACTTGTTCAAAGAAGCAGTCATATGTGCCAATGAAGCACATGGTAAACTAGAAGAATTGTCTAATGAATTAGATTTATTTTATGTAATTAAAGTTTTGTATCGCGCGAACATGACCCAGGTGGGTATCAGAGCGCTTTACATAGGTTTCGGAAGTAAAGGAGAAAAGTAGGGCAATGTACGACAAGAGCAAATCAGATTAAATCAGTCATTTATAGTCAGTAGGAGCATAGCATCAAGATCAGCACATTGTTTGTTGGAGGAGTTTGTTCAGTAGTAGAGATTTGACTTCCTTTTTGAAGGCAAAGGTAGATCGAATCACTTTTGTTTCAACTGGAAGGAAGTTCCAGATTCTCGGGGTGATGCCAGAGAGAGAGCGGTTGTAAGTTTCAACCTTATTAAATTTCTTTGGCTTGAGCAGCAAAGTGCCTGAGCTCTTTGTGTACCTGGCGCCATCAGATAGCTCAAGCTTGTTAGTCAGGTAGAGTGGGGTGTTGAAGTGAAGTGCTCTATTGGCCATACCTGCAATCTTTAATTGTATCCCAGCTTCAACGGAAAGCCAGTTGAGCGATATCTAGTCCGGTGAGATGTGACTGGTCTTCTTAGAGCCCGTGATGAGTCTAGTGGCAGCATTAAGAGAGGCTCTGATGGGAGCTAGACTGAGTTTCGGCAGACCGCAGAGAGCGGCACTACCGTATTCAAGCCTGGAGATGACCAGTGTTTGTACCGCTGCTTTAAAGTCATCATTTGGAAGGAATGGTTTGAGTTTTCTTAGGATGCAGAGTTGAAAGTTCACTCCTATGGTCGATGATCTGATGTGGCCTTGCATGTTTAGGTTTTTGTGAAGCACAACTCCCAGAGATTAAATAGAGTCAACAATGTGAGGAATGCAGTTGAGGGCGGTGAGGTTACAAAGAGATTGTAGCACAGTGGGGGATTGTCTAGCTGGTGAAATAAGGAGGAATATCGTCTTGAGGGCGTTTAATTTGAGGTGGTTGGAAGTAAGCCAGTTGAGGGTTTTGCGAAGGGTTCCATTGAGCGATATGATGTCATCGGGGGAACAGATTTTCATATACATTTGGGTGCCGTCAGCATACATGTGATATTGGATGTTGGAGGATTTAAGAATTACAGTCAGAGGTTCAAGGAAGAGGTTGAAGAGGGTGGGGGAGAGTGAGGATCCTTGGGGGACACCCAATGTGCAGGGAATCGGGTTGGAGAGAGATTGGCTGGATTTGACTCTGTGGGTTTTGTTGTCTAGGAACAATGCGAACCATTTAAGGCCCATGCCAGAGAGCCCTATTCTGCGTCCCAGTAGGAAAAGGAGATTGTCGTGTTTGACAGTGTCAAAAGCCGATGAGAGATCAAGCAGAAGTTTCATTTTGGTCGAGTAAAGTGAGGGCGTCGTCAAAGATGTGAGTGATGTCCGTTTCAGTACTGTGGCCTCTACGGAAACCCGATTGGAATAGGTCGAGAAGCTGGAATTGCTCAATGTGTTTGCGAAGTTGTTCATGAACACTTTTCTCCAGAAGTTTCACCAGGGTCGGAATGTTTGTGATTGGTGGGTAGTTGTTCAGGTCATCAGGGTCAGCCGAGGTTTTTTTTTAGAATAGGGAGCACCATGCCCGCCTTCAAGCAGTCCGGTATCTTACCTTGAAGAAGTGAGGCGTTGATTATTTTGGACCAGAGTGGCACAAGTGAGCCAATCATTTCTTTGAATAAGTTGGGGGGAGGGGGTCAATATAATGGTTAGAGGGTTTAAGGGTGGAGAGAAGGTTGTGGATGGAAATGTCATTGAGGGGCCTGAAATGGCTCCATGAGGCATTGTTCTTGAGTGTGAGGACCTGATGCACGGCCAGTGGAGTGGAGACAGGGTCGTCAATAGGGGACACAAGAGTGAGCACAGCAGACCTTAGGTCTGATTCAGTTTTGTAAGTCTTTTCAAGGAAAAATTCAGCCATTACATCGCAATTAGGTTGCGTCGAGCAGTCAGCTGATATTGGGAAGCAATGTTATTGGATTGAGATTTGATGAGCTCAAAAGTCGTTTCGGGCGATTTTTGGCACTGTCTAGTTGGTGTTTAAAGAAGTTGGACTTCGTCATTCTTATGAGTTTGCTGTATCTACTTCTTTGGATTCTAAGAGATTTTAGAAGTTCTGTGGAGGGAGATGATCTCCACTTGCATTCAGATAGTCTAAGACTGCGTCTATCATCATTAAGTCATTGAACCATGGTTTGGAGTCTTTAATATGAATTCTTTTTAGTTGAAAGGGGGCTGTATTGTTCAAGGCGGAAAGCATGATGTTGTTATAGTGGTCGGTAAGGTCGTGCACTTCAATCATGTTGGAGGGCGGGGGAAGGGAGAGATTGCAGCGTTCGATGAGCTCATTAATTCTTGTGGTGTGGAGCGGTCTTTTCCACTGTTTAAGTTTGAGTGGAAAAAGGAGAACTAGTAACCAAGCGAGTAAGGGCGCTCAAGTTATCTTCAGGAAATTACCGTAAATACAAAAGTCACTGGTGCAGTTAGGTGAGAAAAGGGTGGTTACCAGACTACCCTCAAGTCACACATGTGTGTGTTAATAGGATTAGAAGTGGGGGATCCCACCTGCGCTCCTTAGTATCTGAAAATCAAATTCACCAAGTATATGCTAGTCAAAGTAATCATAATATGGAAAAGACAATCATGCTGTACTGAGCAATTATAATATTAATGTTGTGACCAAACCGTCACTGGTCACTAAGTACAGTGTTCATTCCTCAGATCCTGGTATGAGAATTCCAGTAGTGCAACAAAAGAAACCAAATTAATGTCCACAAAGTAATGTCCACAAAGTAATGTCCACAAAGTAGTAATGGATCGTAGAGTACTTCTTTTATTCTTGAGAATATTTCCAATCGATGTCAGTACATTCAATTCACAGCCAACACGTGTTTCGTCTAGCTTATCAAATCAGCCAATGACTTCATCAGGGCTTTAATGTAAACTGAATTCTATCATAGAAGATTATCCCATCCTCTTGACTTCTAACGATATATCGGTTTTCAATTATAAATATCACCATCAACTTCCAAAAAGTCGTCAAGAGTTTAAGCATATGAAAGTTCCCAACTGAATGTAGAAAGGTACGTATCTATTTATTATCCTAAAGAGTATAGGGCATCACGTAACACAGTATATGGAGTTCATTAATTATCTCAGGCTCCCAAACTAATCATAGGTGCCCCATTATTCGCGTGTAAATAATCTCTCCATCCATTCCACGTATAGTCTTTCTAAAAAACTGTTACCAACTGGTGTTACTCCTGCAGTATCTGCAGACTCTTCGTTCTCACTAGTAGAGATATTACTAGAAGAGGAATAAGGGTCGCTAGTGCTCGAGGTCTCTCCTTTCTTTTTGGGCAATGGTGGTTTATTCATTAGGTAATCAAATCGCCGTGCAAAGGTAAAAACACGGCCCATGCGATAGTCGTTCTCATCCCTTTTAAGTTTTTTAGCTTTCCTTCTTTTGATATCAGTTTGCATCTCCATTAGAATTTCATCTAGTATCGCATAGTTCTTCATGGTAGCTTCCGGAATATTAAGTACCTTTATCTCATCTTCTAGAGTTTCTATCTCCATCAACAGTTTCTTGATTTTTCTTTCAGCATTTTCTATTAGGATGTTGATGAGATTCCTCGAGCTACTAGTTAACTCTTTTTCCCAAGTATCAAGTAAATCTGGCTCAAGATCCTCATAGGTAGGCATAATTTGTGACCGTAGTCCCCTGGGGATTCTATTTAATACTAGATACTGTTTCAAGGTGGCAGCATCCCACCATTTGTCAAGTTCTGCTTTCTTGAGACGCTCCAATCTAATAAATTTAGCTCTCAAGCCTTCCTGTTTCTGCTCCTTACTGGCACCCACAGCTGTCCCTATGGAGGAGCCTGCATTTAAGTTAGAAAAAAGGTCCTGTGCTTCCTTGTCCCTATTCATGTCAATTCCTGTGGCTGCCCTTCAGCTGAATTAAAGGAAAAAGGAGAACTGGTAACCAAGCGAGTAAGGGCGCTCAAGTTATCTTCAGGAAATTACACTAAATACAAAAGTCACTGGTGCAGCTAGGTGAGAAAAGGGTGGTTACCAGACTACCCTCAAGTCACACATGTGTGTGTTAATAGGATTAGAAGTGGGGGATCCCACCTGCGCTCCTTAGTATCTGAAAATCAAATTCACCAAGTATATGCTAGTCAAAGTAATCATAATATGGAAAAGACAATCATGCTGTACTGAGCAATTATAATATTAATGTTGTGACCAAACCGTCACTGGTCACTAAGTACAGTGTTCATTCCTCAGATCCTGGTATGAGAATTCCAGTAGTGCAACAAAAGAAACCAAATTAATGTCCACAAAGTAATGTCCACAAAGTAGTATTGGATCGTAGAGTACTTCTTTTATTCTTGAGAATATTTCCAATCGATGTCAGTACATTCAATTCACAGCCAACACGTGTTTCGTCTAGCTTATCAAATCAGCCAATGACTTCATCAGGGCTTTAATGTAAACTGAATCCTATCATAGAAGATTATCCCATCCTCTTGTCTTCTAACGATATATCGGTTTTCAATTATAAATATCACCATCAACTTCCAAAAAGTCGTCAAGAGTTTAAGCATATGAAAGTTCCCAACTGAATGTAGAAAGGTACGTATCTATTTATTATCCTAAAGAGTATAGGGCATCACGTAACACAGTATATGGAGTTCATTAATTATCTCAGGCTCCCAAACTAATCATAGGTGGACCATTATTCGCGTGTAAATAATCTCTCCATCCATTCCACGTATAGTCTTTCTAAAAAACTGTTACCAACTGGTGTTACTCCTGCAGTATCTGCAGACTCTTCGTTCTCACTAGTAGAGATATTACTAGAAGAGGAATAAGGGTCGCTAGTGCTCGAGGTCTCTCCTTTCTTTTTGGGCAATGGTGGTTTATTCATTAGGTAATCAAATCGCCGTGCAAAGGTAAAAACACGGCCCATGCGATAGTCGTTCTCATCCCTTTTAAGTTTTTTAGCTTTCCTTCTTTTGATATCAGTTTGCATCTCCATTAGAATTTCATCTAGTATCGCATAGTTCTTCATGGTAGCTTCCGGAATATTAAGTACCTTTATCTCATCTTCTAGAGTTTCTATCTCCATCAACAGTTTCTTGATTTTTCTTTCAGCATTTTCTATTAGGATGTTGATGAGATTCCTCGAGCTACTAGTTAACTCTTTTTCCCAAGTATCAAGTAAATCTGGCTCAAGATCCTCATAGGTAGGCATAATTTGTGACCGTAGTCCCCTGGGGATTCTATTTAATACTAGATACTGTTTAAGGTGGCAGCATCCCACCATTTGTCAAGTTCTGCTTTCTTGAGACGCTCCAATCTAATAAATTTAGCTCTCAAGCCTTCCTGTTTCTGCTCCTTACTGGCACCCACAGCTGTCCCTATGGAGGAGCCTGCATTTAAGTTAGAAAAAAGGTCCTGTGCTTCCTTGTCCCTATTCATGTCAATTCCTGTGGTGGCCCTTAAGCTGAATTAAAGGAAAAAGGAGAACTGGTAACCAAGCGAGTAAGGGCGCTCAAGTTATCTTCAGGAAATTACACTAAATACAAAAGTCACTGGTGCAGCTAGGTGAGAAAAGGGTGGTTACCAGACTACCCTCAAGTCACACATGTGTGTGTTAATAAGATTAGAAGTGGGGGATCCCACCTGCGCTCCTTAGTATCTGAAAATCAAATTCACCAAGTATATGCTAGTCAAAGTAATCATAATATGGAAAAGACAATCATGCTGTACTGAACAATTATAATATTAATGTTGTGACCAAACCGTCACTGGTCACTAAGTACAGTGTTCATTCCTCAGATCCTGGTATGAGAATTCCAGTAGTGCAACAAAAGAAACCAAATGAATGTCCACAAAGTAATGTCCACAAAGTAGTATTGGATCGTAGAGTACTTCTTTTATTCTTGAGAATATTTCCAATCGATGTCAGTACATTCAATTCACAGCCAACACGTGTTTCGTCTGGCTTATCAAATCGGCCAATGACTTCATCAGGGCTTTAATGTAAACTGAATCCTATCATAGAAGATTATCCCATCCTCTTGACTTCTAACGATATATCGGTTTTCAATGATAAATATCACCATCAACTTCCAAAAAGTCGTCAAAAGTTTAAGCATATGAAAGTTCCCAACTGAATGTAGAAAGGTACGTATCTATTTATTATCCTAAAGAGTATAGGGCATCACGTAACACAGTATAAGGAGTTCATTAATTATCTCAGGCTCCCAAACTAATCATAGGTACCCCATTATTCGCGTGTAAATAATCTCTCCATCCGTTCCACGTATAGTCTTTCTAAAAAACTGTTACAAACTGGTGTTACTCCTGCAGTATCTGCAGACTCTTCGTTCTCACTAGTAGAGATATTACTAGAAGAGGAATAAGGGTCGCTAGTGCTCGAGGTCTCTCCTTTCTTTTTGGGCAATGGTGGTTTATTCATTAGGTAATCAAATCGCCGTGCAAAGGTAAAAACACGGCCCATGCGATAGTCGTTCTCATCCCGTTTAAGTTTTTTAGCTTTCCTTCTTTTGATATCAGTTTGCATCTCCATTAGAATTTCATCTAGTATCGCATAGTTCTTCATGGTAGCTTCCGGAATATTAAGTTTCTATCTCCATCAACAGTTTCTTGATTTTTCTTTCAGCATTTTCTATTAGGATGTTGATGAGATTCCTCGAGCTACTAGTTAACTCTTTTTCCCAAGTATCAAGTAAATCTGGCTCAAGATCCTCATAGGTAGGCATCATTTGTGACCGTAGTCCCCTGGGGATTCTATTTAATACTAGATACTGTTTCAAGGTGGCAGCATCCCACCATTTGTTAAGTTCTGCTTTCTTGAGACGATCCAATCTAATAAATTTAGCTCTCAAACCTTCCTGTTTCTGCTCCTTAGTGGCACCCACAGCTGTCCCTATGGAGGAGCCTGCATTTAAGTTAGAAAAAAGGTCCTGTGCTTCCTTGTCCCTATTCATGTAAATTCCTGTGGCTGCCCTTAAGCTGAATTAAAGGAAAAAGGAGAACTGGTAACCAAGCGAGTAAGGGCGCTCAAGTTATCTTCAGGAAATTACACTAAATACAAAAGTCACTGGTGCAGCTAGGTGAGAAAAGGGTGGTTACCAGACTACCCTCAAGTCACACATGTGTGTGTTAATAAGATTAGAAGTGGGGGATCCCACCTGCGCTCCTTAGTATCTGAAAATCAAATTCACCAAGTATATGCTAGTCAAAGTAATCATAATATGGAAAAGACAATCATGCTGTACTGAACAATTATAATATTAATGTTGTGACCAAACCGTCACTGGTCACTAAGTACAGTGTTCATTCCTCAGATCCTGGTATGAGAATTCCAGTAGTGCAACAAAAGAAACCAAATTAATGTCCACAAAGTAATGTCCACAAAGTAGTATTAGATCGTAGAGTACTTCTTTTATTCTTGAGAATATTTCCAATCGATGTCAGTACATTCAATTCACAGCCAACACGTGTTTCGTCTAGCTTATCAAATCAGCCAATGACTTCATCAGGGCTTTAATGTAAACTGAATCCTATCATAGAAGATTATCCCATCCTCTTGTCTTCTAACGATATATCGGTTTTCAATTATAAATATCACCATCAACTTCCAAAAAGTCGTCAAGAGTTTAAGCATATGAAAGTTCCCAACTGAATGTAGAAAGGTACGTATCTATTTATTATCCTAAAGAGTATAGGGCATCACGTAACACAGTATATGGAGTTCATTAATTATCTCAGGCTCCCAAACTAATCATAGGTGGCCCATTATTCGTGTGTAAATAATCTCTCCATCCATTCCACGTATAGTCTTTCTAAAAAACTGTTACCAACTGGTGTTACTCCTGCAGTATCTGCAGACTCTTCGTTCTCACTAGTAGAGATATTACTAGAAGAGGAATAAGGGTCGCTAGTGCTCGAGGTCTCTCCTTTCTTTTTGGGCAATGGTGGTTTATTCATTAGGTAATCAAATCGCCGTGCAAAGGTAAAAACACGGCCCATGCGATAGTCGTTCTCATCCCTTTTAAGTTTTTTAGCTTTCCTTCTTTTGATATCAGTTTGCATCTCCATTAGAATTTCATCTAGTATCGCATAGTTCTTCATGGTAGCTTCCGGAATATTAAGTACCTTTATCTCATCTTCTAGAGTTTCTATCTCTATCAACAGTTTCTTGATTTTTCTTTCAGCATTTTCTATTAGGATGTTGATGAGATTCCTCGAGCTACTAGTTAACTCTTTTTCCCAAGTATCAAGTAAATCTGGCTCAAGATCCTCATAGGTAGGCATAATTTGTGACCGTAGTCCCCTGGGGATTCTATTTAATACTAGATACTGTTTCAAGGTGGCAGCATCCCACCATTTGTTAAGTTCTGCTTTCTTGAGACGATCCAATCTAATAAATTTAGCTCTCAAACCTTCCTGTTTCTGCTCCTTAGTGGCACCCACAGCTGTCCCTATGGAGGAGCCTGCATTTAAGTTAGAAAAAAGGTCCTGTGCTTCCTTGTCCCTATTCATGTAAATTCCTGTGGCTGCCCTTAAGCTGAATTAAAGGAAAAAGGAGAACTGGTAACCAAGCGAGTAAGGGCGCTCAAGTTATCTTCAGGAAATTACACTAAATACAAAAGTCACTGGTGCAGCTAGGTGAGAAAAGGGTGGTTACCAGACTACCCTCAAGTCACACATGTGTGTGTTAATAAGATTAGAAGTGGGGGATCCCACCTGCGCTCCTTAGTATCTGAAAATCAAATTCACCAAGTATATGCTAGTCAAAGTAATCATAATATGGAAAAGACAATCATGCTGTACTGAACAATTATAATATTAATGTTGTGACCAAACCGTCACTGGTCACTAAGTACAGTGTTCATTCCTCAGATCCTGGTATGAGAATTCCAGTAGTGCAACAAAAGAAACCAAATTAATGTCCACAAAGTAATGTCCACAAAGTAGTATTAGATCGTAGAGTACTTCTTTTATTCTTGAGAATATTTCCAATCGATGTCAGTACATTCAATTCACAGCCAACACGTGTTTCGTCTAGCTTATCAAATCAGCCAATGACTTCATCAGGGCTTTAATGTAAACTGAATCCTATCATAGAAGATTATCCCATCCTCTTGTCTTCTAACGATATATCGGTTTTCAATTATAAATATCACCATCAACTTCCAAAAAGTCGTCAAGAGTTTAAGCATATGAAAGTTCCCAACTGAATGTAGAAAGGTACGTATCTATTTATTATCCTAAAGAGTATAGGGCATCACGTAACACAGTATATGGAGTTCATTAATTATCTCAGGCTCCCAAACTAATCATAGGTGGCCCATTATTCGCGTGTAAATAATCTCTCCATCCATTCCACGTATAGTCTTTCTAAAAAACTGTTACCAACTGGTGTTACTCCTGCAGTATCTGCAGACTCTTCGTTCTCACTAGTAGAGATATTACTAGAAGAGGAATAAGGGTCGCTAGTGCTCGAGGTCTCTCCTTTCTTTTTGGGCAATGGTGGTTTATTCATTAGGTAATCAAATCGCCGTGCAAAGGTAAAAACACGGCCCATGCGATAGTCGTTCTCATCCCTTTTAAGTTTTTTAGCTTTCCTTCTTTTGATATCAGTTTGCATCTCCATTAGAATTTCATCTAGTATCGCATAGTTCTTCATGGTAGCTTCCGGAATATTAAGTACCTTTATCTCATCTTCTAGAGTTTCTATCTCCATCAACAGTTTCTTGATTTTTCTTTCAGCATTTTCTATTAGGATGTTGATGAGATTCCTCGAGCTACTAGTTAACTCTTTTTCCCAAGTATCAAGTAAATCTGGCTCAAGATCCTCATAGGTAGGCATAATTTGTGACCGTAGTCCCCTGGGGATTCTATTTAATACTAGATACTGTTTAAGGTGGCAGCATCCCACCATTTGTCAAGTTCTGCTTTCTTGAGACGCTCCAATCTAATAAATTTAGCTCTCAAGCCTTCCTGTTTCTGCTCCTTACTGGCACCCACAGCTGTCCCTATGGAGGAGCCTGCATTTAAGTTAGAAAAAAGGTCCTGTGCTTCCTTGTCCCTATTCATGTCAATTCCTGTGGCTGCCCTTCAGCTGAATTAAAGGAAAAAGGAGAACTGGTAACCAAGCGAGTAAGGGCGCTCAAGTTATCTTCAGGAAATTACACTAAATACAAAAGTCACTGGTGCAGCTAGGTGAGAAAAGGGTGGTTACCAGACTACCCTCAAGTCACACATGTGTGTGTTAATAAGATTAGAAGTGGGGGATCCCACCTGCGCTCCTTAGTATCTGAAAATCAAATTCACCAAGTATATGCTAGTCAAAGTAATCATAATATGGAAAAGACAATCATGCTGTACTGAACAATTATAATATTAATGTTGTGACCAAACCGTCACTGGTCACTAAGTACAGTGTTCATTCCTCAGATCCTGGTATGAGAATTCCAGTAGTGCAACAAAAGAAACCAAATGAATGTCCACAAAGTAATGTCCACAAAGTAGTATTGGATCGTAGAGTACTTCTTTTATTCTTGAGAATATTTCCAATCGATGTCAGTACATTCAATTCACAGCCAACACGTGTTTCGTCTGGCTTATCAAATCGGCCAATGACTTCATCAGGGCTTTATTGTAAACTGAATCCTATCATAGAAGATTATCCCATCCTCTTGACTTCTAACGATATATCGGTTTTCAATTATAAATATCACCATCAACTTCCAAAAAGTCGTCAAAAGTTTAAGCATATGAAAGTTCCCAACTGAATGTAGAAAGGTACGTATCTATTTATTATCCTAAAGAGTATAGGGCATCACGTAACACAGTATATGGAGTTCATTAATTATCTCAGGCTCCCAAACTAATCATAGGTACCCCATTATTCGCGTGTAAATAATCTCTCCATCCGTTCCACGTATAGTCTTTCTAAAAAACTGTTACCAACTGGTGTTACTCCTGCAGTATCTGCAGACTCTTCGTTCTCACTAGTAGAGATATTACTAGAAGAGGAATAAGGGTCGCTAGTGCTCGAGGTCTCTCCTTTCTTTTTGGGCAATGGTGGTTTATTCATTAGGTAATCAAATTGCCGTGCAAAGGTAAAAACACGGCCCATGCGATAGTCGTTCTCATCCCGTTTAAGTTTTTTAGCTTTCCTTCTTTTGATATCAGTTTGCATCTCCATTAGAATTTCATCTAGTATCGCATAGTTCTTCATGGTAGCTTCCGGAATATTAAGTACCTTTATCTCATCTTCTAGAGTTTCTATCTCCATCAACAGTTTCTTGATTTTTCTTTCACCATTTTCTATTAGGATTGTATTTAGTGTAATTTCCTGAAGATAACTTGAGCGCCCTTACTCGCTTGGTTACCAGTTCTCCTTTTTCCTTTAATTCAGCTTAAGGGCAGCCACAGGAATTGACATGAATAGGGACAAGGAAGCACAAGACCTTTTTTCTAACTTAAATGCAGGCTCCTCCATAGGGACAGCTGTGGGTGCCAGTAAGGAGCAGAAACAGGAAGGCTTGAGAGCTAAATTTATTAGATTGGAGCTTCTCAAGAAAGCAGAACTTAACAAATGGTGGGATGCTGCCACCTTGAAACAGTATCTAGTATTAAATAGAATCCCCAGGGGACTACAGTCACAAATTATGCCTACCTATGAGGATCTTGAGCCAGATTTACTTGATACTTGGGAAAAAGAGTTAACTAGTAGCTTGAGGAATCTCATCAACATCCTAATAGAAAATGCTGAAAGAAAAATCAAGAAACTGTTGATGGAGATAGAAACTCTAGAAGATTAGATAAAGGTACTTAATATTCCGGAAGCTAACATGAAGAACTATGCGATACTAGATGAAATTCTAATGGAGATGCAAACTGATATCAAAAGAAGGAAAGCTAAAAAACTTAAAAGGGATTAGAACGACTATCGCATGGGCCGTGTTTTTACCTTTGCACGGCGATTTGATTACCTAATGAATAAACCACCATTGCCCAAAAAGAAAGGAGAGACCTCGAGCACTAGCGACCCTTATTCCTCTTCTAGTAATATCTCTACTAGTGAGAACGAAGAGTCTGCAGATACTGAGGGGTAAAACCAGTTGGTAACAGTTTTTTAGAAAGACTATACGTGGAACGGATGGAGAGATTATTTACACGCGATTAATGGGGCACCTATGATTAGTTTGGGAGCCTGAGATAATTAATGAACTCCATATACTGTGTTACGTGATGCCCTATACTCTTTAGGATAATAAATAGATACGTACCTTTCTACATTCCGTTGGGAACTTTCATATGCTTAAACTCTTGACGACTTTTTGGAAGTTGATGGTGATATTTATAATTGAAAACCGATATATCGTTAGAAGTCAAGAGGATGGGATAATCTTCTATGATAGGATTCAGTTTACATTAAAGCCCTGATGAAGTCATTGGCTGATTTGATAAGCCAGACGAAACACGTGTTGGCTGTGAATTGAATGTACTGACATCGATTGGAAATATTCTCAAGAATAAAAGAAGTACTCTACGATCTAATACTACTTTGTGGACATTACTTTGTGGACATTAATTTGGTTTCTTTTGTTGCACTACTGGAATTCTCATACCAGGATCTGAGGAATGAACACTGTACTTAGTGACCAGTGACGGTTTGGTCACAACATTAATATTATAATTGTTCAGTACAGCATGATTGTCTTTTCCATATTATGATTACTTTGACTAGCATATACTTGGTGAATTTGATTTTCAGATACTAAGGAGCGCAGGTGGGATCCCCCACTTCTAATCTTATTAACACACACATGTGTGACTTGAGGGTAGTCTGGTAACCACCCTTTTCTCACCTAGCTGCACCAGCGACTTTTGTATTTAGTGTAATTTCCTGAGGATAACTTGAGCGCCCTTACTCGCTTGGTTACCAGTTCTCCTTTTTCCTTTAATTCAGCTTAAGGGCAGCCACAGGAATTTACATGAATAGGGACAAGGAAGCACAGGACCTTTTTTCTAACTTAAATGCAGGCTCCTCCATAGGGACAGCTGTGGGTGCCAGTAAGGAGCAGAAACAGGAAGGTTTGAGAGCTAAATTTATTAGATTGGATCGTCTCAAGAAAGCAGAACTTAACAAATGGTGGGATGCTGCCACCTTGAAACAGTATCTAGTATTAAATAGAATCCCCAGGGGACTACGGTCACAAATTATGCCTACCTATGAGGATCTTGAGCCAGATTTACTTGATACTTGGGAAAAAGAGTTAACTAGTAGCTCGAGGAATCTCATCAACATCCTAATAGAAAATGCTGAAAGAAAAATCAAGAAACTGTTGATGGAGATAGAAACTTAATATTCCGGAAGCTAACATGAAGAACTATGCGATACTAGATGAAATTCTAATGGAGATGCAAACTGATATCAAAAGAAGGAAAGATAAAAAACTTAAAAGGGATGAGAATGACTATCGCATGGGCCGTGTTTTTACCTTTGCACGGCGATTTGATTACCTAATGAATAAACCACCATTGCCCAAAAAGAAAGGAGAGACCTCGAGCACTAGCGACCCTTATTCCTCTTCTAGTAATATCTCTACTAGTGAGAACGAAGAGTCTGCAGATACTGCAGGAGTAACACCAGTTGGTAACAGTTTTTTAGAAAGACTATACGTGGAACGGATGGAGAGATTATTTACACGCGAATAATGGGGCACCTATGATTAGTTTGGGAGCCTGAGATAATTAATGAACTCCATATACTGTGTTACGTGATGCCCTATACTCTTTAGGATAATAAATAGATACGTACCTTTCTACATTCAGTTGGGAACTTTCATATGCTTAAACTCTTGACGACTTTTTGGAAGTTGATGGTGATATTTATAATTGAAAACCGATATATCGTTAGAAGTCAAGAGGATGGGATAATCTTCTATGATAGGATTCATTTTACATTAAAGCCCTGATGAAGTCATTGGCTGATTTGATAAGCCAGACGAAACACGTGTTGGCTGTGAATTGAATGTACTGACATCGATTGGAAATATTCTCAAGAATAAAAGAAGTACTCTACGATCCAATACTACTTTGTGGACATTACTTTGTGGACATTAATTTGGATTCTTTTGTTGCACTACTGGAATTCTCATACCAGGATCTGAGGAATGAACACTGTACTTAGTGACCAGTGACGGTTTGGTCACAACATTAATATTATAATTGTTCAGTACAGCATGATTGTCTTTTCCATATTATGATTACTTTGACTAGCATATACTTGGTGAATTTGATTTTCAGATACTAAGGAGCGCAGGTGGGATCCCCCACTTCTAATCTTATTAACACACACATGTGTGACTTGAGGGTAGTCTGGTAACCACCCTTTTCTCACCTAGCTGCACCAGTGACTTTTGTATTTAGTGTAATTTCCTGAAGATAACTTGAGCGCCCTTACTCGCTTGGTTACCAGTTCTCCTTTTTCCTTTAATTCAGCTTAAGGGCAGCCACAGGAATTGACATGAATAGGGACAAGGAAGCACAGGACCTTTTTTCTAACTTAAATGCAGGCTCCTCCATAGGGACAGCTGTGGGTGCCAGTAAGGAGCAGAAACAGGAAGGCTTGAGAGCTAAATTTATTAGATTGGATCGTCTCAAGAAAGCAGAACTTAACAAATGGTGGGATGCTGCCACCTTGAAACAGTATCTAGTATTAAATAGAATCCCCAGGGGACTACGGTCACAAATTATTCCTACCTATGAGGATCTTGAGCCAGATTTACTTGATACTTGGGAAAAAGAGTTAACTAGTAGCTCGAGGAATCTCATCAACATCCTAATAGAAAATGCTGAAAGAAAAATCAAGAAACTGTTGATGGAGATAGAAACTCTAGAAGATGAGATAAAGGTACTTAATATTCCGGAAGCTACCATGAAGAACTATGCGATACTAGATGAAATTCTAATGGAGATGCAAACTGATATCAAAAGAAGGAAAGCTAAAAAACTTAAAAGGGATGAGAATGACTATCGCATGGGCCATGTTTTTACCTTTGCACGGCGATTTGATTACCTAATGAATAAACCACCATTGCCCTAAGAGAAAGGAGAGACCTCGAGCACTAGCGACCCTTATTCCTCTTCTAGTAATATCTCTACTAGTGAGAACGAAGAGTCTGCAGATACTGCAGGAGTAACACCAGTTGGTAACAGTTTTTTAGAAAGACTATACGTGGAATGGATGGAGAGATTATTTACACGCGAATAATGGGGCACCTATGATTAGTTTGGGAGCCTGAGATAATTAATGAACTCCATATACTGTGTTACGTGATGCCCTATACTCTTTAGGATAATAAATAGATACGTACCTTTCTACATTCAGTTGGGAACTTTCATATGCTTAAACTCTTGACGACCTTTTGGAAGTTGATGGTGATATTTATAATTGAAAACCGATATATCGTTAGAAGTCAAGAGGATGGGATAATCTTCTATGATAGGATTCAGTTTACATTAAAGCCCTGATGAAGTCATTGGCTGATTTGATAAGCCAGACGAAACACGTGTTGGCTGTGAATTGAATGTACTGACATCGATTGGAAATATTCTCAAGAATAAAAGAAGTACTCTACGATCCAATACTACTTTGTGGACATTACTTTGTGGACATTAATTTGGTTTCTTTTGTTGCACTACTGGAATTCTCATACCAGGATCTGAGGAATGAACACTGTACTTAGTGACCAGTGACGGTTTGGTCACAACATTAATATTATAATTGTTCAGTACAGCATGATTGTCTTTTCCATATTATGATTACTTTGACTAGCATATACTTGGTGAATTTGATTTTCAGATACTAAGGAGCGCAGGTGGGATCCCCCACTTCTAATCTTTAAGTTTTTAGTGGTTGGCCCTGTTTGTGGTTCCAGCTTTCAATTATCATGAAGTTGATAAAATGATGGTCAGTCACAGGGGAGAATGGATTCGAGTTGAATAGAATCATGGTTGGAGATGATGAGAAAAGGTGGTGCGCCTAAGTTGTGGGTGGGGGTGTCCCAGAATTGGGTAAGAGACATGTCAGTAAGGACATTTTTTAAGGTTGTGACAGCCTGATCGTGTGGGTCATTCCAATGGAGATTGAAGTCTCGAAGGAAGATCTGGGGGAGTGTCTGTCAAGGTTGGAGGAGATGATTTCCATAACCTGTTCGATTAGAAGGAGGTTATCACCCTGGGGATGGTAGAAGATGTCCAGGCTGCATAAGGGTTTGAGAGTGCTGGTGAAATCTATGCAGATGCATTTGCAGGGGGAGAGATTGGCAGGTGGGGAATGTTTTGCTGAGAGCATTGTGGAAGATGCAAGCAATGCCACCACCCAATTTATTAGCTTGTTCGAGTCTAATAATGTTGTGTCAATAATAGGGCCAGAAGAGTCGTTGAGCCACGTTTCTGTGAGGATAAGGAGGTCTAGGTCTTAGGCTAGGATAAGATCAGCCAGGTCTGTAGCATGTTTCACTGCTGATCTGCAGTTAATTAGCATGCTTTTCAGATGTGATTTGGGAAGTGTGCATGGGGTGTGTAGTGGGGATCTTCACGAGGTTATTGGCATTAATGGTATTGGCGTTGGGCCTGGTCGTTCTATGTGGGTTAGTCGAGATAGTTCGGATGGGTTTCGAATTACCTTGTTTAGGGAGAGTAGGGTTATGAACAATCAGAGGGGGTGTGTTAAGGAGCATAGAGCAGGGCCCAAAATGGTCGAAGGAGGGGACGTGTATTCGAGGAGGAGGGAGAGAATATCATCTTCTGAGTATGGGGAGGTGTACTCAAGGAGTAGGGAGAGAATATCTGGTTCTGAATAAGGATTTAAGGATCTGGTAGGTCTAGGCGGGGCGTTAGGGTAGGGGGTGGTGTTCGAGATAAGGGCGGAGGGTTTCGGGAGGAACAAATGTGGGGACTTGAGTGTAGGCATGTTGGAGGAGAGTTGGGGGATCTCACGTGTGGACATTTTGGGAGCGAGATCATGGGCTAGCTCTTCGGTGACCTTGATGAGTTTAAGGATGGCAGTTTTGAGAGTTAGCAGTTTGTGGATTATAGTCTTGATTTCAGAAGCCGGGTCGGGGTGAGGAGTATGGGTCATGTTGAAGTGAGGCTGGGGATTTGCCAATGGAGGAGAAGGGGAGATAGGGAGAGGTGGACGGGAGGGGTGTAGGAAGTCCACTAGAGGATAGTTCAATTTCAGACGTAGTGGAGCAGGAGGTGAGAGGTCGATGTAGGGGAGGTCAGGGGAAGGGAAGTTGGTAGACTTTGTGCCTGGGGAAGCCTGCAGTCTAGTGATGGAGTTTTATAGGTAGGGGCTAGTGGTAGAGGGGATGGGGGAAATAACAGGTGCCTTAAGAATATTGGTCAAGTTCAGGGTAGGGCGTGTCATGTTGGGTGAGATAGGGGAGCCAGGTGTCTGGGAAGCTGTGGTGAAGTGGGGGTTGATCTGGGTGGGAGAAGCAGTCCTTCGGGTGTGGTTCGGTAAAGAGGGCTCATGGGAATCCTTAGTTGGTGAAGGTTCGTAACAGGATTGAGTAGTGGAGACGCTAGGAATCAAAGATCTTTTAAAGAGTACAAACTTATCATCAAAGATGTACAGACAGCAATCGGAGGCCTGAATAAGGATAGTTCAATTGTTGTAGGTAGATATAGTTGCTTTTGCTCTGAAAGTGGGAGACTTTGTGACCAAAAGTCGCAGACCGTGCAGAAATCTTTTAGTTGAAGTGATTCTGAGTAGGGAGTGGAATGAAATTCTCCACTCACCTCTTCTTTTAGTGTAGAAGATCAGGTCGTTCATAGTAGTGCCTTTGTTTGAGCAGAGGTAAGGGTCAGAGATGAGAGTTTCAGGGTTGGCCTTGAGGAGCCTGTGTTTCAAAGTGTTGGTCGCATTTTTGGAGAGGTTGTTCGGGTAGTTAATCGTGAAGCTGTTTGAGCCAGACTTTTCCAGTATGGCGTCCATGCCGCAATGTGTAGGCACGACCGTGATGTGGGTATTTTGGAACACGAGATTAGACAGTGAAGTAGTCGTATGCAGGAGCACAGAGTACGTGTTTAGGCAATGTAATAGAGGGCCTTAGCAAGATGGCTGCATCAGGTTCGGTTGCCGTTGGAGGGTGACTGTCAGTAGAGTATGTCGACAACTTTAGTTAGATTAGTAATATTGTCTCCATTTGTGCTTTTGCTTTTGATTAAAGAATAGGTTCAGGCAATGAGAATGTAAGTGTTTAAGAGAAGGATGATCAACAAAAAAGATGACCAAGGGGCCTTACTAACGGTACTCTCCCAGGTCACGCTATGTATTGTGCCTATATCTGGTGCTAGGAGTGCAGACTTCTGCGCATATGTATGTCACACAGTCGTGCGATCCATATCAGCCAAGATTACCTATTGCCAGTCGAGAGAAACAAGACAGCAGGTCATCAAAAGTCAGGCAGCAGGGCGTTTTTTGTCACACCGCCATGAACCCTATCAGCCAGGAGCCCATAGCGTCAGGCAAGAGGGACCAGAGTCAGATCAAGCAGCAGGGCATCAGTGAGGTTAACATGGATGGTGGGAGCGAGGACAGGAGAAAGCTACCTAAACTGCAGCTCACACATACCTCAATTAAGCAGGTGGGACAGGCCCAGGCATCGACATGCCCCAGAAAGTGAACACACTTGCAGGCAGACTCCGGCCAGGTGGCAGTCTCCGGCACACTCACGCGTCCGTGGAGATCATAGCCAAACCGCAGAGGACACCGGTTGAGGAAAGCGTTTTGGGTCATAGAAATAGTCGAGGGACTCACCTTGAGGCAGGCAGCAGACCAGGCTGGAAGGCCCAGCATCTCGAACCAGTGGTAGCTAGTCGATGGGCAACGGGCGCTGATGGAATGTCCAGCGGGTGCTTTCACGGACCCCTTGATGCAGAGGGCCGCCAGTCAGGGCAGCAGATGTAGGTGTCTGCAGGCCAGTCCGAGGGAGAAGGGACTGCGCAGGGATCAGCCAGCTGCAGCGCGCTGCTATACACGAAGCAGTGCCGCCTGCCCAGTTCTGGGAATCACAATCTGTTGTCAGCCCTCGGGGCATCGAACAGTGTCAGACCGGAGGCAACTGCAACTTCACGGTGGTCGACGGGCGCCGGTGATATATTCTACTTTTACCTCAACTCACGACCCGATGATACAAGGGCAGTCAGACGTTCATAAAGGCCATCAGGTATTGGAGGCCACAGGCGGGGTCGAAGGAGAAGAAGAGGGGGCCTCGCAGGGACCAGCCAGCCACAGCGAGAGGCCAGATTTGAGGCAGCACCTGCACAATAGGATCCCGGTCAGGTGTCCGTGGTCAGGGCATCGATCGGCAGCTGGACATATCCCCAGGTCAACTCTCAAAGGGAACCAGGCGTGGGAAGCACCTAGGAATGCCAGGGGTTCCGGAGCGACCTGGAGCTCCCTGGGTTTCGACCCTTCAGGGAACATGTCCTGAGTCCCAAAGGAAGAAGGTGCAGCCCCGGGAATCCGCCAAGTCGATTTCCAGCGAGGATCAGAGTCAGGAGAGAGGTGACAATATGAATCTTTCTCACTGAGGGTCCGTGATATCCAGATCTAGGGTAAGGAGCAAAATGTCATACTCATGTTGATTCCAATGTTGGGATGGCTCGATGTGCTGAATTATGCAAAGATATAAGCTGATAGCGATCCCTTAACTCAGGAACTCTTAGGAGTTGTTTGAGTAACCCCTTCGTGTACTCTCTCTTCTGGGAAACAAGAAAACAAAGAACCACCAGTCATGAAGTGGAAAGGTGGGCCAAGTAACCATCACAGTCTTTGCACAATGTCCAAAAGAAATAAACCTGGGTGAATTAGTGCGTCACGACATTCTTGGCACAAAAGAAAAAACGGAACACATTTACTGTTAATAAGCAGTCACAGTAATGGAACCTCAATAATATATTTCGTAATTGAAACCGGACTGGTTCTTTCTACTAAGGAAATAAAGTGGGCCAGTAAGAAGCCCCAAAGTTTGTAGGTTTTCCTCTGCAAGAGACCACTTCTTGCCGGTCGCAGCCAACAGAGGAAAACACTGTTCAGAGGAGTTCCCCGCCAAATAGTAACCTCCTCTGCAAGAGCCCGGTTGAAGCCGGTCTCGTCCAACAGAGGAGGTACGAAGGAAGGAGTGACGAGGAGGGAAACCTTCTTCTCTCACTCTGGAAAAGTGGTGCAGGAATACAGAGAGGACAGATGGGTTCAAATATGAATATCTTGAGAAAAAGAATGAATGCAATGATACAGATTGTACATGGAGATGGTGTGAATGACAAGATTGGAAATGTTGAAATGTTTTAAAAACCTACAGCTGGCCTTTTTTTAGGGTGGAGTGGGCATTGGAATAGGGAATGTAGACAGACTCCTGAGAGAATTCAAGGTAATATGGAGCAAAATCAAGAGGTACAAAGAAATAATGTAAATAATGTATATGTAATATAATAATGTAATGTAATAACAAATAAGCAGCATATTCAGAATCAGGAGACATTTTGAATGTCCGTACTACCAGCTCAAGTACTACAACTAATCATGAGAAATAAAATGCCGTATAATGGAGGTTACCAACAGAATACCATGATCATTACAGATGAGATGGTGGGCACCAGTTCACAATGACAACGCCTGTGAGGGGAGGAGGACTGCTTACTTGAAGCAGTTCTAGACGTAGAACAAAGTGTCCAATATATTGACAGAGAAGTCAACAGCCATTCCATTTCATTTTCGATTGAGACGGGGGCTACCCATTCTAAAGTTCTTTCAGTGAAAGTATCAAACATACCACTCTCAGCAGAGGAGTTGAAGTTGTAGGGAAAAGTAATAAATGCATTATTAATACAGTTTCAGCAGATGTTCCATTTAAATTTAGAATAAATATCAGTATATTCTATGTGAGTCAAGGCCAGTGAACTGTCTTGGAAGGGATCCTCTTTGCAAGATGAATCCTGTTATTTACTGCACATCCAATGATATTGCAGTAGAAGCGCAAGATGGGGGTTCACTTGTCAAACTTAGTTCATAAAATTCCAGAGTTGAGATGTACCTAATGTTGACAAAAGAAGACATTCCTTCAAATTTTAGACTTACAGTTAGAGAGGAGGTATGGTATTATTCAGAAAAGGAAATTAGATTGATCTAATCTGCAGAAACTGTGAAAATAAAGATGACAAATTCTCAGTACCTAGATAGTACAAACTAACTAGTGAGGCTGTAGAGGAAATTAAACCAGTGATTGAAAAACCTTTGAGCAGGGAATCCACTGGGGGGTTCTTAAAAGTCAACGCAATTCTCCGATAATGGGGATTAAAAAAAAAGTGGAAAAAGAGAATTGTGCAAGACCTCCGAAAGATTGATAAAATAGAGAATCTTTGCTGTCCAGTGGTACTGAATCCAGCAGTAATACCTTTTCAAAGTCTGGCAGAGGTAGATTTTTACACAGTGATTGACTTATGCCAAACATTCTTTTCAACTCCATTGCTTGAAGACTCCCAGTTCCTCTTTGCATTTCAATTTTCGAAAAAAGTATTTGTTTGGTGTAGGATTCCACAAGGGTCTACAGGGCATCCTTTAATTTTCTCCAAGATCCTTAAAAAATGATTTAAAAGGTTTAATGTTGATTGTAAATTCCAATATATATTTGAACTCCTGTTGGCATCACAAACTGCAAAAGAATGTAAACTTGATACTATTGCTTTGTTGAAACATTTAGTAGAATATTAACATAAATTCTTCCCAACAAAAATGCAGTATTGTGAGAAGGAAATAAACTTTCTTGGACACCAAATTGAAAAAAAGAGTATAAAACGTTTCTAAAGAATGCTTTTCTGCAATTTTGAAACTAAGTTCCCCAACCACAGGTTTGGATGTTTTGGGGCATTGATGGCTACTGTTGTCAGTGGATTTTGAATTTTTCCCAGACTGCAAAGCCTTTAGTAAGGCTAACATGCAGGTGCCTTCAATCATTTAGGAAACTAAAAGAGAGTTTGGGATGCCTTACCACTATGTGATTTTTTATTTATTATGTCACAAAAAGATGGTCGTGCACTTTCTCGTCTTGCCAAGAAACATGGATGACTCATGCGGCTAATTGTCTAGCTTTCAGAAGTGTTAGGTCCAGTTGCTGTAAGTCTTCCAGAATGTCTAAAATAGGTTCCAGCAGTATGTTTGGCAATAGAACAAAATTAAGGAATTGTCATGGATCACACTTTTTTTATGTTCCACACTCGATTGAAAGTCTTCTAACAAAAACACAGCACCTTACAAACAGCAGGTTAATGTGTTATGAACAAGTCATTATTGGAGCAGAGATATTTCAATTTGATGGTGTAATATTCTGAATCCAGTGACACTGGTTCCGATTTCAGACAAATATGAAGACAGTAAAAATATTGCTGATGATTAGTTGGAGCATGACTGTATCAAGGTGACCAAGTTATGTACAAAGTCAGAGACAAGAGAGTCATCTTCTTTTCCTAATGAGGGATCAGCACAAGCAGCAGAATTAACTGCTCCAATGAGAGTTTGTTGCTTTTCAGGAGATTTGAATGTGACAATTTACACAGATATCCAGTACGGACTTGGTAATGTGCATGAGTATGGTCAGCGAGTGCTGCAGCGAGGGTTTATAACCACCGCAGGTGCTCCTATAAAAACTTGTGTCTACATATTGGATTTGTGGAATGCAATTCAGAAACCAAAAGAAGTGGCAGTTTTGAAGTGTTAAGCCCATAAGGCTGGTAAGAATGTGGTCACATTAGGAAACCAAATGGCAAGGTTTTGCACCTTGTAGGAATGGACAGTGATTTAGGAAAATTAAAATGAGAATTCTGTAAATAATGCAATTACATAGTTTTCAGACAATGTGAATTGCTTCTTTAAGGACTCATTACAACCTTCCTTAAGCGAGCTGAGAGACCTGCAAGAAGATGCTACAGAGATTGAGAAAATTAAATGGGTAAAATTAGGTTACAAAAAGAATTATCAGGATTTGTATGTAATTAAAGATCAGAAATATGTTTTACATGATGCTATGTTGCAGCCCATATGTACATTGTTGCATGATTAAATACATGCAGGTAGACATGGTTTAATCAGAGTGTTGAAAAATTATTGGAAAAATGTAGGAATTTGGCATGCAGCTAAGGATGCCTAATTTGGCACCTTAACAATCAAGGAAAAAGAACCATCACTGTTCTGAATCACTTTGGCAAATCAAAAGGCCCATTAATGAGATTGCTAGCAGATTTTTATTGAAATGCCACTTTGTAATTGATGGACTTGGCCATTTATGCAGAGTCATCCCCAAACTTTTTGCACTTTGCCACTGCTAACCAGTGTTGAAGGGCTTGCGTTCTCTCCTTTAAACATAGCCAAATTGGCTTACACCCGATTGACACATTGTATTTACTTGTAAGTCCCTGGTAAAGTGGTACTACATGTACAAAGAGCCTGAAAATTAAATGCTATTAGTAGGCATGCAGCACTCACTGACTGTGCCACCCACTTATGTCCTCTTTTGAACAGGTCTTAGGCCTGCCATTGCATTCTGTGTGTGCAATTCTAAACTGCCGTTTGGACCTGGCAAAATACGACGTTTGCCAACCCTTTTAATACATATAAGACACCCCTAGGATAGGCCCTGAACAACCCAAAGGGCCTGGCACATTGTATTTAACAAGCTGGGCATGCACTTTGACTTGGCAAAATTGTTCTACCCCTGAAGGGAGCTTGTGTGCCAGCCAAGGGTATGTTCAGGGAATAAGCAGTCCCATCTACTCAGCCACACCAAACAGGTACTGTAACAATCCTCTTCCCAATCGGCTGGTGCCAAATTGGTTACAGAGAGCCCCAGTCTCCCATTACACTTAACTATGACTGAGCAGGGCTCACTCTGGTCATTTTCATGTTAATCAAGTTCTTGAAGTCTTCCAGGTCTCCCTTCCTGACTTATATGCCACATACTTGGGTCTGACCCATTTATTTTTGACTCTTATGTTAAGCCATACTGCTCAGTGCAAAGTTACCAGAGGGTGAGCATAGGTTAATTTAGGATGTGTAACTGACTTACCCTGACTAGGAGAGTGGCTCCTGCTTGGACATGCTGTTTACTCTGCCAACCAAAACCTTAATTTCTAACAAATAGCAATCCATATACATGACCAATGTTGAATCAGGTAAGTTTGTTTTGGCTCAAAAATAAAGGCATGAATCCTGTGTAATGGAGTGTCTAACAAATCTGAGGAAAAGTCATCAATGTCAGCAAAGTAGTCATATGTAGGCTGTGCATAAACAAGGACCTCAAGGGGCAGAGTCGAACTGGTAGGCACCTCCAAAGGTGTTTTTTGCAGAGTTTTATATATCGGGAACTTCACCCAAATCGGGTATCAGAGCGCTTTACATAGCACCAGTTGCATTAAATGAGGACACATTCATTTGTGTTAGGTGCGGGGAGATTAAGTGGTTTGCCCAGAATCACAGGATGTTCAGCATCATTGCTGAGACTTGAACCCAGTTCCCCAGATTCGAGGTTGACCCCCCCCTAGTCGTTAAGCCAACTCCTCTCCCCAAGAGTATGGAAAAAAACTATTTTGTTGTCAGGAATAGTAGTCAAAGACTGTGAATACATATGGTGTGTTTACAGTGTTAGCAGTAGTAACAGGAAGTAGTAGAACTTCAGTATAAGACGTCTCTTGCCAGGCAGTAATAATTTTTATATTATTTAATGCTTAAATTGGGATTTCCTGTATGGTAGTGAGAGACGATAGGTAACTACACAGGAGCCCTCATGGCCTACTGTGTAGGACTGGCCAAATGGAGTGGTTTGACTAAGTCAATAGACACATACTATTTGTTTCTTCAACCAGCAAGTGGTAGCTAAATCACAGTTCTGGCACCTGCAATGCCAAGGACTGACACCAGTGCTCTGTATGATGAGCCAAATTCCTTTCTGTTAGTAATTTTTTCTAAAACTAGATCCCCAATTTTTGGGACCCAGACAGGAGTTGCTGGTTGCACCTTCACTTCTTCAGTGGTAGAACATTTAGTGGTTTCATAGAAGTGCTCATCTTGAAAGTCTTGTAGTTCCTGTAAAACAGTGAAATGTTCATTGATGTGAAAAGATGTATCTGCTGCCACTGTGCCAGGGTTACATCTGGACATCAAACAAGACTTCATAGGGAGTCCGGCCACCCAAGGATCTTCTAAGCAGAATATTTACAGCGCTCAGGACTCCATAAAATTGATGGATCATACTATGACTAGAACATAATACCCTAGCAGTAAAAGACTGCCTTAAGTCACGATTTTCCCTCTCCCCTTTTGAATTACCCTCAGGATGAGAGGGGAGAAAAAAATGCACCGTCACACCAAGGGTTTCCATGGTATCCAGTAAGCCCTAGAGGCAAATGCTGTTCCCTGGTCCAAATGGAATACAAAGAGTGCATTTATCCCGATAAAGGCTTGCAGATCTTTTAAAACAGTTTGAGCATCAGCCGATCGCTGTGGACACACCATTGGAAATTTAGAACATGAATCTACAGCTAATAGAAAGAAGTTAAAGTAACCATCTGACTTTAGAGGTCTGCAGTGGTCAGGGTGGACACAAGCCAATGGTTTATTAAAGACTAAGAGATGTGTCTGCATTTGGCAAGCTGCGATGGAGACTTTTATTTGTTAACAAATGTCGCAAATAATATAAAGTTTTGTCTGTTTGTAGAGACCGTGCCACCAATAACATTGTTGTAGAAGTGGGATTGTAGCTGCCACACCTGCATGGGCAGAAGCTAATTCCTGATGAGCAGCTATGACTTATTCTAGCCTACGGCCCAAGTTTGGTATCACTCTATCCCCACTCCGGGAATATAAGCAAAAGGTATGTTTTGTGCACTCAATAGGTAGGAGTATTTAGCTGGAATTTTTTTAGGTAATGGTGTGCCAGTGCATGAAGAACTGACAGCTACTATGTTTCCATTCACTCTTGTATTAGAACGAGTACATAGAGGCTTTACAGCAGTTTGGACCACTGCTTTTGTGGCTTAATCAGCCAGTGAATTGGCGGAAGTCCTCATCCTTGGGCCATCACCCTCCGCCTGGGACGACTCCTGGTGGCCCCCTGCCCTGGGCACCGCCCCCAAGCCGACAGACCACGCACGCAACCTGGGCTTCATCCTGGACTCCTCCCTCTCCATGACCAGACAAGTCAACGCCATCTCCTCTTCATGCTTTCACACCCTCCACATGCTCCGCAAGATCTTCCGATGGATCCCGATGGAAACCAGGAAGACGGTCACCCAGGCCCTCGTCTCCAGCCGGCTAGACTGCGGAAACACCCTCTACGCTGGAACCACAGCCAAGCTACAGAAAAGACTACAACGAATCCAGAACGCCTCCGCCCGACTCATCCTAGACATCCCCCGACGCAGCCACATCTCCAACCACCTGAGGAACCTGCACTGGCTCCCTGTCAACAAGAGGATCACGTTCAGGCTCCTCACCCACGCACACAAGTCTCTCCACAACCTGGGCCCCAAGTACCTCAACGACCGCCTGGCCTTCCACACGCCCACCCGCCAGCTACGATCCGCTAGCCACGCCCTCGCCGCCGTACCACGCATCCGAAGAGCCACCGCCGGAGGCAGATCCTTCTCCTACCTGGCGGCCAAGACATGGAACTCCCTACCCATCCACCTTCGGCTGACCCAGGACCACCTCGCCTTCAGGAGACAACTCAAGACCTGGCTGTTCGAGCAGTAGCGGCCCCCCTCCCCCAAGCGCCTTGAGACCCTTCCGGGTGAGTAGCGCGCTATACAAGTGTTATGATTGATTGATTGATTGTGAATTTCATGCAATGTGTATTCCAGCACATTGGTGAATCAATGTATGCATTACATTAACCCATGGCAAACATTCCTTTAGATGTGGCACCTTTAACCAAAGCTATTTATGTTTGATAGCATTCCCTTTTGAGCATCTGCATCCATTCAAGCGCCAATAATGTAAATGCTTGTTGAAAGACTTGACAAAATAATACGAATCACACACTATAGGTGTGGCAATTTCAGGATCAGTATTTTATAGTGCCAGAATTAGAGCTTTAAGTTCATCTAGGTAGTACAATCCCCTAGAGATTGTGTTAAGGTTTTCTGAGGGTGGCAGTCTCCATTCCTCATCACTCCACGTACCACTGTGCAAGTGGCGGAGTAGTGCTGTTTACTTCCAACAGCTGGGTTGGCTGAACAATCAGTATGGACAATGAAGTCATACTGGTCAAGAGCTAAAATGTCACTGGGCACAAGGTATTCTTGTTCATATGGGAAGAATACTTGTATTTGTAGTGTGGAGTCAAAAACATAGTGGCATATTATCAATAAAAGCTGTTAAAATTATTGCCGCTTTAGTGGCAGGAAACTGCCACTAAAGCTGTGATAATGGGCTGGATGATATATGCCCTTGAGAATTCCAATAGAAGCCCATGTTCTGGTGTTAACCTGGTCTTCTAGGAGAATTCTCTGCGGCATATTATCAAGCCCATTATCGCCGTTTTAGCAGCAGGTTCCTGCCGCTAAAACTGCGATAATTTTATTGCCTGTCTTGGTAATATGCCCCTGAGTCCACTAATATCATCATAGTATGTTGGCCCAATTCAAACCTACCGCCTAGTGCACCATCTGGACCCCTAACCTTACAGGGTACCAGACAGTGTCTGCAACCTCAGAACATGACCACTCTAATTTCCCAAGAAAATTGTGGAAACAGATCTACCCTTTTGTTGTCACTTAGGCATGGCCAAAGAGAGACACAATAAAAATATGATTTGGCATTTCAAACATTTAATGAAAAAAATGTGTTCTTGTGTAAAAAAACAATCTGCAATTAGTAGGAGGAAACAAAGCATTGTAACCAGCATTACAAGAATGGTGAAAATGATGAGCAGTGCAATCATTCTAACATTTCAGTGATTGTATAAATATATGACAATATATATCATACTTATAATCCTACCTAATACTACCTACACTATTGAGAGCATAGTGGGAGTCCAGGGCTGGACTAACTGTAGCGGGCGCCGGGCGTTTCATCGGTGGGCCGCCAGGTTGGGGGCTGATTCTAGGACCCTGGGGGCCGTTTTTGTTACCGGGGCTGGCACTATAATCCCCCTGTAACAAAATCGGCCGATCTGGCCCTTGCAAACAGCTCGGACGAACCCCCTCCTCTTCACCAGGGGGCCAGGGCCAATTTCAGTTCCCAGTCTGGCCTGTGGAAGTCTCCTCTTCCAGATCCCTTGGGATAACCCAACTCCCCATACCGGTGTAAGATGTACCAGGAAGCCTGTCTGGTGGAGAACAGGCAGCCGTCATATGCAGGATAGAGATTGGAGTCAGCGGGGTTGCATCTAAGTCACAGGAAAGTGTTCCAGGATAATCCGTAAAAGTGCTCCTCTGATGAATGTGGCTCAGAGGTGGTTTATAAAATCAAAGCCCTGTTCCGATTGCACTTTGTAAGAGGAGCAACACTAATGTTATTGTTTGTCTTTCAGATACAGAGCAGTCTCCAACCCGACAAGACAACCATAGCAAGGGCAACATGCTCAATGTTCCTTAGTCTTAGACAAAGTGCAAAAATGTCATGTTAAAAAGCTTACAAAGATATGTGTTGCAAGCAGAATACTTTCTAAGGATGTTATCATGTACATGAAAAGCATGTAAAAAGTCACTGTTTAAAAACATGTCAAGTGTAATCTTGTAGTTCAAAATGGAGGTTTTGTGCATGGGCCTTGTTGAACCTTTCAGCACTCTATATGTCAGGAGGAGGCCAGCTTTAGGTTAGTCATGGGCGAAGTGTGTGCGGAGCTCGTAAAACGTGTACCGCACTGTTGTGGAAACCCTGTATGCCAGGAGGGAATGCTGAAGTGTGGAATGCGGGCAGGAAAGTCCGAATTCTTGTATAAGGTACCAAAGCAATATATATGCTAGAAGTGGCTCCTGGTGCTAATTTACTTTCTTTCAGACTGCTGTGCATAAACTAAAGTGCGACCTGTGGGTCGAAATCAATCATCAAGGAAGTTAGCACTGAACTCCCCCATGTACAGAGGAGGATGCTGTGAGATGATCGACCTCACTGGGACCAGATCAGGAGCACCAGGATTAACCCCCTGAACCTCAGTGGGGAGAGCTGAACCTACCCTGGAGGAGCAGCGCCAGAGCACATCTGATCACTGCTGCAGCTGGCCTTGCAAACTCTTGGAGAACCTGTGCCTGCTGGGTGCTGATGCAACTCCCACATGGAGCCCGACTCAATCTAGTAGGACTTGAGCAAAGTAAGAAAGTGAGTTCCTGTGGTTGCAGCCCCACTGAGACGCTGAATGCTTCCTTGCTGCTGGAGCTGGTAAGACATGATATGGGCCTACAGGGCTCTGGGAGCTCACTGCTATATGTGCAATGGCATCACAGACACTTTTGACTGTGTCCTAAGTGTCAGAGTTGACTCTTGAGTAAGGTCTACTAGTGAGCATTCCCTGGATGCGGCCACCAGAGAATGGGGATTAACCCTGATCACATTACGAAGAGCCGGTGGGACTGGGTCATACCAAAGAAACACTACAGTCCAGACCTTAAGAGGATTGTTTTATTGCTTATGCTTTTTTAAATATAAAAATAGGTATTTGACTGGACATTGATTTATTGTCATTAATTTGCCAATTTTGAGTAATGAGCTGTGTCCACTAACTTGTATCCAAACTTTCTCCTCTTGGACTACTCTAACACAGCTATTGCTGAGAGTCAAGTGCAGAAGGGGTACTTGCTTCTGTTACTCCTCATCCATGGTAGGTCAGGCCCTGGGACATCAGAAGTGAAAGTTCTCAACCACTTAGGTTTGGCACAGTAACCTCTGCTTGCCCTATGGCCTCCTGAAAAGGGGTTCTGACACATTTTGAATACTGTTTCCCTGCATTTGTTATTTCTGATTGACTCTGTTCTATTTCCTGAAGTTCAGTAGTAGTTTTGTGCCTTGCTGTTATCCCCACCACTGTCTACATCTTATATCAAGCATCACAAGATTGACAAAGAATATTTTCCCCTTTATTGTTTTTTCCCCCTAGCAGTCACTCTCTTGAGGAAACACCTGTAGCATTTTCACAAACATTCTTCTGTGTAGGGTGGCACTGAGACTAATGGAAGGAGTCACCCTTTTCTCGGAGGATCTAGAAGGGCTTATGGAAGTTTGTCATCTTATCCAGGCCTTCACATGATTGTCTGCATGCAAGACCTTGACTGAACTGTCTCCATTATAGAAAAGCCTAGATATTCTGTTTAGTTTCTCTTCAGCTGTTGTGTTGCTCCTGACATGTCAATCTGATCATTTACTTTCTGATATTTTCCGCGGAACCTACCTTTTATGCCCCAGCCACCATAAGAATCAAAATTAGGGGATTGCAATTTCTCAATTTTTGTACATGTGACCGTGGCTGAGCAATTTGCACAGAAAGAACTTGAAGCAATTAAGGAACTTGCAAATAGATGACAAATAGCACAACCATTGAGAACTCTAAGGCTTTTTTAACAAAAATTGATAAAGACATTGGAAAATTTAGGATGATGTTGAAGTGTTTGGGTGCAGCTAATAAAATGGATTGAGTCCTTAATTACGGACTGATGGATACTAGGTAACACCCTCCCAAGGGGGACATACTTCAAAGGACTTTATGTAGATTGATGATAACTGGGTCAAGTTGTTTTGAAAACTATTTTTACTTCTGTGTATAATGAATATTTAGTATTATTTGTTTACTGATTATTGATTAGGTTCGCTTTCTATCTGTAATTACTAGTGATTAGACACTTAATTTATTCATGTTATAAAAGCACTGAAAAAACCACCTGAGTTCAGAAAATATTCAAACATGTGAGAATGGATGTAACTAATTTAGTGAATATGTGATGAAAAAGGTCCGCATGTCTGATTTGAATTATATTGGTACAAAGGATAATGAATGAAGGCACTGTATTCATGCTATGCTGTCTAAAAAGGGAACACCTAGTAACAGCTTGAGGTACTGTAGTGCTGTGCTGCCTACTAAGCAGGGACTTTCGAATCAACCAGTAGGTTTGTACTCCCGGGTTGCATACTAAACTGGGACATCTTGTCTCATCGTGTGCACACTCAAACTAGACCGTATGGGTTTGACAAAGATTCTTTAAGTCTGCAACCAGCTTTGTAAAAATGTCTGCAGAGCAAACTGATGTGGCCAACATTGAAGTACCAAACTCACCAGGACTCAGCTTTGCAGAACACACAAAATGGTTGGGTCTCACTCAAAAAAGGGCAGCTAACTTTGGACTTGTATGGCCTGTCTAACATCACATCAGATCACTGTACCTCAACTCCAAGCTACTATCCAGCGAGCATTGTCATTGTAATTTCTGGCTTTCTGGTTGGGAGATTGAAGTGAAAATTAGCAAAACTTCTCCCTTGCTTAACTCTCTCTTCTGAAAGGGGTATAGGTTCAGTATATTTTGCTGAAGTCACCTCCTGCTGGGATAAGCTTGGGAAAGACTGGGCTCAGGGAAGAGTGATGGGGTCAGGGAAAAGACAAGTGGTCTTTCTTCCCACATTTGCCTCGAATATATATCGCTCATAGAATGATATTATCTGCAACTTGGTCACATGCTCACTGTGTGATGTGTGCAAAACAACAGTTGATGGACAGAATGCAGAACAATGTCATACATTCACCCCAGTACAGAGATCTGGGCCTCAATCCATCGTTTTTGGCACTCCACACCAACCCAGTTCAGACATGGCCATATGCAAATCAGCCTTGACCCTGTGCCTCATGGGAACAGTCCAGCCCGAACTGCCAAGCCATGTCTTTCCTGGACCGGAATCAAGCATCCTAGGACCGGTTTCTGGCTATCAGCCGTCTTCAGCCAGGATAGCTTGACTCCAGTGGTGTCGAGAGCATGGGACTCACGTCTGAGCATATCCATCCCACTCGGGGTGACAAATGCAAAACAACAGTTGAAGGACAGAATGCAGAACAATGTCATACATTCACCCCAGTACAGAGATCTGGGCCTAAATCCATCGTCTTTTTGCACTCCACACCACCCCAGTTCAGACATGGCCATATGCAAATCAGCCTTGACCCTGTGCCTCGTGGGAACAGTCCAGCCCGAACTGCCAAGCCATGTCTTTCCTGGACCGGAATCAAGCATCCTAGGACCGGTTTCTGGCTATCAGCCGTCTTCAGCCAGGATAGCTTGACTCCAGTGGTGTGGAGAGCATGGGACTCACATCTGAGCATACCCATCCCACTCGGGGTGACAAATGCAAAACAACAGTTGATGGACAGAATGCAGAACAATGTCATACATTCACCCCAGTACAGAGATCTGGGCCTAAATCCATCGTTTTTTTGCACTCCACACCACCCCAGTTCAGACACGGCCATATGCAAATCAGCCTTGACCCTGTGCCTCATGGGAACGGTCCAGCCCGAACTGCCAAGCCATGTCTTTCCTGGACCGGAATCAAGCATCCTAGGACCGGTTTCTGGCTATCAGCCGTCTTCAGCCAGGATAGCTTGACTCCAGTGGTGTGGCGAGCATGGGACTCACGTCTGAGCATACCCATCCCACTCGGGGTGACAAATGCAAAACAACAGTTGATGGACAGAATGCCGAACAATGTCATACATTCACCCCAGTACAGAGATCTGGGCCTAAATCCATCGTTTTTTTGCACAACTGGGGTGGCAGAGTGGGCTAAAGAACGGTGATGGATTAAACCCAGATCAGTTGATTGGGGGTGAGTGCTTGTATTGTCAACGCTCCGTCCATCATTTCCTTTGGTTTTTCTTTGTTTGCCATAAGTTGGCAGGGTATGCCCAGACGTGAGTCCCTTGCTCACTTTGCCACTGGATTCAAGCAAGCCGGGCTGAAGACGGCTGGAATGCCAGAAACCGGTCCTCGGTAGCTTGTTTCCGGTCCAGGGAAGGCATGGCTTGGCAGTTGAGGCTGGACTGTTCCCATGAGGCACAGGGTCAGACTGATTTGCATATGGCCATGTCTGAACTGGGGTGGCAGAGTGGGCTAAAGAACGGTGATGGATTAAACCCAGATCAGTTGACTGGGGGTGAGTGCTTGTATTGTCAACGCTCCGTCCATCATTTACTTTGGTTTTTCTTTGTTCGCCATAAGTTGGCAGGGTATGCTCAGACGTGAGTCCCTTGCTCACTTTGCTACTGGATTCAAGCAAGCCGGGCTGAAGACGGCTGAAATTCCAGAAACTGGTCCTCGGTAGCTTGTTTCCGGTCCAGGGAAGGCATGGCTTGGCAGTTCAGGCTGGACTGTTCCCATGAGGCACAGGGTCAGACTGATTTGCATATGGCCATGTCTGAACTGGGGTGGCAGAGAGGGCTAAAGAACGGTGATGGATTAAACCCAGATCAGGTGACTGGGGGTGAGTGCTTGTATTGTCAACGCTCCGTCCATCATTTCCTTTGGTTTTTCCACATGCTCACTGTACCATAGGACTCAAGTTATACCTTGCTGACGAGGCCTAAATATGTCAAATCTGATATGGGGTTGCCTGTGTTTCTGTCTGGAGGAGACCTGACCCGCAGTTCGGGATGCACTGTTTCTATTGGGTGGTGGCCCTATTATGTTATGTTATGCATATTTGTAAAGCACATTATCACCTGTGAGTGTATCCAGGCACTGAGCATTAAACAGTAGTGTATATCTAGCTTGTCCTAGGGTAGGCTGATTAATCGAATAGCTAGGGGTTCATCTTCTTGTGGAATTCTAGAAGAGTGGAAGAGGCTCTGATGTGAAGCAGGAGGTGCTTTAGGGGTGATGTTAGAGAAGGCTGCCGTAAAAATCTAGGGCCTGATTTACCAAGCATTTTACCGGTCATAAAAACTCCATCTAGCTGGCTGGTGATGAGAGCATGAGTGCCAGTTTTCGTGGTGTTGCATAGAAGCCATTTGAAAATTCTCCTATGATAAGGATGGGGTATGAGACAGTGTCAAATACTACATCGATGTCCTGGAGGATGAGCACCACCATTTCCCCCCTGTCCAGGATTATGCCGATGTTGTCTGTGGCTGTGATTGGGCCAGAAGCCAGGCTGCATGTTGACGAGGAGATGGTGGTTGCTGAGATGGTCACTGAGGCACCGGCTGATGAGCTTCTCTAAGATCATGTATGGATATGGTAGGAGGGAGATAGGTCTGTAGTTGGCGAGGATGGGTGAATTCAGGGATTTTTCCTTGAGGAAGGGAGTGTTTCCAGTTGTCTGGGAAGTGAATCGATGGAGGAATTGAGATGTTGAGGATGGGTGTTAGTGTTTTGCTGATCAGTAGCAGACATTTGAGGAAGGCATGGTGGGACAGGTGTGGAGAAGTGTGGCTCAGGGGTTAGAGGCAGCAGACCCGGAAGCTGAGATCGGTTCTGGACCAGGGTTCAATTCCCCACCTCGGCGGGTCTTGGACTAAAAATTCCACGGACTCGATAATTCTCGCCCCGGTGCCTGCTCGACTCACGGGTTCACACTCTGCGACTCTGGGCAATAGCTTGGTTAATCTCCACAACGGCCCCTCGCGGCGGGATGCCTGACTTTCACCTTGTGGATACCCTGCTATCTCACAGGGGAATACCAGGACGGGTTCCCTAAGCAAGCGCCGGGAAACCCACTGCGGGTAGCTGTGCGCTATATAAGCTCAACTACATTTACATTTACAGGGATCAAATGTGAACCCTGAGTTGATGGACTTCATGTTGGTGGTGATTTCATCAGCAGTGAGAGTGGGCCACATCGTCAGGATTTGTTCTTTAGTTGCGATGGGAAGTCCACTTGTTTGGTAGACAGTGTCCTTTTGAGGGTCAAAGTTGCAGTATATGGAGATCATTTTATTGTACAATAATTCAGAAAGTTTGTTGCAGAGGACTTGGGAGGGGAGATTTCGCTGGAGGTCGGCTGGAGGTGTAGTGATACATTTGATGATGTCTGATTTGCATATGGCTGGTCTCTTTCTAGAGTGGTAAAATGGATGAAAAATGAGGAACTTGAATACGGCCCTAGTGATTCCCAGTAGCTGAAATTAAGTCAAGTATACCTGCCATTACTGTTTGGCATTAGACATGCAAATGTGTGCAAGCCAAACCCCTTGGAACATCACAGTGATAAAATACAGATATACCATTCAGTGCATTTCTCTTGGTAAGCTTACATGAACCAATTACAGGCATTAAAAACTGGTGTGTATCCAAAAAAAACAAAGATTTGCAATGCAATGTCCAGCCCTTTGCAACTTGCTCAGTCTTTCAATCCTTTTGAAGCAGGGCCTGTGACTTTCTGTTCTGAACACTATGTTATCACTAGCTGCACATTGATATTGTCTCTGAGTCATACCACAATAGTTGGTCGCTTGGACATACCACATATTGAGCTGTATGCTGACCGGGGCCGAACTGGGGAACCAAAAGCAGCCCTAACAAAAACGCTCAAACCAGCCCCACTACCTTTGTCTCCTCCCTCTATCTCTATCTTTCCATCCATCCACCCATTCTGTCTTGCTCTCTCTTACTCCTTCTATCCTCTCTCTCTTCTCAATCTCTGATCGCTTTTTCTTTGCCTCTCCCCCTCTCTCTTACTCTCACCCATCAAACCTGTGCCTAGTGCTTCTAACCTCCTGGAGCTGGGGAAAGTGTCAGAGGCACCATGAGCGACCCTAAACTTTCAGATCTTGCCTCTCCGGGCTCCAGCTCACAGGGGACCCAAGTCTCACACCGTTAGTCGAGATGCTGATCTTGATGAAAATGAGCAATATTCTCAGAGACATCAATATGTTGTCCATTATAACCACGCCAGTTGCATGATAATTCAACATTCTATTTGGGGACCCACTGCCCTTTCAGTTCCGACGTTAGGAAACGAAGTAGACCAACATTTACAGTGCCAATATTTCACATAGTGTTGGCATCCATTCATATTTCTTAAAAAGTTGACAGTGTTCCAATATTTCCCCCATGAACGGAGTGAAACCACTTTGTACTCCGCTAACAGTTTATTGAGGTTTCAGTATTAGGTTTCCCAGCAGCGCGCAGGGACATCAGCCCTCTAATTTTCTAATGTTCCTCTTCAGCATTTTTTTTCAAGGAGCTGGCAGTGATCATTCACGCCGTGTAGAAGACTACAAATTTCATTAAATATGTTTAGCCTCAGGAAAGGACAAACTCCAAAGTGACTTTCTTGTTCGTCAGTGGAGAGAAAAAATTACCACGTCTAACCGCTAAATTGCAGCTCGGATTTCTCTAATAGCTTTAAACGATCCAGCAATGTTTGCACAATGTATTTGAAATCAGATTACAGGCCGCCCCTAACTTCGTCTTCTTGATGCGAGATATTTTCGACTTCCCTTGCAGAAGAAAAGAAATGAACATCGTTTCAGGATCATCAATATCCTGCAGGGAGTTTTCATTTGTTGCAATCACGACGCTGTGCCATGCATCATGCAAAGGGGGTGGCACCACACACCATGACAGGCAGCACAGCCACATGTCTGTGCGTCTATAAAAAAAATCCTAGCTCCACTAAGTATGCTTGTGCGTTGGCTTTTACAAATAGCCAGTTAAGCCAATATTATAATTATTGCACTCGGATATACCCTCTCCCCAAATGTTGTGAAATGACATCAGAACAGCCCCCAAGATTATCTTGCAGGGAAGCCAAGCACATTTGGGTAGTTCTCAGCACATTTACAGTCAGGACACCTCACACTGCAGACTTTGGGGCAGATTTATGTTAGTAATGCGCCACGTTTGCGTCACGCAACTGCGGCATAAACGTGGCGCATCCCTATGACCCATTTACAATGTGACGCATCTAGGCAGATGCGTCACGTTGTAAAGCCCTGCGCCACTTGTGGGCGTTCCGGCGCAGGGTGGGCGTTCCGGGGCAGGTGCGCCTCGCAAAAGTGGCTGAGTGAATTCTATAAGATTTCACTCAGTCACTTTCAGGCCAATGCTGCATCAAAACCCTGGGGCAGATTTATGAGGCCCTTGCGCCACGTTTACGCCGCTGTTGCGTCACGCAAGGCGGCGTAAACGTGGCGCATCCCTACGAACGATTTACAACGTGACGCATCTAGGAAGATGCGTCACGTTGTAAAGCCCTGCGCCGCTTGTGGGCGTTCCGGCGCAGGGGGGGCGTTCCGGGGCAGGTGCGCCTCGCAAAAGTGGCTGAGTGAAATCTATGAGATTTCACTCAGTCACTTTCAGGCCAATGCTGCGTCAAAAGCCTGCGCCTGCTTGAAGCAGGCGTAAGGCTTGACGCAGCATTGTTAAGATGGGCACCCCCGAGCCTTGCTGGAGCTGCGTCGCGCTTGCGACGCAACTCCAGCATTGCGCCACCTTTACGGCACAGATGCGTCACGCATCTGTGCCGTTTTTGCCCCATGGTGCGCCGCATCATAAATGCGACGCACCATGGGTGGCGGAGCAGTGGCGCACTGAGGCGCATGTTAACTGGCGCATCACTGGGGATGCGCCAGTTAACATAAATCTTCCCCCCTGCGCCTGCTTGAAGCAGGCGTAGGTCTTGACGCAGAATTGGTCAGATAGGGCACCCCTGAGCCTTGCTGGAGCTGCGTCGCGCTTGCGATGCAACTCCAGCAATGCGCCACCTTTACGGCACAGATGCGTCACGCATCTGTGCCGTTTTTGCCCCATGGTGCGCCGCATTGTAAATGCGGCGCACCATAGGTGGCGGAGCAGCGGCGCAAAATAACTGGCGCATCCGTTGGGATGCGCCAGTTATCATAAATCTGCCCCTAAGAATTGTTTCAAAAGATTGAACAAGACAACAAGCCTTTTCCATTTATGCACCCAGGACCTGGAACAACATCCCCGTACCCTCCCTGCTCCCATGTAGGAAAGAGTTGAACACAGGCCTCTTTAAAGAACACTACATCACAATGCATTACCCTTATCAACCCAGTTGGCTCTCCCCTTACTGGCTGATTTTATGCTTGACTGTGACCATGCACAGTGTTCCACTCACTGCCTTTCGACTGAGTTTAATCTATAGAAATGTCATAAACCCATATACATCCCTGTATATCATAAAAGAACATACAAGAACTCACCACATGCCTGGGTCCTGCATACTCAATGGGCTCCCCACACCGGGAGATGCGTCAGTAGTCTCCTGTTAAAATGTTTTTAAATTGTAGGGCTCACTTCCACTTTTGTAATATTTACTTTTAAACCATCCCTCACAATCCAGTTTGGCGGCCGTCCACCTTTCCTTTTATACATCCAACCACCAATGTCAGCCATTGTGCCCATCTATCCATCACCCTCCAGCCCAAATACACCCTCCCTCCCTCCGTCTCCCTCCATCCCAGTGAGGCAGACTTTTTGGTTAGTTAAAATATAGAAGCAGATGTGTCGAGGTTTGTCAGCTGAGGTGAAGGCAGGCCAGCCTGTGACTGGCAATGTGTCCAGCGTGAGCTGTGGTAAGCGTTCTGAGTTTAATATACTTCCCCACGCAATAACTGGACTCGAGCAGCCGCCTCCCAGACGGCTAATTTGTATGTAGAAAATATATTCTAATGAATTAATACGCTGGACAGCCGAGCTGCAGAGTCAGAACGATAACAGAGGGAAATCATATTTAGTTGATGGGAAGCTAGGGGTTGCAGCAATTTTGTCTGAAACCTGGGCATTAAGACGCCTGTAATGAAGAGAACAGCACCCGGGCTCTATTATCATTCAAGGCGCAAAGAAAGTGCAGTCCTACAAGCCCGGTTCGCCGCCAATGTGGGATCCGCACACATGCACAAATCTGTAGGGTTTGCTTGGTTTTGCATAGCTGTTGGGCATTTGCATTTTTATTGCTGCCGTGTAATGATTCTTTAATTTAGAGCGCAAATCCGATGCGAAAGCCCCCTAAGAAGGCAGCTGAAGATTAAGGTGCAAGGGATGGCGGGTAAGCTGTTCTTCTCCAGAAGCAAGTAGTTTTCTTTTAAAGTTAGACTCTCTAAGGGTGTGGTTCTGAGCACAGCCTAATAATTGAATGAATGAATATATTTATAATTATAGTTTTCATAGGAGTACGTCTTTTTAATATATGGCTTTATAATACATGGGATACTGCAAGCCGTGCCCGTTTCTAATTTCGTTATTACAGGCGATTTGTGACGTCCCTAGACCCCTGTACTAAAGAAACGACTAACCACTCAACTGTAATAACTTATTACAGTTGAGTTCTGATTCACAATACCCCCAGAGCCGGCAGAGAAGTTGAAAGCAGGACACGGAGCGAAATTAAAGCCGCAATCTTTTTTTTCTGCTCTACTTTTTGCAGATGAACAGTGACAAGCAAGTCAAGTCAAGTCAAATAACTTTATTCGGTTATTACAAATAACAACCATAAAAGCATATTACATTATACATATTTTGACTCTTGTTTACAAAAAAGATTATATAAAAGACAACATGAAGCGATAATGTTACACATATACCGGGTCATAATTACATTAAATAACAACATTAATCAAAAAGATTACACAAAAAGATTACAGGCAGAACACATTCACGGGATTTCAAGCAGTTTAAAAATAAGTTTCGATTATAGATTAAAAGTATATCTAACTGTCAATTGCACTATTATCCCTCCATACTTTTCCTAAACTTAAGAGCTAGTTTTAAAAAGTAACATACAAATAATGTACAGTCGCAACTTAATAACTGAAGGTAATAAAGTGCTGGTCTGATTTGCGTAAAGTTCAGTTTTTTGAGGCAAGGTTTTAAAAATTGCCTCCGTGGAATAAAATAAAAGGGGCAGATAAAAAGAAAGTGAGCCAGGTCTTGCGGAGACTTTTCGTCGCAGCCGCAAGCCGGCAGCACTTGATTGCGGTGGGTCCCCCTAGGCACCGCCAATAGTAAGTGGAATAAATCCATTCGGAACCTTGTCAACAGGAAGCGGTCATAACTTGACATAGGCCATGACAGGTACGGTTCCATGTGTAAAGATGTTTTTAAAAGCACATGTTTCCGTACACTTCCTTTCAGTAATTCACTATCTTCCCGGGCTGAATACCTAGACAAAGTAAAAACCTTCTTTACCATAATAACATCCAGTTTCGTAATGGACTCAGGTTTTAAAAAGAGTTCGGGGCGTCCCAATTTGTGGAAGGAGGTGCTGAGGTACTTTATCCATGGTACCTTTAGCCTGTATTCCCACGTTAACGCTTCCCTCAGTATAAGCTGAGTGAGTGGTACTTCGCTGTTTAACCAGCAGTTTAGCCAACACAATAAAGGATTCACTGCTATCTTATCGCTTAGGTATGACATACCCAGCTCTTCGTGTACAGAGAAGTTGGCTGTTCCCCTAGGTACCCTCAATATCTGTTTTAAGAAGTTGTTTTCTACCACCTCCAAAGCACCTATTGGGGCATATCCCCATAACTCGCTGCCGTAACATGCGATGGCAACACTCTTGGCCTGGTAAAGTTGAAGCAATGCAGCCACTAGACTATTACCCATTTTTCTCGCAAAGTCAAGTATTGCAGCATTTGTCCGGGTTACATCTCCCTTTTTCTTCAAGACCGCGGGGCCCCAGTTCAGTTGGTGATCGAACAGGACTCCGAGGTAAGAGAATGTTTTTGTTGTTGGGATTGTTTCCCCATTAACATTTAGATGGTTTGGCTTTTTATTACCTTGGCCTACCTTCATTACAAAAGATTTGGAGTTATTTATACTCAGATCCTGGGTTTTCATAAAGGCATAGAAGGAATTTAACAATGTTTGAAGGCCAATTGCAGTCCTGGATAAAAGGACTGCGTCATCCGCATAAAGCAGAACCGGCAGTCCCTTCCGTCCGACATAAGGATAATCTACACAAGTATTTAAAAGATGATCTTCCAAATCATTTATGTATAAATTAAAAAGAAACAGAGCTAAAATACAGCCTTGTCTAACGCCCCGCTGCACACCAAAATCTCTCGTCACTTTTAAGTCTTGTGTGTAGCGGACGTTTGCTCTCGTATGAGAGTGCATATCGGCTAAAAAGTTAATTAAATTCTGCTCTACACCCATTTTTGCCATGGCGCCCCAGAGCCTTCCTCGGCTTACACAATCGAAAGCCGACGATAGGTCCATGAACGCCATGTGAATAGTACCTTGTCGGGCCATAGTATATTTCCCTATTATCATGTACAAGTTCAGGCACTGGGTGATCGTTGAGTGACCGGGCCTAAATCCATATTGGATTGGGGATATTATTTTATTTTCATCGCCCATTCTGTTAGCCTGTTTAAAATTACCCCCCCACTACTTTGGCCACCGAATTTATTAATGATATTCGTCTGTAGCAGATGGAGCTATCACGTGCACCCTTCTTGAAGACGGGTACAATGGTAGACTCCCCCCACGACTTTGGACAGCCGGAGGCCACAGCCGCATTAAGTACAGCTGTGAGGACAGGCGCCCATAGCGATATTCGAGATTTAAAAAGATCCGGTGGAATACCGTCCGGGCCTGGGGCCTTATTATTTGTCAGCCCTTCAATTCCTTTTTCGACCTCACTTACTGAGAAGAGCAGAAGATTTTCCCTAGGTATAACCGGGCTGTGTTCTGCCTGACACTCATTGCAGTTAAAAATTGAACTGAAGTGGTTAACCCACTCTTCTTCTGGGATGTTTGTGCCAATAGTCGAGTTGTTTGGGAGATCAAATAAAGGTTTATTTATGATTTCCCAAAACTTTGCACTATTGCCTAAAGTATTGGGATCTAGAAGAATCTCCCATACACTTTTCTTTACCTCTTTCTTTCGTGTAGCAAGAGTCTTTTTGTGTCTAGCGCGCATGGTCTTAATAAGTATCGGGTCTCTAGGTTTGGCTTTCAATGCCAACTTAAGATCTCGACTAGACTTGGAACATGAGGTATCAAACCATTTTGGCGTGTTACTGGTATTCCCTTTAATTGGCACCAATAGCAATGCTCCTATTGTTGATACCACACCCTCAAAAGCTGTCATAATTTGTTGAGATGTTGAAACTGTTGACGTGCATAAAGAGAGTTCAGGGCTACACTGTTTATTAATAGAGGTATACAGGTCTTCGCTATTCACCATGGTCCATTTTAAGCGGCGTTTACCATTTGTACATTTTATGGACCCACGGTCTACACGTGGATTTCGCTGTTCGAAGATTCCCCCTCCCATTTTAATACAAACAGGGTTATGGTCACTGTATATGCTCATTTGTATAGTAAAATCCTGAACTATGTTAGCTAAGTTTGCTGACAATAATATATGATCTATATACGATCCATTCATGTGACCCTTGTATGTAGGTGTTGTGAAAAGAGTACTTCCCGCTACAGTGGACATAGCTGCAATTAGATTGTTTTCATTCAATAGCGCGTTTAATTGTGTTCCTCGCCATGAATGATCAAAATGAAAGCCTTTCAGGCTATTACAACCTACTTCATCAATAGCAGTTTCTCCTGGGTTTCCACATGGGCGAGTATTAAAATCACCTACAATCACCATTTGACGCGGCAAGATCCTCGCATTATCTCTCAAGAAAACATCTAAAGATAGGATGTTACGGTCTCCATTCTGCTTCACTGCATTATAGAAATTAATAAGGGCAAGAGTAGTCTTTCCCCTCTTTAACTCTAAAACCTGAATGTTTCTATTTCCCGAATTGTGCATGACTTTATTACATATAAATGACAGATTGACATAAATCGCCAGTCCCCCCTTTGCTCTTCCACTGGTCGAAGGTTCAGCTGGAATAAAAAAGCTTTGATACCCCTCAATGTATACATTTGTCTCAAGCATCCAGGTTTCTTGAAGGCAAATCACTGCGTACTGTTTAACAAATAACAACCAAGTAATATCTGAGGCTTTATCAGCCAACCCTGCAATATTCCAGGATACTATAGTTGCACTACAAGAGGTTTGTGTGGGCAAAATCTTACTATCTGGAACTATATTGGTCTTTTCAAATGAGGCAACATGCAAGAGCTCGATACATCTAGGGGTCTGGTCTTCTGTAGTATTATATGTTTGATCATCTTGCATTGGAGTAGGGCTATAATCATTTAAAGAATTTATATGTTCATATGTCTGGGTTGGTGTTACCTCTAAGGCAGTAAAAGGGCCCGTTGCCTCAGCTGTGAGAATGTTCACTTCAGGATATTCAGCCAGAGACAATCCATGTGACACATGTAAGGTTTCCTCTACTCCTAAATCTATATGGTCAGTATGATCAAACTGGGATGTTGTTCCAGGTAGTCATTCTACCCCTTCCAGACCTCCCTGACCATAAAGGGCATCGAACCTATTTGAAATTGGGACATTATATTGGTTGTTGAGATAGTTTGAGTACTGATACTTGTGTTGATATAAGTGATTTAGTCCTATTTGCCTCTCTGGTCTATTCCCCCAATCATTTACAGGGTCACCCATGCCCCATCCATTCGTCTTTTCATACCACTCTTGTCTTGTGTGGTTAGAGAGTGCTTTGGGATATGATAAACTTCGATGTTTTCCATTGAAGAATTCTAGGGTGAGTGGGACAATAGTACCACTCCTTCGTTGGGGGGGTAGTATATAGGACAAAACATTGGGAAGAACAGCCGAGTTACAAAAATTTAAAACTTTGCAGTCCCCTTTGAATTTTTTGGGATTGTGCCCTATCCATGGAACCCTTCTAGCCGACTTAACCTCTCTGGCTAATTGTTGTTTTCCCCAGGGAGCCATCTGCATGTTACCAGAAAGCCAATGCAGTGCCTTACTTGTCAAGGATGTAGGGGATTCTGTTTGGCCGGAAGTCAAGGGGGGTACATTTGCTAAGACCAACACTAGGGGAGAAGCTTCTATGAAGTGTGGGGGTTCTTTTTCTACACATAGTGTGGGAACTTGAAATGATCTATGTGCAGAGTCATTACCTATCTCTAGCTCACTATGTTTAGTTATTGGTATCTGTTCAGGGGGGTCATTTGGTGCCTCACTTTCTTTTCCCTCTGCCCTGTTCAGGTTGAGATCTTTGTTTATATTAGTTAAGTTGGTCACCGTAATTGTTATATTTGCCACTTCCTCTGCTATCTTACTCTGTGTCCCACCCAATTTCTTCACTTCGGTAGTTAGTTTATCTAATTTGGCCACCAGTGGTTTAATGATGGCCTTGAGCTTACTGTCAATCATGTCCGTTATTCTGTTTAATAGCTCTTTGTCCATATTTTGTTTTCCGCCATCTTCCTCATACTCCCTAATTTTTCCCTTTGTTTTCACTGGTGATATAGTCCTTTTTCTCCCTGATCGAGACCCTCCACGATTTGACTGATTTTTCCTGCAAGTTCTAACCGCCCGAGTAGCAGGCACAGAAGTAGGAGGTTTCTCTATGATTATGTCAATTTGTGAATCTGCATGTATAGGGGAATCCTCTACTGTAGCACTAACCTGGATCTCGGGGTCATTATCATCATCAATTTCTAGGTCAGTCTCTGCAGGTACATTGTGATTAAGGGTCATACTATTGCTTAACTCGGAGTCAGGGATTTCATTTACAGCAATCTGGGATGGTATATCCACCCATGGAGAGTTTGGTTGTGGATTTAAGGGGTGAAGAATAGGTGATTGACTTAGTCCCAATGACTGTCTTCTCTCGCTATTGATTTTAGATACTACTTGGACCAGGTAGTTATCCATAGTATTGGGCGCTATTGCGAGTATCTTTTTTGGCATGCTATGAGATATTTGTTATGCACAGTTTATAAATCAAACAGTAGTAGTGTGCGGTGTGTAAAGTTCACACTAAATATTATCGCTCAAAACGTCACTATCCATGCACAAAATGTCTTACTTGGACGGGAGTTCCTTGGCAACGGTATGGACAGTATGTCGTGCCCAGTCCAGTCTTGTTCTGTCTCGGACTGTCTTAGACTGTCCGCCCTTTGTCCGGGCTCCGTCCCGGTCTACGTCCCGCGCGCGTCCCGCGTGCGCACGGGAAGGTGTGACTATATGAGAGGAGGGGGGGGCGGGAAGAGGCACCAGGTGCGCGTGATCACTAAGCGCTAATCCCTCTGGTCCTTGCAGTCCCGCTCCCCTGTAGCGCCCAAGCAATAAGTCAGCAACTGGTCCGGGTCAAATGTAGGCGCTGGAGAACAAACAGCCAAAGTTCCGGGTAAAAACAAAGGTGCATGGGCTTTACAAACACTCCACTGATAGCACGATACTCCTGGCGTTCTTAAAGGCAGCAAGGAGGAGGGGCGGGAAGAGGCACCAGGTGCGCGTGATCACTAAGCGCTAATCCCTCTGGTCCTCGCAGTCTCGCTCCCCTGTAGCGCCCAAGCAATAAGTCAGCAACTGGTCCGGGTCAAATGTAGGCGCTGGAGAACAAACAGCCAAAGTTCCGGGTAAAAACAAAGGTGCGTGGGCTTTACAAACACTCCACTGATAGCACGATACTCCTGGCGTTCTTAAAGGCAGCAGGGAGGAGGGGCGGGAAGAGGCACCAGGTGCGCGTGATCACTAAGCACTAATCCCTCTGGTCCTCGCAGTCCCGCTCCCCTGTAGCGCCCAAGCAATAAGTCAGCAACTGGTCCGGGTCAAATGTAGGTGCTGGAGAACAAACAGCCAAAGTTCCGGGTAAAAACAAAGGTGCGTGGGCTTTACAAACACTCCACTCAGTGACAAGCAGAAAGGAATGTTTTAAGGCAGAATTTGATTTTTTTGCACACTGTAGATAATTATAAAAAATATGGAATCTGTCCCCATGTTTCTACACATTCAGAGGTAGTACTATTTTCTTTTTTTTTTTTTAAATCGGACTTGTTTTACAATGATTTTAATATCGCTTGCCAACACATATAAAAACTGCTTGTTTGCTGTGTTTAATTTTGCACTATAAATTCTGCCTTTATTCATCATGTTTGCAAAGATGCAATCTCTTTCACATGAAGGAAGCACACACCAAGTATTTAAGTGATTTGTGGGAAATGTGATGGTGTAACCATGTATTATAAGGAATAATATCTCCCCTGAATTAAATTATAACAATATTGCAAGTCAGTTTAGAATTCTGTGGCCTTAAGAAGGAACTCTGCCTTCAACCTCCTTCCTTTACATGGTCACAGAAATGATAATAGTTCCTCTGGCACCCAAATGGTACTCCTTTACTTAACCCAAAAAATATAAAATACTGCGTAGGCACGTTTGGGACTACTGATGGAAAGGTTGCTGAACAACATCACAGGCAACTATAAAGGCACTTGTGTAAGGGAGACTATTTCTCATACTTGACCCCTTCCCTGCTGCCGTCGGCCGTTGGCCGTCGCGAGCACTACCTTCGTAGTGCTGCGCACGTCCCACGGCCGAAGCAACCCCGCCCGCGCAAGAGAACGCCCACACCGCGGCGGAATTATCGCCGCGGTTAACGGGTTAATGTAGTTTTACATGGGAGCTCATGCAACATAAAAGATAGTGTCAATTTATTTATTTACCATTTTAAGGGGCCTCAAGTGCAGTACTGAACTAACTTTCTTCGTCCAAGTCCACTTCTAAAATTTAGAAAATGTGGGCATCTATTTTCAACTACAAATAACGTTAGACAATGTTTTCAATTGATTGACATTTTTAATGGGAGAGTTCCAGTACTTTACAGATTGAAATAGATGTGTACAACCATTAAGAAAGAGGGTTGATTAAAACAGTAAGTTCATATTAATGACCCTTGTGGTGCAGGGTAGCTCAGCAAGTCACCTTGCTGTGCTGCGTCAGAGGCAAAGGGCAGGAATGTGCTCTATTTATCCAATACAGCACATTCCTGCTCTTTTGCCTTGTGCTGGTGCAGTTTTGGCAGCCTTGCACCAACGCAAGCACCCTTACACCATGGTGCAAGAGTGTTTGTGTTGTAGGCAGGGTTGTTTTTGTGCAGGAAAGGGCACATTTTCTGCACAAAAAGAATTCTGAGAGCCATTTTCTTTCATCTATGTGTGCTGCAGAATGTAGCACACATGAAAAGAGGAAAAAGCGAAGAGAAATAAAATATATTTCTCCCTGGTACACCTAGGGAGGTAAATTTTATTGGCGCCTTCCCAGGTTTTTTTGACAGGTTTGGTAAATCTGGTAATGTGTCAAAAATCTATGGGATTTGCTTGGGAACAGCCACACAACACCCAGGGAATGTCTGCCTTACACAGAGTAATGAGACACAGCGATTTGGGCTGCGTTGCATTACTCTATATTTTCAAAGCCATTCATAAACATCATTTTAGGTTTGCGTCACTCTTGCACTACCTTGCAGGGTGCAAGAGCAATGCAAACCGGGCCATAGGGGCATATGTTCAAGGAAGTGGCGGAGAGAGGCATTAGCCGTCATGGCTTCACGCCTCACTCCCAACGTCAGAAACGCAAGACTGCATCATGTTAAATACAACTTCACCATATTTACAAAGACATGGTGCAGCCTTGCATTTCCCTCTGTGCTGGTGCTACACTTAGCAGTGTAGCGCCAATGCAGGCACTCTTGCACCATAGTGCAAGGGAGTCTGCGTGCAGGGGAAAGATTGTTTCCCCCCTTCCTGCACATGAACGATCTATCTTTAAATGCCATTTTGTCACTTCTATGTGTGCTGCTTAAAGCAGCACACATGAAATTCACAATATTGCATTTTTTTAAAATAATTGCTTATGTGCAGGGCAGAGTACCTTCTTGTACATAAAAATTCCAAGGCATTTTGCCTTTTCCATGTGCACTGCACACAAAAACGAGGAAAAATAATGCATTTCTCCACATTTTGTAAATGTAAATGTAAATGTCATGGTACTTATAGAGCGCACTGTCACCAGACGGTCACCTTGCGGTGTTGCCTATGCGGTTTCCTGGCGCTGATACTCATACTGCTGTGGAACCCCACCTGGCTTTCCCTGTGAAGTGTCCACTCCTGGACACCCCCAGGGTGAAGCAAGGCATCCTTAGCGCTGTTGGGGCCGGTGTGGAGGCTAAGCAAGCTATTGCGCAGAGTTGCAGTGTGGGGCCCGTGATTAGAATAGGCACCGAGGCGAGAAATAACAGGTCCGAGGAAATTGAGCCCGAGACCCCGCCGAGGCGGGAATCGAACCCTGGTCCCTGGCCAGAAATCTGCATCAGGGTCTGCCGCTCTAACCATTGAGCCACACTCCTCCACATTTTGCCAATTTAAGAACAGGTTTCCCCTGGTCTTAATATTGGAGCTGCCTCCTACTTATCCTGCCATTGTACATAGGGGGCAGTGTCAAAATCAATGGGTGCTGCGGTGGAACACCCAATGCCCAACCCTTTCACGCTAAGCATAGTGTGAAGGGGGGCCTTATTTACAAGGCAAAGTTAAGCCACGTTAAGTGGCTCAATGTTGCCTTGTAAATAGGGCAATGCCCCTATCGCCACCACAACATCGTAAAAAGCGACATTGTGGTGTTGATAGGGGCTGTACATATGCCCCTTAGTGTTTTTTAAACAATGTCTGTCTCTCTTGGTAGCTGCTATTCTTTGAGAACTTTGGGGAACTTGCCTGCAAGAAGCATTTCAGACAGTGTCAGGCCTTTAGCTCGAAAACGTTTAGCTGAAATGGAATAGCTTCAAATCAATTGTAAACAAAACATTTATCTTGTAATAAAATTAATTTAGAACACACTAATAAACTGAAAATACAAACTAAGTAAAGTATTTACAACTTTTTGTTTCTTAGGGCACATGGGGCAGAGGCAATGTGAAAAGTTCTTATTCACGATTTCATAATTTTATGTAGTATGGCTCTAATACCATCAGATGTCTGCTTGCTTTACACATGATTAACAGTGGAAACCAGGGATATAATTACCAAAAAAATTAAAATTGGTTCAACAAGAAAAAGTCAGAATAAAGGAACTTGTCAGTGTAGCCAGCAACTATATGCAGAGAAAGAGAGAAGGGGCAAATAATTTGGAGGCAAGCTGAAACAGTTAGCAGCAAGGTTACTGATAATAGGGAGGGCTTGATTTGCCAGTGGGGCCCAACAGTAGTGCTTAATTTAAACCAGTGGAGCTCAACCGTATTCATTTTGGGGGAACAGCACACATTGTTCCTCTTGGGACATTTACAGAGAGCAAGAGAGGGAAAAACTCACAACGGGGAAAGAAGTAGTAGGAGGCGCAAGGTGAGGAGCAGAAACTCAAGAAGGAGAAGCAGGAGAGCTTAGCATTTGGTTTAGATGAAAAAGCAAGAAAATGAGAGATCATAAAAAAAAAGAGCAGGAAGAAAGATGATCTCAAGAGAGACGGGCATTTGTATAAGACGCAGAAGTGACAAGAGCTATGCTTTTGAAACATTGAGTTTTCTAATAGATTATTTGCAACAGAAGGGATTTGTCTATTTACTTTCGGAAAAGGTGCATATCCAATGCTGGTTGGTCTCTTCAGCATTTCTTTATTTAATTCGGTTGGTTATTCAGGTAACATGATTTTGGTAAAAGTAAGAGCTAATGTTATCGCCCAGAAAAAGTTTGGCTTTTGGTGATTTCTATATAAACTACATGTGCAATTTAAAGACCCTTGAAAGCACAGCTGTTTAAATGCATGCTGCTTTTAAGTGAACCCTAGCTACACATGCCTAGTGTAGTTGCTGCCAGGAGCACCAACAAAAAGTTTATGGGGAGTTCTGACAGGCCCACTGTTGTAAATAAAACAGCGATAAGTGTTAAGCATTAGCTAAAGACATGAAATCGAGATTTACTTGGGGCGTTTACCGCTAAAATCTCTATTATGGCCAGACTCTGTCCTCCATTTTGTTTGCTACGTATTGCCATGTGCCCGTCATGAGGCGAGTCCTACCTCTGTGCTAGTCACCCTTGGAGTTTGCCCAGCAACAGGCTATAAATAGTCCTTTGTGCATCTGGCGCATGCTCAGTGAAAGCCACATCTGTGTTTGATCAGATCAGATAGGAATGTGCATTTTCATGGGCTCCAAGAACCGTTAACTCCGCCTCTGTATCGATCATGTCCAGAAATGTCCTTATATGGTCGTAAATCATGTCCTGAGTTGAACCCTCCTACTCATGAGCCCCTTCTTTTGTGTATAAAAGGGGACTATGTATTCGTGTTCTTTGTGCTACCTTGTACAATGCTGTAGAGTGTTGTGTGGGCTGTAGTACCACCTTTAAAGGTTTATTAAACTATGTTTTTGTATTTTCAGTTTCCGTGCCAATTTCTTTGTATAGTCTGAGGACTTCGTGTACAGAAGGGCGAACCCGTCGCACTCGCAGGCCTTGCTGAGGCCTGTACACATCAATTGGCGCCCGACACGTGGGGCTCATCGACGACTCGGATGCTCGAAGGATTGGTCGTGACGAAGGATTGGAACTTTGCCGGGGACGTGATCACTGCCAGCGGCGTTTTAGTCCTGGCATCCTGAGGTTTTCTTCCTTCCCTTCTGATCTGACCATCTGGGTGGCGCCGGTCTTCGACTGAGATCTCTTCTGTTGGTTTGCCGCGTAGTGCACGTTTGGGCGAATTTGGAACTTGGCAGTTGGAATCTGGACGCTCTTGATTGGTAAGAGCCGTTATACGGTACTTGCTGCGAGCTTTTGAAGTCTGGGTTGGCAAGGCAGTTTTAGGATACGCTTGCTGTGACTATTTGATTATGTGGGACTAGTCTTTTGAATATGAATACATATAGGCAGGCAAGGTGGAGAGATTTCTCCTGAATTTGAGTGGCAACGTTTTCTGTGCCTTCTTTATTTAAATTATTATCGCCTGTTTTTAGCGCACTCCATAAGTGGTGCTGCTGTTTTGGAAGTGACCGGTTAACACTTGAGGAATCACAGCCGGCTCCCCCAGAGGGGACGCCGAATAGGGATATGTATGTGAAATTTGGTCTTCCTCCTATAATGTACAGCACATTGTGGAGAAAATATACCCAAAAGGATCCTGAGTTGCGTTGGCCATTGTATGGATCGTTTAACTTGCGGAAAATTGAGTATGTGGAACAGTGTATGTGTAAACGTCGTGTGAGACAATATATGTTTGAGTGTGTTCGCATGTGGGTGAAAGAAGTGCGTGAGCGCGAGAAACGTGAGAAAGCGCTGATTGAGAAAGAGCAACGAAAGAGCGATCGTGATAAAGCACAAGAATTGAAAAGACGTGAAACCAAGGAATTAGAAAAAAACAGGAAAAGGATCGTAGATTACAAATATCTGGCCAGTATGCTATTCGGTAGCCTCTCTATCCTGTCCTTAATAAACCTGATGATGATTTTTCGTTATTAGATCACTCTCCACCTCCGTACGCTGGACCGTCCGCCCTGAGGGGAGGTGAGGATTCTGGATCGCCCCCTGACAAGGTGGATACGCGGTCCATGTTATCAACCGATCGTATGGCTGACCTTCGAAAGATTGTTTATCGAATTCTTAAAGCTACTGTTTCTCTTTCTGATGTAATGCAGTTTCTTGAAGAATGGCAGGATAGGGAGAAATTATATTTCACTGAGAATCTTTCTAGCGACGTGATTTCCTTTTTTCGGAAATATTCCGATGTTCTTGAACCTGATGATGTGATACATGATTCTAAAGAATTGCGTAAAGGTATTTTCCTTCCTTCTCAGGTGCCAGCTGCCGTCCGACGATTGTTTGTGTTGCTGGAGAATACGTTTCGATTACGGGAGGAAGCGCGGAGGAAAAGGGAGGAGGAGCAAGCAAACTCGGATTCTGGCGGGAAACAGGCGTCTACTCTTCATTCAGATAAGAGCGAGATAGTGCATGCTAAACCCATGCGAGAGGCAGCGCCTTTATATGTTCCTCCTAAAGGAGCGGGTACCAGTTCAGACAAATCTTTCCCTGATGCTAAAGGGTATTTTATTTATAATTGGGTTTATACTTGGAATAGAGCGTATGTTATGGCATTAAAAGCTGCTTTACCTGATCCCCGTAAGAATCCTGCTGCCTTTTATGAGGAAGTTGAGGGGGCTCTGAACTCTTGTACCATGACGCTAGCTGATATAGCTGATATTGATTTATTCTTTGGCCTTATATTACCCTCTGATATGTGGAGGTCAGTACAGAGAGTAGATGATCTTGTCACTTTTAAGGTTAAATGGTCGGATATTGAAGATGAGGATAGAGAAAGGAAACCTGCACAGAAACCGCCTCAAACGATTCTAGACCTTCCGGCTGCTATTTTGACTAAATTAAAAACAATTATTCCCCCTAAAAAGATTGATTGGACTATGTTAGCATCGTGTAAACAGAAAGTAGATGAATTGGTCTCAGATTTATTTACGCGATTCGAGGAAACTTTTCATGATTTTAGTGGCCCGTCGCTTACGGTCGACACGGGCCGACACCTTTTTGTTGACAAATATGTTTCAAATTTATTGCCAGGAGTGGCAGCTCGTTTAAAAGCGAGTGAAAGCTCTTGGACGACTTCGACTCCGGCATCCCTCCTGACGATGGCTCAGTATTACGAGCGTCAGGAATTAGAAGCGAAAGGTAATGAAGAGAAGAAAACGAAAGATTTGAAAACGAAGGTTATGCTAGCGCAAGTATATGGTCCACCCCTTAGGGGTTCTGATAGGGGCGGTTGAGGATCTTATGGGTCTTCCTTTGTGCGTTCGGATGTGGCTAAGGACCAATGTGGGTATTGTAAACAGTTTGGCCATTGGGCTAGAGATTGCCCGTTGGTACGTGCGCAAGGGCGTGGTCAAGGCCCAACAAGAAATCGAGGGGGGTTTTCAGGCCCCCGGGGTAATACAAACGATCGTGCTAGGTTTGAATCTAATGTACGACCACGAGATGGGTCTAATGTTTTCGATCGACGGAATCAATGCCAAATATCTGATCCTGAACGCTCTGAATATCACGATTCGCACTGTATGCATAAGATTGCGTAGGATGGGGTGAGGAATCAGTTGAAGTGCCAGTACATCAGAGGGGTCCTTATGTTACAGCACATGTTTTGGGTTCTACTGATCGTTTTTTGGTTGATACAGGAGCTACTCGTAGCGCTCTGTCTCAACAATTGGTTCCAAGGGCTCTCCTGTCTGGCTTTACAATTACATCCATAGGGTTCGATGGAACGCCTTCTCTTAGCCCATTATCACAACCTCTCGCACTTCATGTAGATAAGTTTGTTGCACCATGTCCATTTTTACTTTCCCCAAACACGCCTGATAACATTGTGGGTCTAGATATGCTCAAGCATTTTAGAGTGACAATACGTTGCTCCCCTGAAGGAGTGCATGTTATTTTGAATGATAACTATCCATCAATGGAGAGAGTGTGTACGGTTAAGGAGGATACTGCGCTGGCCTCCCTACCTCCTACTTTATGGGCTACTTCAGATACAGATGTAGGACAGATGGTCATTCCCCCAGTGCATATCAGTGTAAAGGAGGGAGCCGTGTTGCCACGCCTCCCTCAATATCGCATTTCACAGGAGGGGGAGGAGGCACTTATCCGGATTGTGCAGGATCTCATTAAAGTGGGGGTAGTGCAGGAAGTTCCATATAATGTATGTAACAGCCCTATCTTACCGATTTTGAAAAAAGACACTGATACTCGGATCTATCGTTTTATCATTGACCTTCGGGAGGTTAACAAAATTGTGATCCCTCAATACCCGGTGGTTTCTGATATTACGACACTTCTTACCTTGGTTCCACCAACTGCAACTACGTTCTCTGTTATAGACTTGAAGAACGCTTTCTTTTCGATCCCTATTCATCCTGATAGCCGATATCTTTTTGGCTTCACTTTGAATAATCGATCGTATAGATTTTGTAGAGTTCCTCAAGGTTATACTGAGAGTCCTAGCATTTATAGCCAAGCGCTAAAACGACAATTAGATTATTTTTCTCTACCTGAAGGTGTGGCGCTGATACAATATGTCGATGACATCTTGTTGGCGGCCGACACTCCTGAGCAGTGTGAGACGAGTACATTGTCTCTACTTGCCTTCTTGGCATCACAGAATCACAAAGTATCGAAAAAGAAATTGCAATATTGTAGACCAAAGGTGACCTACTTAGGACACCTTTTGTCTAAGGAGGGACGTGCACTCACGCCAGATCGTATTCAAGCAATTTTAGACACTCCACTACCCTCTACACAGAAAGATGTTCGAGCATTTTTGGGTCTCACTTCCTTTTGCAGACAGTGGATCTTGGGATTTTCACACATAGTTAAACCATTGTTAGCGCTTTTAACAAAGGATACTCCAGTCCCTCTTCCCTGGACAAATGAGTGTGAGAATGCTTTCCAGCAACTACGACAGGCCCTTTGTTCAGCACCAGTGTTAGGTACCCCTGATTACATGAAACTTTTCACATTGTACGTGAATGAGAGAGACGGATGCGCATTATCAGTGTTAGTACAGATGCACGGTGATAAACAACGACCTTGCGTATACTTCTCGGCAGTGCTCGACCCTGTTGCGCGAGCGCTGCCTGGATGTTTTCGCTCAGTTGCAGCAACAGCTGTGTCAATACGCCAGAGTGAGGGGATTGTGTTATCTCATAAGCTATTGGTGTTGGTCCCCCATGCTGTTGATGCCCTTTTGAATCAGACAAAGACGCAGCACTTAACCAGTGCTCGCCTAAAGGGATATGAGCTGACCCTGTTGGCTCCTCATATTACACTGAAGAGATGTGCAACACTAAACCCAGCCACGTTGTTGCCATTTCCGGCGACTCACCCTGAGGCGCATGAGACACATGACTGTGTCTTTGTGACTGAGGAACAGACAAAGGGTCGTATTGATTTGCAAGATAGGCCCTTTACAGATGTAGATGGAGAGCTGTGGGTGGATGGGTCTTGCCTGAAGTTACCAGATGGGACTACTTCAGCAGCATATGCAATTACTACATTAAGCACAATAGTGGAGACAGCACACATACCGTAGAAATCAGCTCAAGCAGCAGAACTAATAGCATTGATACGAGCATGAGAGCTTAGTGCAGGATTATGCATGAATGTTTATACAGACAGCCGCTATGCCTTTGGAGTAGCGCACGATTTTGGCCTACTCTGGAAGGAAAGGGGCTTTTTGACATCTCATGGAGCACAGATAATGTATGGAGAATTAGTACATAGCCTTTTGACTGCATTGACCTATCCAAAGAAGATAGCTATAGTGAAATGTAGTGCACACAAGAAAGTGACAGACAAAGTGGGAGAAGGGAATGCTTTTGCAGATCGAGTGGCACGTGAAACTGCGATGCAGCCTGATGCCCCTTCGATGTATGTTGTGAAGTCACAAGCTGAGCGGTGGCATGATACTAGGAAAGAGGTACTAGAAATACAGAGGACCGCTTCTGATAAAGAGCGGGAGCAATGGTCCAAGGATGGAGAGTTGGATGATGAAGGATGTTGGAGGAGTAAACAGATGGATAAGTGGAAGTTACCCACAGCCTTTGTACAACCTATGGTTCAGATGGCACATGGGCTAGCACATGTTGGAGCTTCAGCAATTGTGAAATTGCTTACACAAGTTTGGGAGCATCCAGAGATTGCTAGCACGGCTAAGAGAGTGGTACAGACCTGTATGATTTGTTTGAGGTACAATCCAGGAAAAGGGACACGAACTCCAACAGGAGGATTTGCAACACCTACTGCACCTTTTGAAGTATTGCAGATAGATTATATTCAGCTGGAACGCTGTAATAATCTGAAATATGTCCTAGTTGTGGTTTGTGCATTCAGTAAATGGATTGAAGCATACCCTACGAAGGACAATACTGCACTTACTACGGCGAAGGTGTTATTGAAGAAATCTTTTCCTCGATATGGTGTTTGCAGATTGTTGTGGAGTGATAACGGACCTCATTTTATAGCGGACGTTGTCAAGTATGTCCTGAAAGGATTGGGAATTAAACAAAAGTTCCATGCAGTGTTCCACCCGCAGTCAGCAGGATTGGTGGAAAAGTACAATGGGACTTTGAAGCTAAAACTCGCAAAGATACAGGCTTCCACTGCTTTGACTTGGCCAGATGCTTTGCCTTTGGCATTATTGTCTATCAGATCAGTACCACATTCTCGGACGGGCCTTACCCCATACGAGATAGTTTTCGGGCGCCCCATGAATATATGAGGAGTGCCCAAACCAAGCTCAGTGTATGATGTACCTTGTGTTTTAATGAATGACTATTTGGCACAATTAACTGACAGTTTGGTTTCTATTCATCAACAGGTTCGAGAAGCGCTCCCTGATCGGTCCACAGGTGAAGGCCATAATCTCCGGCCCGGGGATTTCGTTCTCATAAAGTCATTCGAGAGGTCGAGCAGTCTGGAGCCGAGGTGATGTGGTCCCGAGCAGGTTCTTCTTGCTACGAGAACAGCTGTCCGAGTCACCAATCACAAGAACTGGATACATTCCATTCACTGCCGAAAGGTGCAACCCGGACTCGTGGAGCCTGCTGTGTTGACGGACCATCGAGACCTCTTGACTGCAGAGAAAGGCCGTGCTGTGGAACCTGACGACATTGAGGAGTTCTTCCCGGACCCGACAGTTTCTGGAACGAGAAGATATAATTTGCGACCAAGGAAAGAGCCTGCGGTTGTGTGAAGTTGTCAGAACGGTCTCTAGGTCAGTGAAACGGAGAGCCGATGAGCAAAGGGGGAGATCAGCCATGCATTAGTGTAGTGACACCCGTCTTGGCCCGCTGGTAAGAGTTCTGACAACACTTTAGTTTCAGGAAGATACTGTGTGCATTTGTTCGAATGGATAAGAAGAAGATTTCCTGTGCTGTAGGGTTCATTATTGCTGTAGCAGTTGTTGCTACAATCACATGGTTTGTCGAGAAGAGCATTTCTTTTTTACACTTCCATATCAAGAGCTGAAGCATCGACAGTCATATTTGAATAACACTTTTATCCAGATGCTGCATCATACCCACGTAGCTACAAATGCCACGAACTGTTGGATATGTGGGATGATGCCGGCACATCAGAAGAAGGGGGGAACACCGTTTATACCTCTCCCTTTCTCTCATAATGGCTCTTGTCGAGCCTGGCACACTTTGCTTTTTGCTACAAGAAAACCTACAGTGGGTAAATTGGTTTTTAGACTGAATAAAGAATGCCACCAGGATAAGGAAGACTATCCACAAGCCAATGGAACTATATATGAATGGGAAGAATATCGACCGGACAATGAATCAACGCCCTACATCTTTACGAACACTAGAGACATTGTTGGCAATGAGAAATTTGTGATTTCAGTGGCCCAAGCACAAGCAGACTTATGTGTACAAAGTGTAGGCTATATTCCTGTAGGAGTTAGTGATTGTATTGTTATACTGAATATTGATGGTTTGAATAATAGCACATTCCTTGCCTCTCATAATACTTACTTTGTATGTGGTAATAGGGGTTATTATCGTCTACCAGCTGGATGGTCTGGGTGTGTTATGTAGCATTTCTGTTACCACCTGTATTTTTGGCACCTGCTTCATATCATAAAGATTTGAAACTACTGAATAATGTGACTGTAAATAGATACAAGCGGACTTTGTCCATTGATGAAGTGGACCAGACAGATACTAGTCTGCAACAGTATATAGATTTTAATTTGGGATTGTTTTTCTTTGTTGGAGCTGCTCTCAATAGTAGAAAGATACGGCGGTTAACGAGAGTAGTAGAAGCTGTGACAAATCAAACTGCTGCAGCCCTTGGCAACCTTACTGAAGAGCTAGAAATTACTAGAATTGTTGCATTTCAGAACCGTATGGTTCTGGACGTTATGTTAGCAGATAGAGGTGGTGCTTGTAGAATTATTGGAAGTAGTTGTTGTGTGTTCATCCCTGATCATACTCCTTCAGTGTACAAAGCAATAAATAAACTACATAAGATCGCAGCTGATATACATGTTGAGAACCGAACTTGGACCTTCTCATCCTGGTTTTGGACTCTAATCTCCACATGGGGTTGGAAAATACTTACGGGTTTATGTATAATTATTGCAATTATTTTTACATGTTGTATATGTATTCAAAGTAGTCCAATGATATGTTCCCTTTGCCTTTCTTCTTGTATCCCTAATAAAAGAGTTGAGGCTGTCCGCCAGAAAAGTATAACCAAAGAGGTAGCAGACATGATGAGCATCGATATCAACGATGAGTATTTAGATTACCCTAGAAAAACTAATTTCTTCAGCTAATGCTGAAAGGGTCGTCTGTTGTAAATAAAACAGCGATAAGTGTTAAGCATTAGCTAAAGACATGAAATCGAGATTTACTTGTGGCGTTTTACCGCTAAAATCTCTATTATGGCCAGACTCTGTCCTCCATTTTGTTTGCTACGTATTGCCATGTGCCCGTCATGAGGCGAGTCCTACCTCTGTGCTAGTCACCCTTGGAGTTTGCCCACTAACAGGCTATAAATAGTCCTTTGTGCATCTGGCGCATGCTCAGTGAAAGCCACATCTGTGTTTGATCAGCTCAGATAGGAATGTGCATTTCCATGGGCTCCAAGAACCGTTAACTCCGCCTCTGTATCGATCATGTCCAGAAATGTCCTTATATGGTCGTAAATCATGTCTTGAGTTGAACCCTCCTACTCATGAGCCCCTTCTTTTGTGTATAAAAGGGGACTGTGTATTCGTGTTCTTTGTGCTACCTTGTACAATGCTGTAGAGTGTTGTGTGGGCTGTATTACCACCTTTAAAGGTTTATTAAACTATGTTTTTGTATTTTCAGTTTCCGTGCCAATTTCTTTGTATAGTCTGAGGACTTCGTGTACAGAAGGGCGAACCCTTCGCACTCGCAGGCCTTGCTGAGGCCTGTACACATCACCACTGCAAATTCATGGAACCAGCTGATTTGGTCCTGCATTCTTCCATTAAGATGAGTCCATATCATGGTGAATAGAAAACACTGGCACCTCGGTATATTAAAATAATGATTTGATCAGCACACAATAAAGACAAAGAAACAGTTCCAACAAATGAAATTGTTGCAAATTTCTTTTATTCTATACATTTTCTTTTCTTCGCAGGTAGCCAATGCGTTTCGTCCTGTTTAAGGACTTCTTCAGGGATACAAGACAGACAACATGCAATTTTTAAAACATATTCTATACAATGATATAAACAACATAAAAGTAACAATTCATACAAACAACCATTCCTATTCTATATACATATATACATTATTGGCAATCGGAACAGTCAATTCATTGGGAGGGCCATGATCCCCATGTAAACACTGTTCCATAGTTAAATAATCGTTTAATCACACTTATATTGTCATTTCCTACTCTTCAAAGTTCCGATCAATTAGACTTTATGGTACACTTGTATATGAGTGTTATCTCTCTTTAAACACCAAAATATACATTTTGCATATGTTTTTTTAAATAAGCTGAGGGAAAAGAAGCCTGAATACATATATCAGATGAGAAAAACTTTTGAGGTTAAACGACATCATCGGTAGAGCAGTCTTATTGATCGGGACTTTAAAGAATAGCCAAAAATGCTGCGCTGCATGACAGGGAGGGAGCAGGAGAGTGACATATCAACAGAGATATGGCTCTCTCCTCTCTCCATAGCGCTGATGCAGATTTTAGCTGCCGTGTGCCAGGCACACACCTCATCTAAGGTGCGTGCCTGAGTCTACCACAGGATTTGACTTGAAGTGCATTCCTGGACGACAGTAGTCATGTAGAGTAAAATGCAGCTCTGAAGTAGTTCGTGAAATTTATCATCACCAAATAATTTCACAAAATAAAACATGGACTAGTGATTTTTTTTAACAAGCATTAGCAGAGCTAATGAAATTCACCTTTTCGAACAAATGGCATTTCCATTTATATTTGCTGTTACTGTTCAGCATCAGCAAAAATAAAGGCTTTTTGTAGATGCTGCGCAGCATTGGGGAGAAAAAGAAGATAAAAGTGCAATTACTTTAACACGCATATGCATCATGATGCCCAGCATAATAATGCATGCTCATGCAGACAGCATGCATAATTACTGTTTCAAGATGGAGGACGCCAATCTTGCAGTGGTAAATTTATAAAAATCAATTGAAGCATGCGTAACAGCACATTACAAAAGGAAGAGCTCAGTAGCATACAGCAGCTGTCAGGTCATGTTAAAAATATAAAAAGAAACTTTTTTTAAAGACTGCCATGAGAGGCAGAGGACCAGCAACAACTGATAACAAGAGCACATGGGAGATAAGTGAATGATATTACTTCAGGGAGGTTTGATCCGCGAGCGCCTTTGTCAAGATCAGATTCCCCAAGCAACCCATATATATATATATATATATATATATATATATATATATATATATATATATATATATATATATATATATATATATATATATATATATATATATATATATATATATTCACTGAAAAAACCATAGGTTAGAGACCATATATAGTTAGGAATTAGCATTTAAAAAACCTTGAAAATTAACTGAAAAAACCATAGGTTATAGACCATATATAGTTAGGGATTAGCATTTAAAAAACCTTATTTTACTCACACAAAACCATTGAAATTCCATATATAGTTAGTTGCACTAACTATATATCGCGCACCCGCAATCCACTGCTGATGATGTCACATATTACATCATTCATGACATGGTCAGTGACATCACTGATGACATCACTGATGACATCTCAAATGACATCACTGATGACATCATCCAGTGACTGTGTGTTTCTGTAAAGTTTAAATATGTTTTACATATTGAAGAATGAGTAGATGTAGAAGTGTCTGGATGAAGGATTTAGTAGGTGCGTGACTGACTGTATGAGTGAGTGATTAAATGTGTCTCACTGAGTGCATGGGTTAGTGACTAAACTGTCTTAATTTGTGCATCATTATGTCTGTTGTTCTGTAAACTGCTGCATGTGTTGGTCAGTAGCTATATGAGTAACTATATGGGTTATTGATTGATTGCCCAAGTATTTGTATGGGAGACTGAGTGTGTGTGTGGCTGGCTGGGAGGTGTGTGACTCTGTGCAGATCAATGTGTACTTGTATCAATGATTGTATAAAAGAGTAAGTATGTGTTAGTATATGTTTCAAAATGTAAGGTGCTCTATGTTTAACTGTATAGATTAGAAAATGGAAGTGTGATTGATTATTTACAGGACTGACTAGGTGTGTGAGTAACTCCATGGATGAGTGACAGAGTGTGAGAGTCTGTATAGGTGTATGAGTGCATATGATAGTGTTGTAAAGATGAGTGATTGTATGTATGAATGATTGTATGGGTAAATGAGTGAATGTGTGTGTAAACATAGGAATCACTGAGTGCGTATGTAGTAACTAGTATTGGTGTGTCAATGGTTTCAAAAATTATACTCTGTATTTAACACTGGGTGTAACAGAGGTTATATTAAAGTGTGAGGAGATGCATTGTATTGTCACATGAATGATATCATCAGTGATGTGGTCATTGATGTCAAATGAGATGTCATCAGTGATGTCATCAGTGATGTCATTTGAGATGTTATCAGTGATGTCATTTGAGATGTCATCAGTGATGTCATCAGTGATGTCATTTGAGATGTCATCAGTGATGTCATCAGTGATGTCACTGACCATGTCATGAATGATGTAATATGTGACATCATCAGCAGTGGATTGCGGGTGCGCGATATATAGTTAGTGCAACTAACTATATATGGAATTTCAATGGTTTTGTGTGAGTAAAATAAGGTTTTTTAAATGCTAATCCCTAACTATATATGGTCTATAACCTATGGTTTTTTCAGTTAATTTTCAAGGTTTTTTAAATGCTAATTCCTAACTATATATGGTCTCTAACCTATGGTTTTTTCAGTGAATTTCAATGTTTTTTTAATAGCAAATATCATAAGCTGTCGAATGTCAAGTACGTGGTAAGTAAAAACATTTTCGTGTTTATGCACACTGATCTGCTTTGAATGCTGCCCCCCCTCCCCCTCATTTCTATTAGGAGTACTCTCTCTTTGCAGATAGTGAAGGGTAGTTAACGCAGGCCTTTGCCCCCGTTGTAATCCGTCGTGCCTGCTTCTCTCTCCATTTGATTGATTGTTATCCAAGCATTTACTGTTTTAGAATTGGTTCTCTTTGGTTCATTCTCTATTTACAAACAAGCACAGAGTCGCAATACTCTGTTTAGTCTTTGCAGATAGCGAAAAACCGTGTAAAAAAAACATAAAGGAATCGAGCAAAATCAGTAGGCCACTAATGGGATCTCTTTTTGACCTCGCTAAAATAGAAACATTAGGAACAACCCCTCATGACAAACACGAAACTATTGAGATGAACTGAACTCCACACCATGATGGCTGCAATACAGCTCGGCTCCGCCACCCACCCCGCCCAAAATAACGATAAACTCTATGCAAATATTACAAATATATACAACACACCAGCAAAGTAACAGGGTAAAACATTTTATTAAACAACTATTTACATAACTATTTTATACTTTTTGTTGCCCGATCCGGCTAGCTCAATCGATCGAGCATGAAACTCATGCACTCTGATGGTTCAAAGTTTTGAGGAGTGCTTGTAACACTGTCTGAAGCCTGTTTGCACTTGCTTCAGCTTCACTATTCTCAAAGTAAAGTGGGGGCTGTTTGAGGACGTGACTGCATTTGTGAACAATGTAATGCGGTGCCACCCTGAACCGCTTGACGGAGGCCCCCGAGGGACGGTGTGATGGCGCGGACTCGGAGGGGGCGCTTGGCTCCGGCTCCCTCCCCAAGTCGTGTTCTCCTGGTGTAGCCTGAGATCGCCCCCGACATAGGTGGCCGGCTCCCGGGATCAAGCGGAACTTTTTGCCTTTTGGTAACTCTTCCATTCTTGACCTTGTCCCACAATCCGTTTCACCTAAAGACACGCTGTAGTGGGGCGCCCCTTTACCATTTCAGTTGCCATTCCGCCCGCTTTTGCTACACTGTGCCTCTTCCGCTATTCAGCTGTTTACCGCCCGCTCTTTCGACTACAGCGTCTCGCTCACCATGTAGTTGAGTTGCTCCCGCTCTTGCGGTGCAGCGATAGCGGGCTGCCACAGTACTCTCAAAATGGCGGCCGGCTCTTCAGATTTGGGCGTGGTCCACTAAAATTGCCCTGCGACACCTTGGAACTCGGACGCTTGTCTGCTAGAGATTGGGCTCCATTCTCGAAAGCGTCCCCTCAGCCTTGAAGATTCTACAAAAGTCTTGGGGGCCCCCGACTCCCGCAGGCTTCTGGTGGGGAGCGGCTAGCATTATTGCTCGTGGAATGGCCACGACGGAGCTACGAAATGGTGGTGCTCTCATGCTAACGCCAGCTTCAGTCTGAAACATCCAGAAACACTGTAGACTACCAATTCGATCAGTTCCGGTAGCGCCCCAACGTGACACGGTAGAGAAGAACTAGCCCTCCCCTCTTTGACTGATGGTTCTTGTTGCCTGTCCCTTCTGTTGTCATTTAACAGAACTATTTAGCCTGCTGAAAGGGGTTGTGTTCCGACCGCTGGTTGGTGGAGACATTTTGACTATATTCTGGACCTGCGTTGTCGCGTAATGCGTCATATGATGCGCCGCGTTAGCGCATCCGGAAGTGATCCGGGGCGCGACGCGCAGCGCGTAACGTAAGCATAACAGGTCATGTGACTTGTTAATAAAACTTTTCATTGGTTCATTTTACTTTTCTTATTCTAATGATGAAAGGCTTGGTCATATGACCTAAAAATTACGCTTTTTATTACTTTCGAACATTATTTTTTCTTAAATATATGTTATAATGTTCCAGGCTAATGTACTTTCCCGGAAAATTTACAACTGTCCTGCAAGTAAAATATATTCCTTTTTCGAGAAAAAGGGCGTTTCTTCGTCCCATGACGGAGCCGTTGAGCAAAACAGGGTCGGCCTGCTGTCTTAGTCGCCGATACGCCTGAATATGAGATTCTTATCGATCACTTTATGTTGCAGGAGTAGAAAACACAACAGCCCTTGACCATTTATCTTTACTGCGTTCCTGCGTATTATACCTTTTACCCTTCATGTAATTGGTCTGCTTTATTTCACTTGCCTTTTACTGATTCTAAAACAGTGACTATTATTAAAAACTTTACCAATGTATATACTACTACCATGTTTTCTTTTAAAAACCTTTATTGTGAAAATGTCATTATACAAATACGGGCCTATAACCACGTGGGCCGGCCACGGAGCAAACTGTAATCGTATATTATGAGTAGACATTTACACTGTAGAGGAACGTAACGGGCGGGCCATTAGGTTGCAAGAACTAAAGTGTCTAACAGTTGCGGAATCGGTGGACGTACATTTTATAATTAAAATACGACAGGGCCAGTTACAATAAAATTATCTAGATATACATTTGCGGGCAAGTACCATGGGTGACGTTAATTCGAACTTTCAATAGTACAGTAATCAATAACACATCAGAACTTAATATCAATAGGGATATCGAAATATTCAATCTATTCTCGTCCCCGCCCGCCATGTGCTTCAAAACTGCATACGTATCTCGTGATATCAAGGTTGTGCAACCAGTACACAACAAGGAGTTACGAGTCCCATTTATTCCGGCGCCATTTTGGGCGAGGACGGGCAGGTCCAGGATATAGTCAAAATGTCTCTACCAACCATCGACTATGATGATGTTCATATGCTGTATTTATTAGAGTAACACTCATCTGTCCACATGAAATTAATTTGCCACAATCTAAACATGTCATTTTAATCTTTCCAAAGTTCTTCTAAATATTTGGGACCGTTTCCCTTGCCTCTGATGCTGTCAGTGCCACTTCTTTGATGAATGTACTGGCAGGTCGGGGGTTCTCCTCCAAATCTCTCTTTTATGCAGCACTATAATTAATCGGTGCCACCTCTCCATATGACGATGCATGGTATAGTTACCATAACTATATTTTTTTTCGGTTCCTCTGGAGAGTACATCGTGGCAGATGAAGCGTGTAACGTACCGGGCATTTACCTTTTTTTGCATGTAGAGGAAAGGAAAAAAAATTCGAGCGTCCGAGTTCTAAGGTGTCCCAGGGCCATTTTAGTGGACCAGGCCCAAATCCAAAGAACAGGCCGCCATTTTGAGAGTCCTGTTGCAGCCGCCTGTCGCTGTAGCATCAAGAGCGGCCGAAACTCAGCTGAATGGCAACTGAAACGGTAAAGGGGCGCCCCACTACAGCCGACGAGCCTCCACCTAGGAAGGCCCGTTCACGCCGCCTCCCCCGCCCCCCCTTCGGGCACCCCACGCCGTTATTCGGAGCAGGATTGTAGGATGGCCACACCAGTACGGCAACTTGCTAGACACCACCTCGGTGCCTACCGAATCTCAGCGCCTTGTGGTGTCTTCTATTCAGAAAACATTGTTGTGCTGCCTTCGACCTATTCGCCGCAAGTGCGCACGCAACTCAGCTGCATAGCTTGCTAGACACCACCTCGGTGCTAACCGAATCTCAGCGCCTTGTGGTGTCTTCTATTCCGAAAATATTGTTGCGCTGCCTTTGGCCCCATTCGCACATCGGTCAGCTACTGACGCCATCTCACAGGCCAACGGGGCGCCCCACGCCGACTTTCAGCATTGTAGGATGGCCACACCAGTGCGGCAACTTGCTAGACACCACCTCGGTGCCATCCGGATCTTGGCATATCAGCGCCTTGTGGTGTCTTCTATTCAGAAAATATTGTTGCGCTGCCTTTGGCCCCATTCGCACATCGGTCCGCTACTGCCGCCACCTCACAGGCCAACGGGGTGCCCCACGCCGACTTTCAGCATTGTAGGATGGCCACACCAGTGCGACAACTTGCTAGACACCACCTCGGTGCCATCCGGATCTTGGCATCTCAGCGCCTTGTGGTGTCTTCTATTCAGAAAATATGGTTGCGCTGCCTTTGGCCCCATTCGCACATCGGTCCGCTACTGCCGCCATCTCACAGGCCAACGGGGCGCCCCACGCCGACTTTCAGCATTGTAGGATGGCCACACCAGTGCGACAACTTGCTGGACACCACCTCGGTGCCATCCGGATCTTGGCGCGTTGTGCTGCCTTCGGCCTATTCGCACATCGGTCCGCTACTGATGCCGCCTCACGTGCCAACGGATTTTCTACGCTTTTTATACCCTATGCCGCATAACAGGTCATGTGACTTGTTTATAAAACTTTTCATTGGTTCATTTTACTTTTGGTTTCCTAATGATGGAAGGCTTGATCATATGACCTAAAAATAACACTTTTCATTGGATGAAAACTTTTTTTTTCCCCAAACGATGAAAGCCCCACCTTGTTTCTGGATGTTTCAGACTGAAGCTGGCGTCAGCATGAAAGCACCACCATCTCGTGGCTCCTTCGTGGTCATTCCGCGAGCAATCATGGCAGCCGCTTCCCACCGGAAGCCTGCAGGAGTCGGGGGCCCCCAAGACTTTTGTAGAATCCTCAAGGCGGAGGGGACGCTTTCGAGAATGGGGTCCAAGACCTAGCAGACAAGCGTCCAATTTCCAAGGTGTCCCAGGGCCATTTCAGTGGACCAGGCCCAAAAAGGAAAGAGCCTGCCGCCATTTTGAGAGTCCTGTGACAGCCGCCTATCGCTGCACCGCAAGAGTGGGCGCAACTGAGCTGAATTGCGGATTTTGACACAGTGGACCAAAAGCGGACGGAATGGCAACTGAAACGGTAAAGGGGCGCCCCACTACAGCAGACGAGGCTCCACCTGGGGAGGCCCGTTCACGCCGCCTCCCCCCCCCCCCCGGGGCGCCCCACGCCGTTATTCGGAGGGCGGCAACTTACTGGACATCACCTTGGTGCCATCCACATTTCAGCGCGTTCTGCTGCCTTGGAACTATTCGCACAACAGACCGCTACTGACGACCCACCCCCCGGGACGCCCCACGCCGGATACCCAAATCAGTGCGGCACCCAGGCAACATCACCTGGGTGCCGTCCAGAAATCTGGACGTTGTGCTGCCTTGGGACTATTCGCACAACCGACCGCTACTGACCATTGTTCCTTCTTTTTCCCTAAAAATGTTTAAATGTTTTTACTGTTTTTGTTTTGTTGTATATATTTATAAGTTATTAAAGTTTTATAATCCTACTACTTTGTTGGAGTGCTATATATTTTTAATGTGACACATAATTGTAAAAACTTTGATGTACAAAGAGTCATCCCTGGAATCTTCCGCTTCAGGATCGGTCCCCTCCCCAATCACAATACAGGATGGTTTTCAGATAGTAGGAACGCGTGTGGTGTGACGATCTCATCGGGTGTGGGCCTTGATCTACTATAACTCCTTTGAAGAGGGGTGATTCTTTACAGCTGGGGCCATAAACTACATCTGCAAGGCTAGCTGATAGCCTGGGACCGGCCTGGACAATCGGACACAGAGGAAGAGGAGTGTCAGAGGGTGCGGTAGTGAATAGGGCGAAAGGGAGGTGTCGGGCGGGCACAGGGTGTGATTCTCAGGGAAGAGCAGCGCAGATGGGGGGAGGTTTATTGCCCATGCATAAGACAGAGAGCGGGGGTGCCCAGTGCCTGGGGGAGATGCTTGCGAGGGTGGGGAGCCATGCTAAGGATCGACAGCGTGCAGAGAGTGGGTCTGGTCAAGTCATCTAAAATGGCTGCCGTGCACGACAAAAGTGTGGCATTTGAAAAAAGGCAAGATGGCGCAGACAATGTTTTTCAACACTTCCTGATTTCCTTCGAATCGAACGTTAACAGACGTTGGGGCATATTACTAAAGTTAAGCGATATTTATCCCTAACGATGCTTAGCAACGAATTTTTTACCGCTAAGCATCGTCAGAAATTATCGCAGATAAACCTTGCTATTTTCAAGGTTTATCGCAAATGCGATAAAAAACGGCCGCATTGCATTAATATCGCTGAAAAGTCAGCGATATTCATGCATTACCGAGCTAATGCTCTTAGCCATGTTATCCACCTCCCATTGGATAACATGGCTAAGAACTGCTCAGGGCAGGTGTTACTTTTTGGAGATATTCGCGCTTAGCGCGAATATCTCCAAAAGTTGGTAATAGGAGATAGCGATGTTAGCGACTGTTTCCAGTCGCTAACATCTTGGCATGCCCACTTTGCATGTCATTAGTGATAAATATCACTGACATGCAAAGTGGGGCCCAAGATGGTCGCTATCTCCTACTAGCGGTCGCTAACTGGTGTTAGCGACAGCTAGGTAATACGGAGATAATTTTATCACCGCTTTCTTGGCTTTTAAAGCCAAAAAAGCGGAGATAAACCCCCTTGATAATATGCCCCGTTATCTCTCCCACACTACCGGTCCCCCTGGGCTTAAACGCCGAGATGGTAGGGACTGCATCCCGTGAAGTTAGGCCGAGACGTCACTCAGCAGAAAAAAAAGTTTAAAAAAAGTCTATAAACATACAATAAGTTAAAAGTCAATCATTCTTCATTCCTTGTAGTACGCTCCCCAGTCCGCTTCCCGTTACGCTTACCGGGCGCACCCCACCAAAAAAACAATTTATTTATTTTTTTGCCCCGCGGAGCCCTTTTAAAGCCTCCACATCAAACCTATGGGGTCAGGGAGGATCTACTATGCCCCCTTATGGTCATTTGCCCCTTCGCTTTGGCCTCCTCTTGTCTCTCGATCCTACCGAGAGACAAGATGGTGGCCGCTACGGACTGTTTGGAATGTTTACAGACGCCGGAAAACCAATCAGCTTCGCTTCACAAAGCTCCGTAACGCGAAAAGTACGCGAAGTGGAGCGCTGCCCGGAGCGCTGTTACAGATATATATCTTTTTTTGAACGTTAATTTCTCAAAATCCACTGGAGCACATATATTGAGACCTAGCAAAGGCACATCGGGCTACCAGTCCCTACAATTTTGCCAAGTTTCGTGCAAATCCATTCAGCCGTTCGATTATTATTATTTTTTTTTTTTTTTGCCCCGCGGGGCCCTTTAAAACCTCCACATCAAACCTAGGGGGTCAGGGAGGATCTACTATGCCCCCTTATGGTCATTTTCCCCTTCGCTTTGGCCTCCTCTTGTCTCTCGATCCTACCGAGAGACAAGATGGCGGCCGCTACGGACTGTTTGGAATGTTTTCAGATGCCGGAGAACCAATCAGCTTCGCTTCACAAAGCTCCGTAACGCGAAAAGTACGCGAACTGGAGCGCTGCCCGGTCCGCTGTTACAGATATATATCTTTTTTTGAACGTTAATTTCTCAAAATCCACTGGAGCACATATATTGAGACCTAGCAAAGGCACATCGGGCTACCAGTCCCTACAATTTTGCCAAGTTTCGTGCAAATCCATTCAGCCGTTCGGGCTAAAAGTGAGGCCAACCGCCCTATGGAAAACTCAATGTTAAAAACACGTTTTGGGACCCCCCTTTTTTCTCGGCCCCCCCTTGACAAAACCCCCCCAAATTTTCAGGGGCTGCTCAGAAACAACATGTTCCATTTTCCTGAAAATTGCAGCCAATTCCGTCCACAAACGCCAAAGTTATTAGACATAGAATTTTCAAAAATCCCATAGAGAAAAAATCCTAACAATATATACCTACTGGCGACCGCCAGTAGGTAATATATATATATATATATATATATATATATATATATATATATATATATATATATATATATATATATATATTCACTGAAAAAAGCACAGGTTTCAGGGACTTTATCGTTAGTTGGACATTTCATTCGTACAAAACCAGTGATGTCACTGACCATGTCATGAATGATGTAATATGTGAAGTCATGAGCAGTGCATTACGTGGGCGCGAGTTATAGTTACATAAAGAAACATGGTCCAAACTATAACTTCCTACTGATGACCGCCAGTAGGTAATATATTTATATACTGATATACACATACATATGTATACATAAAGGAAGAGCATTTTTTACTTTGCTAATAACTTTTACATTGTTTGTTGAATCTTCCCAACACTTCCTCAAAAAACGTTCACCCACCTCAGCTCATTCATGGAAATTTTCGAGGTGATCTGTCAAGTATGGACTGGGAAAAAAAGCGGCCCCAAAATGCAAAATCCCCAAGCATTTTCCGTAAACGTTTTGAACAGTGCAAGCACAAAAACTGATGAATGGAATTATACCAAATTTGGCAGGAAGATGCATCAAGTGTATTTTTGTGATTCGGTGTGTACCAGTTAGGAATTTTTAGAGAAAATAGGGCTAAAAAATATTTGTATATCTAGATGATCAAGTTTGATCCCAATTTTAAAAACAGAGTGTTCTGATTGATATTTTTCCCTTGTGCCAAATTACGCACGTTGGAGAAAGTCTTCCGCACGAGCGAGCGCTCTGATTGACTGGCCACATAATGAGAGAAAATGGTGCAGGCATATTTACAAAAAATCGGCACAGGGCAGAGCCCCAGGTCTTTTTGCTGTGCTGCCCTGTGGCAATTTGAAAGGGCAGGAATGCATTGTGTTTATGAGATATGCACATTCCTGTCCTTTCAGCCCGTGCCGGCGCACAATTTGGTGCCTAGCACCAATGCAGGCACCCTTTCACCATGGTACTAGGGTGTCTGCATTGTTGGCAGGATTCCTTTTATGCAGGAAGGGACACCTTCTTGCCCAAAAACAATCCTGATAGGCATTTTCCTCTTTCTGTGTGCTGCAAAATGCAGCACCCATGGAAAGAGGAAAAAACTAGAAGAGATTAAAACATTCCTCCTCGTTACACCTGCTCAGGAGAGGCATTAGGTGTGGGCGCGACCCAAGGTTTCTGGGATTTTGTAAATATTGGGCAGCATCAAAATCCATGGGTGTTGCTTAAGAATACCCACCACAACACCCATGGAACGCCTTCTAGATGCATAGAAAGGCAACACAGTGATTTGCGCTGCCTTGCCTTACTCCATATCTTGAGGCTATGGAAAGCCACACAGGTGACTTTGTGTCACCTCATAGATATGATTAGGAGGCGTGTGCCAGCAGAACGTCAAAAAAAGGGAGGCTCCAGCAGTGCTGGCCTCTTGTAAATAAGACCCTTTGTTCTCTATCTTGATTTTGTTTAAGAAAAACAAAGAAGGGGGCAGACTAGGTTTACTCTGCTCCCTTTTGCAGGTTAGGGCCAAAATAAATAAAACTAGGGTTTTTGCAATGATACAGCACGATTCCCACTTCAGTTTGGCAAAATAGAAATGGTGGTTGGCTTTTTTTATCTTTATTATGAACCCTGGGGTAGGCCAGGCCTTGGAGGTCAAGGAAATGTATTTGAGAAGCAGGATGTGCATGGGTTTTCCCTCTCCCGCCCCATTCCCCAGGTCCCATCATTAAAATTATAGGGAGGAGGTGTGAGGGCCCCTTCCTGAGTTTGTAAGGGATGAAACTTGAAAATAAAGGATTGGCAGGAGTGTGACCCCCCTCCCCCCACCTGAGACTGTAAAAGCCCTGGGAACCCCATCCTCTGGGCCCAACATCAATTTCAAAGGGGAGGGGAGCTTATCGCCCTCCTCCCCAAGACTAAAAAGACCCCTGGGACCCAATCCCTTGGGGCCATCTCACGAACTGTGTCCCAGGGAGCCCCCAGGACATCGTAGTTTCCCTACCTGCAAGAGCGTGGACTAGGAAGGCATGTCTAGAACTTTAAAAATGCTCCCAGTGGGTGGGAGCAGAAATGTGCTTTCCTGCCCAAGCTCTTGCTGGCTGGGAAACCCAGTCTGCTCCTGCCTGGTGGGAGTAAGCAAAACCAGCTGCTCCCACTGGGCAGGAGCAATGCTGACTCCCAAAGCACACAAGGTGGGTGCATGCAAGGAACCAGCAGGGCTGTGGAGGCAATGGGACTCAATCCATGGTACACAATGGTGTGTGCTGTGGTAGCCCCAGGACGGGCACCAGTGCACCCACGTAAAGCCCTGGAGGATGGGGTCCATGGAGCTTCTATTGGTTTGGGGAGGGAGGCTGTATGCACCTTCCCCTAAAAAAAGGAAAGGCCATTGGGGAAGACGTTTTCTGGGGCCAGAAGTGGCTCTTAGAGGGGGGCCATGTGCCACCCTCCCCTTATTAATAAATAAAAGCCCCTTGGTATGGGGGCATGGGGAAGTGTTATTTTTATTTTTAAAAACAACATGTTTCTGAATCTTTCTTTTACAAATTTTCAGCCCTCAAAATGCAATAATATAACCTATGTTAAATGAAAGACTCACAGACTTAAAAAAAAAACTGTATTACACATTTTTATATGAATTACTATTGTTAATAATTTCAATGTGGGAATTACTGAAATATTTTTTAGCTTAAAACGTTACCTTGTGACTAAAATGTTCATCTAATTATAACATTACTGTTATACTGCTGCACAGCCTGGGTGTCTGTCGGAGAGAATGTTGGTGAATGGAATGCTCATGTGTGTGTGAGTCAGTTGGTGATGGGCTGAGCAGCAGTGAGCTGCACCTGGAGGGGCTCTCCCTTACGTAACATCCTACCTGAAACTACATGGACCAGTTTACATTTATTTACAACATTTTGTCGATGACTTAGAAAGAAGAACCTACATGTGCTACCTGAAAGGACTTTCACTGTCAAGCCTGAAGTATGTTAATTGAAGCAGAAGAAATTCAACTGGAACTTGAAGAATCAGGCACCCCGAGCCCCACCAGTGACCACTCCATCGGTCGCCCCAACCTGTAAGCACCAGTTTATGTTGGACTTTCTCTCCCTCCACCCTCCACCCTCTGGCCTTGGAACTGTTTTCCTTGTCGCGGCGTGAAAGTGCAGTTCCTGCTGGACTTTATTTCTCCCTGCCTTGCTGCCTTGGATGAGGTGTCCCTGTCCATCTTTTGTTTGGAACTGCACTGCAACTTTGCAATCTATGTCGTTTCATACGTTTATACTCCAGGTGGTGTACACTCTTTGCCAACCTTGCTACCAATAAAGTTTGTGAGTGTTGCAATGTTCCACTTGGCTGCAGTTTGTTTCGTCATGGGATATGAACGTCCTGATTGTCTACATCCATTTGCTTACAGTTACAGCTACAGGTACCCTATTGTTTACGGACCTTGTCCATTGCCGAACTTGCGACACAATCATGAGGCAGGCACCAATTCGTTATGGAGACACATGATGCAGTGTAAAAGGAATTTCATTCTTTTTAATCTCCAAGTCACAGTACATGTCCAATTACTCTTCACACTCCATGTGAGGTACTCACTGCGCCACTGTGTGATGACGCAACAGCTATAAGGAGCTTGTGGTCAAGGGTTCTCATTGATTGATAACTTTGGGTGAGCGATCGCTCACCGAAGTATAAGACTTTGTATCTGCTATGGATTGTATGCTTGACATGTCATGCAATGGCGTTTGTGATTTGTTTCTGAGTGCTTGTAAACTACTTCACCCTTTGATGGGGTGGTTAATTATTTTATCCTGTGCTTTTCGCCAGTACTCAAATTTTGTGTGCTTTCTAGTACCATGTTACGGTTACGTCGAGGTTGTGGGAACTAAGTGCCGCATACGGTGATTGCGTGCTTGCTTTTTGCAGTCGTAAGAGGTTTTCTTCATGGTTACATGTGTCTTTATTTCCGGTAACAGTTATAGTAAGGGGATTGTTTAGAACGGTACAGTTAGTTGTGTGATGTCTCCCACTTTTACGTGGTTATGGGTGGTGCTGTATTACCACCCATCGTAGTACGGATTCGTAGAGTGAGTGTTTTTTACGTTTCATTGATGTTGGTGCTTGATATGCAATTGTGCATTTATCTTCCTTATGTGCATTTACTTACCTTATGTTGCTTTGGGATTATTTCCTATCCATGTGGTGCCGTTCCACACATCACACCCTAACTTGCTGTCATTGGAAGTGCAAATGTTCTTACCTTATGTGCGTTTACTTACCTTATTTCTAGGTTACTTTTTATTTTGTCTGTATTGCATTTTTCTTCCCTTGCATGTCAAAATTTGCGTAGGGTGTACTTTTCCTCGCACGTCAGGGTGCGTTGGGAGCCTTCTGTTTTCTCTCGCACATTAAGGTTTGTGTTGGGAGTGCTTTCTTTCGCAATTCAAGGTTACGTAAGGTGTCTTTTCCCTCGCACGTCAAAGTTTGCGTTGAGTGTTTTTGTTCCATGTAAAGTCCCCTCCACACATCACACCCCAACCCGCTGTTGGGGGAAGTGCATTTGTTCTCTGTGGTCCGTTTCCCACACATTCCACCCCAACTTGTGTTGTTGGGGGTAGTTTTGCATTTATTATGGTGTTGTGATGATATTATGTTCTGTGTGGATACCCTCCACAAGTAAATACTGTTTTTTTTTCCTTATTGGATGGTTCTCCTTCACACTTTTGTTGTTGGCACCCCTGTACTTTTCTTGTGTTTTCCTGGCCAGCTTGCATGATTCTTGTGTCGTAATTTGGCAGCACCTGAGTTAGCATTTAGTTCAGCTACACAAACTTTTGCCGTTAACTTGACCTAACGTGCAGGGGCCATTTTGTATTCTCTAGCTTCCATTTTGTATGAACATGCTGCCTCGTGGTCAGCATGCCCTTTTGTCCTTTCTTTGTACCAATGTCCGTTTTTCTTGCCCAGCAACCGGCTATTTTTAGTACTGGTCAAGCTCACACATGCGCATTGTATATTGACTGGTCACCTCTCAGGAATGTCCTCCGAAACTTACCAGTGGCACTAAACTCCTCCCACATGTTGGCTGTGTTCCAAAAATGCCCTTATATGTACCTAAAACTGTGAAAGAGTATAACGCCTATCTTTTTATTACCATTAAACTGTATAAAAGAGGTCGCACACCGATGTTCGGTGTGATACTTCTTGCATTGCCGAAGGGTGCTGTAGGAATGTACCACCACCCCATGGGGTCTTAATAAACTTGTCTTTTGCATTTCCAGTTTCCGTGCCAACTTCTGTTTTAAGGTGTCGTGAGTTTTGCAGAGTATGTAGGCCTGACTGAACCCGATACCACAAATTGGCGACCACGAAGGGACTCATCGGCGACTCGGATGCCCGAAGGAGAGGTCGCGACGAAGGATTGGAAACTCGCCATGGACGCGTACGCTGCCATTGAGTGACCCGAGTCTTGGCACCCACGGTGTTTTTTCCTTTCCTTCTGATCTGACCTTCCAGGTGGCGCCGGTCCTCGACTGAGATCCTGATCGGTTGGATTGTCGCGTAGTGCCCGTTTGGCTGATTCGATTAAAGAACTTGGCAGTTGGAACCTGGACGTTTTGAGGATAGTTGGTAAGCTTGTGATTGGTAAGGAAGTCTACTGACACTTACTGTGGCTTTTTGAATTTGTTTGAGTTAGCTAACGTTTGGACCTATGAATTTGACTTATATGTGGAGTGCACCTCACATAGACAGGCATGTAGGGATATTTCTCTAACTTTGTATTTGTTTGAACGGCACACTGTGTGTAAAGCATATTAAGTGCCATTTTCTGTAGTATCACGCTTTCGTGATATTTTGACATGCCTGTTCTCAGCACACTTCGAGGAATGTGCTGTTTTGGAAATGGTACCAATTATCTATTAAATGAATCACAGCCTGCTCCCCCAGAGGGGACACCTAATCGCGATATGTATGTAAAATTTGGCCTTCCACCTATAATGTATAGTACATTATGGCATAAATATACCAAAGCCGATCGTGAATTGCAATGGCCACTACATGGGTCATTTGATTTGCGAAAGGTTCAATATGTAGAGCAGTGTTTGTTTCAGCGTAGGTCTAGACAGGATATGTTTGATTGTGTGCGTATGTGGGAGAAAGCGGTGCGTGAACGGATGAAGCGTGAGGAAGCCTTGGCGGATAAGGAGCAGCGAAAGGCTGCTCGTCACAAAGCTTTACAGCTGCAGGAAAAAGAATTGCAGGAACAGAAAGAGAGGGAGATTCGAGAACGTAATTTACAGGTCAGTTCCCTATTCGACGTCCTCTTTATCCTTTCCTTACTAATGAATCTGATGATTTTGCATTGCTAGATCGTTGCCCGCCTACGTATGTTTCGCCTACGGCTCCGGATGAGGACTCGGATGAGGACGATCAGAATAAGCAGCGTACCAGGTTAACTGCTGATCGAGCTACGGAATTGCGCGGGTTTGCTCGTAAACTTAATAGAAATGCTATAACTGTTTCAGAGAATGATGATAGTATGGGTAAATGGTCTGAAAAAGAACGATTGTACTTTCTGGACCATTTTGGAGATGAAGTTATCGAACGATTTAGAAAGTATTCCTCTGAGTTGGAACCTAAGGATATATCAGTTGGTCGTGATAACTTTCGTAAAGGTCTTTTTGTTCTTGCAGATGCGGATAAGTTTTTCCAGCGTTTGGTTCAGCTACGGGATGAAGCGTCACGACTACGGGCGTCGCAAAAGGAATCGGGTTCGTCTACGTCTGAATCAACGGGAGTATCCAAAGAGTGTTCTATCTTTGGAACAGATAAGAGCGCTGCGATTAATGTTATGCCTATGCGAGAAGCTGCGCCTTGGTATGTTCCTCCTAAAGGGCATGGCACAGATGACGATAAAATGTCCAAAGATGCGAAGGGTTATTTTATATATAATTGGGTTTATACACCTTGGAAAAGAACAGATGTTATGGCGCTTAAGAATGCTTTGCCAGACCCCCGTAAAAACCCAGCAGCTTTCTACGAAGGTGTGGAAGGTGCTATTTCTTCGTGTGTTATGACATTAGTTGATATTGATCTGTTTTTTGGGCTGATATTGCCTTCTGATATGTGGAGGGCGATTCGTAAGTTTGATGATCGAACGTTTTTAGGTGCAGATTGGAAGGATATAGCTCGAGCTGATTTAGACAGGGAACCCGCGTGTAAACCATGCCGATTAATATTAGACCTCCCAGAAGCTATTTTGAATAAATTGAAAACGCTTGTTCCCCCTAAGAAAATTGATTGGACGATGTTGGCTTCGTGTAAGCAGAAGCTGGACGAATCGGTCTCTGACTTCTTTTCCCGTTTCGAGGAAGCGTTTCATGATTACAGTGGTCAATTATTAACAGAAGATACAGGCAGACATTTGTTTGTTGATAAGTATGTGGCTAATCTCCTACCGGAGATTGCAAAACGATTAAAGGCTAGTGAAAGTTCATGGACCACGGCAACCCCTGCTTCTTTATTGACTATGGCTCAGTACAATGAACAACAGGAATTGGAGGCTAAGGAAAGTAGTGATAAGAAAGCGAAAGATTTGAAGACGAAGGTGATGTTGGCTCAGGTTTACGCTACGCAGTCGAGAGGGAATGATAGAGGTAGACGAGGATCGTATAGCGCGTCTTCTCCCCGTTCCGAAATTTCTGAAGATCAGTGTGCATACTGTAAACAGTTTGGACATTGGGTTTCGGATTGTCCGGTGCTTCGAGAACAGCGTAATCAGCGTGGTCGAGGAAGTGGAAGGTCGCGGAATAGTTATTCAGGATCGAGGGGTGGAGCGAATGATCGTGGAAGGTTTGAAGCAAGGGGTCGTGGACAGGCAGATTATAATACTTTTGATCGACGCAATCAGTATCAGATAGCTGAGGGTGAATCTTCTGAGTCACAGGATAATCGTTATGCATAGGATTGCGTAGGATGGGATGTGGAACCAGTTGATCAAAGGGGTCCATATATATCAGCACATGTCTTGGGTTCTACTGATCAGTTTCTGGTCGATACAGGAGCTACTCGTAGCGCTTTGTCCAAATACTTGGTTCCAAGGGCTCCCCTATCTGGCGAAACGATTAGAGCAATAGGGTTCGATGGAACACCTTCTCTTAGCCCATTATCTCAACCTGTTACACTTTACATTGATAAATTTGCTGCCCCATGTCCGTTCTTGTTGTCTCCAAACACACCAGATAATATTGTGGGACTTGATATGCTAAAAAAAATTCGAGCAACGATACGCTGTGCCCCTGAAGGGGTGCCGGTTATATTGAATGAAAACTATCCAGAAGTTGAGAGATTGTGCCTCCTTCAAGAGGCCGATGTGTTAGCTTCTCTGCCAGAAACGTTGTGGGCCACTTCTGATACTGATGTGGGACAGATGATTATTCCCCCAGTACGTATTACTGTAAAGGAGGGAGTATCTCTGCCTCGTGTCCCGCAGTATAAAATCTCTAGAGAAGGCGAAATTGCATTGACACACATTGTAAATGACTTGATTATGGCAGGGGTGGTGGAGGAATCCCCTATAATGTTTGTAACAGCCCAATTCTTCCGATCCTCAAGAAAGACACAGACACCAAGATCTATTGTTTTATTATTGATTTGAGGGAAATCAATAAGATAGTAGTGCCTCAGTACCCGGTGGTGTCTGATATTACCACGTTACTTACTTTGGTTCCGCCCACAGCAACTACATTTACGGTCATTGATCTCAAAAATGCTTTCTTCTCGATTCCCATACATCCTGATAGCCGACATCTCTTCGGTTTTACATTAAATAACAAATCGTTTAGATTTTGTAGGGTTCCTCAAGGCTACACAGAAAGTCCTAGCATTTATAGTCAGGCTTTAAAAAGACAGCTTGATTCTTTCGACTTACAGTCTGGGGTGGCTCTTATTCAATATGTAGATGACATTTTGCTTGCAGCAGACACACAGGAACAATGCGAGGAGAGCACTTTTTCCTTGCTTTCTTTTCTTGCTAAGCATAATCACAAGGTTTCGAGGAAGAAGTTGCAATATTGTAGACCAAAGGTGACCTACCTCGGTCATCTTTTGTCTAAGGAGGGGCGTGCATTGACATCAGATCGAATCCAAGCAGTTTTGGATACGCCAGTCCCCCGCACTCAGAAAGATGTTCGTGCTTTCATAGGTTTGACGTCCTTTTGTAGGCAATGGATACTAGGATTTTCATACATTGTTAAACCTTTGTTAGCATTGTTATCCAAAACTACACCAATTCCCATTGAATGGACAGATGAATGTCAGAATGCTTTTGAACAATTGAGGCAAGCTCTTTGTTCTGCACCAGTGCTAGGTACACCTGATTACACAAAGATCTTTACATTGTACAAACATGAGAAAGATGGGTGCGCATTGTCAGTCTTAGTGCAGACACACGGAGACAAACAGAGTCCTTGAGCGTACTTTTCAAGCGGTACTCGACCCTGTGGCTCGAGGACTGCCTGGATGTTTTTGAGCAGTTGCAGCAACAGCAGTACCTATACGACAGAGTGAGGGAATAGTTTTGTCACACACATTGTTGGTATTAGTCCCCCATGCGGTAGATGCTTTACTGAATCAAACGAAAACACAGCATCTAACTAGTGCCCGTCTAACAGGATACGAGCTAACACTGTTGGCGCCACATATTACACTGAAGAGATGTGCTACTTTGAACCCTGCTACTTTATTGCCATATCCTGTTGCTGAGTCCCAGAAGGAAGAACAACATGATTGTGTTTTTCTGACTGAGGAACAGACAAAGGGTTGTATCGATTTACAGGATACACCATTTCCAGATGTAGATGGGGAACTGTGGGTTGATGGATCGTGTTTAAAGTTGCCAGATGGTGCGACCTCTGCAGCCTATGCGATCACGACACTCAAGACAGTGGTAGAAGCAGCACGAATACCGCAGAAATCGGCCCAAGCAGCTGAATTAATAGCATTAACGAAAGCATGCGAGTTAAGTGCTGGATTATGGGTGAACATTTACACTGATAGTCGTTATGCTTTTGGAGTAGTGCATGATTTTGACCTACTCTGGAAGGAACGAGGGTTCCTGACCTCACATGGAGTGCATATTATGCATGGAGAATTGGTACGCGATCTCCTGAATGCACTATTATGTCCAAAGAAAGTGGTGATAATCAAATGTAGTGCACATAAGAAAGTGACAGACAAAATTGGACAAGGAAACGCTTTTGCAGATCGCGTAGCGAGAGAGACTGCCATGTTACAAAATGTCTCTCCCATGTATGTGGTGAAATCGTAGGCTGAGCGATGGCACGATGCTAGAGAAGAAATACTAGACATACAGAAATCAGCATCTGAAGCAGAACTTGCAACTTGGGCAACAGAGGGAGTGTTGGACGATGAGGGTTGTTGGCGTAGCAAAGATATGGAGAGATGGAAATTGCCTCCCGCCTATTTGCAAGCAATGGTTCAAATGACACATGGGCTGGCACATGTTGGAGCTCTTGCAATTACTAAATTGCTCACACAAGTCTGGGAGCATTCTGAGATTGCTAGTACAGCCAAGAGAATAGTACAAACCTGTCTGATTTGCTTACAGCACAATCCTGCGAAAGGGACTTATACTCCTAAAGGAGGGTTTGTTCCACCTACTGCACCATTCGAAGTACTGCAAATGGATTACATCCAGCTGGAGCGTTGTAATAACCTCAAGTATGTCTTAGTGGTGGTGTGTGCCTTTAGCAAATGGATTGAGGCTTACCCCACGAAGGATAATATAGCATTGACAACAGCTAAGGTGTTACTCAAGGAGTACTTCCCACGCTATGGTGTTTGTAAGTTTTTGTGGAATGATAATGGTCCTCATTTCATTGGGAAAGTAGTGGAGTACGTCCTGAAAGGATTGGGAATCAAGCAAAGGTTCCATGCTGTATTTCATCCGCAGTCAGCAGGTTTGGTAGAAAGGTATAATGCAACCTTGAAGCTGAAGCTAGCAAAGATCGTGGCATCCACATCTTTGAAATGGCCGGATGCTTTGCCTTTGGCATTACTGTCTATTAGATCAGTGCCACATTCTCGATCTGGCCTCATAACCTTATGAAGTGGTGTTTGGAAGGCCTATGAATATTTGGGGAGTTCCTAAGCCTCGTTTGATACATGATGTGCCTTGTATAATGATGAACGATTATTTGGCACGATTAACAAATGATTTACTTTCTATTCATCAACAGGTTCGAGAAGCGCTCCCCGATAATTCCATTGGAGAGGCTCATGATCTTCGTCCTTGGGACCACACGGGTGTTCGAGAGAGCCAGCAGTTTGGAGCCGAGATGGCATGGCCCTGAACAAGTGTTGCTGGCAACTCGGACAGCGGTGAGAGTCATGAACAAGAAGCGGTGGATCCATTCTACTCACTGCCGTCGTGTTTCCCCTGATCTGGTGAATCCTGAAGTGCTGTCTGATTACCGAGACATCTTGGATGCAGAGAAGAGCCCAGCTACTACGTTTAACGAATTGGAGGGAGCCTTCCCGGACCACACTGTTTCTGATGGAGTGAAGTATAATCTACGTCCGAGGAAATAATTTTTTGTTCGAGACTGGTTTGTTACCGTTCTGAGGTTTGTGAAAACGGAAGCCGGGAATATCAAGGGGGGGATCAGTTCTGTCCAGTGTAGCGACACCCGTCTTGAATCTCGGAGAAGACACCAGCGGCAGCCCCAGTTCTCAGCACTAACTTTTTATTTTTAGTATTGCTTTTGAAGAACTTTGTTTTGTGAACTATGGCACCTGCTACAACGAGAAATAAGAAAATTCTTGGTGCTGTGCTTTTTGTTACGACTATAGTGGTAATAGCAGTATTAGCTTGGACTATAGAATGATTGCTTCCTGCACGAGAATATTTACTGCCTACCACTCCAAGCCCATCTGAACATTTCCACTTTACTTTGCCTTATCATGAAGAGAGACATAGACAGACTTATTTGAATAACAGCTTCATTCAGATTCTGCATCACACCCACAATATGACTAATACTACGAACTGTTGGGTATGTGGAATGTTGCCTGGACATCAAAAGAAAGGAGGAACTCCACTTATTCCTCTCCCATTCTCTCATAATGGTTCTTGTAACGCTTGGTACACTCTTCTCTTTACTCTAAGATGGCCAACAAAAGGTGGACTACTCTTTCGATTGAACAGGATCTGTTACCACGATAAAGATGGCTATCCACAAGCTGAAGGAACTAAATTTGAGTGGGAAGAATATCGTCCGGACAATGTAACTACACCTCGTATCTTCACTAATCAAAGACTTGTAAATATGTCTAGTTTACATGTGATTACTGTTATTGATACAAAGGCTGATCTCTGCATTCGTAATAAAGGAACTATCCCTGTAGGAAGAAGCGAATGCAATACTACTCTCACTTTTGATACACCAAATGGTATCACTTTTGTAGCTTCACATAACACGTACTTTATTTGTGGAAATAAGGGATACCATTGTCTTCCCATTGGGTGGTTAGGAACTTGTTATATATCTTTTGTGCTGCCACCTGTGTTTATTGCTCCGCCTATGTATCATAATGACTTTGTGTTATATCATGATTTCATACTGAATAGAGTCAAGAGAACATTAGACATTGAAAACATAGACCAAACTGACACCTCTTTACAGCAATATGTAGATTTTAATTTAGGCCTGTTTTCCTTTGTTGGTGCTGCATTAAACAGTAGGAAAATAAGATGGCTAACACGTGTTGTGGAAGCTGTCGCTAATGAAACTGCCTCTGCTTTGGGAAACATAACTGAAGAACTTCAGATCACTAGAATTGTAACGCTCCAGAACCGAATGGTTCTAGACGTAGTGCTAGCTGACCGTGGAGGTGCATGCCGCATCATCGGTAGCAGTTGTTGTGTATACGTGCCAGACAACTCACCTTCTGTGTACGATGCTATTTCCAAATTGCATAAAATTGCTGCTGAAATTCACCCTGAGAATATTACATGGACATTTTCTAACTGGTTCTGGACTCTCCTTAGCACATGGGGTTGGAAATTATTAACTATTCTGTGTATAATTATTGGAATACTCTTTTTCCTTTGCTTGTGTATTCAATGTGGCCCTATCTTATGTTCTGTATGCATTACAGCCTGTATCCCATCCAGACGAGTTATTGCCAAAAACGAGCAAATGATTAATGCTGAAATGATGAAGATTATGACAATTAATATTGATGATGAACATCCTGATTACTTTCATTATGAGGTAGCTTCAGCTAAATGCTAAAAGGGCCGTCTGTCCTAATTTGGCAGCACCTGAGTTAGCATTTAGTTCAGCTACACAAACTTTTGCCGTTAACGTGACCTAACGTGCAGGGGCCATTTTGTATTCTCTAGCTTCCATTTTGTATGAACATGCTGCCTCGTGGTCAGCATGCCCTTTTGTCCTTTCTTTGTACCAATGTCCGTTTTTCTTGCCCAGCAACAGGCTATTTTTAGTACTGGTCAAGCTCACACATGGGCATTGTATATTGACTGGTCACCTCTCAGGAATGTCTCAGGAAACTGACCAGTGGCACTAAACTCCTCCCACATGTTGACTGTGTTCCAAAAATGCCCTTATATGTACCTAAAACTGTGAAAGAGTATAACGCCTATCTTTTTATTACCGTTAAACTGTATAAAAGAGGTCGCACACCGATGTTCGGTGTGATACTTCTTGCATTGCCGAAGGGTGCTGTAGGAATGTACCACCACCCCATGGGGTCTTAATAAACTTGTCTTTTGCATTTCCAGTTTCCGTGCCAACTTCTGTTTTAAGGTGTCGTGAGTTTTGCAGAGTATGTAGGCCTGACTGAACCCGATATCACACTTGTACTTGGTTTGTTGGTAGTTTTGGTGTGGGCTGTTTTGTGTATCTCTTTCTATCAATTTTATTCCTTCTGCATGAATTTGCCACCTTTAATTGTTCATGCTACTTTTCAGGGCTATGTTATGTTATTTATTTCTTGCATTTGTTCTGAGAGTTTTTTTATTCCCTTAAAGGAAGGCTATGTGTTATACTGCTGCTCAGCCTGGGTGTCTGTGAGAGAATGTTGGTGAATGGAAAGCTCAATTGTGTGAGAGTCAATTGGTGATGGGCTGAGCAGCAGTGAGGCTGCTCCTGGTGGGGCTTTCCCTTATGTAACATCTTACCTCAATAATCTACATAAAGAAACTACATGGATCAGTCTACATTTATTTAAAAACAATTACTTTAACTTTTGTTTTTGTGTGACCATATATATATAAAACTCAGTGGTAACTGCGTAGTGATAGTTAAGACCGGGTTTCCATAGGAAATATATTTGATGGTTTCCTAAAAGCTTTGGCAGGACTTGTTCGGAGGGGTTCTTCAAGTGGGGCCCAGGAAACGGTGGGGAGGTCCCAAATGTTTTTACTCCAGGAAATGGGTAGGGAGGTCCCCTAATGTTTTTACCCCATGCACTTTATACAGAGGAAAATTGAACAGCGCTACAGCAAATATCACTGAAAGGAATTAAACTAAATATTGCAGAGAGTGTGCTTTTTATGATTTGGTGTCAATCCGTTTAGTCGCTTTTGAGAAATTTAGTTTAAAAATGTATGTATATATAGTTACATGGTACTACCACAGTATTACCACAGAGTGCCACAGTGCAGCAAGGTCAAAAAACGTGATCTAATTAGCTGACTGCAACATGAGGAGAAAGTTGTGGCCGCCATTTTATGACTTGGGGACTCAGTCATAGAAAACAAATAAATAGGGGGGCAGCATTGGGGACCCTGGCCCTAGTGGGATTTCTTAGGACATTGGGACTTAGTCCTCTGTCCTGAAAAAATAGTAGGAATACTCGCACCCTCACCATGAACTGCTAATTACCTCACATATTACAACTAGGGGTAGGCGGAATTTGTGTAGTCGCGCTACCCAAAGCTCTGTGCAACGGTAAAAAATCTCTGCAAGCACGCAAAAGTTCAGCGAACACGCAAAATTGCTTGTTCCGCCCATTTCAGATTCTTTTTTCCTGTTCATGAACGCTGTTTGCATGCTTGGGAAAAAATATCTTGTGAACACGCATTTTCAAAGCGCGAACAAGCAGACAAAAAATCCATGAAGCCGCGGATCGTGGAATGTTTGACAATTCCGCGTTCTTTGCGGAACGCAAAATTACCCAAATTCTTCGAGCGGAACAGAATTTACCGCCCAGGCCTAATTACAACACTCATGACATGTATAATGACTGCATTGATAACAGCATGGCAACATCTGAAATGACTTTGTGAGCTATAGTTAATTTAGAGCACAAGTTACAGTTACTTGAGGGAACTATAACTGATAAATTTCAATGGTGTTGTTCATTTAAAATGGTATGCTCTAACTGACATTTTCACCTTACTATAACATCCCTTTAACCTTTGGGCTTTTTAATGTATCTCCAAGTTTGTTTTTAATGTAAAGGAAAATATTATTTCAATTACTAACAATAACATCAATTTAACCTTACCTAGCCCATAATAAGCAGTGACTGTATTGCCTTTCAGTTAGCCGCCCCAGTGCTTTTATTGAGAAAGCTACAAAGTCTGGTACCCTTCAGGTATGAGACCAAACTTCTGCACATGGGCATTTTTTATTTGCAAGTAGGAGTCAGCTATACCCTCTAATAGAGTCTGGAATGTATCCCTTCCCAGTGTTGATACTAACTCCCATTGTAAGTCTCCCAAATGGCATTGACATAACCTGCATATTCTCAAAGCTCTTTCATAGAACGCAAACCATTTGTCAATGTTGCCTCCCACTACACTACACTATAGCCTTGGGCAAGCAAAGGGTGTTTAGGCTACCGCTAACACCTTACCATTCTTGCCACCATGTTCCTCAGACATCAAGAGTTCTAAGTTTATATTTTTCTCCTCCAAGGCCAGTTGCTTTGCCTCCAATGCTACGGCTGTCAGCTTGGCCTGCAGCTCCCTTACAGATTGCTTGTGCCTGAGCTTCAACTGATAGCTGGCCAGTTCTGAAGGGCTTATGCTGGCCAAACCTGCTTTACTCCCAGCCCTGTATGGTACGCCAGGGTATGTATTTTGGCGCAAGTGGTTTGCTGTCCCTTCATCCTCTAGGGCTTCATCCTCACAGCAGATCTCTGATTGGCGGACTTCTTCCCAGGCATCAAGGGCCCTTTCTTATTCAACCTTTCTAGCATTATCGCCGACATTCAATTGCCTTTCTCTGAATTGGACCTTTATCGTCACCATTGTGACAGTTGTCATGGTAGCCGGATCAAACTCCATGTTCCCTAAGGCTTTTTAAAGATGCAGAAATTGGAACACAAAATCGTTGGAAATTACCATCTTTTTCTTGTCATACCCCAATGTTTGACTTCCTTTGCTGAACCTTTTTTAGTTGGCAAAGAACTCTGCATGCTTGACCCCCTGCTAGCCAGTGTGTGTGCTCTCCTTTGTAAACATGGCATACTCATAATTGGCACATTTAATTTACTGATAAGTCCCTAGTATGTGATACTACCAGTAACCTAACATATATTTGTAAGGCGCACATTCACCCGAAGGTATCTTAGTGCTGAATAACAGATGTTTCTTGTTACCCAACTCAATGGCACTCATTTTATCAACCTCAGATGTTTGAAAGGCTGATTGGACCCACTGGGATTTGAACCTGTGACCATGAGATCAAACGCAGGCCCCTGCAGTGGAGGCATCAGTCCACTGAGCCACCAGACCCAGCTTTTTACCAGTACTCAGGGCATATAAATTAAATTATACTATTCGGCTGCAGCACTCATTGTGCTGCCCTTAGTGAGTTACAGCTAGACTCATGAAGCCAAATTGCGATCGCAATAGCTGCGAATTCGCAACTGCGATCGCAATTTGACGGAAAGGAATTTATGATACAGAAAAGTCCAAAAATGCAAAATCGCTAAATAAAAATTGCGACTTCGCAAATAAATTCGCAGAATCCTGGAGGATGGGCATTTGCGAATCTGAAATTGCGAGAAACCATGGATTCTGCGCATTAATTTGCGAAGTCGCAAAACATTCGCAATCGCCATTCATGAAAAATCGCTAAATGCGAAAAACCAGAAAATCGCAAATTGCGACACGCAAATTAAGAAAAACACAAATCAGGTGGTAACCAGTAAGGAAATTTCTTTTTTTTTTAAAAACGGTTAACAAACTACCAACAGGTGCAGGGCTGACCAAACACATTTAAGGACATGCAGCTGGAGCGTGAGGATTCTCACAATGCCTTGGCTCTACATGGTGGTGAGGCGGCGAAGGCTACAGCGAGCAGCATGGAACAGTCGGAGGATCCAGGAGCTGTTATTCCGCCAGCGGGTCACCCATCTGGGCCAAACCAGGGTGCAAATTTATGCAAAGTACCGCCTGAGTGGGGCTACGATCATCAAGCTTATCCGGGACCTAGACCCCCTGATGCAGAACTCAACAAGGAGGACCAATGCCGTGCCCACAAATGTGCAGGTATTGTGCTGCCTGCACCTCCTGGCCTCCGGAAGCTTCCAGGGGATGGTCGCTGTTGCAGGGGGGATATCCCAGCTCACCATGTCCCGCTGCCTAAGGAGTTTCCTGCATGCTATGCTGATCCGGCTACACCACTACATCTCATTCCCCACCAGCCAACAGGACCTGAATGAGACCAAGCTCAATTTTAGAATGTAGCTCAATTTTCACATGTCATAGGATGTATTGACTGTACCCACATCCATATCTGCCCACCTGCAGAAACGGAGTACATGTACCGCAACCGAAAAAGCTACCACTCCCTCAACATCCAGATGGTGTGCCATGCAAAAACATTCATCACAGACATTGTGGCACAGTACCCGGGGAGCACACATGACTCCTTCATCTTCAGGCACAGCGGCATCCACACACGACTGGCCAGGGGAGACTTTGGGGAAGGACACCTACTAGGTAAGTACACATGCCCCAAAATTGTAAACTGTGATCATGTAACTGCGCAGAACAGGCACTCACCCTCTGCTCCTTTCATTCAGGTGACAGCGGCTATGCTCTCCGTGAGTACCTACTCACCCCTTACCTCAACCCTGCAACACCACAGCAACGGCGTTATAATGCAGCACACATCCGCACTAGGAATTGTATTGAGAGCACATTTGGCCTGTTGAAAAGCAGGTTCCGCATACTTCACAAGACTGGTGGGGCCATTAAATACGAGCCAGAGGTCTGCTGCCGCATCGTGGCCATGTGTGCTATCCCTCACAACATTGCTACCAAGCACAGGATCCCTGTTGACATCTCTGGCAGTGAGTCGGAAGGGGACAACCAACCACCTGCACATGTGCGTCACGCACGCGGGGAGAATCCTGCAGAAGGACACAGGCGCCGTAACCAAATCTGCATGAACTATTTCTAGTGCACCCACTCCCCACACCCATTACTTAACTCATGCATGAGAACATTAATAATGACATGAGTCAGATTAAGTTAGTCAGAATATTTGTAATTGCTACAGCACAATAAACTTGGCATTCTGCAAACTGGTACATGAATGACATATTGCGTCATATGTCCGTTCTTCAGGAGGGGATGCTTGTAGCAGCAGCATGGCCCCTCATGTAAATGTTCTATTGTTCAATTCCGCCTCCGGGCAGATGCTCCCAACCTCCTTTCTACATCCTCCTCCTGATTAGGCCGTGAGGCAGCAGAGGGCCTGCTGCTGCGGCGGGGTGCTACCACCGGTGGAATGGACGGGCTGCTATGGCTGGATGTAGCCTCACTAGTGTCGTCAGCCCCCTCGCCTGGCCATGGCCGTTAGCCTGCATGCCCTGCACTGCTGTTGACACACGCTCCAGAGCTCTGGCGACGTCCTGGCAGCACTGGACCATTTAGACCTGCATGGCCAAGGAGCGTCGCGAGAGCTGGGAGGTAGCTTTCCCAATAATATAGTTGGACTGCGTGTATCCTAACAGGCGGGTCAGCAGCTGGTGGTGTCTGCGGCGGTTGAGATTCTGGTTGCCGGAGATGGCCTGTGTGTTGGCCTCCATAGCAGCTGTCATCCTCTCCATGCGGTCTGACATAGCAGCTGTCATCCCCTCCATGCGGTCTGACATTTGTGCTACATTTCGGGCGGTCTTGTTAAGTTGGAGGTGGATAGCCGCAAGATGACGGGCCTGGGTCTGATGCACATGTAGCATACGGCGCTCAATGGAGAGCCCACCTGTTTGCACGTTTTGTCCCCTGCCAGCGCGGGAATTGTTAGTGCGCTGCACCCTCACCAGTCCGCTTGACTGGCACCTCACAGCCGCAGGGCGGCGGGTTGGTTGGCGAACTGCTGCTGGTGTTGCAGGCCCCACTGGTGGTTGTGTGACGTGCAGTGGTACTGCAGCGCCTGGTGGCAGAGGGGTGGCACTGGCCACAGGGGCAGGTGGTGTAATGACCGCTGGTGCGGCAGCTTGCCCTGATGGTCCGGGCTGTGGGGATAGATGTGTGTCTCCCTCTGTGTCCTCCGTGATGTCCTCAATTACCAGGGCATCGCTGTCTGTGCTGGGGACTTCTGCGCCACCTGTGATGTAAAGTGGATGTTGATTAGTGACATGTTTCTTACACATTTAGGCTTCCTACATGCATGCAGACTACCATTCCCTGACTGGCTGCAGGATTGACTCTCACTAAACATGTCTGGCCTAATGGGGCAAGATGGTAATTGTGGTCAGACTACATGTCCCACAATGCAATAGCGCTTTAGTGGTGTTCTTTGGCTGCATGACTGGGGTTTGATATGGGATACTCTGGAGTCATGGACATTGTTAGGGGACAGGGGGTCGCAGTCGCATGGCACTTACCTGGTGTGTCTTGGGTGGGTCGGGAGGAGTCCAGCTGGGTCACACCCACGCATGCCTGCGGATTTATGGTGTCCTCCACTCTGTCCTCCAGTGGTGTGTTTGGTGGGACAGTGGGCTCCCCTCCACCTGTTGCCACACGCTTCCCCAGCCTCTCCGCAATCTTTTCCTTTGACCGCCCTCTGAGGTCAAACCAGCGTTTTTTTAGCTCGTCCACGGAGCGCTGGGTCACCCCCACAGAGTTAACTTTAGCACGAATGCGCAACCATAGCCGCCTTTTATCGGCCTCGGGCACCCTTCTGGAGTCTTTACCAAAGAGCCGATGGTAGTCTTCGCAGACTCCTTCAATCAGAAATTCGAGCTCCTGCTCTGAAAATTTTATTTTCCTCTTTCTCACAATGGAAGATCCACCTGCAGCTTCTTGTGACATGCTTGCCACTGGGGTGTCTCCTGTTTTACTCCTGTAGGCACACTGGAGGGGACCTCTGATGATGCTGCTTCCAGTTCAGGCTCTCACTGCTGAATGAGAGTGGAACCTCCCTACTTCCTGGTTGTGATGTCATCACTGTGCTCAGGATGCGACTTCCCGTTTTTGCGATCTTGCAGTTAGCGAGATCGCAATTTGCGATTTCGGTAATTGCGAGATCGCAATTTCAACACGGGTATTGGCCGATTATGCGAATATTTACCAATTTTCGGGGACTCGCACTCGGCGATTGCGGCCGATTGCGAGTCGCTTTTTTTCTCACAAAAATTCATGAATGCCAATCTGCGATTTCTTAATTGCGATTCGCTTTTTCTCGCAATTTAGGAATCGCAGATTTTAACATTGATGAATCTAGCTGTTAGAGTTTACTCCTCGTGTCCCCAAACTGCAAAAATTGGGACTTAGAAACTCCTTTCTAAATTTATGACCGGAGAACCCATGTTGAATAGGGTTACCATCGAAGCTGCAGCCCTCAACCTTGAAACTCCGGTCAGCCTCAACTTGTCAGTTTGCCCCGCTGAAAGAAATTCAACATCCAGATAAGTCTCAAAGTCTGAACCCAGAAGGGCTTCATCAGGACTGACAAAGAGGTCATCCGATTGATGTTGAGGCCTTCCTGGGCACGGATTTCAGACTGCCTGCTGGCAGCTTTCCCACCTCTGTCATTGTCCGCATTTAGACCCCACCCTCACCCCAGCAGCACTCCATTATCCAGTCTTGCTTAATTTTGAGCCATCAGCTTGCCCCACCAATGATTCATTGATAACCTCTTTTTATCCATAAAAGTCAAAAGGTAAACTGTCCATGGTGATGAACCAGACTCCAGTAGCCAACTAGCGATCCATCATGGTTGGGATTAACTTTTGACTTTGACCGGGTCTTGCAGAATTTGGCACTTTGTTTTCAATTTTTCTAACTTCGAACTCTAAGCTTGAGTACTGCATACATACTTTGCACGTTGACTCTAGGTTAAGTGTGACTGCTTTGTGCCAAGCTACCAGAGGGGTAAGCATAGGTTTATTTAATGGTTTCAGTGGATTTTCTGACAAGGACTGTGATCATTATTTGAGTGGGTTGTCCTCTCCTTCAACTAATATTCAAGATTGCCACAAAAAATTTTGGAAACATGAAAAACAACACAATAAAAGTCCAGATGTCAATTAAAAATCAAAAATCAATTTCTGTACTCGGCTTAATTTATAGAATTGTAATTTAGAACTTGATAGCTAATTGGTACTACAAAAGGCACGTTCTGTGTCACTGAATACCAATGTCATACAGTGGATTATAAGCTGGGGTGGATGGTAGTTAGTAAATGTTTCAGTAATTTAAATTTGAGCTCAACCCCTGGTTGCTATGGCAATGGCTTAACTAAAGAACATAAGTAAAGCATCACAATAAAAATCCCACTCGAATTTATAAAAATAGAGAATAATTTAATGAACAAAAGCATGATAAAATAGTGAAAATCCAATAATGGGAACTGGAGATAAGGATTTTTTTAAATTTTAAATAAAAATAGCACCAAAAAGCATTGAGTACTAACTGGTTCAACCCGGTCAGAGGTTTTACCTACTCACATAGGGGCCGATTACGATGGCGGGCAGAACACCGTCCGTACCACCATGGCAATGTGAAAAGACCGCCCCTATGGCTCGCAGCGGCACCGCCGGTCCCATTACGTTGCACCGCGGGGAAAAAACATCCGCTGCATCGGAATCCATGAAACACACCGTGCACGTGCGGAACAGCTGAAACACCGTCCACGGTGGTCTTATTTGCCGCGGCAAGCCCACAAACCGCCGATACAGCAGTGGAATTCCCGCCAGTGCAATTATGATTGCAAAAACACACAGTGCCCACACCACAATTACTCATTCAATATTCAAGAAGGGTAAGACACCAGTTTATTGTAACCACCCTTAGACAGCATTATTCAATGTCTATCATTGTATGCTTTTTTTCAAATTTTCAAAAAATCATAACAGAATAAAGGACTACGTATTGGAATATTTACTAGACTAAATACACTTTGTACATACATCAAAAAACAAACATTATTTACACACTAAAAAAGCGTTTCTGCATCAAACATAACAAAAAATTAAAATTACATCACAACCAACAAATATTACAATAAAAAACATGAAGAAAAATGATTTCCAAGGGGGTATAAGCAACTTAATAGCTTGTAAACGCTTAAATACTGGACCAGCCGGTCCTAGTGTCGTGAAGTTGACAATTTATTCCACCCAAGAAAGACTGCAGTCTTTCTTGGGTGGAATAAATTGTCAACTTCACGACACTAGGACCGGCTGGTCCAGTATTTAAGCATTTACAAGCTATTAAGTTGCTTATACCCCCTTGGAAATAATTTTTCTTCATGTTTTTTATTGTAATATTTGTTGGTTGTGATGTACTTATAATTTTTTGTAATGTTTGATGCAGAAACGTTTCTTTAGTGTGTAAATAATGTTTGTTTTTTGATGTATGTACAAAGTGTATTTAGTCTTGTAAATATTCCAATACGTAGTCCTTTATTCTGTTATGATTTTTTGAAAATTTGAAAAAAAGCATAAAATGATAGACACTGAGTAATGCTGTCTAAGGGTGGTTACAATAAACTGGTTTCTTACCCTTCTTGAATATTGAATGAGTAATTGTGGTGTGGGCACTGTGTGTTTTTGCAATTTAAATATAAGGTCTAGCCCCCACTACGTGTTTATGGACCTATCCCCTTTTGGTTCTCAATAAGTGCAATTATGATGGCACCACGGTGCCCGCATAACGACCTTGCGTTACCGACCGCCGCAAATGTCAATAATGATGAATGTGAGCCCCGGAGACCAGGCCTTACTTTATAAAACAACAGTGGTCCCATGCATTAAAGCAATGTACGTGAAGCAATAAATATAGACACAATCAGTTCTATATTCAGAGTGACATGTCCAGCCGGACAGAGGTCTTAAATTTTTACTCAATTGAAAGTTATTGTACACAAGAAATACCTTCAACAAATCACCAGTGTGGGGCACAAGCCTGTACCCTAACACAGATCAGTACAGAAGGTGAATAGAAGACAAAACAGGGCTTGTTAGGGCAAAAGCAGCGGTTTCTGTAAGGATTGAGGTGTACAGAAATATCAGGCAAGCACCATTACATATACATAACAAATAAATCAGGTTTTTGTATAAGGTGCGCAACAAGTCGACGGCGTTTCGGTCCCACTATCTAATCATGGGGACCATCATCAGGACATTTAATAAATGCCTTGTGGTTGTAAGCCTCTAATGCCGGGGTAGAATTAACCGGTATTACTCGAGCAGTTGACGTGAAGAGGACATTGCCTAATGAAGGCAAGACAACCCAGAATCGGGCGTGATTTCTAAGTAACTGCGTTACGAATGGGTAATTCCGCGGTGCCAGGAATCCCGGATCAGTCGGTGCTGGAGTCTGCTTCCTGGCTTCCTGGCGTTACCGACCGCCGCAAATGTCAATAATGATGAATGTGAGCCTCGGAGACCAGGCCAGCGCAGTCCGACCACGGCAGTACTTCGGAAATAGTAATGGCGGTCGAAGGCTACTACAGCACAACACCAAATATTGTGGAAGTGCAACTGGCTCAGCCAATAGAAACAAGTAACACATCCCATTGTCAGATGCCCCTGTAACACATAAACTACAAATCCCAGCTCAACACCGACAACACACCAGACATGAATATCAAGCAGAAAACACACCCACATAGCTGAGCATAAAAGCAGGCCCGTGCCTAATCCACATTCCCCATCAAAACTCCAGAAGCGTAGTGGCCCTAACTCATCACACAAACAAAAGCCAAACCTGAACACATCACACAATCACAAACACACCCACATCCCACACATCATCATCACTCCCACCCACAACTGCACTCACAATCGCTCAGCACATCACACGCCATGACACAGAAAATGCCAAAATTCACTGATGGTGAGTTGTCAGTCATGGTGGATGAGATCATAAGAGTAGAGCCATACATCTTAGGAAGCAAGGTACAACAGACACCAGCAGCCAGACAAAGTCAAATGTGGCAAAGGATAGTGGACAGAGTCAATGCTGTAGGGAAAGTCCCAAAAAACACAGTTGACGGACAGAATGTAGAACAATGTCATACATTCACCCCAGTACAGAGATCTGGTTCTAAATCCATCGTTTTTTTACACTCCACACCACCCTGGGTTAGACACTGGCTATATGCAAATCAGCTCTGACCCTGTGCCTCATGGGAACAGTCCAGTCCGAACTACCAAGCCATGTCTTTCCCAGACCGGAATCAAGCATCCAAGGACCGGTTTCTGGCTATCAGCCTTCATCAGCCTGGATAGCTTGACTCCAGTGGTGTGGAGAGCCTGGGACTCACGTCTGAGCATACCCAGCCCACTCGGGGTGAAAATTGCAAAAAACACAGTTGACGGACAGAATGTAGAACAATGTCATACATTCACCCCAGTACAGAGATCTGGGCCTAAATCCATCGTTTTTTTGCACTCCACACCACCCTGGGTTAGACACTGGCTATATGCAAATCAGCTCTGACCCTGTGCCTCATGGGAACAGTCCAGTCCGAACTACCAAGCCATGTCTTTCCCAGACCGGAATCAAGCATCCAAGGACCGGTTTCTGGCTATCAGCCTTCATCAGCCTGGATAGCTTGACTCCAGAATTGGCTTGGTAGTTTGGTCTGCCCTGTTCCCATGATGCACTGGGCCAGGGACAGACTAATTTGCATATAGCCAGGTTCTGAACTGGGATGGTGCAGTGAGCTAAAAAACGGTGATGGATCAAGCCCTGATCTGTTGACTGGGTAGGAGTGTTCTGCTTAATTCAGATACTCTGTCCATCACCACCCCCTTTACTGTATCGTTTTGTCCACCATAAGCGTGGAAGGGTATGCTCAGACGTGAGTCCCTTGCTCACTGCACCATCAGGATTCAAGCAAGCCGGGCCGAAGACGGCTGTGATGCCAGAAACCGGTCCCCGGAAGCTTGTTTCCTTTCTGGTAAAGAATTGGCTTGGTAGTTTGGTCTGCCCTGTTCCCATGATGCACTGGGCCAGGGACAGACTAATTTGCATATAGCCAGGTTCTGAACTGGGATGGTGCAGTGAGCTAAAAAACGGTGATGGATCAAGCCCTGATCTGTTGACTGGGTAGAAGTGTTCTGCTTAATTCAGATACTCTGTCCATCACCACCCCCTTTACTGTATCGTAGGGAAAGTCCCACACAACAGGAAGGAGATCAGGAAGAGGTGGACTGTCCTCAAGAGCAAGGTCAAGGAGAAGAACAGCAAGAACTGTGAGCTGGCCACCGTACTTGCAGTGGACCTCCCATCCCACCAAGAACATTCAACCCATGGGAGGAGAAGGTGCTGGGTATACTGCATCCAGAGAGTTGCACTGGAATTGAGGGTGGATTGGAGTCTGGTAAATACCAACACAATACTGCCATAACACTGCAATGTAGCATCTTGCGCAACTGTAAAGCAACTGTTCCTAGGCCTAAATCTCCTCATGATCCAAACACTCCCCCAAAACAGGTCCCACATATCCCACATCAACTCATTCTCATTCAGCACAAATGTACCTAGCAGTATTTTAGTGGTGGCACATGTACAGGCAGCCTACACTACAACTCCCACCAGGTCCCCTTGTCCCACAGCTGAGCAGGATGTAGAACTACCCCGGAAGCATGTGTCAGCCATTGCACAGTTTACCTTAACCAAATAGGTAGGTAGCCATCTTGCCTGAGAAGGCTGTTTGGGGGAGGGAGGCCTGTACCAGCACTTCCACAATGCCCCCTGTCCCACCCATAAGCAGGATGTAGTACTCCACCCCACCCAGGAGCACTTGGGAGCTATTGCACCACACCAAACGAACTAACAGATAGGTAGCCACTTCACAGGCAGGGTGTTTGTGGGTGGGAGGCCTGTACCACTACTCCCACCATGCTCCCTGTCCCACCCATAAGCGGGATGTAGCACTCAACACCAACCCAGAAGCAGTTTACTGCCATTGTATAGTTCACCTTCACTTACCAGGTAGGTAGCCATCTTGCCTGGGAGGTCTGTGTGGGGGAGGGAGGCCTGTACCACCACTCCCACCATTCCCCCTGACCCACCCCTAAGCAGGATGTAGCACTCCACCCCACCCAGGAGCACTTGGGAGCCATTGCATAGTTCACCTTAACAAAATAGGTAGGTAACAATCTTGCATGGGAGGGCTGTTTGGGGGGAGGGAGGCCTGTACCAGCACTTCCACCATGGCCCCTGTCCCACAGCCTACCAAGATGGAGCACTCCCTCCCACCCCACCAGGAGCACCTGGAAGCCATTGCACAGTTTACCTTTATCAAACAGGTAGGTAGCCATCTTGCCTGGGAGGTCTATCTTGTGTTGGGAGGCCTGCACTACAAATCCCACCAGGCCCCCTTGTCCCACAGCTGAGCAGGATGTAGCACTCCCCACACCATCAGGCATGGATACTCTCTCACATTGTTATAGTGAAACGTACAGGTAGGTAGTAACCATGTGCAGCATGTTCAGCTTTTCCAAATGCATGAGCAATGCAAATCATGCACATGACGACATGTCTGTGTTGTCACACCGTATGTATAGTGCACCAAGTTAAAATTCACAACAGACACCATGGAGTAGTAAGGTAGGTACCTCAACATCATGTCATGGTGCACTGTCTTCTTGCAGACATACAAAGCCATGCCATTGTCACTCTGTTGCATCAAATGTCACAAATATCAGTGTAACATCAACCTTGTTGCATGCAAACATGCAGAGCCAGTCCCCACCAACACAATGTGAGCATTCAGATGCAGATTCACTCATATTCTCTCACCTGGAATCTGAAGCTGGCCCCTCTGGTGTGCCAAGGAATAACATGGCTGGAACCCTCACCATCACCACCACCACGGCAACAACAACTGGCCTGACACCTGCCAATACAACCTGTGTGGCATCAACCACCATCCTTTGCACCACAACTACAACTGTGCTGACCCCTGCCACCATGTCCTGTGTGGCCTCCAACAACCCCATCACCACTACTGGCTGTAACGATCGCCCTGCCACGGTGGTTACCAACACCACAGCACATTCACATCATGGTAGGGAGAGTGTGCCAGTGCGTCGTGGGACAATTCCACAGGGACATGACAGGAGGGCAGGTGGGAGGAGACATGGTGCAGAGCCACGGGAAGACAGTGACCCTGAATCCCTGGCCACCATTGCAAGGTCCTTGGTTCCTACCAGGAGAATCATGGAGTAATGTGCCAGCTTGTAGAGGACATGCATGAGAGCCACATGCTGCAGCAGTCAATGGACACACGGATGGGCCAACTGGTCAAAAGTGTTGGACAGCTAGTGGGTGTGCTGAGGGACAGGCTCCCGGGCACAAGAGCAGGTCAACCCCCCTCCTGTGGCATGACTTCCAGGCAGAACAACGAATCAGCCATAGACACAGAGAGGGCTGTGCAGGAGGAGAGGGAGTCCTCAGACACCACTGAACCTCGAGCAAGTGCAGCCCCTGCCAAACACACCGGGGGCTGTCCGAGAATCCTCAGGGGAGGATCTTTTCGCAGGCCACCATACCAACGCCACACACGGAGCCAGCCATGATGGTACCTTGCTATTCCCCCTTGCATGGACTCTATAGGCCACGTTGCCAAGTTGATGGCCTGAGTCTGTTGGACTGTGTGACTCCTGCTATGTGCACACTACTACATTCATCTCATCTACCATGACAGACAAACAATGTACATACTCCTCAAAATTGTGTACATATTCACTTCACTTGCACAAATCTTCTCTTTCAATAAACACCCATCACATACCTATGTCTGTGTCAGCGCCATGTTTATTCACGTACGTGGAATGACAAATCAGTGTCCACATAACACCAGCAGTGAATATGAAGAGGCATTGACTGTGTGAAGGAACCAGGAATGAAAGTAGAGAATGACATTTAGTACTCTTGTCATGACATTGCAGCTGACACACATCAATAGTCATCAATGGTACTTAGACAAGCACACATAGCAATGCACAATAAACTCAACATACACATGAAATACTTGGAGAATAATATCGTGTGCAACACACATCAGCCATCATATCACATGCAACAACAGCCAGCAGTCAAGAACATCAATGCCTTCACACTGACATCCAAGCCAACACATGATCTCCCTGTCTTACCAAGTCACTTACATTCAAGGGAAGTAGTTGGCAATTATCTGTTGACGAAGGTCACCACCTTCCCCTTCACCACTATCCTCATCACTGGAAGTGTGTTGGTTTGCAGGAGAGGATATCTGCTGCTCCTCCTCAACCAGGATGAGTGGAATGACTTTGTGCAGGGCAAGGTTGTGGAGCATGCAGCATGCCACTACTATCCGGCACAACTTCTGTGGGGAATACAACAATGCACCTCCACTTTTGTCCAAGCACAGGATTCAGGACTTCAGCAGGCCGAGGGTGCGCTCAATCACACGGTGTGTCCTACCATGTGCCTCGTTGTAGTTGACCTCACCTGGGGTTCCTGGATTCCTTATTGGGCTCAGCAGCCAAGGCTGGTTGGGATACGCTGAGACACCTAGGTGTGGCATACAAAGAGAAAGTTACTGATACAAACAGTGGTAGAGAACAACATGTCACACACAGTACAGTACGGGTCTGAATGACTTGGAAATTTACCTGTGACTGACAGTGGAGGGCGCTAGCGTGCAGCCAGAATGGAGCAGAACGCAGAATGGAGCAGAGCGGTAACAGCTGAGACTGTGGCGAGCAAGACGCCATCGCCGACGCCACCGCCATCACCGTTTCAGCGGTCGTGACAAGTTGATCCCCGCAGGTAAACACGGCCTCCCCTGGTGCGAGATTCTGCGAGCTACTGGTAGTAAGCGGTGATAAGCCTGGGGGCTGCGGGGGCATTGGACAGCAGGCCGACACGGATACAGCGGTGAGGCGGCGAGTCAAGGTGAGGCTCATCGCACCAGCGTTTCGCTCTGCCCCCTGCCTCCTGTGTTTGGCCGTAATTGGACACAATCCCCCACCTGCAAGTGTACGAGGAAGGGGGGCGAGGGAGTGTCGGAGTGGACGGCGGGCAGCTACTACAGGCTGTGGTGCTTTACAGATAGCTGCTAGCTGACTGGAGTACAAGTCAACTCTCACCCCATATTATACTCGGCACTTGGACTGCCGGCCGCTCCATTGAATTTATTTATTGAACATTGGATACTGATCTTCTGATCTGAACTGGGAAGAGTGTTGCTGCCAGTGGTCAGTAGAGCGCAGCAGAGAGCTAAAAACACTGAAATAGAAACAGAGTAAAAACGAAAGCCTTGACAGACCAGGCTACTGATTACAGCTGCAGCAGGCCCTCACAGGTGGGAGGTTTTCGCACTGGCTGTATCATTGACTGTATTACTGGCAGCATCTTAATGCATTTCAAACGCGCGTAAACGCGTATAACAAGCATTTTACTTAAAAATTTTACTTTACGCATTTTAAGCATTTTTATAAAGAATTATTAAATCGCCCTTTCAGACAAACATGGAACAAATGGAAATGTCCTCCTGACGACCTACTTAACAGCTGCGGCAGACTACTGGCAGACTAACAACAGATTAACACCAGACTAACTGCGTGTTAAATAGTTGACACAAGGGCTCCACCAGGTTTTACCATATACCTGGAAAAGTTGACTTCCAAAATTCCTTAGTCACAGGCTAAACCCCCACCCTTAATTGGATTCTGAAAGAGGCCAGATTCTGCTATAATCCTGGAAAGGAAGTAGTGCTCCTTCTGAGGATATTCTATTTTTGACTTGGAGTAATTGCAAAAAGCCAGTGGTCACCCCGCCTCATATACTACGCTCCGCAACCACACCTCGCTATCCTCCCTATCGGCAGCTATTCCTATTTAGAGGGACAGACAGGCTTGGGAGGGGGAGCGGGAAATTGGAGCAGAGGTGGTAGAGGTGGAACAACGGGCACAGATACCGGGACCTCAGCCAGACTAGTGCTGTGGAAGGCTTGGGAAGGCCTGGTATTTATATAAACCTACGACGAGCCACAAATCACAAATCAGAAGGAAGCCAAGAAGGGAAAAAAAATCTTGAAGCCAGAGTTCTAAGAATACGCAAGAATACGCAAATCAGACTGATCTCTGACGGACCTTATTAAATAAACCTGAAAGAATGAGATCTGGATAGTGCGGCACAACATAAGTGCAAGGTCGAAAAAAGACGAAGAAGACAGGAACCAGGGCACACAAAAGTCAAGCAGAAAAAGGAAGAGGATGGCACAACAAAGAGAGAGACTAGTGTTGGCACCTGAGCTAACAACTCCAAGTTCAAAACAAAGTAAAATTGGGATCCAAAAATTCTTCTATCTAAAGGACCCCATGGCGTCAATTTACGGGCAAACAAAGGAAGAAGCCCTCCAACCTAGCCCAATTACACCGGTGCCAAGTGTAAAAGAGAATGTGCAGTTACAAACAAATAGCACGAAGGAGAAGAAAAAAGATTCAAAGGACTTTCATAGTGAGAGTAGTCCAACAAACAACCCAATAGACCAGCAACAAATCTCTCGGACTTTCGCCAAGCAAAATAGTAACACTGGCAAATCCATTGTGGTAATAGCCCAAATAAATAAGAATGACTCTCAAACTCATGAATCAGATAAGGAAATAAAGACAAAGGACAAGGTGAAAGAAGCAACAATGGGGAATAATTTGGCAGCCGGGCAAAATGCCGCACTGGATGACTCTTGGCCAACTTCCTTCTCCTTACCTGACGACATAATCTTGGACAGACAAACAGGAATGGAAAAAAACACCCAATCCCAGTTAGAAGCATCCCAAAATATCATCCAAGGTCCGCAAGCCAATTATAGATCTCAAGAACACCAGAAAAATGGACCAGATGGTAATGGAAGGCTGGAATCTACACCATTGCATTCAAGTGTCAACCCCCACGAAGGAGACAAACGCCAAAATAAAACTAAAGGATGGTCTAAAAACAATTTAAACCAGGAATCTCCTATTACGATATCATCTATGAGTAGGGCAGATGAAGAATCAGATGTACAGGAAACACCGACCAGAGAAGAAGATAAGACCCCATGGAGTAAAACACTATTAAACACCTTAGATCAGGCAATTAAAGCACTGAACTTCCAGTCAGATAAAATGGACGTTCAGATCGACTTAATAAATCTAATTGCGGGTCATATTTCAGGTATAAATACCAGGCTGGACCACATGTCAACCCTGCTTTTAGGGAGGGTTGATAGAGGATTCCACAAAGAGACAATCCAGCCAAGCTGTGTATGTGGCAAATTAGTGGATAACATGTCGAACTTACCATTAATATTAAATGACATTCTAAGGGCGGTTCAATCATCAGTGAATAAAAAACATAACATCGAAACTATTAGCGATTCTGGGGCAATAAAACCTGATGTTGAAATTGGGAGCCATCACATAGCAAGAGACACTACCCAAAACAGCTACGTAGAGGAAGAAATAAGCAAGTTAAGTAAAGAAAAATCTGATAACGAAGCAGGTCAAACAGAGGACGAACAACGCGCAACAATCCATACTAAAGTCAAGTTAACAAAAAGACAAAGAAAGCGCGCTAGGAAAGGGAGGGCTCAACTTAAATTCCAACCTCCAAATGTCATTCATACGTATCCCGTCTTTCACCATACCACCACTAAGAAAGAGAAACCAGCTCCTGAAGTAACTGTTTCAAAGCCTATAGGCATGTCACCAGATCAATCAACCCAGTCAAGTACAGCGAGTGGGAGTAGCCGGATTACAGAATCACCAATCCTCTTAACCTCCACAAAACCAAAACACACACAAGGGATTGTACAATTGATTAGCCAGAAAAAGAAACAAAAAAAAATCCCAGGAACTCAGGATAAAGATAAGACTCAAGATGAGATTGATGGAAGGGTCTTAAACCAAGAGGCCTGTATAAATCAGATTGTAACGATTCACCAGACAGACGAAATACAAATACCCCAGGTCAAACCAGCTAATCAAGACACAAGGTCCCAAAATGACCCAACTAAAGTGGATACTAAACAAAATATAATAGACAAAACTAACCAAAAGCAATCCACAAAAAGAGCAGAAAAGGAAAACATAAGAACACCAATAAAAATTAATTCAAACGAAGATGGACGAACCTGCAGTATCCTTCGAGCAAATAAACAAATAACGTGTACCCATATACTCGAAAATACGAATAATGACAAAAACACGGACAGGATTAATGAACTCATTACCCACTCTAAAAAAACAGACAATTCATATGAAGAAATAACAATAAAAACTCTGAGTCGAGGAAGAAGAATAAACGTAAAAGGTGAAACAACACAAAATACAAAACCAGAAGAAGAAAAATATGCAAAATTGAGCTCAGAAACACAAGCAGAAACAAACAATAATCTGGTATTCATACCTGAATACCAGACAACAGGGCGCCAAGACTTCTTGAATAGAGGTAATATAATGCGGCTTCTAAGAGAAATCCCAGAACTAGACAATATAGCATCCCAAGACCTTCTGTCCGTAGAATTTAAGCACACAAAACATATTTTAGAGGTAGAAGAATCCTTAACCACCTGGTCATCCAAGGACATAGTTGACAGAATATTTGCAATGAGTACGTACTTCGAAGCCTGGGGCATAGCACTAAGGCGGGACGAACGAAAAAAATATCCATTTCCACTTCTAAAAAACATAAGCATTGGTAATAAGAAAATGGAGGAGGGGAACTCGCAAAAAACATGCCTAAAGGGAGCTCGTTCAGTAACTCCGCAAAAAATATTACAGAATATAAGGAGACACGAAAATGCAATGGTGCAAGGAGGTGCTCAGGAACAGATTACTGATTGGTCGTGGGTGGCATCGGTATTGAGCAATAAATGTTCCTAACATGTCCAGTTATCTAAAAGAAGATACAACACTACATCCACGGATAACAGTCGGTAACCAAAAGGAATCCACTGCTGCAAACCCCCACATGATCAGCCTCTGTTCCTGGAATGTTCATGGTTTTAATAGTATGGGGCACGACCATGAAACCGCAAACTTCTTGTGTCAACACGACTTAATATTGCTACAAGAAACCTGGAATCTGCGCCAAGTTTCCATCCCGGGTTATATCGAGTTTCACGTCCTCGCCGAAAAACTCTCTAAATTTGGTCATCCTAGAGGAGGCTTATCAACTTATATCGCCCAACAATACAGATGGCAATCGGAAGAATTAGACACAGTGGTAAACTGGATACAAGCAATAAGACTTACGGAGAAGTTGGACTCTGGTTCAGGTATTTGCAATCTTTTAGTACTTAACGTTTATGTACACCCGGAAAAGAAAGAGAAAAATGAAAAACTGATAACACTACTAACCTTGATCAGGGCTTTGCAAAGTACTCATGAGTCACACTCCATGATTATCTCAGGGGACTTTAATAGCAATCTAACAAAAGATGACAAAATAACTAAAGCTCTCGAAAAACTGGGCCTTTCTATCCTGAACAAGAAAGATAGCGTGGACAGTGGCATACCTATAACTTTTGTGAGCGGTAATCAAAAGTCAACAATAGACTTCACAATAATGAGCAACAGCTTGGTACCGATGGTGAGCTCATTTTCGGTAGAGCAACGCGTGAAAGCGATCATCTTCCTCTAATTACCAAAATAAATATGTTGGTCAGCAAGACGGAAAAACAAAACACCGTCATCCAGTACACTGAAAAATTCAATCTACGTAAACTGAAATGGGGAGGTAAGGATATAAAACCAACAATGGATACATTCAAAAATGAACTGCTTAGACTAACATCGGAAGAAAAAGAAAATCTGGTAAAAACATGGGAACATCTATGTGAAGCAGTAACAAGAAATCCCCCAATTATAAATCAGAATTCGAGAAGACTCAATACTGGGAAACAGCCTTGGTATAACATCACCTTGAGAGAGGAAAAAAGAAAAATCGCACGAGAAGTCCGCAAGCAGGTACTAATGATAAAAAGTGGAATAAAACCAGATAAGTCAAAACTGAAAGTCATGCGGAAAAAATATAAGATCATGCTGATTAGCGCAAAAACATCGTACCAAGAGGAAATGTGGACAAAATTACTAATTGCCGGGAAACATAATAACGCCAGAACATTTTGGGGTATAATTAATAAACTGACAAAGGGTAATACCCTAAGACAGGAGGCAGGCATTGGAGAAAGCAAGTGGACTCAGCATGTTAAAAACATGTTTTTCGACAGGATGGATGGTCAAAACGGGCCCTGTAAATCAGAGTGCAAATCCTGCATTAGAAATTCCGTACATGCGGAAACTATCTTAGGAATAGGACATAAGCCACCAGAAGTAAGTCTGAAGCTAACTTTGGGTTGTGGAATTGGGAACAAAGGGAAACTTGAAAACATACATGTTGGTAAATCAGAAAAATTAGTAAACACCGTGCCTGATACCCTAGTAACAACAGATCAGCTGAAAGCCACAATAAACCGCCTGAAAAAAGAGGGTGCAGCGGGTCCTAACGGGCTTCCAAACTCTATCTTCAAACATTCACCTGAATTCTGGGCAGAATATTTGACACCATTATTTAATTCAATTTACAACCAGAATAAACTGCCAAGATCCTGGAACGGGAGTATAATTCACCCCATTTTCAAACAAGGTGACCATAATGAGCCAGGAAACTATAGGCTGATTTCGTTGATGGATGTTGAGGCAAAATTATATGGGTCATGCTTACTATCACTTCTCCAAGACTGGATGGAAGACACGAATATAATACCCATGTTCCAAACTGGCTTCCGGCCAAGGACCGGCACACTAACAAACTTGATAACCCTGGCTCTCCTGAAGGAAAAAGCTGAAAAAAGGAAAACGAGACTGTATGCTTGCTTTATAGACCTGCGAGCAGCCTTTGACAGAGTGAACAGAACCCGTCTATGGGAAAAATTAAGATCATGGGGCATCCCGAAGAAGTTACTGGAGGCTATTATAGGCTTGTATAGTAACACCTGGGCCAGAGTAAAATTGGGAGACGGTAACAGCGTAACGGCCGAAATTAGAACACAACAAGGCTTAAAACAAGGGTGTGTACTAGCCCCAAGTTTATTCAACCTTTACATGGCAGACATTGTCAGTCACATGGAGGTCGGAGAATGCCATCCACCCTATTTGTCAAAAATTCCTATCCCCTTCCTGCAGTATGCGGACGACATTGTCGTTCTGAGTCAAACGCCAATAGGCTTGCAAAGGTCGATCAACAACTTGGTAACCTACTTGGAACACGAATGTATGGAACTGAATAAAGACAAAACCAAAGTGGTCCGCATCGTGGATCCAAAAAAGCCACCATTCAAATGGTACGCAAATAGTACCCCAATAAAGGAGGAAACATCATACAAGTACCTAGGTCTGAAGTTGGGGCGAGGACAAACGAACAAAGAACACAAAATCGACCTAAAAGCTAAAGCACAGTCTCTGATCTACGCATATCGGCAACTACAAAAAAAACTAAGTTGCCCAAATTATACACACCTGCTGAAAGTGCTAAAAGCACAAACCCTACCCACTTTGTCATACGCATTGGCCACCTGGTGTGGCAAAGAAGCAGGGCTGTTAAACAGCTTACAAACAAAGGTATACAAGGCAGTCCTAAACCTCCCAAAATCGTCAGCACCTGCGCAGGTTCGTCTAGAACTTGGTCTTCTGAATCAGAAGTTTCGCAGTATGGGAACCTTTGTGAAACTCTGTCAAAAAATACGAATGTCAGAAGAGGGCTCAATGGACAACCTGTGCTGGAAAGAAATCGATACCCAGCAGAAACTGCACGTGCCGAACAGTTGGGGAAGTTTCCTGTCCCAATCCCTGAACTGTTTAGGAATTGAAGAAATTTGGGACACAAGGCCAGATAGACATACTTTTGACAAAATAGCAAACAAAGCGGTCAATTGGGAATCCTATCTGGAAGACAAAACAAGCACCGCAAAACGACGACACGGGTGGACTGTGATAAACTCATATTCTGGGATAAAGCCACAGACCTATCTGGAAACCCATTTTAATAGTTCCCTAAAACAAAGATATATAAAACACCGACTAGGCTTACAGTTTTCAAAGGATTTGTTACCATCCTGGAAAAATTGTCACACTGACCCTCATTGTCGTCTATGTGGATACCAGAATGAAACATTAACTCACTTACTATGTGTTTGCCCGGTGCTTAAGGATTTGAGGAAACGGCTTTTAAAGAACATTTTTAACAAATTGAACATTCGAACATGTAGGCAAGCTGTAATTCGATGGCTAGATGGATCATCTCCTATGTTGGCCTGCAGGGGGGTTAAATACATGATGAAAGCCCAATCCCTCTTACAGCAAGCTGAACAGGGAATCACAGTATCAAATTGAAATAGATGATATTTATTTTTCATATGGCTAATAGTCACTAATAGTTAAAATTATATACGTGTTTTATGTTCTATGAAGATCAAAATGCATTTTGTAATAATTTTTAATAATTTTATACAATAAAATTGACTTGACTTGACTCAGTCTACTCACCTACAAGCCATGCACTCTCTGGATGCAGTTCTGCCATCAACCGTGGTACCACACTGCTCTGCAGGATGTAGGAGTCATGGGCAGAGCCGGCAAATTTCGCACAGACATAGCTGATGGTCAATTCAGCTTGGCACACCACCTGCACATTAAAGGAATGGTTGTGCTTCCTGTTCCTATACACCTGCTCACATGCCCGTGGTCGTTCAAGGCCAATGTGTGTGCAGTCAATGGACCCCACTACATGAGGAATATGGCCAGGGCATAAAAACCAGCCTTCACAGCTGGCAAATCTTCTCAACTTGGGAATCTAATGTAATGGTCCTTGTACAGCATCATTGCCGACACAACCTCCCACAGCACCATGCTGAATGTGCATTACGCCATACCACCACCAATGGCAACTGTGTATTGGAAAGTGCCCGTAGCAAAAAAATGCAGTGCTGCTATGAGCTTCACTGTTAGGGGCAGGGCAGTTGGATTTGTCCGTTGAGCTGTCTGATGGGGCTCCAACTGAGCACAGAGCTCTTGCAGTGTTGTGCGATCAAGACGGAACTTCCTGATGACGTCCACATCTTCCATGTCTGCCAGCACTGTGAAAGGAGGGTGCACATTTGGTCGTCGCCTACATGACAAGGAAGAGGAGTAATGTTAATCTGATAACGTTATGACATGTGTCAAACATATCACATATTGACTTATGCGGCACAAACAATTAAGGCACTTCAACCGTCCATGAATCCACAACTCCAATGATGGTAAACATTGAACACATGTCGGGTTACATCAGGTCATGTTGCACATACTGACTAAGTCTAAAACACATTAGGACGTTGTATATGGCACAACAATGCATCTTGTGTACCAAGCCCTATCAGTAGGTGACACAGCAGATGTATGATCCAGCTACACTGCTGGCGAACATGTAGCTGCGTTGCCTGCCACACCTTGTTGATCAACTTGCACAGACTACCAGTGTTCATCACAATGTAAACAGAGTGTGTAAGCAAACCACATGTACTACATCATTCATATATGTGTGCACATCAAAATTCCAGCAGAATTTGTCCATGCAATATTGTGTGTGGACTGATTGTCCCTCTCACACAGTGATTGCATGGTAAACATTGTACCATATGACAGGAGCAAGAGATGTACATGCACACACATTTCATGCTGACAGGAGTAAGTGCATGTGAAGGCCTTTTACTTTGCGCACACACATGACATGTGTAGGCATCAGTGAGTTGTCTGTAACATAAGCATTCATATTGAGATACAAGTGCAAGGAGACACTGTGCTGCCATCCTGTCCAGGAATAAAAGTCGCTGACTCACATTGCTAGTGCCTACAGTGTGCATATGGCAATATGACTTAATTGAGAAAAAGACAATTGTTTCAAGAACCAAAGTTATTAGATGCAAAAAAGTTTAATTCAGATTTGCACGTTACCTTTCATTGGTTAAACCACATAACAATTTTTTCTAAGTAGCAAGGCGGAGAACTGAGTGCGTCGGGTTGCGGGAATACATTCCGGTCCGATTCAGAGCGTTGAAGAGAGGTGTGCCGGATAAATACGAATAACTCTGCCGTCATATCAGAGCCCTTGAGGCAGAAGAAATATGGAATAATAAACGCCTTTCGGCGAGATGCCTCCAGAACCCGTTGGTGGTCAGAGGCGTTTTCCCAACCCCCACGAGTTGACACCACAAAATAACTAAGTGGTTTAAGAGAGACGGTACTCAGGTCTATACTGCACATGAAATATACTCACTTTCTGGTGTCACAGAAGCGCACGTGAGTCATAATTCTATAACGGGGTCCGGGAGACACTACCCCCTGGAGACTCTGTTCCTCTCACCCTCCGCGATAGGAGGTCGCCCACCCACAACCGTTTTGTCCTGAAGAAGACCCGTTCTGTAAGGGCTACTCTCCTACACGTATTTTGGGTCGAAACGTAGACTATACAACAATTACCAACTCCTACCCCAAGCAAGACTTCAGCGGCTGAAGTGGAGTCTGGTTGTCTGCATTAGTTGTTTCAGGACTCTTTATGAGCCTTATGTTGTGGCCTTTCGCTAAAGGAACCACATGTAATTAATTTTTGAATTGTGAATAATATTGTCACTGAATGATTCAGATTATCCCTTTATCCTACCCTATCCTTGACACTTTCCCTCACTTCACCCCTTCCCCGTTGTGTATGTGGGCACATCAAAAATGTTGCTACTTAGAAAAAATTGTTATGTGGTCTAACCAATGAAAGGTAACAGGTGCAAATCTGAATTAAACTTTTTTGCATCTAATAACTTTGGTTCTTGAAACAATTGTCTTTTTCTCAATTAAGTCATATTGTGAATTATATGTTTTCTGTCTGGGACCCCTTCCTTTTGTACTACATAGTTACCCAGGTCCTTTTGATTTCAGTGGGTTTAACCCTGTTCTTTTATAACGTACAGTGTGCATATGTGCAGTAGGCATGCTCCGCATCCGCGGGTCAGCTCATTGGACATACTAGTAAGATGCAACATAGCGGTAGCGACCGCCTGGCCTCCGCTGTCTTACACCGCCAATGTCATTGCAGCCAATGGCAGCTGCGATCGCTGTGGTTTGATGCAACATTTGAAAATCGCAGTAGGCCTGCTCCGCATCTGCGGGTCAGCTCATTGGCCATACTAGTAAGATGCAACATAGTGGTAGCGAACGCCTGGCCTCCGCGGTGTGACACCGCCAATGCCATTGCAGCCAATGGCAGCTGCGATCGTGGTGGTGTGATGCAACATTTGAAAATCGCGGTAGGCTTGCTCCGCATCTGCGGGTCTGCTTATTGGACATAATTGAAAGATGCTAGCCAGCCTTCCCAATTACAGTAGCTGGTTATCACTGTAACAACCCCAGAGGCCCATAAATGTCTGTGATAGCCCAACAGATCTCACATGCCTTCAGACACTGCTGACTGCCATTACTCCACAGCAACTGATTGTTTCCAAGATACCTGGATGCTGTGATGTCAAGGAGGGAGAAAGTCAGGGCCAGTCCCTTCAATATGGAGGAGCTTGAGGTTCTGGTGGACGAGGTCCCTGGACAGTATGGGCGGCTTTTTGGTGCGCCAGTTGTACTGGTAAGTGTGACTGAATACAAGTGTGATGCTGCTCAGGATGTCACCTTGATGTTCCTGTGCACTAGTATGTGCCTGTGAGTGCAAGTTCATGTGCAGGCATCCATTTAGTTATCATTGCATGCACCATATAGGGACCCTGTGAATTGCACTGGCACACATGTGCTGAGGAGGTAATTTGGACACCTCTTCTGCCATTCGTGCACTACAGCAATGAATATGTTGTTGTGAGATTAGCTATTGTAAATCTGGGTCACACTGCCATGTAATGCAATGTAATGTAAATGATGTTTGTAGCCTCATTAGGCAACATAGCTGACAGGGCAGAGGGAAGGGAGTGCCTTGCATTTTACAAAGCTGGCACACGGGGAAATCTTGCTTAGATTCAGTCCAAGTCAGGAGTTACTCTGTCTGTACCATGTGATGTAATTGCCCACTCACACGTGACAAACTCACTAGCAGATGTACATATGTGGACTGTATTGGGCCAGTGGATGATGTGTCTTGTGAAATGCTATGGGGCACGAGGTTTAGGTGGGCAGCATGTTCAACAGTCCCATGCATGACTGTTACCCAGTTCTGTAATTTGCTACTCCTCATACCCATTACCCATAGAGCCATCATAGGACTGAGTATTGCACAATACAGGACTTTGTGAAAAGGGCATGATGACTTTGAATATGTGAAGAAATGCGTCACACACGAGGCAGTGAGGGGTAGGTGATGGCCATGTCCTGTGTCCTGCATCATACGTACATATGTATGTAGTGATGGCGTAATGCTGTATGTCCTCTGATGAGGATGTTGATTTTTAGTGCAGCATGCATTTCCGTTCTCATGTATTGACACACATTGTGTCTGATACTTCCTTTTCTTGTCTCCCATGCCTGCAGTTGATGGTCAAACATGGAAGGACATTGCACGGATGGTCTGGGCCCACGGTGTATCCAACAGACGGCACACACACTGCCATAAGAGGTGGGACGACATCTCTCGTCTCAGCAAGACTGTGGGAGAGATGACGTTGGGGCTGGCACCTCGCACAGGCAGGCTGGTGCGACGGACCCTAAATCCAATTATGTCCCGCATCTTGGCTGTGACACAGCCAGAACTGTATGGACGACTGAGGGACCATCAGCAGGATATCTGTGGAGAGTATTCTGAGAAGGCTGACTTCATGTGTGACTGACTGACTGCATGAATGGCATCTGCCAGCCACTTCTGTTGTAGTTGATGTGTCAATTCCGACAAGATTACTACTCAGTAGCCGATGTGTGGAGTACAGGAGTCATGTTACTTCCATGGATGTGAATCCACATGTTTAAGGTACAATGGCACTTGATGTTGCGTCATGACATGTGCGATAATGACATGTTGTGCATTGTGGGTGTTAACAACAGCAGCAGGCAGTCTACAGCAGTGTGCAACATGTAAGTGTGCAATTCACGATCTGTCCCTTGCAGCACTTTGAAATGGTGTGACCTACACTTCTGTCAACAACGTGCAAAGGTTTTTGTTATTCCTTGCACAATTTGAGATGCATCATTAGCTCTGGTAGAATGTAAGAAGCAATTCCAAGTATTAGTGTTGTCTCCTTACAGTGACAGCATATATGACAGGGACCACAGGCACGTGGGTTTGCCTACAGGGATGTCCATGTTGGGTTCATAGGGAGCACGGCGCAGATGTTTGCCTGTGTGTACATCATATGGGACCTTGCTCTCAACAATGCATTTTTGCATCTGCCTCTGTACCTACCATTGTTGTTCCAAACGCACACTGCACAGGGTTTTGTGCAACATGGTATTGTCATTATGTACTTTGGTGTTGTACATGCATATGTTCTTTGTGTCTCTGGACTGTACTAAACCTATGTCTCTGTACATTGCAGAATCTACTGAGTGCACAGGAGGCAATGAGACGGACACCAGCGCTGAAGCATCTGGCAAGCATCTTTCACATGAGGTCACAGACACGGAGGTGTCCAGCACCTCAGAGGGGGACAGGAGTGTCCATGAGGAATCGCGCCCAGAGAGCCCAACATCTATATCCGATGACTCCAGTGGACAGTCCGTAGTAATGGTGGCCACAGAGAGTGACAATGCAGAATTCACATCCACAACACATCATCCAGTGCCCACCATCACGCCTACTACCACTAGTGCATTCCGTGCACACAGGGCTGTCAAGGGTAGAGTCGCATTCACCCCAGGCACTGATGCCCCTGCCCAGTGTCCCCTGCTGCCCTCAGTGTTGATCACTAGACCTCTTGTGGTAGTTGTGTGTGGGGCAGACAGCTCTACTAAATGCATACCAGGATCAGGACAAGAAGTTGGGACAAGTTCTGGCATTCATGGAGGGTATTCATTCGGACGTGGGTGGGCTACACAGGACTCTCCAGGGTTTGTCCTCAACCGTGACTGCTGCCATTCAGCTGTCCCGGCCTCAAAGTCCCGCTCTTGTACCTTCAACAAGCACCCTGCCAGTGGCAACACCTGTGGGGAGTGTAGACACGAGACCCCTCAGGCCCCAAGTTGGTGCGACGCAGCCCACAACAGCACCACCCCAAGTGTGGCAGACCACAAACACCAGCCCCTAAACTGTACCCAGGCAGAGAGGGAGGCAAAGAAACAAGCGCTTCAGGTGAGACTCTGAGGCATCAGGCAAAGAAGCAGGCCTCTAACTCACGTTCCAAGCCATCACACCCAGCACAGGACCCTCCCATCCAGAAAATTGCTGATAAAGACACAAAGTAAGTTGCCATTCCTGCTGTGGTGCAGGTGCCAGGGAAGGCAAAGCAACAACAGGTCCCTAAGGCACCCTCACCACAAACCTCCACTCCAACCAACACCCCTGTGAAGCGTAGTCAGGAGAGCAATGTTTGTGGAGCAACAGAACTACAGGGGATGGGGAGCAAAAGTCAGACCAACACTAAGGCTAAAACGAAATCCATCAAATCCCCACGGGGACAGACGCCTGCACCTGTGACACCTTTGTCAGAGGGTATATCTGTTGTGCACACATCACTTCCCAGTCAGCCCAAGACATTTCTGAAATATCGCATCCCTAAGAAGTGTAGAGTCAGCCCTCCACATTCTCCTTCACTCACCCTGTTTCACGGCAGCTTATGCATGCCTCCACGTGCCACCATGCCACCCGGGCCATAAAGCCCTCTGCATAGCACAGCCACTACTGCCCCTGCCTCTGCTGGTCCTCAGTCACCTAGCTCAGGTCCTACCACTGGGCTGGACACTCTGCCACCTCAAAGTCCAGAAGACAGGCAGGTCTGATGCAAAAAGCTCCCCACATTCCCATCTGTCCCCCGCTTTGCCTGGACTGAGCTCTGGTATCACTGTAGCATTTGGATTCACATGTCAGTGCACTGTGTGGCACATTCACTGCGTACATTCACATGCACATATGTGCATTGTTTGAACTATGGACTGGACAATGTCATTTCCTTTGTTTGCAATATGATGGCTATCATGTTATTTTGCAATAAAAAGTGTTAATCCTGTTGTACACTTCATTGGTGCACTTGCTGAACTAAACAGTTTTATGGGTGTGTATGGCTCAATGTGCAACATGCTCTGCATGGCACTTCCACATTGATATTTCATAGGTTAAGTTTGTAACAGTTTGACTGACATAACACTCACTTTAGTTAGGATCAACTATGTGGCTTGGGAGTGCAATTATGCTTGTTTATGTTGATGTACTCTTACACTCATCATATCACCCTGAGATTCCTTCAATTGTACACATGTGATGTTAGGAGACTATGCCACAACCAAGGTGCATTCTACACACAGTGTAATTTTCGGGGTGACCATGGTGGTGTTATCTGTGTGATGGGTTTGGATGTGTGAACAGTAGTGTGTGTGTTGTAATCTTGGGTAGGCCTGTCTGCATACTCACATTGGGTATATTTGTATGTGCTCACTTGAGTAGTCAGACAGTGTGCTTGGCCTGTCCTTGTCAGTGTTGTTGATGTGTATGTGGCACTTAAAGTGCAAAATAGATACATGTATGATCCTGGTATGCATTGCCTGTTTGTTTATTTGGGCTGACAAATGCCTGTAGTTGTTTGCAGATGTATGATTTTGATGTTGGGCAGTGTGTCCTTGCAGTGCCGCTCGCAGCTTTTAGCTGACCTTTGATTCTGGACCTGCTCTTGTTGCCGTTTGGGAGCCTGCCTCTTGGAGGGACTGGACGTGTGCTTTGCTGCTGACAACACAGGGGCCGGGACTGCGAGACCCAGGGTTCCGCGCACGACCAAGGAAGCGCACCTGGAGTCTCTTCCCGCCCCCTGCTCCTCCCTGCTCCTGAGCCTACAAACAGCTCGTGGCCCCCGCTTCGCGGGAGCCGCTCGCAGCTGTTAGCTGACCTTTGATTCTGGACCTGCTCTTTTTGCCGTTTGGGAGCCTGCCTCTTGGAGGGACTGGACGTGTGCTTTGCTGCTGACAACACAGGGGCTGGGACTGCGAGACCCAGGGTTCCGCGCACGACCAAGGAAGCGCACCTGGAGTCTCTTCCCGCCCCCTGCTCCTCCTATTTAGACACGCCCTCAACGCTTAGCGGGATGCTTAGCGGGACGCCGGACGGAGCCCGGACAAAGGGCGGACAGTCTAAGACAGTCCGAGACAGAACAAGACTGGACTGGGCACGATATACTGTCCGTGCCGTTGCCAAGGAACTTTCGTCCAAGTAAGATAATTTGTGCATGGATAGTGATGTTTCGAGCAATATTATCTAGTGTAAACGTTACACACTGCTCATTACTACTGTTTGATTTATAAACTGTGCATAACAAATATCTCATAGCATGCCAAAAAGGATACTCGCAATAGCACCCAATACTATGGATAACTACCTGGTTCAAGTAGTATCTAAAATCAATAGTGAAAGAAGACAGTCACTGGGTTTGAGTCAAACGCATATCCTTCACCCCTTAAGTCCACAACCTAATTCCCCATGGGTGGATATACCATCCCAGACTGCTGAAAATGAAATCCCAGACTCTGAGTTAAGCAATAGCATGACCCATAACCACAATGTGCTCGCAGAGACTGGCCCAGAAATTGATGACGATAACGATCCTGAGATTCAGGTTAGCGCTACAGTAGAGGATTCCCCTATACATGTAGACTCGCAAACTGACACAATTATAGAAAAACCTCCCATTTCCATGCCTGCTACTCGGGCGGTTAGAACCTGCAGAAAAAATCAGTCAAATCGTGGAGGGTCTCGACCAGGGAGAAAAAGGACTACTTCACCAGTGAAAACAAGGGGAAAAAATAGGGAGTATGAGGAAGAGGGCGGAAAACAAAATATGTATGAAGATCTATTTAACAGAATAGCGGACATGTTTGACTGTAAGATTAAGGCCATCATTAAACCACTGGTGGCCAAATTAGATAAACTAACTACCGAAGTGAAGAAATTGGGTGGGACACGGAGTAAGTTAGCGGATGAAGTGGCAAACATAACAATCACGGTGACCAACTTAGTTAACATAAACAAAGATTTCAACGTGAATAGGGTAGAAGGAAAAGAAAGCGAGGTATCAAATGTCCCCCCTGAACATATATCAATAATTGTACATAGTCAGCCAGAGACAGGTAATGAATCTGCACATAGACCACTCCAAACTCCTATACTATGTGTAGAAAAATAACCCCCACATTTTATAGAAGAAGCTTCTCCTTTAGTGTTGGTCTTAGCAAACGTACCCCCCCTGACTTCTGACCAAATAGAATCCCCTACATCCTTGACAAGTAAGGCCCTGCATTGGCTTTCTGGTAATATGCAGATGGCTCCCTGGGGAAAACAACAATTAGCTAGAGAGGTTAAGTCGGCTAGAAGGGTACCATGGATAGGGCATAATCCCAAAAAATTTAAAGGGGATTGCATAGTTTTAAATTTTTCTAATTCGGCTGTACTTCCCAATGTCCTGTCCAATATACTACCCCCCCAACGAAGGAGTGGTACTATTGTCCCACTCACCCTAGAATTCTTCAATGGAAAACATCGAAGTTTATCATATCCCAAAGCACTCTCTAACCACACAAGACAAGAGTGGCAAGAAAAGACAAATGGATGGGGTATGGGTGCCCCTGTAAATGATTGGGGGAGTAGACCAGAGAGGCAAATAGGACCAAATCACTTATACCAACACAAGTTCCAGTACCCAAATTACTTTAACAACCAATATAATGTTCCAATTTCAAACAGGTTCGATGCTCTCTATGGTCAGGGATGTCTGGAAGGGGTAGAATGACTACCTGGAACAATATCCCAGTTTGATCATATTGACTATATAGATTTAGGAGTGGAGGAAACTTTAAATGTGTTACATGGACCGCCTCTGGCTGAATATCCTGAAATAAACATCTTCACAGCTGAGGCAACGGGCCTTTTAACTGCCTTAGAGGTAACACCAACCCAGACATATGAACACATAAATCCCACAAATGATTATAGCCCTACTCCAAAGCAAGATGATCAAATATATAATATTATAGAAGATCAGGCCTTAAGATGTTCCGAGTCATCGCATGTTACCTTATTTGAAAAGAACAATATAGTTCCAGATAGCAAGATTTTGGCCACACAAACATCCTGTAGTGCGACTATAGTATCCTGGAATATTGCAGGGCTGGCTGATAAAGCCTCAGATATTACTTGGTTGTTATTTGTCAAACAGTATGCAGTGATCTGCCTTCAAGAAACTTGGATGCTTGAGACAAATGTACACATTGAGGGGTATCAAAGTTTTTTTATCCCGGCTGAACCATCAACCAGTGGAAGAGCAAAGGGGGGACTGGCGATTTATGTCAACCTGTCATTTAAATGTCATAAAGTCATGCACGATTCGGGAAATAGAAACATTCAGGTTTTAGAGTTAAAGAGGGGAAAAACAACTCTTGCCCTGATTAATTTTTATAATGCAGTGAAACAGAATGGAGACTGTAACATCCTATCTTTAGATGTTTTCTTGAGAGATAATGCGAGGAGTTTGTCACGACAAATGGTGACTGTAGGTGATTTTAATACTCGTCCATGTGGAAACCCCTGGAGAAATTGCTATTGATCAAGTAGGATGTAATAGCTTGAAAGGCTTCCATTTTGATCATTCATGGCGCGGAACACAACTAAACGCGCTATTGAATGAAAACAATCTGATTGCAGCCATGACCACCGTAGCGGGAAGTACTCTCTTTTCAACGCCCACATACAAGGGTCATGCGAATGGATCGTACATTGATCACATATTATTGTCAGCAAATTTAGCTAATATAGTTCAGGATTTTTCCATACAAATGAGCATATACAGCGACCATAACCCTGTTTGTATTAAAATGGGAGGGGGAATCTTCGAACAGCGAAATCCACGCGTAGACCGTGGGACCATAAAATGTATAAATGGTAAACGCCGCCTAAAATGGACCATGGTGAATAGCGAAGACCTGTATACCTCTATTAATAAACAGTGTAGCCCTGAACTCTCTTTATGCATGTCATCAGTTTCAACACCTCAACAAATCTTGACAGCGTTTGAGGGTGTGGTATCAACAATAGGAGCATTGCTATTGGCGCCAACTAAAGGGAATACCAGTAACACGCCAAAATGGTTTGATAACGTATGTTCCAAGTCTAGCCGAAACCTTAAGTTGGCATGGAAAGTCAAACCTAGAGACCCGACACTTATTAAGACCATGCGCGCTAGGCACAAAAAGACTCTTGCTACACGAAAGAAAGAGGTAAAGAAAAGTGTATGGGAGATTCTTTTAGATCCCAAAACTTTAGGCAATAGCGCTAAGTTCTGGGAAATTATAAATAAACCTTTATTTGGTCTCCCAAACAACTCTACCATTGGCACAAATATCCCAGAAGAAGAGTGGGTTAATCATTTTAGTTCAATTTTTAAATGCAATGAGTGTCAGGCAAAACACAGCCCGGTTATATCCAGGGAAAATCTTCTGCTCTTCTCAGTAAGTGAGGTCGTAAAAGGAATTGAAGGGCTGACAAGTAATAAGGCCCCAGGTCCGGATGGTATTCCACCGGATCTTTTTAAATCTCGAATATCGCTATGGGCGCCTGTCCTCACAGCTGTACTTCATGCGGCTGTGGTTTCCGGCTGCCCAAAGTCGTGGGGGGAGTCTACCATTGTACCCGTCTTCAAGAAGGGTGCACGTGATAGCCCCCTCTGCTACAGACCAATATCATTAATAAATTCGGTGGCCAAAGTAGTGGGGGGAGTAATATTAAACAGGCTAACAGAATGGGCAGACGAAAATAAAATAATATCCCCAATTCAATATGGCTTTAGGCCCGGTCACTCAACGATCACCCAGTGCCTGAATTTGTACATGATAATAGGGAAATATAGTATGGCCCGACAAGGTACAATTCACATGGCGTTCATGGACCTATCATCGGCTTTCGACTGTGTAAGCCGAGGAAGGCTCTGGGGCGCCATGGCAAAAATTGGTGTAGAGCAGAATTTAATTAACCTTTTAGCAGATATGCACTCTGACACGAGAGCAAACGTCCGCTACACACAAGATCTAAAAGTGACAAGAGATTTTGGTGTGCAGCGGGGCGTCAGACAAGGTTGTATTTTAGCTCCGTTTCTTTTTAATTTATATAGAAATGATTTGGAGGAATATCTTTTAAATACAGGTGCAGACTATCCTTACGTTGGACGGAAGGGACTGCCAGTTCTGCTTTATGCGGATGACGCAGTCCTTTTATCCAGGACTGCAATTGGCCTTCAAACATTGCTAAATTCCTTCCATGCTTTTATGAAAACTCGGGACCTGAGTATAAATAACTCCAAATCTTTTGTAATGAAGGTAGGCCAAGGTAATAAAAAGCCAAACCACTTAAACGTCAATGGGGAAACAATCCCAACAACAAAAACATTCTCTTACCTTGGAGTCCTGTTCGACCACCAACTGAATTGGGGCCCTGCGGTTTTGAAGAAAAAGGGAGATGTAACCCGGACAAATGCTGCAATACTTGACTTTGCAAGAAAAATGGGCAATAGTCCTGTGGCTGCATTGCTTCAACTATACCAGGCCAAGAGTGTTGCCATCGCATGTTATGGCAGCGAGTTATGGGGCTATGTCCCAATAGGTGCTCTGGAGGTGGTAGAAAATCACTTTTTTAAACAGATATTGAGGGTACCCAGGGGAACAGCCAACTTCTCTGTACACGAAGAGCTGGGCATGTCACACCTAAGCGACAAGATAGCAGTGAATCCTTTATTGTGTTGGCTAAACTGCTGGTTAAACAGCGAAGTACCACTCACTCAGCTTATACTGAGGGAAGCGTTAACGTGGGAAAACAGGCTACAAGTACCATGGATAAAGTACCTCAGCAGCTCCTTTCATAACCTGGGACGCCCCGAACTTTTTCTAAAACCTGAGTCCATTACAAAATTGGATGTTATTACGGTAAAGAAGGTTTTTGTTATGTCTAGGTACTCAGCCAGGGAAGATAGTGAATTATTGAAAGGAAGTGTACGGAAACATGTGCTTTTCAAAACATCTTTACACATGGAACCGTACCTTTCATGGCCTATGTCAAGTTATGATCGCTTCCTGTTGACAAGGTTCCGTATGGATTTATTTCATTTACTACTGGCGGTGCCTAGGGGGACCCACCGGAATCAAGTGATGCCGGCTTGCGGCTGCGACAAAAAGTCTCCGCAAGACCTGGCACACTTTCTTTTTATCTGCCCTTTTTATTTTATCCCATGGAGGCAATTTCTAAAACCTTGCCTCAAAAAACTGAACTTCACGCAAATTAGACCAGCACTTTATTACCTTCAGTTATTAAGTTGCGATTGTACATTATTTGTATGTAGCTTTTTAAAACTAGCTCTTAAGTTTAGGAAAAGTATGGAAGGATAATAGAGCTATTGATAGTCAGATATATTTTTAATCTATAATCAAATTTTATTTTTAAAATTTGCCTGAAATCCCGTGAACGTGTTCTGCCTGTAATCTCTATGACTAATGTTGTTTTTTAATGTAATTACGAGTTGGTATATGTGTAACTTTACTGCTTTATGCGTATATAAAACTTTTTTCCTTCTTTTGTAATTAAGAGTCAAAGTATGTATAATGTAATATGCTTTTATGGTTGTTAGTTGTAACAACCGAATAAAGTTATTTGACTTGACTTGACTTGACCAGTGCTTGTGGACACATTCATGTGTTTGCTGTCAGTTGAGAGTGTGCTTAGTGTGTGACAGCAAAGTGTGAGTTGTGTATTGTTGTTGAGGGACATGTGTCATGTAATTGTGAGCTACTTGTGCTGTCCTACTCAGCCAGACTGACCTGTTGGTGGAGTTTTCACTTGCCTTGCTGTGACTTGTCTGGTTTCCTTTGCTGATGAAGTGTTTTCAGTGTGCATTCATGGCATCCCCTATGTGTGGCTATGATGTGTGCACTTTGTGCATGACTGGTTGGTGTGTTTTTGGATGTACAATCATCATCTGTGCAATCCTGATTTGTACACCACTTCAGTCACATGTGTTCCACCCCATGCCTTCACAATGTGAGACCCTCACCGGCACTTCATGGTGTGGCGTGTTGCTGTGAGTAACTGCTGGGTGTACTGGTCCTATGTGCCACTCAGGACACTTTAACATGCATATGGGTGTCATTGTAAGGTACCTGCTTGCAGGCATGGTTGCACATGTGCAGTGCATGTCTTTCTACAGCTCATTGCTCTGGTCAATTTGTATGCATCTGTGTTTTGCTTTGTTGTTATGGTGTGGTTGTGGTCACTGCTGTATGTGTGTATGAAGAACTACAGTTGCACTGGCCGTGTGTGTTGTGATGTGTATAGTGTGATGACTTGTATTGTGTATCCACATGCTGAGGCAATCAGAGATGTGTGATTGTGTTTTGTTTTTTGTTGCCAGACTGCTTACTGGGCATGCAGTGCTGTCAGTGTATTGTATCCACTAGATTTGCTGACACATCAGGCACATCGATTGGAATTCATGTATTTGTGATGGTCACATGTCAATATGTGCTTTTGCACAGTGCTGTGTGTCTGATCCACACAATGTTGACTTAATTTGCACATGGATTGTTTGGTGTATTGATAATTACTGCTGACGCTGCCTGTCATGTGGTTCAGCCACGATTATCTGGGTGGCACCTGTATGCTGGTGGGCTTTGGTCCCTGACACTCACCTTGCCACTATCAGAGAGGGGGATGACACCAGGGGCACCTGTGTGGCACCTGTATGCTGGTGGGCTTTGGTCCCTGACACTCACCTTGCCACTATCAGGGAGGGGGGCTGACACCAGGGGCACCTGTATGCTGGTGGGCTTTGGTCCCTGACACTCACCTTGCCACTATCAGGGAGGGGGGGGCACTAGAGGTACCTGTATGCTGGTGGGCTTTGGTCCCTCACACTCACCTTGCCACTATCAGGGAGGGAGGCTGACACCAGGGGCACCTGTATGATGGTGGGCTTTGGTCCCTGACACTCACCATGCCACTATCAGGGAGGGGGGCTGACACCAGGGCACCTGTATGCTGGTGGGCTTTGGTCCCTGACACTCACCTTGCCACTATCAGGGAGGGGGGCTGACACCAGGGGCACCTGTATGCTGGTGGGCTTTGGTCCCTGACACTCACCTTGCCACTATCAGGGAGGGTAGATGACACCAGGGGCACCAGTGTAGCAAGTCAATACAGGTGTTGGTTTGCCATATTACACCTATGACCTGGTTGCAGACATCACTTTCCATGATTGTCAGATGGGCACAAATTTGTATGTGGTGCAGGTTGTGATGGTAGTTCCTGTGATTGTATGAGGAAATGATTGATGCTATCAATGGGGGCACGCTATTTACTTTGGGCCCAGGTCCCACTCAATCCGTACACCCTCACTGACACTGCGCATGTGTGGAGCTGGCCATGCCTACTGGGTTGTGTAGATGTTTTCCCGTGTCCTCACCGCTGCGGTGACGTGACAGGGAGTTGGCGGTGCTTTCTTTGTTGATGGATGGTACGGGTGCATAGCAGTGTGTTCATGACTAGCCGAGCCTTGCAATGACACTGGTAAATATGGTCCTGTGCTCGTCAGGAGGTCTGGAGTGGACAGGAAGACATTTGTAGGTCAGGTGTTGTGTGTTGATGTTGTGTGCAGATGTGTATCATTGATGTACCTGCGGCGTTGTGCACGGCGGCGCCGTCTTTGTTGATGGTGGATCAGGAACAGCAGCGGTAGGGTCTGTAGGGCAGGATCCATTGCGGTAGCGACCGCTTGGAGCACTCTCGGATTCCTGTTTCGCTCCGCTGTGTTGCTTCCGCTGTGTTTCGATGGGTGGTTTCTATGTTGCGGTCCGATGACCTATTTGAGGCATTGTAATTGGTCTCACATCATTCCGCTTGGTGGTCTCTCGCTATTGGCTACGTCCGCCCTTGTCGCGGTACTAAACTACTGGCGGAACTGGATTTTACACAGCGGACGTAAATTGGGCTATGTCTGCCCATCGTAATGTGGCAGTCGGAGATTCGCGGCCGTGGTTGACAAAACTACACCCGCCAGACCGGCGGAAGGCCACACCGGCCCGGCGGTGGCGGACCGCCTGCCATCGTAATCGGCCCCATAGTCTCTGAAATGGAAGTAAAAAATCCTCAGCGGTGTAAGGTAGCAGGTAGTGGCCCAGAAGAGCTCCATAAGACTGGATAGCCGACAGCTGAGGTCCAGATGAAGCCATTGACTTTTGACAGGAAAGTACAGAGCGGAAGTAATTCAAAATTCACACCCAACAAAGGTGTCTCACCAGCCAGATACATTTGGATTAAGTCACTTTTTAGACCTTGGGTTCCTCCAGCTAAGCAAGGCTGAAATCTGTAGCCAAAGAAGGCTCCACAGGCTGGATAGGCTCTCTGTGTCGTCCCGTTGAAACAGATTTACTGCTGCAGAAAAGCTCTGAGCTGGTGCAACCTGAATCTTTGGACCAGCAGAAGGACATCTTCATCGGCTTAGATGGTTTGTCCTAGTGTTTCAGAGGCCTTTAAAGCTAAAACGTTCTATGTCTTAGGTTTTTTAAGATGTAAAGAGGAGTAAACTTTGGTACACTCAAGGTTTCAGGCACTCAGGAACAATACTTGAGGGTCATAGTTATAGTCAAATCCTTTATTCGATCAGATACAAAATAATCATAAAAGTACAAGATAGAAAGCCTATTTTTAATATTCATACTTGAGGGTCAAAACTTACTCCAGAAAAAGCCAGCAGCACGTCCAGGGCAGGATCAATTGGAACTGGTCAGCTGGGCTCATCAGGAAAAGGGCTTCTAGCAGCTGTTTGTGTCCCTACAGCTGCACAGGAGGTCTGCCAACTGAACCTTAAAGTCCATTTGTGTGCCTTGGGTGCAAGTTGGGTCAGGTCCAGCATTTCAGGTCTCCTCATATGTCTCAGTATCAGGTGTAGTCCTCCTTCTGTCTTCCATAGGTCCAGTTGTATTCTAAGGAGGGTGCCAAGGAGTGTTATATTTATACCTGGCACTAACCTGTGGGTCAGGGTGCGTCCATATCCCTCCCTACCCAATAGTGAAAACATTCCCAGGGGTAACCCTACCCACTTTTTCAACAGTTCCTGTGTGCTCAACTATAAACAGTCCAACAGTGTCCCTCTCTCACTAAAGCTAACATGGCAGAGTATTTCTTCCCTTGTGCAGAGCTCCTGTACCCACACTAGAGGTGTGGCCAGGGATATGAGCGATGAGTGACCACACCTCTATGGTCACTTCAAACCAGTTCTGAGAGCAGTACCTCTCTCACTGGGTCTGGTGCCTGTCCGACTAGGTGGACATATGAGAGACTTGCCCAGATGGCAGCTAAAAGTTTCTTGTGACTAAGTAGTTAATTAAGTTCCTGGTCACAGTCTAGACAGTCCTACTGTCAGAGAACAGAAGACTTCCCCAAGTCCTTTGTGCCAGCCCATTGTAAAATAATTCACTCCTCACCAAGGGGGCTATTCAGCCTCTGGGTGACAGTTCGAGGTCCATGCAAATGGGCCTCTAGTGGCTTTAGACAGATAGACAGAGCAATGTGACTTTCTAAAAGTCCAGTTTTTTAACAATGTATTACAAATCAGACCTTACCAGTGAATTTATCCTGTTAGAAATATTTTAAGACGTCCAGAACAAGGTTTGTATCTGTTTCCTAGACAAAGATAACATTATTACATGTAATATTGTATCCCAGTGCTTTCCAATGAAGCCATTAACCCTGCAACAGTGTAAGTGGTTTTTGGGCATTGTCAATCCAAGGACATGTTTAACATGAAACTCTTACATGTCCTAATTTTAAATACCATCCACCCCACCTTATGGGCATTAAGGCTTACTTAGACTTGATTTCTTAATAGTTAAAATGAGGGTCTCGGCCTGTCAAAATAGGCTATTTCAACAGGTCGAATGTTCAGTTTAAAAACTGCACAGACAGGCTACAGTGGTAGACCTGCAGTCATCTTTGCACTGTCACTGTAGTGAGTGGTACAAAAGATGCTGCAGTCCAATAGTGACATTTAACTTACAGACATGGGTACACTTGGGACCATATACCATGAATCTACAGGTAAACTTTTGGATATAATAAGTATTCCAATTAAGAGTATAACCAATGTCTACATGATTCGCAGAGTTCCAGAGCAAAAAGTCAAAAAATAGCAACATCAGTACGAAAAATGGGAGTGTTCATGCCAAGAGAGGAATTTTCCTTCACCATGGTATTCAATAATATATCTTAACAGGTTGACCAGACTCTATTTAGCCAGTTCTTTGGATCCTTCCCTTAGTCAATGACTAGGGCAGACAGCACTATGTCACATGGGCCAAGGACATTCTGACTTCAATTCGATTCTTATAACCTTATCCAAATGGTGGCAAGTTCCTGCTTAAATGTATTCTTCCACATGTGAAATAGTGGACCAATCTGTTATCAATTGGTGGAACAATGAAGAGGAATGAAATAATGGTTCTCCAGGTTACTCATATATTTTAGTGTGTGTAACTTAGAATCTTTATTTTCCTCAGGAAAAACTGAAAGTCTCCAGAGTTTATTCATATTAAGTCCAAACCAATTAGGATCATAGTCACCCTGTTTTTTAGAATCCATATCTAGAGTATAAGTAACCACATTTGAATCATCATCAGATGGCCCATTCAAATAATGTGAGAGAGATCTTTTTCTGATATTAGGCCCTCTATTCCAGAGTACTATTTAGATGGTGGTCACCCAAAAGCAGTTAGAGAATAGACTATTCTCAGTCATGATTTTGACTCTGTCAGAGTTCTTATCAGGAGAGATACATGTTACCTCCAAAGTCCCATGCTTCCCCTTGAAAGCCCATTCTTAAATCTGTTTTACAATACCACTTAGGTGTCTGGGCCTTGTTCAAAGTTTGTATTGACCAAATATACCTAGTACCAGCAGCAGGCTGGATCTGGGCTGGAATACCGTATTTTACATTTAGCTGTATATGTAGCGGACGTGCCACTTTTGACTAATGATTTCGCAGAATAATTTTTACATCCCCATGCATCTACTCATGCATTTTTATGCAAACCAAGATATGCAAAGAGTTGAAAACCTGGGTCAATGCAGAAAATGGTATACCTACATGACGGAGGCACAATGAGGAGAGATATATGTATATCTCCTTGTTACTTTCTCTTTACATGTGTACTGCCTTCTGCAGCATACATAGAAAGATGAGTATGCCTCTAAGGATTCTTTTGGTGGAGGTAAATGTCTCTTTTTGCACAAAAAGAGCCCTTCCCATAATGCAAACACCTGTTCAATATGGTACACTGATACCTTCATTGGTGCAAGGCAGCACACAGTGTACCAGCGCAAGACGGGGGGTGGGAAGAATTGCTCAGTATATTTGTAGATATGGAGAATTTCTGCTCACTCCCTGTCATGCAACACAGTGCAGCAAGTTGTCTTGCTGAACCACGTTGGGTGAAATATTAGTAAATGCGCCCCACCAGGTGCACTTTTTATATCATATGTTTGTGACTTTATAAATATGGTGTCGCACAATGTTCTACTATTTATGCACAACATCACAGAGTATAGTCACTCAGCTATGCTCTGTCTGATTTTGAGCAAATCTTGGCCTCAGGCTGCCAGTGTTCCAACTAAAAAGACCTGAAGTGGAAGGGAGGTGGCCGTTGGTATTATAGAGTGTCTGTGGGGAGCATTATAAGGGAAGACTTGTGCTTTAGTGTGCCATTGTGTTGGAGGACTAATTTAAATTGTTGCCGGCGCGCGTCGGCCAACAGCCGTCACAAGCACTACCTAGGTAGTGCTGCGCACGTCCGTTGGCTGACGCGGCCCTGCCCACCGAATAGAACTCCCTCACTGCGGCGGAATTTGCACTGCGGTTAAGGAGTTAAGTACAATAAACAATATGTGTACTTTAGATGCATCCAAGCTGCATTTCGTGTGGAAAAGATCTAGAAATTCTGAAAAAGCAGCTAATAAAAAAGTCGTGAGAGGTGCAGGTGTAATAACGGAAGGCTGCAGGTCTCAAAACAACTGAAATAGCTCCAGTGGTTGAGTGACCTCTGCAGTGATCACTGAGTAACCTACAGGTCACAGAATGTAATACCAGTGAAGTAATTGGATGTTTATTGCACATGCTGCAAAGGGAAAAAGGCTACTGGAGTGTGTGTCCTTGGGGTTATTTTTATTTTTGTAAACTATTCCATAGATTATCAATACATTCTGTTTCAAAGCATGAAGGAAGCAATGATGAAATGAAAGCAAGCTAATAGATAATATTTAATGCCATTAACTGTCCACAAGATTTCACTGCTCTGGGAATTTTACTTCAAGGTGTACTCGGTCTCCGGGAAAACAATACACTCATTGATTTGACAGAATGTGATGAGCCATCATTTCTAATTTCAACCAGTCCTTAATGTAGTCCTGTGTCAGGAGTGGCGTGTACTCAGACAGCGTGCCTGACACAACCTGATAGAACAGGCAGCCCAGTAGCTCTTCACAATACAAAAACACAATAAGGAATAAAACAGTCACTCTATGTGCTAGCTGCCATTCAACTCTGTCCAAAACCCAGGTGGCTTCCACATTTTCAGAGATTTCTAAGGTAGACTGGAAACTGAGGGAATCAATCAGAGTTTGCTGGAAAGGATGGGAAACAACCATTACAACACAGTCTTAACCACGCAAAGCCTTTAGCTAGCAATCATTAACCCCTTCCCCGCTCATGACGAGCTCAGCTCGTCATGAATTGCGACGCTCGTACGCGCATGACGAGCTGAGCTCGTCATGTAACGCGGCTTTTTTAAAAACGCCTCGCACAGCGGGAAAACCGCTAGCGGCGATGCGGTTGACATGCATGCGTCTGAACCATGCATGTCACTACCATGCATAAGTCTTTACCATGCATGCACTTCCAGACACACCAGTACCACGCATTATAGGTATATACACTTACCACATATAACTTTTTACCATGCATTATTAGGTAGTATACAGGTAAGTATATAGCTAAGTATATAATATATTCATTTATAGAATGGTAATATTTATTTCATACATGAGTATTAATGTTAAAACTTTATCATATATGATTTTAAGTAATAGCAACATGCATTTAAAATATTGTGTTGTAAAGGTGTGCATGTTAATGTTATGCATGGTAAAGGTACATATAAGGTACCCCATGTACATTCATGTTAGCGACATGTGTAGCAAAGATGTGCGCTGTACTGGTACGTGCATTGTAGAAAGCGCGTTATAAAGGCATGCATGGTAATGGAATTCATTGTTCCATCCTAAATCCGGAAAGGATCACTAGTGTATATTTTTGGTGCTACTACACCACAAAACTTGTAGTTCCCCATTCTGTTAAGGCCCCAATTATAGGAAAAAGTGAATTTATGCCCAGGAATACCATGTAACTGGGAATAGCATCTCTGAACAGTATCCTTGCACATACACCCAGCTACTACAAGTTAAAAGGACGAGGCATAAGTTAGAGTTAATTTCTTTGGAGCTTCTTAAATTTAGACCTCCACTGCTCTGAAACAATTCTTCTCAGTAACTGCCCACTGTCACATGGAACTTATCACCTAAGCTAAGAATGGTTACACCTATTAAGGCCTTCAGTAAACACATACAACTTACTTATTCAGTCAGTTGCTGTCCCGTACATAATCTGCATCCACGTTATTTTCACAAGCCCATTTCAGACTTTTGTCATGTTTTTTAATGATTAAGGGCTTTGTTAGAGTTTGGTGGGTATGATACTCCGTCATAAATGTAACAGATATCATGTCTGTTGTTTCATAAGTGCATTACAACCTATGGCACTTGTTAACAAAGGATAAGATATCACAGCACCCTCTGGTTCACCCCTGCCACCCTCTGGTACAGCACTGTCACCCTCTGGTTCACCACTGCCACCCTCTGGTTCACGACTGCCACCCTCTGGTTCATCACAACACCTCTGGTTCACCACTGCCACCCTCTGGTTCAGCACTGCCACCCTCTGGTTCAGCACTGCCACCCTCTGGTTCACCACTGCACACTCTCTGGTTCACCACTGCCACCCTCTGGTTCACCCATGACACCCTCTGGTTCACCACTGCCACCCTCTGGTTCACCCCTGCCTCCATCGGGTTCATCACTGCCATCCTCTGGTTCACCCCTGCCACCCTCTGATTCAGCACTGCCACCGTCTGGTTCAGCACTGTCACCCTCTGGTTCACCCCAGCCACCCTCTGGTTCATCACTGTCACCCTTTGGTTCATCACTGCCACCCTCTGGTTCACCATTGCCACCCTCTACCGAGACCTTTTGTGACGCAGCGGCAGCACAAAAGATGCGCCATGGTGCTGAGAGATGCGTCACGTTGTAAAGCCCTGCGCCATCCGGAGGCGTTCCGGCGCAGGGGAGGGCGTTCCTGCGCAGGAACGCCACCTAAAAGTGGCTGAGTGAAACCTACAAGATTTAGTAGGCCATGGCGGCGTCAAAACCCTGCGCCTGCTTGAAGCAGACGCAAGGCTTGATACAGCATTGGGGAGATAGGGCCCCCCAGAGCATTGCTGGAGCTGTGTCGCAAGCGCGATGCAGCTCCAGCAATGCTCTGCTTTTATGGCACAGATGCGTGACGCATCTGTGCTGTTTTTGCCACATGGTGCGTCGCATTGTAAATGCGGCGCACCATGGGTGGCGGAGCTGTGGCGCACAAAGACTGGCGCATCCCTCGGGATGCGCCAGTTATTGTAAATCTGCTCCTATACATTTAGCCAACGAGGGAGCACTTACTGATTAGACAGTAGAAAGTACTCCAGTTGAGTAGAGGTATTGCACAAAAAGGTGGCATCTTCGTGGACAAACACGCAGGGTGGGATTCATTCTGCCCCCTGTTAGACTTGTTTTTTTGCCCTTCTTCCCTCTGTTAGACTCGTTTTTCCCTTGTTTTTCTGCCCTTCTGCCCTCTGTTAGACTCGTTTTTCCCTCGTTTTTCTGCCCTTCTGCTCCCTGTTAGACTCGTTTTTTTTGCCCTTCTGCCCTCTGTTAGTCTCATTTTTCCCTTGTTTTTGTGCCCTTCTGCCCTCTGTTAGACTCGTTTTTTGTGCCCTTCTGCCCTCTGTTATTCCCTTGTTTTTGTGCCCTTCTGCCCTCTGTTAGATTCGTTTTTTGTGCCCTTCTGCCCTCTGTTAGGCTCGTTTTTGTGCCTTTCTGCCCTGTTAGACTCGTTTTTTGTGCCCTTCTGCCCTCTGTTAGACTCGTTTTTCCCTTGTTTTTCTGCCCTTCTGTCCTCTGTTAGACTGTTCTTTTGTGCCCTTCTGCCCTCTGTTAGACTCGTTTTTCCCTTGTTTTTCTGCCCTTCTGCCCTTTGGTAGACTGCTTTTTGTGCCTTTATGCCCTCTGCATCACCACATCATCACTCAGCGCTACCCCAGCATCACTCAGCACCACCACATTATCACTCAGCACCACCACATTATCACTCAGCACCACCACAGCACCACTCAGCGCTACCACAGCATCACTCAGCGCCACCACAGCATCACTCAGCGCCACCACATTATCACTCAGCACCACCACAGCACCACTCAGCACCACCACAGCACCAATCAGCACCACCACAGCACCACTCGGCGCCACCACAGCATCACTCAGCACCACCACAGCATCACTCAGCACCACCACAGCACCACTCAGCACCACCCCAGCATCACTCAGCACCATCCCAGTATCACTCAGCACCACCACAGCACCACTCAGCATCACCACAGCACCACTCAGCGCCACCCCAGCATCAATCTGCGCAACCATTCAACAACAACTGGTTCAAATATGTTCTCACAATGTTTCAAACTTTATTACAAATGTCACAAAAAGATGTTAATATTTCACTTCTGTTCTTGGATTTTCGTCACAATAAAATACACTGAACATAATCTTCACAAAAGTTATTTACAAAAGTTCAAGCTATTGCCATTATAAATTAAAATCACTTTTATTTAAGTATTAATTATTTAAAAAAATTAAAAGCCATTGTAATTTGTAATATCAATACAGCTAAGTCACGTAAATACAAAACATGTTGCATTACAAATGCTATAGGTGTCATTTTTGCGAAAGTTATAACTATTGGCATTGTAAATGACAAAGCTATTAATTTAGCTAGTTTCAAAACCAACACATACATAAAAAATAGCTCAAACTTTCCTAATGCGAGACCTATTGCATTGCAAATGCTTGTTTTTATATCTGTCAGTGCTTCCTGTTGAGGTTTAATTTTCGTGACAGGCGCCTCATTGCCTTCTTGTAACTATTCTCTGACCCTGCTTCAAGGGTCAGAGCAGGGTCAGAGAATAGTTGCAAGTAGGAAACGAGGCGCCAGGAAGCACTTACAGGCTTACAGCAGCAGGTGCCCAAGTTGAAGTTAATTTCTTTGTAACCCTTTTGTAAAAGGTTACAAAAAATTAGCTTCAACTTTTGCACCTGCTGCTGTAACCCTGTAAGTGCTTGGCTGAAAATTCGTCCCTGCTGATTCGCGAATTTTACCACGATTTCACGAGATTCGCGGATCGCGAAATCGCGGAAAATCTGCAAATTCCGCGAGCGGAACGAATTTTCAGCCCATGCTTAGAAATAACACAGCACTCATAATTTCGAAACATGCATAAACAGGAGCCAAGGCTCATTTTGGAAAAAAACGACTGCCTCATAATCAGGTCCTATATATCTTATATTGTTTCTGACTCAGTTGTCTCTAGGGTGACCAAGTGGCATGGGTGCAAATTCAGGACGGTGAATGTAAAAATTCAGGACAAAGGGTCAAAATTCAGGACAAAAATTCAGGACAGAAGGTCAAAATTCAGGACGAAATTTGGCAACAAAAAATACGTTTTATAGACACAGAGGAGGTGGCGCAATGGTATACAAGTAAGTAAATAGGCAACCAACATAAGTACAAGTCAAAAGAAGTTTACATTAGGTTGAGATACCGTGCAATTTACGTTTTTAGGTCTCGCCTGAGCCAGCGTGTTCTGCTTACTTATGCTTGTTTATGGTTCCATACTGAACCTTCATGTGTTGTCATGGTGTTCTGTGGTGCCAGTTCCAAGAAGAGTCAGATGGTACCTCTCTTCTCTGCTGAGGGGAGCGGTGGCTCGTTGTATCCACGAATAAAGGCCTGTGACCTTACTACTGTGTCCTGTGGTCTAAAGTCAACCCTTGGGACACAACACAGCGCTTGCGCTACTCTGCGAGACATTTAGTAAGTGAGCTTTTAAAAGTCCTACCACAGTTTTTTGGCTGGCATGGAGCGTGCGGTTACGCGCACAATGAAGAGCAGAGTCGCCATCTGGCTTTCCTCTCTCGTCATGGTGCGCGCACGTCGCACACCACTCACCAGTCTGCTTATACTTTTGCCATCGCGCACGCACCACTTCTGGTGCTTTTTTTTTCTTCTTTTAGCACGCGCACAGAACTCCCGGGCTTGTTTGCCTGATGCTCTGCTCTGCTGTTCCTTTTTCAAGAGGTAAATTAGAAGCATGATTTATGTGGCCCGAGATTTGTTTATCTTGTCTCTATCTAGCTTCGCAACCCCTCCCCTTATTTGCCTCCCTTTTTCTCCCTCCCTATCTTGCCTCACTATCATTCTACCTCTTACGACATATCTTATTATCTTACCCTCCTCCCACCTTTATCTCTTTCTCCTGCTCAGTTTTCTCCCTCCTCTCTCCGTTTCCCTAGTTGACATGGCTCCAACCAGTGTTGTGAAAGCTTTACAGATCTTCAGCTACGAAAACAGTTTAGTATCATGAGTTTTATCTCCTGTCTATGTTTTCTGTTCCCTTTCTTCCTTTGTGTGCCTCACTTGTTCCAGTCTTTTCTCTTCACGCTCCCACACTCTTCCCCACTATCAGTCTTCCCCTTTCACCCGCTTTCTCTCCCCTCACCCAACTCCCCCAAGACGCCACTTCATCCCTGCGGGTCACTGTGCGGTTTCCATTCATCCTCCGCCAGGTTGGCATTAATTGCCAGCGTGTGCCAAATATCTTTATAATTGGGAGCCTGCGTGCGACAGTGGCCTTGCTGCCGGATCTCCCACCCCCACCCCCACAGGTCTCTGTTTCTGCCCTGCGTTGAATGAGGCAGCTCGCTGGACCCGCTCCAAAGCGCCTCCCCTCGTCTGGCGCCAGGCACTATAATGAAGGCTTGTATGGAAGCGCTTACGCGTGGACAAGGAGCCCAGCTCTGCAAACAAGTCTGCAGTGTGGGACAGAGAGCTGCCCAGCCCGGTGACCCGTCATCTTTGTCATCCTGTTCAGGAAATTACTGGTGGGGCCTAGTCAAGGGAGTAGCCAAAATATTAAACCCCCCCCACTTCGAACCAAAAATCTTATGGCACCATGCAAACTAAACAAGTCATTACGACAATCCTCAAAGAGCTCTCTTGTCTATTCCATCCATGCATCTATCCATTCATCCTTCCCTCCACCTGCTGATATCCACAATGTCACCTTTATATTCTGTTGTGCATTTAATCTTTCATCCATCATTCAGTCTTTCACCATTCTGTCCATCCACCCATCTATATCCAAACCTATGCATCCATCGCCAAGCCCACCCATCCATCACTCCTTTCACTCATCCGTCCTTCGATAAGTATACCCTTTCACTACATTCATCCTTGCACTCTAGCCATCTTACCTTTCACTAACCCACCTACCCTTTCACTCAGCAATCCAATCATTCATTCTTTCTCTCATCCTTCCACCCAACCACTCATCCATCCATTTACCCTTTAATTCACCCATCCACTCACTCATCCGTGCTGTCACTCATCCATCCACCCTCCCCTCCACCCATCCATCCATTCTTTTAATCATCCATCCACCCTTTAATTCTTCCATTCACCCTCCCTTTCACTTATTTATTTACCCTTTAATTCATACATCCTTTTGCTCATCCATCCACCCTTTCACTCATCCTATCCATCAATCCATCGACCCTCTTTTACTCGGCCATCCATCCTTTCACTCAGCCATCCACCCTTTCACTCATCTATTACCACCCACCCACCCTCCCTTTCACTCATCCATTCCCACCCACCCACCCTCCCTTTCACTTATCCATTCCCACCCACCCTCCCTTTCACTCATCCATTCCCACCCACCCACCTTCACACACATCCATTCCCACCCACCCACCCTTCCTTTCACTCATCCATTCCCACCCACCCACCCTCCCTTTCACTCATCCATTCCCACCCACCCACCCTCCCTTTCACTCATCCATTCCCACCCACCCTCCCTTTCACTCATCCATTCCCACCCACTCTCCCTTTCACTCATCCATCCTTGCATCCATTAGTTTACTTACCCATCCACCCGTTCATCCATCCATTCTTTCACTTATCCGTCCATCCACAATTGTATCCATCATCCTTCTAATCCCCCTTTCACTCACAGACCTACACTTCAGTCATTTCACTCACTCAACCAACCACCCACCCTTTCACATTAAGTAGAGCCCAAATCATGAACTCTACCCATGCCCCTGGCCTAGCGCTGAAATTGAAACAATGAAATCAGGGGCCCAAAGTTTTTTGAATGCTGGAGTGAAGGATACTAAAGCTGCCTGGTCTTGATTTCACCTCCTACATACATGCCAATCGACCCGCTTCAGGCGGTAGACTCCTTATTCTTAAAGCAAAATGTGATTTAATTTTAGCGGTCTCCTGCCTGAAATTGCCTCTGCTTCAATAGAAGTTAATGGGGAAAATGCGTTCCCCCGATTTGCTTTTCGAAATCTCCACTTTCCTTTACTTCAATGGTGGCAAATATTCTCATACCTCATTATACCGCCACCTTACACTTCTGCTTCTGTATCTCACACTTACAAATAATTTTTCATCCCTTCTTTCTTCCTTGTCATTGTATTCCAGCCGTTAGTGCAGGGCCATCCTGCTGAGCGTCACTGTCAGGGAGGAATGTTTACAAGTGTTTCACCATGCAACATTTGCTGTTGTTGCACCAAGGATATTCTGCTGCATAACTAATTACTTATAAGGTCCTAAAAGCAAGACCTATTGGCTCTGCCAATGCTTGTTCAGTATGCGCGCAACTTTGAGCAACTGTGCAGTTGTTGTTGTTGTATTTCATAGGATTTAAGAATGTTGAAGCTCTAGGTAATGGCAAAGCTAGCACATATTTAGGCAATTGCAGTTATCAAAATAAAACACTTGATAAAAGCATCCTCCTTAATATTTTGCAATTAAACTTTTACAAACATCTTCTTACAACCAACCTTGCACCATTTCCCCAAGGAATTCCACTTACAGTACTCCAGTAAATCAAGACCTTTTTTTTGCTCTCTTTCATCCTAATTGTGGAGATAATCGCGCTGCTATATACTACCTTGATCTTGAAGCTATTTTGGCCAGTGGGATTTGCTGAAACTTTCAGCGATAGGACAACTTGGCAAAGATAAATGCAAGAAGCGAATGTTGGCAGTAGTTTTACATGCAATTGTGAAATGGTATGCAAACTATAAAATGGATATGCAGCTCATGGGGCAGATAAATATATTGGATCCACAGGTAGAGAAATGGCACTGACAGTGAAACTTTTTTTGCATTAGCTTTTAGATGCAGAACTAAATATGTAAAGAAAGCAGCACTTCTGTAAACCTATCGCATCTCAGGTGTTTCATAATTGTGTATGTGTCCGAATCTGTTAAGATTGGGACTTGCTTTCAAAACAATAGAGCTTTTTGTTGCTTCCCTTAGTATAAAACATCTGCGAGATAGCATGCCTTCTTACATTCACGTTCACAACATATAACTTCATTGTCTCATTTAAAATCGGACATCTAAACCGAGCAACTAAAGATAGCCACAAGAAGCAAGTCAGAGAGATCAATGAAGGGGGGGGGGCATGGGTCCATGAGCCAATATAATATAGCAAACATTTCAAGAAAAGCCTCCCCATGTGCAGTTGCAGCAGAAATAAGAAATCTATCACTCCAGGCAGCGTAACATGAACTGAGCAATTAACACCCATTTCGCATTCAAGTAGCCTTTACATGTGCAGATTAACTACTTGCCCGCATTTCTATTTCTTTTAAGCAGCCCGGCCCCCTGGCTTCCCCTCCCGCTGAATCACTTCACAGGAGGCCCCCTCCCTTCTGCTGGGCCATCTCAACTTCGAAAATACTTGTTCCTTAGCACCAAGGCTAAAATTACGAACAAATGCCGTCCGTGGAAACTTCCTTCACGGACAACAACGGACATTATGGTAAATTCACGGAGAGTCCGTGAAATTTAGGGACGGTTGGTCACCCTGGTTGTCTCCTAATGTGTAAAGACTATTCTATGTGATGCTCCCTAACTCTCACAAGTTCAGGTGCACCTTGTAAATGTGTAAAATAAATATTAAAATGAATAAATGCCCACAGAATGAAGAATTACTGTGCAGGCCCTTTTGTTTTGGGCAATGTTGCCCATAGTATTACAAGTTGAGGGGTATTAACGCTCGCATTTAATGTCTCTCCTGATCTATTGATGAATGTAAGTGAGGAATCCGTTTGGAGATGAGTGTAGGTGGAGGATGGTGCGGAAGGGTGTGCAGACAGAATATAGGGTTGGAATTGTCTACTTACACAAATATCGAGTTGGAAATATCATGATAAAGAAATATTGACAGCAAGAATATTGTGGTGAAGAATATCGACTTTAATGTACAAAATATTGTTCATAAAAAATATCAAAGTCATTATTATTGTTTAAAAAAATATAGTTGTTTAAAATATTGATTTTTTAATTAGTGTTATGTATTTTAGTATGTATTTTAAATGTATGTGATATAGGTTATTTCAATTACATTTTGCATTTTTTAGTTCCGTTTGTCAGTTGATGGTGTAAAAGGGTGGGAAGTAATTTAATTATAATAAAATGAATGATTATATTTTATTTAGTAATATTTATTTAATTTAGGTTTTATAGTGTTAATTGTAGGAAGTAATTATTAATAATTAATTATTAATTGGTTGTTAATGAATTAATTGGTAATTAATATGGTAATTGTGGGTTTTTTTAGGAGCGGGTTGTGGGGTTTATAGGGATAGAGGGTGGGAAGTAATTTAACTCTCATAAATTAATTATTTTTTCAAATGTATTGGTATTTATTCTAATTTAAATACTATAGTGCTAATTTTAGGAAGTCATTTATTATAAAGTAATTATTAATTGGTTGTTAATTATTATTCATTAATTAATTGGTAATTAATTATGTTAGCTGTTTAATTTTTTTAGGAGTGAGTTGTGGGGTTTATAGGGGTAAAGGGTGGGGAATAGTTTATTTTTAATTAATTAATAATTATTTGTTAATTAGGTTTAGTTAATTAATTAAAATATAATTATGGCCACCGTGTAATTCATTTTAGATGTGAGTTGTGGTGTTTATAGTGTTAAAGGGTTGTAAGTAATGTATTTGTAATTAATTATTAAGTCGTTATTAATTGATATTAATTTATTATTGTAAAATTATTTATGGAAATTGTGTAATGATTTTCAGGTGTGGGTTGTGGGGTTTATATGGGTAGAGGGTGGAAAGTAATTTATGTTTAGTTAATAATTAGTTGATCATTAATATTAATTCATCAATTGATAATTATTCAGGGTAATTGTTTATTTTTTTGTGTCAGTCTTAGTTTTATAGGGGTAACGTTTGGGGAGTAAATACATTTTTTCTACTTTAATTTGTGTTTGATTTAATAATATTTCTTTGCTTGATAATTAATTATGTTAAATATGGAGGTACATTTTTTAAAACTTTAGATGCGTGTTGTGAATTGTGCGGTGTTATAGGGTAGAAAATAAAAAAGATTACATTTACGTAATAATTAATGTTTTTGTTTATAAATAATTTCAAATTACAAATAGTTATTTGTTAATTATGTTTACATTATTTAATATAATATTTTTAGGTATTTGTCATACCTATTTAACATTATAATATGCAACTATTTTTTAGATTTTTATAATATTTTTATATATTTTTCATTTTATTTTATTTGTTAATATTTTCTGCTGGTGATAATTTGTTTTTAATTTTGAACTGATTGAAGTGGGAATGTTAATGTTTACCCCTCCACTATCCAAAACTTTAAACAAGGTCAAGGTGCACCACTTTAGAAATTGTAGAAACTGATAACTTTGATGAGGTTAACAGCAATAATCACATTCGTTTGTTACTTGTGTTCTTCAAGAGTTCTTTATTGAGTTCAGTTGAGAGTAAAAAATACACACAGGAGCTACAGCCGACGCGTTTCGTCCTCTTGGGACTTCTTCAGGGCACAATAAAGGATGAGATAATGTCCTTGTATCCTCTCCCGCAGTTATTAGGATTCGTGAAAATGTCTGTGACGTTTAAACTGTGCTCAAATAGGCATCCTGTTCAACAAAATAATTTCTGTGGAGGAAACTGATCTGTCCGCGCCGTTCTTGATCTTAGGCGAAAGGTATCTATTTGTAGTCTCATTCTGCAAAAGCTCTTTAATAGGGGTATTTCAATCTTGTACATATGATTCTCATCTCATCAAGCTCCTGTGTGTATTTTTTACTCTCAACTGAACTCAATAAAGAACTCTTGAAGAACACAAGTAACAAACGAATGTGATTATTGCTGTTAACCTCATCAAAGTTATCAGTTTCTACAATTTCTAAAGTGGTGCACCTTGAACTTGTTTAAAGTATACCATAGTTCATGTCTTGAACCAACATTGTAACGGTGGGTGTTTTTGAAGTGTGCACACATATTGTCCCATATACTATAGTGTGGGTCTAAACTAATACTGTGAGAATATTTGACCAGGTGCTGTTCTGTCGGGAATCCTCCACCGTTGTCCTTTTTCTGAAACTATCCAAAACTTTCCCTGTTGTTAAAACAAACTGGAGTGGGTATAGTATTGTTTACCCCTCTGCTGTCCAACCCTTTCCCTAGTGTTGCACTAACAGGAGTTGGAATTTTAAATTTTACCCCTCCGCTATCCAAAACTATCCCTACTGTTGCACTCACTGGAGTGGAATTGTCATTTTTATTCCTTTGCTATCCAACACTTTCCCTACTGTTGCACTCACTGGAGTGGGAATAGTAAATTGTACCCCTTCGCAATCCAACACTTTCCCTACTGTTGCACTCACTGGAGTGGGAATAGTAATTTGTACCCCTTTGCTATCCAACAGTTTCCCTACTGTTGCACTCACTGGAGAGGGAATAGTATTTTTTACCCCTCCGCTATCCAACACTTTCCCTATTGATACACTCACTGGAGTGGGAATAGTAATTTTTACCCTTCCGCTATCCAAAACTTTCCCCACTGTTGCACTTACTGGAGTGGGAATAGTCATTTGTATTCCTCCGCTATCCAACAGTTTCCCTACTGTTGCACTAACTGGCAATTGGGAGTGCTTTTTACCGGATCGGAATCGACCCCTATGTGTTATCCGTTCGGAGCGTTTTTCCCGTACGAATCGTACCCTGCAACGTCCCCCGTACGTACGACGAAGTACGATTTGTACCAGGAGCTGGACTCCATACGAATCATACAGGGACTGTACAAATGAAATCCCCATATGAATCACCCTCGGAACTCGCTGTACGTGACATCTGTACGGTTCGCGGCTGCTTTTTCTGAACCGCCAAGTACGATTCGTGTTTGGTACGCACCGTACGACCCTTTTTCTACGGGAGCTGAAAACAGCCGTAAAAGCAGAGTTCGCCCCGAAACAGGTACGGAACGTCCCCCCCCGGGTACCGTGCGTACCCCCCATGATCGCAGGGGTACGCACTGTACCACTGCGATCATGGGGGGTACGCACCGTACCCCGCGATCTTGGGTTGTACGCACCGTACCCCATGTACGCTGGGTGTACGGTGCGTACCCCATGTACGCTGAGTGTACGGTGCGTACCCCCCATGATCGCAGGGGTACGGTGCGCACCCCTGCGATCATGGGGGGGGACGCACCATACGGTGTGTATGTGAATGTGCGCTTTTCAGTACGAATCGCCCTTACCTGACGTGGACTGTACGAATCGCGTCCTGATTCCCCGGTCTGGATCGTACTCGTCGAGTCGTACGGTGTGTGTACGAGTAGTACGGAGATGGCACCAGATGCGAATCATACAGATGAGAATTTTACCGGTTCGGAATCGGCCCCAAAATGATTGGGGCCCCCTGCAAAATATGATGAGGGAGCCCATATGTCTCTCATATTTCAAAGATATTCAGCGGTTTTGGAAGTATAGGGACCCCTGAAGGTTTTGGACACCCTCCCCCCACACCACAGCTGCTGCAGGTTCTTGTGTTACATTCCAGCATGTACGACATTGTTTCAGGAAAGGATAATGCAGAAAGGCCTATGCCAATTCTTGCACAGCAAGATCTTTATATTTCATAAAAAACTGGTGGTCATATGCCACATTGATGAAATCTATTGGAATGGGGTTAATATTTGTATTTCCTATGGGATTGTAGAAGAATATATTAGTGGTAGGTACTGAGGAAAGTATAAAAAACAGCCCTTCACCATGAACAAGGATAACTCTAACAATGACTGCTCATCCATGCCTGAAGAGGCCAGAGCAAGAGGAGGTCGACCAGGGCAAGGCAGGAGCAGGTGAACTCCAGGGACAGCCACCATTAGGTATTTCCTGAGAGAAAAATTGAGGTTAAAGGTTGAAACGAAACAAACACACATTAGTCTGGAAACATTAACTAAAAGTGAAAGGAAAAATAGAGGAAATAAAAATAAGTCAAAAGGCCCTGGAATAAAATGAATGGATCGCTTGTTACAACTGGTAGAGATGGAAATGGTAGGTGGTGAAAGTGACAGATTAAGCGTGGAGAGGCATCATTAGCATGACAGGAATTTTAAATTGGTCCTGGACCAAGGGAATAACAGGGTGAAAAAGTGGGTCCGGCATGGCCAAAGCATGTATGGACATGTGGGGTTACAAACTCATGACTCTGGCAGCCATCAATACGTCACAAAAAGCGATAGTAAAGTAGGCAGGGGAGACCAGGCAGGCAAATGGAGGGGCAGGCAGCATGATGGATCAGAAATAGTCATGGGACATTTGTGATGCCAAATATAGTCCAGCAGTGCCATGGAAAGAAAGTTCCTCTGTACGGTTGAAGGTATTCCGCCATTAATATAGTTTAAGCAAATATTGTGAGACACAAGTATTGTGTCAAAAATACTGAGTTGTAAAAAATATCACTGACATAACACAGAAGGTAAGAATAAAATTAATAATGGTGTCATTTTTTTAAAAATATAGTCATACATTATGTCGTTCTTTTAATCATTTAGTTGAGTGTTCTTATCTTTATGTTATCAATTGTTCAATTTTCAGTATCTTTAATTATTTTTTGTGTAGTTTTTTTGATTTTGCAATATATTTGGTGTTTTTTATTTAATTAATTAATTGATTTTCTTAATAAAATAAGATTTGTTAATTTCTTGATTAACTATTTAAATAATTTTTCAATTATTTCTTAGATACATTTCAATGTATAGTCATTTATTTTCTGTTAATTGGTTGATTTGATAATTAATTGTGTTAATTATGTAACTGCTTTTAATAGTTTGGATGAAAAATAGTTATGGTATGGTGAAGATTTTTGGGATAATTACATTGCTATTATTATTTTTTTTTAATTGTTTTTAATTATCTTTTTGCTATTAATTTATTTGCTTCTGTGCTCCTTTGAACTTTAGAGTATTATGATTCGAAGTGTTTTAAATCTATTTTTTAAAATGTTTAACTGATATATTTGTTAAAATAATTGTATGTATACTTGTATGCGTAATTAATATTTATTATTTGTAATTATTTATATATAGATGTTAAATTGTTAAAAATATTTTATATGTGTATGAAAATAAAGTTTGTTTTATTTGATATATCTACATAGAGCTTACATAGCTAATGCAACAGAAAACGGACTGTAATCAGTAGTATACACTGTTTGACTATGATGGCCAGTGTTAAGTGTACATATTACTCACAATACATTGGCAATTTCTGCAACATGGTAAAACCAGCGAATCTGATACTGATGTATCTATTTCCACAACCAGTTCAATATCTGAAAGACAAGTGCCCACTAGAACGGGGACTTTTTAGACGAGTTCAGAGTCCTAAGAAAGGGTCGACAAATACCAAGAATGACAAAACAATCACCGCCGAGGCGGGGAGGAGCAGCCCGAGGCGGAGGCCGCGGAAGAGGAAGAGGGAGGGTAGGAGCAAACAGAGACGGAAAAGAAGAAAACAAAGGGAATCAAAAAACCAATACAAAAGAGCCCATGGGAAACAAGGGACATGGCTCCAGAAGCAAGAAGTAATGGATCCAGACACGGTAAATAAAACCATTGTTAATTTGAAAAAAGTATGTTATGTCTAGGTCTTTTCTTCTGTCCGACGGACATTTTTAACTACTGATACACGTATTGACTTATAAAGATTTGTCAGGAAATGCAAATTAAAAAAGTGGCATCTTCTCTACAAACCCAATTAAAGTAATTCACGTAACCAACCTTCAGTTGAGAGTAACAACAGCCGCCCTTTTCACAACTTGAACATTGCTGATATGTGGGAGATATGCATGATTTAGCCATGGGGCATGAATCAACAGTGACTACTCAAGAGTAATGGGATCTGGACATCCCTACTGAATCAATGACCTCTATCAAATTTAAACCCATATCCATTTTCTATCCCAATCTTCCCCACAACAACATAGATACTTTTCAAGAGGTCGTTACGCAAGCCTTACTGAAATTAAATCACCAGAATAAAAATAATAGAAATATTCAGTATAATCTATCTGCCACACAAAGAGAGTTTCTGAAAACACTAGCCAATGATAAAAACATCATCATTCGCTCAGCGGAAAAAGGGGAAACATCGTCCTGTGGGACAGACAACTGTGTATTGTGGAAGCTCAAAGACAACTGGGTGACCAAAAATTCTACATGAAAATGAATTTGGACACCTCCAATAACAGTATTGTTGATACTTGGAACAAACTCAAAGAATGGGAAGAAAAAGGTTACATAATGTGGGAAGAGTAGGGGGGCGTGGTTTCGGCACCGACCGGGATGGCTGCGTGAGCGAGTTGCTCCGCGCCGAGTCCCGCGTTTCATCCTGATATACTTGGCCCCGAGACCCCTGGCGGCGTAAATTGAGCTCCGGAGGGGTCGCTGACCCAGAGTAGAGAGTTGGACCCCCGTCAGGACCCTGGGCGACGCGTGCGGCCGGACCTGGCGGCCTGGCCGACCCGACTGGCGTGCGGAGGCAAGATGGCGGCGCCGCCGAAACGAGAGAGCTAGTGCCGGACCATCGCGGAGTGGCGAGCGCGCTGGAGGCTCCTGGGAGGTACCGGCGGAGAGGCAGCCCGGGATGAGAGCCGGGAGAGCAGATCCGGAGCGGTGGGGGAGAACAGCGGTGGAGGACTGGTAGAGATGTTGCCCCTCCCCCCCATGCTCCCCGGTCCCTGGCTGGAGGACCGGGCCCTGAACTGCGCCAGTGACGCGCTGCTGGCTTGTGAGGCCGGCCCATTGTCGGGACTGCCGCTGCTGGAGCTGGGCTGCCGGGGTCTGCACGATCAGAGCCCCGAGTGCCTCACTGAGGACCGCTGCGCAGTGGAAGCGCACAGCGGGTTGGCGGCGTGCTGAGGGTGCAGCCGCCCACGGCTCTTGGGTGCCCCGGGGTGCGGCTGGACCGAGAAGCGGAAGGCGGATTGGACACCGGAGGCGGGATCAGCCCGGTGGGGGTCCGTGGAGCACTGGGCTGGTGAAACTGCGACTGAAGACCAGCGCGTGCTGGGGCCTGCGTGGTGTAGTACTGCGAGGATCAGTGGGCTCATGTTACCCGGACATACGGCCTGATTGACCTACATCTGCTGGCCTTATGGGAGGGGCGCACTGGGCTTCCCCCCCCGAACATTGCAGGCTCTGGAGACGCAGTGAGTGTGCTGGTGGTGCTACTCAGAGCGCGCCTATGGAACGGCGGTAGGCGGCCGCACGCAGACAGGGGCCTGCTAGTACTGCTGGGACAAGTTGGATCTGGGGCAAGGAGAGCTGCACCTGACGCTGTCTGCCCTCAGGCGGCATCGGGTGGGGCCGGGGACGGACGGCCAGGGGGATTGCTATGGGCAGCTATCATCGGTGGAGGCTGCTCGAGTGGCGTGTTTCCAGCGTTCCAGATGGCCGCGCTGGGAGCTGACCTCGCCACACCACCCGTGCGGGGGGACGGGAATGCCGCGGCTAAAGATGGCGTTACCCCAGGCCCCGTGGAGACCTCACCACAGGAACAGAGGTTGAACCTACGCCTTGACGCCATTTTGGACGCGATTACTGCTACGAAAGAAGAGCTGCACCAGGACATTGCGCAGGTGGCGACGGGGCTGGGCTTGCTGAGAGCGGACCACGCCAAGCTCTCTGATAGAGTGAAATCGAACGAACAACTGCTTCAGGAGCTGAAACCGGCGGTGGTCACAGTGGAGCATAAACTAGTAGACGTTTTTGGCCGACTGGCGGTCCTTGAGCGTAGAGCGGAGGACGCGGAAGGACGTAACCGGAGGAACAACGTGAGGGTGGTGGGCCTTCCGGAGAAAATTGAGAAAGGTGATGCGGTATCCTATATGGAAGACTGGTTCCGAACGGTGGTGGCGCCGGAGGGTCTGTCCCCCTTCTTCTCTCTGGAAAGAGCGCACAGGGTGCCGGCCAGGCCGCCCCTGGAGGGCCGACCGCCTCGGCCGATGGTGGTCAAGTTGTTGCACTTTAAAGACCGGGATTTGCTGATCCAACAGGCGAGGTCCCGAGGTCCCTTCCAGGTGGACAACAGCAAGGTCACGATTTTCCCGGACTACACGCAGGAAGTGCAGCGGAGCAGAGCTTCTTTCTTGTCAGTGAAGAAGGAGCTGAGAGAGGAGGGGATTCAATACTCCTTGCTCTTTCCTGCCAAGCTGCGGGTAATCATTGATGATAGGACTCACTTTTTTCAAACACCCGACGAGGCATGGTCCTGGCTGGAACTGTATCGTGCGGGGACGGATCGGACACACGGAACCAACAGGGACCGGCAACAACCAGTCAAGATCAGGAAATCCCAGCGCATCCGCTCCCGGAATAAGCGCCAACGGGCTGAGCGAGAAGCACAAATGCTGGCTGACAGGAAGAGTGCGTTGGCGGCCACGGCGACCATCACGGGATCGCAGCAGGAGAACACTTCTAGAGGCTCGGCATCGGAGGAGGAGGGGGAGAAGACCGGGGAAGACGACTCGGATGTGGGGGGGGGCGGGGGCCGGTGGTCACCCCACAGACATCGGATGGCATGTTTAATGAGTGAGGTTCGAGGCTATTGAGCAATTCCGGGATGCCTGACGGTATGGACACTCCAAACTTCTATTGGACTGCCAGGTACGGGGCTGCGTAAGCAGTATGGGACTATGGGCGCGGGGTGATGGCTCTGCCGTCCTGGCTCGGGGCTCCATAGCCCTTTTCAGACCCTTAAGGTCTTCTGTGGTGACGACCACAGGTTAGTGTGATGTGTGGGATGTTTAAGGTTTGGAACGGGGCTGAAGCTGGGTTAGTAGGTCCTGTCCTGGGGAGGGGGTTAATGGGAGTTTGGGGGATTGTTTTGAAGGGGCCGTACAATTGCTGCAATGCGGGAGTCATTTATTGGCTAGCGCCACTGAAAGGAACGAGGCTTTATGGGGACGTTACCTAATTTGAAATATGTCACATGGAATGTCCGTGGTATTCGAACGATGGTGAAACGCCACAAAGTGCATGCTTACTTGGTGAGACGGGGAGTTCAGATTGCAATGCTGCAGGAGACTCACCTGACACAGAAGGAGTGCGGAGCTTTACAGAAGAGGTGGCGGGGTCAGGTGTTTGGCACGACATACTCGGCATACGCCAGAGGGGTGCTGATATGGATACGGGCGGGCACGCCATTTCAAGTCACGAGTCAGAGAATAGATCCAGAGGGTCGATATGTGGTAGTTGAGGGATGGCTGTATGGTAGGGAGGTGGTGCTGTGCAACATCTATGCCCCCAATTCTGATCAAGCTCATTTCTTTGAGGCTTTATCGCGCTCACTGGCGTATTATTTGGCAGGCCCTATCTTACTGGCGGGGGATTTTAACTCCATCTCTGATGTGCTGTTAGATAGATCGCACCCACCTCTAGTAGACTCCCCAGTGCGCCGATTAGCGACACACAGGCGGGAATGGCAGGAACGGTGGGGCTTGGTGGATGTGTGGAGGGCGCAGCACCCAGAGACCAGGGATTACTCTTACTTCTCCGCGCTGCACGACCTACATGTTAGACTGGATTCGGTGCTGTGCAGCTGCTCATTGGCGAATGTGGTGACTCACTCGGAATATCTGTCCAGGACCATTTCAGACCATAATCCCCTGTTACTTTCCATGCAGTGGCAGCTGGTGAGATCGGCTGTTCCTTCATGGCGACTTCGTCCGATACGCTGGAAGATCCGGCGTTCTGCGACACGGTCCGCCCGGGCATAGACAGCTATTTTACGGATAATGCTGGCTCAGCAGCGACTAGGTCGATTGAATGGGATGCAATGAAAGTGGTGGTGAGAGGGGTGTGCATGGGCAGGTTTATGACTGTGAGAGGGACGGCGTTGAAAGATCTTACGAAAGCGGAGGAGGCATTGAGAGAGCTGGAACAGCGCAGACCCGAGAGACCGGAATTGCAGGAACGACTGCTGCAAGCTAAAGAGGTGGTGGCGACTGAGACGGAAAGACTGCGGTGTTATGACTATAAGTTGTATGCTGTTAGGGTGCATGAGGAGCGGGATAAAGTAGGTACGCTCCTTGCCAAGCTGGCTGACCCGGAACCTAGAGGGTGCCCGATCATGAGCATAAGACGTGAGGATGGGGAAGTGATCTATTCGCAATCGGCGGTCTTGGGGCGCTTCAAGTCCTACTATATGGGACTGTACGCGAGCCACCTTGAGGCAGAGGCTTCGGAGATAGGTGACTACCTAGATCGGATCCCCTTACTGTTAATGGATGAAGAGGACGCGCAGGACCTAGGGGGCCCCATCACCCTGGCAGAGATAAGAGGGGCAATTAAACACATGGCACGGAACAAAACACCAGGGGTGGATGGGTTGCCGATTGAGTTCTACGCTACATTCGTGGATGTCTTGGCTAAGCATGGGCGGATCTAGCGGATCTCGCGTACGCGAAATTGCGGATTTACGGATTCGCAATCCGCGAAGATACGCGAACTCTCGCGGATTTGCGGATTTTCCCGTTTTTTGTGTTGGCGAGCGTTCGCGCCGATTTTGGGACAATTTCGCAATTGCGAACTTACTTTTCGGCACGCAACGGCCGCGACTATGTTGTTTCTACGTCTGGTTTATCATCACAGGTTCACAGCACCCTCTGTTTCACCACTGCCACCCTCTGGGACACCCATGCCACCCTCTGGTACATCCTCACTGCCACCCATTAGGTTTGTTTATCACTGTAGTTTATGGGGGGTGAAAAAAGCAAGCACACCTCCCCTACTTCAACTGCCATGAATTAATTGGGGGTTGATTAATGTGTCAGTTATTTAGAAAGTTCCAGTCTGGCTGGCACCTGCTTCCTTCCTTATCTGTAATTTGCTTTCTGTTGCAGTGAAATTTTTTTTCACAGGACCTTTATGGTCTACTTGTAGCTATTCTATGAGCCTGCTGTTTGGGTCATAGCAGGGTCATAGAATAGTTGCAAACTCTGGAGGGGCCCCTCAGGAAGCACTACAGTGAATGTTACAAATGTTAAGTTTGAACTTTTGCACCTGCTCATTGCTTTCAGTTTAGCAAAAATCATGTTTTCTGCAATTTCGCGCGTTTTTTGGGGCGTGAATCCGTGCGAGATCGATTTCGGGAGCCGCGAATGCTTGCGAATACACTTATTTTTTTTTTGCGACGTGTATGTTCGCGTGCTTTTGCGCGTGTTCGCGAGGCGCTTGTAGCTATACGTTTGCCAAGTTACCCTAGCGGTCGTACACGGGCGCGGCCATCTTGTTGGCGTGACGTAATTCCGTTTCCGGCCGCTATGTGTAATCTCGCAAACTGTGCTGCTCGCTAGTACAATTTCGCGCGTGCTCGCGAGGAAAATCTCGCGCGAACTTACCCACGCGGTCGTGAACGGGCGCGGCCATCTTGTTTCTCATTCATTGCTATGGTTCTGGGCATGCTTTCTGTATCTTCTCTGAATCTCTGCCATCCTTTGCTTGTTTGAAGTTTATTTAATCTATTTTACTTATTATCTATCCCTCTATTTTTCTAGCTGTATATTTTTGTGTTTTCTGCTACTTTTAGTTACTTTTAAACTACTTTTTTAAACTCTTTTCTTTTCTTCTTCACTATTCTATTTCTTCTTTATCATTTAAGTTTATTTCTGCCCAGACCATGGTAAAGGGAGCCGGGAAGCACCCTGAGAAGGGGAAGGGTCCCGCACCCCGTGCCCGGCTCCCGTGCGGGAGTTTGAGGGGGGAGCAAGTGGTGCCGCGGGAGATCTTCAGCGCGGAGGAAGTGGCGGCACTCATCTTCCACGTCCAGCGCCGCCTCCCCAAGACGATCCTGGGAGGCGGCAAGATCGCAACTGGCTATGGCATCCGGGAGCGCACATATAACCAGGCCACCCACCGCTGGACCGATGTCATGGACCGGGAACGGGACTTGCTGGATGCGCTCGGCGTAGAGGTCCCCGGGCTTGGTGAGTAGTAGTAGCTATTCATCACTACTCTGTTTTATCCAGCTCTGTTATTTGCAAATCTTTGTTCTTTACCAAGAGCAATAATGCTGCCGATTACATTGTAGGTAAATTATATTTGAAAATCTTCTATGCATTTCAGGTGCACTGCTCTCCTTCTCAGTAGCCTTGCTTGCTACTATGCTTATTTGTTTCGTACATTGTGTTCATTTCATTGGCCTGAGAAATTATGTATGAGTGTAGTGTAAAGATAAGAACTGCGTAATGCTAGACACTAAGGGTCATATTTTCAATTACCGGCGCATCCCTGCAAAGTAGCAGGGATGCGGCAGTAATTGTGTGCCATGCCACCACCACCCATTGGCCCAAAACGTCACAGAAGCCTTACGCATCTGTGCCGTAAAGGCGGCGCATTGCTGGAGTTGCGTGCCAATGATGGCGCAGCTCCAGCAATGCTCTGGGGTACCCTATCTCCCCAATGCTGCATCAAGCCGTACGTCGGCTTCAAGCGCGCAGGGTTTGACTCATGCATCATTGTCTTAAAAGTGACTGATTGACATCTTGTAGATTTCCCTCAGCCACTTTTAGGATTCGTCCCTGCGCAGGTACGCCCTCCCTTGCGCCGGAACGCCCCCTGATGGCGCAGGGCTTTACAACGTGATGCATCGCCCATAATTTCTTTTTTTTTAATATATACGCCGCACCAACACCATGGCGAGTCTTTTGTTCTGCCGCTGCGTCACAAAAGTCACGCAACAATGGAGGAAAATGAGCCGCAAGGGACTTCTAAATCAGCCCCAACAGACTGAAGTCCACTCCTTCCTTTAGACACATGGCTATAAGAAGAAATAGTGGTGGTGGTGGGTGGATTGATAGTTTGAGTATTCACTGATCTGCAAGCAGGATGGACTTTGTCTGTCACTTTGCGTGCTGCGGACTGCTGCCTGCAGTGCCAGGCCTAGGCAAACCTCTTTAGTAGTCTGTTTATTGAGTTACATAGGAACTTTCTAAGTCAACGGTCCGCAAATCAGGCAATACGAATAACGTAGTATACCACATGAGATAGATCCCGTGGAATAGTTGTCTATCTATTTGCTATTTCTCCAAAAAATGTTGTTATTGTTCTTTTGAAATGGTTGATTTGGTTGACAAATCTCATCCATGTTTTCTGGTCTTTCTTTCTTTCATGTTGTACATCAGCTCCCCCCAAGGGCAAGAGGACACAGGAGGAGGAGGGTGCTGTTCAGGATGCAGGCCAGGATCGGGCAGGCGAGGGCTCCTTTGCTGGCCCCAGTAAGTTTTAATTGTAATAAAGAGTACCTATTTTTTCCTAGCGTTCCTCATTCGATTTTTTCTAAATCGTCTTTGATCTTCTTGTAGACTGGATATAAATTCTTATCCTGGCTCTAATATGACTCCCTGTGGTATTACTAGATTATTCTTATTAGTCTGTCTGTGTAGCTAACTAAGATTGGACATTTGGCAATTCCATTGGACTCCCATTCTATTCAGCAATAGCTCTATGCACTGTCTCCTTACTGACTAGATAGTGTGGCAGAGTCATTCAGCTCCCGAAGTCACCGAATATTGATCCCCAATGATCTCTAGATTATCGTACGCAGGACAAGAGAGTACGGAGTCACAGCACAGTCAAGAAGTGTCAGAGGCACTACTCATGCTTGCAAAAATTCCAAAACCTTTAGCTCATCCACTCTAGTCTGGAGGACCAAAAACCACAGAGTCTATTTAAGTTTAAAAGCTTTATTAAAAGTAAACACATTTATTAAAATCTACTTTGTCATAAAACTATTTCACTGAAAACGGAAAAGTGGTTAGTGCTGACGATTAATTGGACACATTTCTTGTGGTCGAGCCGAGCTCTCACCTGGTTTGAACTTGATCATGGTCGTGTTCTTAGGAGTCAAGCTTCTGTCTGTTAGGAGAAAAAGTGGTGCGTGTTAAAAATAAAAAGCAAGCATTCATCAGTTGTGCATAAAAGTGCAGCAAGACAACAGCCTTCCCTGGAAAAAGGGACATTTTTACTTTAGAGTAGACAGTCACAAATTATTACATTGTATTCTGTTTTTTTAACATTTCTCCTAGACCAAATATTATATAGTAGTGAGTGGTGTATTCTAACATTCTTAAATGTACTTTGTAGGTGTAACATCTGGTGACGGGGCCAGCGCGGAGGTGGCGGTGTTGGGCGAGGACTCGGAGGACTCTGGGGAGGAGGCGGTGCAAGAGCCGGTGGACGGTCCTCTGGGGGTTCAAACGGTGGTGGCGGAAACAGGTAAGCTATATATTCCTTACTTATTGAGATTGAAGACTGCATAGTGTGCTTTCTGCACGGGTGTATTACAAATCAACCAGGTAGTAGCCTCCTCGAAATGTACTTCGACTTAGCTGTGAAGTTTTTGGTGAGAAGAATCCCAATAAGTTCTTAGACGAACGTGATGAATGGGATGAACGAAAAGCGAAAGAAGGGTGTAAGTAAGTGGGACGTGAAATTGTATTATGGCTGGCAAAGAAGAACGATATGTGTTTGCTTGGCCCCCGAGGTGGCTGGGAAGGAAAGAATATGGTATGGTGCATGGCTGGGTCAATGATGAAGCAAGGATGGGTGGAAGGACAGCAGCCTGGGTGGGTGAAACAGAAACTGTATGTGTGCGTATACTTTGAATGAATGGATGCCTGGAGCATGGTATTCTCTGACTCTTAGATAGCACATGTGTATCTAGAGAGAGTAGATGGTCGCTGGATGAACTAAGTGTTACCTTGAAGAGCATGTACCACCGCACCCGCATGTCCGTTCCAGTGCAGGGAAGGCAAGGAAAAGAAATTGTAAATGTGTCCAATACTACCATGAATAGTAGCAGTACTTTGTATTGCGACTGCAATCACAGCATATATCTGGTTATTACGGTGGACACTCCGTACCTCTCTTAATAACTTTAGTTTACTTGTAGTACGTCATTCATGTGTGGGTGTATCACTGTTCACTCAATATTAAGCAAAGCACCTAAAGTCATCCCATATGTCATCAAATACGTCCCATGTGAAGTGATAGATAATCAAATTAGTTAGCTTCTTCATTTTCCTTTTCTAGTACTCATTTGCACTGTAGGGTGAAAGGCAAATTAATTAAGCAGTAGCCCTTGTAACAGAGTATTCTCAGTGCCACCCGTAATAGAAAAGTAATAGCTTCACCACCTGCATGTACTGGACCGGTACAGTAACGCAAGTCTGTCTCACTCATCATGGTGTGCAACTGTTTTTCTCGGGTGCAAGTTCACTGTGCTGTCAATGTCATTCTGCCGGCTTGCATAAGATAACGTACCAATTTTCCTAAACAAGAGAGAAGAAGAAGAATAAGACTGGTGTACTGTCATAGTCGACTGTAATGGAAGTCCATAGTGGTCGTAGAATTTGTTCATTAAACTACCACTAATGTTAGAGCAAGGATGCAGAAGTGGGAGGTTACATAGATACTGTCCTCAATAGTTATGTACTGTGCTTTCAATTTGCTACTTGTACTGTGACCCAACTTTCGGCTCAATCACTTTGTGTTATTAATGCTAAGGAGCATTGGTTACAGACTATGTCTTTCTTTCTTCATATAGTTGCTCCTTCCAAATCAACATCACGGAGGGAGCAGGCTAGAATGGCCCGGCAACGGAGGCTGGATGCCACTGTCGCCGAATATCGGCGGCTGGTGGCCCTGGAGGAGGAGGAGGACACGCAGTCGACCGGTGCAACAACAACATCCTCGACTGGGACCGCTGCATCCTCCTCCGTGACCCCACGGGACGCCAGCATGCGCAGTGCTCCAGCGGGACCGAGCCGGGCTAACAAAGCCAACCGCCACCGCCAAGCAACAGAAACACCAGCTGCCCCCCACAGGAGCTGCAAGGCACGCCAACGCCGCCTAGGAGTCCGAATGTCCTACCTGGAGCAGGAGGTCCAGAACTATAAGAACTTGGTGAAGGGCCTCCGCTCCGAGCTTGCCACCCTCCGCAAGGAGTATGATGCCCATGCCGCAAAATGCACCAGCACCCTCCAGTAGTGGAGTGTCCCTTGCCCTTTTTTTATAGACTTTTGGGGGGTGGGATTTGGGAGTTGGGATCGTTTTGGGACGTTTCAAAGACTATCGTTGGGGTTAGGGTGGGTCTTGAGGGAGATTATTTTGTTAGGGATACATAAATATACATTTTTAAACTTTATCTGACCATACCTGTTTTTTACTGCTTTTCAGTCTGGTGGGTGGGGGACGGGGGTGTAACAGTAACTTTGTTTTCCTAAACAGTCGTAGGACTTTAGTAGTACAACCGTCAATCTCTCGTCTACTCCTAAATAATACTCCATTATACTACCTCCCACCAAACGCTTATCTTACCTGTAATTTGTGTTAGAAATTAGGGCTAGGCCCAGGGCTGGCTCCACGTGAAATGGGGATTAACGTTGGCAATCCTGGGCGGGTGAAATTTCCTCATTGCGGTGGTACTAGTGGTGTGACACAGTGGCAGTTGCATGCCTATGGAAAAAAAGAAAACAAAACCTGGTTTGTCCTTACTGTAGCATTACAACGGTTACGGTACGATCGAGAATATAGCAGGTGACAGTACACTAGAACAGTGCCATAATGTAGCCTAACAAATGGTAAAGTATTTGCTTGCAAGTATAACTAGTACTTGCGTTGAATTTATTTGACATTGGCTCCTACTACTAGAAGATATAGTACTGAAGCTGAGTAAGTCTAGAAGATATCCTCGTATTCCTTCACCAGCCTGTTGCTATGACCTTATCCTCCCCAGCAAGTGTGTGGAATTATTGATGTCATTTTAGTCAGACATCAAGCAAAACAACACAGCCCGGGGGAAGAGGGTTAGGGTTTGGAAAATGGATGGGAATGGGGGTTTCTTTTTGGGTAGGTTTTGTTGAGAAAAATAAGAAAAGAAAAGCACAGCATGGACAAACAATAATTGAAGATAAAGAGAATTTTTGGGTACAAACTAAGGCTAAGCACATGCAGTCACACTCATAGAATAAAACAATGGATACTGTATCTGTATTGCGTATGTTGTTGGAGTTGTCCTGTTGAATTTGGTAAGTAAGTTGCATGCAGCAAACAATTCCTCTTATTGGCGGCACTCCTCCATTCCAGCTGACGCTTCGTCCATCAATGTTGGTGACCACTGACAGAAGACACCCTGTCCACTGCCTGCCTGGCGGATGTTGACTGAAACCCGGCCTGTAATTATTGAACGGAAAACAGGAAGTGCTATTACAATACCACTGATAAATAAATAAAAGGTATGTACGCTGTGTGGTTCAAAAAGTGACACTTTGATTTCCCTAATAGACAGTACAATATTTTTGAAATTGCGTGCTCTGTCTGAGTCACCTTTTTAAGGATAAATAAGTATGGCCAAAATATTATAGCGGATCTTTCCCCTCAAGGTAGGTGTACTGTAAACTGTGTTTTAGAACACAATTTTAACCTTCCCAGCAATGCTCCCACCAAGACCCTTACTAAAGCCAGTCGCAAAAATGTAGAAGAACCCCAATCAGATCTCCAAAAACGATGCCTAGCAGAAAAATGGTGACAAAACGTACTTTGAAAGTAACAGTAGGCCCAAATACAGACCGTGGATTGTATTCAAACCACTTGCAAGCAAGCAAAAGTATCCATAGCCAGCATCGCTCCAACAGTGCTCTAAAACACCAGAACTGCGTTGCAATAGAACCCCCCGAAACACATGCAATCCTGCTGCTAGGGCTAACCCTAACGAACCCTAACTTACAAAAAGTGCCAAAACTGGTGTTTCCTTATGGATTTTGTCCAAAACACTTCTAGCCGGTATTAGACCTTCCCAGGAATGCCCCAGGCAAGACCCGCCAACCCACCCGGAAAAAACCTCCCGACAACACCCCCAAACAGCGAAAAAGCTAAATCTCATACTTACAATATCTCTCGGCCTTCGGTCCAAACGCGGCGCTGTGCAGCTAGGTCATCATTCATCATCAATCATCATAACTCCTGTTTTCCAGCACGGATTTCCTGAAAAGCAAATGCAATCAAGATTAGATTGTCGCAGCAGTGCTTCGACAGAGACCCCGGCCGCAACCCACCCACGAACAGCAGGAAGCCCCCCAAAACGCTACATTGAGCAAGATGACAGAAGAAATAGCAAAAAAAAGGCTGTTCCTTAAGGATTTTGTCCAAAACACTTCTATCCGGTATTAGACCTTCCCAGGAATGCCCCAGGCAAGACCCGCCAACCCACCCGGAAAAAACCACCCGACGACACCCCCAAACAGCGAAAAAGCTAAATCTCATACTTACAATATCTCTCGGCCTTCGGTCCAAACGCGGCGCTGTGCAGCTAGGTCATCAATCATCATAACTCCTGTTTTCCAGCACGGATTTCCTGAAAAGCAAATGCAATCAAGATTAGATTGTCGCAGCAGTGCTTCGACAGAGACCCCGGCCGCAACCCACCCACGAACAGCAGGAAGCCCCCCAAAACGCTACATTGAGCAAGATGACAGAAGAAATAGCAAAAAAAAGACTGTTCCTTAAGGATTTTGTCCAAAACACTTCTATCCGGTATTAGACCTTCCCAGGAATGCCCCAGGCAAGACCCGCCAACCCACCCGGAAAAAACCACCCGACAACACCCCCAAACAGCGAAAAAGCTAAATCTCATACTTACAATATCTCTCGGCCTTCGGTCCAAACGAGGCGCTGTGCAGCTAGGTCATCATCATCAATCATCATAACTCCTGTTTTCCACCACGGATTTCCTGAAAAGCAAATGCAATCAAGATTAGACTGTCGCAGCAGTGCTCCCAGACACCAAAAATCACCCACAAACACCCGGAACCCCGCCAAAGAGCACCCCAAAGGCAAGCAAGTCAGCAAAAACGGCAAGAAATTTCCACCTCATATTTGGTCCAAAACACTTTTGTCCATTATTAGAGCTTCACAGCAATGGGCCCAAATCCGTCAACTCACCCGCAAAGAAGTACAACACCCCCACAAGTGCTGAGTCTATCTTCATTGGGCGTAATCCAGCACTCTGCTTTGAGGGAAATCGCAGTCTGGAGGAGGAGGATAGAGGAGCATGTTCTTCAGAACTTGTGAACCTGAGGAATGTAGACTGCGGCACCTTCAAATCAATAAGCAAACAAGTGAAGACAGTTCTGCTGATGGTCTTGTTTTTGGGATTAGGTGATTAAAGTTTGAATTAAATTAACTGTGCAAAACAAAGAAAGAGAGACAAACAGGAATAAAAGTGAATAAGGACGAAAAAGAAAGTTATTGATTCATTGTCTCATTTTCAGGCCTCGGTGTCAGGGAATAAGAAGAAGATTTCGTCATCATACTCTGCGAATTCAGGCAGGATGAGGTCAGTGCCACCGAACAGAGAACAAATCCCCTCATCTACGTTGCCGTCCTCCTCGTCTTCATGCGGCGTGCTTTCTCGTACTTTGTAATCTGGTGGTATGAGGTGCTGATTCATCTTGATCATTGTCAGCCGCTCCACATTTTTGGGCGAGAGGCGGCTCCGTTTGGGAGTTACAATGCCACCAGCAGCACTGAAAACACGTTCTGAAGACACACTTGCGAGTGGGCAAGACAAATAGTTTATAGCCAGGTTGGAGAGCTGTGGCCACAATTGTTTTTTGCCATGCCAATACTGCAATGGCTCATCATTATGAAAGACCTCTGTTGAGTCATTCAGATAGTCCTGCACCATCGACTCAAGGTCATCAACGGTTCCTCCACTTTGCTTACTTTTTGCTGTGCCTGTGACATTTTTTCGAGAACCATACCCAAGCAAACTTAGCCAATCTTAGGACTTAGGAGAAGCGTGGCTCAGTGGTTAGAGGCAGCAGACCCGGAAGCTGAGATCGGCCGTGGACCAGTGTTCGATTCCCCGCCTCGGCGGGTCTCGAGCTCAAAAATTCCACAGACTCGACAATTCTCGCTCCGGTGCCTACTCGACTCACGGGGTCACACTCTGCGACTCTGGGCAATAGCTTGCTTAATCTCCACTATGGCCCCTCGCGGCGGGATGCCTGGCTTTCACCTTGTGGATACCCTGCCGGGGTATCTCACAGGGGAATACCAGGACGGGTTCCCTAAGCAAGCGCCTTGATGCCTTCGGGTGATACGTGCGCTATATAAGTCGCAATACATACATACATACATACATAATCCTCCACAGCAGCCACTGTTAGTGTTGTGTGTGGTGCAGATGATCCACTTGCCGGTGTCTTTAACGGCTGAGAGGTCACTTGTGCCCCAGCCACAGGTGCAGAAGTGGATTCTTGTGACTGGGGATGGCCTGCTGATGCTGATGCTGATGTACTGCCTTCTCCTTCAATAACCTGCCGTTCTTTTTCCAATCTCTTGGCTGACCAGACTAGCCAATGTTTGTAATTTTGAACATCTTCATCAGCAAAAGGAAAGAATGCTTCGCCTGCCAGCGCCTTTTTGTAGCGTGGATCCAGAATAGTAGCACAAATGTAATGCTGTTCTGACTTGATCTTTTGAAGACGTTCATCACCACGTAGGCGCTCTAATAATTTCTCAGACAAAATAAAATGGTCTTTTTTTTGTACATCTTTTTCAAACTCAGAAGACACCGCCATCAGTTGGTGCTCCAGCATGCACAACAATGGGATAGCTTTTCCCAAATTACAGTCCTCCTGGCTGACTGCACGCGTGAAGAACTCAAAAGGACGAAGCATGTCTGTCAGGCTTTTAACTATGTCCCATTGCGCCGCACTCATCCGCAGGTCCTCCTTCTGAGATGTACCCTCTGTGAAGAAATAGTGATCGAGTACCGTATACTGCTCATACAGACGCTCAAGCATGTAGAAGGTTGAGTTCCAACGTGTTGCCACCTCCTGGATGAGTGCTTTCACTGGTATTCGACTTTGAAGTAGCAGCCTCCTCAGATGCTTCCGGGCCTTAAAAGAATGGCTGAAATGGTTGCACATTTTGCGGCAGGTGGCCATTACCGCGAACGCTGCACTGTCTCTATCACTCAAGAATTTTTTAACTACCAGGTTGATACAGTGCGCCAAACATGGCACTCTGAAATAGCCACCCTGCGACATGGCCTTAACTAAATTGGCGCCATTATCCGTGGAAACATAACCAATCTTGCGTTTTTTGGGGGATAGCATTTTCAAGACCTTTTTGTCAAACTCTTCCAAAATGTTTTCTGCTGTGTGACTTTTCTCCAAGCCAAACATGGCTAGTGTTGCATGTTTCCGAGCAGCTTTGAAAACTTTGTCCGGGTCAACACCTGCGTTTAGCTTTGCTTTAACACCTGAAAAAGAGACCCAGTGTGCAGTGATGCACATGTAATCAGCGCCTGCGCCACTGGTCCACATGTCTGTTGTCAGATGTATTGTGTGAACAGCACTCTTCTGCAAAGCTGCCCCAATCGCCTCCAGCACATCTTCATGTAGTGCTGGAACCGCAACTCTGGCAAAATAGAACCGGCTAGGAACCTTCCATTTAGGGCAGAGCGTTGCCACTAATTCTAGAAAACCTACCGCTTCTACAAAAGAAAAAGGGAGAAGGTCCACAGCTAGCATTTTAGCCAGCTTAGTGTTATACAGACGCGTCAGTGGGTGGTTGCGTTCATATGGCACGTCTGAAGTAAGCATTGTTCTAATGTTGCCCTGGACCAAGCATTTACGGGCTGATAATGACTTCGTTGACCCAATTTTGCTCGCTAGTGAACTTTTGTGCGTTGGTGTCTCACTCGCTCCAACACTCTTAGTGTGCCTCACATTGGGTGTGCTGCTGACAGGGGTACTGGGTGTAAGGGAAGTGTTTGACACGTCTTCTTCCTCCTCGTCATCATCAGATGAAACATCAACGTTTCCTTGAATTCGGCCTTTCTTGATCGCATCTAGGTGCGCAAACCATTTGACAGTGTGCTGTCTCCTAAGATGACCTCTCTGGCCTCCGGTACCATAGTTGGTACCTGGCTTACCACGACTAACTGCAACCTTACAAAGGGTACAAATGGCAAACTTTGGATTTTTTTGACAAACAGTAAAGAAGTCCCAAACTGGGGACTTCAAGTGTCTGTGGGACCTGGAGGAGGCGGCGATACTGGTGGTGGTGGTCATGAAGCTAATGCCAGATGAAGTGGAGGATCTGGATTGCCCAACTTTTGTACGTTGTGCACTTTCACCGCCACTAATTAAGGTTGAGGTGGATGGAGGTCTCTTCTTGCCAGAAAGAAATATGGAAGCGGGACGAGTTGGTGTACTACTTAACTCCAATGATTGTGGTGTTTCCACTGCCTCCTCATCGACAACATCATCATCATCATCACGCTCAGCAGCTCTTCGGGCTAGGGTCAAAATGTCTGTTTGCTGCATGCCCGCTGGGGCTGCAGTGACCTTTATGATGACTGGGTCGTCGTTGGCAGAGTCTTCATCAGCAGCAGTATCCGCCACTTCTTGTTGAGCCTCATCACACTCCATAACTCTGAGACTTTGGACGAGCTTCCTTTTACGCTTAACTACCTTTGTCGGATCATGGTGTGCCTCACTCTCAGACGGCTGTGGTGCTGGTTCCCAAGTTTGATCCGTATCATCAGAAGGAGGTGTGCTTGAAGAAGATGTAGACACCACCCTTGATCTCTTCCTTTCTAGGGGTGTGGAAGACAATGAAGGATCATCAGGAGGAGTGGCTTCCTCAAATGATACCTCGCCTTGATTGTCGATTTCCTGATGTGCCCCTACTTCGGGAGGAACAACTATTGTGGGCACTTGTGACCCTCCATGCACCTCTGCTTGCGCATCTCCTTGCGCTGCCTCTCCTTCCACATGTACTTGGGCTTGTACTTGCACATGTGATTGTTGTTGCGGCTGTGGTTGTTCAACACTCGTCAGATGAGCTACAACAACCTGTGTTGATTGAGGGACATTGCTGCTGCTTTCTTGCGATGAGCCAACATCACTGGTCGATGGTGATTGAAGAACTATACTGGCTGCCTCTGCAGCACTCAAGGCCTTGGACTTAAGTTGGCCTGGTGGTGGTGGTGGCACTGAGCCCAATGGAGCGGGGGTGCTGCTGCCAGCTTGGTCCCCAGCAGATCCCGCTGCTGCTGCAGGCATACTTTTTTTTTTACTCCCAAAAAAAGGGGCGGGCGGCACACCAGTGTCCTTGGTAACTTGCTTCTTCTGCTCCTTACTGGCACCTTTCTTGCTAGAGGAGCTACGGGTTACTTTTTTGGGGGCCATCTTCTTCAGAGCAGGTCAGCAGGCAGCAGTTGCACGAGTTGCAGAGGGTTCTGTGTCCAGACGTGACGTCGCGTGACGTTATGCTGCACACACACACCGCTGCAGGACTTCTTCCTGGCACTGGTGGTTCTCTTGAGTCTTCTTGTGCACCTAAAAGCAATGGAAGACAGAGGAACATCAGTTCAGTTATACACCCCAAAAAATCGACAAAACACAGAAAAATGAGCACAATCCCATGCCATCCATGATGTTTACATTGAAGACACCCCACAGAAAGACTAGGGACATGCAAGTATGCAACACTCACTACCCCTGGGTATAATGGATGAAAAGTAGGCAAAATAAGTGCATGCCTCAGACACTGCCTCTCTTCAAAATGGCCCCTTACACCCCAAGCACATGTTGCCTGTACCAGCCAGCACTCAAGATGGCCACCACCACCACCCACATGGCCAGTCCACATCAACAGTACACCCCCAAAAACAGAAAAACAGCCAGAAATCACCACAATCCAATGCCATCCATGATGTTTACATTAAAGAGAGTGAGACCACACCACAGGCACACTCAGTCCATGCACCACCACCCCTGGGCAAAAGGCCACACCAGCAGCCCCCAAAAAACGACAAAAAACAATAAAATAAGCACAATCCCAGCCCATCCATGGCCTCAATTATGTTTAAATTCAAGAAGACACCCCACAGAAAGACTAGGCCCATGCAACACTCACCACCCCTGGGCAAAGGGCCCCACCAGCAGGCCCAAAAAAATGACCAAAAACAATAAAATAAGCACAATCCCAGCCCATCCATGGCCTCAATTATGTTTAAATTCAAGAAGACACCCCACAGAAAGACTAGGCCCATGCAACACTCACCACCCCTGGGCAAAGGGCCCCACCAGCAGGCCCAAAAAAACGACAGAAAACAATAAAATCAGCACAATCCCAGCCCATCCATGGCCTCAATGGTGTTAAAATTCAAGAAGACACCCCTCAGAAACACTAGGCCCATGCAACACTCACTACCCCTGGGCATAATGGATGAAAAGTAGGCAAAATAAGTGCAGGCCTCAGACACTGCCTCTCCTCAAAATGGCCCCTTACACCCCAAGCACATGTTGCCTGTACCAGCCAGCACTCAAGATGGCCACCACCACCACCCACATGGCCAGTCCACATCAACAGTACACCCCCAAAAAACAGAAAAACAGCCAGAAATCACCACAATCCAATGCCATCCATGATGTTTACATTAAAGAGAGTGAGACCACACTACAGGCACACTCAGTCCATGCACCACTACCCCTGGGCAAAGGGCCCCACCAGCAGCCCCCACAAAACGACAAAAAACAATAAAATAAGCACAATCCCAGCCCATCCATGGCCTCAATTATGTTTAAATTCAAGAAGACACCCCACAGAAAGACTAGGCCCATGCAACACTCACCACCCCTGGGCAAAGGGCCACACCAGCAGGCCCAAAAAAACGACAAAAATCAGCACAATCCCAGCCCATCCATGGCCTCAATGGTGTTTAAATTCAACAAAACAGTTGTATCATGCACCCCTAACCAACCCTGGTCCTACTGGATACTGTGGCTACCCACAATATAATTTATTTAATGTTCTGAAAAAGTTCCAAAATTGTACTTGCAGCAACTGTAATGCCCCAAACAAACTTACTTGTGAAAGTTGATTTCTAATCCAAAAGTGATCCAAAGACAGTCAAAAAGGCCTCAAATCCAAATATCCAGCAGCACCCACAAAAAGTAATCCTACCAGCTCCAGATCCAAATGAAAGTGACCAGGAGATGGACAAAGCACTGGGAGGAGCCTGCTGGACAGGAACAGGAAGTTGGAGACTGTGGGGCACTTCCTTCCTCCCCCCCCCCAAAAATGGACTCCTTGCAAAAAAAAAGGCCATGCAAATGTCAACCTGAGGAGTGATTCTGATAAAAATCATAATTTTCTGAAGGTTTATCCTGTTTGCTGGTGATTTTCTTGTGCAGAATTGCAAAAGCTCTATTTCGCGAGTGCGAGATTGTTCCTTTCCGCCGCAACTACGTGTTCGCAATTGCGAACTCTCGCGAGGTGTGCTGTGCAAGGTGGCAAGCCGCGATTACGTATTCGCGGGCGCCAAACTCCCGCGGGATCACGCAGCAAGATCCAAAATGGCGCGGCACTCGCAAAGAAAAACAACTCGGCAAACGCTAAATGACGGAAAGTGAACGCCGTGCACCACGCCGCGCGCCGCAACCAAGCAAAAAATCCGCCGCGAGCGGATTCACGGATTTTCGACTAATTCGCGAGAGTTCGCGGATTGCGAATTTGCCGAAAATCCGAAAAATCCGCAAGCGGAGCGGATTTTACGCCCATGCTTAGTCTTGGCGCCCAAGCTGCTGATAGTGTACGCGGAGGCGAAACAGATGGGGCGGTTACCTGGCTCTATGAGGGAGGCGCTGGTGGTGCCGCTGCTGAAACCGGGTAGGGACGCGTTAGACGTATCCTCTTACCGGCCATTGTCTATGTTGACGGTGGATTATAAGATTTTGAGTCGTATCCTGGCTACCAGGCTCCTACCGCAGATGGCCACCTTAGTACATAGGGATCAAGCGGGATTCATCCCAAACAGGAGCACCTCGATGAATATCCGTCGATTGGTCAGGGTCATTGACGATGCCACCACGGCGGAGCAGGACCCAGTGGTGTTAGCAGTTGATATCGAAAAGGCGTTCGATAGCTTAGAATGGGATTACGTGGATGGAGTGCTGCTGAAGTTTGGAGTTGGGGAAGGGTTTCGAAGTTGGACGAGAGTGCTTTATTCCTCAGCTAGGGCGCGGGTTCGGCTGGGGCCCATGGTCTCTCCGGCTTACCCGGTTTGTAGGGGCACGCGGCAGGGCTGCTCGCTGTCTCCTCTGCTCTTTGCCTTGGCAATGGAGCCGCTGGCGGCGCAGGCAAGATCGGGCACCATATATGACGGGATAGCGCAGGGACCTGAATCGCACTATATATCGCTATATGCCGATGATCTATTACTGTACCTGGCTGATCCTGGGAGGGCACTGGAAGGCGCGGTGGACATGCTGAGCAGGTTCGGGAGACTATCAGGACTCAGGGTGAATTGGACCAAGACCTGTGTATTTCCTTTGCGGAAGACTACGCTCTGCCCACAGCTCACAAGAACGGTGGTGTGGGAACCCTCCTGTTTTGTTTATCTAGGGGTGCGCATCTACCACGACGCAGCAGACCTTCTAGAGGGGAATGTGGGGCGCTGTATTCGTGCGCTGAGGAGCTGTATGGATTTCTGGGCCACTCTTCCACTATCTGTGCTGGGTAGGATAGCACTGTTGAAGATGGTGGCACTCCCGCGGTTACTCTATTATTTCCGAACGTTGCCGGTGTGGATCCCGCAGAGAATCTTTGGGGAGTTGAAGACGTTGGTGACCGGCTTCCTCTGGGGCCATGGGCGGCGAAGGGTGGCATTGACTACCTTGACGCGGCCCAAGAGCGAGGGGGGATGGCCGTCCCCGATTTTGAGTTATATTATCTGGCAGCGCAACTCCAGGTTCTGACGCAGAACGTGGCCAGAGAATTCAGGGGACCAGATAGCGTCCGAGGGATTGGCATCCAGAGACATGTCTTGTCATCTATCGTAATGCAACAGAAACTGGAGGTGAGAGATCTTACGATAGAGGAACGGACGCTTCAATTGTGTTGGAATAGGAACCTGAAAAGAGCGAAGAAGCACCGGCCATATGCAGCGGAGATACCGCTGGGTATGCTAACTGCATTACCGCACGGGGGCGATTGGTCCCAATTATTGGCGTGGGAAGACCTGGGCTTGCAGATGGTGGGAGACCTCTATATGGACGGGACGCTAGTCCCGTATGGGACTTTACAGGAACAATTCGGCCTACCGGGTGGAACCTTCTTGCTGCATGCAGCGGTGGTGGCAGCGATGCAGCGGCATTGGGGGGAGGGCTGGCGGAGCCGGAGGTGACCGTAGCGTGCTAGTATGTGGTGATGGCCGCGGGCACCGTCAAGGCTGTGACTTGCCTCCACGCCAGAATGTTGAATGAGGGATTAGCACCTCTGGTGGCGTTGAAGTTGAGATGGGAGGTCAGCATAGGCAAGCAAATCCCGGACACCATCTGGGGCCAAGTGTTGCATAGGACCTGGAAAGGGACGAGGAATGCACGGTTTCAGCAAGTGCATTTTTTCATTGTCCATAGGGCGTATTTGACCCCGGAGAGGTTGCGACGACACTTCCAGGTGCTTGACGCCATGTGCCCGAGATGTTTGGAACCAGAGGTAGATCTGGACCACATGCTGTGGGGATGCCCTAAGTTAGGGGAATACTGGCCGGAAGTGGGAGAACTCCTGAACGCTATCACGGACAGGGAGGTAGATTTTGATATGGCTGCATGTCTGCTCCTCTGGTTCCCGCATACCAGGAAGACTAAAGTGACGAGCAAATTCATTGATTTGGGAATAATACTGGCACAGCGTGAAATCACTTGGCATTGGAAGTCTAAGGAGGGCCCGTCAGTGCGTAGATGGAGGAATGAGCTGTTGAAGTGGTCGGGCTGTGAGAGTGTGCTTAGGCTGCGGCAGGCGACTAGAACTGGCAACGAGAAAAGTTTGAAACTGGTGCGGTCCTGGGAGTTGGTAGTACAGGCATTACGGGACTATATCACAGACGGTGCGGAGGATGATCAGGTATAGGAAGGGATTCCATGGAGATCACATGTTAGACTGACTATCCTGGTGGAGGACATACTTCAGAGCAGGGAATGATTATTGAACCCGCATTAGCAGCAGTTGGGGGGGGGAGGAAGGGGTAGGGAATTCGTGGAGTGGGTGGTTTGACACCGCGGGGAGGTTTACTGGCCCCGGATGGCCCAATGAGGTCGTAGAGTAGATTTGCTAGGAGCGACAGTGGGTGCAACTTGGGGCTTGGCGGTGTGGGGGGGGATGGATGTTATGGGGTAAAAGCGGATACTATACGATATAACTGACCTAAGGCCTGGACAAGGCACGCACTGAGGCTCCTCCGGAAAACTGGCTCATTGAAGCGCCGCCCAGCCTCCGGGATGTGGGCTAAATGGCTGTGTATTGTATTTTCATCATATTCACTGTGGGGAGCCTTAAGTGTACTGGTTGGCCTATTGACTGGTTTTATTTCGAATTCTGCAATAAAAATATATTTCAAAAAAAAAATAATGTGGGAAGAGTATTGCTTTCTCAAACGTGATTACCCCAAACTATCCAAGCTGTACCTATTGCCTAAGATTCATAAGAATGCCACTAATCCACCAGAGAAATGTATTGTTTCATCCAAAGGAAGTGTCCTAGAGTATGTATCAAAGTATGTAGACTACTTTCTTCTAGAGTATGTTGTAGGACTCCCTTCGCATGTGAAGGACAGTAAAGATTTTTTAACAAAACTAAAAGAGATAAAATGGGAAGCCAATGACCTCATCATGACACTTGATGTAAATTCCCTGTATACAATCATTGATCATATACAGGGCATTGAGGCATGTCAGCACTACCTTAAAATAGACCTATTGAGTATTTAGAACATACTGAAATGCTCTTAGAAATGATGCGCCTCTGCCTGACTAATAACATTTTCATGTTTGATGGTACCATTTATAAGCAGACCCTTGGCACAGCTATGGACACATGTTTTGCCCCTTGTTTTGCCAACCTATTCCTGGGGAAATGGGAGGAGGACATCAGAACTGACAGTACCCTTACCTCATCTTTTGGCAAAGTCAAAATTTTTCTTTGCTATATAGATGATCTATTTATAATCTGGACTGATACTGAGGACATGGCCACTGAGTATATACGGAAGCTCAATAACAACAAATATAACATCACTTTGACCAGCAACATGAGTAGGCATTCCATAGAATTCCTAGATCTCCTGATTCTACCTCAAGGAGATACCCTCCAACTAGTCTTTTTCATTAAGGTACAGAAGGGAACACCTTGCTTCATGCTCTTAGGAGCCACCCAGATACTCTCTAGTGGAGTATTCCTTATGGGAAGCTGCTGAGAGCACGAAGGAACTGCAGTACTGAAACGGCGTTTGAATCAGAGAAGGAAACTTTGATCCAGAGGTTCAGTGACAGAGGCTACCCTAACTGGGTCCTCTGCAGAGCCATTGAAAGAGTTAACAAAATAGATCATGCCTAAACATTGCCCACTGCACCAGACACCAACACTGATAACACCATTACCACTGAAGAGTCATTCTTACTTACAGTGGGAACTCAGGACAGATACAAAAAATACTGGTGAACAAATGGGATATACTTACTAGTGACCCCATTATTGGCCATACTTTCCAACTCAGACCACAAATAACTTACAGGAAGGGCAACAATCTCAGGGACATTCTTGTCCAAAATGATATAACACCCAAATCTATCACTAATGCCACCAACCTCAAAGGTTTTTATCCATGTGGCCACTGTAAAGCCTGCCGTAATAGCATTATGACCAAAACAGTGACTATTCCAGGACACAACACGCCCAAAAATATCACTCAATTTCTAACACGTAGCATGACACATTGTGTCTACGTGCTTATATGTCCATGCAAAAAGTGATATGTAGGCAGTACCACCTGTATGGCCAAGAAGAGAGTGCTTGAGCACATGCGTGCTATCAACAAGAAGGATAAAAACGACCCTATTACCAGACATTTTTTGAACTGTTTCATCTATCTAATAGTTCTCTGCTGAGTTATTTTGTGTTGGAACAAGTCCATACTGGTCTGAGAGGTGGAAACAGAACCTTACTACTTCGGAAACGAGAATCAAGATGGATATTAGAACTCGAAACTAAATATCCTAAAGGTCATAATTTTGACAAGGAATTAAGTACACATTTACGTAACGATTGAACTATGTCTTTCTATATGCCTAATATGTTTCTGCTGCAAATGTATATTTATCATGCCGATTGATTTGGTTTTATCTATGTGGCAGCTACAATGATGCAATAGTATAACCACCTTAGGTTTTAATATCACTTTTCTTTTCTCTTTTTGCACAGGAGGAAAGGAAGGGTTACCTTACCTGCGAACTGTCTCATCCGTTCCGGTCACCCTACCCTTTTCTTCCCCGTCCTGTGGGTCCACGTCTAAGATAAGATACATCTCTATCTTTATCATATTGCACTGTTATTTTTCACTTTTGGCACTTTCTTCACACAGGAGAGCCGTGTATGCTAATTTTCAGCCTCTTGAATATGCAATCTGGGCAGCATGCCTAACTAGCTTTCAGCTTAAGATGTTCTTTTTAAAAAAAAAAATCTGTTTTATTGTTTTCATTACAAACTTTAGCATATGATTCAGGTTGGATATAATCACATTTTACAGTTAGAATACACTTCCATAGCAACAAACCACGTTTAACGTCATTACATATTCATCTGATTACAATCAATTCACCGGACAGTCTATATAGGTTTGTCTTGACACATATATTATTGCTCCCCATCTGAACTCTCCCCATCACAGTCTGGCGGTGGCTTCTATATCCCCCAGGACCTGTTCCACACTCCCCATATCTTGCTCCATGTCTGTACACCATGCTGCCAACGACGGCAACTCGGCCGCCCCCCATTTCTGCGCTATATTTCGTTTAGCCACCATTAGTCCCATTGTGGCCCATGTTTGTGCCTGATGCGTAATATCATTCGGCTCCCATACAATTAGCAGGCACCTCTGTGGTTCTGGAACTAATGATACCCCCCCGTCTGTGACACTGTTCTCAGTATCATTTTCCAGTAGTCAGCTATCTTGGGGCAGTGCCACACTGTGTGGTAGAAGGTCCCTTCTTCCTCACCCCCTCTAAGACAGTATGGATGCTGTGCTCTGCCCATCTTGTATAGAGTGCATCTAGTGTGATATGTACGGTGTAGTATTTTTAGCTGTACTAGTCTGAGCCCGGAGGGTATACCCACCTCTTTCAGTGAGGCCAATGCTTCCTGCCACTCCGTTTCATCTAGGTCTCCTACTTCACGCGTCCATTTATCTTCTAGAGAGATTGTAGGGTCTGGTAGATTATTGATTAATTTGCGACAAGTGAACGATGTGGCTCGCTTTTGCATATAGTCCGTCAGCAGTCTATATCCTCCAGCTGGGAGGCCTCAGGCACTTCCGTGCCCTGCGGCAGAACTGCAAACAGTGCATGTCGAATCTGTGTGTAACGGAATACTCCAGACGGCGCAAGCTCAAATTGTTGCCGAAGCTGTTCAAATGGGATCACAGTCCCTTTGTCCCACAAGTCGCCCACTGTGGAGATGCCTATGGTGTCCCATTGTTCAAAGCCCTTGCTGTTTCTAAATCGCCCAATCGTTTAGTATCCCAGAGCGGAGTAAGCCGGGTAATGACTCCCCGCCATCCCAGCCGTACCTGTGCTGTATGCCATATTGTGACTGTGTGTTTCGTGGGTCCTATTAGCTTTGAGACATGCCCTTTATTATAAAGTGCAGCTAGCATATTTCCTGTTCCCAGCAGAAACCTGTCCGCCCTATATGTCGGGCCAGCCTGTGAAGCATGTATCCACTGATTAATGACTTTTAGTTGTGCTGCCCAGTAATACAACTGGATATTAGGGAGTGCCACCCAGCCGTCGTACCATCCCCGGTTCAGCTTCACCTGTGCTATAGGTGCCGGCTTGTTGCCCCACAGTAGCGTGGACACCTGTGCCCCAATCTGCCTACAGTATTTCAGAGGTACAGGGAATGGCGTGTTCTCCAGAGTATATAGGAATCTGGGAAGCGCCATCATTTTGAACAACGCCGCCTTCCCCAACAATGTCAATGGAAGCGATTCCCAGTGTGTTACATCTCTCTTCAGACGCTCCAACAGGGGCGCCAGGTTTTTGGAAAAAAACTCATCCGGGCTAGTTGTGACATGTATGCCTAAATACTTAAATGAGTCACGTGAGATTAAGAGCGGACATCGGGCAGGGAGCCGCGGTAGGGGGCCATGTAGTATGTACATAACAGATTTAGACCAATTGATGGTGTACCCTGATATCTTTCCAAAGTTTTAACAGACATTAAGGAGTACCAGTATGGAGCGTCTAGGGGTAGTCAGATATACTAATATATCGTCCGCATAAAGGGAGATGCGGTCCTCCCACCCATCCGTCCATCGTATGCCCCGCAACATTGGTAACTTTGGGCGTAAAATCCACTCCGCTCGTGGAATTTGCGGATTTTTGGCAATTTTGCGGTCCACGAATTGCGCAAATTTCGCCCAAAAATCCGAAATTCGCAAGCTGGCGGATTATTTTGCTTGGTTGCGCTTGAAAAATACAATATCGTGCGCGCTGCGTTGCCTTACAGTTATTCTGAGTTCTCTGAGTTGTTTTTCTCCCGGTTTGCGTGTGCTGCGCCATTTTGAATCTTGCTGCGTGATCGCGCGAGAGTTTTTCGACAGCTAGTACATCATCGTGGCTCGCCATCTTGCACAGCTAGAGTTTGACAACGCGAGTACGTTATAAGGGCCCACGATCACGCATTGCGGGACTAAACAATTGCGAACACGTAGATGCGGCGCGCAGCTGACTTCCGGCGGGAGATTTAAACAGCTCGCTCTCCCGAACTTGCAAAAATTACAATTCTGCACAAGAAATCCACCGCAGGTAGCAAAAACCTGAAAAATATGATTTTGATCAGAATAACTCCTCAGATTGAAATTTGGCTGCACTTTTTTGTGCAAAGAGTCAATTTTGGGGGGGGGGGAGGAATTGCCCCAGGGTCTCCAACTTCCTGTTCTTGTCAAACAGGCTCCTCCAAGTGCTTTGTCCATGTCCTGGTCACTTTTCATTTGGATCTGGAGCCGGAAGGATTACTTTTTGTGGCTGCTGCTGGATATTTGTATTTGAGGACTTTTGGGACTTTGGAGCTTACTTTGGAGTTGAGATTTTACAAGTAAGTTGGTGTTGTTTCTTTGGGGCATTGCAATTGCTGCAACTACAATTTTAAAACGTTTTCACAACTTAAAAAAATATATATATTGTGGGAAGCCACAGTATCCAATAGGCCCAGGGTTAGTCATCGGTGCATGATACAACTGTTTCTGTGAGTTTGGTTGAACTTAAATCTCATTTATGTCATGGAATTTTAGCTCACTGTTATATGTGGAATTTCTTTTTTAGTTTTGGGGTGCCTGTAAAGCCACACTAGCCAGTAGGCCCAGGGGTACTAAGTGGTGCATGGGCCAAGTCTTTCTGTGGGGTATCTTGAATTTAAACATCATTGAGGGCATGGATTGGGGTGATTTTTGTGTGTTTTTCGACTTTTTGAGGTGTTGTTGGGGCCTGGCCATGTGGGTGGGGGCCATTTTGAGCCCTGGTACAGGCAGGGCCTGGCCATGTGGTGGGGGTCAAGGGGCCATTTTGAAGCCAGACAGTGTGCTCAGGCCTGCACCCAGTTTGCCTTGCTTTAATCCATTATGCCCAGGGGTACTCAGTGGTGCATGGGACAAGTCTTTCTGTGGGGTGTCTTGAATTTAAACATCATTGAGGGCATAGATGGCATTGGAGTGGGGTGATTTTTGTGTGTTTTTTTACTTGTTGGTGGGTTGCTGGGGCCTGGCCATGTGGGTGAGGGCTATTTTGAGGCCTTGTACAGGCAGGGCCTGGCCATGTGGTGGGGGTCAAGGGGCCATTTTGAAGCCAGGCAGTGTGCTCAGGCCTTCACCCGGTTTGCCTTACTTTCATCCATTATGCCCAGGGGTACTCAGTGGTGCATGGGGCAAGTCTTTATGTGGGGTGTCTTGAATTTAAACATCATTGAGGGCATGGATGGCATTGGAATGGGGTGATTTCTGTGTGTTTTTCAACTTGTTTGTGGGTTGTTGGGGCCGGGCCATGTGGGTGAAGGCCATTTTGAGGCCTGGTACAGGCAGGGCCTGGCCATGTGGTAGGGGTCAAGGGGCCATTTTGAAGCCAGGCAGTGTGCTCAGGCCTGCACCCAGTTTGCCTTGCTTTCATCCATTATGCCCAGGGGTATTCAGTGGTGCATGGGCCAAGTCTTTCTGTGGGGTGTCTCTTCTATTAATGTAAACATACATTTTTTATTAGAATTGCAATTTTTATTTTGGGTCTTTCCCATTTTGGGTGTGTTGTAAAAATAAATTCCAAGTTGCAAATATTAATTGAAGCACGACATATGCAACATTTATTTAACTGATTTTCATCTGGTTTCCTTTGCTTTTAGGTGCACAAGAGAACCACAAATCAGTCATCGTTCATCATCAGTGCCAGGAAGAAGTCCTGCTGCGGTGTGTGCAGCACAATGTCACATGACGTCACGTGTGGCCACAGACAACTCTGCAACTCGTGCAACTGCGGCCTGCTGTTCAGACATCTGAAGAAGATGGGCCCAAAGAAAGGTGGCTGTTGCTCCTCCACCAAGAATGTTGCCAGTGCCACTGCCAGTAAGAAGGAGCAGAAGCAAGTGGCGCCACTTACCAAGAAGACTGGTGTGCCTACAGACACTTTTTTGGGGGGAAAAACAACGCCTGCAGCAGCGGGGTGCACTGGGGACCAAGCAGGGAGCAGCACCTCCGCTTCATTGGGCTCAGTGCCACCATGCCAAGTTAGTTCCAAGGCCATGAGTGCTGCAGAGGCAGCCACTCTAATTGTTCAATCACCATCGACCAGTGATGTTGGCTCATCGCAAGAAAGTAGCATCCAATCAACGCAGGGTGTAACTCATCTGACGAGTGTTCAACAACCACACCCGCAACGACAACCACAGGTGCAAATAGTACAAGCGCAAGTACATGCGCAAGGAGAGGCGCAAGTGGAGGCGCAAGTGGAGGCGCAAGGAGAGGCACAAGGAGAGGCGCAAGGAGAGGCGCAAGGAGAGGCGCAAGGAGAGGCGCAAGGAGAGGCGCAAGGAGAGGCGTATGGAGAGGCGCAACTAGAGGCGCATGAAGCGGCACAACTGCCTACAAAGCTTGTTCCTCCAGAAGTAGGAGCACATCAGGAAATCGAGATTGAAGCGGAGGTATCATTCGAGGAAGCCACTCCTCCTGATGATGATCCATTGTCTTCCAGATCCCCCGCAAGAAAAAGGTCAAGGAGGGCTACTACAAGTTTTTCTTCAAGCCCCCTTCCTTCTGATGATCTTGATGTTGGTTGGAACCCACCAATGCAGTCTGAGAGTGAGGCACGCCATGAGCCGACAAAGGTAGCTAAGCCTAAAAGGAAGGTTCCCGCAAGGCTTCCACTTATGGATGATGACGACGAACAAGTGGTGTATTCTGCTGCTGATGAAAAGTCTGACGACGACCCAGTCATCACAGTCAACTCTCCAGGCCCAGCGGGCATACAGCAGACAGACATTTTTACCCTATCCCGAATTGCTGCTGAGCGTAATGTGGGCAGATTGGCACTGGTACCACTACCAATGCAGTTAACTACTACACCAACACGACCTACAGCTTCCATATTTTCTCATCAGAAGGGCCGGCAGGGACCTCCATCCAGCTCGACCTCCATTACCTCAAGTAGTGGTGCTGTAAGTGCACAACAGAGTCAAATTCAGCCACGCCCATCCTCCACTTCAACTGGCATTGAAAGTAGCACCTCCACCACCAGCAGACATCTCCAGTCCCCAGTTTGGGACTTTTTTAGTGTCAGCAAAAATTCGGAAAACATGGTTGTTTGTTCGGTTTGTAAAACTGTAGTTAGTCGGGGTAAGCTTGGTACCAACTATGGTACCGGAGGCCAGAGAGGTCATCTCCAAAAACACCACACTATCATTTGGGAGGCTCACATGAGGAAGATCCGGGAAACCACACGTACAACAAATCCAAATGTATCCATTCGTATTACATCTGATGATGACGAGGAGCTGATCGTGCAGGGGGTAAGTGAAGAAGCAACAGACATTTTTTCTGCTATACCCAGTACCCCTGGCAGCAGAACTGCAGTGGTAGCGCCCACACCCTCTACCCCAGCAACATGTATGAGGCACACTAAGAATCTGGGAGACACCAATGCGAAAAAGTACATCAATGAGCCTAACTGGGTTGAAGAAGTCTGGATCATCATCATCACACATGAAAACAGTCCAGACCACCATTAAAAGAATGTTTTGGTCGGAGGCGCCATTTGAACGCAACCACACAATGGCACGTCTGTATAACGCAAAGCTGGCTAAAAGGCTAGCGCTGGACCATCTCCCTTTTTCTTTTGTGGAAGGGGGGGGGGTGGTTTCTAGAATTTGTGGCAACAGTCTGCCCTAAATGGAAGGTTCCTAACCGGTCCTATTTTGCCAGAGTTGCGGTTCCAGCACTACATGAAGATGTGCTGGAAGTGATTAGGTCAGCTTTGCAGAAGAGTGCTGTTCACACTATCCACCTGACAACAGACATGTGAACCAGTTGCCAAGCCGTGGATTACATGTGCATCACTGCACACTGGGTCTCTTTTGCAGGGGTTAGAGAAAAGATGTCTACAGGTGTTGACCCTGCCACAATTTTTCAAGCGAGTCAGAAACATGCAACAGTAGCCATGTTTGCCATGGAGAAATCTCATACTGCATTAAACATTTTGGCTGAGTTTATGAGTAAAGTCTATAAATGGTTGGTGCCAAGAAGTCGCATGATTGGTTATGTTTCCATGGATAATGGCAGAAATATAGTTAAGGCCATGCATGATGGTGGCTACTTCAGAGTGCCGTGTTTGGCACACTGCATTGACATTGTTGTGCAAGATTTCTTGAAAAAAGAAAACACAGTCAGCAAGTTACTGACTACCTGCCGAAGAATCTGCACACATTTCAGCCATTCTTTTAAGGCCCGGAAGGAGATGAGGGTCATTCAACGTAGCCGTGGAGTGCCAGTCAAAGGACTCATCCAGGAGGTGGCAACACATTGGAACTCAACCTTCTACATGCTTGAACGTCTGTTTGAGCAGTATAAGGTAATCAATGAGAATGTCAATAGCATTAACATATGGTCTGCTCCTATGAAAGACATGAGGCTAGAGCCGGAGGAATGGGACCTAGTTCAAAGCCTGACAGACATGCTTCATCCTTTCGAGGTCTTCACCCGTGAAGTCAGCAGGGAGGATTGTAGTTTGGGCAAAGCTATCCCATTGTTATTCATGCTAGACCAACAACTGAAGGCGGTGTCTTAAACGTTTCAAGCTGATGTTCACAAACAAGCGCATATCGGTTGGCGGAGAGCTTATTAAGCCGCTTACTTGTCAATGAAACAACATTACATTTGTGCCACTATTCTGGATCCACGGTACAAAAAGGCACTGACCAGCAAAGTATTCATTCCTTTTGATGAAGAAGATGTTTCAAAGTACAAACATTGGCTAGCTGTGTCAGCCACTCGGTTCGAAAAAGAGCGGCAGGAAATTGAAGGAAACACCACAAGTACTACTGAAGCAGCAGGCCACCCGGCGTCAAGGTCCACTTCTGTGGCCGAAGGCAGTCACTTTCCCTCACAGCCGTTACCGACAGCAGCAACAGTATCCTCGTCATCATCACCTGCACCAGGCCCAGCCATAATATTGTCGGAAGCGGATTGGATAACTCGGCAAGGGTTTGCTCGCTCCAGTGTTGATGCAAAGAAAACACATGGTACGCAAAGTGGAGCACCATCGAGGGAGGCCCTTGAGTGGATGGTGCAGGCCTATCTGGATGACCCAACAGAGGTCTACATTGATCGTGACCTATTGGTGTATTGGTATTGGAAAAGGCTTCACTGGCCACTGCTCAGCAGGCTGGGTATAAATTATTTGTCTTGCCCACTCACAAGCGTGTCTTCGGAATGAGTTTTCAGTGCTGCTGGTGCCATTGTCACTTCAAAAAGGTCCCGCCTCTTGCCCAAAATGTGGAGAGGTTAACAATGATCAAGATGAATCAGCACTTCATACCGCCAGATTACAAAATACGTGAATCCACGCAGGAAGAAGAGGACACCGACTTAGGTGACGGAAGCTCTTCTCTGTAAGCTGACCTACTTCATGTTCAATTCACAGAGTTTGAGGACGAGCTCTACTTCCCTGACAACGAGGCTTGAGAAACTTACTTTTTGTTTTCTTCCGTCCTTTTTGACTTTTATTTCTATGTGTCTTTCTTTTATTTGCAAATCCATCAGCAGCACTGTCTTCGTCTTATTTTCCATATTGAAGGTGCCGCTGTCTGCATTCCTAGAGTTCACAACTCAGTCATGCTCCTCTATCCTCCTCCTCCAGACTCCCCCGATCCATTTCCCTCAAGGTAGATGGCCGGATTACACAGAATCTAGAAACTGTTGCTTCAGTCCGTACACGAGTCCCCTCAAAAGACGTGGGACTGGAATGACTCACTATGCTGACTGTACCTTCTGAAATTGACACGAGAGGCTGCCCTGTGGCCCTTCACCTAAATAAGATGATGACAAGTGGAACAGGTAATGAATGATGAGATGGCATGCAGTGGTGGTCAACACTGGTTGTCTGGCTCTGATGAAAGCAATTGTTGTTTGTTTGTTGTGCATGAAGTGAATCCTATATATGTGTTCTGTTATTATTATTTAATCTTTTACACACTAAATGTAACTCAAGTGTACTCTGTTACCTTGTTTAATACAAATTGTACTTCTACTGCAGGGGGCAGCCACTACGTTGCATTTTTCAGTATGGAAAATGTCCTTGGACTCAGTGTGTAGACAACATTGAGTTTCCCAATAACATATCATGAAGATGATGAGTCTTGATGATTAAAGTTACATATTATCTTTATTCTTTACACAGTCACTCACTGGGATGGATGGATCATCATCACTGTCGGTTTACGGAAGAAATATGGCGGTTTTGTGAGTGGCAAACAACAGGTAAACAAATCAACAACAACCACAGCAGACCTACATGTCTGTCTAGTCGTGGTATGGGAGTGGTCGAGCCAGTGTAGTGTATGCCAGAGACCAGACAGCAGTTCATGTAAAATTGTGGCTATGTGGCTTGCTGCATAAAATTAGATATGCTTTGTCTGTTTGTGTCAAAGAGGTATGCTACATCATCAGGGTGGTTCACTCAGTGATGCCTGCCTTGACCGTCTGCATGGCCCTGGCCTGCTGTGTGCAATTACTATCCTTGAAAAGGAGACTCAGAGTACGCACTTTAGAAATGATGCCTGTATGTAATACTGTCGCCTCTGAGAGTGTTATTTTTGCACTACACACCGTACCTTATATTTTTTCTCAGTGCAGTTTTAATATCCCTTCCTGCTTTTCCATCAACAATTGCAGGCCAGCTTTTACCTTGTGCCATGGGAACAACATCAATCCGCAATTCCGCATCCGCCAGGCAGGCAGTGGACAGTGTGTCTGGTCACCAAGATTGATCGACGGAGCGTCAGATGGAATGGAGGACTACCGCGAATAAGAGGAATGGCTGGATGCATGCAACTTCCCAAATTGAACAGGATAACAACAACATACAGTTACAGTATCCTTTCCTCTTCACTTCTCCTTATCTTTTAAATAACTTATTGTTGTGAACTTCTATGAGTGCGACTCTGCTTCAAATTCATCCCTACAGCTATTTCATAACTTTCTTTGCTATTTTTAAAACTAATGTGATGTACTGCTAAGTCATTCTCTCTCTAAGTGAAATTGTGTAATTACAGCAGTCCTGTACTGTCTAGTAGTTTAGTACTACTTAGTAAGTTGTAGTTAGTACTACTTTTCAGTAACCAAACCATCCATTTAGCAAACAACTTCATGCATGCACTTCCTTTAAGTCCCTTAAAAGATTTATGGATATCTTCGTATCCAAAGATTTGTTTTTCTTCATTTGTTGTTTGTCCATGCTGTGTTTTTTTTTCCTCTCTCCACAAACTTTCCCCAAAAAAAACCATTTAAATCCAATTTTCAAACCCTAACCCTCTTCCCCCGGGCTGTGTGGTTTTCATTGAGGTGTGACTAAATGACAGCAATAATTAATTCCACACACTTTCTGGGGAGGATAAGGTGCAAGCAACCTCCTAAAAACAATTTTAAGGCTGCTAGATGAAACCTAGAATATTGTAATTCTGCTTAAAAAAACGCTTGCGACCACGTAATCGCGCCCCGCGCACAACACGAGAATGCAACAAGCACCCGGAAATGGAAATACGCAACGCAAATAAGATGGCCGCTCCCATGTACAACCGCATGGATAACTTCGCGATCGGTGCGCTGCAAGAGGTCCGCGAACACGCAAAGCGCCCGCGAACACGCCAAAAAAAAGAAATCCGCAAATTAGAAAAAATTCACGGATTATACGGAATGCAAATTCGCTTTCGCACGAATTTGCGTACCGCGAATTTGCAAATTTCGCCCATACTTAAACATTGGCTCCCATCTGATCCATGCTGCCAAGGGCTCTAATGCCAAGGCAAAAAGTAGTGGTGACAGGGGACAACCCTGGCGTGTCCCCCATGTCGGTGGGATATTGTCAGAGATGAATCCGTTGACTGTGACGTACGCTAGAGGTTTGGTGTACAAAAGGCGAACCCATGCACAAAATTTGGGGCCAAAGCCCATATGTCGAAGGACCGTGAACAGGAAGTTCCACTCTACCATGTCAAATGCCATCCTTGCGTCTAAGGAGATCACAACTGCTGGTTCCTGCAAGGTTGGAATTCTAGCCATTACTCCATGTAGGCACCTGAGATTTAGTGCAGTGTTTCTGCCCGGCATTAAACCAGACTGATCTGGATGGATTAAACTCGTGAGATGTGGTGCCAGCCTAATCGCCAATACTTTTGCAAGTGCTTTGGCTTACGCATTGATCAGAGAGATTGGGCGGTAAGAGGTGCAGTGTGTCATGGGTTTCTCCAGGGTGTCGGTGAACACTCCTAACAATTGTGGGCTAGTAGTTCCCGCCGCTTTTTTGTGTAGTTCAATCGGTACCCCATTTGGGCCCATTGCTTTGCCTGATTGCAATGACCGGATCGCTGTTTGCAGCTCCTCTGCCGTAAGATCCGCCTCGAGCTCTAGGGCATTCTCCGGGGTAAGCTTGGGCATTGCTATGTCTCTAAAGGAGGTTAACGCTTCCTCCTCTGTCATCACAGATGCTGAGGTGTAAACCTTCTGAAAGTGTCCTGCCAATGTACGGACTATCACCCGTGGGTCTGTTGTCATCTGCCCCTCCTCTGTCTGTATCTGTGCTATTCCCTTGGTGCCTCGTTCCCTTTTGTCTAGCCATGCCAGGAGCCTTCTGGCTTTGTCTCCTACATCATATATTTTGTGTCTAGTGGCCGTGAGCCTTGACCTCGCCTCTTCTATCAGATGTTCTCTGTATTGTTGTTGCTTAATGTGTAGTGCGTGAGATGATGCCGGCGTGGGGTCAGCAGAGTGCCGTGTCTCAGCTGCATGCAATTCTAGCTCAAGGTCTTGCAGTTCTTTCTGTTTCTCTCGCTTATGCCCTACAATAGAGACTATAGCTTGCCCCCTGATGACGGTCTTGTAAGCCTCCCATAAAACCGATGGGGAGCTAACTGATGAGGTATTTTCTGCAAAGTAGTGTTTTGTCGCTTTGACGATCTCTTTCCTGACTTTCGGTACCTGCAAGCATCCGGGGTAGACAGGATAGACCCGCCTACGGGTCTCGTGATGATATGAGAAAGTTAGCATTATCGGAGAGTGGTCCGAAATGCCCCTGGGCTTTATTATTATTTCGTCAACGCTCTGAAGACTATTCACTGAGGTCAGGAAGTAGTCTATTCTAGATAAACTGTTTTGGGCTCCTGAGTGGAAAGTATATTGTTGTGTCGTGGGGTGGTGGTGCCCCCAGATATCAGTAAGCCCATGCGCCTCTTTACAACTCTGCAGGCGATTAACCCCGGATATCTGCGTCCTCACTGGGTACCTGTCTAGGCTGTTATCTATAGTGGCATTAAAGTCCCCCCTATTAGAAGTTCCAGTCTCTGGCAGAGTAAGCAAAAACTCGCTACGGGCAGGGAGCGCTATCACATGTAGGGCAGGGGGGGGCGTACACGGATACCACATTAACCGGTCTGCCTTCCCATTGACCCAGGAGGGCTGCGAACCTACCCTGATCATCCTTTTTCGTTTGATGTACTATGAAGGAGGATTGTTTACGCATCAAAATGCCTACGCCTCTGGAGCCTGATGAGAACTCCGAATGGACCACTATCTTGTAACCCCACCTATCCAGTGCCCTACACGCAGTTCCAGTGAGGTGTGTTTCCTGCCGGAGAGCCAACGTTGGGGCGGAATGCTTTAGAGCCTGAAGTACAAGGCCCCTCTTTATCTTGTCCCCCAACCCATGTACATTCCATGTAAGTAACATCATTGGGGTAACTGGAGTGGTAGGGGCAACTCTGAAGTGTGTTCAACAAAGGACTTGTCTCGCCATATCTGCGGTAGCTGTGGGAAGTAGACATTAATTTGCTCGTATATTGTGCACGTAGTTCTACTCGTGAGAGTGTAGCCAACCTGTTATTGCCTTTGTAAACTAGAACCATAAACATTGAAAACCCTGTGAGAAATCAACAGTAAGGGCACATTATTCATTGGTATCTACTATGAATATACAACCATACCTGACAATCGTGAACAGACCTTACTACCGATGGCTTTTAACGAAATTTCGTTTTAATCAGGTGCATTTTTTACTGGGTGAATATACAAAATGGTGTAAACCAAGTGAAAATGATCCATGTAAATGTGACAGCTTCTCGGATCAAGACTTGATACATCTAGTATTTGTTTGCCCTTTTTTTGTAGAGGGTAGAAAGAAATATATTATACCACTTCTGAGGGACAAGGAATTTAAGCAGGTGAAACCTGCTTTGATGTTCTTACAACTTATGGTGTCCCCTATAGTGATGTTTGGGGTTGCAAATTTTTGGGTAACATCTATACGTGCTAGACGGAATAGACTGATGAGAACCCCAATGATGGAATGTATACAAGTTTAGTATAATTTTATTTTTCAAGAGTAGCTGATTTTAGATCATAAGGAATTAAGTAACCCTGTAAAATGAAATTATAGATAACTTCTGTCAATATGAGATGTTATGAAAAAATGAAGTTTTTTAATGATTTTTAACTGTTTCTTATTTAACTGTTTCTTACTTGTTTTTAAATTGTTACTTCCCAGCAATTGCTCTATAATGAATTGAATTGATGATTGTGTATATGTGTATGTGTAGTATACTTTTATGATTTTTAATTAATCGAATAAAGTAATTTTTGACTCCTGTAATTGAAAACCCTGTGTACCAACCCATTTTCCGACCCCTCCTCCCTGCCTCCCTGCCCGACGGACTCATAACTGCCTGCCTCCCCAACTTAGCAGAGTGCTCGATCCCAACCCCAAAAAGTACTTGCGTGAATGGGGTAAGAAATCCAAGGATAGGCGTAGTCCTTCCCTTCCCCCAAAGGCTGCTTCTGCTTAGCGCTCAACGCAGGTTCAATTGCGCTGTATTCCAGGTGCGTGCCTTCACACTGCGTTCATACTTCAAAACCAAAGTTTTCGCTTAACTTTGTTCTTCAGCTTCACTCTGTTGTAGTTGTTCTTCTTCACCCCGTCTTTGTTCTCGGTCCTCAGATTCCTCGGTTATGCCACGGCGTCGTTGGCTTCTGTCCTTGAGTTTGGGTCCACCCACTTGTCGCCAGCCCTCAAGCCAGTTGTGTGCCTCCTCAGGTGTGTCAAAGACCCATGTTTTTCCATCCGCAACAACTCGTAGTTTCACCGGAAATAACATCGAATAATGCAGTTATTTGGCCCTCAGTTCTTTTTTGACCCCCATGAAGCTCCTGCGATGTTTAGAGACCACCATTGTATAGTCCAGAAAGAAGGACACCGTTGAGTTCTGGATTCGGATCAGCGGGGCCACTCTGGCGGTTTGTAATATACCGTCTCTATCTCGGAAGTTGAAAATACGGGCCAGTACAAGTCTGGGGGGGCTTCCCCCCTGGGACTCTGTAAGCCCTTTCGACCAAAAAGAAGCCTGATAGCCCCCTGGGTTGGAGCCTTGATTTTTTGAGCTCCTCCATATATAGGTCCATCGCCGGGCTCCCTTCGCTCTCAGGAATTCCTGTAATTCGGACATTATTCCGGTGGGAGCACCCTTCTTGGTCGTCCAGTTTTGTCACCAACAGTTTGTTCTCTGCCTCTAGCCATGTTACTGTTTTCTGCAGGGCTGCTGTGTCTTTCACTAGAGTTTTGGTGACTTGTTCTACTTCCGTGACTCTGGCCACCCTCAGGAACGAGACATCTGTTGATATTGTCCCCACTGTTGATTGTATATTGGTAAGGGCTACCATTATGTCCTCCAAGGTCAACTTTTGTGCGCCTTCTCCCTCTGGGGCCTTGTCCGTCGGTTCCCTTAGTTCAGGCAGCGACGGGAAGTCCTTTCGGTATGCGTATTTATCTAACTTGGACTGGGTGGCCGATGTCCATGGGCCCCTGCCCTAGTTCTTTTTCACTGAATATTGGTGCACTCCTGGTACTGGCCGCCTGCCGTGAAAATACTTGTTCCGCGCAGCCTGTCGGTTTTCCCAGGGCGCTTCTAGATAATGCCGTATCACCACCAGTAGGTTAATTGTGGGGGGGAGAGGGGGCCATCGGTCAGCCTGAACCTCTGTGGCCCTTCACCTCCTCAGCTTCGTGTCCTCGGTATTTTGCCGATTCTATCCGTATGTCAATGTGGCGGTGTCGCAACGCAGCAGCTGGGTGCGGAAAGCTTGGTCTCACCGCCTCATCCCCGCCACCAGGGTCTTAACCAGCGACCTTGGGCGGGGGGTATTTCCTGCACCGGGCCCTTTGTCCACAGCAGACACTGTTCTGTGTTTTCTCCACGGGCACACGGTCTAGTAACGATGGGGGCCCCCTTTCTCTAGCACAGTCCGGTGATCAGGCCTGCTGATCAGTTGAATTCCCGGCTTCACCCCTGTGGATAGGCTTCACCTTATATTCGGTCTCCGTGAGGCACAGACTGTGGACCGACCTGCAACTATGGCCGCTCTACTATGCGAGTCGTCTCCGCTCAAATATTTATCCCCGCCCCGCCCATCGCGGAGGGCGTCCCCTGCGTCGGGGCTCTCTTGGCGCCATATGTTCCCGCTGCTACCGCAGGCGCCGGAGGTTATCCCCCCGGGGGAGGAAAGATCGAGGGGAAGCGGGGACGCCTCACGGCACCACTGTCGGTACAAGTCCGGGGAGCGTCCCGGGTACCGTCGCTCCTGGGGCCGTTCACCCCAGCCCTCGCGCCCCTGTCGCCGCCGCTTCCTTCAGTGGGCGTTTCCACCAGTCGACTCCTCGCCTGCAGAAAGGCCCGTAGGCGGTCGCAGTTCTCACTTTGGTAGCACGCGTTCCCAGCTTCGGATTCTGACCGGAGTTGTGTCTGTAAACGTCGCCAGCTTCCGAACACCAGCGAGAGTCCTTAGGGCATAATTTTATAACGGATACATTTACGGATTGGTGCGGAAGGCTACTGCTTCCCCAGAGGTCTTCTTAGCAGCAGACATCTTGCTCGGCCGCTAGCCACGCCCCCCAAGATGTACTTTTTATTGCTCATACCACTATGGTCATTACATAGAAGTATATATGTACATTTAGGCAATTGTTTTCATGTTTGAATTTGTCTGCACTGCTTAGTCAGAAATACCTTGTGGTGTTTATACTAATTGTGTATACTATGCTGCAATTATGGCTATCATGTTTTAGGGGACTATGCCGCTTGAAAATCATGAATTTTGTGTGCACTTTCATTTAGTGCCTGCTCATGCCCTCATAGAGTTGTCTTGGTCCTAGCTATCTGGACTTGATTTTCCTTAGTGCCAATATTTCTGCACAACGCGCATGCGTACCTCTTATGTCTTCACTTGGGTTTAAAACTTTATTGTCCATGAGGGCACGCACTTTGTTATTATGGCTATCATGCTTAAGGCACCATGCCACGGGCAACTCAGTAGTTTTGTTTGCATTTTATCTGGTGCTTGCCCATGACCCCACAGAGCTGTCTTGGTCCTAGCTATTCTAGAATTAAAATTTGCTAGTGTGCCAGTAGTTCTGTATAACACGCATACGCATCTCCAAGGTCACCACTGTGAATTATATTCTTAGGTGTATTAGGGCGCGCACCTTAGACATTGTGGTTTTCCTCGATCGCAAGGTCATGACAAAGTTACAATGTTTAATTAATTTTACCATGTTGGAGAAATTGCCAATGTATTGTGAGTAATATGTACACTTAACAATGGCCGCCATAGTCACACTGACTACTGATTACAGGCCATTTTCTGTTGCATTAGCTATGTAAGCTCTCCTGTAGTGTGTTAATTTCGTGTGATCAAGTCAGTTTCACTGACAAAACGTGTTAAGATTAAAACACTGGTTTATACCTCCAAGTGGGAGCCCTTCTTTCAGAAGACTTCAAGTGGAATTTATATTACCGGGAGACCCGCCCAGTGAGACTTGCCACCTGCGTATGGGCTAGTGACTCCAGGAATTTGGGACAATTGTGGACATATATATATATATATTTTACCTACTGGTGGTCGCCAGTAGGTAGTTATAGTTAGGACCTATTTTCGATAGGAAATCCGCAACATTCTATTTGGAATAACTTTGGTGCTGGATGACGAATATTCGCGAAACTTTCAAAACTAATGGGGCGCCCCGGTCTGCTCCTATCCTAAAAGTCTCTGTGTGATTCGTGAAGCGGGAGCCGAGAAAAAAGGGGGGTCCCAAAACGTGTTTTCCCCATGCAATTTTCCATAGGAACCATTAATCGCGGCTACAGCCCAAACTGCTGAATGGAATTACAACAAATTTGGCAAAGAGGTAGTCCTCAGTTCAGACTTGTGCCTTTCGCTTAAATGGTGTAAATCCGTTCAGTACTTCCTGAGAAAATTACAATAAAAAGTTCATAAATATCTATGGCCTTGGAGGATCCGCGCACCCTGCCGTACTGGAGCTGTATTCTGATTGGCTGTCAACACTTCAAACCAGGAAGTGTTGTCAGCTATCTTGTGCCTCGATACAACCGAGGTACAAGAAACCTAAATAAAAAATTTGCAAAACGCGAAAAGGGGGAGGGTAGAAACACCCTGACCCCCTAGGCCTGCTCAGGGGATCCCACAAGGACCCCCAGGGCCCAAATTTCTTTTTTTTTTAAATCGGCAAAATCTGTGCAGGGTGCGCGGATCTTGCAGATTAAAAAAAATGAAGCACGCACTTCCACGCTTCTACGATAATTAGCCCCTGGGGGGCCAAATCCCGGGGGCATGTATATAAAAATAAGGTGTGGTGGGCCCAATTCCCCCCCACACTGCCACAGGGACCACCACCCCCCGGGGCAAAAGCATGTGTAATTGCTGGGGCACACGGCTCCCCGCAGCCCCGGGGACTGCCACCCCCCGGGGCTTATAAGTATAATTTTGGGGGCCCTGAGCCCTGGGGACCCCCACCCCTGGGGCTTTAAAAAAGGTGGGAGGGAGGCTGCGCAGCCCCCCTCCTGGAGCCCTCGAGGGCCCTGGGGACGCCACCCCCTAGGGCCAGCTCCTGCAGTGTCCCGGGGTGCCCACTCCCAGGACACCGTAGTTTGCTATGGAAGGGCGGGAGCCTCACGGCTCCCACCCTGCCAAAGCACACTGCTTTGCTATTTGGAAGAAAGAGCAGGAAACCAGCTCTCTCTTCCAAATAGCAAAGCAGATTGCTTTTTCACATGGGGAGCAGCATGTTAGCTGCTCCCAGTGTGGAAAAGCAATGCCGGCTCCCGTAGGAGGCGGGGAGCCGGTGGAACCATGAGGGGATTGAGGACCCCCTATGGTCCCCATCGGAGAGGGCCAGCCCCGGGGATGGGGTCTCAGGGGCTACAAGTGGCCCGAGAGCGAGGCCACACGGCCCACCTCCCCAAAAGTCAAAAAGAAAAAAATAGAAACGTGGGCCCCGGTGGATGGGGTCCCCGGGCGATTAAGGCCTGGAGAGGGTGGCGACCCGGCCCCCTTCCTCATTTTTTTATATTAAAAAAAATTAGGGGGCAGGCCCTGGGGAATGGGGTCCCCAGGGCCCAAAGAATTGAAGAAGGGGGGCTGTGTAGCCCCCCTTCTTAAAATAACAAAGTAAAGAAAAGACCGGCAGCACGCCGGAGGCCATGCCCCCTCCTTTCATCACTCTGCAAATGCGCGCCCTGGTGCCTGGTGGGCTAGTTGGCCCCAGGGACCCACAGGATTGAGGATGAATTAATTCTCTAACTTAAAATGCACCACAGGGTGTATTTGCAGACATGCCACCTCAGGCCACGCCCCTTTCCTTTACCACTGTGCAAACGCGCCCCATGGCGCGATTTACGTTGGGGAATTAATTCTCTTTCAATACTGAGGGTCCCTGAGGGTTAAATAGCTCAACAGGTATCTCAAGTATGCACCAGGGAGCTGTGTTGCAGACAGGTATTCATATGCCTCGCCCCTTTTTACACCTCTCTGCATCGCAGCTCTGTGGCCCTTATTGGAGGTACCTAGTGGGCTAGTTTGATCCTAGGAACCCTTAGGATTGAAGTGGACTTAATCTCTCAACTTAGAACGGCCACAGGGCGCGTTTACACAGTGGTGAAGGGAGGGGACGGGCCTGAGGTGATGTGTGCAAACAAACCCTGTGGCGTGTTTTAAGTTGGGGAAAAAAATCCCCTTCAATCCTGAGGGACCGTGGGGGCTAAGTAGCCCACCAGGTGCTACAAGGAAGCGCCACTGCGCTGTGTTGCAGAGAGGTGGTGAAGGCCTCGCACCTTTTTACATCTCTCTGCTACGCAGCTCTGTGGCTTTTACTGGATGTACCTAGTGGGCTTGTTGGATTCTAGGGACCCTCAGGATTGAAGGGGAATTATTTTCCCAACTTAAAATGTGCCACAGGAAATTTTTGCACAGTGGTGAAAGGAGGGGATGGTTTAGGAAAGTGGCTCTATATATACTGGACCAAAGTAAAATCAGCCGAACTACGAATTCCGATTTACTCACCTGTTATCAGGAGAGACCTCAGTGCTGCATCTTTGAGCCCAGTACTGATCCTGAAAAGTAATTCTAACCGTACTTTCCAGTAACTTGAATTTCCTTCTGTAGGCTAACATTGACTGGCTTCACTTGGAAATTGTTCTAAGTGTGGAGTTTTGGAACTTCAAAATGTTCACCTAAAATCATCTGAACTACGAATTCCGACTTACTCACCTGTTATCAGGAGAGAACCCATTGCTGCATCTTTTAGCCCAGCACTGACCCTAAAAAGTAATTCTAACTGTACTTACCAGTAACTTGTATTTTCATCCATCGGAATCAATTTTCGCCAAACTACAAATATTCCTTAAAAATCGCCAGTATAACGCATTCTTTCAACTGTTTACAGGAGATGCACCACTGAGTAAGAAAAAGTAACGATAGCACTACTTACCTCCTAAGTGACTTTCCTTCCATAGGATAACATTGGTAACTCTATGTGAAAAAGTTTCTGTGTCAACTTTTAGAATACAATAATATTCCTTAAAAATCACTACTGTAACCAAAACGCTTATACTCAACTGTTTACAGGAGATGTCCCAGGACTGAATCTAGGATCCAGTCCTGTGGTTAGAAAAGTAATCCATAAAGTAACTAATTGCATTTAACTAGAAATTCCCATTGAGCTCAATGTTGCATTGTGTTTGAAATTTTGTTGCCCATTGCAACAACTGTAACTACTGTACTTAAAAGTCTATTGCCTATTTGCAAAGTATTTAAACTAAAGTAATTCATTCTGAGAAAGTATATTTTGTAATGTAATTACTTTAGTTAAATACTAAAAGTTGACACTTGGAAACTTTTTCACATAGAATCACCAATGTTATCCTATGGGAGGAAATCCACTTATCAGGCAAGTAGTGTTAACGTTACTTTTTCTTACTCAGTGGTGGATCCTGGATCCAGCATGGGTGCATCTCCTGTAAACAGTCGAAAGAATGCGTTTAAGTCATACAGGCAATTTTTAAGGAATATTTTTAGTTTGTGAAAATAGACACAAAAACTTTTCTGGTGAAAACCAGACAATGGATTCCTATGGAAGGAAGTACAAGTTACTGGTAAGTACTGTTAGAATTACTTTTCAGGATCAGTACTGAGCTCAAAGAAGCAGAACTGAGGTCACTCCTGATGACAGGTGAGTAAATCGGAATTCGTAGTTCTACTGATTTTATAGGAATGTTTTAAAGTTCAAAAACTCCACACTTAAAAAAATTTCCAAGTGAAACCAGTCAATGTTAGCCTATGTAAGGAAATTCATGCAACTTGTAAGTACGGTTAGAATTATTTTAATGATCAGTACTGGGCTCAAAGATGCAGCACTCACGGCTCTCCTGCTAATAGGTGAGTAAATCGGAATTCGTAGTTCAGCTGATTTTGGAGGAATATTTGTATGTTTCAAAAATCGACACTTAGAAACTTTTCTGCTGAAAACCACAAAATGGATTCCTATGGAAGGAAATACAAGTTACTGGTAAGTACGCTTAGAATTACTTTTCAGGGTTAGTGCTGGTCTAAAAGATGCAGCACTAGGTTCTCTCCTGATAACAGGTAAGCAAATCGGAATTCGTAGTTCGGTTGATTTTAGAGTAATATTTGTATGTTTCAAAAATCAACACTTAGAAACTTTTCTGCTGAAAACGACACAATGGATTACTATGCAAGGAAATACAAGTTACTGGTAAGTACGCTTAGAATTACTTTTCAGGGTCAGTGCTGGGCTAAAAGATGCCGCACTGGGTTCTCTCCCGGTAACAGGTGAGTAAATCGGAATTTGTAATTCGGCTGATTTTAGAGGAATATTTGTCCAATGGTGAAGGAAGAGGGCGGGGCCTGAGGTAACATGTGTGCCAACAATCCCTGTGGCACGTTTTAAATTGCGGGATTAAGTCCCCTTGAATCCTGAGGTCCCCTTGTGGCCAACAAGCCCACCAGGTACCTCCAGTATGCGCCAGTGAGCTGCGTTGCAGAGAGTTGTTCAGAGGCCATACCCCTTTTTACAACACTGCAACGCAGCTCCGTGGCGCTTAGTGGAGGTACCTGGTTGGCTAGTTGGCCCCCAGGGGACCTCTGGATTGAAGAGGCATTAATTCCCTAACTTCAAACGAGCCACAGGGCAAGTTTGCACACATATCACCTAGGCCTAGGTGGTCAGGGTGTGTCTACCCTGCCCTCTTTTCGTGTTTTGCGGCGTTTGTCTTGGGTTTCTGTGCCTTGTTCTACCGAGGCACAAGATGGCTGCCAACACTTCCTGATTTGGAGTGTTGACAGCCAATTAAAATACAGCTCGTGCACGGCAGGGTGCATGTAGGCTGCGCTTAGGATACGCAGATAGGTACGCGGATCCACCGCACCCATAGATATATAAATGATTTTAACTGTCATTTTCTCAGGAACTACTGAACGGATTTACTCCACATAAGCAAACACCACAAGTCTCAACCAAGGACTACCGCTTTGCCAAATTTGGTGTAATTCCATTCAGCAGTTCGGGCTGTAGCTGCGGCTAAAGGTCCTATGGGAAATTGCATGGGGAAAACGCGTTTTCGGTCCCCACTTTTTTCTCGGCCCTCGCTTGATGAATCATTGTGAAACCTTCAATTAGGAGAGGACTGGAGCTGGCCAAATGTTTGGAAAATTTCATGCAGATTTGTCAATCGGCGCCAAAGTTATTCCAAATTGAATGATGCGGATTTCCTATGGATAATAGGTCCTAACTATAACTACCTACTGACGACCGCCAGTAGTAATATATATGTACTACGGATACCATAAAGCAGTGGGAACCTGTGGCCTATCAGAAGGCAGCATCTTCAAATCCTATTTAAGCATGCATTGCCGAGTTATTGTCAGAAACGGCCTTTGAAGAAGCAACTTAGCGAAACGCGTCAGGCCGCGGCATAGTTGTTCCCGGAGTGCCCCCCAAAACGATGGGTGACTTGAGCTTTGTATTTAATATACCGTGGCAAGCCCTGCCGCGTGGGAGGCACCACTGCTATTTCGAGCAGGAAAAGGAGCGACGCCGGAATAAGGACACACCAGCACACAGGGCCCATTCAAGGCAAGCATCAGTGACTGTTCTAACTTGGCACCCATCCAGGATAAATTTGTGCTCAACAACGATACCATAAAGCAGTGGGAACTTGTGGCCTATCAGAAGGCAGCATCTTCAAATCCTAGTTAAGCATGCATTGCCGAGTTATTGTCAGAAACGGCCTTTGAAGAAGCAACTTAGCGAAACGCTGGGTGACTTGAGCTTTGTATATATATAGGAGGAGAGAACATGTAAACAACTGTAAATGCCCATACAGGGTGGGATGATAAATGCATATCAATACACATGGAGAACATGAGAAGGGGAGATATAGAAACATGTTTTTAATTGGAAAAACCTATATTTCAAAATGGGACCATTATTGACAAAAACACTGTGTACCCCAGCAAGTAAAATAACTATTTGAACCTCAATGTACAATGTATGTAGGATTTGGTAATTTAGGGTTACATATGTATAGTTCCTTTGAAATTTAAAGAAATGTATTATCCGTCCCCTTAAAATGACCGATGTTTGATATGTAATATAATGTCCTGAAAAATTAATTTAATGTGGTTGGTACCATATTGTTTTTAATTGCACAAGCACTTTACAGACACCAATCTCCTTGTATAAACATTTTCAATGTCTTTTGCACTGTATCTATAACGAAGTACACTGTAAGATGGCCGCCATAAAGAACTTGGCGCTTTACTCCTCTTTCTATGACTAGAGAGGGGTGGAGATAAAATGGTGTCTATTCTGATGCACTGGTTGACACTGAGGAAGCCTTAACGGTGAAACACGTCTGTCGTCTTGGGGGCAGGGGGGTCTGCTAATAAATCACTTTTTAAAATCAAGCTCAGAGTGCCGTCTACTTTCGTGAAAAGAAGCGAGCGTGTGTTATCAAGTAAACGCGGCTCACCACCGCAAGACGGAAGGACCCGGGACGCTGTTGGAACGACGGCAGTGACGGTACTGTTTATGAAGTTAATGTGGCCGTCTGCCCCGAGGTTTGGGAGAGGATCCAAATAGGTATCCAGATCGTGGAACCGGGACTGAACATTACACGGAGGAAACCTGCTTGCACCATACCGGAGCTGTGAGGTCGTGGCACGCCGGCTGGCCGCTGCGGAATTCCAGCGAGGGTAAGTGCTGCTCACACGAGTACCCTGAATATACAAGTCTATTGTTAACAAACCTCTGTCCCGTTTTTTGAGCTGATCGCGGCAGACCCCCGCAAACTGTAGTAGTGCCCCACAAACTGTTAAATAAACGCAGCGTGAAGCGAGTGTGCACTTCCTACCTCCATCACCATGTCAGTGGCAGCGGAGAGAGAGAGAGAAGCGGAGGATGTCTGTAGAAGCTTAAACACAATAACAAAGAGACCAGAAGGTGTGGGAACCCCGCAGACACCAGCTAGTAATTTACAGTTACTATTTCAACAGCTTGAAAAATTGAAAAGCGAGAAATTCGAATGTAGTGGGAGGCAACGTAGCTCCAGCGCTATGTAGAATGCAACAGGGTCCCTAGGGGTTTGCGTATATTCACAATACCATCTTATGAGTAAGCATGGGCGGATTTAGCGAATCTGGCGTACGCGAACTTGCGTATTTACGGATTCGCAATCCGCAAAATCCACGAACTCTCGCGAATGTGCGGATTTTTGTGTTTTTTGTGTTCGCAAGGGTTCGCGAGGATTTGTGTACCAGTTCGCAATTGCGAACTTACTTGTCGGCTCGCAACGGCCGCGACTATGTTGTTTCTACGTCTGGTTCATCATCACAGGTTCACAGCACCCTTTGTTTCACCACTGCCACCCTCTGGTACACCCATGCCACCCTCTGGTGCATCCTCACTGCCACCCTCTGGTTGGTTTATCACTGTAAATTATGGGGGTGAAAAAAAGCAAGCACACCTGCCCTGCTTCAACTGCCATGAATTAATTTGGGGTTGATTAATGTGTCAGTGATTTTGAAACTTTCAGTCTGGCTGGCACCTGCTTCCTTCCTTATCTGTAATTTGCTTTCTGTTGCAGTGCAATTTTTTTTTCACAGGACCTTTATGGCCTACTTGTAGCTATTCTATGAGCCTGCTGTTTGGGTCAGAGCAGGGTCATAGAATAGTTGCAAATAGGCAACTGAACTCTGGAGGGGCCCCTCAGGAAGCACTAGAGTGAATGGTTACTAATGTTAAGATTGATCTTTTGCACCTGCTGATTGCTTTCAGTTCTGCAAAAATCGTTTTTCTGCAATTTCGCGCGATTTGCGGGGTGCGAATCCGTGCAAGATCGATTTCGGAAGCCGCGAATTCGTGCGAATACACGATTTGTTTTTTTGCGGCGTGTATGTTCGCGTGATTTTGTGCGTGTTCGCAAGGCGCTTGTAGTGCTACGTTTGCGAAGTTACCTTAGCGGTCGTACATGGGTGCGGCCATCTTGTTTGCGTGACGTAATTCCGTTTCCGGACGCTATGTGTAATCTCGCAAAGTGTACGGCTCGCTAGTACAATTTCGCGCGTCATCGCGAGGAAAATCTCGCGCGAACTTACCCACGCGGTCGTGAACGGGCGCGGCCATCTTGTTTCTCATTCATTGCTATGGTTCTGGGCATGCTCTCTGTATCCTTTTTGTTAATCTCTGCCATCCTTTGCTTTTTTGAAGTTTTTTTTTAATCTATTTTACTTATTATCTATCCCTCTATTTTTCTAGCTCTATATTTTTGTGTTTTCTGCTACTTTTTGTTAATTTTGAACTACTTTTTTAAACGCTTTTCTTTTCTTCTTCCCTGTTCTATTTCTTCTTTCTTATTTTGCTTCCTTTCTGCCCAGACCATGGCAAAGGGAGCCGGGAAGAAGCCCGCAAAGGGGAAGGGTCCCGCACCCCGTGCCCGGCTCCCGTGCGGGCGTTTGAGGGGGGAGACAGTGATAGCTTGGGAGATTTTCAGTGCGGAGGAGGTGGCCGCACTAATATTTCACGTCCAGCGTCGCCTCCCCAAGACCATCATGGGAGGCGGCAAGATCGCAACCGGCTACGGCATCCGGGAGCGCCGGAAGCGGTGGGAGAAGGTGTGCCGGGCCATGTTTAAACTCTCTGTGGCACGTTTTAAATTGCGGGATTAAGTCCCCTTGAATCCTGAGGTCCCCTTGTGGCCAACAAGCCCACCAGGTACCTCCAGTATGCGCCAGTGAGCTGCGTTGCAGAGAGTTGTTCAGAGGCCATACCCCTTTTTACAACACTGCAACGCAGCTCCGTGGTGCTTAGTGGAGGTACCTGGTTGGCTAGTTGGCCCCCAGGGGACCTCTGGATTGAAGAGGCATTAATTCCCTAACTTCAAACGAGCCACAGGGCAAGTTTGCACACATATCACCTAGGCCTAGGTGGTCAGGGTGTGTCTACCCTGCCCTCTTTTCGTGTTTTGCGGCGTTTGTCTTGGGTTTCTGTGCCTTGTTCTACCGAGGCACAAGATGGCTGCCAACACTTCCTGATTTGGAGTGTTGACAGCCAATTAAAATACAGCTCGTGCACGGCAGGGTGCATGTAGGCTGCGCTTAGGATACGCAGATAGGTACGCGGATCCACCGCACCCATAGATATATAAATGATTTTAACTGTCATTTTCTCAGGAACTACTGAACGGATTTACTCCACATAAGCAAACACCACACGTCTCAACCAAGGACTACCGCTTTGCCAAATTTGGTGTAATTCCATTCAGCAGTTCGGGCTGTAGCTGCGGCTAAAGGTCCTATGGGAAATTGCATGGGGAAAACGCGTTTTCGGTCCCCACTTTTTTCTCGGCCCTCGCTTGATGAATCATTGTGAAACCTTCAATTAGGAGTGGACTGGAGCTGGCCAAATGTTTGGAAAATTTCATGCAGATTTGTCAATCGGCGCCAAAGTTATTCCAAATTGAATGATGCGGATTTCCTATGGATAATAGGTCCTAACTATAACTACCTACTGACGACCGCCAGTAGTAATATATATGTACTACGGATACCATAAAGCAGTGGGAACCTGTGGCCTATCAGAAGGCAGCATCTTCAAATCCTATTTAAGCATGCATTGCCGAGTTATTGTCAGAAACGGCCTTTGAAGAAGCAACTTAGCGAAACGCGTCAGGCCGCGGCATAGTTGTTCCCGGAGTGCCCCCCAAAACGTTGGGTGACTTGAGCTTTGTATTTAATATACCGTGGCAAGCCCTGCCGCGTGGGAGGCACCACTGCTGTTTCGAGCAGGAAAAGGAGCGACGCCGGAATAAGGACACACCAGCACACAGGGCCCATTCAAGGCAAGCATCAGTGACTGTTCTAACTTGGCACCCATCCAGGATAAATTTGTGCTCAACAACGATACCATAAAGCAGTGGGAACTTGTGGCCTATCAGAAGGCAGCATCTTCAAATCCTAGTTAAGCATGCATTGCCGAGTTATTGTCAGAAACGGCCTTTGAAGAAGCAACTTAGCGAAACGCTGGGTGACTTGAGCTTTGTATATATATAGGAGGAGAGAACATGTAAACAACTGTAAATGCCCATACAGGGTGGGATGATAAATGCATATCAATACACATGGAGAACATGAGAAGGGGAGATATAGAAACATGTTTTTAATTGGAAAAACTTATATTTCAAAATGGGACCATTATTGACAAAAACACTGTGTACCCCAGCAAGTAAAATAACTATTTGAACCTCAATGTACAATGTATGTAGGATTTGGTAATTTAGGGTTACATATGTATAGTTCCTTTGAAATTTAAAGAAATGTATTATCCGTCCCCTTAAAATGACCGATGTTTGATATGTAATATAATGTCCTGAAAAATTAATTTAATGTGGTTGGTACCATATTGTTTTTAATTGCACAAGCACTTTACAGACACCAATCTCCTTGTATAAACATTTTCAATGTCTTTTGCACTGTATCTATAACGAAGTATACTGTAAGATGGCCGCCATAAAGAACTTGGCGCTTTAGTCCTCTTTCTATGACTAGAGAGGGGTGGAGATAAAATGGTGTCTATTCTGATGCACTGGTTGACACTGAGGAAGCCTTAACGGTGAAACACGTCTGTCGTCTTGGGGGCAGGGGGGTCTGCTAATAAATCACTTTTTAAAATCAAGCTCAGAGTGCCGTCTACTTTCGTGAAAAGAAGCGAGCGTGTGTTATCAAGTAAACGCGGCTCACCACCGCAAGACGGAAGGACCCGGGACGCTGTTGGAGCGACGGCAGTGACGGTACTGTTTATGAAGTTAATGTGGCCGTCTGCCCCGAGGTTTGGGAGAGGATCCAAATAGGTATCCAGATCGTGGAACCGGGACTGAACATTACACGGAGGAAACCTGCTTGCACCATACCGGAGCTGTGAGGTCGTGGCACGCCGGCTGGCCGCTGCGGAATTCCAGCGAGGGTAAGTGCTGCTCACACGAGTACCCTGAATATACAAGTCTATTGTTAACAAACCTCTGTCCCGTTTTTTGAGCTGATCGCGGCAGACCCCCGCAAACTGTAGTAGTGCCCCACAAACTGTTAAATAAACGCAGCGTGAAGCGAGTGTGCACTTCCTACCTCCATCACCATGCCAGTGGCAGCGGAGAGAGAGAGAGAAGCGGAGGATGTCTGTAGAAGCTTAAACACAATAACAAAGAGACCAGAAGGTGTGGGAACCCCGCAGACACCAGCTAGTAATTTACAGTTACTATTTCAACAGCTTGAAAAATTGAAAAGCGAGAAATTCGAATGTAGTGGGAGGCAACGTAGCTCCAGCGCTATGTAGAATGCAACAGGGTCCCTAGGGGTTTGCGTATATTCACAATACCATCTTATGAGTAAGCATGGGCGGATTTAGCAAATCTGGCATACGCGAACTTGCGTATTTACGGATTCGCAATCCGCAAAATCCACGAACTCTCGCGAATGTGCGGATTTTTGTGTTTTTTGTGTTCGCAAGGGTTCGCGAGGATTTGTGTACCAGTTCGCAATTGCGAACTTACTTGTCGGCTCGCAACGGCCGCGACTATGTTGTTTCTACGTCTGGTTCATCATCACAGGTTCACAGCACCCTTTGTTTCACCACTGCCACCCTCTGGTACACCCATGCCACCCTCTGGTGCATCCTCACTGCCACCCTCTGGTTGGTTTATCACTGTAAATTATGGGGGTGAAAAAAAGCAAGCACACCTGCCCTGCTTCAACTGCCATGAATTAATTTGGGGTTGATTAATGTGTCAGTGATTTTGAAACTTCCAGTCTGGCTGGCACCTGCTTCCTTCCTTATCTGTAATTTGCTTTCTGTTGCAGTGCAATTTTTTTTTCACAGGACCTTTATGGCCTACTTGTAGCTATTCTATGAGCCTGCTGTTTGGGTCAGAGCAGGGTCATAGAATAGTTGCAAATAGGCAACTGAACTCTGGAGGGGCCCCTCAGGAAGCACTAGAGTGAATGGTTACTAATGTTAAGATTGAACTTTTGCACCTGCTGATTGCTTTCAGTTCTGCAAAAATCGTTTTTCTGCAATTTCGCGCGATTTGCGGGGTGCGAATCCGTGCAAGATCGATTTCGGAAGCCGCGAATTCGTGCGAATACACGATTTGTTTTTTTGCGGCGTGTATGTTCGCGTGATTTTGTGCGTGTTCGCAAATCGCTTGTAGTGCTACGTTTGCGAAGTTACCTTAGCGGTCGTACATGGGTGCGGCCATCTTGTTTGCGTGACATAATTCCGTTTCCGGACGCTATGTGTAATCTCGCAAAGTGTGCGGCTCGCTAGTACAATTTCGCGCGTGATCGCAAGGAAAATCTCGCGCGAACTTACCCACGCGGTCGTGAACGGGCGCGGCCATCTTGTTTCTCATTCATTGCTATGGTTCTGGGCATGCTCTCTGTATCCTTTCTTAATCTCTGCCATCCTTTGCTTTTTTGAAGTTTTTTTTTAATCTATTTTACTTATTATCTATCCCTCTATTTTTCTAGCTCTATATTTTTGTGTTTTCTGCTACTTTTTGTTAATTTTGAACTACTTTTTTAAACGCTTTTCTTTTCTTCTTCCCTGTTCTATTTCTTCTTTCTTATTTTGCTTCCTTTCTGCCCAGACCATGGCAAAGGGAGCCGGGAAGAAGCCCGCAAAGGGGAAGGGTCCCGCACCCCGTGCCCGGCTCCCGTGCGGGCGTTTGAGGGGGGAGACAGTTATAGCTTGGGAGATTTTTAGTGCGGAGGAGGTGGCCGCACTAATATTTCACGTCCAGCGCCGCCTCCCCAAGACCATCATGGGAGGCGGCAAGATCGCAACCGGCTACGGCATCCGGGAGCGCCGGAAGCGGTGGGAGAAGGTGTGCCGGGCCATGTTTAAACTCTCAGGGGTCCGGCGCACTTATAACCAGGCCACCCACCGCTGGACGGATGTCATAGACCGGGAACGCGACTTGCTGGACGTGCTTGGCATAGAGATCCCCGGGCTTGGTGAGTAGTAGTAACTATTTCTAGCTATTTCATCACTACTCTGTTTTATCTGCCTCTGTTATTTGCAAATGTTTGTTTTTTACCAAGAGCAATAATGCTGCCGATTACATTGTAGGTAAATTATATTTCAAAATCTTCTATGCATTTCAGGTGCACTGCTCTCCTTCTCAGTAGCCTTGCTACTATGCTTATTTGTTTTGTATTTTGTGTTCATTTAATTGGCCTGAGAAATTATGTATGAGTGTAGTGTAAAGAACTGCGTAATGCTAGACACTAAGGGTCATATTTTCAATTACCGGCGCATCCCTGCAAAGTAGCAGGGATGCGCCAGTAATTGTGTGCCATGCCACCACCACCCATGGGCCCAAAACGTCACAGAAGCCTTACGCATCTGTGCCGTAAAGGCGGCGCATTGCTGGAGTTGCGTGCCAACGATGGCGCAGCTCCAGTAATGCTCTGGGGTGCCCTATCTCCCCAATGCTGCATCAAGCCGTACGTCGGCTTCAAGCAGGCGCAGGGTTTGAGTCACGCATCATTGTCCTAAAAGTGACTGATTGACATCTTGTAGATTTCCCTCAGCCACTTTTAGGATTCGTTCCTGCGCAGGAACGCCCTCCCTTGCACCGGAACGCCCCCTGATGGCGCAGGGCTTTACAACGTGATACATCTCCCATATGCGTCACTTTGTTAATATACGCCGCACCATGGCACCTCTTTTGTTCTGCCGCTGCGTCACAAAAGTCACGCAACAATGGAGCAAAAGAGCCGCAAGGGGCTTCAAAATCAGCCCCTACAGACTCAAGTCCAGTCCTTCCTTTAGACACATGGCTATAAGAAGAAATAGTGGTGGTGGTCGGTGGATTTATAGTTTGAGTAGTCACTGATCTGCAAGCACGATGGACTTTGTCTGTCACTTCGCGTGCTGCGGACTGCTGCCTGCCAGGCCAAGGTAAACCTTTTTAGTAGTCTGTTTAGTGAGTTACATAGGAACTTTCAAAGTCAACGGTCCGCAAATCAAGCAATACTAATAACGTAGTATACCACATGAGATCGGTCAATATATCCCGTGGAATAGTTGTCTATCTATTTGCTATTTCGCCAAAATATTTTGTATTGTTATTTTGAAATGTTTGATTTGGTTGACAAATATCATCCATGTTTTCTGGTCTTTCTTTCTTTCATGTTGTACATCAGCTCCCCCCAGGGGCAAGAGGACACAGGAGGAGGAGGAGGGTGCTGTTCAGGATGCAGGCCAGGATCGGGCAGGCAAGGGCTCCTTTGCTGGCCCCAGTAAGTTTTAATTTTAATATAGAGTACCTATTTTTTCCTAGCGTTCCTCATTCGATTTTTTCTAAATCGTCTTTGATCTTCTTGTAGACTGGATCTAAATTCTTATCCTGCCTCGACTATGACTCCCTGTGGTATTACTAGATTATTCTTATTAGTCTGTCTGTGTAGCTTACTAAGATTGCACATTTGGCAATTCCATTGGACTCCCATTCTAGTCAGCAATAGCTCTATGCGCTGAGTGCAGTCCTCTGGGATTGTCCATAATGTCTTTTCAAGTCTTCGAAATGTTTATGCTTTGACAATTGCCAACAATAAAAAGGTGAATGACCACCAAGAAAGAATAAGATACTACTTTACTTTTGGTTTGGATAATAGGACAATCCATTCTACTACTGTTGCAGGGACAAATCTGCACAAACAGAACTATGGACACGAAATAATGCAATACATTATTACATTGTATTTAGTTTTTTTCACATTTCTTTATTCCTCCTAGACCAAATATTATATAGTAGTGAGTGGTGTATTCTAACATTCTTAAATGTACTTTGTAGGTGGAACATCTGGTGGCGGGGCCAGCGCGGAGGTGGTGGTGTTGGATGAGGACTCTGGGGAGGAGGCGGTGCAAGTGCCGGACGTTCCTGTGAGGGTTCACACGGTGGTGGCGGGAAGAGGTAAGCTATATATTCCTTACTTATTGAGATTGAAGACTGCATAGTGTGCTTTCTGCACGGGTGTATTATAAATCAACCAGGTAGTAGCCTCCTCTAAATGTACTTCGACTTAGTTGTGAAGTTTTTGGCGAGAAAAATCCCAATAAGATCTGAGATGAACTTGATGGATGGGATGAACAAAAAGCGAAAGAAGGGTATAAGTAAGTGTGGAAGGACGAGAAATTTAATGATGGCTGGCAAAGAAGAATGATATGTGTTTGCTTGGTCCCCGAGGTGGTTGGGAAGGAAAGAAAATGGTATGGTGCATGGCTGGGTGAATGATGAAGCAAGGATGGGTGGAAGGAGAACAGCCTGGGTGGGTGAAACAGAAACTGTATGTGTGCATATACTTTGAATGGATGGATGCCTGGATCATGGTATTATCTGACTCTTAGATAGCATATGTGTATCTAGAGAGAGTAGACGGTCACTGGATGAACTAAGTGTTACCTTGAAGAGCATGTAACACCGCACCCGCACGTCCGTTCCAGTGTAGGAAAGGCAAGGAAAAGAAGTTGTAATTTTGTCCAAATACTACCATGAATAGTAGCAGTAGTTTGTATTACAACTGCAAGCACAGCATATATCCGGTTCTTACGGTGGACACTCCCTACCTCTCTCAATAACTTTAGTTCAGTAGTAGTACGTCATTCATGTGTGGGTGTATCACTGTTCACTCAATAATAAGCAAAGCACCTAAAGTCATCCCATATGTCATCAAATACATCCCATGTGAAGTGATAGATAATCAAAATATTTAGCTTCTTCATTTTCCTTTTCTAGTACTCATTTGCACTGTAGGGTGAAAGCTAAATTAATTAAGCAGTAGCCCTTGTAACAGAGTATTCTCAGTGCCACCCGTAATAGAAAAGGAAGAGCTTCACCACCTGCATGTACTGGACCGGTACAGTAACGCAAGTCTGTCTCACTCATCATGGTGTGCGTCTGTTTTTCTCGGGTGCAAGTTCACTGCGCTGGCATTATGCCGGCTTGCATAAGATAACGTACCAATTTTCCTAAACAAGAGAGAAGAAGAAGAATAAGACTGGTGGACTGTCATAGTCGACTGTAATGGAAGTCCATAGTGCTCGTAGAATTAGTTCCTTAAACTCCCACTAATGTTAGAGCAAGGATGAAGAAGTGGGAGGTTAGATAGATACTGTCCTCAATAGTTATGTACTGTGCTTTCAATTTGCTACTTGTACTGTGACACAACTTTGTGCTCAATCACTTTGTGTTATTCATCTTAAGGAGCATTGGTTACAGACTATGTCTTTCTTTCTTCATATAGTTGCTCCTTCCAAATCAACTAGACCATCACGGAGGGAGCAGGCTCGAATGGCCCGGCAACGGAGGCTGGATGCCACTGTCGCCGAATATCGGCGGCTGGTGGCCCTGGAGGAGGAGGACACGCAGTCAACCGGTACGACAACAACAGCATCTACTGGGACAGCTGCATCCTCCTCCGTGCCCCCACGGGCTGCCAGCCAGCGCAGTGCTCCAGCGGTACGGAGCCGGGCTACCAAAGCCAACCGCCACCGCCGAGCAGCAAAGACACCAGCTGCCCCCCACAGGGGTTGCAAGGCACGCCAGCGCCGCTTATCCCTAAGAGTGTCCTACCTGGAGCAGGAGGTCCATACCTACAAGAACTTGGTGGAGGGACTCCGCGTCGACCATGCCACCCTCCGCAAGGAGTATGATGCCCTGGCCGCTAAAGTCAACAGCACCCTCCCGTAGTGTAGTGTCCCTTGCCCCTTTTTTATAGACTTTTGGGGGGTGGGAATTGGGAGTTGATTTGTGGGACTTTTGTAGGACAATCGTTGGGGTTAGGGAGGGTCTTGCGGGAGATTAATTTGTTAGGGCTACTAAAATATACTTTCTGAAACTTTATCTGACCATACCTGTTTTTTACTGCTTTTGAGTCTGGTGGGTGGGGGTTTAACAGTAAGTTTGTTTTCCTGAGGAGTCCTAGGACTTTAGTAGTACTACCGTCAATCTCTCGTCTATTCCTAATACTCCATTATACTACCTCCCACCAAACGCTTATCTTACCTGTAATTTGTGTTTGAAAGTAGGGCTAGTCCCAGGGCTGGCTCCACAGGAAATGGCGATTAAGGTTGGCAATCCTGGGCGGATGAAATGTCCTCATTGCGGTGGTACTAGTGGTGTGACACAGTGGCAGTTGCATGCATATGGAAAAAAAGAAAATGAAACCTGGTTTGTCCTTACTATAGCATTACAACGGTACGATAGAGAATATAGGAGGTGACAGTTCACTAGAACAGTGCCACACAGAGCCTAACAAATGGTAAAGTAGAAAGTATAACTAGTACTTGTGTTGAATTTCTTTGACATTGGCTACTACTACAAGAAATAGTACTGAAGCTAACTGAGTAAGTCTAGAATATATCCTCGGATTCCTTCACCAGCCTGTTGCTATGACCTTATCCTCCCCAGCAAGTGTGTGGAATTATTGATGTCATTTAGTCACACATCAAGCAAAACCACACAGCCCGGGGGGAGACGGTTAGGGTTTGGAAAATGGATGGGAATGGGGGTTTCTTTTTGGGTAGGTTTTGTTGAGAGAAAAAAAAAGCACCGCATTGACAAACAAGAATTGAAGATAAAGAAATCTTTGGGTACAAAGCTAACTATAAATCTTTTAAGTGACATAAATGAAGTGCATGCCCTACTGCATGCATTGTTACTGAAAAGTAAGTAGTACTAGAATGCGACAGTACAGGGCTGCAGCGTTTTCACTTGCCTAGCTCTGCACTCAGACAAACACTTCTTACATTAAATGAGGTTTAAAAATTAGCCGAAGAAAACCTATAGAATGGCTGTAGGGATCAATTTAGAAGCAGAGAGAGGTCCAAGAAATGCAGTCACACTCAGAGAAGAAAACAATGGATACTGTATCTGTATGTTGTTGTAGTTGTCCTGTTGAATTTGGTAAGTAAGTTGCATGCAGCAAACAATTCCTCTTATTAGCGGCACTCCTCCATTCCAGCTGACGCTGCGTCCAGCAATGTTGGTGACCAGAAGACACCCTGTCCACTGCCTGCCTGGCGCATGCTGAATTGCGGCTCGCTAATGTGAAGCCTGACTCCATCCTTTTTTCCCCATTGCACAGACTGAAACCCGGCCTAACGAGCCCTAAGTTAAGAATAGTGGCAAAGGCTTTCTTTAACTATGCCAAATCCCCCCTTTCCCACCATACTACTGCTTTTGAATCTGGTGGGTGTTGTTTTAACAGTAAGTTTGTTTCCCTCAAACTTAAGTCTGTGTCATTTTCTTCCTTTAAGTGTAAATGGCTAAATCTTTTCAACACTAAGTGCCTCTCACAGAGTAAGTGATCCCCCCTTTCCCACCATGGATTTTCTTCAAGTCGCTTGCAACAAAAATTACACATTCCCACGAGTGCTCTAAAACCCCAGAACTCAGTTGCAAAAACCAAGAACACCCCGAAACACATGCAATCCTACTGCTAGGGCTAACCCTAACGAACCCTAAGTTACAAAAAGTACCAAAACCTTTTTCATCATGGATGTTGTTAAAAGCAGTTTTATCCGGTATTAGACCTTCCCAGCAATGGCCCCAGAGCCGCCAACCCAGGCGAAAACAAATAGAAGACCCCCAAACAGCCAAAAAGCAAAAGTACAAAAATGTGGACTTAGTCACTTTTCTGAAAATTTGCCAAATCACTCCGCGCGCGCTCTGCAGCTAGGCCCTAACTCCCCTCTGCCTCCATGGATTTCCTTCAAACCTCTTGCTATCTAAACTATCCATACCCAGTAGTGCTCCCAGGCCCCGAAACCCACCCACAAACACCAGGAAGCCCCCCAAACAGACCCCTGAAAAACGCTACATTGAGCAAAAAGTCAGAAAAGGCAAAACCTTTTTTCCTCATGAATGTTGTTTAAACCAGTTTTATCCGGTATTAGACCTTCCCAGCAATGGCCCCAGAGCCGTCAACCCAGGCGAAAACAAGTAGAAGACCCCCAAACTGCCAAAAAGCAAAAGTACAAAAATGTGGACAGTCACTTTTCTTAAAATTTGCAAAATCACTCAGTGCGCGCTCTGTAGCTAGGCCCTAACTCCCCTCTGCCTCCATGGATTTCCTTCAAACCTCTTGCTATCTAAACTATCCATACCCAGTAGTGCTCCCAGGCCCCGAAACCCACCCACAAACACCAGGAAGCCCCCCAAACAGACCCCTGAAGACGCTACATTGAGCAAAAAGTCAGAAAATGCAAAACCGTTTTTCATCATGGATGTTGTTAAAAGCAGTTTTATCCGGTATTAGACCTTCCCAGGAATGGCCCCAGAGCCGTCAACCCAGGCGAAAACAAGTAGAAGACCCCCAAACAGCCAAAAAGCAAAAGTACAGGTGATTAAAGTTTTAATTATATTAACTTGTGCAAAACAAAGAAAGACAGAAACACAGGAATAAAAGTCAATAAGTAGGAAAAAGAAAATGTCTGAATTCATTGGCTCATTTTCAGGCCTCGGTGTCAGGGAAGAAGAGTTCGTCCTCATACTCTGCGAAATCATCAGGCAGGAATAGGTCAGTGTCACCTAACGCAGAAGAAATTCCCTCATCTAAGTTGCTGTCCTCCTCGTCTTCTTGCGTCGTGCGATCTGGTACTTTGAAATCTGGTGGTATGAGGTGCTCATTCATCTTGATCATTGTCAATATCTACACATTTTTGGGCGAGAGGCGGGTCCGTTTGCAAGTTACAATGCCACCAGCAGCACTGAAAACACGTTCAGAAGACACACTTGCGAGTGGGCAAGACAAGTAATGTATAGCCAGGCGGGAGATCTCTGGCCACAATTCTTTTTTCCCATGCCAATACGCCAATGGGTCAGCATTAACATAGACCTCTGTTGAGTCATTCAGATAGTGCTGCACCATCGACTCAAAGTTCTCCACGTTTCCTCCACTTTGCTGAATTTTCGCTCGGACCTTTTCAGAACCATAACCAATCTCAGCTAGCCAATCCTCTTCATCACCCAATATTTCTGTTGTGTCTGGTGCAGATGATGCGGTTGCCGGTGTCTTTAACGGCTGAGAGGTCACTTCTGCCACAGCCACAGGTGCAGAAGTGGAGTCTTCTGACTTGTGATGACCTGCTGATGCTGATGTACTGCCTTTTCCTTCAATTTGCTTCCGTTCTTTTTCAAACCTGATGGCTGACCAGGCTACCCAACGTTTGTACTTTGTAGGATCTTCATCACTAAAAGGAAATAATGCAGAGCCTGCCAGCGCCTTTTTGTAGCGTGGATGCAGAATAGTAGCACAAATGTAATGCTGTTCTGAGTGGATCTTTTGAAGACGTTCATCGCCACGTAGACGCTCTAATAATTTCTCCGCCAAAAGAAAAGCGTCTTGCTTTTCTTCATCGTTTTGAAACTTTGAAGACACCGCCTTCAGTTTGTGCTCTAGCATGCGCAACAATGGGATAGCTTTTCCCAAATTACAGTCCTCCCTGCTGACTGCACGCGTGAAGAACTCAAAAGGACTAAGCATGTCTGTCAGGCTTTTAACTAGCTCCCATTGCGCCGCATTTAACCTCAGGTCCTCCTTCACAGCTGTACCCATTGTTAAGAAATACTGATCGAGTACCGTAAACTGCTCATACAGACGCTCAAGCATGTAGAAGGTTGAGTTCCAACGTGTTGGCACCTCCTGGATGAGTGCTTTCACTGGCATTCGACGTTCATGTAGCAGGCTCCTCAGATGCTTCCGGGCCTTAAAAGAATGGCTGAAATGGTTGCACATTTTTCGACAGGTGACCACTAACTGGCATGCTGGACTTTCTTTCTCCAAGAATTTTTTAACAACCAGGTTTATACAGTGCGCCAAACACGGCACTCTGAAATAGTCACCCAGTTCCATGGCCTTAACTACATTGGCGCCATTATCCGTGGAAACATAACCAATGCCGCGTTTTTTTGGAGACAGCCAGTGAAAGACCTTTGTGTTGAACTCATTCAAAATGTTTTCTGCTGTATGACGTTTCTCCAAGCCAAACATGGCTAGTGTTGCATGTTTCCGAGCAGCTTTACAAACTTGGTCCAGGTCAGCACCTGCGTTTAGCTTTGCTTTAACCCCTGAAAAAGAGACCCAGTGTGCAGTGATGCACATGTAATCAGTGCCTGCGCCACTGGTCCACATGTCTGTTGTGAGATGTATAGTGTGAACAGCACTCTTCTGCAAAGCTGCCTCAATCACCTCCAGCACATCTTCATGTAGTACTGGAACCGCAACTTCGGGCAAAATAGTACCGGCTAGGAACCTTCCATTTAGGGCAGAGCGCTGCCACTAATTCGAGAAAACCAACCACTTCGACAAAAGAAAAAGGGAGAAGATCCAGCGCTAGCATTTTAGCCAGCTTAGTGTTATACATATGCACCATTGGGTGGTTGCGGTCATATGGCGCGTCTGAAAACAACATTGTTTTAACGTTGCCCTGGACCATTTTACGGGACGATGATGACTTCTTCGACCCAGTTACGCTCGCTGATGAACTTTTTCGCATTGGTGTCTCACTCTGTCCCACACTCTTAGTGTGGCTCTCAGGGGTACTGGGTGTAAGTGAAGTGTGTGACACTTCTTCCTCCTCGTCATCATCAGATGGAACATCAACGTTTTCTCGACTTGCAATTCGGGCTTCCTTGATCTCCTTTAGGTGCGCAAACCATTGGACAGCGTGCTGTCTCTCAAGATGACCTCTCTGGCCTCCAGTCCCATAGTTGGTACCAAGCTTACCACGACTAACTGCAAGCTTCCAAATGCTACAAATGGCTATGTTTTTCCTTTTTGTGGAAACACTAAAGAAGTCCCAAACTGCGGACTTGAAATGTCTGTGGGGGCCGGAGGAGGCGATACTGGTGGTGGCCGTGCTGCTAATGCCAGATGAAGTGGAGGATGTGTATTGCTGAACTTTACTATGTTGTGCACTTTCACCACCACTAATTGAGGTCGAGGTGGATGGAGGTCCCTTCTGGCGAGTAAGAAATATGGAAGCGGTACGTTGTGGTGTACTAGTTAACATCAATGATTCTGGTGTTCCCATTGCCTCCTCGTCGACTTCATCATCACGCTCAGCAGCCTGTCGGGCTAGGGTCAAAATGTCTGTTTGCTGCATGCCCGCTGGGGCTTCAGTGACGTTAGTGATGATGACTGCGTCGTCGTCGTGAGAGTCTTCAGCAGCAGGAGTATACGCCACTTCTTGTTGAGCGTCATCACACTCCATAACTTTGAGAGTTTCGACAACCTTCCTTTTACGCTTAGCTACCTTTGTCAGATCATGGTGTACCTCCTCAACCTCACTCTCAGACGGCAGTGGTGCTGGTTCCCAAGTAAGATCCAGATCATCAGAAGGAGGTGGGCTTGAAGAAGATGTAGACACCAACACCCTTGATCTTTTCCTTGCTCGGGATGTGGACGACAATGAATGATCATCAGGAGGAGTGGCTTCCTCGAATGATACCTCGGCTTGATTGTCGATTTCCAGATGTGCCCCTACTTCTGGAGGAACAACTATTGTGGCCACTTGTTGTGCCCCTCCATGCACCTCTGCTTGCTCCTCTCCTTGCACCGCCTCTCCTTCCACATGTACTTGGGCTTGTACTTTCACATGTGATTGTTGTTGCGGCTGTGGTTGTTCAACAGATGAGCTCCAACAACCTGTGTTGATTGAGGGACATTGCTGCTGCTTTCTTGCGATGAGCCAACATCACTGGTCGATGGTGATTGAAGAACTATACTGGCTGCATCTGAAGCACTCAAGGGCTTGGACCTAAGTTGACGTGGTGGTGATGGCACTGAGTCCAATGGAGCGGAGGTGCTGCTCCCAGCTTGGTCCCCAGCAGATCCCGCTGCTGCTGCAGGCGTACTTTTTTTTATCCCAAAAAATTTGGCGGTCGTCATCACACCACTCTCCTTGGTAAGTGGCGCCACTTCCTTCTTCTGCTCCTTACTGGCAACTTTCTTGCTAGAGGAGCTACGGGCAACTTTTTTTGGGGCCATCTTCTTCAGATGTCACTCTGAACAGCAGGCCGCAGTTGCACAAGTTGCAGAGTTGTCTGTGGCCACACGTGACGTTGTGCTGCAAACACCGCAGCAGGACTTCTTCCTGGCACTGGTGGTTCTCTTGTGCACCTACAAGCAATGGAAGACAGAGGAACATCAGTTATACGCCCCACAAAAGCGACAAAAACCACAAAATTCAGCACAATCCCAGCCCATCAATGGCCTGAATGGTGTTTAAATTCAAGAAGACACCCCACAGAAAGACTAGGCCCATGCAACACTCACCACCCCTGGGCATAATGGATGAAAAGTAGGCAAAATAAGTGCAGGCCTCAGACACTGCCTCTCTTCAAAATGGCCCCTTGCACCCCAAGCACATGTTGCCTGTACCAGCAGCACTCAAGATGGCCACCACCACCAACCACATGGCCAGTCCACATCAACAGTACACCCCAAAATAAAACGAAAAACGCACAAAAATCACCACAATCCAATGCCATCCAGGATGTTTACATTAAAGAGAGTGAGACCCCACAAGCAGACTCAGTCCATGCACCACCACCCCTGGGCAAAGGGCCCCACCAGCAGCCCCAAGAAAACGACAAAAAAACACAAAATTCAGCACAATCCCAGCCCATCCATGGCCTGAATGGTGTTTAAATTCAAGAAGACACCCCACAGAAAGACTAGGTCCATGCAACACTCACCACCCCTGGGCAAAGGGCCCCACCAGCAGCCCCAAAAAAACGACAAAAAAACACAAAATTCAGCACAATCCCAGCCCATCCATGGCCTGAATGGTGTTTAAATTCAAGAAGACACCCCACAGAAAGACTAGGCCCATGCAACACTCACCACCCCTGGTCAAAGGGCCCCACCAGCAGCCCCAAAAAAACGACAAAAACCACAAAATTCAGCACAATCCCAGCCCATCCATGGCCTGAATGGTGTTTAAATTCAAGAAGACACCCCACAGAAAGACTAGGCCCATGCAACACTCACCACCCCTGGGCATAATGGATGAAAAGTAGGCAAAATAAGTGCAGGCCTCAGACACTGCCTCTCTTCAAAATGGCCCCTTGCACCCCAAGCACATGTTGCCTGTACCAGCAGCACTCAAGATGGCCACCACCACCAACCACATGGCCAGTCCACATCAACAGTACACCCCAAAATAAAACGAAAAACACACAAAAATCACCACAATCCAATGGCATCCAGGATGTTTACATTAAAGAGAGTGAGAACCCACATGCAGACTCAGTCCATGCACCACCACCCCTGGGCAAAGGGCCCCACCAGCAGCCCCAAAAAAACAACAAAAAACACAAAATTCAGCACAATCCCAGCCCATCCATGGCCTGAATGGTTTTTAAATTGAAGAAGACACCCCACAGAAAGACTAGGCCCATGCAACACTCACCACCCCTGGGCAAAGGGCCCCACCAGCAGCCCCAAAAAAACGACAAAAACACAAAATTCAGCACAATCCCAGCCCATCCATGGCCTGAATGGTGTTGAAATTCAAGAAGACACCCCACAGAAAGACTAGGCCCTTGCAACACTCACCACCCCTGGGCATAATGGATGAAAAGTAGGCAAAATAAGTGCAGGCCTCAGACACTGCCTCTCTTCAAAATGGCCCCTTGCACCCCAAGCACATGTTGCCTGTACCAGCAGCACTCAAGATGGCCACCACAACCAACCACATGGCCAGTCCACATCAACAGTACACCCCAAAATAAAACGAAAAACACACAATAATCACCACAATCCAATGCCATCCAGGATGTTTACATTAAAGAGAGTGAGACCCCACAAGCAGACTCAGTCCATGCACCACCACCCCTGGGCAAAGGGCCCCACCAGCAGGCCAAAAAAAATGAAAAAAACACAGAATTCAGCACAATCCCAGCCCATCCATGGCCTGAATGGTGTTTAAATTCAAGAAGACACCCCACAGAAAGACTAGGCCCATGCAACACTCACCACCCCTGGGCAAAGGGCCCCACCAGCAGCCCCAAAAAAACGACAAAAAACACAAAATTCAGCACAATCCCAGCCCATCCATGGCCTGAATGGTGTTTAAATTCAAGAAGACACCCCACAGAAAGACTAGGCCCATGCAACACTCACCACCCCTGGGCATAATGGATGAAAAGTAGGCAAAATAAGTGCAGGCCTCAGACACTGCCTCTCTTCAAAATGGCCCCTTGCACCCCAAACACATGTTGCCTGTACCAGCAGCACTCAAGATGGCCACCACCACCAACCACATGGCCAGTCCACATCAACAGTACACCCCAAAATAAAACGAAAAACACACAAAAATCACCACAATCCAATGCCATCCAGGATGTTTACATTAAAGAGAGTGAGACCCCACAAGCAGACTCAGTCCATGCACCACCACCCCTGGGCAAAGGGCCCCACCAGCAGCCCCAAAAAAACGACAAAAAAACACAAAATTCAGTACAATTCCAGCCCATCCATGGCCTGAATGGTGTTTAAATTCAAGAAGACACCCCACAGAAAGATTAGGCCCATGCAACACTCACCACCCCTGGGCAAAGGGCCCCACCAGCAGCCCCAAAAAAACGACAAAAAACACAAAATTCAGCACAATCCCAGCCCATCCATGGCCTGAATGGTGTTTAAATTCAAGAAGACACCCCACAGAAAGACTAGGCCCATGCAACACTCACCACCCCTGGGCATAATGGATGAAAAGTAGGCAAAATAAGTGCAGGCCTCAGACACTGCCTCTCTTCAAAATGGCCCCTTGCACCCCAAGCACATGTTGCCTGTACCAGCAGCACTCAAGATGGCCACCACAACCAACCACATGGCCAGTCCACATCAACAGTACACCCCAAAATAAAATGAAAAACACACAATAATCACCACAATCCAATGCCATCCAGGATGTTTACATTAAAGAGAGTGAGACCCCACAAGCAGACTCAGTCCATGCACCACCACCCCTGGGCAAAGGGCCCCACCAGCAGGCCCAAAAAAACGACATAAAACACAAAATTCAGCACAATCCCAGCCCATCCATGGCCTGAATGGTGTTTAAATTCAAGAAGACACCCCACAGAAAGACTAGGCCCATGCAACACTCACCACCCCTGGGCAAAGGGCCCCACCAGCAGCCCCAAAAAAACGACAAAAAACACAAAATTCAGCACAATCCCAGCCCATCCATGGCCTGAATGGTGTTTAAATTCAAGAAGACACCCCACAGAAAGACTAGGCCCATGCAACACTCACCACCCCTGGGCATAATGGATGAAAAGTAGGCAAAATAAGTGCAGGCCTCAGACACTGCCTCTCTTCAAAATGGCCCCTTGCACCCCAAGCACATGTTGCCTGTACCAGCAGCACTCAAGATGGCCACCACCACCAACCACATGGCCAGTCCACATCAACAGTACACCCCAAAATAAAACGAAAAACACACAAAAATCACCACAATCCAATGGCATCCAGGATGTTTACATTAAAGAGAGTGAGACCCCACATGCAGACTCAGTCCATGCACCACCACCCCTGGGCAAAGGGCCCCACCAGCAGCCCCAAAAAAACGACAAAAAACACAAAATTCAGCACAATCCCAGCCCATCCATGGCCTGAATGGTGTTTAAATTCAAGAAGACACCCCACAGAAAGACTAGGCCCATGCAACACTCACCACCCCTGGGCAAAGGGCCCCACCAGCAGCCCCCAAAAAAAGAAAAAAACACAAAATTCAGCACAATCCCAGCCCATCCATGGCCTGAATGGTGTTTAAATTCAAGAAGACACCCCACAGAAAGACTAGGCCCATGCAACACTCACCACCCCTGGGCATAATGGATGAAAAGTAGGCAAAATAAGTGCAGGCCTCAGACACTGCCTCTCTTCAAAATGCCCCCTTGCACCCCAAGCACATGTTGCCTGTACCAGCAGCACTCAAGATGGCCACCACAACCAACCACATGGCCAGTCCACATCAACAGTACACCCCAAAATAAAACGAAAAACACACAATAATCACCACAATCCAATGCCATCCAGGATGTTTACATTAAAGAGAGTGAGACCCCACAATCAGACTCAGTCCATGCACCACCACCCCTGGGCAAAGGGCCCCACCAGCAGGCCAAAAAAACCGACAAAAACACAGAATTCAGCACAATCCCAGCCCATCCATGGCCTGAATGGTGTTTAAATTCAAGAAGACACCCCACAGAAAGACTAGGCCCATGCAACACTCACCACCCCTGGGCAAAGGGCCCCACCAGCAGCCCCAAAAAAACGACAAAAAACACAAAATTCAGCACAATCCCAGCCCATCCATGGCCTGAATGGTGTTTAAATTCAAGAAGACACCCCACAGAAAGACTAGGCCCATGCAACACTCACCACCCATGGGCATAATGGATGAAAAGTAGGCAAAATAAGTGCAGGCCTCAGACACTGCCTCTCTTCAAAATGGCCCCTTGCACCCCAAGCACATGTTGCCTGTACCAGCAGCCCTCAAGATGGCCACCACCACCAACCACATGGCCAGTCCACATCAACAGTACACCCCAAAATAAAACGAAAAACACACAAAAATCACCACAATCCAATGCCATCCAGGATGTTTACATTAAAGAGAGTGAGACCCCACAAGCAGACTCAGTCCATGCACCACCACCCCTGGGCAAAGGGCCCCACCAGCAGCCCCAACAAAACGACAAAAAAACACAAAATTCAGCACAATTCCAGCCCATCCATGGCCTGAATGGTGTTTAAATTCAAGAAGACACCCCACAGAAAGATTAGGCCCATGCAACACTCACCACCCCTGGGCAAAGGGCCCCACCAGCAGCCCCAAAAAAACGACAAAAAACACAAAATTCAGCACAATCCCAGCCCATCCATGGCCTGAATGGTGTTTAAATTCAAGAAGACACCCCACAGAAAGACTAGGCCCATGCAACACTCACCACCCCTGGGCATAATGGATGAAAAGTAGGCAAAATAAGTGCAGGCCTCAGACACTGCCTCTCTTCAAAATGGCCCCTTGCACCCCAAGCACATGTTGCCTGTACCAGCAGCACTCAAGATGGCCACCACAACCAACCACATGGCCAGTCCACATCAACAGTACACCCCAAAATAAAATGAAAAACACACAATAATCACCACAATCCAATGCCATCCAGGATGTTTACATTAAAGAGAGTGAGACCCCACACGCAGACTCAGTCCATGCACCACCACCCCTGGGCAAAGGGCCCCACCAGCAGGCCCAAAAAAACGACAAAAAACACAAAATTCAGCACAATCCCAGCCCATCCATGGCCTGAATGGTGTTTAAATTCAAGAAGACACCCCACAGAAAGACTAGGCCCATGCAACACTCTCCACCCCTGGGCAAAGGGCCCCACCAGCAGCCCCAAAAAAACGACAAAAAACACAAAATTCAGCACAATCCCAGCCCATCCATGGCCTGAATGGTGTTTAAATTCAAGAAGACACCCCACAGAAAGACTAGGCCCATGCAACACTCACCACCCCTGGGCATAATGGATGAAAAGTAGGCAAAATAAGTGCAGGCCTCAGACACTGCCTCTCTTCAAAATGGCCCCTTGCACCCCAAGCACATGTTGCCTGTACCAGCAGCCCTCAAGATGGCCACCACAACCAACCACATGGCCAGTCCACATCAACAGTACACCCCAAAATAAAATGAAAAACACACAATAATCACCACAATCCAATGCCATCCAGGATGTTTACATTAAAGAGAGTGAGACCCCACACGCAGACTCAGTCCATGCACCACCACCCCTGGGCAAAGGGCCCCACCAGCAGGCCCAAAAAAACGACAAAAAACACAAAATTCAGCACAATCCCAGCCCATCCATGGCCTGAATGGTGTTTAAATTCAAGAAGACACCCCACAGAAAGACTAGGCCCATGCAACACTCACCACCCCTGGGCAAAGGGCCCCACCAGCAGCCCCAAAAAAACGACAAAAAACACAAAATTCAGCACAATCCCAGCCCATCCATGGCCTGAATGGTGTTTAATTCAAGAAGACACCCCACAGAAAGACTAGGCCCATGCAACACTCACCACCCCTGGGCATAATGGATGAAAAGTAGGCAAAATAAGTGCAGGCCTCAGACACTGCCTCTCTTCAAAATGGCCCCTTGCACCCCAAGCACATGTTGCCTGTACCAGCAGCACTCAAGATGGCCACCACCACCAACCACATGGCCAGTCCACATCAACAGTACACCCCAAAATAAAACGAAAAACACACAAAAATCACCACAATCCAATGCCATCCAGGATGTTTACATTAAAGAGAGTGAGACCCCACAAGCAGACTCAGTCCATGCACCACCACCCCTGGGCAAAGGACCCCACCAGCAGCCCCAAAAAAACGACAAAAAAAACACAAAATTCAGCACAACCCCAGCCCATCCATGGCCTGAATGGTGTTTAAATTCAAGAAGACACCCCACAGAAAGATTAGGCCCATGCAACACTCACCACCCCTGGGCAAAGGGCCCCACCAGCAGCCCCCAAAAAACGACAAAACAACACAAAATTCAGCACAATCCCAGCCCATCCATGGCCTGAATGGTGTTTAAATTCAAGAAGACACCCCACAGAAAGACTAGGCCCATGCAACACTCACCACCCCTGGGCATAATGGATGAAAAGTAGGCAAAATAAGTGCAGGCCTCAGACACTGCCTCTCTTCAAAATGGCCCCTTGCACCTCAAGCACATGTTGCCTGTACCAGCAGCGCTCAAGATGGCCACCACAACCAACCACATGGCCAGTCCACATCAACAGTACACCCCAAAATAAAACTAAAAACACACAAAAATCACCACAATCCAATGCCATCCAGGATGTTTACATTAAAGAGAGTGAGACCCCACAAGCAGACTCAGTCCATGCACCACCACCCCTGGGCAAAGGGACCCACCAGCAGGCCCAAAAAAATGACAAAAAACACAAAATTCAGCACAATCCCAGCCCATCCATGGCCTGAATGGTGTTTAAATTCAAGAAGACACCCCACAGAAAGACTAGGCCCATGCAACACTCACCACCCCTGGGCAAAGGGCTCCACCAGCAGCCCCAAAAAAACGACAAAAAACACAAAATTCAGCACAATCCCAGCCCATCCATGGCCTGAATGGTGTTTAAATTCAAGAAGACACCCCACAGAAAGACTAGGCCCATGCAACACTCACCACCCCTGGGCATAATGGATGAAAAGTAGGCAAAATAAGTGCAGGCCTCAGACACTGCCTCTCTTCAAAATGGCCCCTTGCACCCCAAGCACATGTTGCCTGTACCAGCAGCACTCAAGATGGCCACCACCACCAACCACATGGCCAGTCCACATCAACAGTACACCCCAAAATAAAACGAAAAACACACAAAAATCACCACAATCCAATGCCATCCAGGATGTTTACATTAAAGAGAGTGGTGAGACCCCACAAGCAGACTCAGTCCATGCACCACCACCCCTGGGCAAAGGGCCCCACCAGCAGCCCCAAAAAAACGACAAAAAACACAAAATTCAGCACAATCCCAGCCCATCCATGGCCTGAATGGTGTTTAAATTCAAGAAGACACCCCACAGAAAGACTAGGCCCATGCAACACTCACCACCCCTGGGCAAAGGGCCCCACCAGCAGCCCCAAAAAAACGACAAAAAACACAAAATTCAGCACAATCCCAGCCCATCCATGCCCTGAATGGTGTTTAAATTCAAGAAGACACCCCACAGAAAGACTAGGCCCATGCAACACTCACCACCCCTGGGCATAATGGATGAAAAGTAGGCAAAATAAGTGCAGGCCTCAGACACTGCCTCTCTTCAAAATGGCCCCTTGCGCCCCAAGCACATGTTGCCTGTACCAGCAGCACTCAAGATGGCCACCACCACCAACCACATGGCCAGTCCACATCAACAGTACACCCCAAAAATAAAACCAAAAACACACAAAAATCACCACAATCCAATGCCATCCAGGATGTTTACATTAAAGAGAGTGAGACCCCACAAGCAGACTCAGTCCATGCACCACCACCCCTGGGCAAAGGGCCCCACCAGCAGCCCCAAAAAAATGACAAAAAACACAAAATTCAGCACAATCCCAGCCCATCCATGGCCTCAATGGTGTTTAAATTCAACAAAACAGTTGTATCATGCACCCATAACCAACCCTGGTCCTACTGGATACTGAGGCTACCCACAATATATTTTATTTAATGTTCTGAAAAAGTTCCAAAATTGTAGTTGCAGCAACTGTAATGCCCCAAACAAACTTACTTGTGAAAGTTGATTTCTAATCCAAAGGTGATCCAAAGAAAGTCAAAAAGGCCTCAAATCCAAATATCCAGCAGCACCCACAAAAAGTAATCCTTCCAGGTCAAGGTCCAAATGAAAGTGACCAGCACATGAAGAAAGCACTGGGAGGAGCCTGCTGGACAGGAACAGGAAGTTGGAGACTGTGGGGCACTTCCTTCCTCCCCCCCCCAAAAATGGACTCCTTGCAAAAAAAAGGGCATGCAAATGTCAACCTGAGGAGTGATTCTGATAAAAATAATCATTTTCTGAAGGTTTATGCTGTTTGCTGGTGGATTTCTTGTGCAGAATTGCAAAATCTCTATTTCGCGAGTGCGAGATTGTTCCTGTCCGCCGCAACTACGTGTTCGCAATTGCGAACTCTCGCGAGGCGTGCTCTGCAAGGTGGCAAGCCGCGATTACGTATTCGCGGGCGCCAAACTCCCGCGGGATCCCGCAGCAAGATACAAAATGGCGCAGCACTCGCAAAATATGATCGAGAAAAACAACTCGGCAAACGCTGAATGACGGAAAGTGAACGCCGTGCACCACGCCGCGCGCCGCAATATTGTTTCACCAAGCAAAAAATCCGCCGCGTGCGAATTCCTGGATTTTCGGCAAATTCGCGAGAGTTCGCGGATTGCGAATTTGCCAAAAATCCACGAGCGGAGCGGATTTTACGCCCATGCTTACTTATGAGAATCCAGACCCGCAACTTTTGAAGGATTGGGCAGCAAAGGAATGCTGCTTATGTTGATCAAATACGCATGGAGCGATAGGGATAAAGCCCTTGCAGAAATTCAGAGACTTGAGGACACCATCGCTAAAGACAAGGATACTAAAACCATTGAGGATCTGCGTGTCCAAATGCAAAAAAGATTACTGGAATATGAGAGCGGGATAAAGAAAAGGAACAAACGAAGTTCCAAAGGGATGAGCAGGACCACCTAACAGGTCGGATACTCACCTTTGCCAAAAAATTTGATGCAACAAGAAAAAGGCTTGCTCAGGGGGTCCAGACTCCCGCCGAAACAGTAACATCAGAATCTGAGGCGTCGGCCTCAGAAGATGAGTCAGCCAGAAGCAATAAAGGCGGGAAAAAAGGCACTGGAGATACTGCTGTGGTCCCTTTTTTAGACGAATTCCAGGTTATGAAGGAAACGCGACAACGACCTCAGTCCCAATTGCCACAGAAACCACTACAAAAAAGAGGAGGAAAACCAGGTGGGGCAGGAGGGGACGCGCAGGTGGCACCACCTATGGTAACTCGCAGCAGGGGCAGGAGAGGGAGATGGTAAATCAGGAAATAACCATAGTGAACCTCGCAGAGAGAAAACTAACAAGACATGAGGAAACGGTCTTAAAGAGAGGCATGACCTTCTGCCCCACGGCTAAATTTGATCCCGTACAGACTAGAATTAACATCTTTAAGTTGGTGCGCAAGCTAAAACTACAAAAAATATTTGCATCAAAATCACAATCAGGAACTGAACGTATCCCGGAAGAAATGGAGGAAACCGGGAATGCTCTCATGGACAATGTCAAGTCAAGTCAAGTCAATAAATTTATATAGCGCGCTACATACCCAGAGGGTCTCAAGGCGCTTCGAGAAGGGTGGGGAATTACTTGTCAAATATCCACGTTTTAAGTTGCTTTCTGAATGCTAGGTGGTTCTGAGTAAGGCGAAGGTGAGTGGGAAGTGAGTTCCAGGTTTTAGCAGCCAGGTAGGAGAAGGATCTACCTCCCATGGTGGTTTTGTTGATGCGAGGAACAGTGGCAAGGGCTAGGTTGGCGGATCGTAGCTGGCGGGAGGGGGTGTAGAAGGACAGTCTTGTGTTGAGGCATTCGGGTCCGATTTCGTAGAGCGCTATGTGTGCGTGGGTTAGGAGCCGGAAAGTAATCCTCTTATTGACGGGGAGCCAGTGGAGGTTTTTCAGGTGTCCAGAGATGTGATCTTTACGCGGGATGTCTAGTATGAGCCTGGCTGAAGCGTTCTGGATGCGTTGGAGTTTTTTCTGGAGTTTTGCGGTGGTACCGGCGTAGAGGGTGTTTCCGTAGTCCAGACGGCTCGTGACCAGAGCGTGGGTGACTGTTTTTCTAGTTTCGGTGGGGATCCAGCGAAATGTTTTTTTGAGCATGCGAAGAATGTTGAAGCAAGATGAAGAAACGGCGTTGACTTGTCTGTTCATCGAGAGTGAGGAATCCAGGATGACGCCCAGGTTCCGTCAGTGGTCCGTCGGGATGGGTGCTTTTCCAAGGGCCTCTGGCCACCAAGAGTCATCCCAGGCGGAGGGGGAGGTGCCTAGGATGAGGACTTCTGTTTTGTCTGAGTTCAGTTTCAGACGGCTGTGCTTCATTCATTCGGCTACTTCTTTCATTCCTTCATGCAGGTTGGTTTTGGCGGTGTTAGGGTCTTTGGTGAGTGAGAGGATCAGTTGAGTGTCATCAGCGTAGGAGATGATGTTGAGGTTATGTTGGCGTGCGATGACCGCGAGGGGGCTCATGTATACGTTGAAGAGGGTGGGGCTGAGTGAAGATCCTTGTGGTACGCCGCAGATGACTTCAGTGGCCTCTGACTTGAATGGTGGAAGGCGGACTCTCTGGGTTCTTCCGGTGAGGAACGAGGTGATCCATTCCAGTGCTTTTCCTTGGATTCCGACGTTTCTGAGGCGTTGTAAAAGGGTGTTATGACAGACCGTGTCGAAGGCTGCGGAGAGGTCGAGGAGGATGAGGGCGACTGTGTCTCCATTGTCCAGTAGAGTTCGAATGTCGTCTGTTGCTGCGATGAGGGCGGTTTCAGTGCTGTGCTTGGCTCGGAAGCCGGATTGTGAGGAGTCGAGGGATTTGTTGGTTTCGAGGAATGTGGCGAGCTGGATGTTGACCGCTTTCTCGATGACTTTGGCCGGGAATGGAAGGAGTGAGATAGGGCGGTAGTTTTTGAGTTCGGTGGGGTCAGCTGTGGGTTTCTTCAGGAAGGCGCTGAGTTCGGCATGTTTCCAGCTTTCCGGGAAGGTTGCAGAGTTGAGGGAGCAGTTGATGACGTCTCGGAGGTGCGGTGCTATAATGGAGTCTGCTTTGTTAAAGATGTGGTGAGGGCATGGGTCTGTGGGGGATCCTGAGTGGATAGAGTTCATCAGACGGATGGTGTCCTCAGTGGAGATTGGCTTCCAGTCATTGAGGATGTTCAGGGGGGGTGGGGGTCCTGCAGGGGGTTGGGTGGGTTGGTCTTCGGGTCGGTTGTCGAAGCTGTTGTGGATGTCAGCAATTTTGTTGTGGAAGAATGAGGCTAGGGAGTCGCAGAGGGCTTGAGAGGGGGTAATGTCGTTGGAGTTGGCTGAGGGGTTGGTGAATTTCTTGACGATGTTGAATAATTCCTTGCTGTTGTGGGCGTTGTTATCTAGTCGGTCCTTGAAGGCGGCTTTCTTGGCATTCCGGATCAGTCGGTGGTGTATGCGGGTGGCGTTTTTGAAGGCGTCCTTGGTGCTGGTGGTTGGGTCTTTTTTCCAGGCCTTCTCCAGGGAGCGACAGAGTTTCTTGGATTTCTTAAGATCATCGTTGAACCAGGAGGCCTTCTTGCTGCCTGGTTTGATTTGTCGTTTTTTCAGTGGTGCTAGGATGTCGGCGCTGTTGGATAACCATTGGGTGAGGCTGGTGGCTGCTTGGTCTGGGTTTGAGGAGTGGGCTGGGGGGTTTTGAAGAAGCGATGAGGAGATCTGGTCGATGGTGATTTTGTTCCAGTTTCTTTGCAGAGTGGGTTGGGGGTGGTTGTTGGATGTGGGTTTGTTGTAGGTGAAGTGAACGCAGCTGTGGTCAGTCCAAAGGAGAGCTGTGGTGTGGCTGAAGGAGACATTTTTGCTGGAGGTGAAGATAGGGTCGAGTGTGTGACCTGCGATGTGGGTGGGGGAAGTGACAAGTTGTTTAAGTCCGAGGTTGGCGAGGTTGTCCAGAAGGGAGGTGGTGTTGCGGTCGTTGTTCTTTTCAAGGTGAAAGTTGAGGTCTCCCAGAAGGATGTAGTCCTCGGAGGGGAGCGCGCGTGGAGTGATGAAGTCCGTGATGTCTTCACTAAATTGTGCACGGGGTCCTGGTGGCCTGTAAAGGAGGGTGCCTCTGAGTGTGGTCTTGGGGTCGGTGTGGATCTGGAAGTGAAGGTGTTCAGAGTTGGCGAGATTGACGTCTGAGCTGGTTGAGATGCGGATGGATTTCTTATGGACGATAGCGATGCCTCCTCCTGTGTGGCCGGTACGGTCCTTGCGGATGATCTTATAGCCTTCCGGGATGGCAATGGTGATGTCTGGGGCTGATGTGGCGTTCATCCATGTTTCTGTTAGGAAGGCGACGTCCGGAGAGATGGTGTCTAGTAGATTCCAGAGGTCAATGGCGTGCCTGTGGACCGAGAGGGTGTTGAGCAGGATGCATTGTAGGTGGTTGGGGTCGGATATCTGTTGTGTGTTCGTAGATGAAGAGTTGTTCTTGGTGCCGTCGAACTTGCAGGAGTTGCAGGAGAAGGGTCCATGGGTGTGTCCAGGAGCGGCTTGGACGCAGTTGGGGGAATGGCCGGGGTTAAGGGCTAGGAGGGTGGTGGCATCGTATGTAATGCGAGAGGGGTGGACAATACGAGGACCAGGGGCTCTGGCGCTGGGCGCGGTCCAGGCGCGGACGGGCGTAGACGGGCTTACCTTTGGCGCACCTTCGGCGCGCATGGGGCGCGACCGCTCCGCGTGAACGCTGCGCGGGAAAGCATCTGTCATATATGGTTAGTGAGAAGGGGAGGGGCGAGGGAGGATCCGATGGGAGGCGGTTGCGTGGTGGAGGGGGCGGTCTCAGGGCAACAACAACAACACAGCAAATGGCGGCGGGAATAACAACACGCAAGCAGATCGAGTATGAGGAAACTTGGAGCATAATTGAATAAGCACGATCCCAACAGTGACCAAATGCAGCTTTCAGGCACAAGGGTTGCACAACATTAAAAATTTGCATGAAAAGTAGCGCACAATCAGGCAGGCACGTTCGAGCGCTAAGCGAGGGCAGCAGCGCTATGTCAGGTGAATGTGGAAGTGAGGAGAGCAGCGTTAGAAGGCTCAGCATCGCAGTGATAACGATACCAGGCAGCTCTGGGTCAGCGAGGGCAGGAGGGAGCGACCGTTCTCAACCAGGTCGAGGCGGTCACAGCGTTATGGCGAGCAGGGGAGAGCCTAAATGCAAAGTGGGAGGGAGGATCCGATGGGAGGCGGTTGCGTGGTGGAGGGGGCGGTCTCAGGGCAACAACAACAACACAGCAAATGGCGGCGGGAATAACAACACGCAAGCAGATCGAGTATGAGGAAACTTGGAGCGTAATTGAATAAGCACGATCCCAACAGTGACCAAATGCAGCTTTCAGGCACAAGGGTTGCACAACATTAAAATTTGCATGAAAAGTAGCGCACAATCAGACAGGCACGTTCGAGCGCTAAGCGAGGGCAGCAGCGCTATGTCAGGTGAATGTGGAAGTGAGGAGAGCAGCGTTAGAAGGCTCAGCAGCGCAGTGATAACGATACCAGGCAGCTCTGGGTCAGCGAGGGCAGGAGGGAGCGACCGTTCTCAACCAGGTCGAGGCGGTCTCGCAATGACTTGCCTCTCCTCACAACAACACACAATCTGGCAGGCCTGGAGGAAGTTCCAAACTCGATTGAAACACTGAGGAGAGAAGAGATCACGCAAAAAAGAGATCCAAGCAATTTAAAACGGAAATCGAGATTCTTACCGCACGTCACACATGACGCCGTTGATGTCTTCAATGATGCTATCCTACAAGATCTGGACAAAATGACAACTAAGAACATAGAATTAACAAGGAGGAATTCTAATATCTCGCGAATGGAATGGCAAGCCATTAAATCACTGAAGGAGGACAGCTCGATTGAAATTAAACCCTCAGACAAGGGGGGAATATTGTGATTTTCAGTAAAACCAAATATAAACAAGAGGCTTTAAGACAACTACAGGATAAAGACTGTTATTCGATCATCAACAGGAAGGACTTTGAGAAATGCACCATGGACTATCATGCACTATTGGAAGGGTGGAGGGATGAAGGGATGCTCAATAAAAGTGAATTTGAATATTTATATTGTGAGCATCCAATAATTACCACATTTTACCATCTCCCTAAGGTGCACAAAGACTTAAAAAATCCCCCAGGGAGACCGATTGTTTCCTCGATAGGAAGCCTCATGGAAAGCACATACAGGTTTATTGATAACTACCTGTCCCCCTTTGTGAAGGATCTGTCTTCCTTTGTGAGGGATACCCAGGACTTTTTAAGGTTAATTGACGGCATCAAGTGGGAAGCAGACATGCTTCTGATTAACCTAGATGTCGCCAATTTATATACCTGTATTGGACACCAAGAAGGACTCTCAGCAGTAATATGGTTTCTTGGGAAGAAAAATATACAATGTCATCAACATAATCGTAAGCTTCTCAAAATGACAGAGTTCTGCCTTTATAACAAAATTTTTCTGTTTGCAGGTGTGATGTACCGCCGGACCAGAGGGACCGCCATGGGCAAGTGCTTCGCCCCCAGCTACGCGAACTTGTTTGTGGGCTGGTGGGAGAAGCACGTGGCCTGGGGGGGGACCAATGAAAAATGGCTGGATCACATATTGATTTGGACAAGATACATTGATGACTTGTTTGTCATTTGGCGGGGCGACAGGTCCTCGGCTGAGGAATACGTCGCAACGTTAAATGAGAAAAATCTCAATTTGAGATTCACGAGTACCATCATTGATAGATCCGTACACTATCTCGATTTAGAGGTCTTTACAGCAGGAAGCTCTCTACAAACAAAACTCTATCGAAAACCTACAGCGGGCAATACCGTATTACATGCGGCAAGTCACCATCCCAAAAGTATGATAAGAAACCTCCCTTTTGGTGAATTGCTACGCCTGAAGAGAAATTGTTCAGATCAAAGTGATTTCTCACAGGCACGAGATGCAGCTGTATTAAGATTTCAAGATAGAGGTTATTCAAGGGCATTACTAACAGATGCCTCGAACAGAGTAGAGCTTACAGACAGACAGGACCTCTTGAGAAACAAAAGTATAATAACTGAATCTGAGACAGTGACGAGAATGATTACCACCTACAGTATGAGATCCAACGAGCTGGTCCAAATATTCAACAAAAACTGGCATATCCTGAAAACGGATCCAGTCCTGAAAAATAAGTTACTCCCTAAACCATCTGTAACTTATAGGCGATGTCAGTTTCTCAGCGATCATCTGACTAGAAGTCATTTTGAGGATCCCCCAAAACCATCTAAAATGAAACCGATTCAAGGCTTTTTCCCTTGCATGCACTGTAAGGCATGCAACTACAGCAAAAAGCGGACAAAATATGAGGGGAGACCCAACGACTCACGACCCACCAGAACAATCACCAAATTTCTGAATTGCAATTCAGAATTTGTAATTTATTGCCTGGTTTGCCCAAGCTCTAAGAGGTATATCGGGAGCACTATCAACCTTGCGAAGAAACGCATCTTAGAGCACATGATGCCATAACTAACAGAGATAAGAGCTATCCGGTGGCACGTAACTTTGAAACCCACCATAATAGCAATAGGGATCTATTGACTTTCTTCCTCATAGATCAGCTTGAGAGGAAAGAATGAGGTGGAGACAAGATAAGATCATTGAGGGCATTAGAATCCAAATACATCATTGATCTCCAGAGCATGCAACCTAGGGGGTTAAACAACGACGAGGAACTTTGGGTACACCTAGAGTAGATCAACCGATCGGATATTTGAAATGATATCTAAACCATAGGTACTAAAGTAAAATGGGGTCCTCTAGACGAAATGTGAACAGAACATAGAAAGGCAGGCAATAAGACATCATCTAAATACATCTCGCTCTCCCAATATTACCGGAACTAAACATGCAATTACACTGACATGTAGGCCCATTCAGGGCGATAAAAGAGGAGAGAACATGTAAACAACTGTAAATGCCCATTCAGGGTGGGATGATAAATGCAGATCAATACACATGGAGAACATGAGAAGGGGAGATATAGAAACATGTTTTTAATTGGAAAAACCTATATTTCAAAATGGGACCATTATTGACAAAACCACAGTGTACCCCAGCAAGTAAAATAACTATTTGAACCTCAATGTACAATGTATGTAGGATTTGGTATAGTTCCTTTGAAATTTAAAGAAATGTATTATCCATCCCCTTAAAATGACCGATGTTTGATATGTAATATAATGTAATGAAAAATGAATTTAATGTGGTTGGTACCATATTGTTTTTAATTGCACAAGCAGTTTACAGACACCAATCTTCTTGTATACACATTTTCAATGTCTTTTGCAATGTATCTATAACGAAGTACACTGTAAGATGGCCGCCATAAAGAACTTGGCGCTTTAGTCCTCTTTCTATGACTAGAGAGGGGTGGAGATAAAATGGTGTCTATTCTGATGCACTGGTTGACACTGAGGAAGCCTTAACGGTGAAACGCGTCTGTCGTCTTGGGGGCAGGGGGGTCTGCCAATAAATCACTTTTTAAAATCAAGCTCAGAGTGCCGTCTACTTTCGTGAAAAGAAGCGAGCGTGTGTTATCACGGATTCCTGTATCTACCCACTTGGGATGTAAAAACTTTTAAATTATCGCAGTGAACAGCGCACCCACTGGGGATTTATTCACCGGCACTACAATACCCAGAGGGCCGTGTCTACGGCCGTGCCTGATAGGGCGGGGTTTAAGCATTCAAAAACTGAAAGGCGCTGACACTTTGTTTTGCCTGCACGCCACTGACGATGGGAAAAGGTGATTCCCGAAACGCGTTTGGTGTGATTAAATTTTAGAACAGGACTGCTGTTGTGCCTACTGTCAGCATGCTGCCAATAAAAGTGTGCTCCTATCAGCTTCCTTGTGGCCTTTTCCAAAAGGGTTCCTGCACTGTGTCTGATGTTTGGCAGCTTTCCGGTCGCGGAAAAAGGCCCACCGCTGAACTGCGGGCCTGAAGACACGAAAGCGGTGTGTGTGCGGACTGGATGGAAGGTGGGTGTGCGCCATGCAGGGTGGTGCCCACTACAACACGTTGGCAGCACCAAAGCAGGACAGTTGACCACGGATTCCTGTATCTACCCACTTGGGATGTAAAAACTTTTAAATTATCGCAGTGAACAGCGCACCCACTGGGGATTTATTCACAGGCACTACAATACCCAGAGGGCCGTGTCTACGGCCGTGCCTGATAGGGCAGGGTTGAAGCATTCAAAAACTGAAAGGCGCTGACACTTCGTTTTGCCTGCACGCCACTGACGAAGGGAAAAGGTGATTCCCGAAACGCGTTTGGTGTGATTAAATTTTAGAACAGGACTGCTGTTGTGCCTACTGTCAGCATGCTGCCAATAAAAGTGTGCTCCTATCAGCTTCCTTGTGGCCTTTTCCAAAAGGGTTCCTGCACTGTGTCTGATGTTTGGCAGCTTTCCGGTCGCGGAAAAAGGCCCACCGCTGAACTGCGGGCCTGCAGACACGAAAGCGGTGTCTGTGCGGACTGGATGGAAGGTGGGTGTGCGCCATGCAGGGTGGTGCCCACTACAACACGTTGGCAGCATCAAAGCAGGACAGTTGACCACGGATTCCTGTATCTACCCACTTGGGATGTAAAAACTTTTAAATTATCGCAGTGAACAGCGCAGTGTTTGGTGTGATTAAATTTTAGAACAGGACTGCTGTTGTGCCTACTGTCAGCATGCTGCCAATAAAAGTGTGCTCCTATCAGCTTCCTTGTGGCCTTTTCCAAAAGGGTTCCTGCACTGTGTCTGATGTATATATATACATATATATATATATATATATATATATATATATATATATATATATATATATATATATACATATTACCTACTGGCGGTCGCCAGTAGGTATATATAGTTAGGATTTTTTCTCTATGGGATTTTTGAAAATTCTATGTCTAATAACTTTGGCGTTCGTGGACGGAATTGGCTGAAATTTTCAGGAAAATGGCACATTTTGTTTCTGAGCAGCCCTTGAAAATTTGGGGGGGGTTCGTCAAGGGGGGGCCGAGAAAAAAGGGGGGTCCCAAAACGTGTTTTTAACATTGAGTTTTCCATAGGGCGGTTGGCCTCACTTTTAGCCCGAACGGCTGAATGGATTTGCACGAAACTTGGCAAAATTGTAGGGACTGGTAGCCCGATGTGCCTTTTGTAGGTCTCAATATATGTGCTCCAGTGGATTTTGAGAAATTAACGTTTAAAAAAAGATATATATCTGTAACAGCGGACCTGGCAGCGTCCCAGGACGCGTACTTTACGTGCAACGGAGCTTTGTGAAGCGAAGCTGATTGGTTCTCCGGCGTCTGTCAACATTCCAAAAAGTCCGTAGCGGCCGCCATCTTGTCTCTCGGTAGGATCGAGAGACAAGAGGAGGTCAAAACAAAGGGGGAAATAACTATAAGGGGGCATAGTAGATCCTCGCTGACCCCCTAGGTTTGATGTGGAGGTTTTAAAAGGGCCCCGCGGGGCAAAAAAAAATAATAATAATAATAATCGAACGGCTGAATGGATTTGCACGAAACTTGGCAAAATATTAGGGACTGGTAGCCCGATGTGCCTTTGCTAGGTCTCAATATATGTGCTCCAGTGAATTTTGAGAAATTAACGTTCAAAAAAAGATATATATCTGTAACAGCGTTCCGCTTCGCGTAACAGAGGTTTGCAAAGCTGATTGGTCATTCTGTCACTGGGCTATAGTTGGGCTACATCTGGCTGATATTTGGGCTACATTTGTTTTTTTGTGTGTCTGGCGGCCATCTTTGGGCTACATTGGGCTACATTGGGCTTCATTGGGCTACATTGGGCTACATTTGGGCTCCAACATATATATATAGGCCAATGTAGCCCAATATATATTTTTCAAAGTTAATTTTCGTAAAAACCACTGGAGCATATATCTTGAGACATAGCAAAGGCACATCGGGCTACCAGTCCCTACAATTTTGCCAAGTTTCGTGGAAATCTATTCAGCCGTTCGAGCTAAAAGTGAGTCCAACCGCCCTATGGAAATGAAGGAAATGAATGGGTAATTTGTAATTAGCAAATAGCTCATCGCAAACTAGGAATGGTAAAGAATCGCTATTTATTCCTTAAAGTTCGCTATTTAGGAAATGCAAAAAACTTTGATGATACATATGGCGGTTCATCTCTAACAAGATAAGAAGCATAGGGATACATTTATGATGACTGGCGCATCACCAGGGATGTGTTAGTCATTCTGTGCCGCTGTTCCGTCACCTATGGTGTGCTGCATTTACAATGCGGCGCATCATGGGGCAAAAACAGCACAGATGCGTGATGTATCTGTGCCGTAAAGGTGGCGCATTGCTGGAGTTGTATCGCAAGTGTGATGAAGCTCCAGCAAGGGTCGGGGGTGCCCCTGTCGCAGGGTTTCTGTTCTCACACAGAACTGTGGACAGAGGATTGGAACCTCGGCGAATTAGGGTGTCCCAAAACTCACGTTAGTAATCAAAAACTCCTTAGCAAGCTAGGTACAGTGTCACATTGGATATAACAAACTCTCAATGTTTAGACAATCCAGAATATGAACTTATAGTACCTCAGGATACGTGGAACTCATGAACAGTCGGTCGTTATATATTTCTTAGAAACCAGAACATGGAGTTAAGAAGAACACATGTGTATTTGAAATGTTTATTTACTAATGCCGTCTTCTCAGGCGTAGTATCTTAGATAATAGAAGTACACATATTATCAGTAGCAAAATTACCAGCATAGTTACTAGTACATAAAAAGCGAATGGTGATAGTATGTTAACATGCTGTAAATGAATAAGAGTTAGCAACACTTATAAGCAGCCGCGGGCCGTGGAGGGAGTTACGGTGAGGCAGGGAGGCGGGGAGGGGGAGAAGCAGGGTGGAGAATACAAGTACACATATTATCAGTAGCAAAATTACCAGCATAGTTACTAGTACATAAAAAGCGAATGGTGACAGTATGTTTTAATGCTGTAAATGAATAAGAGTTAGCAACACTTATAAGCAGCCGCGGGCCGTGGAGGGAGTTACGGTGGGGCAGGGAGGCGGGGAGGGGGAGGGGCAAGGTAGAGAGGGCTCCACCCTGCTTCTCCCCCTCCCCGCCTCCCTGCCTCACCGTAACTCCCTCCACGGCCCGCGGCTGCTTATATCTCACCCTCCCTAATACACATATTATATTATTTGCTAAGAAGGTCTCTTTGTGTTGGTTTAGGGCGTGCCCATACTTTAGTGTCTTAGATTTTAAGGAATCACATCAGCATACACCAGCTCTCTCTTCATGTGAACCGCATCAACTGTTGTGTATGTGTGTTCGGCAAAGCAATATAAAACCCGCCTCATGCCCAGAATTGGCAGAAGTTGCACTTATGTTATGAGTATGAAGTCGTGGAGATCAGACCTCATAACAATTCTGTATCGTGTTGTTCTTGAAACTTTAGCACTCGCTGTACAGATATAGTTTAACAAGCAAAGCAGATAGTAGAGCAATAACATATTATTCTCATGTAAACCACGATGAACTACTAGGTGGAAAGCTAAAGCAACAACTAAGTGTCGTGTGCAGAAGTTGCAAAAAAGGAAAAATGGCGTTTAAACCGGTAATGAGCCCATGCTAACTTAACACGGTGTAAAGATATCCAGGACCTAGATGACACCTCCCCATGATCCGGAAACGAACTGAATAAGATAATAGAAGTGCCATCTCATGAGAGCAGATTGCAAGTTTATATGTGGACGGTCCGCAAGGTAAAGCATTAAAAACTAGGAAAATTTAATGCTAAAGAAAAATAAAACAGCCAAGTACTTTATCGAGTCTTAAGCCAATAGGCAAGGTAAATAATAAAAACTTGACAAATAAGTCAATGAATTGTCAATGAAATGCTAGTACTCAGCATATCAAACATGAAAAAGGTCTATGACATAACTGTGTATGCAAAATAAGCTGCAACAGCCTCCAATAGGAAGTCACCGTCTTCATCCGAAAACAGTTCAGCCATCCAATTTAAAAGCGGAAAAGAACATACGTGCTCTCCCAGCACCGGATCCTCTATCACCATCAGAGGACAGCTCGGTGGGTTTTCAAGAAAGCTCTGTTCCAAGAAAGACTGTGCTGCCGCCAGTAAATTCCAGGGACCAAGTAGTCCATGCATCAATGCCACAGCCATAATCCTTTCGCCAGGACAAACCAACTCGTGAGTAATGATAGGAGTCATCAGCTGATTAAAGTCGACGTCAGGAGAAACCGGTCCGCAGAGACACAAATCAATGGCCCAATCGAAATCACAGGTCAGGCAGTGAAATACAGGCTGGACACAGGTGAAGTAGGAGAATCGAAAAGATAATCCATATGCCGTGCTTAATATCGCCAACGGCATTGTGCCATAATATTCTAGCATGCGATTGCGGAACAGTGTCAGCAGCTGCAGGGTGGGAGGTTGCATAGGAGGGACATCCATATTTAAAAATGTAAAAAAGCACAAGAGCGTCCGCTGGTAATGCAAGTAAAAATGCCAATCCACGAACCAGAGTGGAGAAAATAGAATGAAAGGGAGCAGGGATGACTCCAAAGATTTTTTTCAAATGAAGTCACGAGACCACTGGTAACAACTTTAAAAAAGTGCGCCAGGGTCTTTGTGGAGGATGCGTTAAAGATAGTCGGAACCATCTTGCTGAAATTGAAAGGCAAATCTGAATTAAAAGTATTCCTTTTATCGTAACAGTAAGTGAACGGGTTATTTGCTGCAGAAATGTTCTATTTCCTCCCACACATGAACATAGGGAGTTTTCAATCTGGCCACAAATACCAACCTTGGGACAGATTTCAACGGCATGGCAAGAATAAGAGCTCTTTTGTCTCAGAGAGAGGTGGCCTTGAGTTCGGCCCGTGAAACTTTCGTGCTTCACATAGCGAACACCCGTACAGAGGTGCAGACCCTTTTCAATTAACTCAGAACAATCTTCATTATTGAGCATCAAATAACTACCATTTTCCAACAACTTGAACGTGGGGATGGTAGCAGGAACTGGCGTGCCTTGCAACACGCAAGCCATATTTGGTCGGTGTTTGTTGCATGAACCGTGTAACTGTATGTGCCTACACATTAGTGAATGATCTAGCGTCTCAGTGCATTCCTCTCCATTCAGATAAACTTCTTGATCATCTTTGAAACATCTGTATGTGTATGGAAGCGACCAGACCTCATGAAGAAAAGCACTACCTAAAGGTTCATAACGACCTATTGGTATATATTTCATACAATTTGAAAACTTATATAAAGCAAAAGGCAGCGTTATTAAACCGTGGATAAGGCACGTTGCCAAAAAACCCGCAATCCTCTGCTGATGATGTCACTGAGCATGTCATGAATGATGTAATATGTGACATCATCAGCAGTGGATTACGGGTAATAGTATCTCTAGTTTACTCCCCTATAGCTGTCTTTCTTTTAACATAAGTGTCTGTTTCCTTCCCTTATACTTACTGTTTTTGGTTCGCTTCTAGTTCGCGTACCGGCGAGCGAACTGGGAAGCGAACTAAGAGAAATAGAGGTTGGCACAGTTCCAAATATTGTACCAATTTTTTAATAACGGGGAGGTAGTTCTGAAAAGAACTTTTTTTTTTATTGTTTTTGTTGTTTTATATTTTTTTTATTATTTTTCGGAACATTTTTTTACTTTTTTTGAATTTTTCTGAAGTTTTATATTTTTTGGGGTTTTTCTTGGAGGGGACAATGAAAACGATTCATTGTAAAGGGCTCAACAGGAGCAACAAAACAAAAAAAGAAGTATTTATTATTTTGGGCGTTTCGTACAAACTTGCATATGATAGTCAATAGCTCTGTTGATCAGAGTGATGCTTTTTTCTCCGTAGGAAATGAATCCATCGCAAAATACGCAGGTGTGTTTTACTTCACCAAATTTCATTTGTATATTTGGCACCATCTCCCTGCCCTCTGGTCCCGTTACTTCCGGTACAACAGATCTTCTGGCCATAATAGGGAGATTATCTAGGTCGTTCCGAAACTGTGCAGCACTGTAGTTGTTAGGATGCCACCTAGTGATATGACGATGCATTGTGTAGTTTCCGAAACTGTATTTTTTCTCGGTTCCTCTGGACAGTCTATCTTGACATATAAGGCAAGTTACGTATCTTGCATTTACTTTTTTCTGACCTTTGGGAATTTTAAAAAATTGCCAAATGAAGTTTTCTTTCCGGTGAGACGTCCTGGGCTGCTCAGGCAAAAACTGCCTCTCTTCGTGCTCGTCGTCCTGTTCCTCTTCTTCTTCTTCTTGTTGAATTATAACTTGAGCAGGTGGTCCACTCTTCCTTGGATGTGGTGGAGGTGGTGAGGAAGCACCAGCTGAAGCTACTAAAGAAGCCATTGCTCAGTGATCACAAAGGGTCTTTCTCTCACAATGATGAAAGTCAGAGTGAGGAAAGAAGGAGGGATTTTCATCATTTGGGAAAAACAAGAGTTCTCAACCAATCAAAAGTGTTCATTTTAGATTATATGACCTAGTCTTACATCATTAGGAAACCAAAAGTGAAATGAACCAATGAAAAGTGTTATTACCAAGTCACATGACTTGCTGTGTTTACGTTAAGCGCTTTGCAGGGCCTCCCGGTTTGCTTCCAGAAACCTGCGCTTTGCGACTCGCTTCGCGTACCAGTTCGCTAACGTAGCACGTCATATGACGTATCACGCGACAACGTGAAACGTCATGCGGACGGGAGGCGTCACGATGTTGTTTTCTAACGCGGCACTTGCGGTAAAGAAACGTTTACCGGCTCGCGGTCTATTTCGCGGCATCAAGGTCAGCTAACGGGAAGCTTCCCGATTCGCGAAGCGGGAACGAAGAAAAAAAAATATTAAAAAAAAAAATTATTCATAAACATATAAAATATATTTTTGGATTTAAAGAAGAATACATTTTACAGCTACAGATATTAGCTGTTAAAAAACCAATGAAATTCACAGAAAAAACCATAGGTTATAGACCATATATAGTTAGGAATTAGCATTTACAAAACCTTGAAAATTCACTGAAAAAACCATAGGTTATAGACCATATATAGTTAGGAATTAGCATTTAGAAAACCTTATTTTACTCACACAAAACCATTGAAATTCCATATATAGTTAGTTGCACTAACTATATATCGCGCACCCGCAATCCACTGCTGATGATGTCACATATTACATCATTCATGACATGGTCAGTGACATCACTGATGACATCACTGATGACATCTCAAATGACATCACTGATGACATCACTGATGACATCTCATTTGACATCAATGACCACATCACTGATGATATCATTCATGTGACAATACAATGCATCTCCTCACATTTTAATATAACCTCTGTTTCACCCAGTGTTAAAAAGAGAGTATAATTTTTGAAACCATTGACACACCAATACTAGTTACTACATACGCACTCACTGATTGCTACGTCTACACACACCTTCACTCATTCACCCATACAATCATTCATACATACAATCACTCATCTTTACAACACTATCATATGCACTCATACACCTATACAGACACTCACAGTCTGCCACTCATCCATGGAGTTACTCACACACCTAGTCAGTCATGTAAAGAATCAATGACACTTCCATTTTCTTGTCTATACAGTTAAACATAGAGCACCTTACATTTTCAAACATATACTAACACATACTTACCTTCTTATACAATCATTGATACAAGTACAGATTGATCTGCACAGAGTCACACACCTCCCAGCTAGCCACACACACACTCAGTCTCCCATACAAATACTTGGGCAATCAATCAATAACCCATATAGTTACTCATATAGCTACTGATCAACACATGCAGCAGTTTACAGAACAACAGACATAATGATGCACAAATTAAGACAGTTTAGTCACTAACCCATGCAGTCAGTGAGACACATTTAATCACTCACTCATACAGTCAGTCATGCACCTACTAAATCCTTCGTCCAGACACTTACACATCCACTCATTCTTCAATATGTAAGACATATTTAAACTTTATAGAAACAAAAAATCACTGGATGTTGTTATCAGTGATGTCACTGACCATGTCATGAATGATGTAATATGTGACATCATCAGCAGTGGATTGCGGGTGCGCGATATATAGTTAGTGCAACTAACTATATATGGAATTTCAATGGTTTTGTGTGAGTAAAATAAGGTTTTCTAAATGCTAATTCCTAACTATATATGGTCTATAACCTATGGTTTTTTCAGTGAATTTTCAAGGTTTTGTAAATGCTAATTCCTAACTATATATGGTCTATAACCTATGGTTTTTTCTGTGAATATATATATATATATATATATATATATATATATATATATATATATATATATATATATATATATATATATATATATAAGTAATCGGACTACTCCCAGGTTGGAAAGGAGTAGAGGCCACAGAGGGAAGTAAGCAGGAGCCGTTTAATGATGGACAGCGTTGCAATATGCATTTCGGCAAATAGCCTTCTTCAGTTTCTGTTACTGTCACGTGATCACCCCACCTGCACCTTTGAAGTGTCCAATATCACCCTCATTGGAAGGTGAGTATGATCCCGCCCCCAAGTCACATGTTGATAATAAAAGTGTGCTCCTATCAGCTTCCTTGTGGCCTTTTCCAAAAGGGTTCCTGCACTGTGTCTGATGTATATATATATATATATATATATATATATATATATATATATATATATATATACATATATATATATATATATATATATATATATAAACACCAGGATTGCCTCCAAAGAAAGACGCCACACACGGAGGGTTAAGGCACTCCACACCACAGGTAGCAAGGCTTGAAAAGAGAAGCAGCTTTCCCAATCGCCATACGCGTTTCGAGCATAGCGCTCTTGATCACTGGCTGGCTTGCAAACAAGAGGCGAATTGATAAGAACATGTGTTTTATTAAGTAACAAGCTCCGCCCCAGTGGGCGTCGGCTGTGGCATTCTGGTTATTGTAGTCAGCAATATGCCACCAAGCCTGTAAAAGTTCATTCACCAAGTGGATTCGCCGCCTCAATGCAAAGAAATGTCATCCCCCATCGGGTGCGAAATACTGGCAACTCTGAAGCAAGCTTGCAAGTAACGTCCCTGCAGTGTAGGCCCCCACCGTTCGTACGAGTGCTCACGTCTTCAAGCACTCAGGACCCGCTTCCAGAAGCAGTGGGGCATCTTCCGCGGGCGGGCAGACCGCAATATACAAACACCAGGATTGCCTCCAAAGAAAGACGCCACACACGGAGGGTTAAGGCACTCCACACCACAGGTAGCAAGGCTTGAAAAGAGAAGCATCTTTCCCAATCGCCATACGCGTTTCGAGCATAGCGCTCTTGATCACTGGCTGGCTTGCAAACAAGAGGCGAATTGATAAGAACATGTGTTTTATTAAGTAACAAGCTCCGCCCCAGTGGGCGTCGGCGGTGGCATTCTGGTTATTGTAGTCAGCAATATGCCACCAAGCCTGTAAAAGTTCATTCACCAAGTGGATTCGCCGCCTCAATGCAAAGAAATGTCATCCCCCATCGGGTGCGAAATACTGGCAACTCTGAAGCAAGCTTGCAAGTAACGTCCCTGCAGTGTAGGCCCCCACCGTTCGTACGAGTGCTCACGTCTTCAAGCACTCAGGACCCGCTTCCAGAAGCAGTGGGGCATCTTCCGCGGCCGGGCAGACCGCAATATACAAACACCAGGATTGCCTCCAAAGAAAGACGCCACACACGGAGGGTTAAGGCACTCCACACCACAGGTAGCAAGGCTTGAAAAGAGAAGCAGCTGTCCCAATCGCCATACGCGTTTCGAGCATAGCGCTCTTGATCACTGGCTGGCTTGCAAACAAGAGGCGAATTGATAAGAACATGTGTTTTATTAAGTAACAAGCTCCGCCCCAGTGGGCGTCGGCTGTGGCATTCTGGTTATTGTAGTCATCAATATGCCACCAAGCCTGTAAAAGTTCATTCACCAAGTGGATTCGCCGCCTCAATGCAAAGAAATGTCATCCCCCATCGGGTGCGAAAAACTGGCAACTCTGAAGCAAGCTTGCAAGTAACGTCCCTGCAGTGTAGGCCCCCACCGTTCGTACGAGTGCTCACGTCTTCAGGCACTCAGGACCCGCTTCCAGAAGCAGTGGGGCATCTTCCGCGGCCGGGCAGACCGCAATATACAAACACCAGGATTGCCTCCAAAGAAAGACGCCACACACGGAGGGTTAAGGCACTCCACACCACAGGTAGCAAGGCTTGAAAAGAGAAGCAGCTTTCCCAATCGCCATACGCGTTTCGAGCATAGCGCTCTTGATCACTGGCTGGCTTGCAAACAAGAGGCGAATTGATAAGAACATGTGTTTTATTAAGTAGCAGTATATATATATATGTATTACCTACTGGCAGTAGCCAGTAGGTATATATAGTTAGGACCTAGTTTCCATAGGAAATCCCCAACATTCTATTGGGAATAACTTTGGCGCTGGTTGATGAATCTTCGCAAATTTCTCAAAGAAGATGGCTCGCTCCGCTCCTCCCCTTCCCTGAAAGTTTGGGGGGGATTAGTCAAGTGGGGGCTGAGAAAAAAGGGGGGTCCCAAAACGTGTTTTTCCCATGTTAATTTCCATAGGACCTTTAGACACGGCTACAGCTTGAACCACTGAAGGGAATTACACCAAACTTGTCAAAATGGTAGTGTCTGGTACGCAGATCACACTTTTGGTAAAATAGTGTAAATCCCTCCAGTAGTTCCTGAGAAAATTAGAAGAGAAATCAATTATATATCTATAAGCGCGCACAGTGCGCGCATCCCGCGATTTTTCGCAAATTTTTTTTTTGGGGGGGGGCTTGGGGGGCTTCTCTCTTTTATTTTAATGTATTTAATTTAATTTCGAGGGTGCCCACCCCTCGTTTTGCCCCCCGAGATCACCGCCGCTGCCCGAGCTGCCTTAAGATGGCCGCCGCCTGGTTGTGGGTGGGGCCGGGAGGACGTGGTTTCCGCTTCGATGTCCGGTCTCCCGTGCCGAGGGGGAGACCGGGTGAGTAAGAAGTGTAGGCTGATTCGGGGCTCCCGTGTGCTGAGGGAGCCCCGGGAGCAGAGGAGACGCCGTGGTGTGTGGAGAGCAGTGGCGCGACGTTCAGGTAAACAGCGGCCCGGCCGCGAGTGGGGTGTCTCGTGTCTTCGGTTAATAATAACCTGGAGCGTTTGTAATTTACTCTTTTTTGTAATGCCACCCGAAATATTTTAGTAACTGGGGATGACAACATAGGGATGATTCCCCTTGCTTCTCGTTTCATTCTATTCTAAATCCTTTTTACACCGTCGTGTGCTCGGTAAACATCTCTGACTGAACTTCTCACAGCTTCCATCAGCCACTGCTGCCCTGTTTGTGTCACAATTACTCTACTGTAATTGTGTCTATGTGAGACAAAGTCTGAACTTAGAAAATTGCTCCCCAGCCATATTTTCAATGTACTGCTTGTTGACTGTAGACGGGTTCCACTCATGACGCTGGCTAATTGTCCAAGAGACTATTATGCAGTGGGAACTAATTTACAGATATACTGAGCATCACACTTTCCAACTACCAGCCGTCAAAGAATACTTAGGTGATCAGTTCAATTTCAAATGGTGATGTCCCAGTTTAGGTGTACTTAGA